>NC_138080.1:56168757-57494590 GCF_964212035.1 Myotis nattereri
TTTAATTTATAGTTTTGTATATAATCTTAATGTATATAATATATTATTATAAACTACATACACATAATTTTATATAAATATGTATTATAGGTAGTTTTGCAAATAATAATTAATGGACTCTACAATCAAAAGGTGTGATTACTCTTCTGACCTGATATAGCACTGTTTATACCTCTGTTATACTTTCTTCCTTTTATTATAATCATTTAAAAACAGACATTGTTTCCTCCCTATCTCCTCTAAACTATAATCTCTTGGAGGAAAAGGATATCTTATCTTATTTGCAGTTATTTGTCCATTGTGCTTAGTACATTTATTAAGCACACTAGAGATTGATTACTCAATAAATGTTTGTTAGAAGGATGAATGGAAGGCTGGGGGAGTAAGTGGGAGGATGAGTATGTTGTGGCTTAGGTTTTATTTAAGCTTGTTCTTAGTTGGATTACCAAGAAAGAACACTTAACATAGCACTCCTAAGGCAAGAGGGGTTAAAGAGCCCTTTGCGGGTTGGACTCCAGATTTCCCTGAGAACAATGTCACGTTTCAGGAAATAGAAAGAAGGTAGAGTCCAAGTTAGTAGTGGCAACAGTTTCTCTCTTTGAAGAAAACCAGGGCTCTTGGCATGTTCTCCATTGCCAAAAAGGAAAGTGCCTGGCAACTCTCATCGTCAGCAGAAGTTTTTTGTTGTTGTTGTTTTGTTTTGTTTTTTGTTTTTTGTTTTGTTTTTTCTGGCATATAGTCTCTGAATCTGCCATTTCTGCTGTAACCCAGGTCTAGTTTGTTACCTAAAATGAACTGACTCATCAGGAAATGTATTTTCACTGCTCTTTTTAGCTGAGTATCACAGCTCTGTTTACAGCATAAATGCTCACCACAGCATCTACATTAAAAAAGAATCTCATGCAAGATAATCACTGACCATAAAACATTTTAATCACAAAAGTTCTTCACTGTAATTATCAAGGATTCAGTGTCTCCTGCATTTAAGGAGACACAGCCATGCAATAGTAGATGATAACATCATATGACACCAATCAACCTGAAAAGGAAGAGTAGGAATGAATCTGAAGAAGAGGAGGTTGCTAGGGAGAAGTGTCTTAATCTGATAAGAAAACTGCTGCACATAGTGCATTCAGAGAAAGGGATGAGGTAATAAGTGCAATAGTGAGGGGAAGAAAGCCCAACAACAGTGTCCACAAAGATAGAGCAAAAGGAGGGGAATGCACACTCCTAGTCTTGTGTAAGTGCTATTTTGGGGTTATAGATGCTTTACTGTATTTCAGAACACTGCAGAGTTTCAAACACCTAAGTTGTTTTGCTTCTGACAATTCTTAGGTAAACACAGAGCTCACGAAGCCCAGACATCACAAAGACTAGAGCCAGGTTTAGCCATGAAGCAGCCTCCAATGGCTTTGCTGGAAGGTGACAAGAAAAACAAGTCAGATCAGCCAAAAGCAAAACCCTGCCCACTCACCCACTTCTCAGCACCATAGCATATCATGGTTGTAGAGGATTAAAATAAACTCTGAAACTATGAAGTCTCAGGAAGTCTGTGGAGGTAATAATGCTCCCTCACATATGTCAAATTCAGCTGCAGTTGAAGTATGACAATTCTACTAGATGTCAAGAATTGACAAGCTGCATGGTTGAAGGAGGGAAGGGGAATTTGGGATATAACAGGAACTCTGAGAGTAAGGATGTGGGCTTGTTATCACTTCACTAAAGTTTACCTAGAAGCCTAAGAAGCCCAATCTAAGTAGTTCAGAGGTCCCTGCGTTCCTTCAAGACAATTCAGTCCTTTCTATGGAGGACACTCATACAGTGAGGGAGGCCATAAAGCCCCATACTAGTTACAAAAGAAAGGCATTAAAGTGAAGCAAAACAAAAACAGACTTGAGGCACAAACACTTTGACAAAAGACTTAGCAATTTCTTCTTTTAAAGTTATTTATACACCTACCCATGCCACAGCAATTCCATTTGTGTATATCTAAGAGAAATGAAAACATATGTCCCACCTAAGACTTGTACAACACTGTTTGTAGCAGCTTTATTCATAATAGCAAAAAAAAAACAAAACAAAACTGGAAACATCCCAAATATAACAGGAGACTGAATAAACAAATTGTAGGATATATAGATATTAGGAGATACTTCTCAGAAAAAGGAAAAAGAACTTTTGGTATACAAGGCACATACGAATCTCACAGACTGAGCAAAAGAAGCCCAACACAAATGAATGCATATTGTATTATTTCATTATTTAAAGCTGTAGAACAAGCAAAACTAATATACAGCAAAAAAACTTAAAACTGTGGTGTTTTGGGGATTGATTGTAAAGGGGAACTTTCTGGGATAGTGAAAATGTTTTAATGTTTAATACCTTTATAGGAGTGTAGATTTCATTAAGTATTTATTTATCAAATTCATTGGATTATACACTTAATATTTCTTTATTTTCCTATATGTAAATTTTACCTTAAAAGCAGCCAAAAAATGTTGAAGTCTAATTAATAGCTTTAGTTTTTATACTCCTCTGTAATATGGGTTAACAATTCTTGAACTAATTTTTATGTATTCTAATCTTGAGCAAATGAGTAAATATATTAAGGATAATGAGATTCCAATTCCTCACTGTTATTAAAGAAAGTTAACAACTATGGAAAAGGGAAGATGGAATGTACATTGGAATTGGAGGCATCAGTATTCTAGTAAACTCTGTTTTTAATAAATGAATGAAAATTGAAAGAAGGAAAGAAAATTAGTTTCCCAGCTCTGTCTACTTGAAAGGACCTAGAAGCAATGACACTAGCAGCAATGAGCATATCTAGTACTCATTAAGCTTCTAAACAATAGTGGTTTCTACAGTAAAAGGAACCTAGGATCCATGGAAAAAGGCTGATTACAGAGCTGGAGCAGGGAAATTATTCTGGAATATCTAGTTATACAGAAAATAAGAAAGCGGCCAAGGCAATAAGCTGTACACCTGAAACTAGTATCATTTTAAATGTCAACTATCATTGAATTTTTTTAAATTTTTATTTATTGATTTTTAATGAGAGAGAGGAATGGAGGGTAAGAGAGAGGGAGAAACAGAATGGAGAGAGAGAGAGAGAGAGAGAGAGAGAGAGAGAGAGAGAGAGAGAGAGAAAGAGAGAGAGAGAGAGAGAGAGAGAGAGAGAGAGAGAGAGAGAGAGAGAGATTTGATGTTCCACTTATTTATGCATTCATTGGCTAATTCTTATATGTGCCCTGACTGAGGATTGAACCTACAACCTTGACATATCAGAACAATGCTCTAACCAACTGAGTTCCTTGGCTAGGGCTGAAATTTTTTAAATTTTATTTTAAAACAAAGAAACTAGTCAAAGAATGATGCAACTATACCCGTGGTCGGCAAACCGCGGCTCGCGAGCCACATGTGGCTCTTTGGCCCCTTGAGTGTGGCTCTTCCACAAAATACTGACTTCTGTGCATGAGCCACGAAATTTCAATTGCACTGTACGTGCGTGCCCGCACGTGGTATTTTGTGGAAGAGCCACACTCAAGGGGCCAAAGAGCCACATGTGGCTCACGAGCTGCGGTTTGCCGAGCCGCAGTTTGCCGACCACTGGTATTATACCAAAAGGACAACAAAACCTAATTTCCGCTTCTACTTCTACCCTGATATCCTAAGCCAAATAACCTACAAGGTCATTTTAGTTTTTAGTAAGTCCATCCGTTAGCTGAGGATGGGAGAAACCAAAATGAACTAAAATCTAGAAAGTGACAAACCCCTCATAGGAAATGTCCTGTAGCTTCTATCATCTTTTGTAAGGCAGTGGGAAAAAGAAGCTAACATGAATGGCTTTAAGGAAAAACTAATTGAATATTATAGGAATTTTACAGACCAAATAACAGTTGGTATGATGTTTAGAATCCTGAGGAGTTCTATGCACAAAGAGAATCTACACTTGTTAATCAAATCTTCCCCAGGAGCTCTCACTAAATACTCATGCAAAAGATTACGAACAGAGCAAGAGATTTGAGATGGAACCCCTAAAACACAGGCACTTGCTGATTGCCAAGTGAAGACAGGAGAAGAGAGAGGGACCCTCCAAGTCACTGTGGGTCCTCACTATATACTTCTTAGAGATTTCCCATAGCTGGAGGAAGGACAGGAGTGCTAGGAAAGACCACTTTGAGGAGCTGTCTCCCTGGGCCTGAGTGGCTCTTTTAGTAATACTGCTCTGTCAGAGACATACCATGCCCAGTCCCTTACAGGCACTCTAAGCATTCACTGAATGTACTTCTCAGCACTTGAAAGAGAAAGGCAAGGCAGAAGAGCAGGAAGAGATCCCTTGAACTACAGAAAGCCAGGGGGCAGAACTGGATAGCAAGGGCAGCTCCTTAGCAATATAAAAAGCTGGAAGCAACTTTATAGAGCAGAATGAGATTCCAGTTGGTTCAGGAAGCTGGAGAGGTCTTGCCCTGCCAAAGGTAAAGTACTGACAACCCCCTGAAGCATTAATTTAATGGTGAACTAAATCTAATTAAAAGTTCTAGTCCCAGCTCAACTATGGTTTGCACAGAAAAAGTTTTCCTTTTCATGAGAAGAAATATTAATTGCTTCAGTCTCTGCTGGTTGTTTTACTTTTTAATATGCACAACACCCTACATATAATCACAAATTACAAAACACCCATGGAAAAATAATATTTCCTTAAAGGAAATGGAAGCAGACTCAGAGATACCCCAGAGGTTACAATGATAAGACAGGGAGTTTAAACTAACTTTGATAAATATGTTAAAGTACCTAGGGGAAAGGTACATAATGCAAGTGAACAGATAGGTAGTCTTAACCCATAAATAGAAACTATTTCTAAAAATGAGCCAAATAAAACTGTTACAAATAAAATATGGTATCTGGGGTGAAAAATCCATACAATCAGCTTATCAACAGACTGGAAACATCAGTGAAAAGAATAAGTATACTTGACAACAGGTCAATGGAAATCATCTAAATGTTAACAAAGAAAAAAAGTGAAAAAATGGAGTAGCAATATCAGTCTAAATTATGTGTAACTAGAATAGCCGTGGGCAAACTACGGCCCGCGGGCCGGATCCGGCCCGTTTGAAATGAATAAAACTAAAAAAAAAAAAAGATCGTACCCTTTTATGTAATGATGTTTACTTTGAATTTATATTAGTTCGCACAAACACTCCATCCATGCTTTTGTTCTGGCCCTCCGGTCCAGTTTAAGAACCCATTGTGGCCCTCGAGTCAAAAAGTTTGCCAACCCCTGAACTAGAATCTCATAATGTTAATTAAAATTATATTAGTTAGGAAGGGAAAAATCATAACTTTATTGTAAAAACACCTCACAGACACTACCTGAATCACATTATCAGAGTTGCCATTATCAATCTATATATAGAAAATCCTAAGCTACCATTATGACCAAACAACTGGAACGATCCATTGACCAGTCACTATGACACGCACTGACCACCAGGGGGCAGATACTCAATGCAGGAGCTGCCCCCTGGTGGTCAGTACGCTCCCACAGCTCACCTCCCATGCCCCACCCCCCCTCAGCCAACCTTCTGCGGCCCCTCCTCCTCCTCTCCAGCTGGCAGGCCAACCTCCCACAGTCCCTCCCTGCAGCCAACCAACCTCCCAACTGGCCTCGATCACAGGCCCGGCCAAAGGACCCCACCCATACACAAATTCATGCACTGGGACTCTAGTATTAGAATAAACTAATATTGTGCACCACCTGGTGTGATACACTGAGAAGGACACAGTGCATACCAATCGTTAACTGAGAAGTATGTCAATGATCAGTGCATACCAACTTCAGGTGTATAAGTTCACTCAAAATGCATAATCTGAATCTAATTATAGGAAAACATTAGGTAAGCTAAAATGGAAGGACAGCCTACAAACATTTGCCCTGTACTTCTTCAAAATTTTTTAAATCAAGAAAGGTTAAAAATGGCTAAGGAGCCATTCTGTATTTAAAGAGACATTATAACTAAATGAAGTTAGGGATTTTGGATTGGATACTGGGCAAGGGAAAATATATGTAAAGGATATTATTGGCATAAATAATTAAAATTCAATATGGAGTGCTTATTAGATTAATATATGTATATATATATGTATATATATATCAATGCTAAGCTTTCTGGTTTTGATAATTGGACTGCAGTTATATAAATACTAGGGGCCCGGTGCACGAAATTCGTGCACTGGGTGTGTGTGTGGGGGAGAGTGTCCCTCAGCCCAGCCTGCCCCCTCTCACATACTGGGAGCCCTCAGGCGTTGACCCCCATCACCCTCCGATCGCCTGATCGGCCCCTTGCCCAGGCCTGACGCCTCCGCCAGAGGTGTCAGGCTTGGACAGGGGACCGCCATCTCCCCCCGATCACTGGCTCTGGCCCCCGCCCAGGCCTGAGGCCTCTGGCCCAGGAATCATGCCTGGGCAGGGGACCCCCATCTCCCTCTGATTGCTTGCTCCACCCCCCGCCCAAGCCTGATGCCTCTGACCCAGGCTTCAGGCCTGGGCAAGGGGACCATCATATCCCCCCAATCCCCGGCTCTGCCACCTGCCCAGGCCTGATGCCTCAGCCAGAGGAGTTGACCCTCATCACCCTCTGGTCACCAATCACTGGATCGGCCCCTTGACCAGGCCTGAGGCCTCCGGCAGAGGTGTCAGGCCTGGGCAGGGGACCCCCAGCTCCCCGCGGTTTCAGGCTCCGCCCCTGCCCAGGCCTGACACCTCTGGCCTAGGCGTCCGGCCCAGGCAGCGGGGACCTGCAGTGGCAGCGGGGGGCGCCGCGATCATGGGCTTCGCTTTAGGCCCAGGCAAGGGACCCCTAGCTCCTGGGACTGCCAGCTTCGACCGTGCCCAGCTCCCATTGCTGGCTCCACCCCTACTTCCTGCTATCACTGGCCAGGGCGGCAAAGGTGCCTGATTCTCCCATCATGGCTGGGGGGCAGGGCAAAGGCGGCCCCAGGGCTGCCTTTGCCCTGCCCCCCAGCTCTTAGCTCCCCCCTGGGTTTCAGATCACTGTCAGTGGCAGGGGGCTTCTTCCTGCTTTCCCTTTCGCCTCCCTGCATTGTGCCTACATATGCAAATTAGCCGCCATCTTGTTGGCAGTTAACTGCCAATCTTAGTTGGCAGTTAACTGCCAATCTTAGTTGGCAGTTAATTTGCATATAGCCCTGATTAGCCAATGAAAAAGGTATCGCCGTACGCCAATTACCATTTTTCTCTTTTATGATTGTAGATACAATAAACTACTTAAGGATAACGGGTCACAATTTTTCAACATACTCTCAAATGGTACTCTGTTTATAAACATGTAATATATATTATACATTTATACACACAAAAAGATTAAACAAATGAAGCAAAATGTAAATGGTGCATCTGGAAAAAGTTTTATTGGAGTTCCTTAGGCAATTCATGCAGCTTTTTCATAAGTTAGAAATTATATCAAAACATACCCAAAGAGCATCCTTAAAAATAATTGATACTGCCAGAGAATACTATGCTGTTGAGAAGTGGTTATAGAGCGGGCAGGGAGCTGTTGGGGTCAGGCAAGCAACCTTGAATTTCTCTGGTGATCAAGGACATATGTCAGTTCTGTGCAGATTCTGAAATGACATTGGTTTAAAACCATAGGACTTTAAAACAGGAAAGAACCTTAGCACTGCCCCAGCCTACGCTCCTCTTTCAACAGACAATGAAACTGGAATTAGGTGTGGATGCAAGTTTCTCTGAGGAAGATCCAAGCCTTCTGATTCTCAGTCTTCATTTCATTCTTCATTTATCCATCATGCTACCTTCTCAGGACTTTTAAGGCTTTGCTATCAGCCTTGCCACAGCCTCCTTCTCTTTAGGGCACTCTGAAACTAACCCTTGTCTGGGCAATCCCTATAGTTTGCCATACCTGCGAGGTGTGTATCTACTTAATGTCATGGCATTTCTCACAAAGGGAGATGTTGGAGTTGCAAGGAGCATGAAGGCTTTGCTGACTCCTGAGGGCAGTATAGCTCTACACCTTTCCCCCCTCTCAGGTTACCTCAGGTTACCTCTTCCAAGTGGAGATTCATCTTAATTACCGTCCCTCCTATTTTTATTGACCGGCTGTTGAGATTTATTGAACACTCAGTGTGTACTTATCACTCCCCTATCACATTGATCATATGACATATTACTCCCAATTTAGTTATTCCCTGATTAAGCACTCTTGAACCAAATAAAGGTGTGGTGTATGTATGGGGAGGGGTAGAGGGATAGGGAAAGTTGGAACTTCCGTTCCCAAGAAATACATTCAGTTATATGTGACTAAAGTAACTTCTGGTGGATGCACCATGTTAATAAGGAGAAATTTTGGCCGAAACTGGTTTGGCTCAGTGGATAGAGCGTCGGCCTGCGGACTGAGAGGTTCCGGGTTTGATTCCGGTCAAGGGCATGTACCTGGGTTGCGGGCACATCCCCAGTGGGAGATGTGCAGGAGGCAGCTGATCGATGTTTCTCTCTCATCGGTGTTTCTAACTCTCTATCTCTCTCCCTTTCTCTCTGTAAAAAATCAATAAAATATATTTTAAAAAAAGGAGAAATTTTGGATCCCAAGCCCATGTTAACCTATAGCTAGCCTGATTATTTCCTGTGGCCACAGAGTCAGTAAGACCTAAACTTCATAGCCATATCATAATGAGACTCAACAGAAATTACTCCTCCCTGGAAAAAAATATTTTATGGCAATGATTCCACTAGAAGCCTGATAATCTCTTCTTTCTGTGTGAAAGCCTGTTTAGCTACAACTGTAATAATTATTATGACCATTAGTCTCAATAAGAGCAGTGTTTTCCTAGTTCATTATATATAATAGCTGTTAATATCTGTCTTCTAAAACATGATTCATCAATAGCAATATCTTTACAGTCATTCTAAAAAATGATTCATCACTAACAAAGTGGAGGAGGGCAATGGGGGGAAAAGGGGAGGACATCTATAATATTTCCAACAATAAAGATAAAAATAAATAATTCGTAATACCTTAACTAATAAAGAATAAAAAAATAAAAAATAAATAAGTAAATAAGTAATAAAAATAATTCATCAATAGCAATATCTTGCCCTGACCGGGTGGCTCAGTTGGTTAGAGCATCATCTGTGTACACCAAAGTTATGGGTATGAGTTTGATCCCAGTCCAGGACATATACAAGAATCAACCAATGAATGCATAAACAGACTGGAAACATCAGTGAAAAGAATAAGTATACTTGATACAAAGAGGTTTGGAGTAAGGATATGTTTCTCTTGGAAATCATTGCACCCCTTAAATCTCCCTTCATTCCCCCCATCCTCATTTCATCAGTAATCCTGTTTTTTTTTTTTTTACTTTTTAATGTTTCCTACATCTTGCTCTATCACTTAGTTCCAAATGAGAGTTCTCTGATGTATGCCCCCAATCACTTATACTTGAATGAAAAATAATTGCCTTGATGGATTAAATGAGCTGATATTCAAAGAAAAAGTATGAAGAGAACATTGAACAAGAAATAAATGGGTGCTGTAGAGATACTGAGTCAAACATTCCAACTACCAGCTGGCACAAGGTGCTGAGGGTCTGTATAACTTGGCATTCCTGGACTCTTCTATCTCTTCATATCCTATAATGCTTTTAGCAGTATTTTTCACAGTCTTAGTAACTCATATTCTCAATAACATCTGTTAACTGAAAGACCTCTAATGTGTATATATAGAAGTGACTCCACTCAGCTTCTACTGGAACTATAAGAGGGAACCATTTTATAGGTTTTTATTCTTTTCAAACACTCTTCCCAACCCCTCAAACTGCCACCCTCACACATAATAATGTATAAAGATCAAGCACTTTGGGATCAGACAAATTTGATTTCAAAAATCTTATTACATTTGATCTTGAGAAAGTTACTGTATCTCTGTAAGGTCTAGCTTTCTAGTCTATGAGTAAGATTAGGCGAGATAATCTGAAATCTGGTAATATAAAAGCTAGATATTATTCCATCTCTTTCTCTAGTATTTTTCTTTTGAATAAATCATAATAAAGTAATTATTGATATTTATACATATTCAATTATTTTCTTCAAATGGCCAGTTTGGTAGTGGTTAGAGCACTGGCCCACAGATCGAAGGGTCACAAGTTCAATTACCTTTCAGGGGCATTGCCTCAGTTGTAGGCTCCCCAGTGCTGATGGGGGCATGTGTGGGAGGCTACTGACAGATGTGTCTCTTATGTGGATGTTTCTCTCTCCCCGCTTCGTCCCTCCCTTATACTCTCTCTAGAAATAAATGGAAAAAATATCCTCAGGTGAGGATTTTCTTTTTAAAAGTATGTTTTGTATGTTCCACAAAATGTTATAAACTTTCCAGAAACTGGTTATACCATAAGCTCATGATCATATGGATACAGTTTCCATGAAGTAAGATTGTTCCACTATCCTCAAATAAAGCCATGTCAATTTTCAACCATGGCTGTCTGGACTTAGAGAAGCTATGCACCTATGGGAAAAGTATTCTGCTCAAGCTTTTCCATGGTTGTGTACTTCTCTCCCTTCAGTCACTTGGTGTATATCGCAGCAGCCCAGGAATAAATTAACACCTGTGGCTAATATCATGCACTTAATGTGTTGGAGCCAACACCCACCATTATTCATGGGATGTCCTCAGGGCTTCAAAGAGCCATGTTGGAAACCCATTGCTATTTCAGATAACCATAAAGAAATGATGAGAGAAGGCAAGTTCCCAGAATTATCCTGCCCCCAATATATTCAGTCCCCTGGAGTAGATAAGGGCAAGTGTCTGGAGTCAAAATGCCTGAATTTTATTTCTAGCCCTTCTGTTTCTTTTCTCTATGACTTTCGGGAAGTTACTTAGTCTCTTAGTGCTTTAATTTTCTCATCTGCAAAATAGGGATAATTATAGAACCTACCTCAAAGGAACACTATGAGGATTAAATGCAGTCGTACATAGACCACTCCTGACACACTGGTAACTATCATCACAAGGTAAGGAAGACTTAGTAACGGTCCTGGGAAAGATCAGGCTCTACCTGAAGAAACTTAAAATCTTAGTCCACCAGTGACT
This sequence comes from Myotis nattereri, assembly GCF_964212035.1. NCBI lineage: Eukaryota > Metazoa > Chordata > Mammalia > Chiroptera > Vespertilionidae > Myotis > Myotis nattereri. Next base: position 56,179,884 of record NC_138080.1, read on the forward strand.
TGTGTCACAGGTGATTATTTCTTAGCTCAAGAAACAAGTACTTGTGTTCTCATCAGAAAGCATTGCTGTGTTGCCTAATCTTATTTATTATTAGAGTAAACAGACCAGCTGGTATGTCACAGGTATTAGTTGCAGCAAAACCCATACAAGTTAATTCACCCCCACAAATCACAGAGAAATACAAATGCTATAGGTGAGAACAGGGAACTCTGTTCTTGTATGTAGGTTTAATAAAGACTTGTGACTTGAGGGGAAACCATGCCCAAGGAAGCTGGGAGTTGGTTTCAGTAGCTGGTGAGAAGTACAGGATCATCATGACTCTTCCTAGCGAATATAACAGAGAATGGCAGCTCTGTCCTTCTCAGCATCATGATACCATCCAGACAGACACCTGCACACACTCCTTAATATTAGATTGTGACCATTTCTTCACACCCATAAGACTTGCTACTCAGTGACAACTCAGAGGAACAAAAGTCAAAACATTGGAGTATTCATCTAGGTGGGTGTTTGAAGGATAGATCAAGTTTGAAAGTGTTGGCTTTGGCCCTAACTGGTTTTGTTCAGTGGATAGAGTGTTGGCCTGTGGACTGAAGGGTCGTGGGTTCAATTCCGGTCAAGGGTGCAGGCTCAATCCCCAGTAGGGGCATGCAAGAGGCAGCTGATCAATGATTCTCTCTCATCATTGATGTTTCTATCTCTCTCCCTTTCCTTTCCTCTCTTAAATCAATAAAAAATATATTTAAAAAAATAAATAAAGTGTTGGTTTTGGATTTGCAATGTCCTCCCCACCAAAAGGAAAAAAGTGTTTTTCTCTAGAGGTAAACAATAACTATGCTAATCCTTAAATTCCTTTTCTGAAAAGATAGAGATAGATGATGATTAGATAGATAGATGATAGATAGATAGATAGATAGATAGATAGATAGATGATAGATAGATAATAGATAAAATCTATACTTATATATTCCTTAGTATTTTTGTATGTATATATTTACATATATATGTATGTGTGTGTGTGTGTGTATATATATATATATATCTACGTATCTTATCCATGTCTATATCTGTGTCTATATACAGGATGGGGCAAAAGTAGGCTTCCCGTTGTATAAATGTTACTGATACCTGCGTGTGTAGTTCAGAGACCTGTATAGTCATCTAGGGTTTGGTTATTTTTGGCCCATGAGGCCTTAGTGTTCTACAGAGAAGAGGTGAACTTGCCTCACGAGGGAGAACATAAAAACAAAGCATAAGCAGACAGTGCACAAGCCAAGAGAAAGTGATGAATTACACATTTCAGACAGGCAACACGAAGTGGCAACTGCAAAATCTAGATCACAGACATCCTACTGCAGTATTTCAGTAACAGTTCATTGATCATTCATTGCCCACTTGTAAAGTGGGATAAAGAACAAAATGGCTTATGACTGGTGTTGCTGGAAATGAAATTGCCTAGAACATCTTTTAATAAGAAAAATAGATTCCATTAGCAGAAAAATGTAAAGAGAAAAATCCAAATTATTCAGTAAATAAGTTCCAGCCAATGTGGTTAGTTATGGGAAATAAGTGGAAAAAGCTTAAAGAAAAACACAAACAAATACAAGAGAAAATGCCATCCTTTGTTATTAGCAAAAGGGTTTGGGCATGGGAATTGAAAGTCCAGAAAGTTCATTTGTCTCTTTTTTGTTGTTTTAATTGAGGGCAAAATAACCCTTTAGTTTAATGTAGTTCAATTAATAGGTATCAAACAATAAGTATAAAAAGTGAGAGAACCAAAGAGAGGTCAATGGGGGGGGGGGGAAGGAGACTCATGTAATATTTTAAACAATAAAGAATTTAAATTTAAAAAAAGTAAGAGAAGTTAGCTTTTGAAGGAAACATAAAGAGATAATAAGAACTGGACACTTGAATAAGACACATGGGGAAGGCAGCTTGTCCTACTTCATCCAGTTAGTAGTATTGGAGGAAAACACTGCAAAAACTTTAATGAAGCAATAAAACGCATTTTTAAACCTTTTACATCTGTTTGATTCTTCTCAGAGCTGCTCACAACTTCATATGTAGAAAAGGAACAGCACCCATAACTGACCTGTGATTGCTTATTAAACATTTGCCTTAGTAACCATACATAAAATAGTCAAATATAAAAGGAACTTTCAATTTTACAATTTATCTAGTGCACACATGGCGACCCCAAACTGCTAACTGTGCAAGGGACAGGAGGAGAAGTGTTCTCTGAGCCTTTGAAATCAAATGGCCCATGTATTAAAATGCTTTAAGGATAGAAATTAGCAGTGATGTATGCATTGCCTGAGACTAACTTTGCTTTGCCCTCCAATTCTATGTGAAGCACCTTTGGGTACTGCTTCCACACCCAGGTCTCAAAGTGCAGCTTCTCTTCCATCTCTACAGCTCCCTTTATTCAGTTTAATGACAGATGTTTCTAACAAGCGAGTGTAATAAGGAACTTTAGCTGCCATCACCAATACCCACAGGAAAAATTACTACTGTGTATTTGTTGATCAGCCATAAGGACAAGGACTGCATTTCTCTTTCAGCTCTAAAAGAAGGTATTATAGAACCAAAGAGCCTCCAATGCCAGATGATGATGTTACATAGGTAATAAAGAAGAAAAATAGATGGAGGGTGGGGAAACCAAATATTAAATTGATTAAAAATGGGAGAGGTGATATATGTATGGCATATATAAGAAGATACAAACTGAGTGGCCAGATTATTATGACCACCTGACGTTTGTAGGCAAATTAGCTATAATTTCACACTGAAGTTGCTAGAGGGCCAGGCCATTATAAATAGGGAAGCAGGTTGTTTACCACAAAAGTAGAAGTGATTTTTTTTTCTGAAGATATGGGTAAACAATGCGATTTAAGAGTCTTTAAACGTGGGAGATATATATACACTAGAGGCCCGGTGCACAAAAATTTGTGCACTCAGCGGGGAGAGGGGTCCCTCAGCTCGGCCTGTGCCCTCTTGCAGTCTGGGACCCCTCGGGAGATAACGACCTGCTGGCTTAGGCCTGCTCCCGGGTGGCAGAGGGCAGGCCCAATCCCTAGGTGCAGCCCCTGGTCAGGCTCAGAGCAGGGCCGATTGGGGAGTTGGGGCGCCGCCCCCTGTCATACACAGAGCAAGGCGATCGGGAGGTTGTGATGCCACCCTCAGTCACGCTCAGGGTAGGGCCATTGGGGGGTTGGGGCACCACCCCCTGTCACACTCAAGGCAGGGTCGATGGGGAGGTTGCGGCGCCACCCCCTGTCATGCACAGAGCAGGGCCAATCAGGGGTTTGGGGCATTTCCCCCTGTCACTCACAGAGCAGGGCCCATCAGGGGGTTGGGGCGCCGCCCTCTATCACCCACAGAGCAGGGCCGATCAGGGGGTTGGGGTGCCGCCACTCTCACACTCAGGACAGGGCCGATGGGGAGGTTATGGCTCTACCCCGTCACGCACAGAGCAGGGCCCGTGGGGGTGGGGGTGGTTGGGGCGCCGCACCCTGTCACACACAGAGCAGGGCCGATCAGGGTTGGGGCGTCGCACCCTGTCACACACAGAGCCGCAGGGCGATCAGGGGGTTTGGGCGCTGCCCCCTGTCATGCTGATCCCGGTGCCAGGAGGCATATTACCCTTTTACTATATAGGGTAGAGGCCTGGTGCATGGGTGGGTGCCGGCTGGTTTGCCCTGAAGGGTGTCCTGGATCAGGGTGGGGGTCCCCACTGGGTTGCCTGGCCAGCCTGGGTGAGGGGATGATGGCTGTTTGCAGCTGGTCACACACCCTTCAGGGTGGGGGTCCCTACTGGGGTGCCTGGCCAGTCTGGGTGAGGAGCTGATGGCTCTTTTCAGGCTGGGGGTGACTGAAGCTCCCAACCGCTCCTTTTTTTCTTTTTATTTTTTTATTCTGGGCCAGCTTTAGCTTTGAGGCTTGGCTCCAGCTCTTAGGTCTCCGCTGCTGAAAGTAGGTTTCTGGCCTTTGCTTACAATGTTGCGATGCTGCTGGCTGAAGCCTGGCAGGTTTCTAGGGTTTTGTTTAGCTTCTATGTTTGTTACATAGTTGCTTGCAGCTCAGAGGCCTGCAGCGGCAGGCGGGGAATGTTGGAGTCCTCCGTCACTGAAGCAAGCAAGTCTCATGTTAGTTTCAAGCTGCCTGGCTGCTGGCCCCCATCTTGGCTGACAGTTAATTTGCATATTGCCCTGATTAGCCAATGGGAAGGGTAGCGGTCGTATGCCAATTACCATGTTTCTCTTTTATTAGATAGTATATATACATACACACACACACACATGCTGAGTGCTCAGATTATTATGACCACCTGACGTTTATAGGCAAATTAGCTGTACACTGCATATTATGGGATATAAAAGCCGAAGGCCTGTTTGAACACCTTTGCTGTCTACAGTTACCAAGATAAAACATCTCCAATTCACACAGGAACACAAGGATTGGACAGTTGAGCATTGGGAAAAAGTCATATGGTCAGATGAATCATGTTTCCAGTTGCATCATGCAGATGGCAGAGTGAGAATTTGGTGGAAACAGCATGAAAGCATGCACCCCACATGCATGAGTACAACCCTTCAAGCTGGTGGGGGCAGTGTTATGGTTTGGGGCATGTTTTCCTGGCATGATTTGGGCCCTTTAATTCATGTGGAACAATGTCTGAGTAGCACAACATACCTAAGTATCGTTGCTGATCAAGTTTATCCTATCATGTTGATGGTGTATCCCAATGGAGATGGCTTCTTCCAACAAGACAATGCGCCATGCCACGGTGCTCGTATTGTGCAGGAGTGGTTTCAAGAATATGTGGGAGACTTTGCCTTGCTTAGGTGGTCCCCGCAATCACCAGATCTCAATCCAATTGAGCATTTGTGGGACGAAGTTAAAAGAGCCATCAGGCAGCTGGTTCCACAACCATCAAATTTCACAGAACTGGACAGTGCTATTCATCAGGCATGGTGTCAGATTCCTCACATCACCTTTCAACATCTCGTGGAGTCAATGCCAAGAAGAATCACTGCAGTATTGAAGGCAAAAGGTGGCCCAACAAAGTACTGATGTGGTGGTCCTAATAATCTGGCCACTGTGTGTGTGTGTGTGTGTGTGTGTGTGCGTATACACATATACATACACGCATGCACACACACACACATATATACATTTTCAACTAAACTGTTCATTCAATTTTCAAAACCTCAAATTATATTTCTTTTTAAGTGTTATTTTATATGTAAATTTATAGTTTAACATTTTTATTTCACTAAAAGTTGTCTTGATCATTATATTGTGTAAATTCAGGTACTAAGTATCCTGAAATAGAGGTTAGACTTTTCCCCACCCTTGTAGTTCTCTCTATGGAGCCCTATTGATTTAAAATTATGAATGCTTGCCTGACTAGTTTTGCTCAGTGGATAGCGTGTCGGTCTGTGGACTGAGGGGTCCTGGTTCGATTCCGGTCAGGGGCATGTACCTTGGTTGCGGGCACATTGAAGTGTCATAGCATTTCAATTATCCAATGTTAGTTATTGATTTAGGGGAAATTTCTGGCACCATTTTTTTTCCTTAGTGGTTCATTACCAAGTCAAATTTACTAATTCCATTGAATTTGCCACAATTCTATCTTGGGAATTAATAATATTGCCTTTTACTTGAGAAACCATTTCTTCCAGCCACTTGGCAATTGTGGTTGCCGTTATGTCTAGTGAAATGCCACTAAAAAAACTTCTACCTCTAAATTAAAGTTCTAAAAAAAACTTTAAATAAAAAAAAGATAATAAAAATAAGAAACCCAAACTTTTTCCCCCCTGTATTTGCTAAAGATTCTCATTGTTCACAATACCCTCTAGAGCACTGGCAATGCTACATGGGCCAAATGTTTCTACTCTAGCGATACACTTGATTTTAGAAAGGAAAAAATATCTAGGAAAAAGGCCCTAGCATTGTCTTTCAGAGGGGTCTAATATTGCCTCTCTCAGGGCTGTGGCCACACCCCAGATAAGACCAACTATCTGAGAAGGAGATTTAGTCATTAGCAGCAGCAGTCTTTTACGTACTCAGTGAAGAAGGGTGCAAGCATACGAGAGCTGTCCTCTCTTTACTTTACCTAATATATTTGCTCCATTTTGGGGTTCTTGCTCTGATTCAGAGCAACATCAACCAGTGTTGAATTTTTCGTTTCTCTGATCATTTTTCTTTGTCTATCTTGTATCTCATAGTTTTTGAAAATTTAAAAGTCCAATAAATCTGTTCCTACAGTAGTTATGATCTTGTCCTTACCAATTGCATTTAATAGCATAAAATTTTAGATTTCACATAGTATCAGTATTCTCTGGCAAGTAAGGTTGAGCAATGAAGAAATATACTAGACAGAGTCGAGGGTGGACTCTTTCTAAAAATAAAAATAATCTCTTATTTACTAGGAGATGGACCATTTTTGTTTGATAAGGTTTCAGAACATAGGAACTGTTATAAATCCTCCATGAAAGAACCCATAGGGGAGGCCAGTAATCAAGAACTAATTAGGGGGTAGGTAGGAAAATAGAATCATTTATAGAAGAGAGGTCTAATTAATGCATCTTGAAACATGGCATTCTGTGTGTGTGTGTGTGTGTGTGTGTGTGTGTGTGTGTGAGTGAAATTATAGAATTAGGGGATTGAGAATCATGGAGCTAAAATGGTTTTTTGAGTTCTTCTAGTCCCTGCCTATTTAGGCACCAAGGAGTTACATGGCTCTTTTTGTGCTATGTTTGGCATCTCTAAAATTAACTCTGATTAACTCTATGGTTTGCTATCTCAGAGCAAAACATATTTTTCCTATTCTTACAACTAATGTATATTTAAGTCATAAAAATAATAGACCCACTTAGCTGAATATTAGTGCCTGTCTTCTAAAGAACCCCAACTATTTTCTCCCCATTTCTCCTTAAAGAAATTAGGTGATTTAATATATGAGAAAATATTACTATTCTTATTTTATAAATTTAGAATTAAGTCTCAGTGAGATCATCTAAAAATCATTCCATTGTTTTCAGAAAATGAATCTAGTCATATAGAACTATGCATGCACTTTGAGTATCTTCCTCAGTCATTGTCCTGAGTTGTTAGTGAATTTCATAGCTATACTAACACACTCCTTCTTCTTACCTAATACTCCTTGGGTCCTTTGGAGCTACTCTTATTTGTTATATTACATATATATATATATATATGTATATATATATATATATATAAACATATACAGACATATATATATTTAATGGCCTTGTGGGGTTTGTACTGGTGTGTTCACAATGACCAGTTTCATTAGTGTTCTCATTTTGAGCATTACAGGTCCACATAATGACTAGCAAGAATTAGGAGTTCAGTCTGTGATAATGAAACAGAGAAAAGTTCACTGGCCCACACTGAGATCAAATGGGTAAACTTAGTCTCATTAATGTCCTTATTAATAAAGCTAACCATTGTCCTAAGACATAAACACAATAAAAGGTAAACACAATGCATGTAATATCTAACTAGTAGCTCTCGACTTTATCAAGTGGTACCATAAACTATACAGAGATTTACCACTAATAATTACTTTGTTAGTCATTAATTTCAAGACCTCAATTTTTAAATAAAGTTAATATATATTTTGTTATAAATCTGCTACTTATAATTCTGCTCATTTGTCTATTTCAAACGGAATTTCCATGATTTGAGGACTTTCACTCTATAGTAGTAACTGAGGCATTTACAAAAGGTAAAGTAGTTACTCAAAGTCATACTTTAATGAAATAGAAAGGTATAATTGAAACCCATTTAGTATGTTTTGATTTAAAGTGTTAATTTTAGCTATATACAATTTACTTAGCAAGAAATTAGCAAATGTTTAAGAATTACTACTGTGTGTTCAGCACAGGCTAAGCTCTAAGTAATTTCATTATCTTATTTGGACTTTACAACAACCTCATGAAGAAGTTATTGAGAGATCGGTCTCGTTTTGTAAATGTGAAAAACAATAACTTAGATATAACTAATCCCTGTCTTAAGCATAACAATTAGGTGATCACCGGCAGAGTTTAAAGGAACTATCTACAGGCACATGTTCACATACACCCTACCTTCATGGGCATATTATTCCATCATTAAAGAGTAAGTCCTGTGAGCTTAAGCATGTGTCTTCAATAATCAAAAGTAAAATATAAATAATTCTAAAACAGATAGCTACTATCTTGAGTAGTACACCAGAAGCAGACCCTGACAAGGATTTATGGTAAAGATATGTATATACTAACAGGGGATATCAGTAAAGTAGGAGTGAACAGGAGAGATACAAAGAGGAAGCCACATGCTCCAGCCTGATTCAGCAGGGGAACCCTGAAGGGTAAGCATTGTTTCTGACCCAAGGTGAGAGAACTGAGCTTTCATAAACCTATACTTAGCTGTGCTTTAAAGCCTACTCCAAAATGTAAATTTCTACATTCTTGTGGGAAAAGGGGCTCCTAAAGTAATAGACACTGGCTATTGAAAGCTACTGTACACAAAGTCAGGAGGGCCCCTAAGATAGGAGCAAGGCTTTGAAAGGGTCCTGGGCAGAATACTAATATTGTCCGCACATACATTGAGTCTGTTTATTCATTAGCATCTTCATAGGAAAGAATATAGTCCCCGGGGAATGGAGAAATGGGCTGGGAATTTCTGTTGGAGTCAGAAAGAAGAAATAGGAAGCCAGCAAGGGTCTTTGGTTTGCAAAGGGACATAGGGCATGGACAGAATGGTCCTGGGGACCATTTCTACCTTGGAGAAGGAACACAGCTGGGAATGGAAGTGAGAGAAGAAAGAACACATGCGGTGAGAGAATATCACAATTTGACTTAGTCTTCTGTGGCTTTCCTATGGTGGAGAGGTTTTCTAATATCTCAGCAGCCTTCCAAGGAGAGTTATTATTCACACCCATGGGCCTTTTATTGTCATTGCAACTACTAATGAGGCCTTTTATATGTAGACAAAAGTCACAGTAGTTTAAATTTTAATAAGCACACATTTTTAAATATTATAAGCCTACTAAATTCTCAAAATAAAGAAAACTAAAAGACTAGAGAGACCAGAAATAAACTCACATAAATATAGTTATATGTTCTTTGGCAGAGGAGGAAAGACAATACAGTGAAGCAAAGAGAGCCTTTTCAACAAATGATGCTGGCACAACTGGACAGCCACATAAAAAAATTAATCTAGATACAGATTTCACACCGTTCAGAAAAATTAACTCAAAATGAATCACATACCTAATGTAAAACATGCAATTATTAAACTTCTGGAAGATAACATATGGGGAAATCTAGATGACCTTGAGTATGGCAGTTAACTGCCTACATACAACACCAAAGGAATGATCCATGGAAGAAATAACTATTAAACTACTTCATTAGAATTAAATCTTATACTCTGTAAAAGGCAATGTCAAGAGAATAAGAAGCTAGACCACAGACTAGGAGGAGATATTTTCAAAGACATTTCTTATGAAAGACTCTTATTCCCAAATCCTATCTAAGAAAGGGGGAATATGCTAATTGACCCTCATGCCATTGCAAAGATGGTGGCGCCCACAGCCAATAAGGAGGGAATATGCTAATTGACTGTCCTGCCCTCAAAGATGGTGTCACCCACAGCCAAGAAAGAGGGAATATGCTAATTGACTGACCTACCCTCAAAGATGGCGGCTCCCACAGCCACAAAATGGTGGCGTCCAGTCCCCTGAGTCCCACTGGGGTGCTTGCCTCCAGAGTTCCCCAGTCCCCTCAGCCCCCCAGCCACCCAGGGCCAGCCAGAGGCACAGGCAAGCCTTGGATGGTGGCTGCCCAGCCACCCAGGGCTACCCGAGGCTCAGGTAACCAGGGCTGGCCAAGGCTTATGCTGCAGGCAGTGACAGCAGCAGGGGTGTGATAGGGCATAGCCTTCCCCTGATGGTCGGGTTGCCTCCCGCCCCTGAGGGCTCCCGGAATGTGAGAGGGGTCAGGCCGGGCTGAGGGAGCCCCCGCTCCAGTACATGAATTTTCATGCACCAGGCCTTTAGTATATATATATAAAAAACTTATAGCACTCAACAGTAAGAAAATAAAAAAAATACAATTAAAAAATTGGCCAAAGACCTGAACAGACAGGTCACCTCAACAAAGAAGATATACAGATAGCAGGTGGCAGATAAACACATCACAAGATGCTCCACATGGTAAGTCATCAGAGATATGCAAATGAAAACATCAATGAGATATATCACTATATATCTATCAGAATGGCCAAAATCCAGAACACTGAAAACATCAAATGCTGGTAATGATGGAGAAACTCTCATTCATTATTTGTAGGAATGCTAAATGGTACAGCTAATTTGAAAGTTAGTTTGGCAGTTTCTTATTAAACTAAACATACTCTTGCAATTCAGCAATCACATTCTTTCGTATTTACTCAAAGGAGTTGAAAAACTAATGTCCACACAAGAACCTGCACATGAATATTTATTCACAACTGCCAAAACTTGGAAGCAACCAAAATGTCCTTCAATAGGTGAATGGATAAATAAACAGTGGTGTATCCAGAGAATGGAATATTATTTTGCACTTAAAACAAAAAATGAGAGCTATAAGCCATGAGAAGACAAGGAGGAAACATAAATGCATAATCCTAAGTGAAAGAAGCCACTCCAAATGACTACATACTGTATGTTTCCAACTATATGACTTTCTGGAAAAGAAAATACTATGGAGACAATAAAAAGGTCAATGGTTGCCCGGGATTGAAGTGGGGAGAGGGATGAAGAGGTGGAGCACAGGATTTTTAGGGCAGTGTGATACTATATGGCGTATACCTGTATGATACTATGATGGTGTATACATGTCATTATACATTTGTCCAAATCCATAGAATACAACACCAAGAGTAAACCCAAATGTAATCTACAGACTTTGGGTGATTATGATATGTCATTGTAGGTCCATCAGTTGTAACAAATGAACCACTCTAGAGGGAGATGTTGATAATGGGAGGGGCTATGAATGTGTGAGGGAAAGGGTTATGAGGGAAATCTCTGTACCATCACCTTTCTATGAATCTTAAACTATTCTTAAAAAAATAAAGTCTCAATTAAATTTATATTTAAAAACCAAATTTCAAAAGTTGTTTTTTTCACTTTTAACTTCTCATTAAAATTTTTTTTTTGCCAAATATATCTGTTATCACTGGTTTTCATAGAAATCAACATTTAGAGCTTTTTTTTCTTGTCTTGAAATCTCAAAATATGGAATTGTTATAAAGCTTATGTGATGGTGGAAAAAAATACACTGTACCACTATACTTTGTACCTGCTTTCAGAAACTCTGTTACATGTGCACATTAATCATGTTTGGGATGATTTATTTCTGCATTCATACTGGCCAATTTTATTAGTGTTTGGTTTGGATGAATAGAAGGAAATCTGCTTTCTATTTCACCTCTGTAAAAGAAGAGTTAGATTTGTTCTAATTTATATAAGACTATACCTCTGCTTTGTTCCTAATGGCAGGCACTACCATATTTATTTTTTCTACATTCTCTCTCAGCAGTGCCATCTACTAAATCTCTTGATCTAAGTCTGCTCAAGTTATAACTTTGGTTTATTTTCTAACCCCTTCACAAATCTGCAGCACTTGCTACAGGAATTTTTCATGTTCATCATATGTGTCTTGTCACAATCATTTCCCACTTATTACTTAGTCTTCAGTACTGACCTCAAATAATTTTACTATTGACACTGCCTATCTGTGTGCTCACCACCCACTGTACTGCCACCATAAGCTCTGCACAGCTCTATACACCACCTTCTTTTGGCCCCTGGTACATTAATGGTCCTTTATCACACCCAAACACAGCGATGTTCCTGTGGCCCACAAAGCAAATGTCCTTCATTTTTGCAATTGTTGTTCAACCCTACACATTCAGGAAGCTTTCTCTGTTCCCTGCCCTCAAAATATTGCCTCAAACTTTTCAAAAGATCACATTTCTTTCATATTCACTACTACCCTGGCTGCCCTGAGGAAAGGGTTTGAAATCAGTAATTCTTAAATTCCTTTTACCAAATAAGAATCCTTGAGCACTAAATAACTCTACTTGCCTTGACTACCATTTAGCCGTACAGTTTTGATTTTCTTTTTCTTATGGGTACTTCTGAGACAGAGTTTTAGATATTCCCCCCCCAGTTCTGGTGTTCAAACTTCTATTTTCCAGACTTCTGCCCAATAGCAAATAATTTGGTGAAAATTCCGTCTCTCTGCTGTATATTTGTGTACCTACAATGTTTTAAACTTGGGACAAATATTTGGCCAACTATGCTGAGAACAATTTATTTAGATGCTGTCCTTTGATCCCTTTCTTATAGTAGGTCCATGTGGATAATGAAAGGTAGATCTAGATTCATATAACTCAGAATGTTACAAGTTACAAATTGCTGGCCAAGTTACTGACTTTAAATGGTTCAGACTATTTTAAAACATGTGGATGAAGAGCAAGACATCCATCTTCTGTATATTTAGTTTACACTAGACCACAGGTTATGATTTTGAGCTAAATTTTATATATTTTCCACAAATATCCCTGTAGCGATAGACACAACTATAGAGGAAGACTTGAAGTTTCCAACAGCATGATGACTATAATGCTTTCCTTTTTTCACACTTTGTTACAGTCTACTTCAGCTGGCAATAATGGGCATAAGAACTTCTGTTCCAGGGTTGTAGATTTTAGTGTATCAATTTGGAGCTTAGACTTGAACTGAAACATGGGCAAAAGTCTTGACTGCCTAGGTCCTAAGCCCAGGGCAAGTTACTTAGCTTCTCTATACTTCAGTTTGCTCATCTGTTAAATGAGGACAACATTAGTACCCACTTCACAAGGCTTTATAAGCATTAAATGAGATAATGGGTATAAAGTATATAATTTAGATAAATCAATGATTAGAAGTGTAAATTACTATGATGATTATCACTACCTTTATTCCATATGCACTACATTTTCAAACCTCAGTGAAGTTCTACATAAAACCTGGTGGGAGATTTAAAAAACAACAGTAACAACAAACAAAAAACTATGAAAACTGTTGATGGAAAGAAAACTCAACCAAATCAATAACTTGTTTCTACAAAATAAGGGCATGGATAGAACTGGAGAGCATTATGCTAAGTGAAATAAGCCAATCAGAGAAAGATAAATATCACATGATCTCACTCACTCATTTATGGAAAATAATGAACAACATAAACTGATGAACAAAAACATATCCAGAGACAAAGAAGCATCTTTCAGACCATCAAATCTCAGAGGGAAGGTAGGGAGGGTGGGGGTAAGGGGAGAGATTAACCAAAGGACATGTATGCATGCATATAAGCCTAACCAATGGACACAGACACCAAGGGGGTGAGGGCATGAGTAGGGGGGTTGGGGGGCAATGGGACGATAATGACACATGTAATACCTTAATTAATATAATATAATAAAAATAATAATTTAAAAAATAAGGCAGAAGTTGACACATGACCATATAATTTAACATCCTCGTTGGGACCTTTAGGAGAGTGAATGGGCCACTGTTAGAAATTACTCCCAGACAACAGCATAGACAAAGGCCATCCCAGGCTGAACCAGGAGTTAGGGTCACCCTTTTCTGCATAGCCTGATTTCTGATATTCTAAATTTATAAAGATACAGAGAAAGAAAACTGAGCCCTCTGCTCAAAGATTTTCTATGCGATATAATCCATGAATTCTTAGTAATTACAGAGTAAATAGTTGAAGCCAAAAAAATTAGCAAAAAGTCTACACATTTAAAAACACAGAATGGTTTTTCTCAGTGGATAGAGCATCGGCCTGTGGACTGGGGTCCCGGGTTCCATTCTGGTCAAGGGCACATGCCCAGATGATGGACTCAATCCGCAGTAGGGGGCATGCAGAAGGCAGCCAGTCAGTGATTCTCTCTCATCACTGATGTTTCTATATCTCCCTCTCCCTTCCTCTCTGAAATCAATAAAAATATACACACACACACATACATACACACACATACATACACACACATACGTACACACACATACATACGAATGAACTTCAAAATAATGAACTTGGACAAAGGAGGCAAATTTTAACCTGAGTGTAACCTGAGGAAGTCAGTCTCTAACGTTTATTTACTCGCTTGCAAATGGGACCAATGATAATAATGAGAATGTCTACCTAATCATATGATATATAAAAAGCTGCGTTATACATTATAAAGTAACAACAGTTAGTTATGTGCTCCTATTTCTTCTCACTCTGGTTTTCAATTCCACTAAACATCTGAATTGCTGAGGGGCTTTTAAGCACTAAAGATACCTTTTCCCAATAATTAAATCCAAAAGCCTGAGGTGTGGGGCCTAGGTTTTGATATTTTATAAAAACTTCTGGAGTGATCCTGATGGGCAACTGGGGTCAAATATGAGGAGAGAATTTAGAGCAACCTTTTATCCCCATGCTTCCAGGTGTTGCTCTTTAATGCCCCTTCATACATTCTTTCCTACCTGTCAGGCCTCAGAACCCCAAGACCTTAATCATCTCTTTCTCTACTTTTTTTTTTTCTTTCTAATTATGCGGGCATCCTGGTATAGTTAACAACAGAGTTGGCAGGAACCAGGCCCAGGATGCCAGCCAGCTTCTGCTGCTGTTTCCCAGCAGTGTAACACTTACCTAGGTTCGAGGCCACCTAGGCAGCTGCCTACGGCTGGGGTCAACTTTTTTCCCCTAATCAAATCTCTCCTAAAGAAGGTCTCTGATAAATCCATTCACATCAAAGGATAAGTATTGACAAGATAAAGTATTAGTCCTTCTAACAGTCTTTACATTTTAACAATGAACTAACACATTGAAGGTGGGAATAGAGATATCAGGCCAGTATGTCAGGAAGTGATTTCTAAACATTTTCTGGACCTTTCCCGTATTCCAGAAATCACATCAAGGATGTGATACTCCACCTATCTGTGGGTATACCTGTAAAGTTGATGTAGGTATCAGTCTATAATTAAAATAAATAGTACAATTAAATAAACTAACAATATTTGATCCATACTTTTTATTTCCCAAACAATGACTTCTTCAATGGCTCACTTCTACTTCTGTGACTTTCTAAATAAACTTTCACTTGGCTCTGAATTCTTTCCCAGCCAAACATATTATCTTCAATCCTGTTACCCTGATGGAAACGTAAGGGGTGGTCATCTCAATCAGACTTCAAACTCAAGCTTTTTCCAGTCTCCTATCCTTCTTCCCCAAAGGTGTTTAAGAGCAATCCCATTGCTTTGAGAAGTGATTAAGGCCATAATAAAGAGAATATGGGAACAAATGGGGGGGGGGGCGGGGAGATAACTATTAGGGAGGTTGATAAACCCTATAGAAATTTAGAGCTTTTTCTTCCATTTTCTGTATTTTAAAGCCAGCTATCTTGGGAAATGCAAACAGGTCAACCCAAAAATGTTTATTAACTTATTCAACCTTCACTGTTTCTGCTATCACTTTGATATAGTCAGCAGTTAGAAATGAGCAGAGTAGGAACAATAAACCATGTATGGATTGTCACATGGTGGGGATGGGGGGTTTACTGGGTGCCTAGCAAAGGACACTTGTAGGGTAGGACCTTGTCCCCAGAGTGATCTTCCTCCCCTAGCATATGGTTTAGACCCCCTGATCTTTCAAATTGCTGGTTATGTGGTTCAGACCCTTACCTGACCTTTGCTCTCCTGGAATGGTGCTAGTCATGTGGTAGACCCCCTTAGAAGAGGAATAAGGGGGCCAGAGAAAAGTCTCATAGGACTCCCTTACATGAATACTCTCTTATGCACTAAGCGCTCAAGACACACATCTAGTATTCTTAGGCTCTGACCCACATCTAGTATTCTTAGGAACAAAGCTTTGGGTCTGTTGACCACAGTGACAGTTTTTGTCAAACTAGAGATAGCATCTAGGTCTCAGTGGTGTTCAGCTCCAGGTCCAGAAAAGCAACAAGGCCAGGTGGAGTGACTGTGACAGCTATTGACCCCCTGCCCTAGTGCCCACCAATCAGTGAATACCACAACTTTGAGGAAACACACCTGGAAAGCTGATGCATATTCTATTGATATTGTCCTCTGAGACCTCCTGATAAAATTCTTTAAGACAAAAGACCCAGCTGAAGCTTGCCCTCTCTCTCTAGAGCATGCCTGTGCCTTTCCTCACCCCTATCTTTCTTCAGGCAGCTTTCTCTGGAGCATTCCTTCCTTTCCTCCTCCTCTTTCCCAAGGCATGTTTTCCTTGCCTTTCTTTCTCCTAACTCCAAGGGCCCTTCTTTTGCCTCTGTAACTTGTTTCCTGAGTCCATGCAGCTCAGCTGGCTCACTTCTTCAGTGGCTCACTTCTACTTCTGTGACTTTCTAAATAAACTTTCACTTATAATTAGAGTTCTTGGCTTTGAATTCTTTTCCAGCCAAACTCAAGAACTGAGGTTGCTGAACCGAGGTCCAACAGTCTGGTGCCGTTTGCCTTTACCAGATATTGTGGGGAAGGTACCCTTGGCAGGAAAAGGCTTTGTGATGACAGAGTAAGCGTCACATTCAGTGCAATCTTATAAGAGCAGAAGCTAGAATTTGCATAATCTCAGGAATGATAAGGGAAGGAGTTACTTGTATATTACATATCTAAACCAATCTATTAAAGAGCATCCAGGTACACTTGATAATGTATTAGTTTCATATTTTAGAGAAAACATCGTCCATTCACCCAGATAATGGTTTATGCCAAACAAGTCGGCTAGCATCGTGGCATAGTAATCATTTTTAAGGATAACTCAGTGAGTGGAAAATGAATGGGAGTAATTGATGATAAATTGTGTTCTTATTTTTTAATGCTGATTTAGGTTTTTAGTTAAGCACATGATACTGAATTTTCTAGTAATTGTTGCTAAAAATTAGATTTTAAAATCCCCTATGACATAAGTGAACTACAGTTAGATGTTAGATTACATTATAAGATTAATGTGCACATATAAGGACAGAAATTTCTAGACAAAATTATTTCAAAAGAATAGAAAGAGACAGAAGAAAGGAGGAGGGATAAAAATATTACCTGTTGGGCAAGGAATGAGAGGAAATAATTTTGGCCTTGTTCCCAGTAGGGAAAGGAGGATAGACTGCCTAGGTGGAAGACCAAGAGACATAGTAAACTTTAGTTATACAAAGAGCGAGGGAAAAGATGGCATAGAGAATGACAACATGCAAGCAACCAGTATAAGTACATAGAACTAGAGGGTGTGGCAAAACAGAGCAGGAAGAACTATTTCAAATTATATAAAGACATACAAAGACAGTGAGGTTGAGGTAATGTTGATTCATCATGATATAGAGTCACTGAGCATGAGTTTGTAAGTGCAGCTAGAATAGGAAACTACAGAGTAGGTGATGACAGAAATCTCAGTGCTATATAACAAAGTAAATGGCCTCAGGAAGGACCAGATGAGAACCAGGCATCAGGGAGGATACTGGAATGAGCCAGTGGCAGGAGGCCAGCTGCAAACATGTATAGTCCTGGTGGCAGCTGAACCTTCTGTGACTACCCATAATCTTTATTTGGGGGTAAAACATAAGCCCAATGCCCTTACCCGTCAATTAGGTTCTTTGACCCAAAGAAAAAAGCAAATGATACCCATCTGGCAAACAATGCTGAAAGTTACTTTCCCTAATTCTATGGTTAAGCTACTCACTCAGAATAACATCACTCTATGGCCAGGCACTGAAGTCAGGAAGTAGTTTATTTTTGCTGAAATTAAAACGGAAGTTAGAGAGAAAAACAGCTGCAACTTGATCGATTTGGGAAAATGAGGTACAAAGAAAGAGAGCAAGTTAAAGAGAAAGCCAGCTCAGATTTTGCACACTAATAAAAGACAAAAATCCCAGTATTATTCATCTGTATTTGGTATGAAAGAAAAAAGCTGAACTGGGAACTGAGGCTTCATATATCAGCGGGCAAAGTTAGCTCTCAAAGTCAATAAGGTTATGAGTAAGACTCCTTGAAAATAAAACACAAAGAAAAATATATTAAATCACTGAATTTCTCCAAGTAGGAGTGGATGAGTGAGGTCAGGGGAAGCCAGGAGGAGTGGAGAGAAAATGTGGAATGGGAGGGGATTTGAGATGGAAGGCAAAGAATAGGGACAAAAGGAGAAAAAGCTGCTTGTTTTAAATCAGCATTTCTCAGAGGATGTCTAGTTTCCCCAGAGATATTCTGAGGGAGTCACAGGACCAGAGCTTCAACACCTCTAACATCTGTTAGGCAAGGGAAGCATTAGATTTGCAGCAAAACCTCTGCCTTTGCATCACCGCCTTCTTTCTCTTCTTCTGGAACCACAAGGCCTGGTTTCCTGTCCACCCTGCATTCCCTTCACTTCCCACCTTCCCCTGAGTGCTTTCCTCCCTTCTTCAGTGTCAAGAAAAGTAAAAATGTCACCTGCTTTTCCTCCCAACAGCTGAATTATTCTTTCACACTTTTATTTTGATAGCAAAGTGGTTCAAGGTATGCTTGAGGGTTGTGGAAACCCTCAAAGGGATTGGAGAATGAAAAGGTTTTCAGAACCCTGCTCTAAATAAAGAATTGGAGACGAAAACCTGTCATAATGAAAAATTAAACTAAACAGCCTCAAATAAAGCAAAAGAGCAACCATTGCCTTGGCAAGCAAGGAGAGAAATTCCTATAATGTGGGACTGGTAATGAGGCAGTTTCTTGCCAATATCTAAGGCTCCTTCTACCTGGCAGGTGCTAAGGAGAGAATTTATGGTCATGCAATGAAACATGCAAAATCAGAAAAGAGGAGCTTGAGTATAAGTTTACCCCTAAATTTGATTCCATCTCTACAATTTCCCTCTAAATAATTGCATGGATGAATGGATAGATGTATTGATGGATGGATGAAATTAATATCAATTCTCACTTTAGAGAAAATGAACCTTAGATTAAATAAATTACACAAGGTTTCATGGTTATTGAAGTAAGAGAGGCGCATAATCCCTGACTCTAATACTTTGCTCTGTATTTAACTATTACTATATTATTCTATTATTTGTATGCTGCATTTCCAATCTCTTTATGTATTCTCCCTCAATTCCGAAAGTCCTATCAGCATCGAGGATTTTCAGATTCTCTTTTGTCCTTCTCATCCCATATCTTTTCTGATGAAAAGACCTGAAAATCACTCTTATTCAACTTAGTAAACAATAATTGGGACAAAAGCAATGTGCCAAGCCTGGGGTTAGATGCAAGAAAGAAAGAATAAATTACATTCCCTACATAAATGATTCTCAAAGAACAAATCAAGCATAAAGGCTTGGCTCCTTCCTACCTCTCCAACTCCCCACTTCCTTCATCCTAAGCCTCAGCCCCCTCTCCTCTCCCCTCCTCCCCTGAAACCCTGCAAAGCTTTGGGCAAGAAGTCTACCAGCATATTCCTTTTGACAGAAGGGCCTTTTAGTTCTTCTGAAATCACACCCCTGAGTTAGGCTCTTGCTCTGCCTGATCAGAACATCTGGTTTTCAAGGCAATTAATTGGCCTATGTGCTTGTAACCATTTTTGAAGCATAGCAACCAGGTTTTCCTATTGTTGAGTACTCAAAAGGCATGAAGAAGTGTTCCCAAAGTACTTAGAAGCATAGAGTTTCCTTTTAGAGAATTAGCCCTACACTAGGAAATAGTGGTCTTCTATGGAAGTAGAGTTTCTTGGAACAGAGGAAGACTTCAGATTCAGAAAGCCTGGTTTTGGAATGTCACCTCCATCTCTCACTACAAGTGAGATCATGGACTAATTCATTAACCTCCTTGAGAATCATTTCTCTGTCTTTGTAAAGTGAGCACAATTATACCTTTGTCTTATGGTTGTTCCCAAAATTCAATAAGATCATGTTGTAAAACTCTTAGACATGTAACTGGTCAATAAATGGTAGCTATTATCACTATTATTTTCTATGTGGAAATCAACTAATCAAACTTCTGAAGAGATTCTAGATAAACCTGTTCCTTTTATCCTTCTAAGTTCTTCTATTCACATGCTTTCTCTGCATTTTTATAACACATATTTTTTTTTAAATCCATGATGGACAACTAACCTCTGTATTCTGGCATTGCCAGAATATTATTTTTTTCTTATTGGACTTTAATTATTACTGAATTACATTAGGATTCCCATAGAATTATTTATTATAGCCAGACAGTGCCAAAACGAGTAGCCATGGTTAAATTATTAGAATAACTACCAAGGAAGCTATGTATGAGTTTCCGTCCGATAAAGTATTTGGTCACATGAAATCAACATCCAATGAGTTACGTCCCAGGAATTTTATGATATCATAAATAGTAAATTTGTAGTTTTATGCATCGAATAGGATCCTAAGTGACAAAATTGACTTAGGTCCTGTGGTGTACTTTGTTTTTATAACTTAAGATTAAATTAAAGATATAATATTTTATATGTGTATCTTTAATTATTCATATGTATCTTTTAATTTTAGGAAAGCCATAAAATAAATGAAAAACTAAATTCATTGACATATAATATATAATTATGTAGTACTAGACGCCCGGTGTATGAAATTCATGCACTCAAGGGGGGGGTCCCTCAGGCTGGCCTGCACCCTCTCACAGTCTGGGAGCCATCAGTCAGACATCCTTAGCACTGCCGCGGAGGCGGGAGAGGCTTCCACCACTGCCGCTGTGCTACCCAGCTGTGAGCCTGGCTTCTGGCTGAGCAGCACTCCCCCTGTGGGACTGCAGTGACCACCAGGGGGAAGCTCCTGCATTGAGTATCTGCCCTCTGGTGGTCGGTGATTGTCATAGCAACCAGTTCTGCAGTTTGGTTGATTGGCATATTAGCCTTTTATTATATAGGATTATATAGTTATCCCAGACAGGGTTTGTGTATACATTACAAAAATGTATACACACTTTAACAGCTCATAGCTCCATTTTGAAAGTGAAATGTATTTTAATAAACACTGCCTTTATAATTATTCAAAGTATGTGTATATATTTTTGGGATACCCTATATTTCTTTTATTTTATTTTATTTATTTTTTTAAAATATATTTTATTGATTTTTTTACGGAGAGGAAGGGAGAGAGATAGAGAGTTAGAAACATCGATGAGAGTGAAACATCGATCAGCTGCCTCCTGCACATGCCCCAGTGGGGGATGTGTCCGCAACCCAGGTACATGCCCCCGACCGGAATCGAACCCGAGACCCCTCAGTCCGCAGGCCAACGCTCTATCCACTGAGCCAAACCGGTTTCGGCCTATATTTCTTTTAAAAAATGTTATTTATCAATATAACCTATCCAGCAAACATAGAATACCAAGTCTGCCATGTATTTCTATGAAAAATAGTAGTGAAGTAATGAATAAAATGTTATTCCCTTTTTTACAATTAAATTTTTTCCTAGAAAATTATTTTAAAATTCTATAAATGTACTCTATGGGTCTGTTTTAAAGCTAGCATATGAATTCATATTATACTGATGATTTCAGATCTTGGGATTCAGAAATAAGAAGTAATAAAAATAAAACTAGTATGAAGTAGCATATTGCTTGATTCCAGAAATATGTTAAAGTTAGCTTCACATTTCAATAATATTGCAACTGGGTTTGTATTAGTACGGCACTACATTTTATGGCATCTGTAGGACTCCCTGAAAGTTGGCTCCCATTTGCCTCTGCTGCTCAATGATAAGGTACCTCCTGAATCAGAGGAGGAGACGGTGAGCAGCCAGAGGCAGAACAAGAGAGATCGGAAGATATTGAAAGCAAACTCCATGGGAAAATAAGGTTTGCAGAGTCAAATGCTAGTGGCACCATTCTGTAGTTTTATTCAATCTGGAAACTATAGAATGTCAATGTACTATATTTAGAAGATACTATTTTGTGAAGTGGGTCAAGATCA
This sequence comes from Myotis nattereri, assembly GCF_964212035.1. Classification (NCBI taxonomy): domain Eukaryota; kingdom Metazoa; phylum Chordata; class Mammalia; order Chiroptera; family Vespertilionidae; genus Myotis; species Myotis nattereri. The sequence goes on from NC_138080.1 coordinate 56,201,885, forward strand.
GGCAAACCCCTGGATGTTTTGGTTTCGCTTTTTTCGTTTTCCAGGAGCAATCCTCCTTCCAGAATGTATAGGATAGCATAAGCATAGATTTAAATATTTTATATGTTCATGATTTCAGTTGGCTCTACACACCATTTACTCCATTTTTTTCTGATTTCACATGTGGATGCTTACATATCTGAAGGCACTGAGCTTATTTTGTGTAATTATGAAATGTCATTTCTCGAAATAACAGTATTATAACTTTTGTAATGTCATACCTTGTATTATTTTTTAATGTGAAGGATTTTTTTTCTGTTAATTTTAAGGGTGACAGAAACTTGGGTTAAGCACTCACAGCTGTCAAGTGAACCAATGGCAACTAAAGGATCAAACATTTTTCTTTTAATCCCTCCTACTTTGTCATTAACATAGGGAAATGCTTTCAGCCACTTTCGGCTTTCTTCCTTTCCTTCCACTTGAGAATTGGGTGCATTTCTAGTTTTACCTTTCTTACGCTTTCTTCATCCCCATCAAATTTCAAAGCAGATTACAGGAGGGAAACATGCTAATAGTCTGAGGGCAGAAATTACACTTAATGCAGAGTGCCTATGTTGGGCATATTGGCATTACCATAGCTTTCTCTCTATTCTCCCATTTATTTCCTTTTATTCTGCTTAAGCAAATCTCTTTGAGGAAACCCTAGGTCCAAGGAGGAAGAGCCTAGATCTTCATTTTGGGGAGACCTGCCCTAATGCTTCAGGGCTACCTATTCACTTTCTTTCCTCATCTTTAAAATGAAGATGATATATTTATTTCACAGCACTCTTACAAGCACTAAATGCACTAAATATTATGACTGTTTAGGCAGGAGGAAAAAAACAAACAGTCCTCATTCATAGTAAGAACTTCACAAACAGTGCAGTTGTTAAATGGTCCATAACTGTTATCCTCACTCTGACTCACATGTTCTCCCCTCATAGAAGTCCACGCTCCTTACATCAGCCAGGCCTCTCCAGTTACATCACTCTTTCAACAAAAAGTTGTCAAACACTATTATGTGCAAGGCACCATACAGAGAATTTCAGAAAACGCCACTGTGTACGAGAGCCTTTAAATAATCAAGAGAGTAAACACACCTGCATGCGAGGTCTCAGACCGGGTGCTGGCTAAGTTCAGGCAAGTCACTTTCCTAAGGCTGATTCCACATATTTACATTGATTTTAACAATCTTTGTTATAATATTATCTTTTCTGACTGCTTTACTATATTGCATAAATCAGACTATATCAATTATGAGACTGGATTTCAAAACTATAGCAAGTAAATATAAAATGTTTACTGTAAATGTAAATAAATATCACAATTGTTATAAATCTGGGAGGATTTTACCCTCTCTATAGAAATATGTGGCTCATGCTTCTTTAATTGAATTCTTCTTATTTAAATTACAATTTTCACTAACATAGGGCTTTTGGAGAACTGACCCTGCCTGAAAATGTGGAAAGATTTTTTCCCCTTTCTATTATCACATCATTGAAGTCTAATGTGATGAGGAGGGAAAAGAGGGTCATGTGTTGGCCTTAAATCTATTCCATATACATTATTGGAAGCAGTGAGTTAAAACCAGTAGTTATTTTCTAAAATTGTTAAAGAATATGGATTCTTGGGTATCACTCTATTTTCAATCTTTGAATGTCATTCTATTTTCCTTCTGATTTTACCAAAGTATTCTAGTGTCCGACTCCAACCTGTAATGTGGTCCTTTTCTCTCCTCACCCCATTAGACTGGTTGGGTTAGGTGAACTGAGGTCCCACTGAGATCAGTTTGCCGGGAGGGGAACAAAAAGACATTACAAAGAAGTCTGTGAATGGTAAACTGTGAATGGAGTCTTCTGTGTGATCTCTAAAATTAGTAAATGGGAATTTTTTAAAAAAAGAAGAAAGAATGAAATTAACTACAAATAGTCCCAGGTGTTTTTTTGTGGTTTTTTTTTAGCCTCCAAGAATTAACAACGTTTCATTGTTATTGAATAAACTTGTGGGGTATATTTTTAATGACAGAATAGATGTTACATATACACTACATAATTCATTCCATTCTGGCAGGAAATGGCCTTCATTTTTCTCTGGGGAACTATAAAAACATCTGGATAATCTTGAAATCTTCTAATTGAAAATGTGGTAATTACCCCCCAAACTTAGTTCCCACATTTATTTCCCCTTTTACAATGATTAAGAATTTATTTCTCAATGAGGATTTAAAGATGGTTTATGAAGGAATTAATTTTTGTGATGTGTCCACAAAGGACACAATTCTTAGCCTGGCCCCATAGAAATTCACAGAAAGTTAATTTTTACCATTTTTCTTCAAGGCAGCCAGATTTCCTAATTTTACAGATGTTCATTTTTTAAAAATTTGACAACATAGTTTTCTTTGGTTTTGAATGTGGAACAGAAATGCCTTTTTAATGTGATGAGCAGTATTACATAGTTATTTATATTTAGCTCTCATTCATCACTAGCCTGTGGAAGACTTTTGACAAGAAATCTACCAGAGTGACATGGGTACTAAGCCATATCTCAGAGGTCTGGAATCTCTGGGCAAATGCTATGCTCAGTATAGTGCTGCATAACTGGAGGAGACTCTCCAGGAAGTTACATGCAATATGAATCTAGCTTTGACATTTTACTCTGTAATGCTTTTTGCTTCCCAGAAAGCAGTGTGAGTCTTTTCCTCTCTTTCACTTTTTCCCTATATTCCCTTTTCCTTTTATGTTGTTCTTTATTCTTATACTAGAGACCCGGTGCACGTCATTCATGAACTGGGGTAGGGATGGGGGGTCCCTCAGCCTGGCCTGTGCCCTCTCACCATCTGGGATCCCTTGGGGGATGTCTGCCTGCCGGCTTAGGGAGCGGGCCTAAGTCTGCAGGCAGACATCCCGGAGGGGTCCTTAGCACCGCTGCAGAGGCGGGAGAGGCTTTTGTCACTGCAACTGTGCTCACCAGCCATGAGCCCCGCTTCTGGCTGAGCAGCGCTACCCCTGTGAGAGCGCACTGACCACCAGGGGGCAGCTCCTGCATTGAGCGTCTGCACCCCAGGTGGTCACTGTGCGTCATAGCAACCGGTTGTCCCACCATTCGGTCTATTTACATATTAGGGTTTATTATAGAGGATACAACTCACTCTATTTTTATAACTTAGTTAGCAAAATGTTAATTCATCTCAAGTATTTTTCTTTCTTTTACTCTTTGCTTGTTATGTCTGACCATTTTTGTTTGTGTTCTCTTTATTAATAGTACACCTGGAGCTGTATTATTTCCCTGTATGGCCTACAGTTGAGTTTCTTTATTTCTTTGTGTTGTTTTAGTGCTCTATGTTGAATTATGGGACAAGAAAAGCTGACTAGTTTGGTTGGTTGCTGAATCACCATGCTCCATTTTGATATGAATATATTTTTTAACCTTTAGCCAGTCCAGGAATCATTTTGAACCCCAGATTCTGATCTGAAATAATAATTTATATGTTCTGTCAATGCATTGAGCATGAAATAATTAGATAGGCTTTCTTAAGTTTTTGAAGGCGTATATTGTATTTAATATATACTCAAATATTTAATAACCCCTAGTACATGCTTGGCACTGTCCTCTGTGCTGAGGGCACAAAGATGAGTTTGGAGATTCCTTTCATTAAGGGCTGTTTTGAGAGACAGGCTCATATAGAAGGATAGTCTCAATAAATCATGGTAAAGGATTTACCTTACTAGTATTCAACTCTTTTACTAGTACATGTTAATATGGTTTTGCACCACTATATTTTTTTTAATATTTCATATTGAAATAAAAAGTTTGAGAAGAGAAATAAATTTCCAAAATAATCTAGTCTTTCTGGATTCAAGCAAGATTATCTAAATAATTTTGAACAAATTTTACCCAGTCAAAATCAATCATAAGTCTATATTTTTAACAATTGTCCTAGATTTTAAGAAGTATTGACTTTTATTTCATTTCTATCCACATTATTTCCTGTTTTAAATAGAGAAAAGGAAAGAAGAAATTAACATTTGTTGGACACATGTCCAATATGTTGCTAAGTGCTTTAAAAGTATTATTTTAGCCTTAGCTGGTTTGACTCAGTGGATAGAACATCAGCCTGCAGACTGAAGGGTCCTGGGTTTGATTCAGGTCAAGGCTCAGTTGTAGACTCAGTCCACAGCCCTGGTTTGGGCGTGTGCAGGAGGCAACCAATCAATGTTTCTCTCTCTGTGTCTCTCCCCCCGCCTTCCACTCTCTCTAAAAATCAATGGAAAAATATTCTTGAGTGAAGCTTAACAAAATCTATATATGAAAAAGACTAATATGTAAAGTGTCCCCTTGGGAGTTCGACCGAGAGACAGGGAGTTCGATTGCTCACTATGACATGTGCTGATCACCAGGGGGCGGTGTGGAATGAAGGAAGGCCCCGGCTGGCAGCTGGAAGACCCTGATTGCCACCCAGGCCAAGGGACCCTACCCATGCATGAAATTCGTGCACTAGGCCTCTACTAAATCTATATATATATAAAGAAGTAATATGCAAATTAGGCCGAGATGCTGTAACTGTCACAACCAACTCAGGAGGAGGGCCAGGTGGGCCTGGAGCCTTAGAGAACAACATGCAGGGGGGCATGCCCAGGCCACTGCCGCGGGAGATAGCACCCCTGCAGGCCTGGGAGCAGGAGTGAAGAGGCAGGGGGGTGTGCCCAGGCTTCCGCCACTGGGAGACAGTGCCCCAGCAGACCCACCGCTGCACATGAGCTGCAGAGGAAACATCTTTTCTGACTGCTCATTGGCAGAGCTCCCTGTATGCCACTGGCAGTGTTCTTGATAACTTGGGTAATAAGAATCCAAGAAAGTGATGTAGGGTTTTTCCACCTCACTCCTAGAGGAAAAATGAAGGTCTGCTGCTGGAGGGCTAAGAAATGTCATATCCTGCCCTAGCCAGTTTGGCTCAGTGGATAGAGCCTCAGCCTGCGGACCGCGGGGTCTGGATTCAATTCTGATCAAGGGCATGTACTTAGGTTGCAGGCTCCTCCCTGGCCGGGGCCCAGGTCAGGGCTCATGCAGAGGCAACCAATCAAAGTGTCCCTCTCACATTGATGTTTCTCTCTGATTTTCCCTCTCTCTCCTATGCTCTCTAAAAATCAATGAAAAAATATCCTCAGGTGAGGATAAAAAAAGAAAGAAATGTCATATCCTATGAAAGTGACATCTTGAAAATGCCTAAAGAAAGTTGTCATTTTTTTGTAGTGTAGGCACTGGAGTCCGTGTTGATGAAAACACCTTGGCAGCTGACAGTGGAAGCAGCAGTGGGGTGATGGGGGTGGCATCTTCCCCTGATCAGCCCACAGAGGGAGGCCAGACTGCGGGGAGCAGGCCTAAGCTGTCAGTAGGACATCCCCTGAGGGCTCCCAAACTGTGAGAGGGGGCAGGCTGGGCTGAGGGGGAACCCACCCCCCCACCCCCCGTGTACAAATTTCATGCACCAGGCCTCTAGTAAATAAATAAAAACCTTATTTCAGTAAACATCCAGAACAGTTTTCCAAGGTAGGTATTGCATATGGGAAGTTAGACTGAGAGATCAAGTGATCTTTCCAAGGTTATCCAACCAGAAAATATTAGTCAATATTCACACCCAGGTACACTCACTCCAAACCCATGCTAACCCTGCTACATCAGATCCATACTCCAAACAAAAAGTACTGAGTGGGAGGGAGTTCAAATAGCCCTTTAAACATAAATAGATGGCCTCTGACCCTAACTGCATCACCCTCCAGATGAAGAATATCAGGCCTGTAGAGTTTAAATGACTCACCAGAATTCATTCTGCCAGTGGATGTCAGAGATTGGAGTAGACATCATTTGTTTCTTTAGGACAAGTCCATGCTCTGGAACACTCTATCTAAAAATGAAAGGCTGAACTCCCTGCTGCAAGAGATGCTTAAACAGAAATATGATGATCAAAAAATATTATAGAATTCCTTTTTAATGGATGGAAGTTTGAAATTGAAGACCTAAAAACTCCCTTCCATCTCTCTAATTCTTTGAGTCTAATTGAACATACATTTTCATTATCTTCTCTTTAATAAAAAAATAAATGATTGAATAGTTTTCCTAAAGGCTTATACTTTTGAGTAGACGTTATTTTTTTAGAACAGTTTTAGATTCCCAGCACATGTTAGCAGAAGATGAAGAGATTTCCCATATATACCTTCTGTCCTCACATATGCATAGCCTCTTCATTATCAACATCCTCCATTAGAGCAATACATTTGTTAAAATTGATGGCATGGTTGATTTGTGTCTTTCAAGAAATTGCTTCACATCACCTAGGTTACCAAATTTCTAGGCATAGAGATGTATAGTATTACTAGAGGCCCCATACATGAAAATTTGTGCACTGGAGGGGGGTCCCATCAGCGCAGCCTGTGCCCTCTCACAGTCCAGGAGTCCTCAGGGGATGTCCTACTGATGGATTAGACATGCTACCTGCTGTGAGCAGGTCTAAGCAGCAGTCTGGCCTCCCTCTGCAGGAGGTGACCAGATGGGCGATCAAGAGACGGCACTGTGCCGAAGCCGGTTTGGCTCAGTGGATAGAGCATCGGCCTGCGGACTGAAAGGTCCCAGGTTCGATTCCGGTCAAGGGCATGTACCTGGGTTGCGGGCACATCCCCAGTGGGAGATGTGCAGGAGGCAGCTGATCGATGTTTCTCTCTCATTGATGTTTCTAACTTTCTATCTCTCTCCCTTCCTCTCTGTGAAAAATCAATAAAATATATTTAAAAAAAAAAAGAGAGACGGCACCGCCCCCATCACCCTGCTGCTGCCACTACCTGGCCTTGCTCTGCAGGAGGTGAGGACAGGGGATTAGGGGACGGTGCCAGCCCCCCCATTGCCCCTCCACCTCCCCATCGCTGTTCCCTCCCTCTGCCTCAGCTGGCATGCACCTTGGCTGGCCTGGTGCCACCTGCTTTCCGGCCCCACCCCCTGCCGACTGGTCATTCCGCCGTTCGGTCGATTTGCATATTATGCTTTTATTATATAGGATTTTATTATCCCTTTAATGTCCATGGTATCTATAATGATGTCCCTCTCTCATTTGACATTAGAAATTTGTGTCCTCTTTTTTTCTTAGTTATCATGGCTAAGAAGGCTTATCTATCTTGTCGTTCTTTTCAAAGCCTTTAGTTTTGTTGATTTTCTCAATTGATTTCCTCTTATCAGTTTCATTGATTTTTAACTCCAATTCTTTTCTTTTCTTCTTTGGATTTAATTTACTCCCCTTTTTCTAGTTTCATAAGGTAGAAGATTTGGTTCTTGATTTTAGATTTTTCTTCTTTTCTAATGCATGCTTTCACTGCTATAAATTTCCCCTCTAAGCATTTCTTTTACTGCATCCCACAAATTTTGATGTTGTGTTTTCATTTTCATTTAGTTTAAGATTTTTAAAATTACTCTTGAGATATTTTTCTTAATAACCCATGTGCTATTAAGAAGCATGTTACTTAATCTTCACATAGTTGTGGATTTTCCAGTTATTTTTCTATTATTGATTTCTAGCTTAATTTCATTGTAGTTTGAGAGCAGAGATTCTATTATTGCTATTAAATTTTTTTAAGGAATGTTTTATGGTCTAAAATGTGTTTTATGGTCTAAAATATCTAGGTGAATATTCTATGTGAACTTGAGGAGAATGTGTATTCCACTGATGTTGGATGAAATAGTCTATAGATGTCATTGGTAGCCAGTTGATTAATGGTGCTATGAGTTCAACTATGTCCTTACTGATTTTATACCTGCTGGATTGGTTCTGATAGAGGGGTGTTGAAGTATCCAACTATAATAATAGATTGATTTATTTCAATTTGCACTTCAATCAGTTTTTGCCTCCTGTAGTTTGAAAACCTGTTGTTAGGAACATACATGTTAAAGATCATTATATCTTCTTCAAGATTTGAACCCATTAGCATTATTTTATGCCCCTTTTTATCTCTGATGAATTTTCTTTACCCTGAAGTCCACTTGATCTAAAATTAATATAGCTACTTCCTTTTGGTTAGTGTTGATATGGTGTATCTTTCTCTATTCATTTACTTTTAATTTACTTGTGTCCTTATATTTAAAGTGGTTATCTTGGAGACAATATAGAGTTGGGTCTTCTTTTTTGATCTACTCTGCCTTTTAATGGTGCACTGAGACCACTGCTGTTCAAAGTGATTATCAATATAGTTGAAACAATATCTACCATATTTGTTTCTGCTTTATAGTTTTTATCTTTGTCATTTGGTTTCTATTTTTCCTTTCCATTCTTATTTGCCTTTTGTGGTTTTAACTGAGCATTTTATAGGGTTCCATTTTCTCTTCTTTCTTAGCATATCAATTGTACTTATTTTAAAAATGTTTTAGTAGTTGCCCTACAGTTTTTAATATACATTTACAACTAATCCAAGTCAGTTATCAAATAACACTATACCATAGTGTAAGAACCTTATAATAATATAATAATTTCTTTTGCCTCTTTTATTATTGTTGTAATTCATTCATTTCTCATATATATACACACACACATAATTGAATTCAGTGTTGTTATTATTTTGAACAAACTATTATTGTCTTTTTTTATATTTTTTATATATATATATTTTATATTATTGTCTTGATATGAAAAATAGCAGTGTGGTTTTTTTAAAAATTTTATCACCACTTATTCCTTCTCTGATAATCTTCCTTTCTGTATGTACATCTGAATTTCTGATATATAGAATTTAAAGAACCTCCTGAATATTTTTTTTTCAAAGTAGGTGTACTGAGAAAGTATTTATTTCTAATTTACTTTTGAAGGATAATTCCACAGGGTACAGAATTCTAGGTTGGTGATGTTTTTTCTCTTATCATTAAATATTTTACTTCACTTTCTTCTTGCTTACAAGATTTTTGAGGAAAAGTCAAATGTAATTATTTGTGTCTCTATAAGTAAGGTGTTTTTTCTCTCTGGTTTCTTTCAGGATTTTTTTTTCTTTTTAAAATATTTTCTTTCTAAAACCTAGGCTATCTGATAGATAGATTAATACAAAAGAAAGTTTCTAATATTTAAAACTGCTGCATAGCTCTGAAGAGGGCTGCTGGATTTTGCTAAACTGTTTCAAGGAATTGGTCCTCTCTTTGAGCTTTTTTGAGAGTTAATGTCTAGGAGACATGACCAAAGGCAATTCTGAGCCATCCTCACAGTTAAGGAGGGTGAGAGAAAACAGAAACTGACAGCTAATTAAAGGAGGCTGTTTCATGGCCGGCAGATCCAGACTGTACTATGTAGCAGTTGTATCTCTCCTCGGCCTCAGAATAAAATCCTGGGCCTCAGAATAAAATTCTGAATATTAAAGCAGTCACTAAATAAAGTGTAATTTATATTTAGCCTTTAACAAAATTGCTAAGTAAAACTTCAGCCAATGACATTCTCTATAGATTTTATGCATTCCATTCAGGAAAACTGAAGAAGAATCCCAAAATGAATCATTTATTGATTCTTTCTTGGCAACTGAATTTTCACTAAAGAACTATTTTTCTACCGGTCTGGCTTATCTCTTCCTGCCTTATCTCTTTCAAAGAGAAAAGGAAAGTTTCTTTAAAAAAAAAAAAAAAAATACACACACACACACACACACACACACACACACTAGAGGCCCGATGCATGAAAATTCGTGCAAGAGTAGGCCTTCCTTCCTCCAGCTGCCGGCACTGGCTTCCCTCTGGCACCCGGGACCTGGGCTTCCCTCCAGCCTCACCGGCACCGGCAAGCACCCGGGACCCGGGCAGCTTCCCTTCAGTCCTGGCTTTGTCCAGAAGGACATCTGAAATGACGTCCAGAAGGACGTCTGGTCTAATTAGCATATTAACCTTTTATTGTTATATATATATATTACAGATGTCCCTCTTTTTCCCCCAATTAACCCCCTCCACCCTGCACTATCACCCCCCCCCCCAGGCCTTTACCACACTACTGTCTGTGATCATGGGTTATGCATATATGCATATCGGGATTTATTCTGTATCTTTGCTTTTCTATAGTTTGACAATGATATGTCCAAGTATAATTTTCTTTGCATTTTGCTTGTTGTTCTCTGAGCTCCTGAATGTGTGGGTTTCTGTTTGTCATTAGTTTGGGGAAAATTCTCATTTCTCATTCATTATTGTTTCAAATATTTCTCCTGTTCCTTTCTTTTTTAAAAAAAACAAATATTTTTATTGATTTCAGAGAGGAAGGGAGAGGGAGAAACATCAATGAGAGAGAATCTTTGATTGACTGCCTCCTGCACACCCCATAATGGGAATCGAGCCCACAACCAGGGGTGTGCCCTTGATTGGAATCAAACCGGGGACCCTTCAGTCCGCAGGTCAGTGGTCTATCCACTGAACCACACTGGCTAGGGCTCTTCTGTTTCTTTCTCTCATTCTTCTCCTTCTGGTATTCCCCTTACAAAAATGTTACACCTTTTGTAGTTACCTCACAGTCTTTGGATTCTATGGGTTTTCCCCTAGTCTTTATTCTCTTTGCTTTTTAGTTTAAAGGTTTCTATTGAGATAGCCCCAAGATCACAGAGTATTTCCTCAGCTTTTTCTAGTCTACTAATAAGCCCACCAAAGGCATTCTTCATTTCTATAATAGTGTTTTTGTTCTCTATCATTTCTTTATTTTTAATTTTCATGTTTCTGCTTACATTGCCATCTGTTCTTGAATATTGTATACTTTATCCATGGGAGCGCATAGCATATTAATAAATATTTTAAATTCATGGTCTGGTAATTTCAGCATTCCTGCCATATCTGAACCTGGTTCAGATATTTGCATTTCCCAAATGCATTTGTCTTTCAGTTTATTTTGTGGATTTTTCTTGAGAGCTGGGCATGCTGTATTGGGTAAAAACAACTGCTATAAGTGGGTCTTTGGTAAGGTAGAAGGAGGGAAAGCGCTTTATACAGGCATACCTCATTTTATTGCACTTCACAGGTGTTGCGTTTTTACAAATTAAAGGCACGACCCCCCACCAGCAAAAAGATTATGACTTGCTTTATTGCTGTGGTCTGGAATCCAACCCCTTCTATCTCCATTGTATTTCTGTTCTTCTATGATTAGTCTTTTAGTACACCCGTGCCTCTGGACTATGAGGTTCACATGCAGTTCTCAGTGTCCACCATCCCCATCTCTCTTCAGTGGAAAAGAAGAGCAATTACAGTTGGATATTTTATTTTAAAAAATAATCATTAAGTAACTGATCATTAAAGGATATAGAGTAAAATATTTGTTTTTATGTGATAAGCTTTATTTTTTAAATTATCATAATATTTCATGCTCACTTGGAATCATTCAAACATTACCGAAGGTATTAAATAAAAGTGATAATTTTACTCTTCATATGCCCCCAGTCCCCAATGCTCCAGGGTAACCACTATTAACAGTTTAATTGCAAGACTTATAGACCCTTTTGATTTTTCATATATGTAAATGTTTGTGTACAAAAGAACAAAGTCATATTGTACATGGTATTCTTCAATTAACTTTCTTCACCCAACATTATAGAAAGATTTGTATACTTCATACAAAGCTGCCTCATTTATTTTAATGTCTAGTATTCCATCTTAGTGATTTGTCATATTTATTTAATCATTCCCTGGTTGGTAAACATTTAGTCTGTTTTCAATTTTTCACCATTACAAATAATGCCGCAATAAACATCCTTGCCCATAAATTATTATGATATGTTTATTTTTACCATTTACTCTAAAAAGCCTGACAAATCCACCATCTAGAATCATAGTAGCACCTCACTATTCTCCCAAGGTTAAGCTGCAGAGTTCACAGCTGGGCAAGATCCTATAGAACAAAACCTGCACCATGGGCTTCAGTATAGTGGGCTACAGCTGAACTTGAGATTCTGAAGATCAGTGGCTCTTAACATACTCTCAACAAGGAAAGAGATCATTTAGATACAGGCTAGGATTCACAGTTCATGTTTATAAAGGGAGAGGATAAATGGGAGGAGAAAATGAATGTCTCAAAGGGGAGTGCCCTAAATATCAGATACACCAAGGGCATTTACGGTCAGATTCAGGAAAATGAACAACTTTCCAAGTGCTTGCAGGAAGCAAAGGTCAAAGCACAGATAAGTTTACTGGCTCTCTAGGGGTTATACACCCTCTAAATTGCTATAGTCATCCTTTGTCACGAGTGTTAAGTAACAACAGTAGAATATAATAGCAGATACCATATATGAAAGTAGCTAATGTGCACTAGCACATGTAAGTAACATCTTGATCACTGGCAGAATGCTCAATCTCTGAGCACCACTGCATTTCTATCATATACAATCTTTGAGCAAATACAAGATGTCCAGCACTATGCTCAGTACCTTTTGAACATTATCTCAAGCAGCATTCACAACAGTGCTATGAAATCAATGCTATTATTACCCCCATTATGCAGATTCAAAGAGATCCCAGTGTCAATAAGTGGAAAAAACCAGGGCTCAAATCCAGGCAGGAATGCTCACAGGATATCATTTATTTTATTTAGAATGTTAAAGGAGGAAACCTTCAGATCAGTGTGATAGCACCCTATTAATACACGATATTGAGACTAGAACTACTCATCTTCCGTTGGCTTCTGACTTACTAGCCAGGGAATGTATTTCTCAGGTTGTTGGAGGCACAATATTCATGAAGAAATTCTAAAGCCTGAAGCAAGGAAGAAAATCTAGCCCTTCAAATGTGTTTGAGATCTTTCCAAAATCCTGGAAGAATACCAAATTAGACTCTGAAACCTCACTTGGAACCTTTGAGGGAATCATGGAGAATCAAGTAAACATGTTTATAATAAACAGAGATTTGACATTCAAAGAGGAGAAAGATTCTGAAAATGTATATCTAGGTGCATTTAGCAAACATGAGCAAGATTCCAGGGGAGATTATTAAAACCATTTCTAATTAAAAAAAAAAAAAACTAGACAGAACTACAGATTTCAAAGAGAGAAAATCTGTTTCTTTTTGTTGTTGTTGTTTTTGGATGGATCAATGTATATGAACAATGCTGACGTTGCTAACTACCAATTTGTGGGAAAGTACTTAGCAAAAACTTTTATGGAGAAGGTATACAAGACAGAAAATCAACAACAACAAGGTCAATGGCATACACTGTGATGAAGAACAGATTATTTCAACTATTGAACCTAAGCCAATTGGTTAATTGTCCAAATGTGCCCAAAATTAAGAGTCTCATAGCAAGTTGTAGCAAATAGAGTATGTAGTAGAATCAGAATTTAAACAGTTCACCACAGGATGTTCAGGCCTAAATGTAGAAAGATAATATATAATGTAGATAAATAGAAGTAAACTATCTGGCGCAATTGATTTCCCCAAGTAATACTTTAGATAATACTTCCTAATGATATGATTGAGTATTCACAATAATATCTGAAAAATGGGACAAGCAAAGCAAAATTTTACATGAAATTCAAATAGCTCTACATTGGACATGATAAAGCCTTAAGTTGATAGAGGACATAAATACATTAAAACAGTTGGACAACCTCAGGTTGCATAACTCAGTCTCCTTACTTCATCAGACATTGTTTCATTTCTTTCCTAGGTTAACTCATACTTGCTTCTCTCTTTATTACTCCTACTGCACTGAAAACCTGCTGCAAACCATGTGTATTGTCATCCTAACAGCCATTTGCCACCTTTCCATGCTACCAGGGCCCCAATTTGTTCTGAACTATCCTTTTGCCAAGTCAACTGAGATAAACCTTGAAGGTCCACAGTCAGTCTTCCTTGTCTACAATTGGTTTGGGGAAAGGGCATATGAAGTCCAGTCTTTATCCTTTCATTCCACAAATATTTACTGAGCAGCTACATGGTGCTGGGAAAAGAACAGTGCAAAAAACAGAATTGTCTCTGGCCACATGGGCCCCAGAGTCTAATTGGTGAAGAAATAAAATTATTAGAAAACATGGAGTATTAAAAGATTTGGGGAAAAGATTGTTCATTTTTAATATTTTTAAATGCCAAAAGAAGAAATTTTTCTGTCTCTTTCTCTGACATTGATGACTAGGATGTGATTCTTGGAGCTTCAGCAACATGGAGAGGAGCTAGCCAACCTGCCTAGGACAGTAGTGCAAAGAGTTGGAAAGAACCATCGTTGAACTGCTAAGCTAATCATCCTGGCCACCATAGTGCTTAAGCCAATATACTTGAGTTTTCTGTTATATTCTATTGAGCATATCCTACTGATGTAGTATGCAAGTTTAGTAGAAACCATTTGAGAGAATCTATCTGATCTCTGACCATTTTTTACTGGCAGAGTAGACTAGGCAAGTCATTATTGCCTTGGTGACAGATGACATTAAACAAAGAGGTAAATATATGCTCCATTTTTCTTTACAATAGCCATGGAGAAAGGAAAAAAAGAGTAGAATGAAGACACACAGATAACCAACCCACTAAGATCAGAATATGCATCCTGTGTAAATATACTTCAGTAAGGTCTAGATTGTTGTCTGGCACTGAAAGAATGCATATTTATACCCATAGGAAAATGAAGTTTACTTGAGGCTTTCCTTATCCATGCCTTATTGTAGCAAAGACCCATCATAATCATTTGTCCTATCTATCTAAATTTAATTTTTAGAAGATGATTTGGATATTCTATCTGGAAGTCTTAATTACAATATATTTCATGATGAAAATATTGTGAGAAAACATTCACCTTTTGCATCAGTATAGAGAGGGACACCATGGCTGACAGGTGTTCACCAAAAACTTGGTAAGAAGAAACTTATTTTTGCTAATGTTAAGATCATGAGGCTTATAGAAGGGTTGTACTTTCTATAATTAGAGAGCAAAAATGCCTGACATACAGAAAAGCGGTAACTTAATATATACTTATTAAATGAATGAATATCTGAGCACCTATAATTCTGCAATGTATATTTGTGGTTTATTTTTGCACAAAGACTGATAGTCCTTATCTTTCAAAAACTTAAATTCCTGTTGAGACAAGAGATAAATCAATTATTCCCTCTCCCTTTATCTCACTCTCTCTTTTCCTCTCTCTCTTTTTACCCTTCCTTCTTTTCCTCATTTCCTTTCTTCCTTCCTTCCATTTTTTTCCAGCAAACATTGAGTGCCTTCTATAAATCAGACATTGTTTGTGGCATTTAATTATTTTTTAATGTTGATTTTAATAATAAAAGTCCTATTAATGAATTGAGTAGTTTTCTAGAAAACCTTTTATCAATCCATCACATACTATACCCATTAGAAAAACTTGAGAATGCTAATAAGAGAAGGAATGTTTTAATGAAATGAAACATCCTCACACAAAGCTACCCAGATTATGCTACTCAAAAGTCTCAATGGAGAAATGCTAAATATTATCAAAGGTCTCTCCAAAGCTAAAGCTCTGGGGCATAACACACTCCTCTAAGAATTGTGTTCTAAATTAGCTAGTGTTTTTCTAGATCGTTTATTAGAATTTTATAACCAGATCTTGAAATTAAAAAACATCCATGTTGCATACTCTGTCAATATTTTATGCATTATATTAAGAAGGAAGAACTGTTACAGTTTAAGTTTATCATTGGCACCCTGCCTCCAAAAACACCAGTCTGGAAGGTATGACTCAGATTCTCACCTTCCAGGTAGAATACAGAATGTTCTCTTTTCACTCATGAAGACAAGCCTGGACTCATGCCAGGGAGAATCTCTCTGGCTAATGTATGAACTTTCATTGATCATATTTTAAATAGTGTTTTGTATTGTAACCATTTCTTTTTAAAAAATACTTTGTGAAGGTGAGTACTTATATAGGTTAAGCTTATTTAAATGACTCCTTCATTTTGTAAACTGATATGAAAGTTTTCTCAACTGCTAATGATTGCACACCAAAGGTAAAAGAGTATACTTATTATAGAGGTAAGAAAATAGGAATGAACATACAAAGGAGCATGTTAATTTTCTGCTCAATTCTCCCCTCAAAGTGTGTAATTATTATACCCATGTAAGTTAGGAGACTGATGATGATCTTCTTTTCACACCCTGCCATGTTTCTCCTCCAGTGTGCTTACCCTGGGTCAAGTAGAGCACTATTCAGCTAGAATTAACCATTAATGCAGCATTGATATAATGCAAGTTTTTAGCTTACAAAATCATCTGTTAAAGGAAGGGATCGGAGAGCCATTGACAGCCCTCTCCTGATCTGGCCAGTCTACCAATCACAATTGTGAATGTTCACAAGAACATGTAGTGCACTGTTCCTACTGGTGGGTTTTTTTGTCCATTTCCTGTTTCCTCCAGCATAAGTGGGTTTATACAAGCCCATCATCCAATTCTGAATTACGATTTCAACTTCATTCATCCATGTTAGCACCTCATGTGTCAGTTTAACTGAATATACCTACTCAATGATAGATGTGGCACATATTATAGGACAGGTGAGACAAATTTTGCAGAGAGATTACACCAAATATTTTTAACAATACCGCTGATTTGTTTTGTTTTTCCAAAAGATTGATTATGTCATCACCTTGTTGATTGTTTTTGTTTTTAATTGAACTTTATAATTATCAGTTGGTCTTCAGGAAATTTTTAAGTACTGTGAAATTAAGGGACAAGTTTCAAAAAGAAAATTGTTCAGATAGAAGTTAATAAGGTATTTATTCATTAATAGGGACAAAATATAATTAATTCAATTTTTTCTTGACTTCTTTTAACCTCCTTATCATCCTGAGAGATTGCCCATAAACTCAGATAAGCATAGATCTGCCTAAAAGACAATTCAGCAATATCCAATAATGCTTTAGGAAAGGAGCTAGGGACAACAGAAGCTCCAATCTAGATACCTGTGTGTTGCATTTAATAAGGGGCATCACCAGACCCTGTGCACCAGGAACCTATGGGACGCCTAAAGAGTGAAAGAATAAGACATATGACAAAGCTGTGACATTAGGAAGAAAAGCTAGAAGATAAAATCTTCCAGAGAAGGGTGGGCACACATAATTCCATCAAAAAATAACCATCTAATAAATTAAAATGTGTATAAATTTTTTGAAATATAAACATTTGATGTGTATTTAATTAATCATTTATTTGAGCCCCATCAGAAAAAAAGATATATCCCAATAATACCTATTCCCACAAACCAGGCCAGCTTTTGACCCTATTGTAGGCATTGTAATTATTCCCTGTATGCATTGCCTTTAGCATATCAAGAACAAGTCATTCATATCCTCATTTTAAAAGATTTATATCATTGCTTGTCTCACTAGGATGCTGTCATTTTCATATATCCATCATTAAATAAATGGATATATGCCCCCATTTTATTTTTCATGTTCAAAGGAAGGGCTTTATTAGCATTTTAAATCTATTTTTCTAAAGGTAAAAAGATACTAAAAATCAACAAAACTTTTCCCTGTGATATTAAAAATCACTAGGTGGTCTTAAATTTCCTGCCTTTAATGCTTCTTTCATGTCAGAAACTTGAGACATATTTTGACTTGGCTTTTACCCAAAGAGAACTGAAGTTGGCTCACACAGGCAAACTGTAGTTTAAAATAAAACCAAAAAACTTTTTATAGCACTTTTATCTGACAACTCAAAAAATAGTATTAATTCATATTACTATTCAAAGGTATAAAATAAGTAAATGTAGTATATTGCTTTCTTATCTTTATACATAGAGCGGGCTTAGAATGAAAATTTTATTTAGAATCATACAAGTAGCCAAGGTGAATAAACAAAATTAAAAAACAGTCTGGATTAAATAGATCAGTTTAAAAAAATAGTGACAAGTTCTGGCCAGAATGGCTCAGCAGTTAGAGCATCGGCCTGTGCACTAAGTGTCGTAGGTTCAATTTCTGGTTAAGGGCACTTACCTTGATTGTAATTTCGATCCCAACCGGGTCAGGGTAAGTGTGGGATGCAACCAGTTGATGTATCTCTCTCATATTGATGTTTTTCTCTCTGCCTCCCTCCATTCTACTCTAAAAATCAATTGAAAAAATATCCTCAGGGAAGGATTAAAAATAAAACAAAACAAAAACAATAGTGACAAAAAATGTGAAACAAGAGGATCGTTTTATATGGCAGAGCAGTTAGTTTCATCCAGTTTGCCACTGAAAACTTAGTGTTAGCCAGCTGTCAAACAAATGGGTAGTCCATGACACAGCAGCCTTTAAGTAAGAATGAGGATGGCTTCAAAAAACAACAACAACAACAACAACAAAAAACAACCTTCGTTGTCCATAAGAAAAGATGAAATAATGCCATATGGGACAACATGATGGATCTTGAGAATATCATGCAAAGCAAAATAAATCAGAAAATGTCAAGAACCATATGATTTCACTCATATGTGAGATATAAAACTAAGCAACAAATGAATAAACAAGACAAATAAACAAAAACTTATGGACAAAGACAACAGTATGGTGGTTACAGAGGGAAAAGGGGTGAGGAGGAGGTAGTAAAGGGGGCTAAATATTTGGCGATGGAAGATTTGACTTTGTGTGGTAAGCACACAATGCAATATACAAATGATGTATTACAGAATTATACACTTGAAACCTATATAATTTTATTAACCAATGTTACTCCAATAAATGTAATTTTAAAAAAAACCTTCATTGTCTCTGGGAAAACTCAGAAGCACACAACTTAACTTGGTCATTAGCTTCAAGTTTACATGAAGGTTCAAGGACACTGAACATCAACATGAGATTCAAGGACACTGGTCCTATTATCTTTTTGATCCAACACCTTACTCTTCATTGGAAACCACTCCTAGTAATAAATACCTGTTTCGTTAGACTTGATATGGTGATTTAAATGCCAATTCCCTTTATTTGTGTATGTCACATACACAAAAGAGTTTTCTAATATCAGATAACAGAGTAAAATCATAATAAGCCTTAGTTAATTAGCTCTAATCTTACTGCAGCTTGAGTGTGGTCTAACATATTGAGATAACTTTTGTTTTTGTTCTCAAGATTCCTCTTTGTAAGCAAACTAAGAAACATGTACCTTTTCCAAGCCTGTATTTATAAATAAACTGGAGGCCCACTGCATGAAATTTGTGCAAGGGGCTTCGTCTGGAAGTTCATCAGGACAGTTGCCCAGAAGGTTGTCCGGATGGTCATTCTGCTGTTTGGTCTAATTAGGATATTAGCTCTTTATTACTAGTATATAGGATGGCTTTGTTACCAAGCACTAACTGTGTTCCTATTAAAAAAACCAGTTTTTGAAAATATCTCCTAAAAGAATAAAACACCTATCTAAAATATATTATACACTCAGAGTATATGAATTTATTTGTTTAAGTTGAAAGTTCTGCTTAGAGGTTATCTTATGTAAAATTTAATGTGAGTTTTGGGTAATGAAAACAGGCTCATAAAAATCTGGGTTTGTGTCCTAGCATTGTCATTTGCTCATGCTCTGACTTTGGGAGATTTATTTGATCTTCAGTTTTATCATATGAAAATGGAGATACTATTCTCTATCATGGCAGATTCTCATGAAGATCTGATGAAGATTGCTATAGCACCAATTATAGGGTTTGGTCATAGGCAGTGCAGCATAGCAATTAAGAATATAAAATCTAGAGCCAGACTGCCTGGGTTCAAGTCCCAACCCTGCCACATGGAAGTTGTATCCTTGGGAAAGTTACTTAAATTATCTTTGCTTCAGTTTCCCCATCTAGAAAATAGGAATAAAGATAATATCTCCCTCATAAGGTTGTTATAAAGGTTGTTGAATAACATATGTTGTTTATTAGATAATACACTTGTTACCCAGAATAGACTATATAACATGCAAATATTAGCTGTTTAAAAAGTCTAATAAATGACATGTATTATTATGATGAAGAGGAGGCCTAGAAGAGATAGAATGTGAGAGGAAAAACAGAACAAATGGCTCCATTCCAAAAGCACTAGAATAATCCAAAACACCTGTGCCACCTTGACAATATTTAAAACAGTTCTCTCCATCACAAGGATTCCCAGTCTTCAGAATCTGAATAATTTTTTCAAATTAATGATAATTCTAACACATGATTTGAAATTGTCCCTTTCATACAACTAGTGGTCTAATATAAAATTGTGAAGCTCAATTTTGTATTTAAACCATGTTTTACAACTTTAATGACCATTTTTTGGTTCATTTCTTTATTTTTTCTGCACACATTGTCTCTCCAACCACATTATCAGTTTCTTTGATGGCAAGGATTTTGTGTTTTTCACCTTTACAGCCTACATTGTCACAAACCAGGAAGAGTATTGTTAAACATGTATGTTATTAAACTTATATGTGTTGTTAAGCTTAAACAATGGAACTCCATGGCCAGTATTTTAGATTCCTGTATAGGACACATAATTTTATCATTACTCCCCATGTGTAATAACTCAAAGCTTTATCTAGTGCTTTAATTCAAATTTAACTCAAATTTATAAATCAAACTAGATGATATTTTAGTCATCTTTGTTTAACTTTGCTTGGCTTTTACACAAATAAATTAAAAAGCATCCTGATTATTCCAAAATTACAAAAAGCTGTACTCTTCTTGCATAACCAATAATCCACATAAAGTATCACACACTTTTACATAATTATACACATGAGATATGCGAGGATAGTAAGATATGATTTTAACAGTCATAACTAAAAAAGAAATAAGGAAGGTACATGGCTATTTCTTTAGCTCAGAAATTTTTTCTTTAGTATATCTTTGGTGTTTTCCCATTTGTTCAGAGATTATTCATTAGATGAGACTGGTTTTCTTATTTATTGTCTTGATTTCATAATTTTCTTTTTCTTTGTTGCATAAAAATATATATACATTTTTTCAGGATTTCTCACAATTTCCTCTGCTTCATTGATTTGATATTTCTAAGCATCAATTCTGCATTTAGTTGGCTCCAGTGTAAATTTTGATTCAGTTACACATTTTAATGACCTCTCTAATGTATTGTATCTTTGCAGATGTTGTTATGAACTGACACAAATACTTTTGTTCTTTAGAATTCAAATATTATCAAATGAAAAAATTTAGAGACGTTTTGAAATGTGAGTTATATAATTCTATTTATTTATTAAATTAATTTAACCACCTACTATGAAACACAATGGAAATGTAAAGATATATTAGATATGTTTCCTCCTTCAAGGAGCTTACAGTAAAGATGACAATAATGGTAATAAAAGTAACACATTTAAGGTGCATGTCTATGTACAAGGTACTGCTCCAAAGATTTTGGATGTACGGCGGCTGTCACCCAATATCTGCAAGGGATTGAATGTAGGATCCACCAAGAATTCCAAAATCACTGGGTGCTCAAGTCCCTTATATAAAATGGCATAGTGTTTGCATATAACCTATGCATATCCTCCCTTATATTTTAAATCATCTCTAGTTTCCTTCTAATATGTAATACAATGTAAATTCTATGTAAATAGTCATTATACCATATTGTTTAGAAAGTAATGACAAGAAACAAAAGTCTGTACATATTCAGTACAGATGCAACTACTATAGGCCTATCTATCTACATAGTACAACATAACATTTTTTTCAAATATTTTTTTATTCAAGACTGGTTGAATATGCAGATAAGGAAGGCCAACTGTATTATCTAACACTCATTACTGTGAAAGAGGTACTGGTTTTAAAGATAAGAAACTAAAGCTAAAAGAGGTTAAGTAATCTGCTTGAGGTTACATAAATCCATGATGCCAAAATCTGTCTTCATTTTTATACCCCACTTCTGCATTGTTTTCTCCCACTTTTCATTGTTTCCTTTTATTAAATTAAAACCAACACACACCATAAAGACAATCATAATTTAATACAATAATGCTTCTGTGAGACTGGTAATATCTTTCAGTTGCCCAACAATTTTATTTACAGTTGTTTCCTCTTTTTTTATGGTTTTACTTCCTCAGTTTCACTTACCTATAGTTAACCATGGTGCAAAAATATTAAATGGAAAATTTCAGAAATTATTTATAAGTTTTAAATTGTGAACCATTCTGAGTAGTGTGATGAAATCTTACACCATCCTGCTCCATCCCATCCAGGAAATAAACCATCCCTTTGTCTGGCATATCTATGCTGTATACACTACTCTCTGGCTAGTCACCCAGTAGCCATCTCAGTTATCAGAGGAAGGGAGAGCACTTCATACAACTTTTATTATATATTGTTTAATCATTCCATTATTACTAGTTATTCTTAACCTCTTATTGTGCCTAGTTTATAAATTAAAACTTATTATAGGTATACATGTATGTGTGTATGTTTATATGTATAAGTATATATATATACATATATACATATATAGTATATATAGGGTTCAGTACTATTCATTGTTTCAGGCATCACTGAGGGTCTTGGAATGTATCATCCACAGATAAGAGTGACTATACCAGAAGTTGCATCTGATAAATGGGAAATAAAAAGTCAAAATAAGACTCAATTAATATATATATAATGTCTTTATGTTTTCCAGGCCTATATATGAATTCTGTATTTTGACCCCTTTGCAATTTTGTCCCAATTTGTTTTAGAGAAAAATTATTTTTGCCTCATTTAAAAAAAACACAAAACTGTTAGTTGCACTGTGTTAACATAGATACTTTAATTCTCCCCTGTGTTTTCTATTCCCTGGGTACCTTTGCATCACAAATATTCCTGATTCTTGGGTATAGAATTAAGATGACTAAAAAATCCATAATAAAAGGAGAACAGTGGAAAGCCAAGCAATCTGATTACCAAATATAAGTATGGCAACTTCAAATGTGACTGGAGGTGAGGGAAACAGGCACGAAAGGGAATCTGTTGTTTATAATTTTTACTTATAATCCTAACAAATTTTGGGGAAACACTGTCAAAGTTTCACTGTATTGAAGAAAAAAGCTTCAATCAAAAAGAGCTATTGATTATGTAGAACAAAAACAAAAATAAGCACAATTCCCTACAGCTCCAAAATGAAAAGACATTCAGGGGAAAGAAAGTCCATTTGATAATGGAATCATGTGCCTCCAAAAAGGCAATGGAAGCATCAATAGAAAACGTGTATGTGAAAGGGCTGAGACATTTATGAATAAACCAGCCAAATTAAATGTAATGTTCTGGACTACCCTTTTTCTATCTATTAGCTCTAATTCTGTAATCCTTCAGAAGAAAATGGACTGGAAGAGAAAACTGCAATTATGTACTCGGAGTCTCAGGCATATTCAAGCCCAAGTGATTCTCCTGGAATGGCCTTATAATTTAAAAGTAATCTATTGATGTCAATCAGGGCTTTCTCATCATCCTGCATTTTTCCTCCATCAAAGAAAGGAAAGAAAAATGCCTGAATACGATACAGCTCTAACAAAGAAACATCTAACATAGAGGAAATGCTATTTCCCCTTGACGCACTGTCATTACCAACAAAGGGCCACTGGAGAGGCAGGTGTTTCCTGGGGAATGGGATGGGTCAGGGAGGCCGTTCTCAGAGATTTAAACAGGAGGACGTCTTTATCTAGAGATTTGTGTTTTCGTTTTTTAAAATTTTCTTTCCTTTATTCCCTTGCAGAGAATCTGAAAGAGTGGTATTTCTTTATATTTTTCCCCATACAGTTTATAATGAAAGTAAGATATCATGATTCACTCTTGTTTCCTAGTCTATTGGGGACAGATAAATGTGTATATAGACATTCAAACATTTATGAAGGACACTGCATGTAGCACCAGATAGATATTTGAGAACATGGAAAGATAAATTTCTTAGCTTTTGTTTTTAATGAATATACTTCATCTCAGTCCAGGTTTCAGTCAGTCTAGGATAGGAGATGACCTGGTCCTCTTCAGGGGGAAGACTGCTTGAAATCAGTGTTCCCACAGGCAGGGGAAAAAGCAACATTTATGGTGTGTGGATGAATATGAATGTGTTCTTATTAAATCACAATTAAGGTATCTGTTTCTGTTGTGCTTTTTAAGCAAACCTTTTATGTTGTAACTTTGTTTTTCCCAACACCTTTGGTCCATGCCTTTCTGCATGGAGATACAGGGGAAAAGACCATTCCCCTTTGACTAGGCACTGAGCCTGTGACACCGCAGTCCTTACCAGAGAATGGGCCTTCCCAGCACTTGGGTTCCAACAGCAATGAAGTTGCTGAATAGCAGGCACGATAATGGGGAAAAATTCATTCTTCTTCCTGATAAACCCCTCCCTACAAGGTTTATGTCTTCCTGGCACAGCACAGAAGAATCACACAGCAAGACATTTCTCTCTTTGAAAATGTTTCATTAATCAATCTAATGATTTAAAGAGAAGCAAGAAGTGTAACTGGATTTTCATACCATTCTTTTGGGCATGTTTACAGGACCTTTGGCACTGATTGCTTAGTTCTTTTCTCTGAGAGTTAAAAGATATTTTAAAATTGCAAAGCTATATTAACTTTTTTATGTAGATCAGTTTTAACCTCAAAAATGCTTCTTTATTTTATACTTTAAAAGTGGGCAAACAGGTTTCCTATAAAAACTTTACCACTTTCCAAAACATATATTTAATATTACACAACCTTCACCAGCCAAGACAAACTTATTTCTTAGAGTAAAACTATAATAATTTTAGTATAGTCCCATAGTGGCATGAAGATAAATCTGGTTGATTTTTACCTTGGCACTATCTTTCGAAAAAGGTATCGCTAAGCAAATTACTATGGCATGAGCAAACCCAGAAGGAGAATACTTACCTAAGTGAATCCATTTATATACAAATTATGTAAGTAGAACACATGATGTGGCTGTTTTGGTATGTTACTTCCAAATGATATGTCTTTTTAGTATAAAGTTTCCCTTAGACAACACTTAGCGTTCCATCTGTAATTGTGAGGACTTGAAGAACTTAATTTGGGGGGGTGGGGGAGGGTTGGGCGGAATTCAGATGATGTTTTTCCTTGATACTTGGAGTCAGGAGATGCAGTTTTTAAATTCTTAGGCATTTACATTTACCAATGCTCACTTTCATTATCTGAAAAAAAAAAATACTTTTTTTGCAGTATCACTCTGAGGATTAAACTGGATGGAAAAGTAAGCATCTGCCGGAGTGCCTGGGACATGGTAAGTTCCAAATCAACCCCTTTTGAATATGATCATACACTTTTAACTAAATCAAACTTTTTTCCTAAATATTTTAATCACTGAAGGAATTTTATTCTAGTAAATATAGGAAGTTTATTTTGCTATCTCCCTTTAAGAGTTCCTTTAACAACATTCCCTTATATAACTTATCTCTTTTTTTAAATTGTATATTCTCTATTAAAATATTATTTTTAATATAGAGAGTTGTTTTTTGTTGTTGTTATGAACACTACTTCTAGAGGCTTGTAACCATGGGGGATTTAAAAAAGCATACTTAAACTCCATTACCTACATATTTACAGTCTAAAAATGTGAAGTTTAAGAGCATGCTGGCTTTGGGATTCCTGGGGAGGGAAGAAGAGCAATGAAAAGGTAGAAAAGGATTCATTCCAGATGTCTGCAGATTTCCAAATACTGCCCACCACAGCCCTTCTAGAAATGTCTTCCTTTTCGTTGAGAGTGAAGAGCTTTTTCAATTTTGACTTATTGAAAGTGGAATTCTTGAAAGCTTTAGTTTAACTGAACTAAGAACATTTCTTTCCTAGAGGTATATGTCTAACATCTTAATTAATATAAAGATAGCACTTTGGTCAAAGAGCATTTTAATTATTATAATCAGCATCTGTAGATTATAATTTACAAACCATAGAATATTAGGGTGAAAAAGCAGGAAAACATCTAGCACAGAATTCTCATTTGTCAGAATGAGAACACGGAGGCCTAGAAAAGTCTTGCCAGACATCTAACGGAAGTTTTATTTCTAGAATTTATATCTATTGACTAATCTTTGTCATTTTAATGGCACCTTGTTCTTCTATGAATGTAGCTACTTGAAGATTTAGCCCTTACAAATAGTTTACGAACAGCTACATGAAAAGTAGGGCTCTGTCCTTTTGTCAAAATGGTATCATTAATAATTAATTGGGATTTCAGTTTTCTAACTGATCACAGTGGCAAGTGGAATAAAAAAGCAAAGAGTAAAGAAACAGTAAATACACAGCAACAGGAACTTGAAGCCTAGTTTACATGGACATTTTATTAAGTTTTAAGAACGAAATTTTAATTTATAAAAAAGTCACGTATCATATTTACCCTGGGGATGAGGAAATCAGGAAGTGAGGGTGGAAAAATGTTTGGTGGAAAACATAAAACAACCTCCTTTCTAACTAACAAACAAAACAGCTTAGACTTCTTTTCATGTTTGCCTGTTTTGGAATATTTCAGCTACCTACTCTGAATCTTAGGATACCTAGCCAATGTCCACATCACAAATTGAGAGTCAGAAATAAAATCTGAAGAAAAACAAAATATTTAAAAGGACCTGTAGAGGATGCAGTTGGTTGACCAGCATGCATACCAAACCCATAATCTCCCTCAATTTGTTTGTCAGAGTGTTGGAAAGAATTCCATATTCAGGGAAGGCATCTAAGTCCTCTCGGCTTAGGCAATGAAATAACAAAAAAGAGATGCACTATTTCTGTTTGAACTTTAAAATATAGTTAGGACACAACTCAAGAGCCCATTTTGGGCAGCTGTAATATATAACTTAAGTCCCTTAATATAGATTACTCTTTTTTAAAAAAATATATTTTATTCATTTTTTTACAGAGAGGAAGGGAGGATAGAGAGTTAGAAACATTATCAGCTGCCTCCTGCACGCCCCCTATTGGGGATGTGCCCGCAACCAAGGTACATGCCCTTGACCGGAATTCAACCTGGGACCCTTCAGTCAGCAGGCCGACGCTCTATCCACTGAGCAAAACCGGTTAGGGCATTATATAGGTTATTCTTGTGTTGATGTTTGATGCCTATTAAATGCTACATCATTATTCATTTTACATAAAATGTCTCTTCATAGTTGTTTCCAAGTTATCATGTCTAATCTTCAGTTGTTTCCACAAACAACCCTGAAATTTTTTCCTAAACAGCCAAACATCTCTGTAAAATAGCAATTTTCAACTGGTATGCCATAATAATTTTTTAAAATGCAATAATTGATTATTTAGTCAAAAAGATTAACTGAACTCTTCTCCCTTAGATTGTCAAATAAAAAAATGACAACAACCAACACAACAATAGCCATCTGCTGTGAATGTCCTGTCTTAAATCATAAACATACATGGTATTCCAAAAAACATATACACACTTTGAATGATTATAAAGTTAGTGTTTATACATACAGTTCATTTTCAAAATTTAAAATAATCTACAGAAATGAATAATTCGCCGAAACCGGTTTGGCTCAGTGGATAGAGCGTCAGCCTGCGGACTGAAAGGTCCCAGGTTCGATTCCGGTCAAGGGCATGTACCTGGGTTGCGGGCACATCCCCAGTAGGAGATGTGCAGGAGGCAGCTGATCGATGTTTCTCTCTCATCGATGTTTCTAACTCTCTATCTTTCTCCCTTTCTCTCTGTAAAAAATCAATAAAATATATTTAAAAAAAAAAAGAAATGAATAATTCTTTGGGTCAATGCATGTTTTCAAACCAATGACAGTTCTGGTCCAGGAACTGCTGATAATGTGAAGCACTGGAATGGCAAACATCAAGAATCATTTCATTTGGTTTTTCTGCACCCTCAATTCATCGATTGTTACTGGTTTTATACCATAAACTCTACCTTTTAAGTATCCCCATAAAAAAGTCTAGTGGCACTTTAGGATACATTTTATTTGTTCAAAGCTTAGTCTGGTTTCAGTCATTATTTTTCAAATCAGTTAAATCCAAAAAGGAATGAAAATTAAATGAGTTATCAGTTGTTCAAGTATATATACATTTTGGGGGATACCATATATAGGACACATAATAGAGTTGCAACTTATTGGTCACATCACATAATAAAGTTGCATCTAATTGGTTAATTCTTGGTATCAGAAATCCTTATAAATAAGAATAGGCACCTGATTTTTTAAAAAGTCACTTTTGAGAAAAAAGGGTAGGTAATTACTATTGTTTTTATTATTTTTATAAACCAATCAAAATTATACCTACTTTTGTCAGATTGGCAAAAAATACATTTTCTGGTGTTCCAGAGAATATTAGTAACTAGTTTATGTGTGCCCTAAGATTAAAAAGGTTGAATATCGCTGCTGTAAAGCTTCCTTGGAAGTGATTGGAAGTGAATCCTGCCAATTACTTTCTATTCATGTGGTCTGCCAGAAGTAAATTTCATATTGGGTTGAGGTGGGACCTCTAAAGTACAACTAACTTCTCTGTAAAACCCTGAGAGACCTACCTACTAGGCTTCCAAACACTTCCCTTCCTGAAACTGATTAACACCTTTCACAGTAATTACCCTCAATAAGCAGAGACTGACATAGTGAAACGTTAGGGCTCTAAAAATTGTGATCTAAAGTAGTTTTGCAAAAAATGTACTTCTAACAATTCAGCCCAAACTCTGGCTATTCATAATTTTTCTTCATTCCATGGATGGATACAACTCCTTCATACTTGGCTCATGTCCAGTTCCAAGTTGATAGGTGAACTGTCACAAGCAAACCCCAGAACCATAGTCACTGTGGCCTAAAAGGGCAAAAAGGCAGGCCCACTTTTACACTATACTTTCCCTTTTTAAATCCTTGAAGAAAGTAAAATAATCTCAATAATGCTGGGATGAACTAAAGAGACAGAAGGCCTTCTGAAATCAAAATGGCCAGCCTAAAAAGTCTGAGCAGCCTACAAAGTCAACAGTGTGTTATTTTGGACAAAATAAAAACTTGTCACACTTTGACAAAGGAAAGCAATTGGCATTAATATTAATTGCACTGAAAATTTTTACATCAGTATAAAAATTCTCCTATATAGCTCTTTAAAAATCTCTGACTTCTGGAATGGAAGCTAAGTTGTTGGACTACTTGTCCAGTTCTCAGTGGCTTCTCTTCCTTCACTGCCAGGACAGCAAGATTCTCTGCTCAAGTTAAAATCTGAAGATTGAAATTTTTTGAAAGGTCTGACCAGTCCACTCTAAACCAACAGAAAGAGAATAAATACATCTCCACCAAGATCTGGTACTGACCAGTTTATCTAAAACCTTGGATTGCTTCCTGCACAACAACAGAATCCGGCTTAAAATGTGCTTTGTACAAAACAGCAACCCTTGCCCAAAAGCTGGATTTGTAATCAAGAAATAAAACCTCTTTCTTCCAGAGAGCAAACCAGCCAGCTTAGTTCATGCCATTAATATCTTTCTTATGCAAAGAAAAGTATGAACTCATTAGTAATGAATTACAACATTAACTTCCCTATTTCAATTCCAATTTCAACATAGCTGCAATTACCAAGGGAATTATCTAAAATAAGAGAGAGAGAAAAGGGGGGAGGGTCTAAAAGTCATCTATAGATATATTATCAGGAGGACAAAAAAAAGAATCTAGGAAAAAAAATAAGCCAAAAGGAGACATAAGGAAACATGAAATCTTGGCTAAAATATATGAAAAAAATTATAGAGTAAGAAATAGGATTCTACCTTCAGCCTGTAGGGTTACTGAAACATTTAGTTGATCATGGTCTCTCACACCTGCAACCTTTCTCTTTGTACATAAATAAGCTCCTCTCAGCAATATTTTATTATGTAAAACATAAATATAAAGAAGTCTTGTTTCAGAACTCACTCTTTTGTCCTTGGAAAGAATACTGATCATCATCTGGCTCAACTCTCCAAGAGGGAGGAGACTTGTTCATCTTTTCATCTTTGTAATTCCAGAATCTAGGCGACCACCTGGCCCACAACAGACCCTCACTACATTCTTTCGAGATGAACTCAGTAAGATTGAGTGTAGACCAGCCCATTACCCACAGAGCTTAAATACCCAACTCCCCATCAGGCCCTGAGGAGAGAGGCATGGTTGAGGAAAAGAAGGCACCACTGTTAGTACCAACACTGTTCTTGTGAGCTAGTAGTATCAACACTATTCTTGCGAGCTATTGCAACATCAAAAGCATTAGCTCTCAGTTAGCTGGTGCCAATGACAATACCAATGCTTACCAACTATGTATTAATAATAAATATAACTTTACAGGTTTCACAGATTTTGATTTCTTTGTGTCTACAACTCTGAATCTGCTCCCAACCCCATATATCGGAAACCAACTAGTCCTCTGGAGATGAAAATAGCATCAGGCATCAAGGGTGTGCATTTGTGAGTGAGGTGGGAGGGTGGGAGAGAACCTGGACCTTAATGCATTCCTCTTTTCAATGGGGTGCAGTCATGAGAGAATTGTTCATCCTAAAAGAAGGGTAATATTTACCTTAAATTACACCGTTGTTGTTGGGTTTTTTTGTTGTTTGTTTTTTACTTTGAGGAGATAACACATATTGCCTGTAACCATGGCAATTGGTTCAGTTGTGAGCACCCTCATTTATTCAAGGTACAGAGGCAGTATAGGGAAGAATAATATTAATTCTATTAGTTTTAATTTCTTCCAGAAATAATGATGAACTTGTTTCTAGGACTATCTTGAAAGTGAAAATATTTTTTTTTAAAAAACATGTTCTCAACAATGTACTGTGTGCAAGAGTGCTAAGACAGTCAGTCAAAGACCAAAGAGTAATGTCAGTGTATACTTTTTTTCAGTTTATCCTTTTTTTACATTGATGCAATTTTTTTTTCAGAGCAGTATCCAACTCCCCTTGATAAATAATAAAGGATGTGCTTCAAATCTACTGCTTCTCCCTAAGTTTAGTTTCTTTATATCCCTGAAATTCTTTAAAAAATATTTATGGAGATCCTTTTACCCTATTTTCAAAGTAAAGTTGTTAAAAAAGTAGTCTTGCTTTTCAAGGCAACTCCTTATGACTCATTAATTAACTAAACTTCAGCAGTTCCAACATTTGTAAACTGAATCCTGATATTTCCACATATAAAACTCAATGTATTTCAAAGTCACATAAATATTAAACTCTGGGAAGAAGAGAGAAAACTACAACAGAATTTCACTATCTATGAGGCAAGCACTGCCACTTTCTCAGTGATTCAGTTAGTAATGGAGTTCCTACCAAGTGCAAGCAATATGAGATGTGGCAGAGCCATATCAAAGTTCCTACTAAGTGTAATGCAATGGGAAATATGTCAAGATGAAACAAAGGTCTTTATTTCAAAAAACTTCAGCCTGGGAGGAGAAAAGTCAGTGGGAACCACCAAGGAAGTATTTTATCAAAACTAGATTTTGGAAATAATCCATTTCATCTGAAAATTATAAAAGTTGTTACTTTTAGTGTAGTGGTGATTGAATTGATTTGATTCTTAATGTCTAAAAATATTCATTGCAGAATTTGAGGTTTCATAAAGCTATAATTGGAAGACTAATTCATTTTCCTAAGGAGCAGCCCATAAGCAATACTTTTAAAATTAAATTTATTGGGGTGATATTGGTTAATAAGATGATTCTATGAGTTTCAAGTGTATATTTCTATAACACATAATATGTATATTGCATTGTATGGCCTTCACCCAAAGTCAAATTATCTTCTGTCACCATATATTTAACCCTCTTTACCCTTTACTACCCCCCACTCCCCTCTTCCATCTGGTAATCAATATACTGTTGTCTGTGACTGTGAGTTTTTATTTGTTTTCCTTATTTGTTCATTTGTTTACCTGCAATACTTTTAATTCAGAGAGGATTTATGAATGATGAGAAATAATTTCTTTCAATGTATCAAGAGAAAGTATGTGTGTGTGCATTATATTTAATTTTCTTTTGTCCCTGTGCTTCCCACTGAAACTTCTTTTCTCAAACTCCTTGGCCCAGGCTGTAAGTGACTACCATCGATACCAGCCACCTAACTTGTAATGTTTTGGAATAAACAAATTGAAAATAACTTTGCCATATGACCACCTGAAAGGAAGCAATAAATTTTAGAGTCACAATAAAAGCCTATGACTGTTTTTAAGTAGTGGTGTGTAGAAGACTGGCCACTGTTTCCTTAGAACTGAAGTGTACTATTGCAAAACGTTCTTGTTAATGCTGGTTATCACTTACTTCTCAAGACAGTTAAGTAACAGCATTCATACCAATCCCTTTACCTTTTAGTGAACCCCAGCCAGGCAGGACTATGACTCATTTGTTACTCCACAGGAGTTTCTCCTTGTGTCAAATAAGCCTGTATTGTTTCTGCTTAGGCCTTTCCTGGTGATAATTATTTAAAGTTTGTATGTAGTAAGCATGGTTTGGTAGCTATCCCTATAACCTGAATATTTCCAGGCCTCCTTCCTATGTGGAGTCTTAATAACATTACTATCCAAACTACAGCAGCTCTTGTCCCGAGTTCATGATCATAGGACCTCAGCCTTCCCCAGCCTATCTTTCAGTTATTTCTAGGCATCTCATAATGGTTTATCCCAAGAGTTCAGGAATATGTCTGCTGATGTTCCTGTGTGCCCGCTCCACCCCTCCAAGCCCCTTGACATAGCCTATTTGTGATGCCCTCTGTGGAAGCAGCAAGGCACACAGCCAAGATAGCAAGTGTTATCTTCATCACATTATATCAAGGGTACGCACTCTCAATGCAACATCACCATCATGTTAGCTTAGATCACCTGGTTGAAGTCTCTGAACACTTTTTATTTTATAGAAATTTTTACCATTGTATTCGTATTCCTATAATCATTCCAAAGATATTAATCAAAATAATTCATTTAACTACAGTCTCAAAAATAATAAAATACTTTGTAATAAACTTAACCAAAGAGGCAAAACACTCTTGCATTGAAAACTACAAAGCATTACGGAAGAAAATTAAAGAAGACACAAATAATGGAAAGGTATCTCTTTTTCATAGATCAGTAAACTTAATATTGTTCAGATGACAGTACTACCTGAATTAGTTTGGTAGGGCTGCCATAACAAAATACCACAAACTGGGTAACATAAATTTTTCCCCTCACAGTTTGGAGATTAGAAGTCAAAGATCAAGGTATCAGCAAGTTTGGTTTCCCCTGAGGCCTCTCTGCTAGGTTCACAGATGACTGTCTTCCTGTGGTGTCCTCAAATTGTCTTTTTCTCTGTGTTCATGCATTCCTTGGATCTCTTCCTCTTCTTATAAGTAGTTGTATTGAATTAGGGTGCCACCCTTACGATTTCATTTAAAATTAATAATCTCTTTAAAGTACCTATCTCCAAATCCAGTTACAATGGGAGTTAGGGCTTCAACATGTGTTGAAGGAGACACAACTCAGTCTATTCCACTACCCGAAGTGATTCTATATATTTGATGCAATCCCAATGACATTTTTTCAGATATAGAAAAATCCATCTCAAAATGTATGTAGAATCTTAATGGATCCCAAATAGCCAAAACATCAAAAGCACAGACAGCAAAAGAACAGATAAACAAATGAGACATCAAAATGAAAACTTCTGTGCATCAAAAGACACAGTCAACAAGGAGAATGGGCAGTCGATGTAATGGAAGAAAATATTTGCAAATCCTGTATCTAATGATATATTAATGTCCAGAATATACAAAGAACTAAAACTCAACAACAATAAAAACAACCCAACTCAAAAATGGGCAATGGACTTGGATAGACATTTCTACAAAGATGACATAAAAATGGCCAACAGGCTATGCAAAGATGCTTACCATAAGCATCAGAGAAATCAAAACAACTAATAGATGATATCACTTGCACTCTTTGGAAGGCTACAATCTAACAAAATCAGAAAATAATGTGTTGGTGAGAATGTGGAGAAAGAGGAATGCTTTTTCACTATTGATGGGAATGCAAAATGATGTAGCCTCTGTGAAAAATTGTTCCTTGATAAATTAAAAATAGAATTACCATATGATCAAGTAATCCCATTTCTTGTTATATATCTAAAATAATTAAAAGTAGGGTTTCAAAGAGATATTTGTGTACTCATATTCATAGTAGCATTATTTACAATAGCCAAGAAGCAGAAGCAACCCAAATATCTATTGATGAGTGAATAAATAAACAAAATATGGTTTATTCGTACAGTGAGATATTATTCATCCTTGAAAGGAAGGAAATTCTGTCATGTTTCCCTTTGTTGAGTCTCTCTCTCACTCTTTCTTTCACACACACACACACACACAAACACACACGTGTGTGTGCGCGTACACCATTACTCCCTAAGAACTGCCAACCCAAATAGGCAAGACTTCAGATTTAACCATTTGACTCTTTTTCTTCAGCTTGGCAGCAGATGGGGAGACATCAACCAGAGCCCAGAAATGTACAGCCCACTTGACTGTTACCAGGAGGCATTCCCGTGGTTACACTATTCCTTCTTATCGGTGGCCCTTGAGAATACAGAGTCAGCACCCAAAGTGAGCCAGAAGAGCCTCCCTCTCAGATGCCTGTCATGCATTGTGAAACTTGCCTGGATTTAGAAGGAAGCTGCTATTCCTCAGAGAGGGCCTGATCCCACCTTGTATAGATGCTTTAGCTTAAGAACTGGCCTCATGGGTTTCATATCCAGAGACATGATTCCATATGAAAACTTCCCGTTGATACTAGCAGGGCCTTTTCCTAGGACATCGCTAGCCCCAAAAAAGACATAGTCAATGAAGTGTGCACATTTTTTAGAGGGTTAAAAATTCACTACATTCTTTATGTTCTTCCCCATCCAAACATATTTCTTTGTCTCCAAGCTCTCGAACTTCTAGAGTATAAAATATATAATATATACTAGTCCCTCAGTAGCACTCTATCATTGAAAGAAAGTTCAAAAACCTCAGTCTGACAGAAAAGTCATTTTAAAATCAGGATGCTGCCCCATCTCTACTCTCATCTTTCACCATTGATGCCTTGGCATTCAGCGATCAGGCCATGTTTTCTCTCACTGCCCTGCCTTTGCATGTGCTAGTTTTTTCCTTACAGGATTTTTCTACCTACTTTGGTCTGGATAACTTCTCATCTGCCTTCCGTCGTCTTTTGGAATATGAGATTTGTGTCCCTCATTCCTGCTGCTATAGCCCTTGGACTCCTTTACATGCCACATGCAAGTGTGTTGCCATTGTCTACATCCCCAATCTCACTAACAGAGACCATCTCTTATTCTGGAAGGTTGTGGTTCACGTTGAGTGCAGCAGCTCAGCCATCCTTCTATTCTGACGTCCACAGTGTGTAGGCCTACGTCCTAAGGTTTATTACCCTATGATTGCAAGATAGTGACCACTTCAAGGAATCACAGATTCTTTTCAGTATCTCAAGCAGGGAGGAACAAGGCAGCAGGTGGAAGAGGGCTATTATTTTTTAATTGGAAAGGAGGGAAAGCCCATCATAACTCCTCTTATGTTTCATTGGCCAGAACTTTTTATAAGGCATCCCTCACTGCAAGGAAGGCTGGGAAAGCAAGTGTCTGATAAAGCAAAAAGGATTATCCCACATAGTTCAGTTATGATTCATTTCCTGGAGCTGATACATGGTCTACCTAAATGAACTTGGGATTTTGTTAGCCAGGAAGAGGCTATAGCTTTTGGGCAGTCATATAATAGTATCTGTCACACTTAGATTTACAAAATAAAAATATTAAACACACTCTTGAATATTACACCAACAGAACTATAATAAGCAAGAAAAATTATATAGGTGGTGATAAAATAGTTATATTTATTTGTTGGGGCCTTAAATAGGTGTTTTATTCTATAATTATCTCAAATCATCAAGACAACGTCAAACCTCTTTACCCATGCTTAGCCATTTATTCCGACTAGGACAATAAATGAAGATCCATACTTATACATGAAAAGATGAGCCTAGCTTCATGGAAGCACATGTATATTAAGCCTTGTTTCTACATTATAGATAGGAAACTCTTTTGGCTCATCAATTTGATTTGACATATGTGTTTTAGAAGTTTGGCATAACATTAGTAAAAGCTTTGGAAAGAGTTGAAACTGCCATAATAATGTAATCCATTAGCCACAGATTTAGAAAATATTTGTTTCAAGTGTTCTATGAGTGACTCTCTTTTCTGAAGATATTTAATCTCAACTTGCATGTCATTTACGCTACAATGCATAAAGGGTATGGTCAGAGGTAATTATTGTGCATTTATTTTATCCTTGTCTCTATTGAAATGAATTCACCTAACCTTAAAGAATATCTAGACTACTTAACCCAGAAGACAATTACACCAGATGAAGGAAAATAGCATCTTGAGTTGGATGCTCCCTGAGGGAAGCTGACATCTACCCTACCCCCTCTGCACTAGCCTATCTCCATTTCTACTATTCTTAATCCATTAATTATAGAATAATCAACTGATAACATTTTTTGGTCCCTTAACTAATAATTTTCACAAGATTTGATAAGAGTTAAAATTTAAGGATACCAGAAGGTAAGGATTGGGGCACACAAGGCTCTAGGATGTGCTCTCTCTTAGAAAGAATACAAACACTTATCTCATTGTATTTGCTTCCTCCATGCATGATAAAATAGAATCAGGCCCTGTTTTCATTCAAGAATTAATGTATTCCTTTCTATTCTGTTCCCACCTAGAAGCCACATGGGAACCAGAGAGAGACAGAGAAAAAAGGATGCAACTTAGGCAGCTTTTGACCTAAGAAAAGACTTAGAGGTTTTCCACAAAGTCCATCTTACATACCCAAAGAAATGCACAAAACTGTGTGGTCAAATATTAATAAAGTACTCATCTTTGCCAGTCATGATGATCTGTCCATGTATATCCTTCAGAGTGCTATTAGGAAAGCATGGTAGGCCAAGCACTAGATTTAGGAGTTCTAATGAATTACTACTTCTTTTTCAACCATTTATTCCCAAGTCTCCCCTCCCCCAAGGCCAGGCACCTTTCAAAGTATATCCTTGGTTATAATAGGGATCCACAGATCTGGGTTTGAATCTCAGCACCGGTTCCTGAACTTCGGTCATTTATTTTTACCTCTGCGCCTCAGTTGTCTTACTGAGTTGGTGACACTTACCTCAGGAAATTAGTATGAGGATTAAACATATAAGTAAAGCAATTGAAAGTTGATAAAATGTCCCAAACATCTAATGCATGCTTTCTATTACTAGACAACTAACTCAGAACTGTGGTGATAGGTCAATAGTAAGATGTTCTTATAAAAAGACATTTATTACATAAACTATAGGAAAAGATGTAGATGATGAGCTTGTTTTTCTAGGATAGTGATGTCACCATAATATAAACTAGTTGAAACAGAAAGAGTAGATAAATAAGGTATTTATTGCCTTTATTACAGGCTTTTGAAAAGCAGCAGGTTGAAGAGCTGACCAGATTTGAAAGACTAGAATAGCACAGGACTGATTAAAGGTCTGCCACCACAGATTGCATGTGTTGATTTCGTTTCCCAAAGGTATCCACATAGCAACTTGGCAGTACACAAATATTCTCAAAATTCTAATGGTCTTTACAGAAAATAATAATTGCACCCTTACTTAAAATGTTAGGTCCTATTTTCACTTGAAAGATTCACAGTTCTTGTCATAAGCTAACAATTTTGTTCATTCCAATCCTGTCATTGTGAATTTGAAAGAAGAGTATAACAGATAGGGATTAACTAAAATGGTTGCTTTCTCTGGTGGTTTTATAAATCCAAACCTGTTGATTGAAGGGATATAATACAAAATCAGGAACTAAAGGAAACTACTCTCAATTATACTATAATTACAGCTCAGTTTTTTAATTCATCTATTGTAATTTGTTTAGGTTATGCCCATTCTTTAAAATCTCTTGTATCCTGTGCAGCACTTATCAGGATGCCTTGTATACAGTTGGTGCCAGTAAATGTTTGCTCCATTACACTGAGTTGATAATCCATCATAGTCACTAGATTTTTCTTTGAATAACTTACAATTTTTTTCTCCCCCCAAATTAAGTCCACCCACGACAGAAAAAGGCAGAAGGATGTTGTGGCAAAAAATGCTATCCTGGAAAACAGATCTTGGTTCTTGTCCCAGCTTTCCGTGACTTTGGATAAATCAATTGAACTTTCTAGATCAAGTGTCTCCATAAAATGGGGTTGTTAGGTAAGAGGCATGTGTCAGACTGTAAGGTCCAGGCATGCTTAGAGATTTACATAAATGTACATGGGACTGTATATACTTGCAGAGAGATAGTATAAAAATTGTTCTCAAAATTTTTAGAATTATTGGGTTAAAAGCTAGCATTCTGAGATAACTGATCCAAAGGAAATAAAATGCTTTACTTTTTTTTACTTTTTTTCTGGTATGTTTTCAGGGTTTTGATAGGTTTTTAAGTACTTTACTGTAGAGTTACATGTTATATAATCATTGGAATTCTATTTAAGAGAGCAAACATCAACAAAGGTCTGAAGTTGCTTGGCATTTTATCAATCATTATTTAGAGTTTCCTCTTTTATTTTTTCTTAATGTATTTGGCTGGGGACACAGACATTTGTGTGATGTAATGAAAAAGAAATAAAGGAACTTTAATCTACTGCTCTTTCAACCTTATCCACTCAACACTTACCTCGTGACAGACCCTGACGCTTTTAATGAATTCCCAAGGTTACTAAAGAACTTGAAAGACCTTAGATTCTTACAAGGAGATTAGAGAGGTTAACCTTTTGCCAAGTCATATGCAGGTGGCTAAAGAGTAAGTTTACTTTATCTACATTTCATGTTACACTTGTTCTTTTTATGAATGTTTCTTTAGTAGTCATGCAAAGCATTCAGTAGGTAATTCCCCACCAAAATGATTGTTACATAAGTGACCATGCAGCAATAGATATGTCATTTCTGATCCACATCAGAGAAAGGTCCCAGGTCTATAAAATCCACTCTCCAGCAGCTGGCACACTGCTTTGAAAGTGTGGGCCTTTACATTGTAGGGGGTTTATTGTGTTTGTTTTTTAACACTGCACATTAGTGTACTTCCTTTCTCCCCTAGTAACCTATGGGATAAATGGAATTCTTAACTCACACAGATCTCACTGTAGACCCAATGCATGGCATGGATCCCACACAAACACCCACACACTTCCCTCAGTTACAGATCCATGTGAAAGACTAGTAGGTGGCCATGGCTATGCTGAATACATACTTCTGTTGGATTTCCATGGGATTCAGTTTCATTAGATTTATATTAAGTTATATATAATGGGAAAAAAAGTTTTGTTCTTTCTACCTCATGTTTATGGTGAGTCAGAGAAGTCTCCAAGGGGAACAGAGCTTCCACATTAGTGTCCCGACCCCAGGAGCAGCCTCTCAAACCACCTCGGAGCAGCCGAGCCACAGCTTGATCTGGATCACTGTGGAGCAGGACCAATTTTTAAATGTCTTCATCTGGTCCCTCCTACTTTCATGGTTGATCTGGGGGTGGTGAGAATCAGGACGCAATGAAAGCTGCTGGGACATCTGACTCTTTATTTTCTTTGCTCTAAGTGCCTTCACTCTGCAACAGTCCTCCCGACTGTGCAGAATTTCACTTTTGAAAACAGGCAAAAGGAGACATGCAGAGAGGGGAGGAGAGGCACCATACAGTCCCTCAGTGCTACTGGGTGCCCTGCCAATCAACACCATTTTTCCCACAGTCACTAACCTGAACTTCCTCTCCTCAACATGATGATGGGGCAAGTACTCAGAGGAAACTGATTTTGTCTTCTTACATTTTCAGAAGATACTTCCTAGTTCTATCTTAATAGTGCACTTGGATTTCATGGATAGATATGGTAGTTGGGGGAAGAGGAGTGTGTGGAGAGAAATAATGTCACAAATATCTGGAAATTAGTTATGTGATTAGACTTGCTCTTTCCTGGACAACACCAAAGTAATGGTGGAAGTCATGAGGCAGGTTGGGTTCCATATGATGCCCTGCTTCTGGAGGTATTCAAGGAAGTTCTGGACAGTCCCTGGGTGTGAAAATTATACAAAGGGTTCTGTTGTCAGAAGGGAGTGTGGTGTTGGGGACAGAAACATTTCTCACTTCACTCCTGCCATTCCTATCTCTGCTCAGAGAGAAGGAAATGTCTGCTCAAGCTTTAGCCCCGCCCACGCTCCAGCCTGATTGACAGAAGCTGGCATCTTTGGCATCACATTTGAACAGAGGGTGTTATTGTATCTTCAGAAGAAATGGGCATGTCCTGCTTCCTTCTTTTGCTTCCTGTATCCACTCATAGCAGGTTTTTCCTACTTACTCTTTAATTTTTCTTCACATATCACAGTTCAGGGCCTTGCTCCATTTCCTTTCTTGATTCAGAAGGAAGTCAGGATTAGCAGTGGAGCAAGTAGCCTAGGTCAGCAGCAACAAGCCATCAGTGGAAAGGGAACTCTCTTTGCTGCCTTCCCCCTTTTCCCCTGGCAAAAAGGGGTACCACAGACTCGCCTGTTTTCCACTGGAGGAATGAGATCTTTTGGGTTTGAGATTTCCTTAAGAGGAAGCTAAAGGCTGCATCTGGGCTTCCAGTATTAAACTATGTTCTCAACTCTGTCTAACAAAGCCCAGTAATAGGTGTGTTTCTATTTGCCAGCCATTAACCACTCAGCTATTATCAAAACCACAAATAATAATTTGACCAAACTTATAGGCAGGGTGACACACGTAGGCAGAGTTGTCTAAAGACAACATGAGTTTTACATAACCATTACTAAAGCATAAGCAGAATTTTATAACTTTATACACTTTACCCTCATAAAAGAATCCAGGTTTTTTTCATTATAAATGGTGACATAGAATATATGAGAATGTGAGAATCATCATATAATTTATTATGTCCTTTAAGCCTAAGCCCCTAAGATTCAATAAATTTGGTGTTTTCTATTTAGCCTAATACTTTCTCAGTTCAGTCATCATCTATTAGGTATAAAAATACAACTAAAATTTCTACAGATTCAGGGTGCTGTTGTGGAATTGATTTTATCTGTTGGTACTTTAATCAATCAATGGGAATTCTTTGGAACCTTACTGTAGAAAGTATAAATTCCAAATAATACCCAGGAACAAGTCATCAACACACCAATTACATACCACTACCTGCAGTTGCCATGTGTTACAAATTAACAATAAACAGACACTCTGTACTTTTAACAGAAAATTTTTCCTTACCTGAATAAAATTATTCTTATAAAAATCTGTCCCTCAAGTACTTTTCTTGTGGTGTTTCTGATACCAGTACAATCAGGAAGCAGTGAACATGTTTGCAGAAAAGCCAGTGTTCACTGAGCTCTGCAGACCAATGAGAATGAAGATTAACTCAAATAAACTTTGGAATGCCAGCCAAACCCCTGAAACTTGTCAGCAGTTCACCCACTAAGTTGGTTCTGCTTTTTCAGTAATACCTTATCCTGAAATGACCTGATGGAAAAGCCAGTGTCAGATGACATATGACATCAAGTGTTCAATAAGAATTCTGCTGGCATAATATTTCACTGGACTCCACATGCTCTTTGCCGTTCACAGCCCTCGGTGAGAACTGAGTACCTTTTTAATCTCCAACAAAACATACTAGGCGGAAATTTAATTCCTCAGGGAAGTAGCACTCGATGGCATGCAGAGATTTGATTTTGGATTGGAAAATAAGAGCCCCCTAACTGAAGTATCCTTTTTTTCCTTAAAGAGTATTTTCGCATCAATTTCACTGATATGTGATGGTCATTTTACATTTTGTTTTGTTACTGAAGATAACCAAAAGGTGTGTATTCTATTCAGAACTGAAATGGAAAATGTTTAACCAGTTGGTTTTTCTCTTTTTTCTCAACAAATATTAACTTAATATTTTACCTAGCTTGACTTTTCAAATATGGTGTTTTATAGCACCTTGATTTATAGCTGAGGATATGTAAAGGTAATGTCAGCATTTACATTATAAGGCCATGTTTTTGGGGGGGTTATAACTAAGTCATAAAAAATAATTCTGACTGAAACTCAAAGTGCCAAGTTTTCACCCTGAAACACAAGTGTGCTCCTAGATATAACACATACACGCACACATGAAAATTCAGCAACTACTGCTTCATAAAATACATTCATTCAGTATATGCCTTGATGAAAATTAAATGAAAGAAAGTCAGGTCTATGAAGATAAATCAAACATAGTTGTCATCTAGTGGTAGCCAGTTATACACTAAGCTATATTTTAGTAAAATCAAAAGGCTAATTTAATGACAAAGGAATTGAAGAATTTTCAAATACTAGTTAAAGATTAAAGGACAGAAAGATGAAGTAATACAGCCACAAAACTATAGCTTTTTGTTAAGCAGAAATGTTTCCAACTCCCTTCCACACTACACAGTAGTTATTCTCTGAATCTCTTTGCAGATGTGATCTAATGTCCTTGAACACATTTATTGCAGTTCATCATCTACATAGCAACAGACATGGCCATGCTCATAAACCAGAGCTGGCGCTAGATCTGGTAAGTCATTAAGCAAACATATTCGTATGTCCTAGGAGGCTTGCATGCCCACTTCCTGCCTGTAAAAGGGAAATATAATTTCTGATACTGAAATTTCTTCCTAAGACATGTAAAACTATAGCCTTCAAATTACATTTTACCCATATTTGAATTGTTTCACTATTTTCAAATCCTAAAACATACCAGAATAAATTTTCCATGGTTCTTTTTACAGTTACTATTGATTTTCTATACGTGGTCATGAAATCTGTTAACAAGTAAGAAACAGAACTATTTTCACTGATACATAATAAAATTATTAAGAATTAGGAGGAGAACCAGAGTCCTTATCACTTTATCATAGAACTTACACATCCAAATAGGACTCAAGAAAGAATAAAGTAATTTAATAGAGACTAGCAATTGTATTGCATGAATCTGTTTTATTGTTGACAAAAGATATGGCTAGGAGGTTAAGAGCATTGACTAAGCTGCTAGTAAGTTGTTTGGTTCAGATCCTAGCTTTAGCACTTGTTTTGGCTACATGGCCTTGAACTATCCATCCTTTCTGCCT
This sequence comes from Myotis nattereri, assembly GCF_964212035.1. NCBI lineage: Eukaryota > Metazoa > Chordata > Mammalia > Chiroptera > Vespertilionidae > Myotis > Myotis nattereri. The sequence goes on from NC_138080.1 coordinate 56,244,958, forward strand.
CAGCTTCCTCATCTGGAATGTGGAGAAATAGTATCCTTTCCCTGGTATACCATAAGTATTATTATTAATTATTATTATTATTTGACCAAACTCAGAAGAAAAATTCTGTAGAAAAATGGCAACATCTTTTACTGTATCAAAATCATATCTCATCCTCCAATCCTGGTTCTTTACATTTAGAAATTTTAACAAAGACAAAGCCTATATACTTAGGAGAAAGTGGTTAAGAACAAAGACAATATTGTTATGAGAATAAAGTAAGACTACTTGAAAAAATATACCAAATTGTGCAGTGTTTAACACTGACCCATGATTGGCTCTACTGGGGAAAAATATAATATCACAATAATCACTGGATGAGTTTTGCTAGTGAAAATAAAGAGGAATTAATTTGTCTTGACTTCCAATGTTGTTTAAAGGATCAAATAAAACTAAGATCTTAGGTATCCTTGAAACACAGGAGCTGGTTTCATAACTGGGGATATGAGAAAGGCTGAGGTTATTCTACTCTCAGAGGATGCTCCCAAGGGTTTGAATGTTACCCTAGTTACTTTGGAGAATGGAGACCATTACACTCTCTTCCCTGGGCCTGGATAAAGGAATCTGAGACTGCACAATGCAGTGAATTGAGGATGAATTTGGTGCCACCCAACCTAGAAGGGGACAGGAAGATTTTATCTTACCACTCCCTTTACCATAATGGTTTGTTCTGGGACTTGCTTTTGTTAGACTCAAACCATGTACCAGAAGTCAGGAGGAAGACAAGACAGGCTAATTTTATTAAAGTGTTCCCTGATGAATTCAAAAACAAAAACCAAACAAATAAAAAAGCACCCACTTCTTTTCTTAACTACTTTCAGTTCCATGGTAGCCTGAAGATATATTTGAATTAATTATCCCCTTTGAATGCCAGCAAAGGAGACTTCTGGGCACAAAAAGACAAATCTTACCCTGCTATCCTCTCGTAATTCTGTCAATGCAGGGTCAGGATGAGAATAGGTTTCTGTCACTAACCACTAGCAAAGCTTTGGTAAGCCCACTTGAAACAGAACTCCTTCCAGGGAGGTGACCAGTGGTAGATGTTTATTCAACAGAATTACTGCCAGGATATGGGTCACTCCACCCTGAGCTGCACACCACCTGCAAAACTGAGCCCTATGTGTGTGGAACCACTTGAGTGTACCCTCTGCCCAGAGTTCTAAGAGCCATGCTGAATGACAGCAATGACAAAAAGAGGCAATAAGCAAGCCTGTGTTATTTTCTGTGCAATTCCTATGCTTGTCATTTTATTAGTAAACAATATATCTGTGGTAGTTCTCCCTACCCCCATCCCTTATTCAATTTCACTGCATATTTTAGGGACTAACATGTTCAGTTCTCTTCCTTTCTCTGCTGTGTTATTAGAAAATAAGAAAAACACAGCTTTAAAATATTACAGTTGTTTTCGTTTTGTTTTGCTTTTTAAGTCTGTTTGAGGCTAGGCTACAATGACCTAAGTTCTCCACATGGAGAAGAGTTTGGCTGCCTCACGATATCTCTTTATAGACATCAGAGGTGCCTAATTCTTGTGACCCAGTCCTCTCCCACTTGTTTCTCCAGCTGAAGTGGCATCCATAACAGTAAGCATCTGTTTCATTCCTGCACTAATGACACCAGTTGGTCAATGAAGCTTCTGGAGAGAATGTCTCTCCTATTTCAAGTTTATTAGACCTCATAATGGAAATATTAGGAGAAGGCAGATGCACTAGGAATTTGGCTCCACTTAAAACGACTAAAGACCAGCATTCGTTTCACCTTTTAAGGAGAATCTCAGGTCCTGCCCCAGGCCTTCTGAATCAGAATTTGCATTTTAATAAGATAGGAGGTGATTTGCTTTTGTTAGGCTTAAACTATGTACATAAAGTTTGGGGACCATTATTAAAATAGTCAGAAGTTCTACCAGGAATCATAACAAATCTGTTTCCCAATACTGGTTTTGGCAACAAACCACGATAATTTTCATGCAATTTAACTCAAAAAAATTTTGATGACTTACTCTTTTTTTTTGTAATATGAAGTTAATCTATAATATATGTTAATTAGTTTAAGGATGTTTTAATGATTTTGACAGCCATGATATACAACTTCCACTGAATATGTAAACAGGATTTTAAGCATTTGCTTGCACATAAATTATAATTAGTTTTGAGCGTTGTTGATAGAAAAACTGAAATCTGCAGATAATTCTTTTTTTAAATATGTTTTTATTGATTTCAGAGAGGAAGGGATAGAAACATCAGTTGCCCTAGCCAGTTTGGCTCAGTGGATAGAGCGTCAGCCCCTGAGGACTGAAGGGTCCTGAGTTCAATTCCGGTCAAGGGCACGTACCTTTGTTGCAGATTCCCCAGCCCTAGGTAGGGTGCTTGCAGGAGGCAACCAGTTGACGTGTGTCACTCTCACATCAGTGTTTCTATCTGTCTCTCTTTCTCCCTTCCACTCTCCCTAAAAATCAATGGAAAAATATCCTCAGGTGAGGATTAACAAAAAAAAAGAAGAAAGAAAGAAACATCAATGATGAGTGAGAATCATTGATTGGCTGCCTCTTGCATGCCCCCTACTGGAGATTGAGCCAACAACCCAGACATGTGCCCTGTCCTGGAATTGAACTGTGACCTGGTTCATGGGTAGATGCCCATCCACACTGTCTTTGACATCCTTCTACAAAGTCTTTCATTCTTTGCCTAATATTTACTTGGATACTCATTAGATATTTTTAATAATTAAGGTAAATGTTATATTATTTTGCAAAATTAGTTTATGTGAGATTTATATATATGGCTTTATCCTATATATATGTACTTTTCAAATGCTGATTTTTTCACTGATTAAAAAATGTGCTAGGATTGTTGAAAGCATGTGACCAATAAAAGTGAAATCTTTCCCCTCTCTATAGAAGGGGAGATAAGCACTTGATAAAAACAAAAAGGTTATAGGTGTCATGTATTGATATAAGCACCATAGAGAGAATTAAACAGGAGGCAGTATAGGGATTGCTGAAGAAGGAGGGGTGGGTTTTTTATTTTAAACAAGAGGTCCAGGAAGGCCCCATGGAGCAAGCTTTTTCCTTAAAGATTCCCAATGAGCTGGATGGCCTAGTCTTAAGGATATCCAAACAGGGGGACAGCAAGTCGCATGGTCTGAGCTAAGAGTATGCCTGTGTGTTCCAGGACCAGCCAAGAGGCCAACATGGTGAAGTAGAGTGAGCAAGGACCAGAGCTGGAGGTGAGGCAGAGAGATGGTGGGATAATAGGAATTGTGATAAGCCATTCCAAGGACCTTTTGTATGGAGTGAGATGGAAAGATATTGGAGTGATGTGATCTAATTTGTTTGAACAGCATAAGCTTGTCAGCTTACTGAGGCCATGTGTACAAGGGGAGGGAGAGGAAGGGGGGGGGCATACCTTGTCTATCCCCTCTTTCCAATGATACCTGACCTCCACCCCTTCCCAGCCACAGATGCGCTTATCATCATCATTATATTAATTTCTTCTAATAAGTATACACAGAATTGTAGATCTGGAGTGAATAAAGTTCAGATAATACAACCACCTAATTTTAGGGGTGGCTGAAGCTTAAAAATGTATATGATTTGCTAAGGTCATAAACCAAGTTTACTGCCCAGGCAGAACAGGAAATTTTTATGACTTCTAGTCTCATGCAGAAACTTAGTGTGGAGTGATTAAAAGGCAAGGGCTTTGGTGCTGGACGACTTGGGGTTTCAACTTTGGCATAAAATAGCTGTGTAGATTTGGGTGAATTACATAAACTCTCTGAACATCAGTAAACTGGAAATGCTAGTAATAGTACCTACCTATAGGATTGTTTTGGTGATTAACTATATGTAAAGCAAGCCAATAGAATGTTTGGAAGGCAGTTGGTGTTCAAAATCAAGGGGGCTTTTACTCTCCTTTCCCACCATCACAGCATCATCCTGTGAAAGCTCCTAGAAGTCGGAGCCTGTATCGTCTCAAAATGATGTTTAGCTCACTACACAGTACATTGCTCATGATGGTACTGATATTATCAGACAACTCTAATAAGGATTGAAACAGAAAACTAATAAATTCCCAGATTTAGCTGTTTTGTTCCTAACTCATTAATATCTACATAGGAGAAGCTATGAGAAAAGACAGACACTAAACAGTGAATGATTTTGTTATATGAGATGAATTATAAATTATAACTGTAATAATAGTAACTACCATTGAGTTAATCCTACTATATATGAAACATTGAACAGGGTACTTCACAAATATTATTAAGTCATTTATAGTCCCTATAAAAGTTTATAGGGAGGTATAAATTGTGCTCATTTGACAAATGGAAAAAGTGAAGCTCACAGAGAAGTCAGCCCTGATGCATATTTACAGTCAGTTGTTCGTGATAGCAGTGGGCATGACGACCAACTAAGTCAACCACAGGAAGCTTCTTCTCAAGAGGCTCAAGTTGAGCATGAGAGTAGCCTTATCAAGCACACACACAAAGTAGCTAATAGTTTCCATTTATTAGATGGCTATGTGTGCCAGGCATTGTGTTTGTCAGTTTACTTGCCATGCTATTTAATCCTCACAGCCATGGGTATTAATTTTCTATTCTATAAACAAGGAAACAGGCTCAGGTCATACTGATCTATGACACAAAACCAGTAGTTGAACCTAGAATCTTTGACACCAATACCTGGGTTTGGCCCACTAATGTGGACACATCAGTTAACTCTTCTGCTGATTATAGCATCCCCAGTGCACCCTGGGAAAACAACTATGCCTTCTTGGTTATTATTTTCAAATGTTGGTTGTATCCCAATTTTCTCAGTAGCTATTTAAGGCTCAAACAGTAAGAAATGAGGAAAATCCTTCCATTTTAGAGTGGAATTTAATAAATTTTAAAACAAAGCTCGTAAGTGTGATATGTTTCAATCAGAACTTCTCACATATCCTTTATGGAGAGTTTTATTTCTTCCTTAAATAGGGTACATTACCAGACTCAGTTTAGGTCAGCCGCAGGCCGGATCTGGCCCATTTGAAATGAATAAAACTAAAAAAAAAAAAAAAAGACCGTACCCTTTTATGTAATGATGTGTACTTTGAATTTATATTAGTTCACACAAACACTCCATCCATGCTTTTGTTCCGGCCCTCTGGTCCAGTTTAAGAATCCATTGTGGCCCTTGAGTCAAAAAGTTTGCCCACCCCTGGTTTAGGTAGTTTCCCAGATTGAAACAACCCTACCAGAGTACAAGTCCCCAGTCCATGGCTGCTTGACCAAATAGACAGCCTGAGATTTCCTTTATCCCCAACATCTTAGCCTCTGCTACTATGGTGGTAGCCACAGTGGTTCTTGGAACCAGGTACAAACAGAATGGAGCTATAAAAGTAATAACTCCCCCAACATTTGCAAGCTCAAATGATACACCACACTGGTGTGTGTAGAATCTGATTCCTCAGGAATTATCTGGAGGGGCAAGTGACAAAAATCTAGAAGTATGAATGCTTCAAATAGTGAGAACTTTAACCAATAATAGAAGGAAGACAGGAAAGAATGAGCAAGTAAATTTCTCTCCCTTTTCCCTCTGAAACAGGGGTTGTCAAACTACAGCCAAAGAGCCAGTTTGGTCTGCTTCCTAATCTTGTAAGTGAAGTTTTATTAGAACATAGCTATGCCCATTCATTTACTTATATCTATGACAACTTTCATGTTACACCAGAGTTTAGTAATTGTGACAGAGACCCTATGCCCTACAAAGTCTAAAATATTTACTGTTTGGCCCTTTACAGAAAATGTCTGCAGGACCTTGCCCTAGAGGTTTGCTCTGAGGCAGACCTGTTTGGAAAACACTGTGAACCAAGTCATCAGCTGTGTTTCTTATGTAGTTATGGCCAGCTTGGTTATATAATTTTTGTGTCTACAGATCATCCCTCATTCCCTGCCTCACTGTCCTTTTTGCCTCAGACCTTCTGCTCTAGGATTGCACTTATTAATAAAGCCTGAGCATGTAAACTTTGTGACAGACTCCATCTCTTAGAGAACCACAGAAAAAGAAAGCTACAGATCTAAGACCCAGATTTATGAATTTGTTTCTTCATAGATGTATTGGTTTACTTGTAATTTGCATAAGTCTATCAAATAAAATGTGATCATTTCTAGTTCTTCCATGGGAATTTTAACTAGTTTTATAAAACTGTCATTCTTTTAAAAGGATCTCTGGTGAGAATGTATTAAAAATTTAGATCAATTTTACTCATATTGTGTATCTTTGGGCGTGGTTTTACAATCCAAGATTCCTCTTGACTATAGTCTCATTTCACTTGGTAGCATACAATTGGGAGTCACTAATGTTTTCTAAGGTCATCCTATCTAATAATAGAGAAACATGATAATTAACCGTAACTTTGCTACCCTTCCCATTGGCTAATCAGAGATATGCAAATTACCTGCCAACCAAGATGGCGGCCGGCAGCCAGGCAGCTGAAGCGAACAGGAGGCTTGCTTGCTCCAGTGACGGGGGAAGCCAAGGTTCCCCGCCTGCCGCTGCTGGCCTTTGAGCTGCAGTCTAAGAAACAATGTTGCAATTATAGAAGCTAAACAATCCCCAGAAACCTGCTTTCAGCCACCAGTGGGCTCAGAGCTTAGAGCGCCAGTGATGGCAACAGAGTTTCAATTATAGAATCTAAACAAACCTGCTTTCAGCCCGCCACAGCCTCAGAGCTGGAGCCGGCTCTCAGCTCCAGTGACAGCCATAGAAGGTAAATAAACCCCAGAATAAAAATAAAGAAAAGAAAAAAAGAGGCTGAGAGCTTCAGTCACCCACCAGCCTGAAAACGGCCCTCAGCCCCTCATCCAGACTGGCCAGGCACCCCAGTGGGGAACCCCACCCTGAAAGGGGTGTGACCAGCTGCAAACAGCCATCAGCCCATCATCCAGGCTGGCTAGGCACCCCAGTGGGGACCCCCAACCTGAAGGGGGTGTGACCAGTTGCAAACAGCCATCATCCCCTCATCCAGGCTGGCCAGGCACCCAAGCAGGACCCCCACCCTGATCCGGGACACCCTTCAGGGCAAATCAGCCGGCTCCCACCCGTGCACCAGGCCTCTAGCCTATATAGTAAAAGGGTAATATGCAAACTGACCTTAACAGCAGAAAGACTGGGAATGACTGGTCACTATGACACACACTGGCCACCAGGGGGCAGACGCTCAATGCAGGAGCTGCCCTCTGGTGGTCAGGGCGCTCTCACATGGGAGGAGCTCTGCTCAGCCACAAGCCAGGCTGATGGCTGCCATTACAGCAGTGGTGGTGGGAGCCTCTCCTGCCTCCTCAGCAGCACTAAGGATGTCCGACTGCAGTTTAGGCCTACTCCCCCCTGGCAAGTAGACATCCCCCGAGGGCTGCCGGGATGCCAGAGGGATGTCTGATTGCCATCTTAGGCCCAATACCCAGGGGAGTGGGCCTAAGCCAGCAGGTGGTCATCCCCTGAGGGGTTCCAGACTGCGAGACGGCACAGGCCGGGCTGAAGGACCCCCCCACCCCCCCGAGTGCACAAATTTTTGTGCACCGGGCTTCTAGTCCTATATTATAAAACTCTAATTTGCAAATCAACCAAACAATGGAACTACCAGTCACTAAAATACGCTCTGACCACCAGGGAGCAGGTGCTCAATGCAGGAGCTGCCCCCTGGTAGTCAGTGCGCTCCCACAGGGAGAGCACTGCTCAACCAGAAGCCAGGCTCATGGCTGGCAAGCTCAGCTTTGATGACGGTGGCAGGAGCCTCTCCCACCTCTGCAGCAGTGCTAAGGAGTGGCCAGCCCAAGCGGTAAGGAGCAAGCAGTTGGGCTGTTAGGAGAGAGGGATCCCAGATTGCAAGAGGGTGCAGGCCTGGCTGAGGGACCTCCCCCGGCCCCCGCATGAATTTCGTGTATCATGCCTCTAGTATATAATGAGTATTATAGAGGGGAACCTGCATCTGTCATGACTCAAAGTCATCTCTTTGTATTTTGATTCCCCAATAACTAACACTACCCACTCCTCTAATTTTCTCTGTTCTTATCTGTCATATTTTTTCCTATCAATTTAAAGATTTGATTTACACATTCTATTCAATCACCAGCAAAGTACTCATTTTCAGACGAAAGAAAAGCATTAGATACTGAAACTAATAAGAAATGGTGCGCACATGATAGAAAGTTGGTATATGGCCAGGGAACCTCCAATACAAGCATGTCATAGCTTGTATTGTCTTTCTCCACACCCTGCTTACTAAGGAGCTTCCCTTGAGGAAGGAGTTGTACAAAAGATAGCATCAACTTTAATTTGATCAGAACTGTCAGTCTAAGTATAACCAAAGATGAAAGAGATAAATGCTGTAGTTATTTATCTTAGATCTTTTCTCATCCCCACTCTGTATCTCTGGTTAAGATGATCTAGACCAGATTTGGTCAGAGAATGAGGGATCATTTCTACATCCAGGACTTCTCAATCAATTTCAGTCTTGAGAGATCTTAGAATTGAAAAGGAATTGCCTCGGTTTCTTTGTCAGGTTCACCTCCAGTCTCTTGAGCCAAAATGAATTGTCTGCCATCCAATTATTAGAACAACTTAATGGTTCTTTGTTATCAGTTCGACATTTTTAGTTGTAGATGACCACAAAAGAAATCCTGATTAGACTTTGGAAATAAAGACTGAAGTGGAATGGTGGCAATTACATAGGAATCAGTGCTTCACTGTACAGAAACTACCTTCTTCCCAGCCTTCTCATCTTTTGCCTTTCATGCTTGGGGAAATTCATTTTCAAGGTTGAAAAGTAAAATAAAATCTCAACTTTACTAAAATGTTGTAATGCTTTGATTTATCCAGAGAACTTTCTTTTTCAGTCAAATCCTATTTAAATATCCATAGCAACTCTACCTTTGAATATAGAAACTAATTCACAGATCACTGCTTTAGCTTACATTTAGGTACCAACCTTGAAGATGCCATAGCATTCTAATAAATTAAAACATTCTTTTGGTGTTACTATCAATGTTATACATCTGCCTCAGTCACAAAATCAAACTAGCAATTATTTCTAATTATTTATAACATTAGAACATTTAGAAAAATTTGTAAGTGTGTAATGCTTTTGGAACCAATTGTAAGTCCTTAAAAGTTGGTCACTTTTGTTCTGGGTGATTAAAATCTAGTAAAGATTAAATAATAATTGACAAAAATTATAATATTGGCTTTTCCTTGTTTATGTACAGTCTAGAGAAATAGAAACCCATACAAATCAAGCAAGAAAAATCAAGTGCCAATTTTAATTTTTCCTTTGCAATAATTATCTCTATAGTTCTTGGAATTTAGAATCATCTTTTAGAAGCCTATGTTGGGGCCTAAATATTCAGATTATTACAGACAAAATATTCTTATTGTTTCCAAATAGTATCATTTTATTCAGATATTTGAATAATAAATATCAATATAATTACAGCTTATCTTCTTCTAGCTAAGAAACAAACCAAAATACTAATTACAATTCCTCCTGGACTTCATTTCTAACCTCCATATTTATATGCTTCTGAACCTTTTCCAGTGCATCCAAATCTGTTGTAAGTTTTAGAAATAGTGCAGTCACTAAAGTTAGTATTAAATGTGGCAGGGAAAATGTTATCAGTCCAATTAAGAACATAGTATTCATTATAAAATTTCCTAAAGCAACTGGATTGTAATAACTACATATATTTATGCAATTAATAACAGTACTTTATAAACCTTTAAAAGACATATTGTTTAATGTATAAAGCTAACTCTTTTTTATTTTGGGGGGAAACACCATAATAATGGGCCATGGCAATTTCTAATATTGTACAATGCTTTATTTCTAATTGTAACAGATCTTTAAGGAGGTCAGATTTGCAAACATCTCAGAGATCTTGTCCCACTTTCATATATTATCCTAAGTGCACTAAGATAAACTGTTTTGACCACATGGCAATGCCCACCCAAGTCCTTCACTTTAGACCCTCTCTCAGTGGGCCAAGACTACTGAGGTAACTACTGCTACAGCAGCATAGATGCTGCTTCATGATTGGGGGTGGGGGGACAGTGGAGCCATGTTCACTCTTCGACAAAACCTTAATGTTGTATTTTAAACTGCAAAGAAATCCTACTACTTTGAAAACCAGAAGAGCCAGATGCGGTAACATAGTTGTCTATCCATCTCTTTGGCATGCTGGCCCCTAAGCAGTGTGGATGGATTATTCAGAACTGCTCTTTTTGCTCTGAGCCTTCTCAATGAACAATCTAAGTAACATCCATGCTGAACCCTTGTCCCCGACACCTAAAACTTGAAGGAATTTTCCATTTGTTGTTCGTTCATTGTTTCTCAAACTGTGTGAAGAGAAGCTATATTGAAATATCTGGATTCGAAAGAATATATGCACCTCTATGTTCATTGCAGCATTATTTACAAAAGCCAAGATTTGGAAACAGCCCTAGTGTCCATCAGTAGATGAGTGGATAAAAAAGTTGTGGTGCATTTATACAAGAGAATACTACTCAATCATAAAAAAGAAAATCTTACCCTTTGCTATAGCAAGGATGGACCTATTATGCTATATGTAATAAGCCAGTCAGAGAAAGACAAGTATCATATGATTTCAGTCATATGTGGAATCTAATGAAAAAAAGATAAACTTACAAAAAAATAGAAACAGACTCATAGATAGAGAACATATTTACAGCTGTCAGAGGGGCGTGGGGTTGCGGGGCTAGGTTAAAAGGATGAAGTTATTAAGCAAAAAAATATAAAATAAATAAATAAATAAATAAATAAAATGAAAAAAAAGCTGTGAAATACTACTTGGCCATAAAAATACAGAAATCTTACTTTTTGCAGCAACATAGATGTACCTGGAGAATGTTATGCTAAGTGAAATAAGCCAGTCAGAGAAATACCATATGATTTCACTGATATGTGGAATCGAAGAACAAAATAAACTAATAAACAAATAGAAACAGACTCATAGATACAGAGAACAGACTGACAGTTGTCAGTGGGGAGGAATTTAGGGGCTGGGTGAAAAAGATGAAGGGATTAAGCAAACAGCAACAACAACCTCATAGATACAGATAACAGTATGGTGATCTGTAGAAGAGGGGAAGGTAGAAGAGAGAAAGGTAGAAGAGGGGAAGGCAAAAGAGGGTAAATGGTGACAGAATACTTGACTCTGGGTGGTGAGCACACAATATAATATACAGATGATGTATCATAAAATTGTATACTTGAAACCTATATAATTTTATTAACTAATGTCACCCCAATATATCAATATTTTCTTGAAAGGAACATTGATAATTTGGCTTTGACTATTAGACAGCCTCAGGTCTTTTAATTATCCATTATTCTTCTCTCCTGTTCAATTGTAATTTCTCTCCGATCATTTTTATCACAGTTTTAAATGTTCACACTAATATAATAGTACATATACTAAAAATAGAGAAAGAAATATCTGGAGAAATTTGTGTGTGTGTGTGTGTGTGTGTTAAAAAGAACCTTTATTATACGTTTATAGTAACCCCTCGTGTTCTCATACTTTCTTGCCAGATGCCTTGGGAGCAGCAGGTGCTTTCTGGGCTGGGGCTTTCGGACCCTTTTGAGCTTCTGGAGGTGCTGCCTTCTGGCCTGCAGGTTTCTGGGCGGGAACCTTCTGGGCTGGAGCCTTCTTGCCTGCAGCGGTCACCTTTTTTGCTGGAACCTTTGCAGCAGCTGGTGCAGCTACAGCAGCACCTTTAGCAGCAGGTGCTTTTTTGGGAGAAGCTTTCAGGAGAGCTGCCTTTTGAAGCTTCCTAACTTCAAGCTTGATTATTCGGTTCCTCATTTTCTTTGTCTTCATTACTTTGTAATGATCAAAATCTGTCATCTTGGCTTTCTTTTCTCTGGCTTCAATCTTCTTGGCCCATCTTGTGGCTGCCCATTTTGTATTGATGTCTGCCTTCTCCCAGGCTTGTCGAACATATTTCTAGAGGGCACTGTGTGGGAACTTAAGGATGAAGTCAGTGAGCTGCATGCATTTGAAAGGCATAGCCTGTCTCCTTACTTGAGTTCAAGGTCCATCAACCAAAGTCCTGTTCTGATCGATAACATCTACGATCGTGACCAGCTTCCCGGCATGAGGCCCGAAGGAGACATAGGCCACCTGGTCAACCTCCACGAAGCGCCTGAACACCATGTTGGTGGCGCTTGGCGAGAGCATCTGGAGAAATTTGAAGGAAATAAAGAACGACTTCAATCATGGAGAGAGATTTGTGCTTCCCCTCTCCTAAATTGAGATGGTTCTTTCCTCTGCTCAGTCACATTAAATATCCATATATCTCCAAAGCCTTAAAAGCTTTATCGTGTACAAGTGTATTGGGTTAGGCAACATGGTAAGATCTTAGCATGCAAACTTAAGATCAATAGTTTCAGCATTAGTTTGTAACCATTAAGAATTTGAGTTGGACGTAATGCAAGCTGGAAGCTTACTGATCTCATTTGCACAGCTAAGTTCTATTATCTTCTACTTGTCACCATGTACACAGTAAAAATCATGAGGTGTTACATATTGTGTTTCCCTGTGAAAAAATAGTCCTCAAATGAGAGGGAATTCCTACTTCTAGAGGCAGAAGTGAAAGAGAATGTGAAACAACCTAAGAAAGTCATGGGTCTTAGAAGATAAAAAGTTTAATGGGGAAAATAATTTGTTATTGTCATATTCAGAAATCTGAATATTTACAAAGCCTTGAGATGGTTCTCTTTTGAATTTAAAGTCTGTTGTGAAAGTAGGATTTTTAAGTAATCATAATATTATACCACAGCAAACTATGAGAGTGAAATTTTAAGAAAGCAAACATAACAAATTTTGTCATCACGTCATCAAAGAGAACAAGTTGCAAACATAAATGTTTTATGAGGAAACCACATAGAGATGGAATATCAATTTAGTCTTCATCCAGCTTTGGCTTGATTTTCACTCACCACAAGGTTTTGGAATCTTGTGTGTTAATACAGGTGAAATGAATGGATTTGGGGTATTTTCCATCAAAAAGATCTCTTGTACATTTGGACATAATTTTAGCTATATCTATAGACTCAAAACCATGTATAAATGAAAGAAAACTCCAGCATAAAATCTGCTTACCATCAACTGGTTTATTTTCTTTGGCTCCAGTGGTTACTAAGTGCCTTACCTTTTTTTTATGTACGATCAAAAGAGCAAGTGTCTCTAGACATAGAATGTATATGATTATATCAATGGTAAGTCGCAGTCCTGAAAAGTTCTGCAGACAATTACAATAGGCGAAAAAGAGTACAGAAATTATTTGGAGAATTGAGAACATTTCATTACTCTTTGGAGTGCAGCCATAGCTGGCCAACATAAACCTTTTTGTGAGCGGCACCCATCTGGCCTTTATAGACAAGCACTGAATTCCCTGTAAGCAGTGTCATCCATCTGGCTTTATGAATGTGCGATGTGCTGGGTTCAACATAAATAATAACATCTGTCTACAAATAAACCAAAGCCAATTGATAAAGATATATCTACATATCTCTGTGACTTAAATAATGGGGTGACATTACTGATAAAGATAAGTGGTGATGTTGCTTTATCTCCCCCACCACTACCATCATCTATAGTTATTTCAACATCTTCCTTTAGCCTTTAAAAATGCTTCAGAAAATACAAATTATTTAATGGCTGTGTGTGTGTGTATGTGTGTGTGTGTGTAAAGTAGACCGTCATGATTTTTTTTCACCTGTTCTGTGATTGCTCAAATGTTTATAGTTGTGTGTTTTGTTTTTTTAATCTTGCAATGAGAGGAGGTTAACTTTCCAAAGCCTATGTTAATTTTCAACAATCTTTCTGGAAGTAAATAATGTTGAAGAACCTGTGTGGCATGTAATAGTGAGGTTCTCTTTATCAACTTGTGTGCTCTACACAAGAATTGAAGTATTTTCAATTTATATTCCTGAACACTCAAACAATTTATCAAAGAACATGCTCATTACCAGAGCAAGAAGCGATTAGTCATATTAAATGTTCAAGATATTGAATGAAACAGAGCAGTTTAGAAAGTTGTAATGTAAACACACAATAATTAATTCTTATCACTCTAATAGTTTAACTGCACGACATCAGAGCTTTCATTGGACAGAATATGCAGTGTTTGCTTTAGTAACTAAACCAAAGCTTTTGCACTTACAGAACAACTGCAGTGTTACATAAAATTAGTCATTTGTTAGAGGACTGAATAGGGTTCTTGTGTCACCCTCTCAAGTCTATGTCAAAATAGACTACATTGGGTAGCCTGGAGTTTTACCACATAGTAATACACTGACCAAAATATTAAAATAAAATATTAGTAACAACAATCAGAAAATGCTCCTTGTTGGATAATAATGTAATGCACCCTGAATCATTTCTCCAGACCTAGAACCAAGGAAAGTTGCTCTGGATATACTGACATGAATGATACGTTGTGGTTCCTGGTTTTCTTCTCCAGAGGGGAAAGAAAACTGAGATGTTTGTTGCTGACAAAATTCTGCTTTTGATTTAAGGCAACACATACAATTACTCATAAATACTTTGTGGAATCAAGATAAATACATTTTCTTCTCCCAGCTATTTACTTTATTAAAATTAGAGCCCCTAAAGGCTATTCCTATAATACTCTCCTAGCTCTCTCAGAAAGGTGTCTTTTAACTAAAATGGTCAAGTCGAAGGATTTATTTCCTGAAGTTATTCCTTTGATTACCATTCAGTCAGCGCTGGGGTCATTTGTATCAAACATGTAGAGAACCACCACAAGAGGAAGAGTGCTACCCTTTCTCCTGCACAGTCATTGTCTGAGAGAATCATTGTCATTGATTTCATACTCATTTAGGAAAACCATGGCTTTGCCCCCATCATCCTGGTGTCCTTTAAAACCACTGATGAAATAGGCAGAGGGTCATTTCTCAATTACATTGATTATTTCTAAACCATTCTAATAGTCTATTAATTCCCTTCCAGGAGGCAATATAATATGTCATGTAAATTAAATACACAAACAAGAGCAGACTCACACATACATACACATAGGAGCCACAGCTAATTATATTTTAAATACAGAATTCTTATTTTGCACAATTGAAAAGTTGTTCCAAAAGTTCAGACCAAACAATTAAAAAGGATAATGATATAGTCTACAGCTTTCAGAGGCAAACAATGGAATTTCTCTTATCAAACATTCCACTAATTTCTCTATGATTTTTTGGAGAAATGAAATAAAAATGTCAATAGAGCCTAACTCCATAAAATCACAATACCTCTGGTAAGCATAATACAATTTTTAAGACCTTAAAAAATGCCATGAGTAGGAAATGGGTTTTAGTCACAAAACACACAATCAAATTAGCTGTAGAAAGACCTTTGATATTGGATTTAGGACCTGGGTTCTAACCTTGATTATTCAGTTGATGAGCTGTCTGACTTTAGCCAAGTCATTTCCCCGCCCTTACTTGTTATATAATGGGGAGAATAATTAAAATATATGATGATTATGTAGATTAAATGAAATAATGCATATGAATCTGCCAACCATAATGGCAGGCACATAGTAGATACTTGGTAGGCATTAGTACCTTTCTCAGTTATTTTGGTTTTTATATCCTTAGGTTGTAATGGCTATAAAGTCTTCTAAAAGCAATGGATAGAAGCTAGTCTCAACCCAAAATTTTTAATTGAAGTTAATTTTAAAATATCAAAATGAGAGGTGAAATTGTTCCTGATTTACTATTATTAAAAACAATAATTTAATTGCTGTAGAGAAGAGGAAAAAAAACCTATTCATTTCATGTCCAGAGGATTTCAACAAAGGTTCTCACCATTTTTCATGCAATGACCCAAGAGAAAAAGAGGCTCCTCTCTACTCAGTGGTGTGGCTCAAGGCAAGTTTGAATTCCTAACAATGGAAGGCCGGCAGACAACTCCCCAAAGAAATTACCACCTCTCTACCTGGAATCCTTTGATGTTAACTTCTGATAGGAATGCTAGGCTGATCCCAAACAAAAGAATCAACTTTTTTTCTAATTTACATTTTACCAAATCCAGGTTATTTGCACATTAAGAAAGCCACAAATGTTCACTTAATATACCTAACACTTTGGATGAGTTGACCATAATAAACCAATGAGTTTATTTTGCTGAGAAAGTTTCACAATTCTTTTATTGAAAAGGGAAAGGATAATGTTGTTGGTCAGGTCACTGGGAAGTGGACTCTGAGAGGACTGAGATTTGCATTTGAAAGTTTATTGGGGAGTACCATGGGCATTACCCCACTGTGGGATGGTAAAAGAAGCAAGACTGGATAGAGAGAGAAGGTGAGCACCACAAACACCTCAGCCAATCTGTGGGTGCTCTGTAGCTAGGAGTGTTGATAGCAGAGTTGTCAAAAATTGGGCAAAGGAGTCTACCTTTATATTCTTCTCATCAACCATTTGACTCAGGCTCCCCTGGGAAGGAATGGCCCCCTTATTGAGGAGATGGGAATTTAGCTTTGCATTGTTGAGGGAGTGAGAAATTCAATCCCAGGAAGGAAAGATGGGGACCAGAGACTGTTTCTGAAGCTTGTACTTGGTGTTCTTCAATATGGTTGCTCTTACCCCACAGGCTTAGACTTAGTCACCAGTGTGGAGTTTCTTCCTATTACTTATATTTTTAGGGACTGGGGAATAAGCAGTGTGTGAATCTTTAGACTCCTTAAGCCAAACCTGAACCAGGACTTTAATATTTCCTATGTACTCTGTATCCAAAATTCCTCAAAATATTTGGATATTTCCCCTATTCTCAGTTTATAGTTATTAAGTAAATGTCCATAAATTTCTTTGTGGAAGTCCTAGGAGAATTATTTCCATATACACTTGTCATGATCTTGCTGTATCCTTCCTTCTGGAGATCTAGTCTGTCCCGTGATGAGTTATCTATTGGTAAACTGGCTATCTTTCCTATATTCAGATCAACAAAAAGGGTAGGGATTTTGACCTTTTATTGGGGAAGTTACCTAGCCTATTGATGATCTATTATTGATTTATTTTAATTGTGTAGATTGAGCAATACCTTTGCTGGTTTCCCATGTATCTTGCCCCAAGAGATGCCATATTCTATTAACCATCTCCTGAGCTCTCTGCACATCAGCTATCAGTGCAGCCTCACATCTCATTAGAGTAAGTGTACCCAACTGTATTTTCACATTTAATAATTAGCCTATATTATTTCAGGATCCTATCATTACCTTCTGCTTTGGGAAGCTCAGTTTTGTCTAGGGAACTCCTGGCCTATGAAGCATCGACACCACAGAGTTCCTCTATGATGTTGATGCCTCTTGCCAAAGCGTTCTTTACTGTTTTGATAAATGTAATGTCCTCTTGGACTTCCCTTATAACATA
The DNA here is from genome assembly GCF_964212035.1 of Myotis nattereri. Taxonomy (NCBI): domain Eukaryota; kingdom Metazoa; phylum Chordata; class Mammalia; order Chiroptera; family Vespertilionidae; genus Myotis; species Myotis nattereri. Next base: position 56,262,435 of record NC_138080.1, read on the forward strand.
GTCATTAGGCAGGTTTTCCAGGCTTCCTTAGCATATCTACTTCCCTGAGCCTCTCGATCCCCTGATTACTGTCTGTTCCATAGCGTTGGCTTTCAACTTCACTTTATCTGGGCCATGATTTTTCTCAAGCTCTTAAGAGTAGTTTCTAACTGTATGACAGCAGCAACTCTCTGGATACTTGATCGTAGGAGAGTTCTCCCATATTGGTAAATTCTCCCTTAGGAAATTTTCTTCTCTCTCTTTAGGCAACACAACACAACTACATTTTAGAAAATTTGGGAACAACCAAGAAACAGAGGATCCTATCAAAAGATTCAAAAGATTCCCCCAAATTAGATGACTTTATACAAAATGGACTAGGATTCCTAAGGTACAACAGTATTGTGAGAAAAACATTCTGAGTTCAAACAATAAAATCATTTATAAATCTAATACTATCTCAAGGAAATGAGTGCAATGGATAGAAATATAATTGGTTCATACTTTTTGCTGTGATTTTCCTATCTTCAGGTATTTTTCTCTTCCTTTCATTTAATAACACTAGAGAGAGAACCTTGTCCCACTGTAGTTTACAGATGGACTAGCTAATAATATAACCACTTGACTAGCACTGGTCTGTGGATGCCTTTCAGGGCCCAACACTGGTCTGTGGATGCCTTTCAGGACACAGTTTCCAATAAGAGCTGCCTTCAATAGAATAGAAAAAGGAAATGTGTAGAGATTATCTGAGGTAGAAAGTAAGCATCTTCCTGAATTTTTCAGGCATGAAAAGGGAATTATATTCATCAAGGCAAGTCTGCATCGACACTGCCTGAGATAGACATTCACAGTCGCAATAGCTTCTAAAATGCCTTTGGAGCATTGCAGCTTTTTTCTCTTGATGCCAGCTGCCCCTTCTGCCCCAAAGCCCAGACTATCAGCTCTGCCAATCTTTCCCATATGCTAGAATTAGAATGTGAATATTGAGGCCAAAGGGAGAGAAGAAAAAAAGGCCAATTTCCTAAAGGTCAACAGTATCGAAAAAGAGTCCTTCTGAACCTGCAAGGAAGTACATATAGCAGCCTAAACCACTGGAATGGAATTGGCCTCTTGAATCCATATTTATTCATATATATCCAAAGTAAATTTGTTTTTTTATTGTGCTTGGTATATTGAGAAATTTAGTCTATATGCTCTTGAATCATTTATACTTAGATTATTAAAAAATGTTTTGTTAAATTAATTTGCCAGTCAAAATCTTTAAAAGTATTTTTTCTCTTTAAGCTCCTTGTTATTAAAAAATCAAATAAAGCAAACTATGATTTGAAAAGTATAAACAAGACTTGGAAACCTAACTGTGAATTTAGAGTAAAATCTCAACTTTGGTTCATGTTAAGCCCTCCTACTTGAGCCCTCCAGTGGCTTCTGGAACATAATTGCTGCTTTTCATCATGGACCCTTTCCAGCTCCCAAGACTCCTTCTTAGGGGGCTCCAATGTGGCTCTTGGGTTACCACACTCTTCTTCCACAAAATTACAAGTCTTGCCATCAACGTGGCTGGAGAAAGGAAGTTATACACGTGTGAGTCTCTGTCTGTGAGGAAATGCCAACTAATAATGGATGTCATCCCTTGCTATGAGCACCTTATTCCTCATTCTTATTTATCACAGATTCTGTTTATATTTCCCACCCACCCTTCCATTTCTCTTTCTCCCTCAGTTTTCCTGACCTTTGGTCCTTTTTTCTAACATACTGACTTTTTTAGGACTTAAGAAAGCTACTGAGGGCATGTGGGTTTGGGGCTGTAGATCTTCAGAATGGTTTAGGTATGATTGAAGAAGAGTGTCACAAAGTTGACTGGAATGGAGTGTCCCCTCAACAATTAGTGGCAAGGCAAAGCATTGAGGCCTCTAGAGTCTGCCCCAAAGTCAGGTAAATAGTTGTCCTGGCCGTTCCCAAAAATGAAAACACTCTTGCAGTGGTCCTTTCGCCAGATGTTGAAAAGGAGGTCCACCAGTTCTATGAATACCTAATTCTACAAAATGCAACCAGAATTTCATCTTCAATCTCTCTGTATGAGATTGACTATGAATTCTCTGAAAATATTGAGAGCATATCAAAAGCATCTCAGTTCAAACCACCCTTAGCATTCACTAGACAACCACAGAGCCTCTGCATGCACTATGGGCCCACAACCACTCCTTGCTTCTTCCATTCCTCATTCTACACAGCATTTGGGGTATATTTTTCAGAAGGCAAGTTTTATGTCACTGCTCACTTCTCCCTCATAAAACTTATCAAGCCTTTGACTAGTTCTTGGAATAGAGATCAAAGTCCAGCCCCATGTTGCATCACTCTTCTCACTCTCCACACCCACCATCTGCCCTTCTCTTTATTCCTCAGCCCACCATGCTCCCTCCCATTGTGGGGTCACTACACTTGCAACACCTCCTTTGAGTACAATATACCCCCCAACTCCCACCCTCGCTGCCTCTCCTCTGCTCCACTCCTTACACTGTTAACTCCTACTCATTCTTCGGCTCTCAACTGAGGCATTATTTCCTAAGAGGAATTTTAGGCTCACTGTTAAATGGTCTTATTGTACAAATTCTGTTACTTCAAAGTTCTTATGTTAGTAGTAGTTACACCTTCTTGTGACTTTTATCACCATTACATCATCAGCATAGGGCCTAACACATAAGATTCACTCAGTCATTGTTTATTCAATGAATAAGTGAACCATATATTACAACATGGCCTCATTTGGCCCCCAGCTATTGTTATCCATATACTGAACTAGATATGGGAGTACCATTTCTGTAGACTTTGAAGTTTAACTTACATCTTGATAATGGTCTTTAAATAACAAACCCCAATGTTTTCCCTCTTTCCTCACTGAGGTATTGTTAAAATGATGTCAAGAAATTAAAAACTGTTGCTCTGTGAAAGGACATATGCAAAGAGGATGACATATGAATATCCTAAATACAGGCAACATATTTGACAAAGGATACAATCTAGATTATAGACTATATAAAGAAGTCTAAAAACTCAACAGTAAAAACAAAAACAAACAACTTAGTTAGAAAATGATGACAAAATACATGAGCAAACATGAGTGAAAAGAATGTACAGATGACAAGCACCAGGAAAGAGCTCTCTATATTACTTCATAAAACCACATGTATTATTTCATAAAATTACATTTATCTCAATAAAAATTAAATGATATTGAGAAATTTTATCATTTTGCTTATTTCACCAACAGATGAATTCTATGCATAATACATTGGTAGGCACTGGAAACCTAGTAAATGCAAGATAGGACACATTTGTAGCTGTTTCAAACATATATTTCTTGTGCAAGGATGGAGAGGGAACCAGCTTTCAGACTGATTTCATGCCTGGACTTAAAGATAGGTGGGGCTACTGCTGCCCAGCGCTCTCTGTGGCAGGTTATATATCCTTGGGATTCAAATGTAGGCAAAAGTAGTCCTAGGTGTTATGGTGGGGACAGGCCAGGAATTCCAGCATTAAAGGAAATACTAGATGGAAGAAAAACGAATTAGAGTTGAGAATACTGATAGTGGCTTGGATTTCTATGGATTTGTGTAGCAGATGAAATAAATAGGGAGGGGTGGGTGGAGAAGGTGTTGATTACATGCAAGGCTTGATGATAAGGTATCTGTATATCGATTTCAAGGCAAAGTTCCATCTGCTGCAGATGTGTGTATGTCTGCATATGTGTGTGCACGTGGGTGGGTGTGTGAATTTATAATTTACATAATAGTAATCTCTATCTGTTTGGGCCTTGCTGTCTTAAAATTTTCATAAAGTGGTTATAGTTCAGAATTTTAGACAAATGCTGACAGTATTTTTGCTCTTTGATTTGGCACTAATTTAGACATTCACTTTTATACTTTTGATCCTGGGGCTTTTAATAAAGGCCCACATTCCCCTTAATTAAAAGCAGGATGGTAGGGCTTAATTTTACTACAGGGAATTCTAATAAGGTATCACCCAAATTATCATGAGCACTCATTAAATATACCACAAACCTTTAAATATCTGTGATAATACTTCTCCTGGATTACATTCTGGTATAATGTTTAAGGAAATTCTGAGATTTTACCAGATAGTAAAACAGCAATGAAATAGCCACACTTAATTACTGAAAAATGATTGATTTATTTTCAGATGTAATTTCGTGAAGTGAAATTTGATGGTGTGTTCTTAAGAGAGGCAAAATAACAACAACAACAACAACAAGAATACATGCTGCAAAAAATGGTAAAGCAAGACTGCGCACGTACAGTGTGATTGAAACTTCATGACCCATGCGCAGAAGTCAGTTTTCGACCTGGGCGAGTCTATTTTGAAAAAGTGGCATTAGAAAAAGTGGGGGGTGTCGGTTGGTTGGTTGGTCAGACCATCAAAGACTGCAGAGAAAACATGCTAATTAGAAACTAGCTAATAGAATCTCACTGAAGGTCTCTGAAAGCTGCACCTTCTTTTTTCACAGGGCATTTGTAGCCCTGTGGCTACAGCCTGTCAAAATGAGGGTAAGGAAGTTTGCAATGGGCACACATGATTATGATGTCACAGCTATAAATATTAAATAATAATAATAAAACACTAAAGCAGTAGGATGATATACACAGAGCCAGGACAGGATTTGATTTCTCAAGAGCTAAGTAAGTACCAGCTGGGGAAAATGCCCAGGCCTTGAGAAAAGGATAGTAATGAAAAGAGTGTACTGCTATTATACTGAGAGCAGCTTTGCAAGTCTCACCATACTTTCACGGTGGAAGAATCAGGTTACTTCTGGAAGGAGGTCTGTGATGAACCTTTGGGAACTTAAGTAGGAAATAGATTTAATAACTGTTGACTGTAACCCTGGTGGAGGCTGCACGCTCTCTCTGTAATAAGCTTAGCACATGCCCAGTGGTACATTCTGTCCCTCAAAGCCCACTGTCCATTGCTTAACCTATAGCACATGTTGCATGAAAACCTGCTTTTGTTTTCCACATTATCTCTACCAATTTCCTTTAATTGATCTGGATTACAATACTGATCTTAGGAGAAGAATGAGGCCCAGAAATCAGGATTTTAAAAAGATTCCCAGGTGATTCTAATGTGCAGCCAAGGTTGAGAACCAGTTATCTAGGCCAGTGGTCTGCAAACCGCAGCTCGAGAGCCACATGCGGCTCTTTGGCCCCTTGAGTGTGGCTCTTCCACAAAATACCACGTGTGATCGCGCACGTACAGTGTGATTGAAACTTCCTGACCCATGCGCAGAAGTCAGTTTTCGACCTGGGCGAGTCTATTTTGAAAAAGTGGCATTAGAAAAAGTGGGGGGTGTCGGTTGGTCAGGCGACGGGAGACATGATGCAGGCAGGCTGCAGGATAAGCAGCTCGGGGGAGGCGTGGGCGATTCATGCACCAGTTGAGTGAGCCAGTCAGTCAGCAGTCTCATTGTGCAGTGGTTAGTGCTAGTTGCGTCCGCAAATGGCGCGCGGGTGACAAAAGTACCTACTCAAAGCATAAAGTTACCTGTATTTTTCCAACCAGCTGCAAATCCTACAGGTATTTTTGTCATCAATTTAAGAATTGTAATTATTTTGTGTTCGTGGCTTTATTATTATAAAACTAGAGGCCCGGTGCACAAAAATTTGTGCACTCAGGGGGGAGGGGGGCCCCTCAGCCCGACCTGTGCCCTCTCGCAGTCTGGGACCCCTCCGGGGATAACGACCTGCTGGCTTAGGCCCTCACCCGGGTGGCAGAGGGCAGGCCCAATCCCTAGGTGCAGCCCCTGGTCGGGCTCAGAGCAGGGCTGATTAGGGAGTTGGGGCACCGTCCCCTGTCATGCACAGAGCAGGGTGGGTCGGGAGGTTGCGATGCCACCCTGTCACGCTCAGGGTAGGGCCGATTGGGGGGTTGGGGCACCGCCCCCTGTCACACTCAAGGCAGGGTCGATGGGGAGGTTGCGGTACCACCCCCTGTCACGCACAGAGCAGGGCCAATCAGGGGGTTGGGGCGCTCTCCCCTGTCACGCACAGAGCAGGGCCCATCAGGGGGTTGGGGAGCTCCCCCCTTTCATGCAGAGCAGGGCCCATCAGGGGGTTGGGGAGCTCCCCCTTCACGCACAGAGCAGGGCCAATCAGGGGGTTGAGGAGCTCCCCCCTGTCACTCACAAAGTAGGGCCGATAGGGGAGTTGGGGCACCGCCCCCTGTCACACACAGAGCAGGGCGGATCAGGGGGTTGGGGCGCCACACCCTGTCATACTCAGGGCAGGGCCGATGGGGAGGTTATGGCTCTACCCAGTCACACACAGAGCAGGGCCCGTGGAGGGGCGGTTGGGGCGCTGCCCTCTATCACCCATAGAGCAGGGCCGATCAGGGGGTTGGGTGCCGCCACTGTCACACTCAGGGCAGGGCTGATGGGAGGGGGTGGGGGGGTTGGGGCGCCGCACCCTGTCACACACAGAGCCGCAGGGTGATCAGGGGGTTGGGGAGCTCCCCCTATCAGGCACAGAGTAGGGCTGATCAGGGGGTTGGGGCACCTTCCCCTGTCACGAACAGAGCAGGGCGGATAGGGACGTTGTGGCCCCACTGCCTGTCACACACAGAGCCGCAGAGCGATCAGGGGGTTTGGGTGCTACCCCCTGTCATGCTGATCCCGGTGCTGGGAGGCCTCGCGGCTCCGCTGATCCCGGTGCTGGGAAGCATATTACCCTTTTACTATATAGGATAGGGGCCTGGTGCATGGGTGGGGCTGGCTGGTTTGCCCTGAAGGATGTCCTGGATCAGGGTCTGGTCCCCACAGGGGTGCCTGGCCAGCCTGGATGATGGGATGATGGCTGTTTACAGCTGGTCACACACCCTTCAGGGTGGGCGACTGGGGTGCCTGGCCAGTCTGGGTGAGGGGCTGAGGGCTGTTTTCAGGCTGGCGGGTGACTGAAGCTCCCAACCGCTCCTTTTTTTCTTTTTCTTTTTCTTTTTTATTCTAGGCCAGCTTTAGCTCTGAGGCTTGGCTCTAGCTCTTGGGCCTCGGCTGCTGAAAGCAGGTATCTGGTTTGTTTGGGTTCTATAATCGAAACACTGTATCAACTCCAGCTCTAAGATCCCGGCTGGCTGAAAGCAGGTTTCTAGGGTTTTGTTTATCTTCTATATTTGTAACAATGTTTCAAACTGCAGGCTCAGATGCCGACAGCAGCAGGCGGGGAACGTTGGAGTCCTCCGTCACTGAAGCAAGCAAGCCTCATGTTCGCTTCAAGCTGCCTGGCTGCCGGCCGCCATCTTCGCTGGCAGTTAATTTGCATATCACCCTGATTAGCCAATGGGAAGGGTAGCGGATGTACAGCTAATTACCATGTTTCTCTTTTATTAGATAGGATGAAACATTTTTTTAGGTGCCCGGTTTGACATGGCTACAAAGAAAAAGCAAAGAAAAACGGAAGATGAAAACTGAATTTAAAGTTGAATGGACCGAGACTTTCGCGTTTATTCAAAATTTAAATGGCCTTCCAACCTGTCTTATTTGTCAGGAAAAATTGGCGCATAACAAAAAATCAAATTTGGAGAGACACTTTACAACTAAACACATGTTATTTAGTACTAAATATCCTGTCGGTGATGCAAGGAAGAAAGCAGTTGAGGAACTTCAGAAGAGTCAAGAAAAATCAAGTTCTGTATTTAATTACTGGATGCAATCTTCCAACAATGTTAATATTGCAAGTTTTGTGGTTAGTCAAGAGATTGCTAAGAGAGGAAAACCATATACAGATGGCGAATATATAAAAAGTTGTTTTATAAGTGCATCCAAAGAGCTCTTTCGGGATTTTAAGAACAAAGCGGATATTCTAAAAAAAATTAAAGAGTTACCATTGTCTGCTAAAACAGTGAAAGATAGAACAGTCAAAATGTCTTTGAATATAATTAGGAGTACCCTAATTAAGTTAATAACAATGTACCTACCTATATAGTTTAAGTTTAAAAATTTGGGCTCTCAAAAGAAATTTCAATCATTGTACTGTTGATATTTGGCTCTGTTGACTAATGAGTTTGCCAACCACTGATCTAGGCAGTCAGAAGGCCCACATTTCTCTTCAAACATTATTCTCAATTCAGATATAGAAACAGGATCCAGCTAGATGTATCGAGGGTCCCCTTGTCCGGTCTCAGAGTTTCCTTAAATCTTAGACTTTTTGTGGCTCTGATCATATTTTCCTGGCTTGAAACTGAACATTTTAGGATGATTTTTTTTCTTTTTCCCTTCCCTGTCTTTCACACCCATTACTTCATTTGAATGTTTGCTTCGTTTTTCTTATATGAATCTAACCTGATAGGATTTATTCACAGAGTAAAGCTTAATAAAATTTCTGATTCTGTTTGATTGGGATATAATCACTCACTGACAGTTACTATGGGCTTCTGCATTGTTTGTGCTTTTTCTTTCTGGCAAATTTTGCACATGCAGAGGCTCACAGATGTGGGCATACAAACATGGACACACACATGAACATTCCATGTATTTATGGTTTCTTCATGAAAGGAGGACAAATGCTGACAGTATTTTTGCTCTTTGATTTGGCACTAATTTAGACATTCACTTTTACACTTTTGATCCTGGGGCTTTTAATAACAATAAACTACATCAATAGAGCATTTCTGGCATCAGGGTTCCATCACTTCACCCTTAACCAAGGACACTGTTTTATTTTCCCAGGTCCACTACTAACCTTCTGCTTTTGCATCTGTGATTCTCAGTCTGTATCTCAGAGAATTCAGGGTCATTATGCATTAGGGAGCACCCAGGGCTTTATTTTAAAGTAAGCTCTTACTATCATTTATGTACTAGAGGCCCAGTGCATGACATTCATGCACTGCGGGGAGGAGAGGGCCCGTCAGCCTGGCCTGTGCTCTCTCACAGTCTGGCACCCCGCAGGGGGCCTTGGTGCTGCCTCAGAGGTGGGAAGGGCTCCTGCCACCACCACTGCCCTCGCCAGCCATGAGCCCAGCTTCTGGCTGAGCTGTGCTCCTCCTGTGGGAGCACACTGACCACCAGGGGGCAGCTCCTGTGTTGAGCATCTTCCCCCTGGTGGTCAGTGCACATCATAGCAACTAGTCATTCCGCAGGTTGGTCAATTTGCATATTAGGGTTTTATTATATAAGATTAGCATTAAAACACCTTGGATTTTTTTCTTTGATATTGCTTAAATATTCATAAGATGTAAAAAGCCAATATCATATACTTTCTTTAGAGCAGGTATTCATGGAGCAAAAATTTAGGAAATAATGCAGAAAAAAGAAGGCTAGAAAGAACAGAGGTAAACAGTGACAACTTTGCCAAGAACCAGCTCCATGCCTCATGAGAATTGAGATACATTTACATTTGGCTTTTAATTCCTCCATCAATTTGGACTATGTTTTTGTGAACATTAGATAATATATGTGAAAGTACCTTTCTAGATTCTTGGGACATGGCAGATGCCCCATAAATATAAGTTTTACTACTATATGAAGCATCTTCTTATCATAAGCAGGATTTAACCAGTTGGTAAAGAAAGTTACAACTTAGTTAAGCTAATTAGAATAAAAACACTTCAAACTGAGAACACACACTTACTGTTACCATAAAAATTCTAAGCCTCACCTTCATCCAAGAATATAAAAAATCATTTAATTCAATTCTGAAAAACCTAAGAATTCCTGTTTCCTGTCTTTAAGTCTCCCTGAGCTTTCATTCCAAAAGAAGACAGGCAAATTTCCAAGTTATTTCATTTTCATTTGTTCCATGTTATCTTTCAGTGGAGATGAATAATCCTTAAGACAATCCCATATAAGATAATCTCTTAATGTATACATATTTATAGGGAATCTTAGCAAAGGAAAGTAGCAGTTTGCTTGTCTGAAAGTAAAATTCCATTTTGGAAAGTACATGTATAATGTTGGATGTTTATAAATGCCATTCATTGGCTACTGACAAGTATGGCAACAATCCTATGTCTCCATGTCACCATTGATAGAGTGTCAATAATCACCCATCTTTGAGGGATTCTGCATGGTGACTGTTTTGGACATTATTATGCAGCAAATGAGTGGCAAATAAAATAAAAGTGGGACCCAATACTCTTATTCCCAGCCCATGCCAATTTATATGCTCTACCAGTTTAACAGTTAAAGCATCTAGAAATGCTATAATAATGTTATTTAGCAATGCCATTGAGAGGTCTCAGAATTTTATTTATTATATTTTTATAGCTATTTCATTACTATTTCTTATATTTTTATATTATATTAGAAACTTTCTTCTTATTAAATTAAATTGCTGTTCTATTTAATTTTGGTATTTTAAGGTCATTTTTGTAGGTCTGTCTCTAGATACACTTGTATGTATACATTCAACAACTGTTACACAAAATTTTAAATATACACAAAATATGTGAATACTATATTACCAACTCATCATTTTTTTTTATCTTCTAAAATATTTGAAGGAGTCATTTTTCATTTTCTCTTTATTCATTCTATTTTTAGCCAAGACAGTCAAGTGACCCATTAAGTAGAGATGATGGGGAGAAACTAGTCATCCTAATCACTTTGGAAAGAAAAATAAAAGGGGCATCTCCTATAACTTAACAAAGGTGTAAACTTAAATCTGCAGGAAGTGCTTCATGCATTTCCTACATGACTATTTTGTATGCCACTAATTTTATACACACACTATATGACATCAGATAAAATATTCATTGTTTAAATTAAGTAAATTGAGACTTCAATATTATATATTATTTGTTCAAAAAATTATTTCTGTGTCTAAGAAAAAAATCCCAGTTCTCAATCCAGACGCCCAGACTCATCTGTTCCTGGAGACCATGTAACTTCTAAGCATCCCTTGGAACACTTAGGTCACAAGGTCAGTCTCTGCCTTGTTCACAGTGATTTAAAGTCATTAGCAGCTAATGATTATTTGTGTTGAACAAGAGCCCAATCACACTACAAGCTGCCATGGTTGGTATTAATTACCAACCTTGGTAGTAGCAGCAAGTTCAGAAATTGAATAATCCTACCAAGCACTGTCTGGTTGGTAGGAAGTTGCCTTTCACATCCCTGCATGTTCTGGGAGAGGTGCACTGATCTGGAAGAGTGGCCAGCATGAAATTTCAATCCATCTCCAGTCATGTTTACAAGACAGGGACAGATATAAAAGAGAAATAAAATATAAAAGAGAAAAAGAAGAGTAGGGTTGTTGCTCCTAATATTAAAAAAAAAAGTATGCTTCAAGGAAATAATATCCAAGAATAATTGAAGGCTTGATTTAATCAAAAGCAGATTAAGCATGTCACTGAAAACACAGCTCTGATCCCCAGTTATTAATAGGCAGTGCCAGCAATAATAATAATAATGTACCTTGATGTTTACAGCTGGGCCATGCCCTGTAGGTGAATCATAAGATGAAAACCATTGTTTAAATTAGAAGTGCTAACATTTCCATGAATAATAAATAATTGATTCCTATGACTCTATAGAGAAAACAATTTACTTGAAGAATTTTATCTTATTTCGATTTATAACTCTTCTTGACATTTTGTTCTAATATTCAAAATTATGTCAGAGTAAATGAACTATTATAGGAAAAGTATTAATTTTGCCTGTTGATACAAGCAAAGCATATTGCTTTTGATTTTTTTATGAAAAAGTAATTTTGTTTTTCATAAATACATAATGAACTCTTGTTTTTTCACCCATGAACAAAAAGGGGCTTTTGAATACATAAGACATAGCTACAAGGATGCCAATCTCCTTTTGTTTATCTCTGTTCAGCCAACACATTTGAAATGTTCTGAAACTGATTTTTCTTTTTACATGTAATAAAGTCTGTCACCAGCACAATAATGACAAGATTCACAACTGACCCATTCTTTATTTTACGAGTCTTCAACCTCAACATGGGCATTAATAAAAAGGCTGTGATTAATACCAGGTTTAAGGCCTTTTTGTAGGAGCATATTGTATTTAGCCCTAGTAAGTATCCTTTCTTACTCTGGCAGTTGTACTGGTCTAACTGAATAGGAAAAGAGAGACTACAAATGGTTATATCTTTTTAGATTATTTCTTGGCTCTGTCTTATGAAAGTTAAAATGATATTTCACTTGTCTTCTCTTAAGGTAAGAAGTACCAATGAATTTATGACATTGAACTTTTTGGGTAGGAGGGAAGAATGGTACTTTTTAAGAAGTCTTTCTATATCTGTCCACTTTGCTCTTACTCCACTCAATCAAACCAAGACAGGTTTTCATGCACCAAATTATTTCAGATGAAACGTAATAGGCTGTCCAGATTTAGTCATTTTGGATATATTTCACAAAATAACATAAAAAAGGATGTATATGTATATATTATATAATTATACATTTGAAATTTGAAATATAAGTACCTTATATAACTGAAATTTGCTAAAAGTAGACCTTAAATGTTCTTACCAGAAAGAGGTGTGGGGAGGGGGGCCAGTCGGGAGAAGGAAGGAAGGGAGGGAGGGAGGGAGGGAGGGAGGGAGGGAGGGAGGGAGGGAGGGAGGAAAGGAAGGAAAGAAGGAAGGAAGTAAGGAAGGAAGGGAGGGAGGGAGGAAGGAAGGGAGGGAGGGAGGGAGGAAGGGAGGGAGGGAGGGAGGGAGGGAGGGAGGGAGGGAGGAAGATGGTGAGCACCAACCTGGTGGTCAAATGATGCACGTATAATAAATAGCCTTATTTTGTTTGTAGTTGAATGTTGTTTACTGAGTTTTTTGTGATAAGTAACTTGTTTGTGAAATTGGGAGTTCTCTGAATTTAATATAATATAAATATTAAAAGCAGCCAACCTATTTTTGCCACTGAAGTTCAATGAGATGAATAGAGTTCATTTTTTGTTTTTTACATATTAGAGAAAAGATACCCTTTAAGATAATCATTTCTGAATGGGACTGCTCATAGGTAGAAAAATAATCTTCGAAAATTTAGGTTGATGGATCTATGATATAGCCACTCATCAATTTTAAAAACAACCTTAAATTGAATTCTTGTTAGGTTCCAAATACTATTTTTTATTGATTTCAGAGAGGAAAGGAGAGGGAGAGAGAGATAGAAACATCAATGATGAGAGAGAATCATTGATTGCCTGCCTCCTGCACGTCCCACACTGGGGGTCAAGCCTACAACCTGGGCATGTGCCCCAACCAGGACTCAAACCATGACGTCCTGGTTTATAGGTCGATACTCAACCACTGAGCCATGCTGGCCAGGCCCAAATACTATTCTTAATGCCGGGAAAATGCAAGTGGAAAGATACAAAATGTTCTAAGGAACACTGTTTAGAGGAAGAGATGCTTAAATAGACCAGTAATTACCAGTGTGTTTGGGGCTATGATAAAATCTGTTATCAATCAAATGGTTTCTGCTCCAACTAGAAATTATATTAAAGTGCCTGACATAGGCATTTAATTTTAAATGGAGCACAGAGAAAACATTATTCTTAAATATTTTAAAGTGATATTTTTTAGGTACCCATTCTATTTTCCTCACATAACTACTAGTGTACATGATATTCATAGTTGTCTGCTGTACAGAGTATATTTTGCTCAACCTTATATCTGCTAAATCCAATGAAACATCTTGGATTTAGCTTTTTACATAGTGGGTACTTGGAGAGTATACAGCTAGCTATTCATGCAAGGCACACCATGGTTTAAAGCACTTGGGTTCATGTTCCCCATAAATCTGAAGCCCTTAAGAAAGACTGATAAAAAGAAATATCTATAAGATAATCGCATCATAAAACAACTCATACAACTCACATAGAAACATATACCGTACTTCTTAAATGTGGATGACACCCAAAAACAATGGTTTGTGAATAAAAGGCAGCTCAGTGTTTCCTATATAGTTGGTGCTCTGTAAGTACTAAATAAATGAGTGAATAAATAAATTAATGAATGAGAAAGAGAGATAATATATGAGTGTCACTGTTAACTTTAAAGCACTGTCTATGCAAACTATTGCTGTTTGTGATAATTATTTTGAAGCCTTAATAATTTCTAGATATTTTCTTCATCCTCAACCCTCCTTTTAAAAAAAGTTGTTTAATTACCTTCCTGCACTATAAAAAGCAACATTCATTCTGTACATGGAGGTGAGAAACAAATGTCTTTATCTAACAAAGAAGAACCTTGTATCGCCATCAATTTATCAGCCAGGTTCATTAATCTTCTAAAGCAAAGCAACTATCCTCAGATGTTCCATTATAGTAAGATATGAAATAAAGGTACCAAGTTTTAGAAGAAAAAGAAGCAAATTCTTTAGCCTCCAAATTCCAAGTCATCTGTTATGGAAAATCAAGTTTAGTATGTGTCAAAGAAATAAACTCTACTTCATTCTTTGTATACAAGTCAGGATTTATCAAGTATACTTTATGAGTTACAGATAACTAACTATCCATTCCCTGGACTAATAGGTCATCTGATTTTTCTCTAAACAGCCATGGATCCAAGCATGAAGCCACTGAGGGTGATACTCATAGCTGGTCTCAGAAGTGCTGAACCGGACCAGAATCAACCTAGAAGAAAACCAGGTCAGAATTAAATTAATAAAATAATCTCTTTGGAATAACTTGCTATTTTGTAGCCGAAACCAGTCAGCTAACAAGGTCAGTTATCCTTAGAATTTATTTTATTATCTGTGTCTACTTTTGAATATTCAGATACAAATGGCCCTATTCTTATTCTAATTTGGTGGTTAACTTTATAAATGTGCCAGAGGTTTACTCTACTGGGCATGTTATCTGAAAGTAAAATAATGGTGCTATCCAGGCAAACAGCTTATTAAATAAAACATGGGTATTTCACTTGTGCTTTTGAAGAGAACAAATGCCTTTTTCCTCTTTTAGGAATTCTATCTATGGGTCCCAATTATTTTGAGACATATTACAATCCAGTTTTTTTTTTTTTCAGGAATGTTACCATTTTACTCTGGTCTAAAATATTCCCTTCAGATCTCTGGAGTGTAAAAAAGTACTCAGAAAGTTATAAATTCTCCCACCAGAGAGACTGAATCCCTCTGCAGTCGCAGTCGATCCAAGTTACCGATATCAGCAGAAAGTCACACAAAACTCGTTCTGAGCATCAAAGCTAGAGAGGTTGAAACAGTGAAATAAACAGTATGACCATAGGATAAGATGCATCCAGGATAGATAGGCTGTGGGCAAAGAGGAAATGCTGATCAGCAGCCCAGCTCAGCGCAGCCTGCATGACTGGTCTTCACCCAGCCAGCACTGCCATGTCTATACCCCTGTGTCTGGCTGGCACGGTAGCTTTCCTGTCCCCAGTTGTAATAGGGCAGGACCATGACTTGCCCCGCACAACATGAGGAACAGGAAAGGGCATGGCCAGAGAATTCTTCCTCTGCCACTACCTTTTTGAGCCCTGATTGTTTCTCCCACCAGCCTTACATTAGCTATCTCCACATCAAGACCCAACTATCTTCTGCCTCCCACAGGTTTCTCAAAGCTTTTCTTGTGGTGTCTTACAATAGCCCTGAGATCCATCAAGCTCCCTCTATTTTCTCTGGCTTTAGGGTTGGGAAAGGATCCAAGAACCTGTTCTGGTTCATTTTCTTTCCTAATTGTATAATACTTCTTTGGTAAAAATAAAATAATAATTTAAAAAATCTAGTTATTTAAAAAACTCTTCCTACCTATGAATTGTTTTTACATTCTTAGCTATTTTGGAAGTTTTCCAAGGATTAGAATATTTCAGCACCTGATTTGGCTTTCGAAGGAGAAAAGAGACCCCTTTAATTCCTTGTGACCACTCCCACTCCTTACCTGGCCCAGGTAACTCTGCTCATTCAGTCCCCCTGTCTATACTCCTCAATTGCTTATAGCCAATTCTGTATGTTGTACTATATGGAACTGGCAACTTTTCAGTGTGACTCCTCACCGATTTGGAACTTTTGAAATGAGGCCCACTCCTAGAAGGTAAAAGACTATGGCCAGGAAAAGATACTTTTTTCAGAGACTTTTAGTACAGAAACAGGGTCTCTGTGCTTCTGAACTATACAGACAAATGTTGTAAGATGTGGAGATATCACTCATTTGTCTTCCCTGCAGACAAAGCACTTACACCTAATGAGGTGTTACTGACTTGATACCTTTCTGCTTTAAAAACCCTTTTACCTTTATCAGCACTTCCTTCCAGGGAGCTCAGGTGTTCCAAGAAATCAGCTCTTTAAATGCTGAATTCACTTTCATTATCTGATATAAATCATGAACATTGTCTTCTACATTTGTAAGGTGTATGAAATCCTGTGTAATTACCAAAACTAACATACTGGAGCCAGGATATTTTCTAATAATCGTACTAGTAGAATCAGTCAATGGGGAAGAATTAATCAAAGTAATAAAAGGGGAATCAATTTATTGTTTTACATAGTGTGTGAAAGTAGCAATAAGTCAGGTTTTCTTGCCTTCTTTGAAATAAACCTTCAGATTAAAATAAAAATTAACAGAGATTCTAATTTGAACTTTCTCAGGTGGAACATATGGGGTCTTCGCTAGAGAAGTCAAATATTTCACAAATAGCAGGATATCAACAAATGTTTGTAGAGAACAATTGATTCTATTAACATAGTAGATGAATTACTAGAAATGGGAGGATTTAGTGACCCTTGACAATTTCACTTTTTTTTCTATTCCTTAATTTACATACATCAAAACATTAGTCTCTGGCCAGGTTGTTCTTTTATCCCCAAATTGGATGGAAAGCAATAGAGGAACAAGGATCCCTATGAACCTCTGTGTGATGTGATCCAGTGTTCTGGGAAAGATTATCCAGCCTTGAACATGCCCAAATCCAATATTAAAACCTTTCATTTGTTCCCTGGTCCTCTCGGAATTAAATAGAAATTCATAATTATTTTGCTCTCGTTTGAAAAACATTTAAGTACCAACCATGTGGCAGATACTCTGATATCCTGATAATTAAGACATGAAGATAATACAATTAATTGTAAATGTTCAGGATTAGTTAGGGGGGTGGGGAATGTTTATCAGAGAGGCAACCTATGGTCCTACAGCAGAGGCAGCCTCACTGCCAACTACTGGGAAACTCAAATCCTGATACATTTCTAGGGTACCTGAGACCCTAGATAGCATACAGTAGCTGTCCTGGGTGCATCCTTTCTTCACGGGGCCCATTTTAATAGATTGATTCTGCATGTAACAACACTATAGGTATAAGACTGCAAGAATATCCTTCTAACTAATCCTATATAATAAAAGGATAATATGCAAATAGACTGACAGCAGAACAACCAACCAACCAATCAAAGCGTAATATGCTAATTATATGCTAAGGCTGCTCAACTGCTCACTATGATGTGCACTGACCACCAGGGGGCAGACAGTCAACTGGTCAACAAGTTGCTATGACGTGCACTGATGTAGGGCTCATGGCTCCCTCTTTGGGGTAATCGATTGCAGCGCTTGCCTCTCCCGACTGGGACTGATTGGTTGGGAGCCTGCAGCAGGCACAGTGGGGTCAGGATGAGCGGGAGTGGCAGGTAGAAGCTGCAGGCAGCGTTGGACTGTGCATTTCAGCCAGATCCCTGCAGGCCACTCAAAGGGACCCCACCCATGCACGAATTCGTGCACCGGGCCTCTAGTTTAGTTTATCTAAAAAACTTCAGTGCCTCAGCCATAAATAATAAATGGCTTTATTCCAAAAATTCTGTAGACATGGTCTTTCCAAAGGCTCTTCCAAGATTTTGGGGTTGTTTTTTTTTCAATCTCATGTTTTCCTAAAAGTGGTTGTCTTATAATAAAAAATAACTGATAATGATCCAGTGTGTTCAGACACCCTGACTAAAAACAGCCATTTAAAACATCCCTATGTCTTCTCCTATTAGACAGACTTCAAAAAGTTCTTATCTGTTTGTATTTCTATACAAGATAATTTTATCACCCTCCATTTCACTCTGCCTGCAACAGTAACATCCCTAAATAAGTGAAATTAAATAATATTGTCTCAGGTGCCCTTCAACTGCAATAGATGACTCCTACCCTAAGCCCACCTTGTAAAAAGAGAATCATCAAGGAAGGAAAATAATCTCCTCAAATATTTGGTTTGGCTCCCAGTTTTTCTCTTTTACAAAAGCTAATTAGAGTGAGGAGAATCATGGATCCTGAAATAGGCACTTGAGAGAATCAGGCAACTGATTTTCTGTTTAAGCGGAATGTGACCTTAAGCCAAGTATTTAATCCCCCTTGGCCTCAGTTTCCTCATATGTAAAATTAAGGTTAGAGTAAATGTTCACTGAGTTCCCTTCCAGCTCTAAAAGTCTAGGATTTTGAATGAGACACTGGTTATCTCTCTTATGAGATTCTCTGGCTATTAACACACTCATTTACTAAATGACATTTTAATTTCAGCCCCAAGTGTCAGAGATTTTTACATGTTCAACAAATGGTACAATTCACTAGCTAAATGCTTTAGGTTTGATCATAAATTGCCAGAAGTCAGTTATAGCCCTGAGTCTGTGATGAGAAGACTGGGGATTTGTAATTGAAACAGACAGCAAGGCTTCTGGAGTGCCACTGGGGGAAAGGAATCTATTCCAAAATGAAACAGGCATTACTGGGTTTCTCAGAAAAATGTCCCAAGTCACAGTGGCCAGCCTATTAGGAACTCTACTCACTCTTGCCAATTTTTCCAGTGACTGCTTTGTGTTATCATGGTCTAAAAAATAGGGCTGTATTTTCTTTCTTTCTTTTTTTTTTAACCAAGAGAAAACAAGATGCATTTGGTCATCAAAAGCAACCCTTTCAGAGAAGCAATTTAGAATGTGGTGGAAAGCAAATGCATGCCTGTTAAAGCCACAGTTATTCCCTCACTTGCCAGTCTCCATTACTAGTATTCCAGAAACAGCTGCTCTGAAGGTTGGCTGAGGTCTTGTTTAGAGAATCAATTAGCCAAAGAAGTTTGGGCCAGTGAAGAATGCCACTCAAGTAGAGAAAGATCTGGAAAACACTTCTACTTTTGTGTTTTCTTTAAGAAAACTTATCCTTGTTCTGCACCACTAAAATATTGTACAACTTAACAACAAAAAAATGAATCAATCTAAAATGGGTTTTATGGATGACTTTCTTAGTGAAGAAGATGCTGACCAAACCAAAACTGGAGCATAATGACGAGCAAGTCCACAGAGTTATAGGAATGTATCACAACTTTCAGGATAGGTCTCAGTTTTAGTCCTACTTTAAAAGAATGAAATGTTGACCTAATAGCAGTATAGGCTGTTTGATTCAACTAAAAAGTGTCTTTCAAGCAATGGAAATATTATGTATACATATCATACAGGCATTCTTCAGAATGTCTTGACATAGTAAACTCATATAGAAAATATATTTGATTTTGAGGGAAAGAGCAAGGCTCATTTCAGTTTCAAAATACTTAATTCCACACATTTATCATCATTGTCACTTTCCTGTATAGGAAACCGATTGAATATATTTAAAGGTGTGTGATATGATTACATTGTCAACTATGTGAAGAAAAGGTTGGAAATATTGACACATAAGTTACAGATAACAAATAGGAGGTTATTCTAATAATCCAAGCAAAAATGATGAGAGACTGAATGAAATTGTTGGTAGTAGGAATAAGTTCCATATGGTAATTATCAATTATTTAAAAAAAAAAAAATTTTATTTCTATGTTGCCTAGCTCCTTTTCTGAATAGGAGCAGATGGCTCTAAATATATTGTAAATATATTTTACATTGCAATAATTATTAAACAAATTGTGCTTATACTTCTTGAGGTAACTGAAGCCATGTGGCTGGAGGGATCATCAAAAGAATAAATCTAGGTAGAGAAGAAAAGACAGACAAGGGAAGAGAAAGGCATATCATGTTGGAGGCCAATCTTAGGACTTTGGGTTTTGCTCTGAATGTGTTAGCACGATAACACAGGGTTTTTAGCAGAGGAGTAACATGATCTGATTACTCTAACAGGATCACCCTGGCTGCTGTATTGAGAAAAGACTGTAGGAAGGTAAGAGGGAAGCAGAGAGGCTATTGTTAGGAGACAACTGCAATAATCTAAGTGAGAGATTATGGGTGCAGTGAAACTGGTGAGAGATGGTTAAGTTCTGAAAACATTTTTAAGATAGAGCCACTAGGGTTTGCTGATAAATTGGATATAGAGTGTGTGAGAGAGAGCAGCTAAAGATGATATTTGAGTCTGAGTCTGAGATAAGGAGGAATACATGAGAAGTTTGCAGTGAAAGATCAGGGAAAGTTTAGGAGAAGTCACAGGTCATTTTGGACACGTTAATGTTGCTATACCTATGAGATATCCGTGTAAAAGTTTGAAGAGGCAGGTGGAACTGGGGGTTTTAGAAGAGGTGAGCCTGGAATTATAGATTTGAGAGTCATCAATATACAGAAGGTTACTCGGGCAATGAGACTAAGGAGATGATCAAGAGAATGAAGACAATCAGAGAGAAGAGGCAAGAAGTGAGCCCTGAGGCTCTCCAACATTAAGTGTCTGAGGAGGGTTCAGGACAAACTCCTGAGAAGGAGCAGGCAGTGGAGCTGTTCTAGAAGACTATGTCCTCAAAGCTAAGCCAAAAACTTCAAAAAAGAGGGAGGAGTCAGTTTTGTCGAATGGTAGGTAAAACAAGACATAAGAACCCTAAGATGTGTGGCCCCCAGAGGTCAGTATTGGTAGAACCGATTTGGTGCAGGCAAAGGTAGATGGGGGAGGGTTTCAGGGAGAATGTGGAAGAGAAATGAGATTCAAGAGGAGAGGATAACCTTTTCAAGGACTTTGGCTGTGAAGGTTGATAACTAAAGGAAGAAATGAGATCAAGAATTTGTAGGAATTGCTCATGTCCTTGTCACAGTTCTTTCATGACCTCCTGGTTCTTTTTCTATAAGGAAACCAGTCCCCCTGATTATTTCTGTTGATCATCTGTTTCTGAAGATGAAATAATCAGGATTATGTGCAGTATCCCAGGTGCTGACATATCAAGGCTTTATTTAGATTTGTTCTGTTTGTTTATTCTCTAAAAGATTAAGCAATGATTAGGAAATCTATCCTCTTTGGAGGATAAACAGTGTTCATCCCCAAAACTGCATAATTTGCTATAATTTTAACATGTTAATACTAAAAACTAAATGATAGTTATTACCTTAAATCCATTTAACAAATACTGATTGAGCACCTGCCCTATGCTCTGCAAGGGGCAACACACAGCTTTATTGGGAAGATATATTTTCCTTGAGAAGCCTGTGGTGTGTTAGAGAACATAAGATGTGTACCTATATAACTGTGATATAAATACATACATTTTATCAACATGGAAATCCTCAACAGCCAGGTTTCACTGATTTTGTTATCATCACACTGAGAGTCCAAGCTATTTAACAAGGGCTTTCCACTCCCTGAACTGCTTTCCTCTTTTTTCATGTCAATAAATCAAATACCATGGAATTTTTTAATAACCTAAGGGACTGGGGAATGGTGTATGTTTAGATCTGAGTAATGCCCTCCCAGGGAGGGATAGCATGGGTGCTCAATTGACTGAGAGAAGGGATGCGCTAACACAGCGGTTCTCAACCTGTGGGTCACGACCCCTTTGGGGGTCAAACGACCCTTTCACAGGGGTCGCCTAAGACCATCGGAAAACACATATATAATTACATATTGTTTTTGTGATGAATCACTATGCTTTAATTATGTTCAATTTGTAACAATGAAAATACATCCTGCATATCAGATATTTACATTATGATTCATAACTGTAGCAAAATTACAGTTATGAAGTAGCAATGAAAATAATTTTATGGTTGGGGGTCACCACAACATGAGGAACTGTATTAGAGGGTCGCGGCATTAGGAAGGTTGAGAACCACTGCTCTAACAGGTGCCCAAGAGACTTCTAGCCAGAGGAGACAGTTCTTAAGGAACTAGACCAGGGGTGGGCAAACTTTTTGACTCCAGGGCCACAATAGGTTCTTAAACTGGACTCAGAAGAAGGAGCTGCAGCCGTGTTTCCCGACGTTGCCATGTTAACACTGCTGCTGGTGAAGGAGCGCAGGGGAGAGCAAGAGAACCCTCCACTCTTTCGGCTCCGCGGGCCGGATAGAACAGCCAAACGGGCCGGATCCGGCCCGCGGGCCGTAGTTTGCCCACGGCTGAACCAGACCCAGAAGCATTGGAGTCCTTTCCTGTCATCATTTCCTAAGGATTCACCTTTCCATAAACTTTTTTGGGTATGAGAATCAGTACTATTTCTACTACCGAGGTAGCGATTTTGTGCTGGGGTCCAACCCCAGCAGGTCCAAGGGTCCCCAAAGGTGTGGACGGAGTCGGCGAAGAAGGAATGACATGGAGACAGCATTCAGTTGATCAGCAGCCTAGCCAGGATCTCTAGCAGGGATCTCCAGCCAAGTTCTGGTCTGGATCTCCAGTGAAGTTCTGGTTTGGATTTCCAGCCAGGTTCTGTGTCCATGTTCTCTTGCTAGGTTCTCCAGCCAGGTTCTCCAGCCAAGTTCTGTCTAGGATCTCCAACCAAGTTCTGTAGCCAGGTTCTGTCCAGGTTCTCCAGCCAGGTTCAGTCAACAGGTTCTAGTCAGGTTCTCTTGCCATGTTCTATCCAGGTTCTGTAGCCAGGTTCTGTCTCTAGGTTCTTCAACCAGGTTCTCTCGTTAGGTTCTGTGTCTAGGTTCTGTGGCCAGTTTCTGTCCAGGATCTTTTGCCAGGTTCTCTCCAGCGAAGTTCTTCTGTCTCTAGGTTCTGTGTGTAGGTTCTGTCTTCTAAGTTCTGTCTTCTAAGTTCTGTGTCTTGCTGTCTTGTTACATCTGTATTTATACCAGTTGATTCAATCCTATCAATCTCTATTACAAAGGTTAGGGCGTTTCTTATCTCCATTCCAGGGAGTAAAGATTATGTAGCTTAAGCATGATTGTTCATAGTTAAAGTGATTAATTACCCGCCTGGCACTTAGTTGAGGGGTTTTATTCCCTCCCTAACTTCAGGGGAAAATCCCTACCTGAGGAAACAACCTTTCTCAGAGAGGAGACCTTGGTTAAAACACATAGTGCCAAGAAGGTGAACAAACATATTAAGAACAGTATGCCATATATGCCAGGTCCTTTGAAACAGCAAGGATGGACCGGCTCCCGGCAATTTTGCAAGCTCTGAAGTAACATTAGTTACACCAATAATCTCCTGATATTATTGAATTTAAAAATGAAATTACTGTGAGTGAATTTGCCAGTAAGGAATTTTTGTGGATTGATTGCATATGTGATACTGGGAAACAGCTGCAGAAACCTAAGGGAGTTTCACAAAGTCGTCAAGTACTACCAATAATAGATCTTGTAAATGTCAACAATTGGGACATTTTCTTATGGTGTATATCATAGAAAGCTCCCTTTCTTCAAAGGAACTGATCTATGTGTCTCCATGGGGAAGCTGGAATATTCACATAATAAAACCACTACATTTCCACTGGTTTGAAGTTTGAAATGAAACATAAAATTCCATTTTACAGAATTAATTTTTGGAATTATATTTGGAATTAATTCTTAAATAATGGGAGGCTGGAAATATGCCTACTAAGTGCTCTACAGACTTAGCTTTTCTTAACTATTAACTGGAGTAGAATTTATAATTAGCACTTTAAAAAAATTTCTAATGACTAAGACTTTAAAATAGTAAGAAAACCTCATCATTTGCTTTACATTTCAGTGAGTCCTAACAGATAGCAACCTCTGAATAATGAGATTGCCTCTTTGCTTCAGGACACCTTACTCTACTCTTATTCCTTAGCTACCCTGTGCATTTAGAAGCCAGGACACAGGTTAAAACTGAAAGAGGTGGCATTGATATGCTGACCAGAGAGAGCACAAGTGACTTCTGGTGTGCAGATTATGTTGTTTCTTGATCTAGATGTTGGTTAACCAAGTATGTTCAATTTGTAATGTGCTCTTTGTGTGTATGTGTGTTTGTGTAATATTTCAATGAGCTTAAAACCCAACTATGTGAAATGCTTAAATTCTTCTGAAAATCATTAATATTGTTGCAGTTTGTGTAAAAAAATCTCACACCAGTGAAATTTGTAATTTACATTTTATATCACAGTTGAGATGAAGTACGATATCAGTACGCGCACACAATTTAATTTATTTCAAGGAATTGTCATGGGATTGTGGGGTCTGGTTGGGCAAAGTTCGGAATTCATAGAGTAGGACTACAGGCAGGAAAGAATTGGGCAGGAGCTGGTGCATCGGATTGCACACACAACTTCTTCAGGGAAAACTCACTTTTGCTCTTCGGTCTTTCAACCAGTTGGATGAGGCCTACCCACATTACCTAGTATAGTCTCCTCCATTTAAAGTCAGCCGAATGTAGATGTTAACCTCTTCTCCAAAAGAACTTGACAGCCATACATAGATCAGTATGTGATTGAAAGCATGGGTAATATAGTCTACATAAAACTGTTTATCATAATGGGGTGTATCAGTTGCAGTCAAAACTTATTCTTCATTTTGTCAAGTTTATGTTTTCTCAGTGTGAGTTTTGAAAAGAGGAGAATACACAATAACCAATTATGAGAGGAAACTTTTCCTGTGTGTTCTGTGCACAAACTTAGTACTTTCTAAACCTCTCCCAGCATGACCCTTGAGGAAGAAATTCTTCATCCTTATTGTCTTCTCAGAAATGAATTACATTTAGAAAGGCTACAGAAATCTGTTCAGTCTTTTAGAGCAATTATAGCATTCCAACAAGCAAAATGTGTGTTTTTTAAACCAGCATTGAAATTTGCCAGAATTTTGCAAAAAAAAACACACCAAAAAACTAAAAGAATTTGAATTTTAAAATTTCAAAATTGGCCCATGTATTTCTTCAGTGAGGCATGTGGGTTTTGCATGTTTGGGATGGAGAATTGGGGAAGGGAGGAGGAGGGAGTCATTTAAGAATGAATGGTACCAATAAGAAAACAACTGATGGTTTTGGTTAAGTCACCAATATTTAGGGATATGGTGATACACTCCTCCTCCTCTTGGTATTCCAAGATTGACCACAAGCATGAGAAAGAGAGGCACCCTTTGGTAGAGCCCCCATCAATGGTCCATTCCTTCCCCAAACCCCTGCAATGTCAAGGGCCCTAGCCAAAGAGCCAAACCTTTTCCTTCTCTTTGTTTATCAGCTTCATGTTGTGTTCACAATTCTCTGAGCTGATACTGGTAACTAGAGCTTATAATTACTGAGTACTTCCTATGTGTCTGGAACTGTTCTAAACACTTGGTATATTTACTCATATATTGCTCTTAATAACTATGAGATAGGTACTATGATTGTCCCATTTTATCATTAAGGAAACAAAGAATTAAGGTAATGTGTTTTAGGTCACATAGCTGTGAGTACTGGCCAAACCCAGGATTCAAACCCAAACATCCTCGCTGCAGAGACCAGCTCTGAACCACCTGACTAATCCCTTGGTATCAACTGGAATGCAGTTGACCCGCAGGCACAAGCTGGAAAGTTGTTATTCTCAAAACCATTCAACTGTTAAAATATCTTCCATTTTTTAACGACAGCGTTAAAATAGATTCTGTGTAAGATGTGAACACCCCAAAAGTAAAACTTGATAATGAAATCTACTCAAACTAAGGTGCTGAATGGACAGTAGCTAACAACACCTACCAATCAGTTGTGGAGCTGGCTTGTTTTGAGTTTTGAATCTGTAGAGCTTCGGGTGACAAACACGATTTATAATGTTTAAGTCTTTTGTTTGGACTTCTATCCCAGGGGAGCTTACCCAAGATTGCCCCTGGGTTTAACCATTATCAGTGTCTGTATTCCAACATACTTGGAGGCAAATAGGCAAGGTTTTTTTTTTTCTAATCCATTAATTTTTATTTGCTTATAAAAAACTGTGGGATAAGATTCTATGGAAGTGAATTCATAAGTTGCTTTTGGTAAAATTCCATTTTCTCCAACATTTTGTCTCTAGACCAACAAAAAGAGCACTGATAATATCTTTTCAGAGGCAAAATTGGTGTGGATTTTTTCCCGTGTAGCAGAACTCTAGACTCTGAAGAAGTATTTTGGTGTGCTTATTTAAAGAACAGTTAGATTTACTGCCAAATAGCTCTTCATGAAAGACATATGTAAACACAGCAGAGTAAATGAGATAATTCTATTTCATTTGAAAAACACTTTCTTAATTATGTGAACTTGTTTGGAAGAATATGAAATGCTCTGTATTTAGTTCTGTAAGATGTTTGGCTTTGATATTTATGATGTAGTCATAGCCAGGAGTTGAAAATTGTATTAACATTGAATGCAAAACTATTTTCTTTTCTCCCTTCTTATATTTTTAATAAAAAATGCTAATTTAAAAAATTGATGGAAAAAGAAAATATCCTCTCTGGCACTAAGTACTGTCATTTAGCTTTATTTTATTTGTAATGTGTTAGAATTTACATTTATAATGTTCTAGTCTCTAAACTACTATGTTTTTAAAAGCTGAATTAAATAGATTCTCTTGTTAACAGTGGCATTAAAATGTCCCCAAGGCTAGTCTTATTTACATACTACGGTTGTGTACCAGAAATTTTTGCCCTAATGCTATTTCCAACAAACATCTAATATTTTGTTTCTCATCGGATATGAAACCAGCATTGGAAGCAATTTCATATCAACTATCTAGTTCAGATCTTAAGACTCTGAAATAATTTGAAAGATGATATTATCTGTTACAAACAGGGACCTGAGGAGCCAAATGACTGAGTGTCTTGCCCCAAATCCTACTGTTAATGGTAAAATCTGTTCAAGGATATTAATTTCCTGTGTTCCAAAGCTAAGCTGCTTCTCACTCCCTCATGCTACCAACTCAAGCCTGACTTTAAATACTAATCTTGATGGTTAATTTCTCCCCTTTCATTGGTTTTAATAACAAGATACCACAATGCAAATTGTTAAAGTAGGCATTATATGCATTCTAAAATTGTATCTTCTTTTATTCTTGGAAACATTTGGTTGTTGTTGTTGTTGTTCTACTAAAGTTAAAGTGATCACTGTTTGTGTAGAAAATTGTCTATATTAAAGCACTAATGAGATTCCAAAATTGAACTCATTTTCACTCCATACTGAAGCCCCAACAAACCAGTTTATTTTAGTGAATGTCACACTCATTGAACCTGGAACATTAACTAAGTGCATAAGAATCATCCTAGATTGCTCCTCTTTTCCTTGTCCACTCTTCTAATCACAAAGTCTTTTGCATTTTTGCCCCAGGCTGTTACCTTTTTATTGCTTGGATGATTACACTGACTTCCTATGTGCTCTTTTCATCAAGGGTCTCCAGCTCCAATCAAATTATTGCCAAAGAGATCTTTCTCTTCCACTGTGTCACACACCTGCTTTCAACATTTTAATGTTTCCTTTAAAATAAAGTTAAACTCCACAAGCAGGTTCACAGTGAGAAATCCCCTGACCTCCTCTCACCCACATTTCCTCCCATTCTTTCCTATATACAGTCCACTCACACAAGTGATTGCAATCCCCAGGCCCATGATGGTGTGTCCCACCTATTGGCCTAGATGCATGTTCTCTCTTCTGAGAACACCATCTTCACCCCCATGCTACAGAAAGAGATGCAATCTTGCAATAGTAATAGTTTGAATATTAATCACTGTTCACATCAAATTTCTTTAGTAACACTCAAGAGAATATCCCACCCTTCTTCTCACTTCTCTTTTACACTCATCCTTCCTGCTTTTCTTCTATTTATAAACAACTTCAATAATGTGCAACTGCTGTCAGAGTTATGGTGCAGGTGCAGTGGGGCATTGGGATATAGGGTCAGATCTAAGAAGGACACAGACAGTAACAACTTCAGAGCAGTTCAGGAGATTGAGGTTTTAAATCCACTGTTTCTAACAGAGGAGGAAATACATACATAATGCTTCAAGCTATTCAGGAGGAAAAGATTACCTTCTGAAGCTTGGCACAAGAAGTAAGAGCTGCTTTTACCATTCAGAAGAGTTGATGCTACTTGAATTACCACAATCCTCCAAAATCAGGCTTATGGTTGTACACATCACTTGAATATCAGTTTTAAGATCTAATAAGAAACATCTAAGCACATCTAGTTCAGTATGTTAATGACACACAGTGGGCTTTTATTATAATAATAGAGGCCTGGTGCACAAAAATTTGTGCACTCAGGGGGTGGGGGAGTCCCTCAGCCCGGCCTGTGCCTTCTCCCAGTCTGGGACCCCTCAGGGGATGACCACCTGCTGGCTTAGGCCCGCTCCCCAGGGGATTGGGCCTAAAATGGCAATCAGACATCCCTCTGGCAGCCCAGCAGCCCTCGGGGGATGCCCACTTGCCAGCAGGGAGCAGGCCTAAACTGCAGTTGGATATTCTTAGTGCTGCTGAGGAGGCAGGAGAGGCTCCCACCACCACCACTGTACTGGCAGCCATCAGCCTGGCTTGTGGCTGAGCAGAGCTCCTCCCATGTGAGAGCGCCCTGACCACCAGAGGACAGCTCCTGCATTGAGCATCTGCCCCCTGATGGTCAGTGTGTGTTATAGTGACCAGTCATTCCCAGTCTTTCTGCTATTAGGGTCAGTTTTCATATTACCCTTTTACTATATAGGATAGAGGCCTGGTGCACGGGTGGGGGCCGGCTGGTTTGCCCTGAAGGGTGTCCCGGATCAGGGTGGGGGTCCCTCTGGGGTGCCTGGCCAGCCTGGATGAGAGGATGATGGCTGTTTTCAGCTGGTCACACCCCCTTCAGGGTGGGGGTCCCCATTGGGGTGCCTGGCCAGTCTGGGTGAGGGGCTGAGGGCCGTTTTCAGGCTGGCGGGCGACTGAAGCTCCCAACCTCTTTTTTTCTTTTTTTTTTAATTCTGGGATTTATTTACCTTCTATGTCTGTCACTGGAGCTGAGGGCCCGCTTTAGCTCTGAGGCTCGGCTCCAGCTCTGAGACCTCGGCTGCTGAAAGCAGATATCTGGGCTTCGTTTAGCTTCTATAATTGAAACACTGTTGCAACTCCAGCTCTGAGGCATGGCTGGCTGAAAGCAGGTTTCTGGGAATTGTTGAGCTTCTATAATTGCAACATAGTTGCTTAGAGTGCAGCTCAGAGCTGGGCAGCGGCAGGCGGGGAACCTTGGCTTCCTCCATCACTGGAGCAAGCAAGCCTCCTGTTCACTTCAGCTGCCTGGCTGCCAGCCACCATCTTGGTTGGCAATTAATTTGCATATTGCCCTGATTAGCTAATGGGAAGCGTGTCAAAGGTACAGTTAATTACCATGTTTGTTTATTATTAGATAGGACTAGGAGCCCAGCGTGCAATTCAAAATCACGTGGCCCACCCACCTGCAGCCCTCCCTTGATACCCGAACCTGTTCATGCAGAGCTGCAGCATGTCTGGCCCAGCCCCCAAACCCTCTGGCCTTCTCTGGCCGCTTCAAGCCCCACCCCGCAGTCCCTCAAGTCGCCTCAGGCTGGTCCTGTTTTCCCTGGTGCCTCCCTGCTCCCACCCCATCTCCGGAGCAACACAAGTGCTCTACCCCGTCATGGCACCAGAGGAGAGCGTGGAAGCCTCCCGCCTGCTGTGCTGTGCTGTGCTCCTTCCCCTGGCAGGTGGGCGGTCAGAGTGCCAGCAGTGGGTGGCAAAGGACTTGTGAGGGGGCCGCTATGGGCTCTCACCCCTGCCCTCCCCAGCACGGGATGGTCTCGCCTCCGGGAGCCTGCCCGCTTCCGCCCCAGCTAATATGCTAATGACCTGGTCCTTACCCATTATATGGCGTATCGACCATTAGCATATTAGCTCTTTATTAGTATAGATTAGTAGCTATAAATTAATAAAAATAGGAAATTTTAAGGGATTGGTGCAGAAGACTTGCTGTTATAACAACATATCACTCCATATTATCAGAAATTTTCTGAAGGCATGCTCTCTATTAGACAAACAAATAAAATAATATGGCATCAAACTGAAGTAAAACTGAGCGTGATTGAATGCAGAATAGAGAGAAAGTCCAAGGATATGCCTTGGGTTGAATGAAATTAAGGAATAAGGGGAGAAAATGTGCATTTCAGTAGAATTAAAATCTGTATTAAAATCAGTACAGTAAAATGAAGAATACAGTGATAATGTGTATTAATCTAAGGGATAACCAAATTATATATTTCAAGAAAAAATAAAACATTGAAACGGAAGAAAAAAATCAAGGACATAATTATAGAAAACCTTTTGAAACTGCAGTGTGCACACACTATTGTTGCTCTACATGCTGCAGAAAATTTTACTGAAAATATGCCAATTACCTAAACTCTCTTGAAAAAATTTGAATTGCAAATACAAAGTATAAGCATACAGGCAAAAAAAAAAAGGTGTATGCTACATATAAAAACAAATTAGGAAACTCTTAGCTGTATACTCTGGAACATAAAATGTCAAAAACAATGGAGTAACTAATAATTTGTTATACATCAAAGTAGTCATTTTACATGAGAATAACAAAATGATAATCTAAGATATGCAATAGAGCAAATACCAAAACAGTGCCTCAGGATAAAATAAAACAGTATTCTAGAGCCATCTAAATAATGAATCAAAATTAGAAATTATACTAAAAAGTGACTGACATTACCAGGTATTTTTAAAGAAAAAATTTTATATCTCTCCCCAAATCTATACCAGCTAAAATATAGACTTGTATACTAGCAACAAAGAGAGAGCTTTAGATACATATACCTATGTTAGTTTATGCTCATATGTGTCCCTGTGTATATTACTGATGAATCCTTTTGAAAACAAAATATTTCAACTCTTATTTTAACCCACTAGGAAGAGAACCAAAACAAAGACCTCTGGAACATAGAATATGTTATCTATTAGGGAAAGATAGTACCTTGAAACCAATTACACACTGTTAAGGCTAAATACCTGTTGCTAATATAGTTATGGAGATGAATACAAATGTCATTAATAATTATTTAAAATAGGAGTATAATGCTAATTCAAACAACTTTATAGCAATATCCTAGAAATAAAACTCTAGATTAAATAGTTTTGACAAATTGAGTCATTTTAGAAAATAACATTGTTTGAAAACAGTATGTTCTCTCCAACCAAAAAACAAAGTCAAATTAAGAACTGAATATAATGTATAAGATGTTTTAAAAGGTGGTATAATAAAAAACACCATAGAGGCACAGAGTCAAACCAAACAATGGCATCAGGAATGTATGTCCACAAATGGCCAAGTACTAACATAGTTAAGAATTCAGTGTGCAATAAAATAGTGCTTTAAATCAGGGAGAAAGGACAATTTATTTAATAAATGGAGTTTAGAAAAATTAATTTATCAAGGGGGGGGATTTGGATCACTACCCACAAAATATATACCACAGGGCACATTACAGATTGGGTGATATTGAAATAATGAAACAAAAATGTATTACAAGAAATTATAGGGGAAAATTTGTGCAAATTTAGCATAGATAAAGACTGACTCTCTAGGCATGCTATCTATGCACCAATATATATAAATATTGATACCTCTATCACAGATATACTTAAAACATATGTTTTCCAACTAGAGCCATGTTAAAAACTAGACAAAATATTTTAAATATAAGTGACAAGTAAATAGTTAATATTCTCAACATAAGTAATCCTTGGAAATCAATGAGATAAACAATTCAATTTTAAAATATGGGAAAAATTTTATCCGAAATTTATAAGCATATGTGATTTGTACGTTTAAAAAAAATAAGGAGGTAATATCTGTTACCTAACAAATTCATCAAAGATTGTTTTATTTGTAATATCTAAGGTTAGCAAAGGTGTAAAGAAATAAACTCTCTGTACACTATTGGTAGTGTTATAAATTCATATTTTCTTGGGGACAAGTTTGTTCCAGTACCTTGTGAAAATGTACCCCCTGTGACCCAGCAATTTTACTTATAAGAATTATACTAGTTATAGACATGTGCAGGTGTGTATTTATAAGTATAGTATAAGATTCATCTAATATTAACCTATCAGATAGACTTCATAATTTGAATTACCTGTATCCTGTAGTAATATTTACTCTTATTTGGAATTTAAAATGTTTTAAATGTGGCATCCACTGAGTATTATTTGTTAATCATGAAAAACTATGTTTATGTAAATACCCTGGGAATGTCTTCAGGGAAATGTGTATGAAGAGAGACAAAGAAACTCCAGATGATTATGTTGAGCAAACAGGAAAAGAGATGGAGGATTTGTTGAATGAACAGGAAAATGTTGGCAGGGAATTTTTAATAAAGGATGAACAAGACAAGTCTGGTACTATTTCCTCACCACTACACAGACCAAGAAAAATTATCACGTTGGAACTGTCCCCTTTTTGTCATTAAGAAGTGGACAAAAAAAAGGCCCTCTATTATTTTTAGTCCCCCCTCCCCCAAAACACACACACACACCATTTAGAACTTTTATAAAGGTGGTAGGTAAAAACTTAAGGAGCCTTTCCATTATCTTAGGTTGCAGGAAACTTTGTAGTTTTTGAGGATTATATAAAACAATCTTTTGCATTGATACATTTTGTACCTCCCTCCATTAAAAGTGGAATAGCATGAATATCACCTAAAACCATTTTTAAGTGATATTCATGAAGAGCAGTGAGTACCTAGCACTGTGTCACTAACGGAAGGAAATCCTGTCTGAGAAGATGCATTTCTTCCCAGAGCTATCTTTCCACCCTTGGGGGCCTCTGCTGAGAAATAGAATTAAACAATTTCATTTTAGTTGTATTTATTATATTATAGATGTAGGGCAGTACTGTATCATACCTCTGTACCTGCTTATGATACATAGTAGTGACCATGCTTTATTAGAACTGGGTTTTTTTAAACTCTTTATTGTTGAGATTATTACAGATCTTCCCCACCTCTTCCCCCCACTAACCCTCTCCACCCAGATCCTGCCCCACCCCAGGCCTTCACCACCCTATTTATTTTCTGTGTACGTGGGTAATACATGTATACATATAAGTTCTTTGGTTAATCTCTTCTCGCCCCACCTCCTTCCCTCTGAGATTCATCAGTCTGTTCCATGTTTCCATGCCTCTGGTTCTATTTTATTCAGTTTATTTGGTTCATTAGATTCCTTGTTCTTTTATTTTTAGATTAAATTGTTGATAAATATGAATTTATTGCCATTTTATTGTTAATATTTTCTTCTCCTCCTCCTCCTCCTCCTCCTCCTCATTCTCCTTCTCCTCCTCCTCTTTTTTCTTCTTCTTCTTAAAGAAGACACTTTAACATGTCATGTAATATTACTTTGGTGGTGATGAACTCTTTTAACTTTTTCTTGTCTCTGAAGCTCTTTATCCGACCTTCAATTCTAAATGATAGCTTTGCTGGATAGAGTAATCTTGGTTGTAGGTTTTTGCTTTTCATCACTTTGAATATTTCTTGCCACTCCCTTCTGCCCTGCGAAGTTTCTGTTGAGAAATCAGTTATCTTGTAGGTAACTAACTGCCAGTCTTAATATGGCTTCTTCTTTAATTCTCTAGTTGTAGGGCTTCCATTCAGCCAGATTTCAGATGGTTCTGAATGCTGGTTGTCCTGTGGCTTAGTTGTAATTTTTATTGTGGGAGAATGTGAGTACCTCATTTACCTGCACAGCCATCTTGCCACCATCTCCCCCCACCCCTCTGTGATCTTATCTTAAGCCCAGAGCTGTTTTAATGACATTATTCTAGAATGTTTTCTTTCCACATGATGATGGAGAAGCTAA
The DNA here is from genome assembly GCF_964212035.1 of Myotis nattereri. Lineage (NCBI taxonomy): Eukaryota > Metazoa > Chordata > Mammalia > Chiroptera > Vespertilionidae > Myotis > Myotis nattereri. The sequence goes on from NC_138080.1 coordinate 56,296,267, forward strand.
TAAGAAAAAATGGTGCCAGGTACCACAACAGTAATAGAACTTTGCTATTTTCTGGGGATTTGTTTTTTACCTTTTATTTTTAATGCAGTGTGCTGGATGTCTCTATAATTTTGTTCAGATGACTGTAGAACGTGGGAAAGCTGTTGCTTTTTCATACATAACATACTACTATTGGTCTTTATATATAATTTGAATTTTTGGAAACTTTATTTATTCTGTCAACTTTGGAAAAACTATCCCAATTGTACCATGTTGGGTTAGCATTATACAGAAACTAGCAGCCACATTGGTCTGGAAACATTCAACATAATTTTCCCCCATTTGTACAGGGGTAATGCACTGTATTAAATATGTAAGGTCTTAATCTACATGGATTTGATTACAGAAACTAATGAAGTATTCTCTAAATCATGAAAAAAAAGCAGGACAACGGTTTTTAAAAAAAGTGGAGAATCAAAAGCATGATAGGTTTACTGTCTCTTGACCACCAACCCATTTATCAATATCTCCCAGGACAAATGACTATGGGAGCCTAGAAAAGTTTGAATTTTCCCATAAAGAAAACATTCAGCTGAAACTGGTTTGGCTCAGTGGATAGAGCGTCGGCCTGCGGACTGAAGGGTCCCGGGTTCGATTCCGGTCAAGGGCATGTACCTGGGTTGCGGGCACATCCCCAGCGGGAGATGTGCAGGAGGCAGCTGATCGATGTTTCTCTCTCATCGATGTTTCTAACTTTCTATCTCTCTCCCTTCCTCTCTGTGAAAAATCAATAAAATATATTTTAAAAAAAAAAAGAAAACATTCAGTTTTCCACATCAAAACAAGTAAAAGTTTTGAAGCAGAGTATATAGTAAAAATGAGTAGAAGTATAGTGGGTTTTATATTTAAATGATGCACTTAACTGGTAGTCTTTTTTAAGAGCCTGTTGTCAAGTGTACTTATATATTGTTCCGCCTCATTCAAATCAATAAATACTTTGAGTTGTTAATCCTTCTTATTGGCAAGTTCAGTCCTAACAGGAATCATTCATTATTATCGTAGACATTTGTCACTCTCCTAGGACTTCCTATATATGGGAAGTCCCACATCTTATGACTCTTGATAAGAGATAAGCTGGATTCCCTTTAGAGAAGTATATTGTCTCATCCTCCTCCAGACATTATTCTAGCTGTTGGGAAATAGTAGAAACCTTTGGTAAAATATACATTTGCCAGAAAATAGGATATAATAATATCACAAAATGTAGAGTCTAATTTTAATTTCTCTTAAAGATGTTTCCAATATCAAGGGTCCATTTTGTAAAGTATATGATTGTTTCACCACAGTGCTATACACATGAAACTAATACAAGGTAATATTGAATGAAAACAGTAATTTAAAAAAATTAAAGATCTTCTCAGGATAACATAGGCTCCCCCAAGCAAAGTGAATCATAAGGTGCAATAATTTGTATCCACTACAAAAGGGCATAATACATGAACCATTTAACTTTAGAAGAGAAAATATAACCATTTTTGAATATCCTATCTGAGATATATTAAAGGTAACTCCCCAGAGGAAAAAAGGCATCAGCTGACCAGGCTCTATTGGAACTACCTCCACTAATTTGCTCTTATACCTAGGAAATCCAAAGGTTAAATTGGTTGCCAGCCCCCATAGGAGAATCACAGCTATTAGCTTTTCCTCAAGTGTCTATGTTTGTTTTGAATAATATGCCCTTGTCTCTGGTAACTTTTTACAACTAAGCATGTGACCATGGGACCTATAACTTCACATTATGAATTTGATATATTTACCCACTTGTCTATAAAGTCAGCTGTGCCCCAAAGTTCTGCATCATCAAATGGAAATGGATTATTAGAACTAGACCTGATTAGGTTCTGAAGACTCAAGTGAATTTGGAGCCACATTACTACCCCTTCATCTATTCTTGCCTAAGGTATCATGGAGAGCCACCTATGGTCAATTGACTGAAAAGAGGAAAAGATTTCCTGGATTTCAGATGGCCCTGCACAAAATACAAGCACAGTCAAAATTTAGCTTTCCATCCTTGAAACTCTGGTACAGTTGATTTGATTATCTCAGTAACCAAGGCAGGAATGCTTATATCAGAAAAAACAACAATAGAATCTTAAGTTGACATATTTGTACCACCTGCCCAACTCGGACTCCTCACACTGCCATGAAGTGAACAAGCAATAAGGGGATTATGGTGTTGACTTTTGAGATTGATTCTGACTATGAAGAGGAATTAGAATCTCTGCTACACAATTAGGAAAGTAAGAAACATTGATGGCACTCGAAATATGTCCTGGGATGCTTCCTGGTATGACTTGTTTATTGGTAAAATTCATTGGGAGACCACAGAATCTGTGTAGGAAAGACAGCCAAAGGTTTAGATTCCTCAAGAATGAAGGTTTGGGACACTACACCAGATAAAGAACCTTCAACATTTGAGGTGTTGGTAAAATTTCTTTTAAAGATACATGAAATGAGCAATAGAAGAGGAAAGTCATAACTACCAACTTCAACCTCATAACCAGTTAGAAAAAGAGGACTGTAACAGCTTCTTGTGTTTTCTTTATTTCTGGTGTTTATATATTTGTCTCTTCTTCCCTACTCTTTCCTCCCCTCTATTTTGTATAGGGTATGTTGGTGCTGAGTAACTTTTCAGTTTGGCCCATAGTATTATAATGGATTGTAAATCAACCAGGAAAAAACGAATTTGTCAAAAGCAGTAATAAATGAGACTTTGTGTTATTCCCTTTTTGGGGAGGAGATGAATGCATTTTTGATACATGAAGGTTAGCTGCATTAAGTTAAAGGGAGAATTTTTGTAACTATTGGAAGGAGAATTTAAGTGGATGTTACATGTGTCAACATGAATTTCAGTGGACATCTGGCACCCTTTTTCACTTCTCAGTATCTAAACCTGCTTCTCAATGAGAGACCCAACCTATCTCCTAGTAGAGAAAGTAAAATTGCTAAGTTCTTGTTCTTTCCTTTCTCCCTGGGAGGACATGTGCCTGTGGCAAAGGCTCTATCAGTCATCCCCAAACTCAGGAGGCAGTGGCAGAAAGAAGCAGAGACCAAGAATCCTCCCTGGCAATCCTGGCAGTTAAAACAGGAAGAGTTCCTGGTGGCGGCTGAGCCAGAGAAACCAGCAAGTGTTGCTAGTGTGTGGATCAGAATTAAAGGTTTTGAGGTAGATAGTGTCTATGGTGTTATTTGGATGTTTTCCATAGAGACTTCATATTTTGTTTGGATCTTCAGAGTTGTTGTTTTGTTTTTTGTGTTGTTTTTGGGGGTTTTTTTTGCAGGCTCTACTTTTATTTTTTTAAATAAACTTGCTATTGTTGATAATATTGCAGATATATCCCCTTTCCCACCCTTTACCCCCATCCTCCCAGCCCCTATTCACCCCCATGTCTTCACACCCCTATTTCCTGTGTCCATGGGCTGTGCCTATAAGTATAAGTTCTTTGGTTTATCTCTTCTAGTCCCCCGACCCCCACATTGAGGTATGCCAGTCTGTTCCATGCTTCCACGCTTCAGGTCTTATTTTGTTGGTCAATTCATTGTGAGTTTTTAACTTTTTATTTTGAAGTAATTTTATATCGAATCCTTTTTACTAAATCTTTTTTTTTTGTTTAAATCTGCAAGAAAAATTTTATTTTAAATCAACAAGAAAAAGCAGAAATTTTATGCTTACAATTAAGAGTCTTGACTGTACAGCTATATAGTTTATTATAGGTTGGTAATTATGAATAACTATACATTAATAAAATATCTAAAGTTTGGTGGTGGGTTCAAGTGAATTGTATTTATACCACAGAATGCTAGTCATCATTTTTTTAAAATGATGTTATATTTTAAAATTTAACAACATACAAAAGTGTTCATGATGGAGTGGCAAACGGTGTTGCAAGCTGAGTGCTGGGTCACAAATTTGTTTTTATATATTCTTTAAAACATATTATCATCTATTTTTATCTATCTACTTATCTATCTGTCTATCATCTATCTTTCTATCCATATATCTAGATATCTATCATCTATCTATTCCTGTTATTTATCCATTATTGTATAACAAATTACCCCCAAACTGCTCTAACTGTTTTTTATTTTTTAAAAAATATATTTTATTGATTTTTTACAGAGAGGGAGAGGAATAGAGAGTTAGAAACATCGATGAGAGAGAAACATCGATCAGCTGCCTCCTGCACACCCCTTACTAGGTATGTGCCCGCAACCAAGGTACATACCCCTAACCAGAATCGAAGCCGGGACCCTTCAGTCCGCAGGCTGAGGCTCTATCCACTGAGCCAAACCGGTTTAGGGCTGCTCTAGCTGGTTTTGATCAGTGGTTAGAGCATCAGCCCATGGTCTGGAGGATCTTGGGTTCAATTCCAGTCAAGGGCATGTACCTCAGTTATAGGCTCAATCCCTGGCCCCAGTCGGGGTGCATGCGAGAGGCAACCAATTGATGTGTCTCTCTCACATCAAAGTTTCTTTCTGTCTGTCTCTCCCCGTCCCTTCCACACTCTCTAAAAATCAATGGGAAATATATCCTTAGGTGAGGATTAACAAAAAAAATAAATAAATAATTTACACCAAAACTTAGCAGTTTAAAACAACTGTCATCTTTATTCTCTCCCAGTTTTTTTGAGTCAAGAATCTGGGAGTAGCTTAGCTGGGTGGCTCTAGTTCAGTGTCTCTCATGAGGTTGCAGTCAAGCTATTGGCCATGGCCTCAGTCTCTAAAGACTCGACTGGGATTGAAGGATCCTCTTCTAAGCTCAGGAGAAACTTTATTTCCTGACCTTATGGACCTGTCCATAGGACTGTTCACAACCTTCCTTCCTACTGAGAGAGTGGAGAGAGAGGCAGGGAGGGAGAGAAAAAGAGAGCATGCACACTTATGGTAGATGTGTAATCTTTTAAATCTAATATTAGGAGTGACCGAGTAACACTAGAAACAAGTCACCAAGTCCAGCCCACATTCAAGGGGAGGGTAATTAAGCGCCACCTCTTGAATGGAGGTTCTGTATACACATATTTAAAACCACCATGTACACAAAACATATACAAATAAAAGTATTTAAATATATATAAAATATTTCATAATAAATGCATCAAATTGCATGGTATATAAAATATCATTTATATTATAAAATTTATGCCATAATTATTCATGTGTGTGTGTAACCAAATACTGCCTGTGTCAATTCTCCTAACAACTTCTAATGAATTAAAACAGGGCTGAAGCACCCCCTGGGAATAGATTTATTGTGTCTACAATTGAGTTGCACACATATACAGACATAATTCTCAGATTCTGGGAGGTGTAGGAATAAATAGCACAAAGGCCAGATTTCAGGGATGAACTGTTGGGTTCCTAAAAAGGATCCTAAGGAGAGAAGGAACTCAGTAAAACAAACAGGATTGAGGTCCCAGGTGATGGGAGAAAAAAGTAGGTTGGGTACTAGAGCATAGCAGCTGGCACTGAACCCACCCACCATGTTCTCTGGAGCAGTGTGACCTCCCAGGTCCCTCATTTCAATATGCCTTCTACCAATATATGAATGAGCAGCAAAAGTGAAGTTGATTTGCATTCTAATGTGAGGAGTGACCATAATGAAGAGGGTGGGCACAGGAGAAAGCTTCACAGAAGACAGGGTGGTCTAGAGCTAGTACAAATTTTGTTTTTATACTATTTACCTCATTTCTATCTAAAGTCTGTTTGAAAGATTCAGAGTGGATAGGTAACAAAAAGTTAATATTATTGTGACTTTATTTTTACTAATTGATATCTTCTAAATTTTTGTAATTAATATATATTTTATATTAATAAATCCAGTTTTTCAATACTTCTTCAAATATTAAAAAGATTAAAATATAATAGAAAGTGAAACTAGTATATAAAACTATATATAGTAGGAACCCCATTCATTGTTAAATGCAGATGTATTTTAAGACAAAGTGTTAATGAAATTAAATACACATATACATAATAGGCATAACTATTTTCTTGTATCTATATCTATCTGTATCTATTTAGGAAGATAAAACCTAGAAGGAAACATAGTAAAATGTAGGTAGATGTTTTTCTGTGAGATTTCAAATTGTGTTTTTATCTCCTTTGTACTTTTCTGTATTTGCCAATTTTCTATAATGAGTACTTATTGCTTTTATAATCAAATAAAACCCCATTATTTTAAATAGTTTAAAAGAGAAATGTTATTATTCTTTCATGAAATGAAATAACATGTAACTATTAATATTTCATTTCCAAAGAAATTTAATGACCTGATTAAATGCTTATGATGTAAGTACAAAGAGTTAAAAAGTACTGCATAAGCAATGTGAAATCAAACACATATATATAAATATACAGGAATTTGAATAGGACCCTTCCTGTTGTCTTAGACCTTCGAATTTTGGCTGAAGCCCCAAAGCTGAGAACAATGAGTTATAAATAACAGTACATTCTAAAGAGAGATGCTGGACCTATCCAGGGAGGATTTAGTGAAGGGAGCAGAGCTGGTCCAACAACTTTCAACCCCCACCATGGCTTCTAACCTACTTAAGAGAAGTCTAAAGTTCAAAAGTTGATTAAAGAGCACCTTTAATAGAGAAGAGTGATCAAACTCACAAGGAGTGGAGTGCTATTTTCCGCTTCCCTGTTCCTTCCTTTCCAAGCCCTTCCTCAAATGCTCCAAAAGAAACACCCATATTAAGGATAGGATATCTATAAGATAGAGATGCAGTCACTCGTGTGTCCCAACCCTGTAGAATGGCAGTCCTCACTGCTGCACAGGACTGAAATACAGTGAGAGTTCTTAGCAGAGACTGATGGGTGTGTCTTGGGATCTGGGGAGACTAGAGCCTGTTTTTCAATCTCAAAGCAGGCAGGCTGGTCACTGAGTTGAGTTTGCAAGATAAGGACACAGGACAGTTATAAAGAGCAGTTTGTAATTCAACCATTTTGCAAGGCAAGGATGCAAACGTCTCCTGAGGGCTAAGTGGTGTGATGGATGTGACCCACTCAAGAGGGACAGTAGGAGGCAGTGAGGTGTTCTGGTCAGGAGCTTTTGGTTCAATTAAAAAGGACATCTTAAGTCACAGAGATGTCTGCATGAGGAAACATTGCAGAGAAGACGTTAAAGTGTGTGTGTGTGTGTGTGTGTGTGTGTGTGTGTGTGTGTAGAGGAATAGATATATGGTTGATAATGAATGCATAGAGACTGATAAAGCTATATTGGTGTTGACACACAGATATCCACACCCTCAAAAAAATAATTATAAAGCAACATACCAAAAGTTAAACAATGGTTATCTAAAGAGATGAAAATGATATAATTTCTTTATCTTTTTTCCCCCTGTATTTTGCATTAATACTATGTATTAGGTACAGGGAGTTACCTAAAAAATTTCGAGGAGACATTTTACTGTTCTACTAAAGCCCGCTAGACAGAAATCTTCGTAATGATAGGGATCATTATTATCTTATTCTCCATTGTATTCCTAGAACAGTATGTGGTACAAAATAGGTTTTCAATAAATACATACTGAACTCATTAATGAATTAATTCATTAATTCATTAATTAAGTTCAAACACCTACTTTAAAATTAAAGTGGAAGAAGTGCTTTTCTCCCATGCTACCAGTAACATCTTTCTGTGCCTATTAATTAAAAGCAGAGATTGTCAAAAAAGGATGCCAAATATAATCTGAACCTAAGTGGTATAGTGAACACAGGCCACAGATATTTTTTAACACTTTTTAACAATCAAACTACCTATATAGAAGCACTGATAATTATTAAACAGACATCATTCTTAATAAGAAAAATAATTTTTGCAAAGATAGTTTTTGCATTATAATATTTGTATCTCAATTTATTTAATTTTCTGATTTTATTCTGATATTGACTGATTTGGCTTTTCAAATTGTATTTCACCCAGTTCCAGAAATGGAGCTTTCTAACCACATTCTATCCCAAAAGTTTACTTTTACTGTTCTTATGTTGATCAGTATATTTAATTACCATACTCCTTACCTCCCCTCATGTTTCCATCCATAGAGACTCTCTCGTTGATCTGTGGCTCCTGAGAAGGCTTTCTCTTCCAGAGAAAGGAAGTACCGAATGTAGTAGAAAGAGCTGTGGACTGAGAGCCAGAAAGTTACCCTTGATGTGCCAGAAATTAAACATTAATAAATTTACCCAGACATGCATTTCTTTTTGCTAAGCTTTTGGTTTCCTCCACTTCATTGACATCCTTCCATAGTGGACCTCCTTCTACCTTAGGATTTTATAGTAGAAGTTGGTGCTGCCTTTCTGGCTGCAGTTTCCACAAATGCTGACATTTCAACAGTGAGCTGATATTTAGATCTTCCTGAATCAACAGCCTTTTCACTTGTGGTCTCAGTCTGCATTCCACATACTAATCTGTTCCCTGACATGTTATAGACCCACTGCAAACTGGAAGAGCTCTTAATTGAGTTAGAAAAGGGAATATCAGTTCAGGTTTCATAAATGGAATCAATATAAAGTTGCTAGTGAAAATATAATTGGTACACGTTTCATCAGTTTGTTTTCTCCATAAAATAAGAAATGTTTTGCCTTTCTTGAACATCATCTGACCTAAAACATTTCCTGTTAGAGAATACCACATTACCTTTTTGTAAAGTTCTTTACCTCTTTTTTAGTGTAAATTATAAAGGTCTTAATAGTTTCACTGGGCATTATTGCCTACATTAAATTTGCATTTTTTTCCTCAGGTTAAACTTTGACTTTATGGGACATTAATGGTGTCAAAAAATGAGAGTTATCATTCTTAATCATGTGCCAAATATCTCCTTCCACCAAATAGTAAAAATGTGATAGGAATTCCATATGCCAACAAATAAGTTGCAGGATTTCTTGTGCAGGGCTCATTGAAGTTTCTCATTGCTAACCCAATAAAAACATCACAAATAATAAATTAAGGGTATTTGTTCTTTTAGGAGAATTTTTTACAGCTAGCAGGATAAGAAACATTCTTAAAATAGCTCCTGTACTAATCTTCATCACTTATTTTTTTCTTTAATTTTTAAGCTCTTTGAAATTATCTCAAAAGAAATAAATAAAAAGGTACTATCTTACCCCAATCTTCACTAACTTTGAATGGTATTTATATCTAAACAAATTAGAATCAATATATCTCAGTAAAACCACTGTTTGCATATTGTGCATACACATGTAACAATAGCTAAAATTTTATGCTGCTTTTACTCCTGAGAAAATTATTTCACATGTATACTTAGTTTCTAATGATCAATCAGACTTTTCTTAAAATGGCTAAATGGACTGCTGTATGATTTACAAATAGATATAACAAGATTCAGGAACAGCTGAAAACAAGAAAGAATTTGTAGAAGGAAATAACTCTAAACTAGAAAGAAAGAATTAAAACTTTCTAATGTACAAAACAAACAGACTAAGATTTTAGACATTTGAATAATTAGCTTTAAATTACAACATGCCTGTTAAAAGTGACCCAGCAGATCTGAAAAAGAATTAAATGTTCTAGAAATTAAAAAACAAACAAAAAAACACACACTCATTTATTTAAGTTTAAGAATACAAGTAATGTGTTTGTGAGCAGATCGAACACATCTGGTGAGAAAATGAAGAACTGGAAGATGGGTCAGAAGAAAATATCTACAATGCAATATGAAGAAATAAAGAAATAGGGGAAAAGCAAAAGGAAAGTCAAGAGAGATTGAGGATAGGGTTAGCATGTCTAACATATTTTCTATTAAAGCCCCAGAAAGATAGGAGAGAAAGAAAATGAAGTAATGACAGTATTTGGGAAGATAATGGCTGAAAAGATTCCTGAAATAATTAGAGACATCAATCCACAGATTTAAGAAGCCTAATACATCCCTATCAGAAGAAATACTGATTATAATAAAGTAGTGAAACACCAAAGACAAAGAGATGGTGTTTAAAAAGCCAGAGAAAAAAAGAGAGATTTCTTGCCTGGTCCATGTTGCTCAGTTAATGAGTGTCATCCTATTCACCGGAAGTCGCCGGTTTGATTCCCAGGCAGGGCATATGCCTGAGTTGCTTCCTCAATCCCCAGTAGGAGGCATGCAGGAGGCAACTGATCAATGTTTCTTAATCATCAATGTTTCTGTCTCCTTCTCCTTTCCACTCTCTAAAATCAATAAAAACATTTTTAAGAGAGATTTCTTTCAATGGAGCAACAGACTTACATTTGATTTCACAACATTTTAAAATAAACTAAAAGACAGTGTAATGATACTTTCAATTGGCTGAAAACAAGTGACTGTCAATCTAGAATTCTATATTCGGAGAAAATATATTTTTAAAGGGAGGAGTAATGGCATTTTTTTTTTTATATAAACATAAGCTGTCAATGTTTGCCACTAGTGGATCCTCACTAGTAAAATTTTAGAGGATATCTTTCAGGCAGAAGGAAAGTGATCCCAAATGGAAAGTCCAAGGTAAGAAAATGAATAAACTACAAAGAAATTAGTGTTTGAGTAAATCTAAATAAACTTTGACTATATAAGACCAATAATTGTAATAATGTATTTTGCAGCATAAAAATATAATTAAATATCTAGCAAAATAACATAAATTAAAAGGAGAGCAAATGGAATGAAAGATTTTTAAGATTTGCATTGTCTAGGAGATGGTAAAGTTATTGTTTGACATTAGACTTGGATGTAATTTCTAGAGAAAACACTAAAAGAAAAGAAACATAATATACAACTTCCAAATTAGTAGATGGAATACTAGAATTTTAAAATACCCTAAAATTTAAAGAATGAAGAGGAAAGAACAATTTTCAATGTTAGCAATTCCATTAAATCTAAATGTACTACATGTTCCAGTTAAAGGTCAAAACAATTTTACATTTTAAAAATTTCAAAGAAAGCATAAGTAAAGATATATCATAAAACACCAAAACAAAGTTCGTTATCTCTCCTTTCCTCCTAGGATCTCTGACTTTTAAAAAGTGAACATATGCTATACAAATAAAAAAGCAGGAATATATGGAAGATTTTAATAAAATGAACAAAAAATTGGAGGATTTCTCCTTCTGACCCAGTACTATCTGTTTCAAATTTTAAAATCAGCATATTTTATTCTTAAAATGTAATACTTGTTTAATTAAAAGAGCTACCATTTCCCTGGCCAGTTTGGCTTAGTAGATAGAGCGTCAGCCTGCAGACTGAAGGGTCCTGGGTTCAATTCTGATCAAGGGCACGTTACCTTGGTTGCAGTCTTGGTCCAGCGCATATGGGAGAGAACTAATCGATGTTTCTCTCTGTCTTTCCTCCTCCCTTCCACTCTCTCTAACAATCAATGGAAAAAATATCCTTGGGTGAGGATCAACAAAAACAAATAAATAACAAAAAAAGAGTTATCAGCAACTACTCTAGAACATAGTTCCTGACAACCCTTTTTTTTTGTTCCAGCAAACTTTTAGCTCCTTCCTCTATCGAGCACATCAGAAATGTTTTCATTCACACTTTACAAGTTCAGGAGCAGGCGCTAAGACCCTCTATGCCAAATATAAAGGCTAGCCAGCACCATCAGGGATGGCAGTGGCAAAGCTTGAGGGGCACAAGAATAGGAGAACAAGTCAGGTCTGTGGAGTTTAGATGGGACTTACTTAAGTAAGACCTAAACCCAGGCAAATCTCATGAATACTTGTCAACATCCCTGTAAATTTCTGGAATTTTTGAGAAAAGAAACTCAAGGGAAAGGAACTTCTGGTTTAAGCAAATGCATATTAGGATTTATCAAGATTTGGCTAAATATGTAAATGAGTTGACATCTGTGCTCACCAGCTGGTAGTGCCATCACCAACTTCCCTAGAATGTATTTGGAGATATCCCAAATTACAAAATTTAAAACTATGGAATGAAAATGAAGCTCAGTCTGCTTGAGCAATTAAGGTGAAATATGCTTGCAATTGGGATAAAATGCTTGCAATAGTAAATTAATGCATATTAAGTGTGATTTTTATTATTTTTTTTCTTAAGGCATATTCTCCTTATATCCTTTCACCTCCAAGCTTGAGCAAAGAGGCTGATGTCTGAAAAGCCAAAGCACAGTTTAGGACTATGGAGTCAGAGTGAGGAGCAGGAACTCCAGTAGAGGGGCAAAAAGCGACATGAGACATTGAGGATAATATATATACTTTCAAGTGCTTACAACACATGGCAAAGCGTGGCTGGAAAGAAATAGAGCTAAGAACATGGAAATAATAGCCTAGTGCAGTTTACAAACTGGACTTTGCTAAGCCATTTGGTTGTTGTAAGAGAACCACTGTAGCAAATGAGAGTGGTCCCCACCCTCATTTCAACCAGAGAGATAGTCTGTCTACATGGGATTTCATTTAACAAAACTTGCACTGTTGTTTAAAGTAATTATTTTAAACTTTCAAAACATCTGTAACATGTACATAGGATAGATAATTTTTAAATTGCCCCAACAACTGTGAAACCTTAATAAAATTGCACTGAACCCTCACCGTCACTATTATTTTAATACCCTAGAAAATGTAATCCCCCATAACCTTGATCTCAAAAAAGGTTGAGTCTCTTACTATGTGCTAGAGCCCTGACAAGTACTTTGCATGCATAATTGCAGCCGGTACTCACAATAGCTGTGGATATCAATACCATTTTTATACTCACTTTATAGATAAGAAATTTAGGCTTAGAGTGTTTTCAAAATTATCTAAAGTAAAAAAATAAAAAAGTAATTGTCAGTGTCAGAAACAAAGTCAAGTCTCTGCCCTTTCAAAGCCCACGTTTTTAACAAAGTCACCATACTTAAAAGCTGTTAATAGTTGGCTTATCACATTTAAAGCTTCTAGGCTATATAATTCCATAATCCATTCTGTAATTTTTACCAGATCATGAACATAAATCTCACAGAAAGAATAGCAATATTCTGGTCAAAGGCACATACCTCAGTTTCAGGCTCCTCCCCAGCCCAGGCCTTAGTCAGGGCTCATGCAGGAGGCAGCCAATCAATGTGTTTCTCTCACATCGATATTTCTCTCTGTCTTTCCCTCTCTCTTCCACTCTAAAAATCAGTGGAAAAATATCCTCGGGTGAGGATTAAAAATATATATATAGGAGCCAATAAAAATAAAAATATTCAGCAACATTCTAAATTGTTTATTAATATGACTAATTTTTTTTAAGATTACTATGTCATTATGTATGTAACTATTTTCCTTCAGATCAAGAGTTTTATCTTTTTGCACTTTTCAAAAACTCCAACTAACAATTTGGGGGGTGGGGGGCATGGTCCAAAAAAAAGGAAGAAAATACCAAAGGAAAACCCAGCAGGAAACTTGTACACTGTGTTTTATTGTCTTCAGAGGGAAAAGGGAGGGTCTTCCAAAATGCAAATATTGGTGCAGCTTTGTGACTCATCCCTTTATCCCCCACATACAGCACCTGGTGTATTGTTTTGCATATGTACATAATCAATATTTAAATGAATGGATGGAAGCATATGAAGCTCAGAGTTCCAAAATGCTGTATTTCAATTTCCCCCTCTAATCTAACACCATACACTAACTATATTTTTTTAAACTTGATCACATTGAAATTAAAAAATAGGGTTTGGGCCTATAGAGCATATATTCCTTAATATTTTGAGGTTTAATATATCAGATATATCTCTTTAGGTGAGTGTGTTTGCTTAAGTCACTATGATTTTGCTTATAATGCTGTTCTAGGTATCTATAGCAAACTACCCAGAACTTTGTGGCTTAAAAAAAAAACATTTTATTGTTTTCTTCTGTTCTGATTCTGGAGGTTGACTATTTGTAACGTGGGGTTTCTTATGTGGTTGCATTGGCCACTGAGACTAGATTTATATGAAATCTTGACAGGGCTGGACATCCAAGATGGCTCATTCTCCTGGCTGGCCATTGATGATGGCTACCAACTGGGCTCTCCTGGAAGAAGATGGCTCATTCTCCTGGCTGGCCATTGATGATGGCTACCAACTGGGCTCAGCTGGAGCTCCTACACACACTGCTCCATGTGGCTCAGATTTTACACAGCAAGGCAGATAAATTTTGAGAGGAAACATCACAAAAGATCCTAGTTCTTTAAAAAGAAAAAAAAGTATATATATATACTTTTATATATATATATATATATATATATATATATATATATATATATATGCCCAGTGCATGAAATTTGTGCATTCAGGGGGTTCCCTCAGCCCAGCCTGTGCCCTCTTGCAGTCTGGGAGCCCTCAGGGGATGTCTGCGCCCGGCTTAAACCGGCAGTCGGACATCCTTAGTGCTGTTGCGGAGGTGGGAGAGGCTCCTGCCACTGCCGCTGTGCTTGCCAGCTGTGAGCCTGGCTTCTGGCTGAGCAACACTCCCCTTGTGGAAGTATACTGACCACCAGGGGACAGCTCCTGTGTTGAGCATCTGCCCCTTGGTGGTCAGTGCCCATCATAGTGACCGGTTGTTCCACCATTTGATTTGCATATTAGCCTTTTATTATTTATATATGAGTGTGTTTGTGTGTGTGTGTGTGTGTGTGTGTGTGTGTGTGTGTGTTTATTGATTTTAGAGAGAGGGGAAGAAAATGGGAGAGAGGAAGAGAGAAATATCGATTACGAAACTCCACACATACCCTACCTAGGATCTAGAAGAAACCTGTGCATGTGCCCTGACCAGAAATCTAACTGGCTACCTTTCAGTGCATAGGAAGACTAGTCAACCAATTGTGCACGGGACAATGACTCAACCAACTGAACCACACTGGCCAAGGCATCCTATTTATTCTGATTGACAATCTTACACACCTTATGAAAAGGAAAATATAGTCCTCCCACTTCTCCTGGATCTTAGTGGAAAAACGTAAAGAATGGCTTGCTTTGCTTTGTTAATGTATTCAACAATTAACAATTAGGAGAAAAGGCCACTTTTTATTGCCCACAATTTGTCAGGACCTATTTGTTTTGCATATTAATTTAGTCTTCATAGAATCCAAAAAAGGTAGATATGATTAACTCCATTTTGCAAATAAGAAACTGAAGTTCTTTGAGGTTTAGACACTTACTCAAGTTGGGATATGTATTTTTTTTTTCTTACAATAGCTTGTCTCATAAGGCAAAGTGAATGTATGTATGTGTGTGTGTGTGATGCATATATACTATACGTATAATATACATATTTTGTATAATAAATATATACATAGTATATATATGTGTGTGTGTGTGTGTGTGTGTATGTATATGGAGAGAGTCAGAGTGTGTGTGTATACACACACACACACACACACACACACATCTGAAGCAAAGTCTCCATAAAGGAGAAAGTTCAACAACAATATATACCAATATAAGGGAGGGAGAAAATTGAAAAGGAAAGTATATTGATACGCCACTGGTCCACCTTATATATGAAAACTGAAAAAAAAGTATCTATATTCTATTCACATAGATACCCTAACAGCATTGCTTCACTTTCAGTGATCTGGGAAATAGATCAAATTGGTGAAGACATTAAACACATTTCTTTATAGGCACATATTTGATGATGTGGTCATCTTAAACTTCTATCAAATACACCAAAAGAATACTATAGGTAACATTGCTTTATATTATTTGCCTTTATGACTAAGTCTTAATCTACACTAGTCAAATAAGTCAGTGAATAAATCTCAAGTAAGATTTGCACAATTTTTTTTTCTAGCTGAGTAAGGCTTAGAGCAATACTTTCACCTTTCTATATTTCTTATTGTAGAGCTTTCAGCAAAAGTCTAAAACCAAAGACCAATGCACAGAGTCAGAGTTGGAAAGATAGATATACAGAGTGGTTTATAGCTGTGAGTACATGAAATACAGAGATTATTCTTAAATTATTATTTATCAATATTTTATATAAACCTACTTTTGCTTTACCCTGTATTGTGCTATTTAAATATTAGCATAGATGCACTCTTGAATATGAAGCATTAAAATTTAAGTTGTTTATTGCTCAGATTTAATTTAATATCACACAAGACAAATCAACCTTTACTTATTCTGGTAAAGTAGTGCTGAATCAATTGTAGCCACTGCCTGCTAACAGAGAAAAAAGGAAAGGGGAAAAATGTAGCAGCAATAATTTATGCACGTCTGAAGAACAAAGAATATTTAAAATATTTATGAAACAGTTTTTTTTTTTAATTTCTTGTGATTATAACCTAAAATATGCAAGTCTCGTAGGTCTTTGCTTTGATGGACCAATATCTTTTAGAATAGACGATGATGGCTAAAGTGGCAACCAAGGACAAATAATCCTATTTTGTTTTGAACAATCTGTCTCAACGGCAATGTTATGTTTAGTAAATATTCTTTTTTAAATATAGGATTGTTTTTCCACATACCTAATCCATAGTCACATCTGCAATGCCTGACATGAAATAAGGACTCTAGATATATTAGGGATGAATTAAATGTGTCCTCATCTACACTATAGGGAAGTCTATATGAAACCATGTTCAAGATTTCCTTCCAATTTCTAGATGCTTCGTGAATTGTACATATACATACACTCCCTAGACTATATAAACATAGGTAGTTTATACAATGCAGTCTTATAAGTGATTTTAATATTGCTATTTCCCTAAACTACTTGCATAGATAGGGCATCTTACTGTAACTTTATAAGGCTTTTTCTGGAAAGTTGGCTTATAGATAAAATCACAAAGTATGTACAACACCTCCTCTCTCTTCTGATGTCTAAAACTCATACAGCTCTATGTGATAGTCTGTGAGCACCCAGTGGTTTGAGAAACAAGTCTTATCTTTCACATAAATGTCTTATCTCGGTATGTGCTCAAGGCCCAGGTCTCCTGCAAAGGCTGATGTCTAATACACAGTGTCACAATCTCTAAAATTGGAGTCACTTAATGGTTTGCCCACGCCCTCTGTGAGATAAGAGATTGGCAGTGTTCAATTCACAGATAACCATTAAGGTAGTAATCCCAAAACACTGTTTCTAAGCAACCTGTATTAAAGTAGGGTGGCATTTGCTATACATGAGCTAGTCCACCTAATCAAATGTCCTGTCCCTAAGAGTAACCAATAAACAGGAATTTCAGAGGAAGAGACCTAACATTCTTTTTTTTAACTTCTTAAAAAAATAATATAGCATAGGAAAAAGCACTACATGGAAAGAACTCTCAATCCTAATTCACATGGACAATACATCCATATTTAGAAGCATTAAATAACCTTTCTCTTATATTCCCACTGACCAAGTTACAAGTACCTAGTGGTGATCATAAAATTTTCCAGCACTTTTGAAAACCCAGACACATAAACTGCCTCAATAAATTTCACTCATGTCATACAACTTGCTCTCCAAGAACATTTCTTTCTCTTTTTCAATCTACTTTTGCTTTCTAAAAGATATTCTGAGCCAAAAGATGTGTCTTCCCAGGCTAATAGGGTGCCAATTCATTCTTCTTTACATGTGAACCCAAACATCACAACCCTTTCTCTTTTGTAAAAATATATTTTTATTGATTTTAGAGAGGAAGGGAAAGAGAGAGAAATAGAAACATCAATGATGAGAGAGAATCACTGATCGGCTGCCTCCGGTACACTCTACACCGGGGTAGAGCCTGCAACCCAGGCATGTGCCCTGACTGGGAATCGAACCATAACCTCCTGGTTCATAAGTCGATGCTCAACTACTGAGCCATGCCAGCTTGGCCACAACCCTTTCTTAAAGGGCATCGGTCTGTTCCACATGCCCTTGTTCAGATTTGATAAATGAATACTGGTGACAGTGAAAAACTCCACAATCCCAGAAGATGCAGATTTTCTTTGGCTTGGCCTTGTGACTCCACTAAAGGATTTTAGGAGATTGAAGGTATCTAAAGTTTAAGTGTAACATATTGTTGATAGGATTAACTGCCAATTTCAAATATTGAGGGGGCATTTAAGATTTCTACTCAAGATGCTTCCCTTTACAATCTGGTAATATGCCCACTGCCTTATATAGAAAGCTTTAGACTACAGTCTTACCTATTCTAGCACAATGTTCTATACAAGCTATAGATTCAGTAAGTTTTTTTTTTAATTAACTGAAAGCATGTGGGCATCAAGAACCACCTACAGGGAGCCCAAACAATAAGGCACTGATTAAACGTGCTAATGGTAAAAATGAGCAGTGTTTCACACATTTTGTTTTCAAAAGCCAGAATAATCTCCTCAAAGCATCTTATTAAACTTTATAATTTATAAATTTTTCAAAGTATTCATAAAACTAACAGAAAAAGTACTGGATTTGAGGTATACAGGAAATCAATAATTTATGTATTTATTCTATTCTTCATTAGCTGGAAATGTTTTAACAGAAAGAACTTAGTGATACTGAACACGATTCAAATCCTACCTTTTCCACTGAGTAATATTTCCTAGTGTTTATTGAAATGATAATACTGTGCATCAGGATTATAGGATTAAATGAGAAAAAGTATGAAAACTCCTTAGTAAAACACCAGCATATAGTAGATCTCAATAAATTTTTATTGACCTTTACTTAACCAAACGTGAAGATGGAAGAAATATTTGAGATTTGTCATCCCAGGTGATGAGACAAAGGCCTTGGAGAGCCTACCTGGTTTTATAACCAAAATATCTGTATCATGTGGGATTTTCCAAGTCATTTTCACCATAGATTAAGATCAGGTGGGCATAAACCAAATTCAATCATCCTTGAAGAAGTATCTTCAAATTTATATCACTCTGAGGAAACATGTTAAAATTTCATATTTCTTTCTGAAGTCTTATTCTTACCCAGTTACTGAACTTGTCATCTGTACCTAAAGAACCTCACAAGGAGAATGAAAAGTGCTCTCTTCCATCATCAGATACTCACCTCGGTATTCTCCCTAGTAACCTCGCTGTGGCATCTCTGGCTCTGTAGCAACCATGTCTCACCAGCAGACAGCTTTCTGTGAAACACTCTTCACTGGGGGAAAGAGAAGAGAAAAAAGTCCACATAAAATTAAAACATGAAGTATCCACAAGGAAAAGTACAATGAATGCTTGACAATTTCCCTTATATAATATTAATGTAAAGTTGAAATTAAAAGATCATAGATTTGTCAGAGAACTGATTATAGAGGGTGTGCCATAAAATGTATATACACAATGAATAATTATAAAGGCAGTGATTATTAAAATACATTTCCTTTTCAAAATTGAACTATCAGCTGTTAAAGTGTATATGCATTTTATTGGTGGGACATCCTGTACATAATTCATCAGGTGAGTACTTTATTCCAAATGGGATATTAAAAGAGCAGTATCATCAAAAGGGGAAATTATGTTCAAACTAGAAAGTTCTAACAAGCAAGATGCCAAATAGTTCCTGAGAGTTTTGCCTTACTGAAAACAATTTTGATGCAACAACCTGTACTCTGAGTCTTTCTGCCCTACAGCCTCTAGGTAAGCTACTGGCTATATTGAGTCAACTCTCAGCGTGAAAGTTCTGACAGAACATAGGAAAGTTTAAGCAAACAGTTCACTTTATTTGAAACGGATTTACTACTGGCATCAAGAACATTGTGTCCCTCATGGCCTCATTTTATGGCCCATGCACCTGATGGGCCAGTTCCTGACAAAGTCATTCCTCGCCGGTGCTCACTACCCGCCTGAACCTTCCCCACAGGCCCTCCATTCAACATCTGCTCAGCTCCTTGCTTCAAATCCAGTATTTTCCCAGCCAGAAGCAGTGATCACAAATAGCCAAACTTAAGTTTCTAATTGCCAACAGAGTATACACAGGTATAGAGAAGATAAAAAAAATCCTACTTTACAAAAATGATTGATATTTAAACCAGGAAACATTTTATATGAATATTAAACACAGTATCACCTAATTGTATATTAGGCCTTAATATCTTATTCTGCACATAGAAATATATCTTAGAGAAAACATTTTAAAAAATAAAATATTTGATAATAATTATAATGTGTTTACAAAAGTATAATATCTTAAACTTTTAAAACTATTTTAGTATGTCTGATATAGAGTTATCTTGAAAAACCATGAGACAGAACAGGAAAACTATTACTATCCCCATGTTATAGGCAGTGAAACTAAAACAGGGATTTGTTTAATGTCACACAGTAGTGACAGAATAGAACTAGAACCAAGGTCTCCTCTCTAAGCTCAGGATACTAAGGAAAATTCTGGACTTCCTTGAATTAGTATATACT
Organism: Myotis nattereri; assembly: GCF_964212035.1. NCBI lineage: Eukaryota > Metazoa > Chordata > Mammalia > Chiroptera > Vespertilionidae > Myotis > Myotis nattereri. Next base: position 56,316,556 of record NC_138080.1, read on the forward strand.
CCAGCAGAAAGTCCTGTCCATGTGCTTCAATCCTTTCCATCCCAGGTCAGTCCCATCTGAATTTATATTCTTTTTCTCCTTTCAGGCAATGCCTATTGTACTTGCTCCCAACTCATAGAAAAACAAGAGAGGCTGTGTTAATTTAAACATCTGTCTTATAGCTCTACTTATAAGGAAAAGAGAAGGACATAACCATAAGATAAATGTCACTAACCACGATATTTAACTTATAAATATAACATACAGTGAATTATATAGAATAGTAGGTCATGATGAATCCAATGGGTTAAAAATAGGGCAGGGCAGGGCAGGGCAGGGCAGGGAGTTGAGGAATGCTGCAGTGTGCATGGGGTGGGGTGCAATGGGAGGTGGATGGCCAGGGTATAGAACAAAGCATGGTGCACAGTCTCTTTCTCAAGAATCTAGCAAAATCTAGTGAGGGAAAGAGGAACGCAGCAGGAAGGACTAGCAATAGGATATTAACAAATAATATGCTATAATGAACATATTTAATCCAACCACATAGACTATGTCTAGACAGAAAAAGTCCAGAATGGCTTAACAGATAAACACCTAGTTTACTTCCCCCACAGGTTATGTCCCCCCTGGGCTCACCTATGAGATCTTAATGTATGTTTGCTCCTCCTCATACTTTTTTATTATATCTTGCCAGCTCCTCAAAACGAATTGTGGATGCAAAAATTCTCTCTTTAAGCTATGTTCTTAGCACCCACCAAGTTCCGGGACCAAGTTCAGTTTGATTCCAGATAAACTGCCCTCTCTCCTCTCCATTCCTGCAGACTTCTCAACCAGGTGCTTCTGGGCTGATGTGCTAGAATTTCACCATCCGCCAGGCTATTTCACACTCCTTTCCAGAGGGAACAGGACACTTTAACAGTTTAGAGTATTTTCTCTCACCCTATGTGCCTCCAGTATATTCAATACTCTGTCTTATCCAGAATATTGTTTTCTTCCTCTATTGGTCTTTTATTCTTTCCTCTAACCAATCTGTAGACTCTATTCTCCATTGTAATTCACAAACTTCTGTTTTCTATTCGATATTTATCCAAATTGATTAGCACTGCTCAATGCTTCTCCTAATGATGTGTGAAACATGATAGCTCTTGGATACAAATTGCTTCCTGGTAGGAATTATTTCTCCATAATAAAAATGTTTTTCTCAGCCAAGTTAAAGTAGAAGGTCAGACTCCAAGGTAGCCAGCTAATTTAGCCCAAAATTTAGGTTCTGGAAAGTTAAAATAAAATAATAAAGCATAGTACCTAAATAGAGTTCTAACCCGCATTACCCTTTGTGCAGTCACTATCAAGGAGCATGGAGCCCAAGGCTAGTGCAACTATCATGGGTGAACAGAGAAATTTACCAAAAAAAGAATCTCTCAAATGAAAAAAAAATTACAGTAAACTGTTACCTATGTCTAATTTTTTATAGGTTTGGTTTTGAATATATGATGGAGAGGCAGATATATTTAGACAAGGACTATTTTACAAAAGAAGTAAGAAAATAGAAGGACAGTTATTCACAAAGCTTATTTTAGTATGCTTTCTTTCTAAACATCAAAAGTAACAAATGACATTAAATAAGACAGAATTTATTCTTTTAAGGGAAAAATATAAAATCTACTTTAGTCTATCTTATTATATATGTTTTATATGTTATGCTTATTTTTAATATGAATAATTTTAATAATGTTTTCTAAAATTAAGTTTTCATTATGAATAGCACATGCTCATTATAGAAAATATGAAAGATGCAGAAAATCATATATTACAGATTACATATATAAGGTTATTACTTGATTGCCGAAAGTGAGTGTATGCCCCAGGCCAGAATTTTTGTCATTCCACAGTTACCTTTGGCTTTAAACACCACAGAAATTATATTATAATGATAATAGCAGTAATAAAATTACACTGAAATTAAGAAGAAAAAAATATACAAGGAAAACTACATAATATATTGGGGAAAAGCCTGCCCTGGCAGCCATCACTCCTGGATTCTAGTGCTGGCTCTGCCATGAACCAGTTGTGTGATGGGGACCTTTGGGCAAATCCTAGATGTCTCTTAGTTAAAGTTCCATATATGAAATGAGTGTTTTGGAGATCTCCAAGTTTCTTCTAGTTCTGAAGTTGTATGAATTTCCAGTTGTATGTCTCAGATTAGAAAACTGTAGGTTATTTATAAATTATTAAATTATTTTACCCATGCCCCTTTGTTTCTAAAACACCAACCATTTATGTTATGTCAATTTGAAGCATCGTGTAAATTTAAATACTGGTCCTATAAAGTAAAGTAAAAATAAATTAACTGGTATTACTCAAAACTATGTATCTGAGATACAGATATTTTAATTAAACAGATTAAATAGAAGCCAACTCTTCTGGAAAAAATAAAATAGTAATAAAATTTTTAAGTATAAAAATCCAATTTGGTGGGGAGAGATTAACCAAAGAACTTATATGTATTTTATACATAATCCATGGACACAGACAATAGTGTGGTGAAGGCCTGGGTGGTGGGAGGGCAGGTGCAGGGTGGAAAGGGTCAATGGGGGGGACAAAGGACATATGTAATACTTTGAACAATAAAGATACTTTCTTAAAAATAAATTTTTACATCTCACAAATAATCTGTACAACTTACCTTACAAACAATAGCCTTTTTTCTTTATTATCTTAAAAGAAAATGAAATGTCTCATGAATTACTGTTTTTCCATGTTCTAAGAATTTTTTAAAGAAAATATTTTTAATATTATAATTAAATTTATTTTCTTGCTTGGTGACAGAAATAAGTACAAACCATATAATCCTAGCTCCTGTAGCTCAGTTGAGTAAGTTTAAGCAGAAATAATTTAGTCATTCAGACTAAATTTTCCTGAGAGTGTTATCAGGTTGAAGCTAGGGTCTTTGAATTAAGTGATTATGCTGAATTACAGGAACAACAGCAAAATATAAACTGGATTTTTCTCAAGACTGTAGAAACTGTCTTTCTCTACACTAATCAGTTCTCAAAATGTTACATATAAAAGATTTATCAAAGATACACCAATAAAATTAGCATTCTTCTAGTCCTCATTATTAATTTCACTTGCAGGATGTCTCTAGAAACCAGCCTAACCCAGCTCACTCTTACTTTGAAAGCCCAATCATAGCAATTCTGGGAATATTCAGAATTTGGTGATCAGCAAGAGATTTTTTAAAAATATATCTTTATTAATTTCAGAGAGGAAGGGACAGGGAAAGAGATAGAAACATCAATGATGAGTGAGAATCATTGATTGGCTGCTTCTTGCACATCCCCCACTGGGGATAAAGCCCGCAACACAGGCATGTGCCCTTAGCTGGAATCGAATCTGAGACCCTTCAGTCTGCAGGCTGACGCTGTATCCACTGAGCCAAACCAGCTAGGGCAGCAAAAGATTTTTTGATATTGGATACTTTTAGAGACTTCTAGGCAATAAAATAAGCTAACTCAAGAATCTGTTATGGAATGTGTTTATAGCTTATTTCATCATTTATTCCGGAATATTTCTTGAGTGTCCTCTGTGGAGGCACTATTTTATGTCCTTGTCCTGGTGTCTTAGAGAATCTTACATTCTAATGTGGAGAAACAGATAATAGATCAGTGATGGCGAACCTTTTGAGCTTGGCGTGTCAGCATTTTTAAAAATCCTAACTTAACTCTGGTGCCGTGTCTCATATAGAAATTTTTTGATATTTGCAACCATAGTAAAACAAAAACTTATATTTTTGATATTTATTTTATATATTTAAATGCCATTTAACAAAGAAAAATCAACCAAAAAAATGTGTCATAGGTTCGCCATCACTGTAATAGATGATACACATTATAAAGGAGTGAGTCAGATAGTGTATTAAAGATAAGTGCTGTGGGGAAAAGAAAAAATAGAGCATAATAAGAGGGATAGGGTAGACAAGGATGGGGTGGTTTGAGGGGGGGGGCGCGGTTGAACCAAAGTTTTTGTACTACATAACTGGAAGGATGGTGTTGCCTTTAAAAGATATTAGGAAGGTGGGGGAGGGGAGAGCAGGTTTCAGAGGGGAGGGTCATGGGTGTGTGGGCTGGATTTTGGAGATTAGCTCAATTTTGGATATGCCAAGGTTGAGATAACTATTAGAAATAAGCATCTGATGATATATTTCAGTGTACATTGTATTAAAATGAAGCAGGAGAGTGATTTCTGTCATACTCATTCAGAGGTTGAGGGGAAAATGGGAAATCTTTAAAGAAAAACAAAGATGTCCTAATGCACAATTCATTTTCTAATGAAAAACATGTATAAATATCTTAGATCTTTTTTAATGTTTTCTGTGTAACAAATTACTACAAATTGAGCATCTTAAAACAACATAAATTTATTTCTTGTAATTTCCATGGGTCTGTGTCCTCTGTAAGTTTGGGTACAACTTAGCTGGTCCTCTGCTCAGGGTTTCATGGGCTGTAACCACAGTGTGGGCTGCAGCTGAGATCTCCTCTAAGGCTCAGAGACTTCTTCCAGATTCTAATGGTTGTTGGAAGAATTTAATTCCTTATGATTATACAACTGAGGTCCCTTTTTTCTGCATCCTCTCCAACTCTTGTTTCTTGTCTTTTGATGATAGTTATTCCAACAGGTGTGAAGTGATATCTCATTGTGGTTTTGATTTCCATTTCCCTAATAATTAGTGATGTTGAACATCTTTTCATGTGCCTTAGGCCATCTGTATATCTGTTTTAGAAAAATGTTTATTCAGATCTGCCCATATTTTAATCAGGTTTTGTTATTGTTGTTGTTGATATATATGAGTTCTTTATCTGTTTTGGATATTAACTCCTTTTTGGGTGTATGATTTGCAAATATATTTTTTCCATTTGGTATGGATGCCTTTCATTTTATTGAGTTTCCTTTGCTGCACAGAAGCTTTTTAGTTTGATGTTATCCCACTAATTTATTTTTGCTTTTGTTTCCCTTGCCACTGGAGTTGATTCCACAAAGCATCACTAAAACAGGCATCAAGGAACTTATCACTTATGTTTTCTTCTATGTATTTTATGGTTTCAGGTCTTATATTCAAGTCTTTTATTCATTTTGAGTTAATTTTTGTAAAAGGTTTAAGTCAGTAACCTAGTTTCATTCTTTTGCATGTGCTATCCAGTTTACCCAGCACCATTTACTGAAGAGACTTTTCTTTTTAAGATCTTTATTGTTGAGAGTATTACAGATATTGTTTCCTTTATCCCCCATTATTCCCCTCCACCTAGTCCCCACTCCTTCCCCAGGCCTTCACTACCCAATTGTCTGTGTCAATGGATAGTTGATATATACATATTAGAGTCCCAGTGCACAAAATTTGTGCACGGGAAAGGTGGCCTCCTCAGCCCAGCCTGCACCCTCTCCAATCTGGGACCCCTCAAGGGATGTCTGACTGCTGGTTTAGGCCTGATCCTACATATTGGCATGAAAAATAACGATCTTCCAGTAAAATGCTTGAATACCTTTAGAAGGGAACGAATCAGTTCTGTTCCCACTGACTACACTGGCCCTTGTATAGCCAGAGGGTCTCGTCTTTTGTGACACTCAGGACTTCCCAACTCAGACTGCCCTCACCTCCACCTCAGGCTTTGCCATAACCAAGTGTCTGAAGGTCACACAATACAAAAAATTCTCTCACATCATCTCTGGATTTAGAGCAATTTATATTTTAAAGTTCCCCACAGATATTAGTATCTGTAAAATCATGATGGGTTGGAAAGTATACACACACATATAGACACATTATAGGTATATATTATACAAACACAATCCTATCTAATAATAGACAAACATGGTAATTAACCGTACCTCCGCTATGCTTCCCATTGGCTAATCAGCAGGATATACAAATTAACTGCCAACAAAGATGGCAGCCACCAGCCGGCAGCCACACAGCTGAAGCGAACATGAGGCTAGCTTGCTCCAGTGATGGAGGAAGCCAAGGTTCCCCACCTGCCAAGGCCCAGCTCTGAGCTCCGGATGCAACAATGTTGCAATTATAGAAGCTAAACAAACCCCAGGTACCTGATTTCAGCCCCCGGCGGGCTCAGAGCTTAGAGCGCCAGTGATGGCAACAGAGTTTCAATTATAGAAGGTAAACAAACCCAGATACCTGCTTTCAGCCAGCAAGGGTCTCAGAGCTGGAGATGGCTCTCAGCTCCAGTGACAGCTATAGAAGGTAAATAAATCCCAGAAAAAAGAAAAAATAAAAGAGGCTGGGAGCTTCAGTCGCCCGTCAGCCTGAAAACGGCCCTCAGCCCCTCACCCAGACTGGCCAGGCACCCCAGTGGGGACCCCCACCCTGAAGGGGGTGTGACCAGCTGCAGACAGCCATCAGCCCATCATCCAGGCTGGCCAGGCACTCCAGTGGGGACCCCCAACCTGAAGGGGGTGTGACCAGCTGAAAACAGCCATCAGCCCCTCACCCAGGCTGGCCAGGCACCCAAGCATGAACCCCACCCTGATCTGGGACACCCTTCAGGGCAAACCAGCCGGCCCCCACCCGTGCACCAGGCCTCTATCCTATATAGTAAAAGGGTAATATGCAAACTGACCCTAACAGCAGAAAGACTGGCAATGACTGGTCACTATGACACACACTGACCATGAGGGGGCAGACGCTCAATGCAGGAGCTGCCCGCTGGTGGTCAGGGCGCTCTTACGTGGGGAGATCTGCTCAGCCACAAGCCAGGCTGATGGCTGCCAGTACAGCGGTGGTGGTGGGAGCCTCTCCTGCCTCCTCAGCAGCGCTAAGGATGTCTGACTGCAGCGTAGGCCTGCTCCCCACTGGCAAGTGGACATCTCCCAAGGGCTGCCAGGCTGCCAGAGGGATGTCTGATTGCCATCTTAGGCCCAATCCCCCGGGGAGCAGGCCTAAGCCAGCAAGTGGTCACCCCCAAGAGGTCCCAGACTGTGAGAGGGCACAGGTTGGGCTGAGGGACCCCCTACCCCCGAGTGCACAAATTTTTGTGCACCAGACCTCTAATATTATATATAAACACATATATGCCATATTTGCATAGATAAACTATACATATGCATATATTGTGTGTATATATATACACATATATCCCTATCTTTCCAGTTTCTTAATATTCTTATCTAGATACATGAGTGGAGACTCAGCAAATGTTGCTACTCTATTGATTGTCCCTAAGAGTGTTTGAAATTTAACATACCTATTGAGGCAACATTGGGGATAATTTATCCTCATTTCACTTTGCTCCATAGGAAAATGACCAAAATGTTTAACATGATGGCAGAGATTAAAGTATATTAAAAATTATTTCTAAGTCTATTCTTCAATAACTATAAATGATTTTTAAAAGATAAATATAATTAGAAAAGAAAATTCCATTTGATTTGTATCTGTAGCAGCCCTGAATCAGTTTACTTGGATTTCTGGTCAAGATTTCTGCCTGATTAACATTTTATGATTCATTTAAAACATCATGTAGATTGTAAAGCATTGCTGAACCTAGCCAGATTTGATCTGTTAGCATTTTATTATATCTGACAAACCACAATTTGGTTTGTTTTCATTTCTGTAGTGTTTAACTAATGTAAAAATCAAATTATACATGTGAACCCTGATTAAAAACTTGCTATTAAAGGAGTTACCATCATGTTGCTTTAAGCCTGTTTATTGGAATACAATCCCATTCTCTAGCTTTTAAGGAAAAGAGGCAGCTATCTCAGTTAATTACTGTTTCATTGCTAGTGCCCCAGAGCAAGCACAGTTAAGTGTTCAATGTTCCAAAGTAATTGGCAAGAACTTGGAAGAACCAGGACATATAAATTTGCACTAACAACTTAAGCTAATTGGCAAAATGGAAATAAATACAAGAATTTAGTGATTATCCAGCACTGCAATAAAAAACGACTGACAGTGAGCACAATCCAAGCACACAAGTTCAACTAAACCTGTGATTGTTGCAAGACACTTTAATTGGGATTTCAAGTGAAATAATGTGCTCAGGTACCCACTGTTTAGTCACTGTGCACAGGTACCTGAGAGGGAAAGATCTATATCAACAAAGGGCCACAGGAAGCAACAACTCTTTATGTCTTCACTTTCTCAAAAAAATATACACTGTTAGAGGAGAAGAATCTCTTTGTGAACACATATAAAAAAAATGCCTCAAAACATTGTTTGTCAGTCAATGAAGGAAAAATACCACATGATCTCACTCATTCAGGGACAATAAAGACCATTATAAACTTATGAACAATAATAGCTACAGAGGCAGAGCTGCCTCAAACTGATTATCAAACTGCAGCAGGAAGGCCAGGGAGGGTTGGGGGGCAGGAGGGAGGGGGGTAAGAGATCAACCGAAGGATTTCTATGCATGCATATAAGCATAACCAATGGACATAAGACACTGGGGGGTAGGGGAGGCCAGGGTATTGTTAAGGGCAGGGGGGAAAAAAGGACACATATGTAATACCCTTTGTAATACTTTTAGCAATAAAACAATTAAAAAAAACATTGTTTGTCAGACAATTTGGGAAAATTGTCAGTACTGCATTGAAAAAGCTCCCAAATGCAGCAGAGTACTTGAGTGATGTACAGTGTGGGGAGATGTTTCTACCTATCTGAGAGCCAAGCATGGAACATGCAGCAGAGGGTGAAATACCTAGATCACTGGCACTTCCCTAAATATTAGCACAAAGCATTGTTATTGTGTGTTTAGCTTGGTTGCCTGAAGTCATTAAACAGAGCATATCCTCTCCAGAGTACAGTTTTGGTAGCGATGGTGGTATGTGTATATATGTATGTGTGTGGGTGTGGGGGGCATTCCTTTCTTGCAAACTTCAACTATGCAAATTATTTTTTTAAAAGTTGCTGTTGAAACCCTTGAGGTGGAGTGCAATAATAAATTGGAACAGATGCTGTGCAGAGATGGAAGGACAGTGCTGTAAGGTAGTGTTTGCAGGGCAAACATCGCATCAGGATCCTGGGTGCAGCCTGCTCCTTTGACCACAGCTCTCTGGTGCTAAGGTATACATGAGACAATCAGGAGCAGAGAAATCAGACACAATGCCAACATGTTAACTTTACATTTTCCTTATTTACATACACATCAATAGTGTACTTTATTTCTAACCTCAATTCCACCCCTCAACCTTTAACTTTCAGCCCCCGCTTCCCTGCACTGGAGACAACGGCACCAGTTCAGGTGCCATCTCCTCTATGAAGTCCCCACAGTTTCTCATAAGGAGTGGTTTAGAGTCAGGAGATACACACTTGAAAAAACCAGTTGTGCCACTTACTTGGGGTATAATTTCTGTTCACAGGATGAGCCGTGTTTTCTCATTCGTAAAATGAGAATATTAACATGTGTCTATCACTGTCAGCTGCTGCTCAGGGTTATTATTATTACTAAAATTCAATCTTTAACACAGTGCCTGGCACAAAGTCAGTATCCATAAACAACTACTCTAATTATCACCTGTTCTCTGAGAACACTTTGTCATAGTTCTTTAATAGTGTTTATCATATATAACAATGTTCACTTGTCAGTCTCCTCAACTAGATAAGCCCTGCTCAGGTTTTTGTCTCCAGTGACCAGAGGAGGCCCAGCACATAATATGTGATCAACACATGTATGTTTAATTAGTGTATGAACTGTGAGGCAATCATCCAATGGTCATATTTAATGCTGTTTATAATTGTGTTTTAAAATATTCTTACTTGAAGTTTTCAACTATGCCTCTTTCTTATCCACAGCTATATGGGTGAAATGGAAATAGAAGAGTATAGTTCCATAGTACAGTGGTTCAGAAATCAGTGGCACCAGTTACTCCCAAAGCAGAAATGAAGGCAGGTCTGAAAATAGGAAGGTACAACAAGGAAGGTAGAAGGGAAGGTACAAGAAAGTCTGAGGCTCGAGGAAGCGGGGTCCCACTGAGTGTTGAATCCCTCAGCCAGGGCATGTGGTAGAATTTACATGAAAGAGGTGGTCACCGTCAAAACTATACTAGTAAAGAGAAGGGAACAAACCATCATGGCAAAGAATCTACTCATGCAACAAACAGCATAATTCACAATCTAAGACTTACAGATAAAAAGCACCCTGAAGTGCTTTTAAATGTTTTAAAAAAAACAAAGGAAATGACATAATTTACAAGCAGATTTAAAAAGCAACTAAACATAAATAATAAAAATGAAAAATATAATCATTGCAATGAAAACCTTAGTGGACAGATTAAAGAACAGTGTGGACATAGGTAAGAAAGAGATTTTGTGCAATGGAGGATAGATGTGAGGGAAAAAATGGCCTAAAACATATCTGAAATTCTGAGCATGGCACAAATTCAGTACCTTAGGAAGGCACTTGGATACACAGAGGTACAAAAGTAAGTTAAATATGTAATAAATTCTTCAGTCAAATGGACTCTTTTCTAACATTATGTAATGCTGTATATTCAATAGCTCCCAAATCATTTATTATTTCATGGACAGAACCAAATGAAATGATTCTAGTGACTAATATTTATATAAAATAGTTACTTATATTTTGCCTAATTTTAAAAGTAATGAATGTCCATAGTGGTATATAATGATTACAAAATTATTTCAAAATCCTTGGAGGCTACATAGTTGAGTCAGACTCTCCCCCAACAAATGCCATATGTATAACTTAGACACTTTAGGCAACCATCCAAGCAATCTCTGACTTTATGATTTAGAGTTTAAATTGTAAATAAAACATGAATAAATATAAAGCTGACCTTTCATGCTGGAGTAATTTTAAAATATACATGATAAAAAAAGAATTTCATTTATTTTCTTAGACACACAACTAATAAAATTTGGAATTAACCATAAAGTAACATCTATAATTTTCTTCATTAGCAAGTGGGAGAGAGACTGTATGGGCAGCCATTTATGAAAATCTATGAGGTTGCAGGCCAGGGCTGTATATACAACCCATGGGATGGATGGTGCCAGTTGTATAAACAAAACATACTAAGAACAGCTCCAAAAGAGCATGAATTTCAGGTGCAAATTTTCGGGAACAAGGGAGGAACCAAAATGGCAAAGATAGGAACAGAAAGACCCCATCACAAAGGTAAAAATAAAGGAGGGTCTGATTCCAGTCCTTTCCCCATGGATATCAGAAATGCCTTTCATCTAAATGTGATGCTAGGGAGAAGAGACATTTTATCTCATCTAACATCAATTGTAAAAGAAATTACTGGGAAATACTCTTTAAGACTTGGGGGGCAGGAGGAGGGGCTAAGAGATCAACCGAAGGACTTGTATGCATGCATATAAGCATAACCAATGGACATAAGACACTGGGGGGTAAGGGAGGCTGGGGGAATGTCAAGTAGAAGGGGAAAGGAGACATATGTAATACTCTTTGTAATACTTTAAGCAATAAAACAAAATTTAAAAAAAGACTTAATATGATGAAATAGTAACGAGAATAATAGCTCCTTGCATGTAGGTAGCATGATTATAATTAGGATTCCATTTTATCATCTCTACTTCTCTGTGGGTAGGTGGGGCTTGCTAATTGTCATCAGTTTATGGGGAAGGAAGCTGAGAAACCTAGTGATTAAAAGACTGGCCTCAAGTTGCCCAATGAATGTGCCTACTAGCTTCTTCTCATTTCACCATTAATGAGGCTTTGAAGTGGCCCTTGTTCTTAGAGAGGATTGGAGGCAGAGCAGGAGAAACCATCATTTCAAGAGAGTTCTCAGCTGGGGTTAGTCTCATTCCCTCTGTGCCCAGAACTCTACTCACCATCTTCCTGCCAGTGTTCACCATCTGTCCAACTGCCCACCCTTGACCCTTTCTTCTCCCTCACTCCCAATGTAATGAAACAAATCTTGGCAAGTCTACCTCCTAAATGCCTCTCAGTACTCCTCCTCACCCCTCCTCCCCCTGGCCCCACCAGCATAGTTAGACCTCCATTATCTCTTCCCTGGATTGCAGGCATCCTAGCCTGTAGATTTGCCCACTGCAATCTATTTCTTGCCTTTCAGTGACAATAATTTTTCTAAAACCACATCTGATCCGGATTGCACCCTGTAATGTCCCCTTCAATTGTTTTTCATGACCTCAGTATAATATATAGGCCAACTTCTGAAATACCTTATAAAGATCTTTTGGTTCTGGTCCCTGTTTATCTAATCAGTCTCATGTTTCATCACTTGCCTTCTTACTATATCTACCATGAAAAATTATTTCAGTTCCACTTTCATTTTTCTGAGCCACATTTATGCTGCTCCTGCTACCATGAACACTCTTTTTCCTCATCCCTTATACTAGCCAACTCCAATTCACACTTCAGATCTCTTAGCAGCCACTTTCTCCAGGAAACCTTGTAATGTATTTGCTCTAACATCCTGTATTCCCCACTCAACTGCATATACAATGAGAGCAGAGTACAGGTGTGACTTAGTCACTACTAAATCCTTAGTGTCTTAAAAAAAATCCATGAAATAGTATTTCTTTGTATAGTTTTTTAAACTTTATATGCAATATAAAATTGTTGCAAAACATGTTGAGATCATAAGTAAAAAAGCTCAATTAATTTTCAAAAATCAAACTCACTCAGTATCCAGCACCCAGATTAAGAAATAGAACATTGCTCATTCCAGGAAGTCCCCAATTGTACTCCTTCCAATAAATACATCCTCCCTGAGTAATTATAATCCTGGTTTAGAACAGCAAAGATTAATTTTATATATTATTCTGGCGTATTTGCAAGACCCAAAGAATGGAGGCACAGAACAGACTGACAAACCTCGATGTGGGGGTTAGGGAGGAGAAGAGTTAAACCCAAGAACTTAGATACTTATATGTACACTAGTGGCCTGGTGCACGAAATTCATGCATGGGGGAGGGTGTGTTCCTCAGCCTGTCCTGCACCCTCTCCAATTTGGGACCCCTCAAAGGATGTCCTACTGCCAGTTTACAGGGATTGGGCCTAAACCAGCAGTCGGAAATCCCTCTCTCAATCCGGGACTGCTGGCTCCTAACCGCTCACCTGCCTGCCTGCCTGCCCGATTGCCTCTAAACACTCTGACTGCTGGCCTGCTCACCCCCAACTGCCCCCCCACCCCCGCTGGCCTGCTCGCCCCTACTTTCCCTCCCCACTGGCCTGCTCATCCCCAACTGTCACCCTGCTGGCCTGTTCACTCCAAACTGCCCCCCCCCTCCGCTGTCCTGATCACCTCCAACTGACCCCCACTGATGGCCTGCTTGCTGCCCTCCCCTCTTGGCCTCTAAACACCTCTACCTCGGCCCTGCCACCATGGATTTGTCCAGAAGAACATCTGGAAGGTCTCCCAGTCTAATTAGCATATTACTCTTTTATTAGTATAGATATATTTGTCTGTAAATATGATTATGGTTGCAGATATGAGTAGGACCAGGTAAAATTTTATAGAATGGGCCTTTTATTACAGATGGTTTGCCATGTATGCATTTTTTCTAAAGAAGTAAAAATTACTTTAAAAAATGTTTCAGGAAGACTTTGAGAAATTAATAGTATCTGCTTTTCTTCCAAGAAAGTTGTCACTTTTATGCCAGAGTGGGAATTATTTGTATGCTTTGTATGTCAGCATTGGGCCACTGTGACTGGGGAGCACTTAGCTTGACTTGAGAGTAATTATCTTGCTCACTGGCTGGGAGGGAGGGTATGTGGCAGAGGAGATAAATACTCGGTTCTGGATTATTCATAGATTGTTGACTTTCTGGATTGATTGTGCAAGCCCCTCCTTTTATTGGTGTCCACCTTCTATTGACAGCCATCTACCCTGGGAGAGAAATGAGATGAAACTCTCTTTCTTTTCATTGTAAAAAGCATTTGAATTCCTAAGGTGTGATAAAGCCACCCAGCCAGCCACAGTCAAGGTACATATTTTTATGGAGGATGTTCCCACTCTTGAATAAAAACAATTTTTTTCTTTTAATTTACACTTTCTTCTATGACTGTTTTCTTGTTACTTAAAAGCTATTTTTTTTGAAACTATTTCCAAAGCTTTTCAAGCTGTATATGTCCTTGGAGTGAATTTATAAATAAGAATTGAGCCTGGCGGGTGTGACTCAGTGGTTTAGCATCGACCTATGAACCAGGAAGTCACAGTTTGATTCCAGGTCAGGCCACATGCCCGGGTTGTGGGCTTGATCCCCAGTACGGGGCATGTAGGAGGCAGCAGATCAATGATTCTCTCTCATCATTGATGTTTCTGTCTCTCTCCCTCTCCCTTCCTCTTTGAATCAGTAAGAATATATTTTAAAGAGAGAGAGAGAGAGAGAGAGAGAGAGAAGAGTATATATGTTTGTAAATAAAAAAACATGTATTTGATGCTCTTAGAAAGTCTTATTTTCTTTCATTAAAACTTGTGCAGTATAGGGAACTCCATAGAGTCTCTTAATTTGAAGAAAGTTAGAGGAAAAGGTACTAATTCAGAGTTCCTTGGGAAAATGTGTCATTTATATATTTTTTTAATCAAAAACTGAAATATTTCCTATTCAAAAAATATATTTGGATCTAAATATCTTCTATAATTTTAGCCCTAAAATATCAATTTAAATATTTTAAAAATGGTTGGGATGTTTGTTTTTTTAAATAAGTTAAGTTACTGGAGTTCTACATGTTACTGGATCACCTGGGATAATTTTCTGATTGTATAATTAAGAATTATAGTCAGAGGGGAGGACATGAGAATTTTTAAAGAACATATTCAATTTACTTTAGAAGCCGAACCTCTCTTATCATGTGACTTGTTTTGTATGTTTGTTAAACTATATTATCACATAAGCATTGCTGCTATTGGGACAAACAGTGACAGTTGATTCGGGTCATTTGAATGTCCACTGTCTGTTTTAATTTGTATGTTCATTTTGACACTGTCATATGCTCAAACTTCAGTGGAAGTCATGAGAATCTATTATTTTTGCCTGCTCCCTCCTTTACATTGGAAATATTCTTTTTTACTCAGAAGGACCTTAACTTTGAGGTAAGGGATTGTTTCTGTTGCCAACTTTTTTCTTCCTTGCCAAGTAAGAGAGTTGTTGTGAACTCTTCAGTGATGCCTTCCCCAGGATATTTGCAGATGTGGTTGGGAAAAGTCATTTCATCCCCAACCTTTGCATGTCAGGTGCTGGGGTGCCCAGGTGCCGCCTTGCCTGCACCACGGCTCTCCGATCACAATGGCAGATCACGGGGTCGCAGGCATGGTGGCACCTGGGCCCCGGGGTGCCACCTTGCCTGCACCCCAGCTCTCCGATCACAATCACAGATCACGGGGCCACAGGTAAGGCAGCACCTCTGATCACGATCGCCAGCTGGGGGGTGGGCAAAGGTGGCCGGGTTCTCTGATCCAGGGCTGGGGGACCCCCCTGGGCCGCCTTTGCCCTACCACCTCACTCTTGCCTGCTGCCTGGGTTTCCGATCACTGTTCTTCCATCCTTCCACTTTCGCCTCCCATCATTGCACCTATGTATGCAAATTAACCGCCATCTTTCTTGGCAGTTAATTTGCATATCACCCTGATTAGCCAATATGAAACGTAGCAAAGGTACTGTCAATTACCCTTTTTGTATTTTATTAGATAGGATAGCCCATGGATGCAAGAAATAGGGTGGTGAAGACCTGGGGGATGGGGGGAGAGATGGGTAGGGAGTGGGAGGAGCAGGGTATAGGGGGGAAATGGGAGACATCTGTAATACTATCAACAATAAAATATATATATATATACATATATATATTATATATATAATTTGTATTTGCTTTTACTTTACATATAGTATATTTGCTTTTGTGTCTGGATTCTTTTGTTCAACATTATATTAGTAAGATTCATTCATAGTATTGCATGTGGTTATAGATTATTTATTCTCATTGCAATAGTACCCAATAAATATTTATTAAATTAATACAATATATGAAACAATGATCACTAAAATCCAAAAGAGGAAATAATTCTATACGTGTCATGGAATGAAGGAAATGGACCAACTCCAGTCTTCAAACTGAGTCCCCTAAGTTGTAGTAGATATAAGATATGGCCTGATAATGTGTGTCCCGTGCCCTCCCCCATGTTGTAATAGTAAGTGGAAACAGCAGCAGCGATAGAACCATTCCCTCCTTTTCTGTTATTTTATTTTTAAGGTGTGTCGATTACATAATCAGAATCACAGAGCCAGGTGCAAAGGGTATCATTTGAATTACAGGACGATGACCACAATACAGCTTTCCTGGATCTTATAAGCAAGCCCCAGAGACGTTAAATACTGAGTGACTTCCTGCTTTTTGTGCTTTACAGTGTCCCTTTTCATATGCCAAATGGTCTGTGAATCCCATCTGTCAGGAACTAGGGAGGTAGAAGGCAAGTAAAGGAAGCAGCAAACTGGAAAGAAAGTGCTAGAAAGAGGACAGAATATAGGGAGAGATGGGGGATACATGAGTACATCAGGTGGAAGTCCCAAAAGGATTGCCATAGTTCTCAACTCTGGCTTGAAATGAAAATCATTTGGCAAAAATCCTGATGGCTAGGCTCCATCCTACACCAATTATTTCAGGATCACTGGGGGGTGGGGCCCTGGCAGCAGTTTTTCAAAGATTCCCAGGTGGTTCTTACATGCAACCAGGTTTGAGAACCACTGGTTTAAAACAAGGACCAGAGTGAGACAATAAACAGACACACCTGCAGTTGTTCTCGAACTTTATTATGGGGAAAAGTCATCCAGAGAGCTTGTTGAAATTATGGATTCTTCCAAACCGACCCTACACCACCCCCAGAAGATCAGATTCAGTTGGTCTGAATGAGCCCTAGGAATCTACAATCATAACAAGCTCCTCTGTGATCCGGAGGCAGGAGAAACCCTGGGGAGAAGACAACTGCTGAGGACACAGAAGAAGAAGAGAGGAGGGAAGAAATGCTGAGGATCACTCTCCTTGCCTTGGTCCAGAGTGAGGGTACTAAAACTCAGTCCGGAAGGGAGGTAACATTTTTTTTTCCTAGAATGAAGTTTGGTATGGGATAACAGAAAATAGGAGTACTTATTAACATTTCATTTGCTCTTACATTTCAATCTTTCTGGAAGTTTTTGAATATTACTCAGGAGGCAACAGTTACCTCTTCACCTTTCTTTACTTTTTTACCCAGCAGCAAACCCACCAGGCTAGTGTGAAGGACACACTATTTGAATAGGTTCCATAATGCATGATTTTGTAAAATGAAAAGCTCTATAACCGTGAGTGTCCCTGGATGTGATGATTATCTGATACTTAATAAGCATCCTTTAAAATTAACCTCCAGATAGCTTTAAAAACAAAACAAAAACTAATACAAAGACGTTGCTCAAATGACCAAATGGGGAGGAGGCATTAAATGGTCTATACAGTTATTTTTATTATAAGAGATGAAAGATTCCATTTTAGCACACCAGTTTGTTTGTTTTTTCCCTTAACACCTGGTAAATCATCTTTGGCATTCAGTCATTTGCTTCCACATTCCAAGAAATTGTAATGTAAAAATACTACAGAACGCAGCTATTGCTCAAGATATTACTCCATAAAATTTAAGTGAAGGGTGCATCTTTGAACATGCTCAGAGAGTCCCAGCCACCTAAATCAGGATGTGAATAAATCAGATTGCTAACAACTGTATGAAATTTAGCTCATATCTTGGACTTTCTGCACTATGGTGGTTTTGCCTATGAAATGAAGCTGCTAATAATAGCTACCACTTACTGAGCTCTTGTGTACTACGACTTTTATGCATTCCTTTATACAGTAATTCTATGATATATTATTATCCCATTTTATAGAGGAGACTCCACAAGGTTAGCTAACTAACCCAATGTCAAACTTCTAAGTAGCACAACAAAACACCAATTTCACTATCCTTGATATTCCTGCTGTTTAGGGGTCATGTCTTGTTCACCATCAAGTTCCTTGGGTCTAACACATGCCTGGCACATAGCTGGAGTTCAGTAAGCATTAATTCAGTCAGTCGATCAATCTAGCCCTAAAACTATGTTCTTTATCATTCCAGTTATTCTACTATATATGTATCTAGAAGTGGACATCGGTGTTTATATCCCAAAATAAATATTATAACCCAAGATTAGAAACATTTGAAAAGTTCAGTATTTTGTTCCAGGATTGTTGAGAGGAGGGACTCCAGAGTCATGGATGGCAGTTTGCTATGGTAACCGGAGAACAGGATAGGACAAGATGGACGCCCCTTCTTCTTAGTTTTGTGATTTTGCCAGTTAGCTAATCTCAATTTCTTCATCTGTGAGAAGCAATGTGAATCCAAAGATCCCTGTGGTTCATGCAAATGCAAACTTCTGTTGTACACACTCCTTATTTTAATAAAAAGACCATTCGCAACTCTAATTTTAAATATCCTCCAACATTCACTTACCTGGGGGGAAATCTAACTTTCCAATTTGCACAGGAGTTTCTGTATATGGAGTTAACTATTCAGATATTTTGCAGATCATGTTTATCCAAGGATCTGCAGTCCTCCACTCTATTAACCTTTAGGGTGTAGATAGTATCTTTTTCAGATATCAGGGAGGGGGCTGATCAATATATTCATAGTGTGCAAAATACTTACATTTCACTCAACACTCCTTGAGTTTACTTTTACCAAAATCAGCCTACAAAGCATTTAGAAAAATGTGGGAAACTCTATGCAAATAGTCTACTCAGGAAATGGTAGCCAAAAATTGTTCTAGACTTCCAATACATGTAATACATGTAATTGTTACACTTAGCAATAAGGTCATGGGGTAGCTACACAGTAATTCTTAGGCCGGTCAGATAGATAGAAATGGGAATCTGGAGATGCCTACAGGTCACCTGGGAGAGGGAATAGTAAACCAAGCTTAGGTCAGACGTAAAGTCTTTGCAATCTGATTTCATGAGATAACAATTTCTTCTCTGTCATCCATCCCAGTGGCCTGTTATTTATCATTCCACTTTTCTCACTCTTTTGGTTAATATGCATTGTACTCCCACAGTGTGCATAAGGTGGTAAAGAACAAAGAAGCAATAGGAAAAGGGACTTAACTTTTGAGGGTGAAGAGAGTGGAGAGATTGATACAAAACTCAGTTGTCATAAAATAAGACCAGTACGAGAAACTTAGACTATGAAAACACAGACATGAGTTGTAATCCCAGATCTAATAGCTCTGTAAACTTGGGCAAGTTATTTGACCTCTCTGAGTTTAGTTTACTCATTTGCAATTAATAAATGATTTTGTTGATGATATCTACTTCATTAAACTGCTATGGTGACTTAAATAGACAATATGTGAAGAAAGTCATGCACCTATTATATATTTGCTCCTCCAAAAAATGGTACTCTAGAGGGTGAACAGAGATGAGGCAGTTGTGGTAATCAGCTTCCTAGATTCTTAACAGGCTCCACTGCCCTTGATTCCAAAGAACATTCCTTTCTTCTTAAAATTCACTGATTTAGTGTTTATCTCTTGATCTTGTCACAAACCCCTCTGGTTCTTTGTTGACTCCTTTCTCTCTTGCATCTTCAAGATCCCCTTCAAGTTCTAGTCCTTGAGTTCTGAATCTCTTGTCTTGACCATCTGTGCTTCTGGCCCCTTCATGTCTATCTTCAGAGCTGAGTGGAGCTCAACACTGCAAGGGCAGAGCACACAAAGCCAGACATAGCAAGGGTGATAACATGCACCAGAGAACATGGTGCTGGGTATGAACGGAGAACTTCTCAGCTCAGCTCAAGTGCAGGCCCTCTTTACTAAGGTCTGTCTCTCACATCAACTCCCAGGCTAGGGAAAACACTGCTGTGGAAATTTTCCCAAAGCTCTGCTTCTATTCATTTCCTCCCCCACACCAAGGTCCCCCTATTACCTTCTGCCTCAAATACAGCTCCTCCACGGGGGCCCCTTCTGTGTACTCCTCCACTCATTAACCCTCTCTCCCCAAAGCTCCTCTCATCAAGCCATCTCCTTGCTAGCAAGTCCGATAGCCTGTGTATTTCAGCGTATCAATACATGGGAAAGTGTCTAGCTTGATCTTTAGAAACCTCAGGGACCAGTTTTTGGTTGCATGATCCAGCACATGTGTGGGTCTGTTTTTGCCATTTCCATGTGGTGACTCTGTGTGTTCCTTGCTTCCTTCCCACAGGGGCCCCCAGAGATGGAACCTTCTTTGTTTTCCCTATAATAAGGAAGACTTCTGACTTGCCTCTCCACAATCCCAAGAAT
Source organism: Myotis nattereri (assembly GCF_964212035.1). Taxonomy (NCBI): domain Eukaryota; kingdom Metazoa; phylum Chordata; class Mammalia; order Chiroptera; family Vespertilionidae; genus Myotis; species Myotis nattereri. The sequence goes on from NC_138080.1 coordinate 56,336,831, forward strand.
CTTTAGACACAGGATAGAACCCTAAGAGCCAGAGGGGGAAACAACTGTAGTTGAATCGTAGGTCAGGATATTTATAGAGCGCTATATACTACATGACTCGAAACCTGTGAGATAAACAAGCGATATTCTAAACAGCAACCTTCTTCTTTTTGTAGAACATAGAGAATAGGCTTTTTATTGCCTAGTTAAATCTGGGCCTTTGAGTTAGCAGGGCAGTGAGAATTATACTTCCCAAAGAACTACACCTCCTTAAACTGCAAATACCAAGACCTAGCTGGCATTTAGAGAGGGAAAACTGGTCTTTTCACTGATTCAACAAATATTATCTGGATTATGGTATAGCCACCGCCCTGTGCTAGATCCTTTATGAGGAAAAGCCTTCAAGAATCTCTATAAAGAAGAATAGGCCAGTATGCAAATTATGCTAATAATTACCTTCCTACAAAATATAAAGAGAAAATTATATGGTGCTAAAAGGACTGAGTAAATCAGAGAGTGCATGTGTTTGGAAAGATCTAAGTATCTACATGGGTGTACTGTTATTTAACAGGAAAGATGAGGTTGTTGACAGGTAGAGATCAGAAGGAAGATTTATAATCAGAATAGCATGAGCAAAGGATACAGGGGCTTATGGGAGGGGGTGTGGGGAGAAGTGAATAGCTTAGTCTATTAGGAGGTACAATATGTTTGCAGGAATAAAATAAGATAAATTTGAATAGAGAGGCAAAGATCAATACTTGAATGGCCCTAATTTCCAAGCTAAGGCATTTGGTTTTAGGTTAACAGTAAATGCAAATCCACTAAAGGATTTTGAACATCTGTGGTCTGCACTGTGTCTTATTAAGCTAAACTTCAAGATGATTGTAGACTTTGCCTACGACTTGGCTAAGATCCTCACCCTTTTTTTGTTGTTGAAAATGCTGGCATAGTAACTGGACTCCTATCAAAAACTAATTGCCTGGGGGTGTTCATGAATAAGTATATGGTTATTGTGTAATACATCTATTGTCTAACATACCAAATTCTGTTCTGATCACATTATTACCTAATTTTCTCTCCTAATATATTCTAATATATTACTATATTGTACTATAATATCTATAATAATAAAAGCATAATTAGACCAGGACATCCTTCCGACAAAGCTAGGTCTGCGAGGGAAGCCTGGGTCCCTGGTGCCTGCCTGCCTGTGGCCACAGGTAAGCCCAGGTCCAGGGTGCCAGAGGGAAGCCAGTGCCGGCAGCCGGGGAAAGGAAGGCCTACTCTTGCATGATTTTCATGCATCGGGCCTCTAATTACAACATAATATTGTGATGGCTGAGACTGTAGCTCACTGGTCAGTGTATCCCTGCCAATTAGCACATTGTTGACACATAATAGGTTCTTCATAACACTTGTTTGTGGAGTGAATGAGTGAAAGCATGCAGTCAGGAATACTACTCAGCAGATTACTGGAATGAACCAAGTGAGATGTGAAGGCTTGAGCTGAGGTTGCCACATTGGGAATGGACATCAAAAACACTGCAAAAATAGGTTAAGTCCTCAAAATTTTTTTAAAATGCTAGTGAAAAAAATACAATCTTATTTCTCTTTCATGATTTATAGGTCACCATAGTAAATAATGATTAGGCTTATTGGTCTACATATCCACCAAAGAAAACAGGGATAGGGATACTGCTTATAGGAAATATATTTTATTCTTTGTATAGGGAAACTGCTAATAAAAATATAGGAAATATATTTTATTTTCTCTTTGGATGCATACTTACGTATACACATGTGCATAAACACACACACATACCACCCTTGAGTCCTACTTTTACTGCCAATCCTATATAATAAAAGCCTAATATGCAAATTGTCCCCTCAGGCGGTTGTTTGACTGGGAGTTTGACTGCTCACTATTACCTGTGCTGACCACCAGGGGGTGGTGCAGAACGTGGCGGGCATTGGCAACTCAGACTGCCAGCAGGTAGCAGTGGAGGCGCTGCCAGCCACAATGGGCCCCAATTGAGAGCAGGACCATGGCGGGATGGTAGACCAGGTGAGCGGGCAGCACCAAGCCAAGGCAGGTGTGAGCGGGGCCTGATTGCCCTACCAATCACCCCGCAACAGCAATCAGTGGTGGTGGTCGGGGGAAGGGCCACCGCCTGGTTCCCAGGCACTGAGGGAGCCAGGTGGGACACCCGGCCCCAACAAATTGCCCCACAGATGGCAACTAGCAGCTGGCAGGACCTGATCGCCTAGTGGGACTGGCCCCAAGCTGGGACAGGGAACTGGGGGTGAGTGGTGGTGACCAACCTTCCACAGCTCTTAGGCAGGGGGCTGCGACCTCTCACCGGCTACCTGGGGCCAGGGGTTTCAGGGACAGATGTGTGGTGAGAATGCAAGGTGTCTGCCAAGCTCGCTCTCACTCTGCCTGCTACCATCCCCTGGGACTCCAGGGCTCCTGCGCTGGGGAAGCCCCAGTGCTCAGGTTTTGGGTGCCTTCTAGGAGCTTGCCCCACACCCACGTGGCCTCTTTTGGGTGAGCCAGGCCACAGCTGCCAGGACCACAGGGGCCAGTCAGGCTCCCCGTGGCTTCGCACAGGAGCTGGTCTGCGAGGCCAGCCGGAGAGAGCGTGCTGCCCACCCAGCTTCTGTGCAGCACCAGTGGGCAGCCCAGAGCCCCACACTGCACCCTGACCCATGGTGTCTGGCCACACTCACCACATCTCCACATGGAGACTTAGGCGCTGTGACTCAGGTGGAGGGGGACGCGTGGGGGCCCGGGGGCCCAGGTGCTTCCCAGGGCCCAGAGGGCAGCTGGTACCTGCCCTTTCACACCAGAAGCTCATGCTTCCATCACCAGCAGACCTAGGGACTGCACCCATGCATGAATTTCATGCACCAGGCTTCTAGTTAAGAAGTAAAATGCAGGAATAACAGTGACCAAAATAAGCAATAGGAACCATAAGAAGTAAATAGATATCAAGTTTTTCAAAACAACTTATAGTGATGATTAACAAAACATGCTTACAGATAGGATACAACCTCCAATTTAATTGTGTCACCACTGGAAAAAAGATTATTATCACATTGTAAGATATAAAAATGTCAAATCATTATATTGTACTAGAGGCCCTGTGTATGAAATTTGTGCACTGGTTGGGGGGGGGGGGCGGTGTCCCTCAGCACAGCCTGTACCCTCTCTAATCTGGGACCCCTCGAGGGATGTCTGACTGCCCGTTTAGGTCCAATCCCACATCCCTCTCACAATCTGGGACTGCCTGTTTGCCTGATTGCCCCTAACTGCTTTTGCCTGCCAGCCTGATCACCCCCTAACCACTCCCCTGCCAGCCTGATCAACACCTAACTTCTCCCCTGCCAGCCTGATCGCCCCCAACTGCCCTCCCCTGCTGGCCTGGTCACCCCTAACTGACCTCCCCTGCTGGCCTGATCGCCCACAACTGCTCTCCCCTGCCGGCCATCTTGTGGCTGTGAGTGCCTCCATCTTTGAGGGCATGGCAGTCAATTAGCATATTCCCTCATATTGGTTGTGGGTGCCGCTATCTTTGAGAGCGGGTCAGTCAATTAGCATATTCCCTCCTTATTGTCTGTGTGTGCCGCCCTTTGAGGGCATGACAGTCAATTAGAAATTCCCTCCTTATTGGCTGTGGGCGACGCCATCTTTGTGACAGCCTGAGGGTCAATTAGCATATTAGATAGGTTACCTAAAACTAATATAACTAATATAATATTATATGCCAACTACACTTATCATGAAATACAATAAGCAAAAAATTTTAAAGTGCTATTAGAATGACTAAAATCTAAAACACTGACAAGAAAGGCTGGCAAGGATGTGAAGCAACAGGAACTCTCATTCATTTCTGGTGGTAATAATGCAAAATGGTGCAGCTACTTTGGAAGACAGTATGGTGGTTTCTTACAAAACTAAGAATCATCCAGCATTTGTGCATCATCCAGCAATTGCATTCCTTGGTATTTATCTGAATGACTTGAAAATTTGCCCACACAAAGTCTGTACAGAAATGTTTATAGCAGCTTTCTTCATAAGTGCCAAAACTTGAAAACAGTCAGGATCTCCTTCAGTAGATGAATGGATAACAGACTGTGGCACATCCATACAATGGAATACTATTCATCAATAAAAGGAAATTAGCTATCAAGCCACAAAAGTATATGAAGGAAATTTAAATGCTTATTACTAAGTGAAAGAAGCCAATCTGAAAATGCTCTAGGATGGCAACTATACGTCATTCTAAAAAGGCCATCTATGGAGACAGTAAAAGATCAAGAGTGCCGGGAGGGGAAAGGGAGGATAAATAGGAACACAAGGGATTTTTAAAGCAGTGAAACTCTCTTCTAAGATGCTATCATGGCAGATACATGTCATTATATGTTTGTTAAAACATATAGAATGTACAGTTAAAAGAGTGAACTCTAATGTAAACTATGGGCCCCTTAGTTAATGGTAACATACCACTATTTGCTCATCAGTCCTTTAGAATGTACACATCAATGCAAAATAATAATAGAGGAAACTGTATGTGGGGGCAAGAAGAGGATATATGAGGAACTCTGTATTTTTAGCTTAATTTTCCTGTAAGCCTAAATCTGCTCTAAAAATAAGTCCATTAATATAAAAAAATACAAGAGATAGGCAGAATTAGTTCTACACTATCATATCACATTTTATCCAAAGATAAACTGATGTTGCATCCAGATCTCAATCTGTTTCAATCTTAGTCTGAACAGGAATAAAACCACTGTAAATATTTATACCAGAGGGAATTTAATACCAAGAATTGGTTACATAGGTAAGGTGGGAGATGAGAAATGGAAGGGGGAACAGTGATTTCCTATAACAGGAAGCAGTTTCCCCCCATGCTGAAAAGACAAAGGGAGGAAGATATGGTATAACGGTCAGGGGCAGGGACATAGAGAAGCGGGACCCACAGTGGACTGTGGGCACTGGAGCTGAAGCAAAGGCACTTATTCCAACATAAATGATACCCGTGGACACAAAAGAAGAAGGAAAACCCATGCTTCTCCCTTTCACACATCCTCCAAACTCTGGTGGATGCCCTTTATTACCTAACAAAGCTTTCCTGCAAGGCTAAGCAATGGGGCAGTGTGATCAGCTACCCCTGTGATGAAAACCAGAGCCAGGTCAAGGACAGTCAAGGTCTGGAGCAGTCTGGTGTAAGCCCAACCTATTATTAGAAAGGAAAACATAAAACAGTTGTAATAAAACAAGGATGCTAGTGAGGTGACTTAATCTGGTTTTTAAAAATGCTTTAATCTTAGAAGTACATTAGGAAAAAAGTTATAAAATAAATATTAAGACCAAAATTCAAAAAGCAGCAATAGTCACTGACCAGAAATATCATCACTTCTGCTCAGTCCCCACTCTATTTCTTGTACTATCTGCTCCCAGCAACCCCAGCCCCAGGAAGGGTGACTTGATTTTATGACACCTGAGCCAATCAGCCTCTCCCTCCTGGGAATTAGCAGTCAGAGAAACTAGCTGAAGGTATTAGATCTATAATGACAAGGAAAGAGGAAAATTCTGACTTTCTAGCCCCCAGTGAGAGATAGTGAGATACAAGCCCTGCATTGACTGTAGCTTGAGTGGGTTTCTGTTTTTGCTAACATCATCCTTAAGAAAGTGGGCTATAAAAATTAATATTTCAAAATTTCTGATTGAAGCTTTTCCTTTCTGATTCTTGTGTTAACAATATGTGATACATTAAAAGAACATTTTTTATGACTTACTATTGATTAGACCCAAGGAAGTTCTCAGAGTGCCCATGGTACATATTTGTACTGGATTCCAAATAACAGAGCTCAGACAGTGGTTGCCATCAAAACAATGAGCTCAAAAGAACAAAGGGAGGTAAGAGTTTTAAGGTTACCAGCTGTCTCACAACCAAGAAAAACATTTCAAAGCCAGTTGTAAGAGACATTCAAAAACATAGGTGCAAGGAAGATGTCCAGGATGTAGGAGGACGCATAGAAGATAGTCAAAGGCATTTTACTAAAAAGTCCTAAATCAGTCTTTTTCCAAGATGCAGGGCTTGAAGAGGGCTATATATTTTATAGGTTTTAAAATAAGTATCTACAGCCCTAACTGGTTTGGCTCAGTGGATAGAGTGTCGGCCTGAGGACTCAAGGGTCCCCGGTTCGATTCCGGTCAAGGGCATGTACCTTGGTTGCGGGCACATCCCCAGTGGGGTGTGTGCAGGAGGCAGCTGATCGATGTTTCTCTCTCATCAATGTTTCTAGTTCTCTATCCCTCTCCTTTCCTCTCTGTAAAAAATCAATAAAATATATTTTTAAAAAATAAGTATTTACAGCCTTGATATATAATAAATTATTTCAACAGCAGCTTTTTATTACCCATGTTTTTCTATTTTACTTCCCTTAAAATCTTAGTCTGCTTCATCTACAAAGAAATTCTAGAGTGAAGTGGAATAATTGAGCCCTCAGCACCTATCATGTGGTGTCAGTAGGGCTGAACAAGGTAGATCCAAAGACATGGAAGCATGGAACAGACCGAGGAATCTCAGAGGGAAAGGAGGCGGGGGAGCAGGGAGGAAGAGGTTAACCAAAGAACTTATAGGCATATAGGCATTACCCATGGACACAGACAATAGTGCCATGAAGACCTGAAGGGGAAGTACAGGTAGAAGGGGTCAATATGGGACTAAAAGGGGGACATCTGTAATACTTTCAACAATAAATTTTTAAAAATAGGAAAATTGTTCAGAAATACACCTTAGCCTGTGCATAAATCAGTGTAGGCTCAGAAACTTTAGGCACATTGACTAAATTCCTGGAAGGATTTTCATTTGGTTCTATTTTGAGATAAAATATGACTTAACTTATTTGTATACTTCTATTCTCCATAGCTGTAAAATTATAAAAAGGTCTTTACTTCCCAATAGAGTTGTTGTTGTATAGATTAAATCAAAAGGAAAATACCATTAGGAAGAGAAACTTGGTGTGATTATGTGGTGAAAGTTCAGATTTCTTTTGCAGCAAGTGGTATATGTATATATTGCAGCAAGATATGTTGTACGTATTTAGCTATTAACACCCACATGTGAACAGTTATGAGAACTATTAGAAACAGTGACTGCACCATTGACAAACCACACAGACGCACACACACACACACACACCACACTAGATGCAGCACATATATAGAAAAACTCACTGTCTATAGTATGTTTAAGAGTGATGGACTGACTAGAATTAATTGAGTTACATCAGCAGAAGTTATATTTTCAACAGATGTTTCTCTTGTACAGTGGTTTCCAAACCTGGCTAATCAGCAGAATTCTACTCAATAGGTCTGGGAGGAGCCTGCTTTGGGACTAATGGCTTAATGTTTCTTCCAGTTATAGGCTGATTAACAACCATATTTAATCAGGCAATTCTACAAAATCATCAGAATATTGGCTTTTGCAAAAAATAAAGCTTAACATGACAGAGAGTCAAACAATAGCCTCAACCTCTTCCTGACTACACAGGTGTTGTGAAGACTTCTTCCCTCTCAAGTGCTGTTTACTAGTACAAACTAAAACAGCTTATGCTTAGCATGAAAGACGCAGAGACCATCTGGCCACTCGTTTTATAGATGAGGGAATAACGGGTTCATAGACTTTTTAAATGAAAAAGTGTTTTGAGTATCAAACTGAACATAATATATACTAGAGCTGAAATTCTTCAAATATGCACAAATATGTTTTTATCCAAAAGAAGGAATGTTCTGCCCTGCCAGTGTGGCTCAGTGGTTGAACACAGACCCATGCACCAAGAGGACACTGGTTCAATTCCTGGGATCTTTTTATCCCCTCCCTCATTACATAGAAAAATTCTAAAAGAACACATAAAAATAAGTAGTTTTCTTTTTAAAATGATATTACTTTAATCAACTAGATTGCATGTTATCACTTTCTTTTTGTTAACAGAAGAAAAATGCCCAAGAGAGTTGTTTTTTCTAGAAAATCTTGATATAGAAGTTTTGGAATTAAAGACTCTTTTTTAAACTCATTTTTACATGGAGCTATTTTTGAAATAGTGTAGTATTCTATAGTCTGTCAGGTATTTAAATCATCTTTCAGCAGATGCCATTTTAAAAATCATAAATTTGTATACGTTATCTCATCTGATCCTCACCCCCAAAAAAACCTTTGAAGTAGGGTGATATTTTAATCTTCATATTTGCAGATGAGCAAACTGAAATTTTACAAAGCTACAGTAACAACCTAAGTGACTAAATCATCAAGGTCTACATCAGGATCATTTGATGGGAGAAGGATATTTAAAGTTCAGATTCCTAGGCAGTGCCCTCAATTTCTGAATCAAAATCTGTGGGATCAGAGCCCAGGAACCACTGTGATAATCTAATCATTTCCAAAAGGTTTTCTGAGTCCTAGGGTTCTGCGGGGGTGGTTCAGAGATTGCTATAGGAGAAAGCTTAATGAGTATCCCATCTGAGCTTTAAATCTTACATGTATTAGGTTTCAATTTACAATTTCATGTTGAGGAAAAGTAGGATGTTTTTTTAAAAAAAAAAAGCACCTGCATTTTTCAGATTAAGAATCCAGTTCCATAAAAGTCCAAGGTCAAACAGCTCATGGAGACAAATCAGTGTTCTGACACGGATGCCTGTTCCAGGGTTTTTTCATTACAACATAGTAAATCTTCCTGCTATAGAAATGCACTCAGGCTAGAACCTTTGCTATGGCAGAAGATCTACAAATTCTAGTTTATTTACATAAATATAAAATTAGCACCTCAATTGAGCTTTTTAAAACTATAACATTATGTTTTTCATGTGAACCAGTTGGTTAATCCGGCAGGCTGCAGGAACTCCAAAGCATGGAAACCAGGACTTCCCACTTCAGGTCCCTGACCTCTACTGCTCCGTCCTTAAAAGCCCCCTGCTCTGGAAGGAGGTTGGCCTCTTGCTGTATGTGCCCCCTGGCCCTACTGCCCCTGTGGCTCTGGGCCTGTGAAAGCACAGAGGTGCAGAGCCCTTTTCTTTTTATCTCCTTCATTTACTTTCTAAGCTTATTTGGAACAACATGGTCCTTGGGTTCCGGTGAAAGATTGCAATGGCACCAGGGACAAGCTAGCTGTTCAAGCTGTCCCTTCTGGGCATTCAAATGGAGGCAACTGAACATAGTTAGCTAGGAGGAGAAGGTCTCAGGGGAAAATATGCTAAGAATAGTCCATGGAGGAATCCCAGGCTTCAAAGATCATCTGATAAGACCCATCTAATATTTCTACCTTTGTGTACACACATTGATCAAACTGAACAAGCTTTTGACACTGAGTTCCTTGTTCCTCCTTTTTATGTAAAAACTATGTATTCTCTCCCTCGCCCCACCCACCATGAAATTGTAACTAGGAACTCCTTAGATGTGGTGATGTGTAGCAACTGTGTATGTTGAGATTCATGCAATGTGTCTGGAGTACATAAAATACTGAAATAATACTTAGTAAGAGATTTATAATGAGTACCCATATCGTAGATAGTTGTACCCTACATGTACTATCACTTCTGATGCCATGGAATAATCCAGTGTGGTCTCCAATAACTATAATTTATGATGATCATATGGGCATGGTAATGTCTATGTATCCATTTGTCATTCCTGGTTAAATATGTACATAAGTACATATTTGTTCTAGAGACATAAAGAACTCTGTGTACCCTCCATCAGCTCTTGAAACTAAGGCAGTCATAGCTGGCACTACATGACCTTACTGGCACCTACCTAAAACAAAGTGCATCACTTGTGACCTGTGGGCGGGTATGTTCTGTTTCCCAAGGATAAGGGTGAGATGAACAGTCATGATATTCAGGGAGGCCAGAGTGACTGCAGTGACCTTGTAACATTGAAGTAAGGAAAAGCCTTAAATATAAGAATCTGCTAGAAGGTATAAAGGAGCCAAAACAGACACCCAGAAAGAAGCTGAGACTCCATGAGTGAGATCTAGAAAGAGCAGTTCAGAGCTCTTCCTTCTCAATGGGTTTCACCCTCTGGTTCCAGACCACATGTATCCTCCCAATAAGCCCCCATGGCTTGTGTTGTTAGAGCAGTTCTCTTTCAGTCAAAGCAAAAATGCCTAACTAAATATTCAGAAAAAAAGGAGAAAATAGCAAGAAATACTGATTTGTGTTTTATTTCAGAAAACTACTGACTGTTCAGTGTTCAAAGGCTCTAACTAATATAATTTTGTGTATGTTTTTTGTGATGGTTTTAAAAGAAAAAAAAATGGTGCTGGCTGAAACAAGAATAGGGGCCATGATGCTTATTGGTATTTTCAATTTTTTAAAATAAAATTACCTCTGGGCTTCAACCATGCATTTTTCAAGCATGGATAATTTAAATCTAAAACAGATTATTTCAGAAGGCTTTGAACAGCTGAAAGGAATGGCTTATAAGGAAAATTACTTTCTCCTTCTAACACAGCATTGTATTGTAATGTGGAATTCTTACATACTCACGTGTAGCTATTTCCTCCTATGCTTCTGCACTGTATAGAATCTAAATAGGAGCCATTATGGTTCTAAGAACTGAACCCTGGGACAGGAATTAGAATCCAGGATCCAGCTATAGCTCTGCTTCTAACACACTACATGACCTGGACCATAGTCACTAATCTCCCTAGTTCTGTACTGTTTATCTGAAAAACATTGACTAAATCAGGTGTCCCTTATTACATAATGTTTGCCTTTTACCTGAAAATTTCCAGAAGCTCATTTATAGATGGGAGTGACATTAAATATACTGTGTAGAGTAGCTAAGCTTTGTAATGACCTGCATTTCTTTTTTACAACATGGGCTTGGTGGGAGCAACCTGCTTGGAAAGCCATGGGGTAATGATTCTTTATCTATTGAATGGGGATTACTATACTAAATTATTTCTAAGGTAACTTTCTGCACAAAAACTCTATGATTTTAATTCCAAATAGACAAAGGGCATCATACTACTCCTATCAAGTCATGCATGGAGTATAAATGGGACTTTTGACCCACTAAATGATGAGCAGAGATCTTTTAGTATCTAATAAAATGACATGTAGCCTAGCCTGATTGGTGGCTCCTTCATCTGAACTTAAGACTAGAAAAATACCAACATGCTCAGCCAGTTGGCTCAGTGGTTCCGCATCAACCCATGAACCAGGAGGTCCAGGGTTTGATTCCTGGTCAGGGCATATCCCTGAATTGTGGGCTCAATCCCCATAGGGGGTATGCAGAAGGCAGCCAATTGATGCCTTTCTCTCATTGATATTACTATCTCTCTCTCCCTCTTTTTCAAATCAATAAAATTTATTTGAAAAAAAATAAAAATACCAACATACAACATGATGGGTTGGCACATTGAGGGTTGGTAATAATAAACTAGAAGTAGTTGTATGTGTGTAAAAGTACTCATTAATTCAGGGGGAAGAAAGAATACAGAAAAATTAAAAATCAATAAGGAATATAAATATAAGAATGACCCCTAAGAGGAATAATATCCCAAAGAATAAAAATAAAAGTATAACTTTAAAGCCAAGAAAATGCAATGTAAGACAAGAAAGGAAATTAATAAGAAGCAAACTGCAATACAAAATAACACAAAAGAACTTACATTTTAGCAGCAATATGATAAATATAATTGTTAAATTCGGGAATTAAAAGAAAACTTTTAGATTGAACTCAGAAGAGCAACATTCAACAGTACATCCAACATAGGAGGAACACTAAGAATGTTATATTCTATATTCTCCTGAATATAGAAAGGCTGAAAACGATAGGGGGGGCGAGGGGAGATGTATCAAATAAAGATGTAAGATAAGCTTTGTTTCAGCTCTAACTTGTAAAGTCCTGTCCTCACAATAACACAATACTGAACAAACAGAAAATCAATGACTTTTCTTAAACAAATCAGAGAATTGAGTTTCCAGGGCAAATGGCTACCTTGAAATCTGGACAGGTAGGAAGGAAAACCCAGAGAGTCACCACTAAGATCTTCTTACCTGGAATGGAAGCTGCTGAAGCCACAAACTGATAGGAACACTTAAGTGGTAATTTTGATGGATTTCTGGAGATTGAATGTGTACTAGTTTGAGAATAAAAAAAAAAAAAAAATCCTAGAGCCACATGGTCTTTATCTCCAGAAACTCCACCAGGTTCTCAAGGTAAAGATCCAAGAAAGACCCCCTGGTGGCTCTACCAGGGGGAAGGGAGAAGCCTTCTCTAATTAAAATGAAGGTCTAGTCTCCAGAAGGAAATGCCTTACCAGAACCTGTGCAATACTTGTGGGGGGAAGAATGTTCCTCTCACTTAAGCCTCCGCTAATCTTGTTTCACCTGAGGGTTGGTGGTGGGGAGGCTACACGAGAAGAAATTCTTGTGAAGATCACAACCCAAAGACATTGACTCACCAAAAGACTGAGATATAATTGGAATATTATAAAACACTTTCCCACTCTCACAACTTACGACCATACCAATGGAGTTCCAGTGTAATAATAGTAGAGTACAGCTAAGCAAGCTGCAAGAAACAGACTCTTTCTGAGGAGGAATACTTAGAGAAGCCAAAAGTCAAGAAAAGTGACAAAAATCAAGATACCATAGGGGTTTAAAGCCTCTGGCATCTATGGCTACAGAAAACATTAAACAAAGTTCAACTCCTAGAAAGATGAACATAAATCATTAAACTTGAGGCCTATTTACTTCAGTTTCTGTAACTTACTATAACATGTCTAACACTCAACAAAAAATTACAAGGCATACCACAAAGCAAGAAAAATACAGTCAGACGAGACAAACAAACAAGACGAGACAGATTCTAGTATTATCTAACAGGAAATTTAAAATGTCTATTATTAAAATATAAAGAGTTCTAAAGGAAAAATTAGACAACACACAAGAACAGATGGGTAATGCAAGCAGATAGATGGAAACTCAGAAAAAAAAAATCAAAAGTAAATACGGAAAATTAAAAATACTGTAACAGAAATAAAGAATGCCTTTAATGGACCCATGAGTAGACTGGACACAGCCAAGGGAAAAATCAGTGAGCTTGAATATTATCAAAATAAATTCTCTGTCCTATCTTCACAATAATTCTATAAATCTAACGCTATTATAAAATTAAAAGTTTATTAAAAATGTATATGATGTCAATTTTAATATCATACAAAATTGAACTCAGTACCAAAAACAAACAAGAGACTATGGGGAATATTATATACTGATGTAAAGAAACAAAGAACATAGCTTCATATTATATAAAGCATAAATTAATAGAACTACTATCTAGAAAAGAGGATCAATCAATAACTATAGCTGGATATTTTACCATAACCTTCTCAGAAACTCTTATATGCAGCAAGAAAAAAGTAAACAGAATCATGGAATAGCATAATTAATGAATAATAGAATTACTAATTATAAATAAATATTTAGAATTTTAGTTTAAACTAAATGGTGGACTAAGAAAAAAATATGATAATTTAATAGATGTCAAAACATTTGATAAAGATATATGCAACCCTATGTTCATAGCAGCACAATTTAAAATATCTAAGATTTGGAAACAGCCTAAATGCCCATCAGCAGAAGAATGGATTCGAAAATTGTGGTACTCCTACACAATGGAATACTATGCTGCTGTTAAAAAGAAGGAACTCTTACCATTTGCAACAGCATGGATGGACCTGGAAAGCATTATGCTAAGCCAAATAAGCCAGTCGGAGAAAGATAAATATCACATAATCTCATTCATTTGTGGAATATAATGAACACCATAAACTGATAAACAAAAATAGATACAGAGACAAAGAAGCATCGAACAGACTATTAATACCAGGAAGGCAGTGGGGCAGGGGGGGCGGGGGTGGTGGCGGGGGCCGGGGTAAGAGATAAACCGAAGGACTTGTATGCATGCGTATAAGGATAACCAATGGACACAGACACTGGGAGGGGTGAGGGCATGTGCCGGGGGGTAGAGGAGGCCGGGGGGAGGTCAATGGGGGGAAAAGGAGATATATGTACTACTATTTGTAATACTTTAAACAATAAAAAATGAATTAAAAAAAGCATTTGATATTGGAGAACATATTTGCCAATGTTATCACTGATAAGGGTTTCATCTCCAACATTTACAGGGAACTCATACAACTTAACAAAAGGAAGATAAACAACCAATCAAAAAATGGGCAACAGACCTAAATAGATACTTTTTGAAAGGGGACATAAGGAAGGCCAAGAGACATATGAAAACATGCTCAAAGTCACTAGTCATCTGAGAGATGCAAATCCAAATGACAAAGTGGTACCATCTCACACCTGTCAGAATGGCTGTCATCAGATACAGAGGCAGAGCTGCCTCAAACAGATTATCAAACTGCAGCGGGAAGGCCGGGGAGGGTTGGGGGGCAGGAGGTAGGGGGGTAAGAGATCAAATAAAGGACTTGTATGCATGCATATAAGCATAACCAATGGACATAAGACACTGGGGGATAGGGGAGGGTAGGGGACCGTCTAGGGCGGGGGGATAAAATGGACACATATGTAATACCCTTTGTAATACTTTAAGCAATAAAAAAAAATCAACAAACAACAAGTGCTGGCGAGGATGTGGAGAAAAAGGAACCCTCGTGCACTGCTGGTGGGAATGCAGACTGGTGCAGCCACTGTGGAGAACAGTATGGAGTTTCCTCAAAAAACTAAAAATGGGACTTCCATTTGACCCTGTGATCCCACTTCTAGGAATATATCCCAAGAAACCAGAAACACCAATCAGAAAGGATGTATACACCCCTATGTTCGTAGCAGCACGATTTACCATAGCTAAGATTTGGAAACAGCCTAAGTGCCCATCAGCAGTTGAGTGGATTAAAAAACAGTGGTACATCTACACAATGGAATACTATGCTGCTGTAAAAAGGAAGGAACTCCTACCATTTGTAACAGCATGGATGGACCTGGAGAGCATTATGCTAAGAGAAATAAGCCAGTCGGAGAAAGATAAATATCACATGATCTCACCCATTTGTGGAATATAATGAACATAAACTGATTAACAAAAACAGATCCAGAGACAGAGAAGCATTGATCAGACCATCAAACCTCAGAGGGAAGGTAGGGGAGTGGGGGTAAGGCAAAGAGATCAACCAAAGGACTTGCATGTATGCATTTAAACCTAAGCAATGGATACAGACAACAGGGGCATGAGGGCATGAGTGGTGGGTTGGAGGGGGGGGGGGGGCAACGGGAGGATAAGGGCACATATGTAATACCTTAATCAATAAAGAAAAAAAGTTTGAAACCACATATTTTAATCTCATAAACCATGAATAGAAGATAGTTTTCACCACTTGAAAAAGGTAATACACCAAAACCTTCAGTAAATCTCACTGCATTAAATTCAAGAAAATTATTTTAATATATTTAAAATATTACATTGTATTTTATATTTATCTAGTTTTGCTCATTTCTTATACTTAAGAGAGTTTAAACTTTTTCTTTATAAAGGTCATTTTCATCTATTGGGATAATTTCTAAATTATTGTTTTTCTTGCTATTATGAATGTTTTCTATTTTATTTTGTAGTTATTTTTGAGATATAGAAGTTTTCACTTTTATAAGTTGATCTTAATTGTACTGAATTATTTATTAGTTCATGTGGTATTTTTATTTGCTTTTTTAATTAAAACTTTTGTATTGTGGTAAAATATATATAGTTTAAAATTTAATCATTTTTAAGTGCACAGCACAGTGGTATTAAATACTCCAGAACTCTTTTCATCTTGCAAAACTGAAACTCTATACCATTAAACATAACTCTCTCCACTTTTATTTTTATAATAGATCTCTGGGAATAGAAGTTTTGAGTAGAAGGAATATGTATACTTAATTTCCACACATGTTGCTATATTCCTTTCCCAAAATGCTATATAGCTTAACATTCCCACAATTATTATATATCATACTCTTCTTTTTAGCCTTGTTCAAGTATGAAATTATATTTCATTTGTTCTTTAATGTGGATTTCTTTTTTAAAATTTGTGCACCTTTTTACATTTGCTAGCTATTTAAATTTGTTCTTTTTCTGAATTGTCTTTTCACATCTATGTCCATTTTTAATTAAATCGTTCATCTTTAAATAATGTAGAAGTTAATACTTTGTCTGAATTACTGATGTGTTTTTATTGTTTCATCATTGTTTATTGATTTTTTATGGAATGTTTGCCATATGAACATTTTAATTTTTATATAGTCAATTATTTACATCACCCATTTTATAGCTTCTGGATTTCCATTTGCTTGGAGATCTCAGGGATCTATCTGTTGTATTTTTATTCTCACAGATCTTCAGAAAAGTTTTATTTATTATTATTTCTAAGACTTCATTTTTTATAATAGAGCATATTTTTCTTGGGCAGGGACTTTACTTTTAGATATTAAGGCATGACACAGCTACAATAATTTGAAATAGTGTGTGTAGATACAAAAAAACAGTTCAGTGGAACAGAATGGAGTGTTTGAAATGGGCTAATATTTGTGTGACTTACTATATTTTAAAATTCACAGCAAAAATAGCTGAAAAAGATGAAAGGTGGCTTATTCAGTAGATGGTCTTGAGAAAATTAGTTTACATGGAGAAAGGCAAAGTGAAAAACAAAGGTTTGTTTCAAATGGATTAAAAACCTGAATATGCAAGTTAAAATGATAATGCAAATAGAAGAAACTATAGAGAAATACCTTAGTGATCATTGAGAAAAAATAATATATATCTGCATATATATATATGCATATTTATAGAAAGTTAGAGAATACCAAGTTTTGAAGACAATATAGACAAAAGCTTTTATGCAAAACTGATGGAGTGGTAAGTGGTAAGATATTTCTGGAAGGCAATTTGACTGTACTTAGTGAAATTATGAATTCTCTTATCTTAATCTCACTATCATAGGAATATCCCATAGAAACTCTTGAAAGACCTACAAAAACATGTACAAGCAAGCAATTTGCTAGTGTTAGTAGAATTTGCAACTGCTTTATGTATTTATCACTAGAGGAATAGATGAATACAATAATAGTGGTACATATAGTGAAATGCTATAAAGCAGTTAAGAATATACTAGATATACAAGGGCCACTGGGGATAGCCCTTAAAAACATGAAGTTGCATGAAAACAATTTAAGAAAAAAAAACAGTATGAGATCAATATTATAACACCAGACACACAATATATATATATATATATTTACAGGTATCTCCTGCATTTTGAAATTTCACTTTAAACCACTTCACTTTTACAAAGGTTCCTGTTTTTACTAGCCAAAGGAAATCCTAAGAGGATTTTCACATTTACAAAGAAAGGCAAAAAGTGAAAATGGTGCTCAGGGTTTGTTTTGCAGCAAGCCATTACAGAGGCAGTGCACCCTGGTAATTGAAACTGCTTCTTCATACATGGTTCCTATTTATATCCACTGTATATGTATTATATCATTCCTGCTTTTACTATATGTTAGTGCTGTTATACATTTTGTGTGTTATTTGGTATGGTTTAGTAGGTTATTTAGGGGGCCTGGGAGCATTGAAAAAAATTTCCCACATAAATTAATTGTAATTGCTTCTTCACTTTATGCCTTTTGGCTTATGAAAGGTTTCTTAGGAATGCTCTATTTCTGATAGTGGTGGTAAACTGTATATATTATGAACATGTACATGTATGTACACACACACCAGAAAAATCTACATATTATACATACACAAAAACATGTATTGAAAATACTAGGATGGTTGTCAAAGTGGTAATAAAATGGAGATTAGATATAAGTAGAAAAATAAAGTAAAACAAGAAAGGCATCTTGCTTTAAAGAATGTGATGGTATACCACACACTGAGGTGCATAATTAATTCAGTTTTGTAACTTAGATCAACAACAACAAAACAAAAATAAATGAAAATAAAAGACCTATAAATCCCCTCATTTTTCAACTTTGGAAACAGAGACCGTGAGAGATGAAGGTCCCTATCCAGATCATACAGCTAATTAGTGGCCATAGCCAGGGAAACCCAGATACACTGACTCCTTTACCCCACTGCATCCTTTACATACGCTTTCAGCAATGCATATATAAATATAGCAGAAACACTTCCAGGGAGTCTCATATGCTATAAAATGTACTTACCACATTTTTAGTCAACTTTACTATGTCTTTGGTGGCCAATTCCAGGAACCTCTTCATAACCACCACCACCAGCAAGATGAGCACCCAAACCAAACTAACCTAATTATACCCTCACCCAAGGAAATGAATCTTGAGCAAAACACAGAAAGGAATGTGGGTATTAGCCCCAAGCAAGCAGAGAGCCCTGAATTCTAGCTGTACAGATGGGAGCAGGTGTTCCTGTCTTTCTCAAGGTCTGCTTTCTTCAGCTCTTTCTTGGACTATGTGGGTTACCCAAGCTTTCCCCAAAAATAGTTCTTGTTGATTAAATTAGTCTATCTTATTTTATGTTAGCCTGTCAAAAAGTAGTGTTCTAATTATAATAAATTTCAAACATTCACTAAACAGACATTTTTGTGGTACTTTGGTACATGAATGGGCCAGGGGGAGGTTGTTCTCGATGGCCTATGTTTCTTAAAGTAGAATTTAATGAAAGTACAATTTTCTAAAAAGGGGGAGGGGCTTCTCATTCTGTATCAAACAGAAAAATTCATATCCATTCCACCGATCAATCATTGCAAAAGAGATATATCAGTATCTTAATATTTGGAGGCACATTCAGCATGCTGGGTGTGAGGAGACCTGGAATCAGGTGAATATAAATATAAACCTCTCCACACTGTCTTTTCTTCACTTCCCCCTTCACTACCACCTCTCCTCTCCCAACCCCCTCCTCCTTGGAAAGAAAATATAAATCACAATATACAGCCTGGTGGTGGTATGTAGACAGAGGGTGCAATATTTATTGTATGACTGTGTATTTCCACAGGAGTTTTTTAATGCAGTCTCTTTCTTCCACTATTGAATCAGTGCCCATATGGAGTCTGCTATATAATTAATGAAGAAGTGAATGAACATGTTAAGTAAATGCTAATATAACTACAGGGAACATAAATCATTACAGCTCAAATATATTTGCTATTCATGTTTCATAAAACTCAAAATATTTCACATATTATCTTCCTTATGACATCCTCATAAGATAGGTAGATAACCTTTGGTATGCAGCGCCTTTACTCCAGATGTCTAGAACATTCCATGCACTTTTTCCTTCCTACTCCTTAAATTCTTATGAGGCAGCAAGAAGACAAGGACTAGTTTCCTTGCTTTACAGTGATGAAAATGGATGCACAAAAGAACAATAGTTTGTCTGCTGTTAAATTATAGTTTGGCCACAGTAGATATGGTGGTACCCAAACTATGTTCCCTAAAAATCACCACAAGGAAATGAGAAATAAGGTGCTTAGATAAAGAAGAATGAAGAGTGAGAGGGAGCAGGTGAGAAAAGAGCTGGTGATCTCACCTGACTGCTCACCTGCTCTCCCAGCAGAGTTCTCCCCCACAGTTTCTAACATCGCCTTTACTCCACTACAAACCAAAATGTTGATGAATATATCAGCCCAAGGCCTGGGGGTGCGGCTGTCTCAGTCCATTTCCATGACCCTACACATCCTTTAGCAGTCACATCACTTCTGGGGCTCAATTTCTCAGTATTTAGATTATGTATATTTCACATGTAAAATCTTCATCTGAAATTTGTGATTTGGGACTGGAATTTGGAAAGAAAAGGACAAATTGGTGAGGACAAACAAGGCCACGTTCCTTTCAGTGTGTGGCCCATTTTTCTAGGTTAAAGTGATCTGATATCAAGGGCAAATGAGAACCTAAAATGTTTTTCTTTTACCTTACATGACCAGAGGATTGAAGTTAAATGAATGGGGGCATTTTCTCTCTGCATCCTCTACTTCACCTACATTTTGGGCAATAAGAAAGATACGAGTTTTAGTGCCTTTTAAAGTCATTTCGGTAATGACTATTTTGGGGGTGAGGGAAAACAGTTATAAACAAAAACAAACCTTATTGCTTCAAGCAAGTGATTAAACTACCTTCACAAAACAAACTAGTAAAATCCTCCTGGAAGCTAAGTCAAGGTCATGTGTCCTAGAGAAATGAATCCATTTTGCCTCCTTCTTCTCCCTTCTCCTCATGATGGAAAGGAATGAAGGTGGGGCGAGGGAAGAGTGCCAAAGGGACAGAGCAATTGTCCTGAAAGGGAAACCTGCCCTGATTTTAGGTTTGTTTTGTGTAATGAAAGGCAGGAGAAGCTAACACTGCCTTTCTGTACTAGAAATGACTGCCATTCTCCAATATGGTATGCCTGTTGAGCATGGCTTGTCAATAAGTTAGTGAAACCACAGGTGCTCTCATTTGAAGCAACAAATAGTGGCTATTATGTTAAGACTAGGGGCCCAGTGCATGAATTCGTGCACCTTGAAAGGAACTGTGGACCATGAGGCTGCAGTGGGCACAGGGGTGGGTCTCGGCCCATCCTCCTTGCCTCCGTCTGGCCCCTCCCACCACAGCCCCTGGTCCCCTGTCTGCTGGCAGCCCCGCTTCCGCCACTGCTGCTCACACCCACTGACAGCATGGAGTGATTGGGGCCGGCGTCAGCAGTGGATGCAAGCAGCAGCTCTGGCACCAGCAGCAGGTATGAGAGATGGCTGCTGGCTCTGATCACCCCTCAGGAGCAGGGGGAGATGGAAAAGCCCTGAGGGGAGATTGGGGCTGGCACCGGCAGCAGCAGGTGCAAGCGCTGGGTGGGACCAGGGCACATGGGAGCAAAGAATTTTCAGTAACCACCAAAGGCTCACCCCAATGACAGCAACCAGTGCCCCGCCTTGGTCTGGCTCCCCCACTCACCTGTTCCACCATCCCACCGCTGCCAATGCCCACCATGCTCCACACGCGCCCCCTGGTGGTCAACGCACGTCATAGCGACTGGGTGTTCAGTTGCATTGGTTGTTCCGCCCTTCAGTCTATTTGCATATTAGGGTTTTATATATATAGATAATTGTTATGATATTCATCAAAATATGAAGTTTTTCAGAGGGCACTGGAATTCAGAATGTCCCTCTCATCACAAAAGCAAAGCCAACAAGCATATCCTTTAAACTAATTCTCTTAATATTCCCAGCAGTTACTCCAAACCATGAAGAAACCTTTGTACCAACTTCCTTCTCATACTCTTAATAAAAAGAAACTAATCACTTAGAGATTGCTATAAAGTACTTTTGAATTAATGCATCACAATATGCATTTATATGGTTTATTTATCTTTGCAGTAACAAATACCTTAGCAAGGCAAAGATAAGGGAAGTGGCCGCCCTGAACAAAAGCAAAACAAACTTTGTGTGAATCTGGAAAAATTCTTTTGAATGAAAAAAATAATGGTCACTGGTCAAATATGATACGGATGTTCTTTTGGTGAATCACATACCTATTTCTACTACATGTAGAATAGTTTGTGCTAGAACAGGAAGGGGGCCTCTCTATTTAAAAATGGAGCAATAAAGAGCATTTCCTTCTAGCTAACTGGTGTGTCTCTAAATGCATTTCTACTTGGTTTTTGTCTATAGAGAAAAGAGGACATTCTTAAATTAGCAACCAAGAAACAAATGTACTATTGGTAGTTAATAAAACCTCATTTGTGTGGACTTTCAGATCACAAATGAAACTGAAATTAGAGAAATTTGGAAATTTTGAAGAAATTTGGTTTTGACTATATAAAGCATATTGTTGTTGCACTAAGATCATTTCTACCATTTCTGAGCCACCCTACTCTCACTCTACATCCAGCTCTTGTGATTTCAATGGCCAAAGCCCTACCCTCTCCTCAGAGCCTTGCCTTTGGGCTATGGGAAGCTCTGCCTTGCCTACATGCAGGAGAAGGAAGTTCTGAGAACGCATCCCCTTTGCCTGTCCCTCTTCCCCACCCTCACCACAGCTTTCTTAGCAGTTGATATGGGTCTAGACAGCCCAATTGTTTGCCTAGGACAATGGTCGGCAAACTGCGGCTCACGAGCCACATGCGGCTCTTTGGACCCTTGAGTGTGGCCACAAAGTTTCAATCGCACTGTACGTGTGCACCTGCACGTGGTATTTTGTGGAAGAGCCACACTCAAGGGGCCGCAGTTTGCCAACCACTGGCCTAGGGTATGACTCTCAGAGGTGAAGTAATACTCCAGAGCTTTTCTTTGGGTTCAAGCTGAGGCTAAGAAAGACATTGCTTAAAATCCCCTCTTTGCTTGACCTGGCCCTTCCCTACCCAGCTTCCCACTCCCTTGCCAGCTTCTCCCAAGTAATAAGTCACTTAGCCACAATGCCTCTTCTCTGAACCTGATTCTGGAGAAACTAATCTGAGTAGCTCAAACCAATAATAAAACAATACTATCTAAATCCCCTACTAATGTATAGTTAGGTGCATAAGTGTATACTTTTTACAATGGTTCAACCTACAATTTTTTAACTTGATAAGGGTGCAGAATGCAACATGCATTCAATAAAAACCATACTTAAATTTTGAATTTTTATTTTCTCCTGGGCTGGCAATATGCAGTGTGATATTATCTTGTGGTGCTGGTCAGTGACAATGAGATGATTTGGCCCCAGTGTAGGATAATGTAAGTGTTCTGAGCACACTTAAGGTAGGCTAAGCTAAGGTAGGATGTTCAGTATGTTAGGTGTATTAAATGCTTATAATATTTTCAACTTATGATGGACTTACCAGAACATAACCCCATCATAAGTAGAGGAGTATCTGTATGTAATGTTCAAAACAGAATTTTCCCTGAATTAATTTATATTAACCAATTAAAATCTATTAATTACATTCATAAACCTCTCCTTCAAAGAGAATATAAAACTAAACATCATCCTATTGTATATGAAAATAAAATTGAAAATTAGAAGAGTTATAAACTAGTGGAAATTTAAAAATCATATTTAGGTTTGTAACAGTTTTGATTTTCTAATAAAAAATATGTCAAATTTCTTTCAAGTGATATATTTTTTTAAATGATCTGTAAAGTATTTCTTAGGACTATTGAAAGAGATTTGGCTACTTTCAAATTAATATAGCAGTTTATCAGCTCATAGGATTTAATTTTGATAGAAGACAAACTATGAAAATATTAGAAAGTCATGATAAATTAGGAGCAGTTTTAAAATCAGTAGTAAATGCTTTTTGACCCACTTCCAACTCATTAAAATCTTTCTGAATTCAACCTAAATCCTTGCCTCAGAGCCTTAATAGCCTTTAAGGGAAAATTGAATTAACTTTTGAATTTAACTTGTAAAGGTCAAAAGAAACATACTTCTGATGACACAGGAAATTAAGTATGTGCTAATTCATCATCCATCCATTGTTTAATGCATAATGTATCATTTATTTTAAAATGATAATGGGGAAAAAACTTTTATCATGCAGAATAATGCTCATTTTTTAACTATAAAAATGTGATCATGTTCTTTTTAAATTAATTTTTTCTTAATTCTTTGAAAACCAGAGAAATATTTACACCTAATATGGGTTACATTTTGAATAATAAGTAATGCCATAGATAAGCAAGAATAAACTGAAGAACAGACAGCATGTTCTTCAAGGTGAATCCAAAATGTAAATCTATTTATTCATTTTACAAATATTTATTGAGTACCTAATATGTGTCAAGTACATATATGGTCCTTGCCCTAGTGGATGGAACTTAGCCTAGAAGTGTTTCCCCTAGGCTTTTTTGTTTGTGTGTGTGTGTGTGTGTGTGTGTGTGTGTGTGTTTATCATTCTTGACATCTTTGCAGTACTTAGCACTGTTGACCAATCTATTCCTCTTGAAATTATTTTTTCTCTCTAAAGTCCGCAGAGAAGAGAATCTAAACCTCTAAAATATTCTTTGCTCCTGATTTCCTCATGTTTTTTCTTGTTTCCTTTGGCTCCTTTCTTTTGTTCCTCTTCAAACATTTATTTTCCTCAGCTCATCTCTGGCTGCTTACTTGGCTTTATTTAGCTTCATTTAGCTGCTGGCACCAAATAGACATTTCTAATCTAGACTAATCTATGTTCTAGGTGCATATTTTCAACTGTCCACTTCACTGCTCTACCTCAATGACCCAGGTTCCTCAAACTCAAAGTGTCTATTCTCTCACCAAAAACCAAGCAAAGGAAAAAATTATCCTTCCGTGTCCTCTCAAGCTTCATAAAATACAATTCCAGTTAGTGACAAAACCTATTGCCTTAGATCAGAAAACTTCTCATCTGGACCATTTTTATATACTTAATCTATTCTTTTCATCTCTAATATCTCTTTCTACCTTTCTGTCAAGTCACAACTTATATAATACCACCAAAGTTACCAGTTATAAATCAGTTATGAACCATATTAGTCCTAACTTTAAAATCTATATAGCCCCTTGTTAATTATAGCAGAAAATCCAAACTTCTAAATATGACATATAATGCTCTTCCAATCTCATCTCAACCTACCTTTTAAGATGTATCTCCACCATTCCTATCACACATCCAGCAGCACTGGATTATTATTGTTCCTTGAAATCACGGGCATTGTCAAGCCTCTGCGTTTTTGTCCAGGTAGTTCTCTCTGCCTGCAATGCATTTCTACATCACTTCATATCTGACTCTTCCACATAACTGAGAGGATCTTAAAAATAGGTACCGACTTTTATGCGTTTTTTTGTCCCTCCAGAACATAGCCATGTGCTTGGATTCTCATGGATATTCCACTTATGTTAAATTCAAAATCCTTTGCAATGTGGTTCTGACTTTCCTTTTCTGTCTTTTCCTTAGCCTTTCACCTAACTCAGCCAACTTTCTAGTCATATGAACTATGTAGCATGACTGGACATGTCATACTCTCTCTCATTTCAGTCTCGTTAAAATCCTATTCATATGCCAAAAGCTCCTCCAAAAGGGAAAATGTCACTTCATCATTTCCTAAATACTTGTCACCCCACCATCAGCATAAAGTGTGTTCTTCCTTTTGGGAAAAAAGAAGATAAATATTAGGTCATGAGTTTATCAGATACATTTAGCAGGGAGCCATGCCATCAGCCAAGCAAGTAGAGAGAAGGGCATCAGAGTCAAGGTTAAAAGGAAGAATAGGCTCCATGTCATGGCCAGGAAAGTGACAGGTGAGAGGTAAAAGGAATCCCTTTGAACAACTTTGTTATTACAAGTCTGTGTGATGGGGTCAGATCAAGAAATGGAAAGAGATGGAGCTTTAAGAAAAAAGCCATTCAACTATGATACCATCATAGATAAAAGCAATAAAATGAATGAGCTATAGGTAAACTGGACATATTGTTGGGGCCATTCCTGCATAGTGCTTTTTAGAATCACAATTATCTTTGGCTTTGATTATTTAGTTGTTTAGATAAGATCTTGTGTCCCCGGAGAATCTTATTATTCAAAGACACTTTTCACACACAAAAAAATGCTACTATTAAGGAATGGATTCCAACAGTTTAATTCTGAAGAGACATTTTTAAGCTCATTCATTTATTTATTCTGTATTTACAATCCCCCATGTGTGGGGCACTGTCCTAGGTGCTGGAGGATACAACAGTGAAATAGACAAAAATATCTGCCATCAGAGTTTATATTCTAGTTCTACAATAATATGAGATTCATATGCAAATAAATTAATGTCCAAAAAGTGTTTCCTTTTCAGAAAGTGTCAATCCTGAACTCTTTTTACCTCAGCAAGTATTTATAAATAAGTTGGATTAAGGATGCCATCTACATAGCTACAATATTATGTATCTTTAAAGAGAAAAATATGTATTCACAATTGATCAATAAGTTGTCCTTTTAAAGGGATGCCAGGCCGATGTGACTTATACTATTTTTATTTTGCCTCATAGTATTTTGGCTTACACATGTTTGAACCATTTAAAGGTATTGTTTGAAGCACAAAGATAAAAGACAAAGTGGATATAAGAAATGTAAAGTATATATCATGATAAGCACAGTTTTCCCTACTACTATACAAATTTATTCCTATTTGAACAAACAGGTGAAACTTGTCTTTGAATGTATTTTATAGTATGCAAGTATTTGAATGTATTTTATAGTATACTTCATCAAATAAGTTCCACATAGTGTCCATTGAACATATATCAGGAGACTTCTCTAAGTCTATTGAGAGTTCTTATTTCAGGAAATAAAAACATGATACACAGGTTCCTCCTGAGGGCTTGAAGAAATTATTTTACACACAATTAGAGGAAAGATACAATACTCCAGAGAAAAGAAAATGCCAAGATGTCAAAATCTCTCTATAATACAACCCTATGGATAAAGCCCAGCTATGCTTAATGGATTAAAAGAGTAGTTTAGTATGACTCCAGCTTTTAATAGTATTTTATATAAGGTAGATAAGCCTGTGAAATAAGATATTCAAGAAAAGAATTTTATTTATTAGATAATAAAAATAAAATCAAAACACTAAAATTAAATCTATAAATAGGGATAAAATTTAATAGAAATTGATTATTTTTTTACTCCACTAATTCAGAATTCAAGATAATTTCATGTAGAAGAAAGTTTACCTTTCTGGTAATTTAGGATCTAGGTCAATGTTTTCACACTTTAATGTTCATAGGAATCTTAATGTTTTCACACTTTAATGTTCATAGGGTCTGGGGATCTTGTTAAATGCAGGTGCGGATTCAATAGCTCCAGGATGGGGCCCTGCTAGTCTGCATTGCCCCTTGTTGATATTTATGTTACCAATGTGCAAGTATAACTTTGAGTAGCAAGGATCTGAGCAGATCAGCATAGGTCTGGGGGAAATGATACACCAACCAAAAAACACACTTTTACAGTATTCTCAGGGTGGAAAATGACTACCTATAAATGAGTCTTTGATGTTCATTAAAACAGTTTTGGTAGGAGTTCTACTTGGCATCATGTTGTAAACAGCTAATTGGAGTTAATTCACATGACTAAAAAATGAAAACAAAGCTTTTCTTTAAAAATACTGCACCTTGTCCAATTTTCATTCCAGTTTCATTCATTTATAGCACCTTCATTTTAGTTAATGAACATGAGGGATATGGACAATTAAAAGCAAAAAAAGAATGATTACATTATCAATCTTTGATTCTTTTTAAATTCATTTTCCCATCAGGTTTGAGATCACCCCCACTTACTTACTTGCTTAGTTATTCAGAAGCGTGCGCGCACACACACACACACACACACACACACACACACAAACACTTGCTGAAAGCAAGTCCTAAGGTGGGCCTTCCCCTCTCCCTCCATCCTTGATAAGGTAAATAAGCAGGTAAGATTTTCTTAAATGTAAATGTCATTGTATAGCACTCACTATAAGCAATAATGTATAAAAAGCTTGAAAGTAGCATTCTTTTTGTCCCTACCATGACTGACAATTTTCTGAGTTTGTCTAAAAGCCTTTGATGTGCCTTGGTCCCTGCCACACTGCTGCAGC
Source organism: Myotis nattereri (assembly GCF_964212035.1). Lineage (NCBI taxonomy): Eukaryota > Metazoa > Chordata > Mammalia > Chiroptera > Vespertilionidae > Myotis > Myotis nattereri. Next base: position 56,364,398 of record NC_138080.1, read on the forward strand.
TAGGGATATTAAGATGTAGTGGTGATCACACTTTCCTATTTCAAGGAAATGCTAAAGAAACATAGATTCTACAGTATACCTGCCTTTATTTACCAATGATCATATGGTTTCATGTGGAAACTAATAGTCCCTCCCGCATAGGAAAACAGAAGCAGAGGATGTGGTGGAGGTGCAGTGCCAGGAGTCTATAGGGAAGCATGTGATGTTTAGCAGGACAGTGTCCAGGGGAAGGAACAAGAGATAGGAAGATGAAGAAAAAGGAGAGATGGGCAGAAATGCATCATGAGAGCATCAAAAAAAAGAAAGAGAATCAAGAAGACTTAATTCTTTTCTAAGAAGACTTAGAAAAGGTGGAAGAACTTTCAAAGTCATAGTTTTAGCCATATATACTGCCTGCATGTGTGCCTGGACAAGGTGGGTCCCCAAGCTCCACAGAACACACAGAACATGTATGATCCAGCATGGTACTAGGAGTCCCCAGTACCAGCATCTGACCCAAGTGGTAAGTGCTTTCCTGTTTTGGAGACACATGACATAAAGAATCCTATATAATAAAAGGCTAATATGCAAATTGACCCAATGGCAGAATGACCAGTCACTAAGATGCTCACTGACCACCAGGAGGCAGATGCTCAACGCAGGAGCTGTCATTCAGACATCCCCTGAGTGCTCCCAGACTGCGAGAGGAAGCAGGCCAGGCTGAGGGACAACCCCCCCCCCCCCGCCACACACACACACACACACACACACACACCCCAAATGTACGAATTTCGTGCACTGGGCCTCTAGTCATATAATAATCGACTACCTTGTGTTTGATTCCATGTTCACTAAGCAAGTTTTCTTTTTGCCTACAGGGAGAAAAATTAACCAGTCTAACAAAATAAGAACTAAATTAAACTTGATGTTTATATTTCTCATTATAAATTAATAAATTGGCACATTTTAGTAATGGGGTGCAGAAAGAAGAGCATGAGCCCAGCACTAAGAGACAGCATGAGCCTTGGGAATAAGTAGGACAGAGACCAGGATTTGTCAGTTTTGCCTTGGGAGACTCAACTTCATAGAGTGGGAGCTAAATTGAATACCAGATGAAGAGTCTGGGCCGTGCCAGCACAGCCAAGGGTGATCCCGAGTGGGGGGGATGAAAGGATTGAGAATATAAAGACAAGAGAATGAAAGCTGGGTCTCGGTGGGACGCTGCCTCCCTGATGAGGAGACAACGACAGCGCCCACAAACCGTGTCTTTATTTTATAGATGCCAGGAGGCAAAGTAGGGGCCTGATCAAGTTGTTTACAGCATTTTCGTGAGTTTCAACCCTACTCAACTACATGCACCCGAACTCTATCACAAGGCACGTGGGGCCACGTGTTTGGACCATAGGTTCAAGCTCACAACCACAGCTGTTGGCTATAATTGTGCTGGGAGGGCCCTGCCCTTCAGCTGGGACTTGCACGTGGCCACGAGAGGACTCTGCCCTCTCATCAGTCCGAGGCTTGAACCTGTCCAAAGCACTGTAGCCGCGCCCCATAAGAGTCAAATCAGAAGCCACAAGAAACCTAGTGGGCATAAGAGTTAGAGAAATTTGAGCTGTGATGAAAATGGGGGTGGGAGAATATATAGCAATCACAAATGAGAAGGCGAAGAGAACTGAGTGTCAAGAAAATAAGCTATAACTATGAACATGCTTTTTCTGTGGTCTTAGTGAGACTCCCAGGGCTCAGGATGAACCTGAAGAGAAAATTCCAGACCTAACCCTTTAGGGGTCTTTTCTTCCCAGCCTAGGGATTCCCAAGGCTTCACTGGATACACAGACACACTTCTACCTGGCAGGTTTGGACATTTGCTCAGTGAGTCTTCAGCTCTTGCTTCCTGTAGCTCTCCATCTCCCCTGGCTCTGCAGGGGAGAACACAGGGAAACTTGTAAAAGTAGATCACACAGAACAGATAAGCACTCCTTTAATTTGACTTAAGACACATGTTCTAACACCTGAGACTATTATCACATTTGAAAGGATGCAGTCTGTCTCCAATAAATGAAAATGGAAGCATTTGCAACTATAGAGGAGTTTCCTTAAGTCATGCTCTTCTGGGAAGTGTGCTTTCCGAGAATTATGCTGAGGACAAGAAAATAAGGGGCAGCCCTCAGCCTATGAGTATGCTGGATAAATCACACTGCTATTGACTGCTCCCATCTTTAGTAAGGGGCATTCTAGACTAATGTTCCTTAAAGAGAAAGAAAATAATAATGAATTACCTCAGCCTTTAGCGAGTGAGAACTGGTAGGTATTCCTGTAAGTTACTCGGTGTGTTTTTCTCAGCAGTTATTACTATTCAATGGGAGTTCAAACCTGTACATCAGTTTCTACTCACCCTCCACCCTCTCGTTAACGACACAATCCTATGCTTTGACTGATCTTTGTACCTCTTGTTAGTGACTAATGATCTGTTGGTGAATTGAAAATATGGGTTCTATTCAGCCCTGAAAAAGACATTCCTTGGAAATGGATGAAAATAAAATACTCATGGAAGCACAATGTTTTTATAAATCTCAGTATTTATATCTTTAATACTTACCAAGTTATTTGTACTGAAAGCAACACTTGATCTTTCTCCACAAGCACAAATGGCACAGTCAACCACAAGAACCATGCAGAAGTATCAAGAGGAAAGGTGAAAAAAAAAAAAAAAAAGCCTTGCCATTGTTGCTCAGTGACTGAACATTGACCCATGAACCAAGAGGTCACCAGTCCGAATCCTGGCCAGGGCACATGCCTGGATTTTGGGCTGGATCTCCAATAGGGAGCATGTAGGAGGCAGCCAATAGATGCTTCTCTCTCAATGATGTTGCTAATCCCTCTCCCTCTCTCTTTAAAATAAAAAAATAAACAATTGTTGATTTGTTGTTGTTTTTAAAGATAACTGTTCTCTGGAGCTTTTCCTAAGCAGAGGAGTGAAGACAGGTGGGATCGGGCCTAAACGGGCAGTCGGACATCCCTCTCACAATCCAGGACTGCTGCTTCCCAACTGCTCGCCTGCCTGCCTGCCTGATTGCCCCTAACCCAGTGGTTCTCAACCTTCTGGTCCTTTAAATACAGTTCCTCATGTTGTGACCCCCAACCATAAAATTATTTTCATTGCTACTTCATAACTGTAATTTTGCTACTGTTATGAATCATAATGTAAATATCTGATACACAGGATGGTCTTAGGCAACCCCTGTGAAAGGGTTGTTTGACCCCCAAAGAGGTCGCAACCCACAGGTTGAGAACTGCTGCCCTAACCACTTCTGCCTGCCAGCCTGATCACCCCCTAACCACTTCCCTGCCACCTGACCAATGCATAACTGCTCCTCTGCTGGCCCAACTGCCCCTAACTGCCCTCCCCTGCTGGCCCGATTGCCCCTAACTGCCCTCCCCTGCAAGCCTGGTCACCCCTAACTGCCCTCCTCTGCAGGCCTGGTCGCCCCTAACTGTCCTCCCCAGGCCTCTGTGGCATATTATGAAAATATGTTTTTTCTTCTTTTTGCTCAAGTATATCAGCTAATTTGAATTATAAAAGCAAAAATATACATTTGCCTTTTTGTCCATGGAACACAGTGGTTCTTAATCAGGAACAATGTGTCCCCAAAGGACATTTCCCAATGTCTGGAGACATTTTTGGTTGTCACAACTTGAGGAAGGGGGGGACTGCTGCTGGCATCTACTAGGTTTTGGCCAAGGCTGCTGTTAAATATCCTACAGTGTGCAAAACAGCCTCCTCCTGCCCCTTCCCCTCAAAAAAGAATTATTTCTGTCCATATATCTACCTAGAGAAAGCATGGGATGCTTGTAGCATACTGTGAGTGCCAGCTTAACTAAAAGACTTTCAGGGACATGGAGACATGATGCCCAAATCCCCTTCTAGGAAGAAACTGTTGTCTCAACTGCTGGTAATACTGTCAGCAAATGGCCTTTGGTCTCCAGCTTCAGAGACCCTCCTCAGCTAAGCCATGTGCTCCCAGGAGTGATCCACAGCCAATGACTGATTACAGCAAGTATATAAAGGCCTGGCCATTTCAGCCCACCGATGGACAACTCCGACGGAATATGTAAACTCCAGAGCTCCTCTGGCCATCACTGCAATTCAACTTCTCTTTCTGCCAAATCCTGCTTCCTTTCACAGGTAGGTGTTCACCCATAATATACATCCTTTACTTCAGTCTCCCCTTTGGGTAGAAAGCAGATGAGAAAAAGGATTTGGTGGAGTTAAATAGGTTCTAACACTCCACACAGGACATAACTAGAAGGGGTTTGTGGAGCCCATAGACCCCTTGGGAAGAGTTCTGACAAAGGAAATCAATGAATGTCAGCTCTGTCTTAAAGCATGGAGGGCTGTGCTATGTAGTAAATTAAAAATGCTCCTGAAACACTGAAAATGACTTATTCAAATTAAGAAATAAAAACAATGTAATTTTTAAAATGAAAAAAAAAATCAGGACTGATAAAAGGCTTTCTGGGAAGTAAATTGTGAGATTTAAAAACAAATCAAAAAACACAGTACTTTGTGAGAAACAAAAGGCAGGAGTTGAACAAGTCAAGGGAGCTGAGAATCCCAGCACCCTGAGGTTCCAGGCTGCCCTTCCTCACCTCTCACCACCCAGACTGAATCATCTCTGACCACACATTTACATCATAACAGGGGAGCTCAACAACAAGTCCAAGCTGTGATTGAATGTTGGCTCAAAAACTCTGGTGGGGACTCAGTTAATTTGGATCACAGAAAGGAGACAGATATACCCCTCAGTGCTTCACAAGAGAATGAGATCCTGGACCAATAGGCCATGAAACAGGGCTATTTGTAGCAGTGAGTTATCCCAACATGGTGTTGGAGGAGAGCTCTACAGATACCCTGGGCCACCAGAAAAATGAACAAGTGGGTTCTAAAGCAAATTAAGCCTGAAACATTGCCGGAGGCAAAAATGACAAGATTGAAGGTATGCTATCTCAGGCATGTCATGAAAAGACAGGGTTCCTGGAAAAGACCATGATACTGGGAAAAATAGAAGGCTGAAGGAAGAAAGGAAGATCAGATATGAGATGGGTTGACTCCATAAGAGAAACTGTAGGCAGGAGTCTGCAGGAGCTGAGCAAGGCTGGCCATCATTCAGAGAGTCGCCAAGAAGCAGAGCGACTCAATGGCACGCAACACAAGCAGATCCCAACATAGCTGAGCCATGAAACTTCGTATTTCACAAGTGATTTTCATCTCTGATAACTAAAAATTTAAATGCATTTACTGTCAGGAGAGGGTGGGCACAAAACTATTTAAAAGATATTTGAAACACAGTAAAGAGTTTGCATGTGATAGTGTACAAAGAACTATGTTTTATGGGTCACTATAATTTGTGTTCTTATGGAAACTCATTTTTCAAGCACTGTATTTATTCTTCTATATCTTTGGTTTAGCAGTTATGTATTTATTTTTGACATATTACTCCAGTCTTTACAATGCAAAACACTTCTGAAAATTGTATCCTAAATAAATCTTCATGAAAATAAGCATAAGTATTTGCATTTGTTGGTTATAAAATATTCAATGTCAGTGAGATTTTCAATAAATAAGCAGGTAAAGATGAGAAGAAATGCATGTGAATATTTATTAAGCAGTGTCAAACATGCAAAGCAGAGAAAAGTAGAGACCTTCTACAGTGTAGCTCCTTTTACCCATCTCCAAAGACAATCTGGTAAATAAGCATCAATCTAGAATCCAAATGTCCAAATACCCTAAGCAGTTTACACTCAACACAGTCATAGTTGTAACCATAAACCTAGTATTGTGGGGCTCAAGCTCCAATTGGGATGACTATTTTTTTTTTTTTTTGGCAACATTCCTGACTTATAGGGTCACCAGGACATAAAGGCAGCCCAATAGCCCTAGGGAGACCTGAGCTTCCCCAAGGCCAGGGCAATGAGTGTGGGAGTCCAGGTAGAAAGCAAACTAGTTTGAAGAAGATGGACTGCCATCACAAACTAGATCCTAGAGGCAACAAGCAAAGAAACAAAGAAGGAAACAAACCTTTCGCTAGGGTCAGAGGGAAGGCAGGCTCGATCCTATCTATAATAATAAAAGCATAATATGCTAATTAGACCAGACAGCCAAATGACCTTCTGGATGTCCTTCCGACCACCTTCCTGATGAAGCTGTGGTTTTGGGGGCCGAGGCAGAGGTGGTTATGGATGATCAGGCATGCAGGTGAGCAGTTAAGGGTATCAGGCAGGCAGGTGAGTGGTTAGGGGCAATTAGGCAGGCAGGCAGAGGTGGTTAGGAGTGATCAGTCAGGCAGGCAAGTGGTTAGGAGCCAGCGGTCCTGGATTGCAAGAGGGTGCAGGTGGGCTGAGGGACATCCCCCCACACACACACCCATGCACATGTTTCATGCACCGGACCTCTAGTAGATAATAAAGAGGAAGGTCTCATCAAAGGAATGAGACCACCAAATATGACAGTCTCTGAAAAGGGAAAACCAGTCAGAAATTTCCTCTGTGTCTCAAATGCATGGTCCTGTTACATGAACTCAGGTCTCTATTATATAGTTCAAGCTAGATGAGATGGAGATGATGGAGATGGAGATGGAGATGGAGATGGAGATGGAGATGGAGATGGAGATGGAGATGGAGATGGAGATGGAGAGAGAGAAGTTGGCTACCTGAACTCTTGCTAAAGTTTTCCACAGTTTCTAAGCATGCTTGGTATTCCTTGAGTAAATGACAGAACAAGCAAAGATTGGCCTCTCATTATATATTTTTACTTTTCTATATTCTGTTTTTGGTGGTAAAAGTAGAAAGGGATTTAGGAGATGCTATGTTAACATTTGCATTAATTCACACTTTCTTGGGAAGCTTAATCCTATCAGTCAGGAAATGCAAAATTTAAGGTTCTTCCATTTACGTAAATTAGCATGCCTTAATTGGCTGCATTTTTATATTTTTATTTAATTTATTGGGGCAACATTAGTTAATTACCTAGGTTTCAGGTTTAAAGTTCTATAATTCATCATTATGTTGTGTGTTCACCACCCCAAGTCAAGTCTCCATCCATCTTCATTTATAGTCCCTTTTACCCTCTTCTATCTGCCCACTCTCCTTTCCCTATGGTAATCACCTTATTGTTGTCTGTCGATGAGTTTGTTTTTGTTTTTGTTTTTGTTTTTGCTTAATCCCTTCACCTTTTTCACCCAGCTCCCCAACCCTCCTCCCCTCTGACAGCTGTCTGACTGTTCTATGTATCTATGAATCTGTTTCTATTTTGTTTGTTAGTTTTATTCATTAAATTCTACATATGAGTGAAATCATATGGTACTTATCTTTCTCTGACTGGCTTATTTTACTAATTGGCAGTATTTTTAATTAATAAGGAACCATTATTATTTTATTGTCTCATTTTTACAAAATAGTAAATTCGGTATTTTTGTAGCACCTGACTGTTATGTAGTTCATGAATTATGAGCTCAGACTGGCTATATTACCAAAGTTCAATGCAAAAATGCTGTTTAAAACAGTGTACATTCTGCACATTCAAAATAACATGCATGTACAATGATTTCACGACTTAAACAATGCTAAATGAAGTTATAGAGTGAAGAGTACAGATTGGTAAACCAAAAACCTAAAGCTTTTATAAATGCATGAATGTATCCTCCAATTTACCATATTCCAGACTTCTCCATCTCCTCTCTCCTTTGAGGATCTCAATGATCTTTATCAACTCCATCAGAGAATAAACAAATGAAAAAGAAAAGGCACGAAATTCAAATCAACATGTTGCTTTTTAGTAGACGCTTTGAAAGCTTTGCTGGAGAAAAAGTCAAAACTAATAGCTAAAATGAGGTTTGGATATTATGTTAGATTTCATTTCTGCATGTTCTTCCTCACTTGCCCAGCCCATTAGCATAGATAATTGTAAGTTGACTTTATTTATCATAGCACAGTAAGCATGGCTGTCATTTTAAGTCAAGGCCACACACACACACACACACACACACACACACACACACACACACAAACCACTAGGATTTTAAATTGCTTCAGGAAGGACTATTACAGAAGTACACTAAATTACTTCAGAAAACAAAAGAGCTAGTTAGGTAAGGAAGTTAGGGAATCTACTTCCCCTTGGAAGATTAAGAGTCAAGCAAATACTAGTAACTCCTTCAGTGAGGACCTTCTTGGAGGCAGAGAAATCAATCTGTAATTTCTTAAGGTCCTATGCTCTATAATTTTATATTACCTTCCCTTCCCCAAAGTATGATTACAAAATTTGATTGGGTTACCTTAAAAGTCCAAGCTACAGTGCCCCTTCCCCCATAAGCATACACATATTATGAGGGATCCCAGGCTGGTTTGTTCTGGTTTGTGAATCAGACACATTGTGTGTAGATCTCCACAACTGGTGTCTTCCGAAGAGCCTGGCCCACTGATCTTGGCTCCCTGTGTTCCTTTTCTTTTAATTGAATTTATTGGAGTGACACTTGTTAACAAAATTACACAGATTTCAGGTGCACATTTCTACATCTGTACACTGTATTGTGTGTTCACCACCTCAAGTCAAGTCTCCGTCATCACCATTTATCCCCCCTTTACCCTCCTCCACCTGCCCCTACTCTCCTCCCCCTGGCAATCACTGCACTGTCATCCCTGTCCATAAGTTCTTTCTCTTTTTTTCTTTTTTGCTCAATCCCTCCACCACCCCCACCTAGCCCCCACCCAGCTGTCTCCCTTGTGTTCCTTTAATAGTAACTTCTAGAATCTGAATACCTGCAGAAATGGTCCTGTCCCCAGTGTCATGCTCATTGTTTGCACAGCTACTAACAGAAAATTCTGTTGATTAACCTAGAGTTTAGTGGTTTCTTGAGATATAAAGAAAGATACCCCCTCCCCCAAAAATAAACAAAATCAAAAAAGAACTGCTTGGGCCCCACCTATTAACTGGTTTAGGAGCTCTTACTGATTTGTCTGTTTGAATTCATACATGTTGCATTTCTAGACAGATAAGTATTTTTCCTACCCCATGAAAACTATGCTTCAAATTAAGTTGTATATAGTGGGTTCTTGTCAAGATGGCAAAATAGGTTGTTAACTTAAGAAAACATTCAAACCTATAAAGAATTTTTGTGAGTTTATTTGAGTCAAACTGTCAGCAATTGCTGGGAAGCAGGATCTCAACTTATTAGGATAATGCTCCTGAGAATTTCTGTTTTTCACCTTGTTTTATACATTACACTCAAAGGAGGAGATATAAGTGGGCTATATGAAATCCACTGGTGATAGATTAGGGAGGTAGGAGAAAGCAAAGGGTGAGGGAGAACCTCTGGGATTGGATAAAAAGTAAAATGATAGACACAGGCTTCTTTTACATAGGTGGGTACAGGATAGTAAACAGTCAACAATTAACCAATGAGGGAATTTATTATCTTGCCCTGGCTCCCTGGTGCATTGATTGTGCCCTGAGGGATCCTGAAAAAGGGAAATTACAAGTTACCCTGACATTCCAATGATAGGTTATCATAGATGCAAAAGACAACAGACAGGCTTACAGTTAAGGTAAAGATTGATGTTCCTCAGGGAAGAAGCTAGCCTAGGACATAACTATCTGCCACAAACTGCTTTTAGTTAAAAAGTTTTAATTTCAGACCATCCTTTGTGGTAACTTTAGGTCTCTAGAGTTTGCAAAGCTGCCATGCAGGCCTTCCCTGATCTAGTCAGGCTGGCATGTGGCCCCTGTTTTTCCACAAGGTAGACATTGTGCTGGCCCCCTTTCTTGACCACATCAAAATTACAACTAAATTATAGAACAGTCATCCTGGAGAACCATCTGAAGACTAGCTGCTAGCTGAACAGATGTCCTATAATGAAGTTGATAAAGAAGCCGCATCAGGCTGAAAAGAATAAAAAATAAACACTTTAAAGAGCAAATATTTAAAAAATCAAATTGTGTAAGAAACTTTAGCCTGTGCATATTGGGGCAGGAATATTTAGCCTCAAGGCTCACCTGCTTTCTTCCAGTTCCCACATGCCCTTTCTCACATGGTAAACCATTACTGTCAATATCCAGTGTATATGTTTCATAAAGGAAATTATGGTGGCTCGACTTAATATTCTTAATTAACATTCATGAATGGATAGATGGATGAATATATAGGTGAATTATTGCACAAGAATGAATGCGTTTATAGTGAAATAATTTACCAAAACAAATAAAAAACCCAGGAACCTATAAAATAGGCAATGAAACCCTAACCATACCCTATAGGAGTTAAAAGAAAAAAATCTTTATCCTCTCTAATAAGCTCTACCTTTTGGAGTTCAACAACTCTTTTAAGCGTGTCTCTGAAATATATACTATGTAAACTGCCTATTGAGACATTGTTTCCTTCAAGACTCTTCAAAACCTTAAACTTTTACAGCAATGAGTTCCCATTTACCTGAGGAATAGGACAAGGGATGTACCTTCATATATTAAACCTTGAAGATAGAAATGAAAGTACAGTACATTTATAGGGCAATGATCTATTTTTCCTTAGAAATCAACCTTACTTCTCACACCTGAAACTCTTCAAACCAGTTCTTTAATTAGAAAGAATACATTGTTTTCTTGATTAATTTCACATTGCAGATAAGAAAAGACTGTGTGAGGTAATTTATGGTAGCAATTTGAGGTGATTTTGTCGTCAACCTTCCATGATTCCATATTGTAGATTTTCGAAAACATAATACTTTGTCAAGAAGGGAGGGGAGTAGAGGAAGTAAAATAAATATTTAAGCCCAGCGAGATCCTTCCCACAAATGTTCATTCTTAGATCATCTGTTCTTCATTCCATGATATACTTTATAAACAAGAGCCTCACTCCAATTCTCACATGCTGCATACTTTAAAATTCAGCAAATATGTTAGTGTACATATGTAATATATTGTTGTAGTTTGCCTTCACAGATAACACTACTAACGGAGTTGTTTGCCGTATATATGGATAAGGTTAAGAATCTCAGAGGCAGACTAAAAGTCTTGCCATAAGGGCAGATGGATGGGAGGACTGTCCTATTTTTGAAATTCTAGGGACCATTTTAGAACTAATCATTTCTCATTACTCTATCTCTATACTCAATGGGTTACCAAAGTCTTAGTTCCAAAAGAGCTACATGGACTCACTGCCAAGTGGGCCTTTTGGCTGCTGCTATACCCAGAATATCTTAACTATATGGCAATTCTTTACATTGTATTTCAGGATGTCAAATTAACATTTCTTCTGGAACCTCACTCATCTTCTGCTTCAGTTTTTTGAACAGCTGCTAAAGTTTTTCTACCTTTTGGTAGGGAAGCAAAATAATAGCATCAGTAGGGGTTAGCACATACTGGTCCATGCTTTAGGGTTTTGTGCTTGTTTTGTTTTGTATTTTAAGACTTTCTAGAGTAGCTATGGTTCACAGCAAAATTGAGTGGAAAGTACAGACTTCCCATATAACCCCTACCCCTACACATGTATAGCCTCCCCCATTATTAACATCCCTCGCCAGGGTGGTACAACCAAAGTTTGTAAATTACATTAGGGTCTCTCTTGGTGTTGCACATTCTATGAGTTTGGTCAAATACATGTCATGTATCCACCATTATATCATGGATTAGTTTTACAGTTTATAGAAAACCAAACAAGCAGACCAAAAATACACACACACACATACACACAATATTGTAAATTTTTTAAAAAGCTACATTTTAAAAACTAAACCTTATTCTGAAGTTATATTTTTTCTGCTAACTTTTTCAATAAAATACACTTTCTCTTGTGAAATGATAGTGGCAAAGGGTAATGCATTGCACAGCAATCTTGTGGATTTCCCTTCTCCCCTTTGTTGTCCAATGTCCTCATTATGTGGCCTCGTAAGACTCCATTTGTACAAGTCAGATCCCTTTATTCCTCATGAAATCCCCACAGGCTCTCAGAGTAGTAAAAACCTAAATACATTTTAAATATCAATTTACAAAGAGCAATGCCAAAGCCCACGTCAAAATGTAGTTCAAAGGCATAAAAAATGGAATGACAATATTATCTTAATATTGAAAAAATTAATATTTATCTCTAAGCAGCACAATATGCCTACCACATCTATTGAATTAGCAAAAATAAAAAGAGGTAAAATTTGAAAAATCAAAGACACACGTTTCTGGTATTAGTACATCTTGTTACCTTCTTAGGAGATAAACTCTGGCAAATCTGGCAATACATTCCAAGAGTAATAAAGATGTTTGTAACCTTTGACTCAATAACCATATTCCCAGGAATTTAAACTAAAAAAATGATTTTTTAAAAAGAGAAGAATGCTATATGGTCAAAAATGGTTCTGGCAAGAATGTTAATATAATCCTGATTTTAAAATCAGCACCCAGAAAAAGAGTAAATTATGATGATATCTAGAAGTAAATATGAAGCATATTTCCCATATTCTATAACATACAGCCATGTACATCATACGTAAATATACAATTTCATACAAACATATATAATTTTTCTCACTTTTTACCAAAATGTAATTTTTAAACTAGGACCATGTAGGTCGAGATACAAAAGGATTAAAAGAAAAAATTAAGAGAAAAATGTACAATTGCATAACCTAACAATGATAGTAATAGATTTGCTAAGTAAAAATGCTTACAATATATAAAGTGAAATAATAATGTGTTTAATTTTTCATAATTTTTAAAAATAAATGCCACTTTTGAATTTATATGTACACATATAGACATAATTTGACATAGATGCCTAAATGTATTTCTATCCTTATATAATGAAACTTTTGTGTATTCTTATATTTTCCTGTTTTATTTAGTATCCTAGTCAATATATCCAATCCCCCATCACTCATCCCAACATTTTATTCATATTTAAAATATTACATTCCTCACCCTAGCTAGGTAGCTCCGTAGGAGTGTCATCCTGTACACCAAAATGTTGCAGGTTTCATCCCCACCCCAGATGGTATAAGTACAAGATGTTTCTCTCTCACATTGATGTTTCTCTCTCTCTCCTTCTTCCTCTTTCTCTAAAAATCAATAAAAATATATCCTTGGGTAAGGATTAAAAATAATAATAATTAAAATAAAATACTACATTGTTTTTATTTTCTTACTAGAGGCCCGTTGCACAAAGAGATTCATGCAATAGGCCTTCCCTTCCCCTGGCTGCTGGCACTGGTTTCCTTCCGGCACCCGGGACCCAGGCCTTCACTCCAGACGGAGCCTTCAGTCTTCGCTCTGCCGCTTTGCCCCTACAAATGCAAATTAACAACTATCTTTGTTGGGTTAATTTGCATACTCTCCTGATTGGCTGGTGAGCATAGCAGAGGGACAGTTAATTTACATGTTTGTCTATTATTAGGTAAAAAAAAAATATTCTTACAACACAGGCATGAACAATAATGTGGAAAGTACAGAGTTCCAATCTAACCCCTGACCCCATACATGCATAGCCTCCCCCATGATTAGCATCCCCCAACAAGGTGGTACACCCAAATTTTGTAGATTGAATTAGGGTTCTCTCTTGGTGTTGTACATTCTGTGAGTTTAGTCAAATACATGTCAAGTATCCACCATTACAGCATCAGATCATGCATTAGTTTTACAGCAAACTTTACTCAATTTAAAAAACTAAATCTTATTCTGACATACAATTTATACAAATACACATGAATACTGAATTTTTCTTATTTTCTACCAAAATATAATAAAATATGTCTATGTCTTCCATTTCTCACTTACAGTACTTTAAGTAAGCTTACATAGCTTTAATTCACCCTATTTAATTTTTGTTTGCTATGGCATGATGTCATATGTATCAAAAATTTTAAAATCAATTACTCCATTTGTACAACAACTTTGTTTCTGTTTTTACTCTCTATAAACAATACTGCAATAAACAACTTTTATAACTACCAATCAAGTACTAGAACTTTTATTCTTTTCATGAGAGTGATTCTCAGATGTGATATTTTTGCTCTAAAGTATGTATGGTTTTGGTTTTATTAGACCTTGCCAGTTTACATTCCAAGCTATTGTAATAATTCACATTTCTACCAGCAATGTGTTTACCTGCTTTTTAATTTTTTGGCAGTTTCATATGTGTAAAGTGATGTTTCATTGTTACTTTAACATGAATTTCCTTATTTGTACATTGAGCACATTATACTTTGTTGGCCACTTGGATTTGTTTTTCTAAGACTTTTCTGTTTACATTTCTTTAAACATTTAAACCAAGTCATTACATACATGTGGTAGAAGCACAAGTATTGTGTGTACAGCTGGATGAATTTTTGCATAAGCATACCTCCACTACCAAGATACAAAATATTAACATCCCAGAAGGCATCCATGTGCCCCTTTGCAAATAATACACACTGCTCCCTCACTCCATACCCAAAGGGAATTAGAGCTTTGACTTCTAGCATCTCAGATTAACTTTGATTGTTCTTGAATTTATGTAAATAGTTCACATAACAAGCTCATTATTGTCTACTTTATTCACTAAATGTTACATATGTGAATTTTAATTATTTTGTAGAGGATAGAAGTTCTTCAGTCCTTTTGTTGTTTTTTTATATATAAATGTTCTATTTATTTTTAACTTTGGATCTTTTAACTTTGAGACAATTATGAATACGCTAAAATTATTTTATGTGTCTTTTGGTGGGTATATGCAACCATTTCTCTTGGGTTTACTAGTATACTATGACAAGAGCTACTGGATAGATAAGCTGCTAGATACTGCAAAATAGTTTTCTAAAGAGCTTGTACTAATTTACACTCTCACAAAGTATACATATGAGTTCCAGTTGCCCAATATCCTATACCATATGTGGTACCAATTTGCAATCTTTTTAATTTAGCCTTTCTGATGTGTGTGTAATAGGATCTCATTTGGTTTTACTTTGCATTTTTTTATGAGTAATGATGTTGAGCTTTTTCTCATGCCCTTGTTGGTTTTATTGAAGCCAATTTTACGAAGTGTCTATTTAAATCCTTTGTCCATTTAGTAATGAGGTTATTTATCTCTTAATTAATGATTTGTAAGGCTCTTTGTATATCCTGAATTCAAGCCTTTGTTGGAAATATGTATTATGAATATTTTTCTCCAGCATATGTCTTCCCTGTTCACTCTTTCAATGGTCTCTTTTGAAAAACAAATGTTCTTCCATTTAATGAAGTTCAATTTATCAATCTTTCATTTTATAGTTAGTGCTCTTGCATTTTATTTAATAAAACTACATGCCTGAAGGTAATTGAGATATTCTTCTAGAAGCTTTATTATTTTGCCTTTTATATTTATGTTTTAAATTCGCGTGCCAGATATAAAAATGTCTCTTTTCCACATCCAGCATGGCTAGAGAACGGACAGGAGTCCTGAATAGGGGCGAGGGGGAATTGAGGAAATGAAAGAGACAGACACAAAGACAGTAGGGAAAGCTGGGATCGGGTGAGACACCTGTCCTCTGATGGAGAGACAGGGATCCAGAGCCCATATAGCACGTTTATTTTATACAGAAAGATACCAGGAAGTTTTACTAAAGTTTAAGATAAAGAAAATATGTGCATTCTTGTGGCTTCTTTGTAATTGTCAGTTCTGGGTGGGCCTGGATAATTGTGTTTGTTCCTGGTGTTTGGCTGGATTTAGATAATGAAATCCACCCCCAGGCACCTAAGCTAAAGGTCAGACTGACAACACACCTGCCTCTGGCAAGGTATGTTTCCAGGGCATGGCTCTACCAGGCGCTACTGGATTCAGATGACAATCAGTTCAGGGGCCTTTCTCAGGCGCTCTCTACATTTAAATTTATTTTTATTTTTAAAAGTATTACAGATTCCTCTTTTTTCCCCATTGACACCCTCAACCCTGCACTGACATCCGCCCAACCCCCTGCCTCACCCAACGAGGCCTTCATCGAACTATTGTCTGTGAGCATGGATTATACATATATGCATATAAATTCTTTGGTTGATTTCTTCCCTCCGTCCCCCTTCCCTCTGAGATTCATCAGTCTGTTCCATGCTTCTATGTCTCTGGATTGCCTTTGATATTTAGACCTTTGATCCAACTTGAATACAATTTTTTGTAAAGAGTCTTCCACTGCATGAAAATGGTATGTCATTCTACATACCTTCCTTAATTACTTGTAATAGCATTTTGTACTTTCTAATATAGAATTTCTATACGTATTTCACACTGATAACTTATTCCTAGAAATGTTTATGATTTTTGGTACTATTGTATTAATTATTTATTGTCAGAAATACATTAGAAATGCCAATAATTTTATATTGACAATGCATCCAAAAATCTTGCTAAATTTGTATATTAAATAGACCAGTTTGTAGATTCCTTTGGATTTTCTATGTACATAATCAGGTGATCTAAAAAAATAATAGTTTTACTTCTTTCTTTCTGGCATTTACACTTCAATTTATTTCTCTTGCTTTTTTTTTGCCCTGGATATGACCTCCAAAATAATGTTGAATAGAAATGGTGATAGGGACATCCTCTCTTCTTCTCTAAATAAGGTTGGGGGGAAGCATTCAATATTTAAACTAATTGTGGGGGTAGTTTGACATTTTTTATATATGCTTTTATCAATTTAAATTGCTCCTTTGTGTTCACAGTTTTCTTTGAGTTCTTATCATGAATGTGGGTTGAGTTTTATGAATTACTTTTTATATATTTACTAGAGGCCCAGAGTGTGATTGAAATCATGCAAGGAGGCACCCCGGCGGGCGGGGGAGGGGAGGAGGGCAGGACCCACCCCTGACCCAGGTAGCCCCAGCTGCCATGTTGTGTTGGCTGGGGTGGGGGCGAGCTCCGAGCCGTGTGGCGGCTGCTCAGAACATGACCCAGCCGCTGCATTGTGTCCACTGGGGTGGGGGCAGGCGCTCCTGTGTGTTGTGTCTCCGCTCCCGCCCGCTACCAGCCCCAGCCTCCCTGCGGCCACTGGGATGGGGGCAGCATGCAGTCCCCTCCTGCCCATCTGCGTGCACAGCTCCTCCTGAATGGTCATGATGCTGGGCTAATTAGCATATTCCCTGTTTATATATATATATAGATTGAGATTATCATGTATTTTTTTCTCATTCTGTTAATGTGATGAATTAGATTTATATTTTTTATTGGTTAACTTTTTAATGTTAAGCTAACCTTGTATTTCTTGTATAAACCTCACTTAGTCATGAGATATTAGCCTTTTCCAATTTTCCCAGATTCAATTTGCTAATCTTATGTTTAAGAATTTCTCTAATTTTCCTTTCTCTTGATGTTTAATTTTAAGATTTTATAATTAGAATTATGTTGGTCTCATAAAACAGGAAGTGGTATCTCATTCTAGAACAGTGATGGCGAACCTATGACACGCGTGTCAGAGGTGACATGTGAACTCATTTTTTTGGTTGATTTTCTCTTTGTTAAATGGCATTTAAATATATAAAATAAATATCAAAAATGTAAGTCTTTGTTTTACTATGGTTGCAAATATCAAAAAATTTATCTATGTGACACGGCACCAGAGTTAAGTTAGGGTTTTTCAAAATGCTGACACACCGAGCTCAAAAGGTTCACCATTACTGTTCTAGAATCTCTGAAGTTTATGTTAAATTGACATTATTTTTTCTGTAAATATTTGGGAGAATTTGCCAGTAAGCCATCTCTTCCTGGAGTTTTCTTTGTGGTAATATTTTTAATTGAGGATTTAATTTCTTTAACAGATACAATATATTGAGATTTTTCAATTACTTCTTGTGTCAGTCTTGGTAAACTGTGTTTGTCAATATATTTTCCCATTCTATTTTAGGTGTTAAATTATTGTTAAAAAGTTGTGCAAAATATGCTTTATTATAATTTTAATTTACTTTCATACATCCTAAATTTGCACAGTTAAAAACATTTCATCCCTAAGTAATTATTATTTAAGTAATTATTATTATTTAAGTAATTATTATTATTTTAAGTAATTATTATTTTCTTTCTCTTATGCCTTGATCAGTCTTGCTAGGTGTTGATAAATTTTATTGAAGTATTCAAAGATTCAGCTTATTTTAGTCTGGGTTCTCCAGAAGAACAGAACAAATAAGGGATCTATTTTTATCTTTGTTTTTAGCAGTTTGAATATGATGTACCGAGTTATTATTTCTTTGTATTTATTCTGTTTAGGGTTCACAAAAATGCCTTAATCTATAGGTTGATATCTTTCATCAATGTGGGAAAAATGTTTACCATTAGTTCTCAAATATTACTCTGACCTGATCTCTTTCTTCTTTCCCTGACTACAATTACATGAATATTAGATAATTTGCATCTATCCCCCATGTTTCTTGCACTCTTTTTTGTTTCTTTCTGTTTTTTATTTCTCATATTTCATTTCGACCAGTGTCTGAATTATTGTGCCCAGCCTATGGTTAACCCAAACAAATGCATTCTTAAATTTAAATGTTGTGTATATCAGTTCTATAATGACCATTTAATTATTTTATAATATTGAGTTCTCTGTTGAAATTTTTACCTTTTCATCTTTTCTTCTATATTCTGTATCATATTCAAAATAGTATTTTTTTAAGTTCTTACCTGGTAACTGCACTATTTGAATTATCTCTGCATTGTATTCTCTGTTAGGCCTCATTTTCATGTATGTTTGCATTCATTATTTTTTAGGGTGATTACTATTTTCCTGTTTACTTTAAATCTTTAAATTGGAGATTTAGTTCTATATAAGTTGAAGAGGGATATACAATTCCTTTTTTCCTCAGATGATAGCCATTGTTCTTTATTAAGTAACCCATCTATTTCTCCACCAATATGATGATACCTTGAAGCTAGTTAACTCTACTGCTCTCTACCATATTTTATCACTCAGTTTGGGACTAGATAATAGAAAATGTATATTCATATATATTTACATGTATATGTGTATGTTTTTTTTTTCCTTTGAAACTACTAAGCATAAAATGTGTTTGATAACAATAATTTTCCATTTCATTTCCTGTTTCTACATTCCTGTACATGGGTTGATTAATTGTACTAAAGCTCTGTAATAAATAGGTCAAATATTTTATTTCCTTCTTCTGTAGATGATAAACACATGGAGTCTTGATGTGCATTTTCCTTTAATATACAGTAATCTTCAGACATTATGTTTGGAACAAAACTTTTCCATGTTTCTGTATCATAAAATAATGGCATTATAAATTCTTCACCCATTTCAAGCTCTTCTGCACAATGAAATTGTGAAATTCTGTGGGTTTAGAGATTACTGGATTATCATGACTACTTTATTCAGACTGATATATCTGCTATTACTTTTTACATTTTTTCCAATATCAATGCTAAAAGATACTGGAAACCCTTTAGAAAAGCACTCTTAAATTTCTCCATGCCTAATTTCATAACAATTACCTGTTTGAACTCAGAAATCAGGTTTCCTTTACCTTCCCCGATGTCCATTTTTAATTCCCATACCTATTTTGTTAACCTGTTAGGAGTTATGAAGCAGATTACATAGAAGAGATGAGCAGCTGAGCATTAATAATGCTTTTCTCTACTTCATTTGCAAAGTTGATCCCATACAACTTTCTGTAGACTGTCCTGAAAAATCTCACCTCAATGAATTAGACACCAATATTAACTCTGCCTTAGAGGAGGAAATAGTGCATAAGTTCTCCAAAAGGTGCTCATCTAGTTATTTCCCATTTACAAGTATTAATTTACCTGACATATCTAGGTAACACCTTTGGATCTGAGAAAATCAGAGTAGTAGATAATGGAAATAAATCTTCAAAGGTACTGGGCCAAGACATATGAACCAGACCTGTAAAGAGATTGCCTAATATGATAACTAGGAAGATACCAAGAGCTAATTCACAATTTTTCTTAGACCAGTAGTAGTTATGAATAACTATCAGTATAGTTCCTCAGAGAGGATGGAAACATTATACCCAGAAAATCAGTGATGTGATGAAATGAACACAAACTTTTTGGTTAGCTCTGATGCCAGACCTAAGTCCATAATTAATTAGCTCCGTGACTTAGGACAAGTTACTGAGCCTCAGTTTCACCAACTGTAAACTCTGTAAAGTAATAGATGCCTCAGAGAATTGTGAAAATTAAGTAATGAAACACATCTAGCACATGATAAGGGCTCACTTAATGTTAGCTTAAAAAAATCTATTTTAATAGGAAAATAAATCCCCCAAAATTAGAGGATTAGTTAAATTCCCTCCAGTTCTGCCTTTCTGATTGTATAATTCCAATGAAGACAGAAGAATCAGGGAAACAATTCATGCTTGGCTCTTATGTGGAGGTTCAGATGCCACCAAACAACCCATCTATAGCATGGCGTGCTCACATACTATTGGTTTCAGCTTATGCACCGCAAATGACCATCCAGCATATTCACTAAAGCTCTGGGACAAAAATAAATACTCTAGTTAAGCAGACAGACTTTTCCTTGATTGGAATTACTGTATCTAAATTCAAACGTAATTCCCAGAATATATCCCTTTCCAACATGCCTGAGAACACAGACTGATACAGTCCATATATCTCCTACCTTAAAGGAGTCCCTGCAAACAACTTGTAAACACTGCTTTTTACAAATTTTAAAGACACATTTAATAATGACCTTCAATGTGTACTCATGGGAGATGCTGATGGGGAAAATGATGAGGTTTCTTCTAGTTCACTCCTGATTGAAAGTTTTTAATGGTTCTGTTTGGATTTACAACTGTTTTGTCAAAGCTTATTCTGTGTTTCTTATATGGTTTTTCTGGTATTTTTTTAAGGTAGGGGATTTAAAAAATAACGGTAATTTAGCAATGATGTAGCCCCTGAGATTACTTGATGTTTCACTGGATGCCATCATAATCATAATAGGATGTATGTCTAAAAGAGCATTACTTTTTAGTGCCTTGTTTACCTGGTTTTAGTTCTAATCCCACCACTGCTAACTATGTGACCTTTCACAAATGCTTAACTGCCCTGACCCTCTGTGCTCTCATTTGCATAAAGATTGAATTAGTTCAGACATAGTGAAATTAAACCTGTGTAGGTGGCAAAACATTAGTTCTTACTTCCCATTGCTATATTTCCTCTGCATTATCATCATGAGACTTGAATCATGTTTAATAAGGAATAGCCTAACATCTCCCTTCATAGTATATATCTTTTACAAGTTTCTTCTTTTTACTTCCATACCCTGACACCACCAAAATGGTAGCGTTAATTAAAGGTAAATAAAGACTAAGGAACTGCTATAGATGAAAGGAAACTAAAGAGACATGACAACTAAATGTAACATGTGATTCTGGATGGCATCCTGACATATAATGGACATTAGTAAAATAATTGGTAAAATGTAAATAAAATGTCTAGCTGCAATAGCAGTACTTTATCAAGGTTAATTTATTCATTATGATCATTGTAATGTTGTTATCCTATATAATAAAGAGCTAATATGCAAATGGTCATCATGCCCTCACACCCTCGCACCCTTGCGCAGGAGGACCTAAGGCCGGGGGACCTGAGGCTGGGCCAGGGGACCTGATGCCATGCCCCCTGCTCCAGCACCAGGCTAGGGGACCTGAGGCTGTGCCCACCACCCTGTGAGGCTTCATGGGGGTGGGGCCGGCTGGGTCTGGGTCTCGTGCGATTTCAAGGTGCGTGCGGGTGGACCGGGGCTTGACTCTGGGTCCTGTGGCGCACCCCAGACTCTGACAGGAGGGTGATTTTCATATATATTTTACTAATTTTCTTTAATCTCTGACACTTTTATTATAGAGAAAGGGCAAATAGCAATATTAAAATATTTCCTCTAATTAATTCCCTTTTAGTGTGCACGAATTTTGTGCCCCGGGCCATTAGTATAAGATAATATTCATGATTTTAGTTGCACATATAATATTCCTTTAGTCTAAATATTTTAGTATATTTAATATACATATATATATGCCTATACATAGTTAATCCTTATTATTGATATGTTCCATTTTTTAATTACTTACTAAAATTTATTTGTAACCAGAAAATCAATATTTGTGACACTTTTTCAGTCATTCAAGGACACATGCAGAGTGGTGAAAAGTTGTCACCAAACACACACTTCCAGTTGAGGTCCAATAAACGTTGCTCTGTCTTCTTGTTTTTTACTATCATACTGTAAATGAGTGTCCTTTTTGTGGTCAATTTAGTGCCACATATTTTGCATTTTTGTGGGGGGGTTTTGTTGGTGATTTCGCTGTTTAAAATGGCCCCCGACATAGTACTGAAGTGCTGTCCAGTGTCCCTAGGACAACAAGGCTGTGATGTGCCTTACAGGGAAAAGACGTGTTAAATAAGCTCCATTCCAGGACTGTTAGAGTGCTGTTGGTCCTGTGGTCAAGATTAATGAATCAACAATATGTTTTAAAAGTGTCTTTAAACAGAAACACACATTAAAAGGGCTTTGTATTGATAGGTTGAAGGAAATGTTATGAGCAGAGGCTTATGGGAACCCAACCTTGTCTTTCCCTAGGAACTCGGTATTTGCGGCGATTCATAGAACCAAACTACCGTGAATAAAGAGGATACAGAGAGACAGGGAAGGAATAAAAGAGCAAATGTAGTACAATGTTAGTTGGGGGAATCTGGAAGAAGAATATTAGGAATTCTTTCTACTATTTCTATAGCTTTCCTGTATGTCTGAATTTTAAAGTGAAAAAAAAAATATCTGCACCCTTGAAGCAGAACCCTTTTTTCATGCCCAAGAACAATCTAGAGACACTGGGAAAGGATGTAGAATGTTGCTAGGCAGGCATCGATTTACTTGGGGTGGTATGAGCCACATAATTAGGAGGGTCTAACCACGGTCAAAAGAGAAGAGGTGTGTACCTCACATTAGGAGCCCTGAATATGAAAAGAATCATGGGATCATAAGCCACTCAGGTTGGTAGAATATTGGAAAGCAAGGTATGGGATAAATTAGAGCCAGCACTTCAGGTTTAAAACCTTAAACAATGCGAGGTAATTGAAAGTGCTGCTCTTAAGGATACACACTGCTTCCATGGTGCTGGGTCAGCCTGACACCTTTAAAAGAAGAAGGCAGGACCAGATATCTCCTTCCTCTGTATTAATATTCATCTTTTCTCAACATTGTCGTTCTGCCAGAGCCATTTGTCAAACTTCTTTTGATAAAAAATGAGGTACAGAAAACAACTGATGAACAACAACAAAAACCATCTGTTCCATCTGAAGAAAAATGTTTATTTGTGTACTGAAATTGATAGATCTGTTTATTTGGTTGTGTGAATTGGGGAGTGGCTTTCTGCTTGTTTGTTTAAGAAATAAGTATAATTAACAATATTTCTTGGACATATTCTTAAATGTATTTTTATGACAGCATAGCATACACACAAAAGAGCGTATAAATCATAAATGTACAGCTTAATAGCTTTCACAAAGTGATCAACAGAGAATCTTGGTACAGCAGTAGTATTCAGATTCTCTCCCAGAGAGCTATTTCCCCCAAGCGCTCCACTATCCCAACTTCTATAAATTAGTTTTGCCTGTTTTTGAACTTTCTATAAATGCTATCATACAGTATATACTCTTTCTTACCTGGTTTCTTTTATTTAACATTATCTTTATGAGAGTCATGGTTGTTTTATTATGTAACAATAGATTATTTTTTCTCATTGCTATATAGTATTCTATTGTTTGAAGATATCAAAACTTATTTATATAGTCTACTACTTAAGGATATTTGGGTTGTTTTCAGCTTGGAGCAATTATAAACAATATTGCTATGTATACTCATATTGTGTTTTGGTACATAGGGTTATACTTAAATTGTTGGGTATGTGTATATTCAGTATTTAGCTTTAATATGTCAGTTTTCAGAGTTGTTAGTTAAATCAATGTGTACATTCACCAGCAGTATATGGAAATTTTTCTGGGAAACTTTTTATTGTTGTTTTTTACCTTTATTTGGTTGTATTCAGAGACCATTCTATGGGGAAAAGAACACCTATTTTTTGGAAGGTAAAAGTTTTTGATGACCAAGTACAGGAACAAATATTTAAAATATTCCATGGACATAAAATAAAAATTGCAAATTCTATGCTTATATATACACACAATCACAAAAGTAGGACCTGAGTAACTGAGGAGATGTAGTATATTCCAAAGGCAATGTCATACAATGCCTGTCTTCCACAAATTAATATATTTATCAAATGTATTGCATTTAAGTCACAATAAATAATTTTTGTAATATAAAAATTCTATTAAATGCCATGCACAAAGGCAATTATAAAAAATTGACAATAACTAAAAACTGAAAATAAAACAGTAAAGGGATTCTTGTCCAACTAAATACATTGCATTACCATCAAGTTACCATAAAACTTAGAATATGTTGGCACAGAAATAATCAGAGGAGAATATAGAGTCTACAAACTTATCAAATACATATGAATTTTAGATATAATAGGTGATTTTACAGTATATTGAATAATATGCACTTTATTCTCTAACTAGCCATCCAGGAAAATACAATTATACCTTATATGATACCACATTAAAAAATAAATCACATATGAATTTAAAAATTAAATGTTAAAATAGTAAGTATAGTATTAAAATATTTTTTTAAATACTTGTGTAACTTTGTGACTTAAGAACATTGTGGATAGGATTTCCAGAGCTATGTTGAATAAGAGAGGTGAGAATAGATATCCTTGTCTTAGTTCCTGATCATAGAAGAAAAGCTTTCAGTTTTTCACCATTGAGTATATTAGCTGAGGGTTTGTCATATATGGCCTTTATTATGTTGAGGTACTTTCTTCTATACCCATATTGTTGACTGTTTTAATCATAAGTGGAAATATAAACTGGTACGGCCAGTATGGAAAACATTATGGAGGTTCCTCAAAAAATTAAAAATAGAGTTACCGTATGAGTCAGCAAACCCTTTTCTGGGTTTCTGAAAAATTTGAAAACATTTATTTGCAAAAATATATGTACCCCTATATAAATTGCAGCATTGTTCATGGTGACCAAGACATGGAAACAACCAAAATGTTGTTCTAGCCCTAACCGGTTTGGCTCAGTGGATAGAGCGTCCGCCTGCAGACTGAAGGGTCCCAGGTTCGATTCCGGTCAAGGGCATGTACCTTGATTGTGGGCACATCCCCAGTAGGGGGTGTGCAGGAGGCAGGTGATCGATGTTTCTCTCTCATTGATGTTTCTAACTCTCTATTCCTCTCCCTTCTTCTCTGTAAAAAAATCAATAATATATATATTAAATGTCCTTTTAATATATATATATATATATATATATATATATATATATATATATATTAAATGTCCTTCTATAGATGATTGGGTAAAGATGTGGTACATATTTACAATTGAATACTATTAGAAAAGATGAAACATTGCCATTTGCAACAATATGGATGGACATTGAGAATATTATTGTAAGCTAAATAAGTCAGTCATAAAAAGCTAAGAACATATGATTTTACCTCATGTGGGATATAACATGGAAATTCACAGACACAACCAACAGTATGATGGTTATTAAAGGGAAGGGGGGGGTTGGAAGAATAGTAAAGTGTAAAGGGGGTCAAATATATGGTGACAGAAGATAATTTGACTTTGGGTGGTGGGAACACAAAGCAATATAGAGACCATGTATCATAGAAATGTACACTTGACATCTATATAACCTTATTAACCAATGTCATCCCAATAAATTTAATAAAATCAGTTAAAAAAAAACTTTGTAGAACTCAGAAGCCTAAAGAAAATTATCAATGGATTTTAGTACATAAATATATAAACTTTCTGTCAAAATTCAAAAATACACTAGGAGAAAATATTTGCAATATATATGACAAAGCTTATGATCTAAATAATGGCTGAATAAATTACATTTTAAAACTAAATGTTACTCAGTTATTTAAAAATAATGTATTGGATCTATGTGCATTGACCTGGAAAATTTCCTTAAGAAGGAAAAATGCACATGCATTCTAGAAAGATGATGCCAGTGGTACAGCATTTGGATCTTTCTGAGTCCTCACATAGAAATAGTCAAAGCTAGAGAGCTAAAACAAAATACTCACAGTAAAGCTTAAGGTAGCATTTTGAAAAGTTTTAAGTATTATCAGTAATCATAATTAGTAATATTAGTTTTATTATGAAACTCTTATATGTGTAAAGTACAATAAAATACCAAGTAGGATAAAATAAAATAAAAATTACAGTTAGGCATATCATATTTAAACTATAGTAAATCAATGATAAAGAAAAAAATCTTGAAAGAAATCAGAGGAAAAATACTTTAGTTGCAGAAGAGCAAAAATAAGAATTACATGAAACAACTTCTCAAAAACCATGCAAGTAAAATAAGAGTGAAAGAGTGAAGTGAAATATTTTAAAGTGTTGAGAGAGAAAAAAAACAAACACCAACCTGAAAGTCTGTAGTCAGTGATTTTATACTTCAAAAGTGAAAAACTTGGAAGTAAACAAGATGTTCTTTAGTAGGTGCATGGATATATAAAAATATGTTCAGATAATGGAATATTACTCAGTGCTAAAAAAAAAAAAAAAAAAAAAAAAGAATGACATTGGGTGGGTAGTTTGGAATCAGCCACGGTGGGAGCATTTACACCATGGAAATCAGCAAACAAATCAACACTCTCCCTACCACCAGAGCTGCATGTTAAACATTCTTCTGAACACTATACTCAACAGTGGTTCTCAACCTTCTGGCCCTTTAAATACAGTTCCTCATGTTGTGACCCAACCATAAAATTATTTTTGTTGCTACTTCATAACTATAATGTTGCTACTGTTATGGATCATAATGTAAATATCTGATATGCAGGATGGTCTTAGGCCACCCCTGTGAAAGGGTCGTTCGACCGCCAAAGTGGTCATGGCCCACAGGTTGAGAACCGCTGGTAACAGATTCAATGTTTCATAGGATACGGGGAAGTTGTGCTTCACCTGTCTTCCTTTGCCTGGAATCTGGTTGTCCTTAATTTTAATTTTTTTATATTCTTCATTTATAATTCATAAATAAATCAAAATGTTATTACTCTCCTGGAATACTAAAATGTGTTCATAATTATTTTTAAAATATATTTTATTGATTGTTTACAGAGAGGAAGGGAGAGAGATAGAGAGTTAGAAACATTGATCAGCTGCCTCCAGCACACCCCCTACTGGGGATGTGCCTGCAACTAAGGTACATGCCCTTGACCAGAATTGAACCTGGGACCCTTCAGTCCGCAGGCCGACGCTCTATCCACTGAGCCAAACCGGTTAGGGCTATTCATAATTATTTTTAAATCACTAAAAGAAGGTGGGGAAAGAGTAGAAGTTGAGAGGGTATAAGAAGTTAGAAAGTACTCCTGCAATGTTGCTGAACAGTGTAGAAATCTGAAGGCAGAACAAAACATTTATAGTACTTTCAAAGCAGAAGAAAGAGACAGTTGTAAAATTTTGCTTTTCTTAGGTAATATAAAGTTCTGATTGTTTTTTCCCTCCAAACCATACCTATTGCTAATCCCATCATATGGAAATAGCTGATTCCCCACAGGACAGCATATGAAAAGTAGTTCTAGATTTGTGTATTTTTGGCTGAGATGACCAATGCCCTAAAGAACATTGTCACATCTATGTCGAACCAGTAAGCAACTTTCTGTCAGACTAGTTTGAAATACGTTTCTAGGAAACACCATCCTTGCTGGCACACACATCATTCCTTTATCCTCTCTCAGCTACTTTTACATGAACTCCTCAGAGATTAAAACTTAGTGCACCCATAGAAGGGTGGGTCAGGGACCAGTGGTCAGAGATTTTTAAACAGGTGATGGCAAGCAAGAGTGTGACAGTAGCATCAGTAAAGTTCATCTTTCTAATGGAAGATAAATATTATTCCTTAACCTTATAAGAAAAGAGGCAGATGTTATATAACCAAAGCCTCCCAACCCCACCCCTTGCCAAGCCTGGGTTGCTGGCAGCCGCCCTCCATAAACAGAATTAGAACACACCACACAGATAAACTATGTAACATGTGTCAATGGAAGCAGAAGTGGGAATCCCAGCAGCAGAAAACAAACCCTGTTGCCCAGCAACACTGTGGCCATGTGCTGTACAGTAACATCAAGCCCAACCCTTGAAGCAAGACTCCAATTCCTCATCCGTGGAGTCATACATACCAGAATTACAGGCTCGCATGCTATAGGCTTCTGAGTGAAAGGGGACACTCTGATTGTGAATTGTACCACGGGCTTTCCTCATCATGCCAGTGGGAGAAACAGATCATGAGTTCAACTAGAATTTTCATTGCTACGTGACTATTCCAGAAATCATGCAGGGCCACTTAATGATAGCAGTAAATCACTGTGAGAATAGAGGCAAAGTATGTTACCAGGTTGAGAATAGCATTCACACCATTGTTATATTTATATATTTTTAATTTATAGCACACTACATCCCATTTACATTTAATTCTGGGGAAAGCGGAATAAACAGTTGTGTTTTTATAATTTAACAGCCTCATAACACACATACATGTTTACATGCAAAAAACTATGAAGATGAGTGAGGGTTACAAAAGTCAAACCTGCTTCTAGTCATTTCCTCCTCTGTCAAAACATCTTGGACTCGTAAAAGCCTCATTTGTTTCCAGTAATTATTCTGGATGTCTCCATCCTGACAGGTGAGTTTCAAACATCTTCTTAGGCTTATGAGAGAAGCATACATCATTCTTATTTTATAATGAGACAAACGGGACTTGAAGATTCCATTCCCTACGGAGTTCTTCGGACTTTTTTACATTCTTGATCACTACCATTTGCTTGCAAAGTTTTTAACTCTTTGTTAAAAGCATAGCTATCCACATCCAAATTTCAACTGAAAGAGAATATTCTAATTTCCATGACATTTTTTAGCCTGATCATAATAGCTGCCACATATTGTATACTTTTTATTCAGGTTCTTAATTTACATCATTTTATATATTTCTTAGAATGATTTTATGGAGTAGATAGCTTACAGAAAAGTATACTAACAATCAGAAAAACTGAAGAACTTGCTAAGGAGTGCATAGTTAGCAAGATGTAGAGCTAAGATTTTTAACTGTCTTCCTAAAAAGCTGTTGAGTCCTCCTACTTCAATATTCTGCCTCAACATGACACAAAAGACTCACTACTCTTCATTCTTGCTGCTTTGATTTCTTGAGTCAGCAAGATGTACACACTGTATTCCATCAATTTTTGTGAAAATTGAGAACAGGAAAGTAAGTATCCTAGTTTGTTCCTGATCGGGTATTTCTGCTGGGAATGAACCCAATGAGAAAGGTCTGAATTGCCTCTCAGATTCCCTCCTGAGAGTATACTGTAGTTCCAAGGAAGACGGCCATTGCCGTTGTAACTGAGACGGGCTGACTTTTGTGCTGTCTCTGTGAGATCTGCCCTGGCACTCACATTTCCTGGCCCTTAACTTGATGAATGTTGGCACAGTCCAGTGGCTATTGCTTGCAGGAGTCTTAATGAATGATTGCATTCTGATTGACTTCTAGCCCAGACAAAATGCTGAATATGCTCACTTTCAGTACCCAGTGGCTCTTCCATTACTACCCAACTGAGTTTTCTATGTAGACCAAAGTCCCTAATAAATTTAATGTTAAATTCAGTCACAAAAGTGCAAACTAGCCATTGTGACTTGCAGCCTGTAGAGAGACATCAAGATTATAGTTGTAGTACCTTCCTCTCCATTTTGCTGTACATCTAAAACTGTTTTAAAAAATAAAACATGTATGCCTGCATATAAGCCTAACCAATGGACACAGACACCAGGGGGGTGAGGGCATGAGTGGGGCGGGGGGGGGGCAATGGAGGGATAAGTACACATATGTAATACCTTAATCAATAAAAAAAAATAGCAGATAAAATAAATAAAAAATAAAAGTTTTTTAAAAACAGATAATAGGTGTAAATTTATAAGCATACTTCAATTCTATGTGCCTCAAAATCAGTAGGTCAATGAAAAGTAAAACAAAAGGAGTATGGATTTTTCTTAGAAAGGTAACCAACCTCAATTTTGTATCACTAATTTAGTTTTTTATATTACTCTTAGGAATAAGTTTCTCCATCTTTGTATACTTGATTGCAATATTATGTGATACTAAGATCCTAATAAAAACACAAGGGGAGGAAATACTGAAAGTACCAGACTGCACATTTGGATATATGCATAAACAGTGCAGGTGGAAAGAGCTGGAGATAGTATCTGTGTGCCTATCTTTTCTTAGGCTGGTAACTTTTATCTCTCCCAGTCTTAGTTTCCTTACCTGTTGGTTAGAGATAATAGAACTACTTTTTTTTTTTTTTTTTTCAGAGAGGAGTTGTGAAACTTAAATAAATAAGATAATGATTGTGAAAGTGTTTCCTAATATAGAGTTCTATATAAATGCTAATATTTAGTAATATGATAGAGAGACGTGATTATTTGGCTGATGATCTAATTTTTCAGTTTTATAGGTCTCGGGAAAGGAAGACATTAGAGTAATATGTTTGTTTATATATACTATTTCTTTAATAGCAAAAAACATGAACACATTTCAGAAAGTACTTTTCAAAGCATCCTATTTTGCACATTTGTTTGACAAAACTCTCCTTGCTCTTTCTATTCAAAATGTGGGGTTTTTTTTTTCATTATGAGTGATATATCCTTAATGAAAAATTAGAAAGTATACAAAAGGAGTATGAAAAATTACCTATAACACCACTCAGATAAAAACACTTAATATTTAGTCACATTTTGGGGGGGGGGGGGTATTTTCCATATAATTCTACTAGAGGCCTGGTGCACAAAATTTGAGCATGGGTGTGGTCCCTAGGCCTGGCCATTGATCAAAGTGCAAGCGTCTGGTGTGGAAGGGCAGGTCCCAGCTGACCTCTGGGCCCTGGGCAGCACCTGGGCCCCCGGGCTCCCAAGCGCCCCCCCTCTGTCTGAGTCACAACAGTGAGTGTGGCTGAATGCCGTGGGCCAGGGCACAGCATGGGCCTCTGGGCTGCCCAGCAGCACCGCACAGAAGCCGGGCAAGCAGCACGCTCTCACCCAGCCAGCCTCACAGACCAGCTCCTGCACCAACCCACGAACCCACGGGAGCCCAGCCTCTGTGATCCCGGTGGCTGCGGCCTGCCTTACCCAAAAGAGGCCATGCAGGTATGGGGCAGGATCCTCAAAGGCGCCCAGGGACTTCCCCAATGTGGGAGCCCTGGCATCCCGGGCAAAGGTAGCAGGGGGAGTGAGAGTGAGCTTGGTGGACTCCCCGCATTCTCACCGCACCTCTGTCCCAGTCACCCCTGCCCCCAGGTAGCAGGTAAGAGGTCATGACGCATGGCCAATGCCCACCATGTTCCATGCCGCCCCCTGGTGATCAGTGCACATCATACTGAGCATTCCAACTCCCAGTTGAACTCCAGGTAGAGGGGACAATTTGCATATTAGGCTTTTATTATATAGGATATTTTAACCAAATAATAGGATTGTGCTCTTTATTGAATCCTGTCTAATAATTTTTCTTTTATAATAGTAACATATGTTATTACAATTTTTTTCTTTGTGTCAATCAGTATTATCCAATAATATTATTATAGTCTATTTTAAATATGACAAAAATAACTTATTATTACTCTACTAATGGGTATTTTATTTACATTGTTTCTCTATTCAAAGAATTCTGCAATTAATGTGCATAAATACAAATCTTTGTCCAACCTGTCCAAGAATTGAAAATACTCTGACAAAGAACATGAGCTTTTCTAAGGCTCCTAGACGATCTGAACAAGTTGTTTTTCACATAAATTGCATCCATTTACACATGCACCAGCTGTAAGAGGGTTCATCTC
This sequence comes from Myotis nattereri, assembly GCF_964212035.1. Taxonomy (NCBI): domain Eukaryota; kingdom Metazoa; phylum Chordata; class Mammalia; order Chiroptera; family Vespertilionidae; genus Myotis; species Myotis nattereri. The sequence goes on from NC_138080.1 coordinate 56,396,367, forward strand.
AACAATACTTGTTAACATTGGTTATTATATTTTCAAAAAACATTTGCTTAATTGAAAGCTAGAAAAAAAGGTACCTTATTTAAAATCTTTTTATTTATAATGATATTAAGTATTTATGTGCTGAATAATTCAACTAATTGATCTATCATGGTAGTTAAAATCTCTTACAATAACTAAATTTGCTAAAACTACTTGGAATTCCCAAAAGCATTTACTTCTCTATTAGTATTACTATATTAATCCATGCATAAGGATTTTCAAATGTTTTTATTTTTGTTATGAATACCACCACCTGTTGATTAAAATGCATTTCATATTTTTGCTTTAAATTCTACCATATGTAATACTAATGTTGCTTTTTAAAAATCAGTATTTGCCTTGCATTTATTTGCCAATATTTCAAAAACGTATTTTAGGTGAGGAAATTATAAATAGCATATCACTGGATTTGCTCTTCCATTGAGATGTTTAACTAATAGACCTTTATTGATCTAACTAATACTTGGTCATATTTCTATCAATGCATTTTTTTTGTCCTTTTAAAATATTTGCTTGCTAATTTTCCCTATTTATTTTTCCTGAATTGGGTTTAGTTTTGAGGTTTGGGTTTTTATTTTTTTCTGTTGTTTATTATCTTTAATTGGGAAAGAAGAAACCCTACACTTATTCCTTAACTAAATACCTTGAAGCCTTCAAAGACAGCATAAAATTATAGTAAAGTAACCAGGGCAGACTAATTATTTGTTGACTACCACTGATGAAAAGTAATATGCTTTGTGCCTTTGATTTCAAGTACTCTCTAATTTCTAGATTTTAACTTAATAAAGAATATTAACCCCTTATTTTCCCTTTTTAATATCTTATATAATAGAAGGTATGTATTTTAAAGGGAAACCAAATTTTATAACTCATGTGTTAACTTTAAAAATTATTAGACTAATAATGATTTAGACTAGTGGCCCTTTTCAGCCACACTTTCCCTTGTCAAAAATTCCGATCTTTGACACTATTTGTTTTATAATAACTCAGATTTCAAATTATTTATTTACATTGCCTGGATAGCTTATTATTAATCTATACTCATCAAAGAATGCCTTTCTGTTGCTTTCACACATTGATAACTTGATAAAGCCCTATAATAAAGATATGAAGAAGAGGGGGGAAACCAAGATGGCTGCATAGGGTAAACACCGGAGATTGCTGCCTCGCACAACCACTTCAAAAATACAACTGAAAGATGGAACGGACATCATCCAGAACCACAGGAAGGCTGGCTGAGTGGAAATTCTACAACTAGAAGGAAAGAGAAAAGCATACTGAGACTCAGAGGAGGTACGGTGCGGAAGTAAAACACAAAGGTGCGGAGGTGCATGCAGAGAGGGCTGGCGGCTGAGGTCATGATTGTCTTTTTCAATTGGGAGGGAGTCTCAGGCTCTGAGCTCTAGTTCCGGGTGAGTCTCTGGGGACCCAGACTCATACAGGAGAAACGGGACTGTCTGGCATTGGTTGGAACTTGAGGGCAGCTTTCTCTTGGAGGCACACGCAGAGATAGCCGAGGCCTCTGAGGACAGGACTGAGAGCAGCCATACTGCTCACTCCACCCGCCCAGTTGATCCCCTGGGGCTCTGCCCCACCCAAGCTGTGCCCTGAGGCTTTTGCATATGACCGGCCCCGCCCTTTGTAATCTGAAAATTACTTAACAAACTGCAGCTGCCCCAAGGCCTCAGGGCAATGTGCATTGCTTTACAGCTGGCTTCTGCAGGGTAGCCTCAGGCAGAGGCTAGATTAGCACCTCCTTAGATCCAAGAGCTAGTGTACACAGTGGTCAGAGTGGGACCATCCAATTATAACTCCTCAGATCCATAAGGGACACACTCAGGGGGCTGACTCACTGAGCACCAAAGCCCCACTGAAGCAAGTCTTGCCCCAGAGGGGTGTCTTCAGCACAGAAATTCTCCCACCATAGACACAGCTGATTCTCACAGCCAATTGGCCTGGAGGTCAAATCCTCCCAGTGTTACCTACAACAATCAAGGCTTAACTACAACAAGACTGTGCACAAAGCCCACAAGGGGGTGCACCAAGAATGTCTACCTCAGGTAATTGGGGAGGCTGAGCCACCGGGCCCTATAGGACACTTAGCACAGAAAGCCACTCTGTCGACACAGCGAAGCATAAAAAATGCGAGACAAAGAAACAGTACACAAATGACAGAAATGGAGGAAAGAAAACTACTGGATATAGAGTTCAAAACCACACTTTTAAGGTTTTTCAAGAACTTTCTAGAAACCTCCGATAAATGTAGTGAGATCCTTAAGAAATCTAGTGAGACCCTCAATGTTGTGATAAAGGACCAACTAGAAGTTAAACATACACTGACTGAAATAAAGAATATTATACAGACTCCCAACAGCAGACCAGAGGAGCGCAAGAATCAAGTCAAAGATTTGAAATGCGAAGTAGCAAAAAACACCCAACCAGAAAAGCAAAATGAAAAAAGAATCCGAAAATACGAAGATAGTGTAAGGAGCCTCTGGGACAGCTTCAAGCGTACCAACATCAGAATTATAGGGGTGCCAGAAGAAGAGAGAGAGCAAGATATTGAAAACCTATTTGAAGAAATAATGACAGAAAGCTTCCCCTACCTGGTAAAAGAAATAGACTTACAAGTCCAGGAAGCACAGAGAACCCCAAACAAAAGGAATCCAAAGAGGACTACACCAAGACACATCATAATTAAAATGCCAAGAGCAAAAGACAAAGAGAGAATCTTAAAAGCAGCAAGAGAAAGAAAGTCAATTACCTACAAGGGGGTACCCATCCGACTGTCAGCTGATTTCTCAACAGAAACTTTGCAGGCCAGAAGGGAGTGGCAAGAAATATTCAAAGTGATGAATGCCAAGAACCTACAACCAAGATTACTTTATCCAGCAAAGCTATCATTCAGAATTGAAGGTCAGATAAAGAGCTTCACAGATAAGAAAAAGCTAAAGGAGTTCATCACCACCAAACCAGTATTATATGAAATGCTGAAAGGTATCCTTTAAGATGAGGAAGAAGAAGAAAAAGGTAAAGATACGAATTATGAACAACAAATACACATCTATCAACAAGTGAATCTAAAAATCAAGTGAATAAATAATCTGATGAACAGAATGAACTGGTGATTATAATAGAATCAGGGGCATAGAAAGGGAGTGGACTGACTATTCTTGTGGGGGGGGGGGGGTGGGGGTTGCGGGAAGAGACTGGACAAAAATCGTGCACCTATGGATGAGGACAGTGAGTGGGGGTGAGGGTGGAGGGTGGGGTGGGAACTGGGAGGAGGGGAGTTATGGGGGAAAAAAGGAGGAACAAAAGTAATAATCTGAACAATAAAGATTTAATTTAAAAAATATGAAGAAGAAAAGAAGAAGAAGTAGGAGGAAGAGGAGGAGGAGGAGGAGGAAGAGAAGGAGGAGGAGGGGGATAGGGACAGAGGAGAAAAAGAAAAGGAGGAGTAGGGGGGAAGCAGAAGAAAAAGAACATATATTTTGCTTACTATGGTTCAGGGACTCTTCTAAATATTTTAAATACATTCATTTATTTATTCTTAACAATACCCATAAAAAGTACATTTATTATCTGCATGTACTGTTGATCTTTTCTTTTTCCATAATGACTCCTATATCCTCATTCTCATTCATATTCTCTTTCTTTCACCTTCTCTTTCCTCCTTTCCCTTCTTTTTTCTCTCTAGGTTTCAATGATTTTCCATAAGTCTGATGGTTTTTCTACTTACTCATCCTACAGAGCAGGATGCTCTCTTAGTAGTGGCTTATAATCAAATAAAATACTGGTGGAATTTGTATGGGTCTCTGCTTAAAGCTTTCACATTTTTAAAGACCATACTTTAAGGCAAAAGAAACAAATTAAAAACAAAGGAGAAATTACATTCAGGGCAAATTTTCATTATAGGTTCAGAGGTTCTTAATTCTAGAGGTATTGGATAGGGAATTAGAGCCATATGTAATCACAACAAAGGACTTCATTTCAGTTTCTGAATGAAGGCCCTTACTTGGTATGACCCAGATCTCTCAAAAGTTGCAGCTTCTGTCCTGTTTCAGCCACTTCGGACAACTTACTGCTTGCTGTACTTGACACTCTGCTCACCAACCTTCCTACGATGTGCTGAGCATTGAGCTAATCCTGGAAACATGAGGGGGACTTTTCCTATTTTCAAGGGTCTGATGGGAGATACAAACATAAAAATGGTGTGTCTTGACATAAAATGATATGGGATATAATATGTAAATATTGGATACTCTGATGGTTTATTTAGGAAATGGACAAATTATCAGGTTGTGATACAGCACAGGTAAATGAAATTATTTCTATAGAGCTACTAATGGAACTCACTTTGAATTGATCATTGCATGTGTTGAGACAAATCTATTTGTTAGTTTGTATTGGTTTGATTTTTATTATATCATTAGCCAACCTTTGGGTTATTTTTCTCTTAATAAAATGTAGCCTCTTTTAATTCATTTTATGCCAAAATCGGTCTATTCTTTTTTCATTCCATCTTCATGTATATTCGTATCTCAAAAGCTCACCCAAAACGTTACATTCAGTAGAGACAGAAGGCCAGAGGGAAAACAATCAACTTGTTCTACTCATGCACAGATAAAACAATTTACACAGTGAAACAACCATCATCACCAAACTGTATCTCAGCCTATAGACCATCTCCTCACTGTGTGCAGAGACTATTATGCACAGATTATTATGCACACTGAGAAAATTCACCTTGAACAAATTCTTTAAGAAGTTAAACTAAGCATGAATTTAAAAAGAGAAAAGTATTGCCCTAGCTAGTTTGGCTCAGTGGATAGAGTGTCAGCCTGTGGACTGAAGGGTCATAGGTTCGATTCTGGCGAAAGGCACATGCCCGGGTTGCGAACTCGATCCCCAGTGGGGGGCATGCAGGAGGCAGCCAATCAGTGATTCTCTCTCATCATTGATGTTTCTATCTATCTCTACCTCTTCCTTCCTCTCTGAAATCAATAAAGAAATATATATATTTTTTAAAGTATTGCCCAGATAGTGTGGTTCAGTGGTTGAGTGTTGACCTATGAACCAGAAGGTCACAGTTAGATTCCTGGTCAGGGCACATGCCCAGGTTGCAGACTTAATCCCCAGTGTGAGGTGTGCAGGAGGCAGCCGATCATGATTCTATCTCATCATTGATGTTTCTATCTCTCTCTCCCTCTCCCTTCCCCCCTGAAATCAATAAAAATATATATTATTTAAAAAGCATTGTCTGATTTTAAATATATATATATATATATATGTATATATATATATATATATATATATATAAAATAGTCAATATATAATACATTGAAATATATATATTCCGACCATCCAACCGGTAGCTATGACGTGCAATGACCACCAGGGGGCAGACACTCAATGCAGGAGCTGCTGAGCTGTGGAGACTTGGCAGGTTCTCAGGTGACACACCCAGAACCAGAGAGGTGGGAGCCCAATTCCAGGGTGTGTCACCCAAGAACTGCCCTCTCGCTGGGACCCTTCAGGAGATGTCAGAGAGCCGGTTTCGGCCCATTACCCACAGGCCAGGCCAAGGAACTCCACCAGTGCATAAATCCGTGCACCAGGCCTCTAGTGCTATATATAAAATATTATAGACCTAGGTGGCTCAGTTGATTAGAGCATTGTCCCATACACCAAAAGTCATGGGTTTGATTTTTGGTCAGGGCACATTCCTAGGTTGCATGTTCAATCTGTCAGGGTGCCTACAGGAGGTCACCAATTTATTTTTCTCTCTCACATGGATATTTATCTCTCCTTCCCTTCCTCTCTCTCTATAAGTCAGTAAAAACATATCCTCAGGTGAGTATTAATTTTTTTTAAATATTAGATATAGATACACATATATGTCAGTTTCAGCTTGAAATTTGACAGTTTATTGGTGGGAACATGTGTATAAGCATTTCCATGGGGAATCCATTCATTATGAAAACAATTATGCCTACATGACAATAAGGCAAACAGCAGAAGACAAATCAGATAGGAAGAGTGAAGATGAAAATTCAAAGGCTTGCAATAAGAGATTCTTTTCTCAATTTGCTGATGGTCTGTTTCTCCAAGTTAATAGTAATCTGATACCGTATGTTCAGTTCAGCCCCTGCAGCTTTTAGTGCTTGCCTCTTTCAGACGCAGGCTGCTAGGTCAGCGGCTTCAGCTGCTTTTGGCAGTGTTTTGATTTTTCACAAGAATTGTTACAGTAACTCAGAATCTAACTGAGTTTCTTAGATAAACTTTTAAGCTAAGTGCTTTTATCTCTCCACTAGGATATCAGACTGCCAAGAAAGCCAACAATGGCCATGCATATTTATATTTATTCAGATAAATGATTAGGGTTTATAAATAACTTTCTGACAGTTTATAGAGAAGTTTGTAAACCTGTCAATTTATTATGACATTTATATTTATATGTCCAAGTTAAATTTTTAGCATGTCTTTACTTATAATGTAAGGTCAAATCTCAAATGCATAGAAAAATACTATATATACTCTGTACATTTCATTATAAATTAAAGCCCATTCTTAGAAACAGTATTGTTTGCTTTGGGGAAGATTAAGATATACACACAAGTAAGTGAAGAAAAAAAGTGTAAAAAACAAAGGCTCTAATTTATTTTTAAAATGTGCCCAATGATTTTTAATAAGCAAAATGCCAGTAAGTGGGTAAACAAGTAAACATCTAGAAAGGGCATAGTTTAGAGTTCTCTGGAAGACATTGGCTATTCTCAGTTTATAAGAAAAAAAATTATTTTCTAATCTGTTTACATTTTTCTCATCATTGTGTGGAAGTATCACTGCATAGCATTCTCTGAAAAGCTTTGAGCTCTGTAATTGGAATCTAAAGGGAAAGAGTGGAACAGACATAGACCACGACTTCAGTGTTTTCAGGGAATATTTACTTCAACCTTCAGAAGTGGACTCACTTGGAAGGACAGATATTCTCTTGGACAGTTTTTGCCAACTCCTGGGGTTTAAAAATACTGCTTGGAGAAGTTTCCCTCTTATATTATCTCTAATAATTCATTTAGGGAAAATGACCTTGTTGTGCAACTCTGCTTGGAACTGTTAATTAAAACTAACGAGGATCTTGCTGTTTTGCACTGGCTTGTTTCTCCCATCAAGCTAGTTTAATCTGGATGGGTCTGACGTCCTGCCTGGGCAGATCTGACATTCTGCCAGGAAGCCAGCAATGGGCTGGGGAAGGTTGAAACGCCGAGCTGGCAAGCAGCAGAGTTCTGAAAGTTGAATTTGGGGCACAAACAACAGAAAGGAGGCCTGGCGCCCAGACGTAAAGGTGACAAAATTCCAAGTTACCAATGTTGGAGGAAGCCACTCCCTCTATATCAGAAAGATTTATACTTCTTTTCAGTTATCAATTAAAAACTAATCATAGACATTGAGGAATTTCCTGCACTTAGCATTGCCACTGAGAAACATGCAGACTCAAGAAACACTGACATGTCCAGTGCCAGAGACCTGCACTAACAATGATCTACTTGCCTATTCTACATTTTAAAATAATACTAAGCTAGATTTGCTTCCTATGAGAGACCCACTTTTTGGTTTTAGGAGTAGGGACTGTTTCAGTTTTAAAACATATTTTAAGAAGTAATGATTTTTAAACAATGTAATAGATTCCCTAAAGACTTACAAATGATATATAACTTATATTTGGCAGATAGAGATATTTCAGTCACCCAGGAGGGGACACTAGCAAAATTGGAGGGGCTATTGCAACTCTCAAATATCACTGTTCCCTCCAGATTAACACACACTATTTCCTTCTCTAGACAACAACACAAGATTGTATTATTTTCTTCATATATATAGATATAAAATTGAAACAGAAGCTTGCAATTTCCTAACTAGTTAGGAGTTACACATTAATAAGCATGTCTTCCTTTCATATACTGCTTATGTTTAGTCCCTCTATGTGACAACTAATTAATAATAAAATAATAGAATGAGGGGAATATTGCTAAGACGTCAGTTTGACTCCCCCAAAGCTTTGTTGTCCCTTGGTATCCATGGGGTATTGGTTTTAGGACCCCCTTGGATACCAAAACCTTCAGATGCTCAAGTCTCCTCTATAAAATGATATAGATCAATGCATATAATCAGCATTATATGGACTCCAGACATAGTCCATTATATGGACTTCAGAAACATTTTATAGGTATTTATTTTAAAAAATCTGTGTATGTGTGGACCCGCTCAGTTCAAACCTGTGTTGTGCACGGGTTAACTGTATGAAGGTGATGGTGGCTATTTGGCTGTATGTTTGCCAAAACTTGCAGAATGCTGTACTATAAAGAGTAAATGGGAGAGAAAACTGTGGGAGGAGGAATTACCAAAAGTTAGTAAGAAGACAGAGGGCAAACATTAGAGCCAAACCTTTTGCCAAAGGGTGAAGTATAGTGGAGCTGGGGATGTGGGTATGATCTTAGGCATTTGATACATTTGAGTTCCTGAGCAAGTTATTTAACCTCTCAAAGTCTGCACATCTCCTGTGAAATGCAGACATGTACTAGTAACACTCACTCCATGGGGGAGCTAACTAATAAAATGTATATGCTTTGTCTGAGCTCAGTATTTGACACATAATGATTATTCTGAGTAAATGGTAGTTGTAGCAGATGCCTGCAATGCCCTGTGTCCCATCCCCCAGGCTCACTCTGATTTCAGGCACAGATGAGAGGGACAGGTTTATGTGTCAGCCTCCTGATGTACAAACAGCACCCCATCTCGGTACCTCTCTGCATTCTGCCCCAGATCCTGGGAGCACTGCTGGGCCCGCTGAACGTGCAACCCAGGAATGTAGGGGAGTTAAGACCCCTGAAAAAAACCTCAGTAAATAATGGATAGCAAGCAGCACCTGTCCAGCAGAAGGTGAACGGTGGAGGTTCCAGCAGAATAGAGGCCCCATGCTCATACCAGTGACCATAATAATGGACCTTCATATTATCTTCCTCATCTCCATCTCATAACCTTATTCTCTCTCTCCAGCTTTCTGTGATCACTGCTCAAGTAAACTGTCTGCCTCGATGCCCTATAGGAGGTTCTGCTTTCAAGATAACCCAAACCAAGACCATAACCATTACCAGAAAACTGCCCTTTTAAATCAGATGCAATGACTCCATGAAATGTCCATTCCTCATGCCCCCAACCATATAGGCTCCTCTTCAGCCAATGCTTTTATGTTGTGATTTGTAACGTGCTACATACATGTATCTATATTAGCATACAACCTCATGTGGCTGTGGAGTGTAGAATTTGTGGCTTTGTGTCCCAATCGTATTACACCGTGGCTTCTCCACTCTTTTCTACCCAACAGAAAATTCCTGCTGAAAATGGGTGGGACCCCTGTTCTTACATCTCCAAGCCCACTTCTTTCCAACACTTGCCTAATCATTCCCTATTCACAATACTATTTCAACCTGGCCAGGTGACTCAGCTTGTAAGTTCAATTCCTGATCAGGACACATACCTAGGTTGCAGGTTCAATCCCCTGTCAGGGTGCATATAAGAGACAACCAATTGATGTTTCTCTCTCTCTAAAAAAAATGCAATAAAAACATCCTTGGATGAGGATTTTTAAAAGTACTATTTCATTACTGAGACACTACAAAACAGGCTGTGTCAAGCCCATGGGCTCCTATGGCACAGACTTAACTTCAGTGCTCACAAGAGGCTTTCACTCTCCATAAAATATTCTATTTTCCACACTCACAATAAGTAGTTAAGCCCTTGCCATCACTTAATTTTTTTCTATGCTTTTATGGATTGCTTTGCAAAGCACCCATGCATAAAAATTGCTTTATAGCATTTGTTTATTGAGCACATAATAATTTCAAGACACTATGCTAGTCTCTATGGAATGCATTGGTAGATCATTTCCATGATGATAATAATAATAATAGTAGCAATAATAATCATAATGATAATTGCCAATAGCTCTTGAGCACTTATGATGGGCCAGGAACAATTCTAAGTGCTTTGTGTGTATTCTGACTTTCACACAGAGATACATATAAACACCACACAGTTAACAAACAATGACAAGTGTGTGACGTGGGCAATACTTGTTTCTGGAGGTCATAAGAGGCTTAACACCTGAAGGGTAAGAGAAGGTGAAGTTCACATCAAGGAAAAGACTCTTGACCACAAAACTAAGGGCTGTAAAGGTGTTACTACGTAAGTCAATGGGTTCCATTGAAGGTTTTGGGTAAGGGGGAGGGATTTAAAAGTAATGCTTTTGGAAATATGGTAACAGTGCAAACTGGATTAAATGGAGAAAAAGTAAAATCAGAGAGACTAATGAGGAACTGACATAAAGAGGTGATGATAGGAAACTCCCTTTGCCATCAGACATGAGGAAAGAGGAATCAATGATGACTCAGGTTTCTTCAGCAAATATCAGGAGAGGGCTTGTTTATGGAAGGCTGGTGATGAGTCAAGTTCTAGAGATGTTAGATGGATATAGCAGTGAGATGTCTATTCACAGGGGATTGAAGAACATCTTTTGAAATTAATGGAGAGCTAGGTTTTGGGATGCATTAGAACTCAAGTAAAATGACTGACAGTATAAACCCAGACAGCAACATCCTGCCCCATCCCAAGAAATTCATGCTTAAGGTTCTTCAAACATCTTTTTTCAAAAAAAAAATGAATTTATTGGGGCGCCATTGGTTTGCAAAACCATACAGGTTTCAATTGTACAGCTCAACAAAATACCAGCTGCACACGACATTGCGTGCCCATCACCCCAACACAAAGTCTCATTCTGTCCCCTTTTTTGCCCCTTTGCCCACCTCCACCTTCCCCCAGCACCCTTTCCCTCTGGCTATCACCACACTGTTATCTGTGTCTAGATGTTATGTGTATATGTTTTTTGGCCAATCCCTTCTCCTTCTTTCATCAAACATCTTCCTTTGCTGTTTCCACTATCCAATGCCCCACCCTCACTTCCACTCATGGTTGTTTGGAAAACAGTTCTTATTATTTGCAAAAACTACTTATACTATAAAAGAAAATCTAGCCCAAGACTGTGTAAGAAATAAGCCCCCTTGCAATAAGATTTAACAAACACTAAAGCAGTATTGAAATATTGTTATATCCTTTAAAATGAAATTATTATCTATATATGCATCTGGTTATGATACCTGGCTGGGTTTTTGATGGTTTTATAGCTTATACCAGTGCTATCTAATAAAACTTGCTCTGGTGATGGAAATGTTACTTATCTTAAAATGTGGTAAGTGCAACTGATGAACTGAACTTTTAACTTTAATTTTAATTAACTTAAATTTAAATAGTCATATTTGGCCACTCTCTAAACTTCTACTGAACAGGCCTATAGTTTCATCGCCAATTAACATTAGAAAGCCAACCTGTATCACCTAAAAATATTCTTTTTCTAATTTTGTGTTGTTTTTTTTTTGTTTGGTTTTGTTATTTGGTTTGGATTGGCAGAATCGGATATTTGGGAGAAATGCTGGTACTTGAATTTTAATCCCTTCAAGTGAAATTATTAGTATATTGAAATACTTTCATGCTTTTAAGTTTGTCAACATCCTGAGTCATAAACAAGACATATTTTGTTTTAAATAGTTTCAAGAACAATCGTAACTGGTTTGGCTCAGTGGCTAGAGCGTTGGCCTGTGGACTGGAAGATCCTGGGTTCGATTCCTGCCAGGGGCACATGCTCAGGTTGAGGGTTTGATCCCAAGTGGGGGGCATGCAGGGGGTAGCTGATCAGTGATTTCTCTCTCGCCATTGATGTTTCTCTTTCTCTCCCTCTCCCTTCTTCTCTGAAATCAATAAAAAAATATATTTTTTTAAAAATAATATAAATAAATGCTAAAGACCTCTTAAGTAGGAGGACTTTCCTCAAAAACTAAATACTATATGGTTAGACACTAGCCTATATATGCTCTCTGGCTGCCTTAGGAAGAATAGTTTTAAGCAGATTATTAAATAAATCTAAGCATCTCACTTTATTTTGTTTTCTAATGTGGTAATATAAAGGATCTCCAGTAGTGCCCTGTCCTGTTCCTTTATCTATTGTCCACATCACTGTTGAAACCCTGAAGACATACATGTGTTGCTTTTTTTCTAGACAATCTAGTCTTATTAGAAATCACCAAAATGCTAGCAGCTAATAACATCAAGTAACTTGTGATTAATAAAAATATACAATATAGCCCAATTGTGGTGGCTCAGCTGTTTAGTGTCAAACTATGAACCAGGAGGTCACAGTTCAATTCCTGGCCAGGGAACATGCCAAGATTGCAGGCTCAATCCCCAGTAGGGGGTATGTAGGAGGCAGCCTATCAATGATTCTCTCTCATCATTGATGTTTCTGTCTCTCTCTCCCTCTCCCCTTCCTCTCTGAAATCAATAAAAATATATTTTAAAAATATACAGTGTAAAATAAAGTCTTAATCCCCCTGGTTCACTATTTATTCTCAGCCACATCAGATATTACCCAAGACACATTCCTTCTTGATCTTTGCTCCTCCCCTGCCTTCCCATAACCAGTGCTATCTTTGTTTCAGTCCTGCGTCTCTAGCCATTCTTTATCTTATTTTCTCTTTGGTTATTCTCCTAACTCCACCATCACTCAGGTTTTCTCCTTAGTCTTTCACATGTCTAACTCTATACTTCTTGAAAACAGAATTTTTCCATCTCTTCAATTTAGCTCTTAGCTCTAGGCTGATGAGTCCCAAAGCTTAGTCCCTTCCACAACACCAGACGATGTGTTCTACAATCCTCTGTGCATGGACATCTCACTGCTACATCCATTTAGCATCTCTAGAACTTGACTCATCACCAGTCTCCCATAAACAGGTCCTCTCCCGACGGTCATCTAGACCAAGAAATCAGAGTCATCATTGATTCCTCTTTCCTCACCTCTGATGGCAAAGGGAGTTTCCTATCATCACTTCTTTATGTCAGTTCTACAAATTCAGTCTCTTCATTAGTCTCTCTAATTTTACTTTTTCTCCATTCAACCCAACATGCACTGTCACCATGTAAATCTTCCAAAATTATTATTTTAAAATCACTTCCCTATCAAAAACCTTCAATGGACACCAAAGACTTACATAGTTGTAAATCTACACCCCTTCACAATGAGCTCAAGACCCTTAATCCTGACACAAACCCCACCTTTTTTACCATTACTTTCTTCCTAATACAAATTGTGTTCCTGCATCCACACTAGTTTCCCACTTCTAAGTTCTTGCTCACAGAGCTTCTCTCCAACACCTGCTCCCAAATGCCTTCTCCTCTCCATGCTGTTTCTCAAACTTGAACTTCTTTCTGGTCCTAGCTCAGTCTATCTTTCCATGTGACCCTTCAGATGTTAATCCTCTTCTGATCTTCAAAAACAAGTATTGCCCACATCACACACTTGTCATTCGTTGTTAGTTGACTGTGTGGTGTGTGTATGTGTGTGTTTGTGTGTATCTGTGTGTGAAAGTTAGAATATATGTAAAGCAGTTAAATGGTTCCTGGCCCATAATAGGTGCTCAAGAGCTATTAGCAATTATCATTATGAGTATTCTTATGGTTACTATTACTATTATCATGGAAATGATATACCCATGTATTATATAGAGCCCAGCATAGTGTCTTGAAATTATTATGTGCCCCATAAATACAAATTCTGTAAAGCAATATTTATGCATGGATGCTTTGCAAAGCAATTCATAAAAGCATAGAAAGAAGTGAGTGATGGCAAGAGCTTAACTAATCATTATGAGTGTAAAAAATAGATTTTGCATAGAAAATTCTTTTATGAAAATTTTTATCCAGTTTGTGTATACATCCAAATTATAATATATTTAGTCTCTTCTTGAGGATAACAGCCCTCCTCCTACCCATCTGTCATATCAGGTTGCACTGAGCAAATGCTAATTTACCTTTTTGATAAATCATTTGACAATTTCTGGTTGCAGATATCACATGCAAGGTTGCACATCAGTGAATCAAATTTGAATCCATATTGTCAAGTTCATGTTTAGAATAAAATTATGTTGCATCTTTCATATAAACTTTAAAAAGAAGTTGTATATCAAACGAGTACACACATGTAACTTGAATGCAAGGCAAAGGAATATATTATTATCTTATTGGCTATGAAATTACTGAACCAACCTAGTGATTTATGGAAGAAGGATTAAGCAGCTTTGGTTGAACTTGTGCAGTGCAACTTCTAGATACCCAGTCCATTAATTCATTAAATAAAAAGAGCATTCTTTTCATTCTGATTATCTCAGCTGCACATGTTAAATATGCTAAAAGCTAAACACAATAATATTCCTTTTTATTTCATCTGCCAACTCCTCAGAAATAATTAACCTATATTAAGAGAAGTAATTCTTCATTCAAAATTATTTTTACCAATGCAAAGGAAGTAACATGCAAGAAAAATTCATATAACCTAGTCATTTAGTACAAAAATAGAACTGAAAAAGCATTAACATCAATATAGTTCAATACAAAGGAGAAAATTGCCTGTGTTTACTTTAATTTCATAGGATAAATATATATTTCAGATTTTCCGTATTCTTAAGGGCTTTTGTTGACATTTTAGAGACTAATTTTATTATAATCAGGAGTATTTGAAGATGCTTTAAATTTTGAAGAGAAAAATATTAATTTTTGAATATACTTGAATTGAAAAATATCAACATGATTTTTGACCTCCAAAGTCAGCAATTATGGCAAAGCATCATAGACATGAGGAACAGCGTTGAGCAGTAAAAGATCCAAATGGGAGTTTTCTAATATGATACACTGAGAGAGGAGGGGCCATCATTTTCTGGGCACTGAGAAAGACATTCTAAAAACATTCTCAGGCTCTCATGTTACCTAGGTAGGTAGGTAGGTAGGTAGATAGGTAAACAGGTAGATGATAGATAGATAGATAGATAGATAGATAGATAGATAGATAGATAGAATCTGAGATGAAATATTAATGGACTCGGGCCCAGTGCATGAATTCATGCACCTTGAAAGGAACTGAGGGCTGCGAGGCTGTGGTGGGCACAAGGGCGGGTCTCAGCCCATCCTCCACACCCCTCTCTCCCCAGCTCCAGTCCCCTGTCTGCCAGCAGCCCCGCTCCCACTGCTGCTCCTCCCATGCGCTGACTGCGCTGGCCCCACTTGCACCCACTGACAGTGAGGAGCGATTGAGGCTGGCGCCAGCAGCAGGTGCGAGAGGCTGCTGCTGCCCTGATCACCCCTCAGGAGCAGGGGGAGGTGGAGAAGCCCTCAGAGGCAATCAGGGCTGGCAGCCACCACTCGCACCCATTGACGATGCCGAGCAATCTGGGCTGGTGCCGGGCACCGGTAGCAGGTGCGAGGGGGCCATCATTGGCAGTGGGTGTGAGAGGCGGCTGCCGGCCCCAATCACCCCTCAGAAACAGTGAGAGGTGGAGAAGCCCTGAGGGGCAATCAGAGCCTGCAGCCATCACTCGCATCTGCTGACAGCTCCAAGTGATCTAGGCTGGCGCCGGGTGCCGGCAGTGGGTGCGAGCACTGGTGGGACCATGGTGCACGGGAGGAAAAAATTTTCAGTAACCACCAGAGGCTCGCCCTGATTACAGAGACTGGCACCCTACCTTGGTCTGGTGCCCCCACTCACCTGCTCCACCATCCCACCACAGCCAACACTCGCCTTCTCCTGCGCTCTGCCGCCTTCCATGTTCCGTGCTCTGCCACCTGCTGCTGAGGCCTGCCATGTTCTTCACATGCCCCCTGGTGGTCAGCATACGTCATAGCAACTGGTTGTTTAGTTGTTCCACCATTCAGTCTATTTGCACATTAGCCTTTTATTGTATAGGATGGATGGATGGATGGATTCAAAGTTACAATTAATAGATTCTCTACAATATGGCAGCTTATACACAAAATTCACTTTGTTTCATACATGAATTTTCCCAGACTCTTATTATTTTGTGTCACCTAGTAACAATAGCTGAATACCATACAATAACAGCTCATTGCAGGAAGCTGCAAAAGGAAACAGTACTGTCCCCAATGAAAGAAGCACTGTCTTGGAAGAGCTTGTTGGGAGGTTTTCTCCTTATGTGCATTTTGTGCAAAGCCTAAAACTGTTCCCCAACCTGCAAGTTATCTCTCTTCCATAATTCAGAATCTTCATCCCTCTCTGACATTCACTTCCATTCAGCTTCATTTTCCTTTCTTATTTACCACGGGTGAAATCTAAAGTTTACTGTAGCATTTTTAAAAAGTATTTCATGTCTTTTTAACTGCATTAGTGTTAGTAATTAGAATTGCTATTTTTTGTTATCCACTGCTTATGAATTTGTACAGCTTTGGAATGGCCTACCCCAATTCTATTTTTTCATTAAGCTTTGTTATTTTTTAGAGATGATTCTGCCAAACATAAGGTTTTTCAGAAAAGCATATATCATACTATAGCAAAAGAAATGTCTATATTCTGTTTTTAAATGTTTCAATAAAATATTTAATCCGTATAGATGAAATATTTATTGCCTGTGTTCAAGTTTTATATTGCCTAAAAATTATGTTGCTATTATTCAAGTTTTAATTTATCATACATATTTGTGGCTAAGATCCCCTGAAGGCATTTACAAATATGCCTTTTTCTCATAATGCAGTTTAACTCTAGATTATGGGGAAAACCTTCAACATTTACAAGTATTAATAAATCTACTTTGCTTATGTAGAGTGCTAATCAAAGGGTGATTATAAAATTATTTTTAAAATATTATTTGATATTAATTGGTTAAATCATTAAAATATTTTACTCTACAAATAATCTGTGATTTACAATGTTCTACCTATCTAATTACAGTACTGTGACTCATCTCTTCTATTTCATTGCACAAGACTTCTTTTTAAAGATAAAAGGTTTTTGTTCACCTGTCATCTTTCTTTTCATTGCCTTCCCTTTGTTTCTCATGTTGGCCTCAGTCATGTGGACTTTGGGGTGCTAGTCACCTATCTGCTATCTTTCTGACATATTTTTGCAAGTATTTTTGGCATATCACTATATGCCAAGCTTGCCCTTTCTCTCACACAGGCTACATACTTTAATACTTCATCTTTTAACTGAACTCTTCCATCTGTCTAAGAAGCAATTAATTCCATTGACAAAAATACAGGCATCAGTGGTAGATTTTAATATATTGGTTTTTCATATGTCAAGAGAATGCCTTAGTCCAAGTCAAGTGGTACTCCTTTAGTTGTTTTATTCTTTTTATTTTCTTTTGTTTTCAAATCAATAGATTTTTTTTTCAAATTGAAGGAGTGGAATATAAAATGTGAACTCTAGACCAGACTTTGACGTTTATATTCCTTCCACTGTTTACTCACTATGCAGTCAGGTGCCTTGGTCCTCAGTGTCTCCATAGAGTTGTGAATATATAAAAATAAGTAAGTGTGTATGACATGCTTATACATTGCCTGGAACATAGTAAGAATAAGTAGGTGTATGTTGCTGTCACTATGACTATTATCTTATACTAGAGGCTCGGTGCACAAAATTTGAGCACTTGGGGTTGGGGGGGCAGTCCCTCAGCCCAGCCTGTGCCCTCTTGCAGTCCAGGAGCCCTTGAGGGATATCCAGCTGAGGGATAGCCGGCAGTTGGACATTCTTAGCACTGCTGTGGAGGTGTAAGAGGCTCCCACAACCACTGCTGCGCTCGCCAGCTGTGAGCCTGGCTTCTGGCTGAACGGCACTTCCCCTGTGGGAGTGCACTGACCACCAGAGGGCAGCTCCTACATTGAGCATCTATCCCCTGGTGGTCAGTACCGTCATAGCAACTGATCATTTCACTGTTTTGGTCAATTTTCCTATTAGCCTTTTATTATATAGGATCATTGCTTTAATGCCACGTCTTTCCTCAATGCCCTTATACTATACTAGGGGCCCAGTGCACAAATTCATGCACCTGGAAAGGAACCGTGGGCTGCGAGGCTGTGGTGGGTACAGGGGCAGGTCTCGACCCATCCTCCGCACCCCTGCCCGGCCCCTCCTGCCACAGGCCCCTGGTCCTCTATCTGCTGGCAGCCTCACTCCCGCCACCACAGCCCTGCTTGCACCCGCTGACAGCACAGAGAGATTGGGGCCAATACCAGTAGCAGGTGTTAGTGGGGCCAGCACCGGCAGCAGGTGTGAGCACCAGGCAGGACCGCAGTGTGCAGGAGCAAAGAATTTTCAGTAACCACCTGATGCTCTCCCTGATGACAGCGGCCAGCACCCCACCTTGGTCTGACGCCCCTGCTCACCTGCTTCACTATCTTGCCGCAGCCAACACCATGTTCTGCGCACGCCCTATGGTTGTCAGCATACATCATAGCAACTGGTTATTCGGTTGTTTGGTTGTTCGGTTGTCCACTATTTGGTCTATTTGCATATTAGGTTTTTATATATATAGGTATTTTCAGGTGTTGAACTATGAAATATATGTTGGAATTTCATGTACCAAGATGTGGCAAATCAAAGTTATCATCTTCAAACACATGTGTGTGCATGCACATGCAGATGTGCACACACTAGGCAAGAAGGTTTTAAAAATCTTGCCGGCCACTCACTTCACCACACTGAAACACTGACTAGGCACTCAATGCATTCAACTCTTGATAAAATGGGATCTCACATCCTTGGTGAATTCTTCCCAAAAAATATCTAATAATCTGTAACAAGAGGAAATATGACTTGGAATGATACTGTCTAAGTGACAGATGTGTGAGAATAAGACATTTCATTCAATCATTTGTTCACTGAGAAAATAATAGTTTCTATCCTGTGCCAAACACAATGCAAGTTTCTGAGGATGCAAAGATGAACAAAACCATTGTAGGTCTTGTTATCTCAGAGTTTAAAATCTAGTAAATAGAACAATGTAGCATAAGAGCTAAAAAGTGGATAATGCAAAGTTTTATGAGAGTACATGAGAAAAGCCGGTCTACTGAACTTGGCGTTCTGGGGAGGCTTCCAGAGAAGAGCTATGCCTAAATGAAGACATAACGAGTAAGAATAGTAAAAGTCTGCATCAGAGGTTTTTGAAGCAAAAGGAATAGCATATATGAAGACTACTGTATTTGTAGTAGTCCTCAAACATGTAATGGTTCTCACTGTCCCTCTGGTAGAATAAGGGCAGAGATTTGTCTGGTTCATGCACTGCTCTATGTCCAACCCCTAGAAAAGCACATATACAGTAGGAGCCCTATAACCACTTGTGGAATGAGCCAATAAATTTCAGCTCAGCCCTGTTATTTTCAACTTATGGCTTCCAACCAGGAACTCTGTTGATTAAAGTTGTGGTTTTGCATTGGTACCATTGATGCATGTCAAGAATCCACTGCTTATACAATAGTATATGTCACCCCTGTGTTCATATCAGATGCTGTGGCTTACTCTTCAGTGTTATTAGCAGACAGAGACAAAGAATATTATCCAGTTCAAGGAAAAAATGATACTATTTCTTATCTCTCCATAAACTTTATGAACCACCATTAAGATTCAGCTACACAGATATGGGTGTGGGTGTGTTCAAATGTTTGCACACTAGTATTTAGTACAGTTTCTCAATTGTCCTTTGATCCCAATCATAAAAAAAGAAAAGTGAATAAGAGGAACTCCCAAAGTCTTAAATACTGGTTTAAAAAAAGTTTGCATTCAATATTGGGTTTAAAATTCTATCATTTCAGCTGTGGTTTACAATTTTGCTAGTATTTCTGAGTCCTAGTCTTTCTGAGGAATCACAGTAAAATATCAAACTGAAGTAAACCTAACAAATGTGAAAGGTAGATGAGCTCAGTTCTAGGAATTGGTAATTCAGACACATATAGGCACAGGGGAAATGTAAGTCAACAAGTTTATTTCTGGCATCTTTCCACTTTCCTTTTCAGAAACCTTTGCCTTCCTTCCCAAGCCAGTGCCTCATTTCATGGCTACGTAAGGTTGATCCTCTCAGGCAACACCTCGTGCACTCAACTTGTCTTTATCCTCTTATTTTTCAAAATCCCAGCTACCTTAAAGACTTTATTTCTCTATATTTGAGGTATTCATGAAAGACATTCAGAACCATTAGCTAGCACAGGCATGAAAGCTCATTTAAACCATCTACGTGTTGTGCAATACTGGCCAGTTTCATAAGCTCTCTGAAGCTCTGATTCCTCATCAGTTACAAAAGTGTGCTGTAAAAAGAAAAAAAAAAAAAAAAAGCCTTATTTTCTAGTTCATTGGGAAAATGTAATCAATGATTCCATACTGGAGAGTGAATGGTTAAAACATTCAATGTATCCCTCCAAAAATATCCACATGTTCAAAGGACATCAGGCCAAAGGAAGAAAATGCTTACCTGAGATTTTCTGGCATGATCAGTAAGAGACTAGTAAGGACATAGACTTTACAGGAGCATTTTAACCCACACATGATAGGTAGCTACATACTCCAGCTATTCCAACTGGTCTAATGAGGTACACACAGAAGGTGATTACCAAAAAGAAACTTCTAGCTAATTAAATGGTTCCAGCTCAATTATTAGACCAGGATTTAGCCCGGAGCTAAGCATATTTTAAGTGCTTAATTAATTTCTAACTAAATGAAACTGATCACTGCATTATATGGTTTAGTGTGCGGTTGCCTTTTGAGTATATTTGTATACTTCCAACAGTGCTACTATTTTTCATTAATTCTTGAATGCATATTTTTCCTCACTTTTATATCCCTGAAATAAGAATACAATTTACTACTTATTGCAATGAATTAATCTCTTTTTTCTTGGTGGTACATAATCAATGGGATCTTAGACTCACTAAAATGTTAACCTATGGAATTCCAGATAATGAATATTCGGTAATTCCTGATTGAAAGTCCAAAGTCCAATACACTTTTTTGTAGGCCAAATTGATCTATTTGCTTTTTAATTATTTAATCTCTGAGCGTCAACTTTAAGACAGGGATGAACAAGGTGCATGCGTAAAAAGGAGCGTGCTCCAAACTGCTTGATGCACAGCTTCCAATAGAAGAAGATGTCGTTCAAGCATTATAAAAAGTGGACATTCCGGCAGTTTTTGTTTCATATCTTGTAATTTTTAAACAACAATTAAGGAGGATACTTCTAAAAATTTGAAGTTAATATATAGTCATGTTATTTGAGATTTGCTCATGCCCCTTGAAATAATTAATTATATTTCTAGGTAATCACAACATGTATTTATCAATATTTATGTAAAAACTGCCCCAAGTATTGTGCTTCCTTTAAGCAATTTCCAATTGTTCATTCTATCCAAATGATTTTAGGAAAATTATGAATGAAAGAGACAGCGAGAGAGAGAAGGAAAAAGTGAAGAAGGAAAGCCATGCATTAATAACATAAGCACAGCAAATGTATACTTAATTTTGGAGGGTTAATGTAGACACAGCCATGTGACTCCCACAGCATAATTAATATGCTGGGAGGAGGGTATCACAGTGATCAGATGTGGATTTCATGAACTTACCTTCTCTAGGAAATTATTTGTTTTTAACATGGCATTTTTGTGTGGGTGAAGACTCAAACATCCTTTTCTTTCTTGTCTTTCTATGTTTTGATTTTACATTTTGATTTACCATCCTGAATGCAGTCATCCACAGATTATATCAGAATATGTTATATTAAAGATATATATCTATACACCATAAAAAAACTCCAGCCATACACCACAATTTAACATATCTGTGCCAAAGACTATAATCAATTCCAGGTGGCCTAGTCTATAATATCTTCTGTAGTCAGGGAAAGTATTATTGGACAAACCTGTTTCACCAAGTATTTTCAAGTTTAAAGTTTCTGAGACATCTCAGAATGGTACAGCTTGACAAAATCTGCAGTTGCTTATCACAATACCCAATATACCTCTGTATTTACTTAAATCATTCCCACGTGAAAGAAAGCATTTAGATGTCAGACTGTCAAACCTCAGAGGGAAGGTAGGGGATGACGGGGGAGATCAACCAAAGGACTTGTATGCATGCATATAAGCCTAACCAATGGACACAGACACCAGGGAGGTGAGGGCATGAGTTGGGGCAGGGGGGCGATGGGGGGGTAAGGACACATATGTAATACCTTAATCAAAAAGAAAACAAGGATAGATCAGGGAATCCACTGAAATTTCAAAAAAATTATTTTTAAAATTATACAACTATTAAAACAAGAGGAGCATTTTCTCTGCTTTTTCCATAAAGCTTGACCATAGACCATAAACACAAAATTGATGAAAATCAATTTTAGAATGTTGCTGTGGCAAAAGTCAGTGAAAACAACTCAAATGTCCATCAACTGATGAATGGGTAAACAAAATCGGTATATACAGGCCACAGTGGAATAATATTTGGTAACAAAAAATAATGCAGTGTGATACATGTTACAACATGGATAAACCTTGTAAATCTTTGCTAAGGGAAGAAATTCAGTCACAAAAGACCATGTGTTGTATGATTCCATTTAAATGAAATGTCCAAATCCAGACAGATAGAAAGTAGATTAGTAATTGTCTAGGGTTGAGGACCTATGAGGGATGGAGAGTGTCTGCTAACAGGTACGAAGTTTCTTTTTAGGATGATGAAAATATTTTTAAGTCAGATTGTGGTGACAGTTGCACAACTCTGTGAATATACTAAATTGTGCACTTTATTTTATTTTTTTAATTATTTTTTAAAGTATTACATATATCTCCTTTTCCCCCTTGACCTCTCCCAGGCCGTTTCCACCCCTCTCCCCCAGCACAAGCCCTCACCCCTCTATTGTCTGTGTCCATAGGTTGTGCTTATATGCATGCATATAAGTCCTTTGTTTGCGCTCCTATCGCCCCTGCCGCCCCCCCTTCCCTCTGAGGTTGGATGGCCTGTTCAATGCTTCTATGTCTCTGGCTCTATTCTTGTTCATCAGTTTATGTTGTTCATTATATTCCACAAATGAGTGAAATCATGTGATATTTATCTTTCTCCAACTGACTTATTTGGCTTAGTATAATGCTTTCCAGGTCCATCCATGCTGTTGCAAATGGTAAGAGTTCCTTCTTTTTTACAGCAGCATAGTATTCCATTGTGTAGATGTACCACTGTTTTTTAATCTACTCATCTCCTGATGGGCACTTAGGCTGTTTCCAAATCTTAGCTATGGTGAATTGTACTGCTATGAACATAGGGGTGCATATATCCTTTCTGATTGGTGTTTCTGGTTTCTTGGGATATATTCCTAGAAGTGGGATCACTGGGTCAAATGGGAGTTCCATTTTTAATTTTTTGAGGAAACTCCATACTGTTCTCCACAGTGGCTGCACTAGTCTGCATACCCACCAGCAGTGCACGAAGGTTCCTTTTTCTCCACATCCTTGACAACACTTGTCATTTGTTGATGATAGCCATTCTGACAGGTGTGAGATGGTGCCACATTGTCTTTTTGATTTGCATCTCCCACTTTAAATGGGTAAATTGTATGGTATGTGAATTATATGTCAATAACGCCATTTCAAAAAACAAGGCAATAGTTTAAAGGCAACACTTTTTTCCCCTAGTAACTGACAAAATCTTTCTCCATGGGAACAGACAAAATGGTCTGCTGCAAGCACTGAAAAATGAATGTTTGTAAGGAAAAAGGGGAGTCCTTAGCAGAAATTGACTGAACAGAACTCACTATGGAGGCAGTTACTCAGGTCTGTCATCTGTGTTTAAACAAATGACTCCAGTAACCAGGAACGAGTTATTGGGCCTGAGTAGGATTGTCAGATAAAATACAGGAAGCTCAGTTAAATTTGAATTCCAGACAGTGAATAGAGTTTTAGTACAAATGTCCCCAGATATTTATAAAATATTGAATTAAATGTTATAAAAATATTACTTAACTGGGGACATAATTATACTAAAACACCATTCATTATCTACCTAAAATTCAAATGTATCTGGGTCCTGTACTTTTTGTTGTTCTTATTAAATCTGGCAACTTTGGTGATTATTATTACTATATTTAAAACGTTTTCTTAAAGAGCTCAGAGCAGTTGAAACTAAAACCAGGTTAGATCTTGATAAGAATGGGGGAAATTTTTTTCAAGCCCTATGTCACCCATTCATTTGTTCAGTTTTTATATGTCCAGTACTGGAGTCTGTCAAGAAAGACAGAAGTGAAAATCCATTAACAATGCAGTATGATAAATAATAGAGGATGACAAGAAGATAGCAAATGGAGAGGAAAAGTCAGATGAGAGGGGCAAAGGCTCAGAGATGAACAAGAACATGGCTAGTTCAAAGAAACAAAGAAACTTCACATGAAAAAAAAATATATAGCAAGGGCAGAATGAAGCAGAAGTTATTTAAAGAAGTATGAAAAGCCAGACCATGGAGGGTTGTGTGCCTGTGTTTTAATAAATTTTATTTTTTAAAGAAGTTTTAGGTTCACAACAAAATTGAGCAGAAAGTACAGAGTTCCCATATACCATGTCCTCGCATGGACACAGCCTCCCTCACGATCACCATCCCACACCAGAGTAGTACACTTGTTACAGTCAGTGAACCTACAATGACACATTAATATAACCCAGAGTCCGTAGTTTGCAATGTTTCCCTCTTAGTGTCATACATTCTATGGGTTTTAACAAATGTATAATGATCCATATCCACTATTATACCATCATATGGAATAATTTCACTACCTTAAAATATCCTCTATGTTCTGCCTGTTTATTCCTCTCTTTCCCCAACTCCTGGCAACCACTGATCTTTTTACTGCCTCCATGATTTTGCCTTTTCCAGAATGTTGTATAGTTACAATCAGATAGTGTGGAGTCTTCAGATTGGCTTCTTTAATTTAGTAATATGATAAATATGTAAGGTTCCTTCATGCCTTCCCATGGCTTGATAACTCATTTCTTTTAAGCACTGAATGATATTCCATGGAGAGTTTTGAAGTCATGGTAAACATATTGATTTTAAACAGGGAGAAACAGGATCACATTGCTTTTAAAAAATCACTCTGGTGCTAAGTTGGAAAATAGACTTCAGGGAAACCAATTAAATTATTGTAGTAAATTGGAAGATAAATTATGGTGGCCTCAAACAGTGTATCAGGGCATAAAAGGAAGCAGATTCCTGGGACTTGGTTATTGGTCTGACAATGAAGGAGTGGGAAGAGGTATATCAGTATTCCACGTTTCCAGTTTGGTCTATAGCAGGGGTGGGCAAACTTTTTGACTCCAGGGCCACAATGGGTTCTTAAACTGGACCGGAGGGCCGGAACAAAAGCATGGATGGAGTGTTTGTGTGAACTAATATAAATTCAAAGTAAACATCATTACATAAAAGGGTACGGTCTTTTTTTTTTTTAGTTTTATTCATTTCAAACGGGCCGGATCCGGCCCGCAGGCCGTAGTTTGCCCACAGCTGGTCTATAGTGTCATTTACTAAAATAGTGAGAACCGAGGAGGGAGGAAAGAGTTGTAGAGAAATATATTGAGACCATTTGAGGGCACACTGAGCTTGAATCATCTCCTAGTATCTATCTGAGCAGTGACTTCCAGTAGATAGTTGAGCATTCTAATAAAGAATTCAGGAAAGTGGTCTACTCCCAGATGAAGATTTGGGAGGCATATCACAGAAACAAAAACTGAAGCTTAGATGTGGATGAGCTCATCCAGAGAGAGTGGTCAGAGTGAGAAGAGAAGGGGTGCTAGAACCCCAGTGAACACCAACATTTAAAGTCCCTGCAGAGTAAGTGACAGCAATCAGAGATGTTAATGAGAAACTAGAAGTTGGTGGAATTACAAAGCACTAGAAAAGAGTTCCAGAAACATTTTAGAGATATTAAAAGATGGTGGTATTTTCTCTCCCATAAGGAAGTGCAACTTACATATACTTTTATATAAATGAATATTAAAATTAAATTATTATATGATTTATATATATTCATAAAGCATGAATTCACACATGTTGAAATTAAAATGTTTTCTTTTTAGAAATTTGGGTCAGGAGGAAGGAAATGGAGACAATGAATATACCCAACCCTATCAAGAAATTTGGATCTGGAGGAAAAATGAGAGTTAGTGCAAAGGCTGGACTAGAATGTGAGGTTAAAAGATGGGACAGTCTTGAGTGTATTTAAATACTGATAGAGAGAAAGTTTCTAGACAAAGGTGCTACGTCAGGCCTTAGCGGGGATGAACTCCTATTGCTTTGTGAAAAGAAGAAGGAAGACAAGAAAGAGTATAGTCACTGACAAATTTATACATTTAATAGCAGAAAGTTAAAAGTGTTTGGTCTAATAGCTTCACTTTCTTATGAAACAGAAGAAAAAATAATTGCCTGAGCATAAAGGAAAAAAAATGGAGCAGTTGGTGGTTCAAGGTGAATGGGGGAGAAATGGGCTGGGAAGAATGAGGAAGTTGATTTGGAGCCTATTATGTCTGGAAACGAAAGACAGTAGGACAGAAAGTTAGTTACAGAGCTCTTCTTTCACTGAGTAGGTATTCTTAAAGTAATATAAGATGACTTTTATACACAATGTATACGAATGATAGAAATATCCTCTTAACAGCACTTTTGATGTATTATAAAGATGCAAATCGAAAGAACTCCATCGATAAAATAATAATCTCTCCTTCAAAGTAGAATCGTCCAAAATGAGAATTGAGAAACATCAATTGCTACCACCAAATGCTTATAAATGTAGAAAATTCGGTTCAATTTACTATTCACCTACAAATACATTATCTATGGTTAGATGCTAGAAGCATTGATCTGAATAATCTGAAACAGCAGATATTCCAAAAGGATTCAAATGGGTTTTGAAAAAGCATAATTATTTACATTAAATTTACATTCCTAATATGCCTTCTTAGACAAGTATTAAAACTAGTTTGAATTCTCTAGGAAAATACTGAGTATTATCCAGGGAGAAATGATTATTGTTTAGAAAGAACCCAAAGAGATGGACAGTTTGGAGCAAATAATAAAGAAAACAAATTTTCTCAAATATATTGAAACAAATTTCTAACAGAGCTCTTTTTTTCAATTATGAAATAATTGATAAATAAATGTTCCCCAAATTTTTAGAAGCAGTTATTCCCATCTCAAACTGATCTCACTCTCACCCTGAGCTTAATCTTGACTTAAACTCTAAATGCATTCCTTCCAATATCCAGGCTTACATAAATTATCTCTTAATAATAAATAGTTCCATTGTGTGTGTGTGTGTGTGTGTGTGTTGGATGAGGATGTAACCAAGAGAGGTGGCTGACTCTAATCTAATTATACCCCCCTCATACTGTCATCTACTCATTCATTCAATCAATTCATTCAATCGCAATAATCATTAAAGTACTGAGAACTTACTTTGTGTCAGGGACTGGGTTAATTGCTAACATCATACAGATAAACAATAGAGATGACTTAAGTAAATGACAATTACTAGCAGGTTATATGAGATATGATATGTGATAATTGTGTATTGTAAGGAAAGTAGTGGGTTACCCACCTGTCCTGTGTTAACCTGGTACATGAAATTCGTGCACTGGGGGAAGGGTGGGAGGGGTCGGGGATCCCTCAGCCCGGCCTACACCCTCTCAGTCTGGGAGCCCTCAGCTGCACTCACCATCCATAAGCCCAGCTTCTGGCTGAGCGGCACTACCCCTATGGGAGTGCACTGACCACCAGGGGTCAGCACCTGCATTAAGCATCTGCCCCTGGTGGCCAGTGCACATCATAGCGACAGGTCATTCCACTGTTTGGTCGATTTGCATATTAGCCTTTTATTATATAAGATGAAATTTATGTTTTAGAACAAATGCTCTAGATGGATTAGGGAGTTTGGATAAAACTTAAAAGCAGGGAGATGAGCTGAGGAGTCTGATGGAGACAAATGGAGTAGAACTGTAGGAAATGAAATCAAGAAATATTAAATGGTCAAAACCACTGAGTTGGTGATTAATGAGAAGGAGGCAATGATTGAAGAGAAAGAAGAGCCTAAGATAATTCTATAGTTTACAGTTTGGACGTGGAATGAGCTTTGGCATTACCACTGTCGACACTGTAGTAGGAGAAAAGGGTTTGGGCAAAGGCAATGAGTTCAGATTTGGACAGGCTCAGTTCTGAATGCCTATGGGGACAGCATTCTAGAGATAATCAAGGAGTCAATAAATTAAGTAGATCTTTCACTCAGAAGACAAGTCAAAGTTGAACATTTAGATTGGGAATCATTATAATATGGGTGAGTGTGGATGAAGGTATGACCCACAGAAAATGGAACAAAAAGAATAAGCAGAGAAAAGAAAAAAACAACAGAGACCTATATATATTATACAAACTAAAAGATAGTGAGTGTCCTACCAAGGCTGAACAGGCTAAGGTTAAGTTAAAGTTCAACCTTTCTTTATTCCAATCAACTCACCATGAGTATTAGTCAAAATAATTTTTAAATTTTTATTGTTTTTCTTAATAATGTTTCTTAATATCTAATTATAAGTACTGCTTTTTAAAAACAGCTCCTAGATAAATAATATTTGCTGACCTTTTAAATTTTAAGAACTGGAATTAATCTATAGATTATTTAATATGTAAATATATTCATTGACATTCCTTGGCAGAAGAGAGGGAAGTTGATTATTGTAGGACACTCTATGACAGATTATAAGTAAATGTCTATAAATCCCTCCTATTTCTGTAAGAATAGTTCTATGCAATGTGGCTTCGCTGAGCCGCCCACAAGAGGGAGAATTTTTCTTGAATTGTAGAGTTTTGTTTTGTTTTTACTTGGTGTGGTCAAAAGGCCATCAGCCAACATAATAGCAGGCAGAGACTAGAATAGGCCTTGTACTTTGATGCTTGCCCTCTTTTGCTTCTGGGAAATCTTCCACCACCCTGTGAAGAAGTCCAGGTTATCCTACTGGAGAATGAAAGACCATCTGGCACAAAAAGGAGCCATGCAAAGGAATCATCTTAGACCATCCAGCCTCACTTGAATTGCCAGCTCTGTAGAGATTACCAAAATTGTCTCAGGATATAAGAGCCACCCACATGATCAGGAAAACTGAACAAATAAAATCATTTTTTGTCACAAAGTTTAGGGATGATTTGTTAAGCATCAATAGGTAACTGATATTACCAGCTTCTACAGTTGAATAAAAAATCATTTTATTTGTTTTAAATAACTCCTAAATTATAACCTTTGATAGAGTAAGAGGACCTTATAGCAGGCAAACTTTACCATTTCTATAACTTTAACCAGGAAAATATACTCCACTTAAGCATATTTTAGAGTGCATAGATATATCTTAAATCATGAGAATTAAGTATCTTGAGTTGTAATCATAATTAATAGCTTGGATTAAATCTGACTTGAGAAACAAGAAGTTCTAACCAGTTTTCACCCTGTAGCTACACATTTTTTCAACTTCATAATTGTAATGAAGACAAATAATCAGTTTTTTAATACAAATAGCACACTGATACTTATTGCTGGCCTTTTATTTTATTTTTATTTAAAATCTAATAGATGTTCTAAAACCTGTTTTGAGAAGGATGCCATAGATGTTTCTAAAAAAAACTAGGATGAAAATATTTCATAATAGATATTAATATTTACACAAAAAATTTAACAGAGTTCTAGAGTACCAATCTCACAATATAAAACTAGTTTTCTTAGGATAATTGTGGACAAAGGTTATGAATTATTCATCTTCTTGTTGCTCATAATCCCTCCAGTTTAGGAGGCACTTGATATGCATTTGTTGAATGAGTGAGTGAATGAATTATTGAGTGAGTGAATGATTAATGAGCCAATTGCATTGTTTCAGGCTTTACGATATGTGGTTGTTGTACTTCAGGAGATGTGATCTGATCCATGATATAACTGACTCGATATAATTAATGAGTCATTTCATAACAAGGTTCTACCGGTATTGTACTCATAAATGAGACGGCGCTGATGACTGAAAGAATCAGCTCAACTAAGAGATCCCACTACATAAGTGAGATTTGCCAGTTTCTATCCAGTGTCTATAATGGATTTTAGTCTTCTTTAAAAAGAATGAAATTAGCCAATCTAACTCATTTATAAGTTGTGTGTATATATGTAGACATAGATACTATCAAATATATATATTTACCTTTATATTTAGAGATAATACTAATGGTGGTGATTGTTATCTGAGTGAACAGGTGTGGCTGAAAAAACCTTTCCATGACCAACTGTTCTTTCCACACAGCACACACATAAAGACTATTCTATGGTTGGCAGCTGTAGTCCTATTTGCAGAGACCACAGCTATTTGTGACTTCATCATTTAAAATCATACTCTACCCATTACCATTATTCATAAATAGTTATACTTAAGTAAAGGTGTTCTGCCTATTAGCACTCGGAATTCCAGAATTACACTGAATCATGAAGTTTTAGTTTGTGAGGTTTTTATAGTTTTCTTCTGCTCACTCCGTTTTTGCTTGTCATCCTTCAGTTTAGCAAACGGCCTCTATGTGAGTCTCCTATTGTCATACAATATTTTAGTTGTGCAGGTATGAGTTCACAGCATGATATCATTCATTTACCTATTTTTTATGCCCTATAGCCTCAAGAATCTTAGAGGTTTGTTGGTCAGTTGGCTCTTTATTTCCAAGACTAGAGTTTTGGAATCTCCATATTATTTTCTAGAGGTTTTATCAGGTTACTTATCTCATTTAGATTTACAATCTATTTCTGTGTGTGTGGTGTTATGTTTTCTATGGTTAACATAGTATAGCATTCTAGTGGCTATTATTGTGTTTAGGATTTTGCCTTTATGTTTATGAGTGATATTATTAGACTGTTGATCCTTATTTTTTTTTTTTTGTAATGGCCTGGTAATTGGCTATTGGTAATATTTCTTCCTTAAATATCTGGAGCATTCACTGGGCTTGGATATTTATTTCTGGGAATGTCTTAAATCAGAGATGCCATCTCTTGAATAGAACTATTCATACTATCTTTTCTTGTTTCATTAGTTAGTATGTAAGGATAAATGTTTCCTTTTTCTCCATTTAGATATGCAATCAATCTTGTAGCATTTAAAAGGCTTTTCTTCTCATCTCTGTCTGCCCTATCCCTACCCCCACCAGGAGCACCTTTAACATAAATCAGTTACCATATATTTGTGGTAGATTTTGGATCCCATTATCTTCTTCACCTTTTAAAGTATCCTCACATCAATACCTCACTATTTTAATTACTGTAGCTTTATAATAGGTCTTCATACCTGATCATGTAAGTCTTTTGTACTTCTTTTTAGATTATCCTGGCTATTCTTGAGTCTTTACATTTACACATTAATAGAAAAGCAGCTTGTCAAATTTTCCAGGGCAAACAAACAAAGATAATTTTTTAAATTTGTTATTGAAATTGCATTTTACTTATATCTACAGACAGATTTGAGAAAAATTAATACATTTACAATATTGAGTCTTACAATTACTAAACATGGAAAATTATTTAGTTCTTCTTTAGCTTATATTGGTAGCATTTTATAGTTTTGGGTGGAAATTTTTCTCATTTTTGGTTAGGTTTATTCCTAGGTATCTGTTGATTTTGATGTTATTTTCCATAGTATTATGCTTTAAATCTTATTTTCTAGGTTTTTTGTAGCTGATAATGAAATTTGTTTTTTATTAACCCTATATTGTGATTTTTGTGAAATTAACTTATTAATTCAAATAATTTATATGTACATTCTATTGGATTTTCTATGTCAACAATCATTTTGTCTGTGAATAAGAGTTTGTTTCTTTTGTGCCAATCCTTAATTTTTTTTTCTTGTGTTGTAGGACCTGTATTGCAATTTTGAATAAAAGTGGTAAGAGCAATACTTTGTCTCTTAGCTTAAGGAAATAAATATTTCATTACTAAGAAATTATGTTTACTATAGGATTTTTCTATATGTATTATTTGTCAGATTGATAAATTCCCTTCTCTTCCTAGTTTGTTAAGATTTTTTTTTACCATAAACAAGTATAGTTATGTTGAAAATACTTTTATTGCACCTATTAAGATAATTGTATGATGATTTTTTTCTCCATTCTGTAAATGTGATGGATTAAACATTGATTTTGGGTTGTTAAGACTACCTTGTGTTGTTGGAATAATCCAACTTCATTATTGTCTTAGCTTAAGTTCCCCCAGTAGCAGACCCCGAGTCAAGGATTTGGTTGTCAGTAGTTTATTAGGGAGTTGAAAAAACTTCTGATAGTGGAGAGAGTGAGACAGGGAAGGGAAGGAAGCCAGCAAAGGGAGAATTATCAAGCCAGTGACCATGGTGGGGTGACTAGAGCTTAAATCCACTAAGAAACTCTGGGAAATGGTGTAGCCCATGTCTCAGATTTATCCCACCTCAGTTGAGGGGACTGAAAAATGTTAAAACCTATACTACCCCACCAATCAATCAGTTGTTGAGGACTGTTCATGGCAAGTATTAATTCTCTGGCATCTGTGGCCTCCACGCATTGAGGGAGAGGGTCTTCTACAGCTCCAGAGAATGCCCGCAGGCAAGAAATGCATATACTCAAACGGGCAAGTTGACCTTCCTACAGGCCACATCTGTAACACTGGTGAAATATCATTCTTTTAACACACTGTAGATTCACTTCCCTAATATTGTGCCTGGGATTTTTACTTTTATGCTCATTAGTGAGAAAGACTGTTGATCCATTTTTGTAATGGCCTGGTAAGTGGCTGTGGGTAATATCACTTCCTTAAATAAATGGAGCATTCACTGGGCCTGGATATTTCTTTCTGAGAAGATTTTATAAGAGGGATTCCATTTCTTAAACATAACTATCCAGACTTTGTTTTCTTGCATGTTTTAAGTTGTGGTTTTAAAAGTATTTATTTACTCCATCAGAATTTTCTAATTTATTGTCATAAAATTTTATCAGTAGTATGTATATTGACATAAGAAAATATTTTTATCTTCTTAAACAGAACACTTGACATATCTCAGATAGACAACTTCACTATCATTCAGAGCCACCCCAAGATTAAATATTAGCCTTATCCTATATAATAACGAGCTAATATGCTAATTAGACTGAACAGCAGAACGACCATCTGGATGACCTTCCAGATGAAGCCGGGTCTGCGAGGACCGAGCCCCTTGCACGAATTTCGTGCATTGGGCCTCTAGCAGTTGTATACTTAAGAAAGCAAAGATCTTCTTCAAAGTTCTGCTTCCACAGCTAAAAACTACTAGTGACTTTTCAATGCAGTTTACTCATTATAAATACACTTTACCTCTTCAAACACAGATTACAAAAGTTATAGACATATCAGAAGCAACTGGAGACTCAAGAGTATAATTCTGATATCAAATCAGAGCCAGAGATTTCAATTTAGAATGATCATACTAAGAATGGTAGATGAAGCCATAAGAAAGAGGTCACATTCCAGAAATATGTGGAGAAAAAGTGTCAAGTTTGAAGAGGGAGAAAAGTAGAAAAAAATTTTCAACAAAAATAAAATAGGAAAGGTGAAATGTAAGGATAAGAACTAGAGTAATGATGTTTGACATATGAAAGAAGGAGAGTTTCAAAAGGGAAGAACTTGGAAGAGTTCATCAGCCAAGTCCAGTTTGAATAGTGGTCCTGGAAAATTAAGATTGATTAAGATCATTGGCTTTGAGTGATACTTAAGAAAGTTGCTTTAATAAAGTGGTAGATGTTAGGAAACAAGCAGTCAGAATTTGTGGATAATGGATTGTTTCATTGATTTCAAAGAAATGCCCATACTCAATGTCTGTGGTGCCAGATAGTCAAGAGATTTTGTAATGTTTCTATGCAAAAAAAGGTTAAGTTCTATACTGTAGCCTCAACCAATCAAGATGCAAGTATTAAAAGCAGTTACAAGTGAGCTATGCCTAACACCCAATGGTCAAGAACATTAAACTCAAATTAGATATTTTAAATCCCACAAGTTTTAATACTAAAAGAAAGAATTGCCTCTTGTATCACTTAAAGTGTTTTATCAATCTCTATAATAAAAGGAAAAATACAACAGTTCTGAAAAGAGTCATCACACGCTATCATTTTAGTTATGTTTACATGAAACAATGAAGTAATATGCACCCTGGGAAACTAAACAGAATGAACTTCTGTTACCCTCACTTTGCCTTTAATGACAGTCCAAACTCAAGTGACATCTGGAAATCTCACACATGCGGACCATTGTAATTCCAGAATCTCGCATAGCATGTGGATGAGTATAGTTCCTATAGTGAAATTATTGCCCAACCCTGCCCCAGAAAGAAAAAATTTTGAGAGAAAACCCCTTACTTTTAGAAAAAAAAAATTGGATTTCTTGGGAACTTACAATATCTTCAAAGAAAATAAATTTTTTTTTATTTTGGTATAAGGAAGGAGCTTGGCACATGAGCACCAGGGCAAACATTCTCTTTGACAAGGATATTTCTCATGTCATTGCAGAGTAACTTGGTGCTTCAAAGGACTAATCAAACTGCATGAGTGTGGGGAGGCTAATTACTTATAATAAATCCTTGTTAAACATTTACTAATTGCAGAAAATACAAGAATTTCGTCAGGCCCAGTGTTTCAGGATATTTTTTAGCTCTCTCCCACATTCCTTCTCTAGAACAGAGGTTTTTCTTTGCCTTCTGCAATAGAGATGAGCACATCTTTCTTGGACTGATGTTGTTAGGGAGAGGGTGGCAGAGAGCGTAGAAGAGGTGAATCCTCAGACTCCCTCCTTGGGAAGATTTAGTGATGCCTGGCACCTCTATCCATTTTAGCTGGAAGATGGGGAAACATTAACTGTTAAGACTGCTTTTATTTTACTCAGTCTGCTGAAAATAGTTTCCTACAACTGGGTGTATGCACTAAAGTGAAACACTATAGTTGGAAGGGACTTTTAAAAGGTACAGGCCTAAACCCCTGATGAGGAAATGGAGGCCCAGAGTTGTGGTATTTCTTGCCCAAGGTCACACAGTTACTGAAAGATTAAGGACTGAAATGCTAATTATGGCCTACCACACCAAACTTCCCTCCCCCCCCCCCCACCATATTGAGCACTTATTCTGTTGGAGAGATATTTTCTGGGGAAAATTAAATTATTTTTCAATTACAGTTTACATTTAGTATTATTTTGTATTAGTTTCATGTGTACACCATAGTAATTAGACAATCATATACTTTACAAAGTGATCCCCCCATACATACCACACTCAACTTTTCTTGCATCTTTTTGTCTTTCTTTCTCTCTTTCTTTCTCTCTTTCTCTCTCTCTCTCTCTCTCTCTCTCTCTCTCTCTCTCTCTCTCTCTCTCTCTCTTCTTCCTTCCTTCCTTCCTTCCTTCCTTCCTTCCTTCCTTCCTTCCTTCCTTCCTTCTTTGAATTGAATAAAAATGGAAACCAAAGATTAAAAGTATTGCATTCCTTAACCACCAACCTGCCTAGTCTCTCAAGCACCATTAAGAAGCTTTCAACAGTTTCTTTGAACTAAAACTTGTCGTTCAGGTTCTCAGCCTAGGTACAGCCTCATGCTTTATATTTTTATAACTTGAAAATAATTCCTTATATATTTTACATTCTTTAACTTCACAAAACTCAGGTTTTCTTTGTACTATCCATTTCAGATTGATTTGCTATAGATGGGTGGCTAACACAGTTATTGATTTGCTATAGATGGGTGGCTAACACAGCTATTCAATTCATTTAAAATGTATTCATTGAAGCAGTGAGTGAAATTTTGTGACATAGTCAACAAAATTTAGCACAGTTTCATGCACCCAGACTTATTTTTAACATGTGATATATAATTTTAACTTCCCTCTATACTACTATAATTTTGAAAGCTAGTCAGTTTTATGAGTAGCTGGTACCCAGAAAAGTTCAATGGCACACATGCCAAGGTCATATAGTTAATTAACAATGGAATCAACACTAGAACCTAAGTCTACTGGGTGGACAACCAGTTCAATTGTTTAATGCACCACAGCATGTTGCCTCACCAAATGCAGTTTACAGATTAATACAGAACTATGTGCTTCTTTCCAGTCCTAAATAAACTTTGTTCTTTGAAGGGTTTTTTTCTATAATTCTTTTTATTTGTGGATGGGGAGAAAGGAGAATGTTTTGATTCTGTCTTCCTTTCTTGGGTTCCACCTTTCTTTCATTTGTGGGCCTTTGCTTCAGTTACCCTACTGAGGTG
The DNA here is from genome assembly GCF_964212035.1 of Myotis nattereri. Lineage (NCBI taxonomy): Eukaryota > Metazoa > Chordata > Mammalia > Chiroptera > Vespertilionidae > Myotis > Myotis nattereri. The sequence goes on from NC_138080.1 coordinate 56,432,674, forward strand.
GTAAACAAACCTCCAAGTTCTTTTCTGAATTCATAAAGGAAGAAATAAAGGAAAAAAAACAAACAAACACAGTTCCTTCCACTTATGAAACAGTTTCCTTCCTGGTTGGCATAAGCCATCAGTTCTTTTGAAAGTAGCTGTAGCTCCGCCACCATGTCTCAGTGGTTGAGTGTCAACCTCTGAACCAGGAGGTCATGGTTTTATTCCCATTCAGGGCACATGACCAGGTTTCAGGCTCAATCCCCAGTGTGGGGCATGCAGGAGGCAGCCAATTAACTATTCTCTCTCATCATTGATGTTTCTATCTCTCTCTCCCTCTCCCTTTCTCTCTGAAATCAATAAAAAATATATTCTTTTTTTTTTTTTAAAGAAAAGAAAGTAGCTGTATCAAGAAACCTGTACAATTCCTTAAGGATTGGGGCATAGTAGTAGCGGGTGAAATTAGGCTGAGTTTATAGTATATTTATCCCATGTTCTAAAGCTGTTAAATCACGTTGTTTACCCATATCTTCAGGAAAAAAATCACTTCTACTATCGTGGTAAACAATCCGCTTCCCTATTTATAATGGTCTGGCTCTCTAGTAACTTCAGTGCAAAATTATAGCTAATTTGCCTACAAACGTCAAATGGTCATAATAATCTGGCCACTCAGTGTTTGTTTCAACCTTTTCAACCGTATAACTTCACCGTATAACTTTCAACTGCATTATCCTAATTCAGGTGCTAATAAACTCTTTGAGACCCAGACTCTTCTACTGACTTCAAAATGTCTCCCTGCCTCTGTATTCTCTTAACTTCAGTCCTTGCAAAATATCTCCATTGTCCTTAAATGTCCAACAGCATAAGAATTCTGATTACTGTTAAAAGCACTCCTTTCTTTTTTTTTTTTTTTTTTTTAATATTTTACTGATTTTCTACAGAGAGGAAGGGAGAGAGACAGAGAGCCAGAAACATCGATGAGAGAGAAACATCAATCAGCTGCCTCCTGCACATCTCCCACTGGGGATATGCTCTCAACCCAGGCACATGCCCCTGACCGGAATCGAACCTGGGACCCTTCAGTCCGCAGGCCGACGCTCCATCCACCGAGCCAAACCGGCCTCGGCAAAGCACTCCTTTCTTGACACTCAGTTTCATTGACTAGCAAATCAACTCCCTCTCCTGAGACTCCCCCAACCCTTTTACTAACATTTAGTCTCTTCTTTGCAGGTTCCTCTTCCTCTGCCTGCCAATCTCTTAAATATGGCACCCTCCTCTCTTCTCAGTATACAAGCTCTGCTGGCCAAATGCATTTACTCAACCAATACCCAACTGGTCCTTCACAAGGCTACATCTCCAGGCCAGATCTCTCTCTCATATCTTACAGATAAAGAGGTAGGAGTTACTGTGTCTAGTAAAGAAGCCCTGGTCCACGGAGCTATTGAAATTCAAATCTAAATTAAGTAAAATTTAATATAATTTAAAATTCAATTTCACTAGTTTTCACTAGCCACGTGAGGTTAGTGAAAACTACCACATTGCACAGCAGAAATATAGAAAACACGTTCATCAATGCAGAAAGTCCTATTGCACAGTACTGCTCTAGAAGTTTCTACAAATTACATCTGAAATTTCTCTTAGTTGAATGCCTAAATCTGTTCTTCTATATGAATTTTCTCTCCTGTCTCCTCCTTTTCTAACGCTAGTGCTACCAACTTAGTGCCCATAAACTTTGCAATAGTATCCTAACAACCACCCTGCCCACATTCCTGCACACTCCCTCCACCCACCCAAAATTCATTTTTCACAATGCAGCCAAGAGTCTCTTTCCAAAATGTAAATCCGGTTGTGTTGATCTCTTAGTAGTAAGTTTTCATTGGTTTCCCAGTAACTATATAGATAACCACATAATTTATCACCTAAATCCAGATCATTTTGATAATAAAAGGGGATGCTTTTAATAATTATGCTGCTAAAATAGGACTAAACTGGGGCTTTCTCCAGTAAATAAGTATGTATGGTAACCCTGCAAACATTTTGAATTTCTTAGCTTAGTTGATGAGCTCTGGCCCTGTCCATCTCTCCAAGTCTATAGACATACTTGCCCTTCACCAAACATAATGTACTGTTTTATACTTTTGTGAATTTACTTGTTCTGATCCCTATGCCTACATTTCCAGTACTCGGTCATGCCTGTAATGTAAAATTTTAAATATCATATATAAGCACTATATACTCTATTATGTTACAGTATATGTATTTCCTGCTTTTGAAATAATATATAATTCTCAAAGAAATTTAGGAAATGTAAAAGAGTTTAAAAAAAAGCAAAAGCATTCACATTCCTACCAGTCAGAGCCAATTACAGTTAATATTTCATTGTGTATTTTTATCTATCTGTGTATACACATATAATTTCCTTTCCAAAATTTAATTTTTACTATTTTGCAGCCAGCTTTTATCATGTAATATATTATTTGTTTTTTCTCATGTCACTAATATTCTTTATAACAAGAGTTTTAATAACTGAATATTTTTTCATTGTATGAAGATGTAATAGTTTTTAGCTAATGTTGTGTTGGATATTGCTTGGTATTTATAAAATTGATAAGATAATTAAATACATTTTCTCATTAAAAAAAGCAATTCATATTAACCATACACTTCTTGAAGGAAAATACACAAAGAAAAAAAGAAACATATATCACATTCTAGAAAGTGACTCATATAATGTTTGAAATGTAAGCCTGTATGAGACATATTCCTGAAATTGCTATTAACTCAATGAAAAAGCATTGCATTTCTAGAACTACGGACACTGAAAATGTCAAGAATGCAAATATTGTAAAAAGGTAGATTTTTCTTCACAGCTATGGATATTTTCCTCTTCATATCTATTACTGCCACTAGCCTATGTTCTTCTAAACACATACATGTTAAACATGTTTGTAAGAAGTACTTTGTAAGGTGTGTAGCAGCATTCCAGAAATGCTACCCATGAACAGTAAGATAGAATGTAACCTTCTGAAAATTTCCACTGCATTTTAATGACAGATGAAATAGAGATTTATTTTTTAAGTGTTATGTAAAATTTCTGACCTGGGAATTTTTGAAAATATAAATATTTCCTCCCCAAAATTTAAAACTTAACCAAGCATAATTAGACCCGAACTTTTAGTTCTAGGAAACATAAATATGATCAATAGATCACAGATACATCACATTTGCCATTTCAGCAAGTGAAAGTTAGATTTGTGACTATGTGAACATGTGCCAAACACTACCACAATTTTATTACTTGTTGCTGTTCTGCTAATTTTAAAATGACTTCATTCAATCTCAATTAAATTTTTAATATGCTATATTGTGGTACTCATTTGGCAGGAAACTGTCACAGATTTACTCTGGTGGGCTCTGCACACTTACCATTGCAAAGGTTATTTTAAATACATTCTTTCAAAAACAAAGATATCAAAATGTTTAAACAGCATGCCACAGGCAAGAATACATAGTGACTAATACTAATATGCAATTGGATTTTGGAAGAAGTAGTTCAGAACTAAAGAAATACCAGTAATTATTCTCTACTCTAAGCCCTAAACATACACATAGTATAAGACCCACAAGTCATGGTTGAATAAACACAACCTCCAGAGATTGAGCAGAATGTTAGCAAACTCACACCAGCATATAAACATCGGGAGGCAGCAGCCATGTTTGCACAGGAGGCATAAGAGGTACAGTGACCCTTGCCCATTCTGAACTGGGCTTTGAGCAGTCTGTCACTTACCTTTGTGGATGGTGAATGGGTGTATCTGGAAAACATCAGGAGGGAGAGTATAGCCTACAGGATGCGCACACTTGTACAGGCTGATTACAGCAATATAAAAGTGCCCACAAACACACGTGGGAGTCTTTGGTCAAAGAAGGAAAGCAAGCAAGCTAAGGTGAGTGGCCCAGAGCAAAGCTGAAGGCACTGCAATCTGCTGATTATTTCAGGGGATGTAGCCTTTGTATATTTAATAGTGAATCAAGTGTGGCATGGGAAAAGGTGCTAATTCTGATGTCTAGTGGTGAGTCCAAACCAGTGCAAATAAATTACTCTGCCTGAGTGTTCAATTGAATTGATGTCATTTCAGATTGCCAATATATTGATAGTGTTACCAGACAGGGCCAGGCCCAGAGCAGGTCTGCGTTGGGCCACTGGTAGTGTGTGGGTTCTCAACTTCATGCAGGAAAGATTTTACAAGACGAGTGCAGGTGATTTTGAGAGCATGTTTATTAAAGCTGGGGACACTGAAACAAGGAATGGCTTAGGATAGAAGAAGCAACAGGAGAGAGAGCCTAGGCAGCACTGCTTTGGCTTTTTAGAAACGTTATCGGAAAGAAGTGAGCCTAGGCAGGGCTACTTTAGCTCACTGGGAAGTCAGAGAAAATGGGACCTTGGAGACAGGTTCAGGGGGTTAGCTGGGGATGAGCTGCCACTGCCCATTGCTCCCCTGGTTGCAAGTCTTGTGCCTGTTGCAAGTCTCATGGAGTCCCTTAGAGTTTGGGAGATGCACGCCTGAGAGGGAAGAAGAGGGAAAATGGAAAGGGTTGGGTGTGCTCCCAGGAGGGTGTGTACTGTGTCCTTCTGTTTGCCCCCCTTTTTAAAGATGGGGCATTTGGTAGGGGAGGATCTCAATAGAATATTCATGCGCCAAAATAAGATTTATTCCCTTAACTTCATCTGTCCTTGGGTGTGGTTGGTAAAGGGCACTAATTAGATTTCTGTTATCTGTCTCCCTGAGTAGGGTGATTTAAGCTATTTACCCTCTGGTTGGGGAGAAATGTAAACTATTTACTCCTAAGTGACCTTGCTTAGGGAAAACAGGATTTGCAATTTACTAAATGGCTGTAAACTGCTTAGCTGTTTAACTCTCTGTCTCAGTTTTCCTATTCCACTTGTCCTGGTTACTAGCCTGTCTCATTAGGATAAGATCCAAAATACAGTTCATTGTAGGTAGAGCCTCTCAATGACATTCAAAGACAGCAGAGGGAGGAGCTGGCTATGATTAATAAAGAGCAGAGCCAATACCACTTGGCTGGGCTAGAAAGACTAAACACACACCTGTCTTAGCCCCAATGAACAGGCATCTCTCGAGACTTGCATTTTTCACCCTTAAATGTGTAATTATTCCCTTTACTGGGGCATAATGCTAATCTTATTTTACTACTTCATTTATAAATAGTCTTCTATGCATTATTATTTACACACATGCATTTGTTTGCTCCTTGAGCTATAACTGTTATATAGACAAGACAAATATTTTTTTAGATCAAATCACACTTTCCTTTGGCTCCCAATATAAATTTCGTAGATGAAGTCCTCAAAGCACACAGGCTAAGCAGGTGACTACTGCAGGCAAGTGAAAGAAGGTGTTATACCTAATAATAATAATACTTTGCTGTTGTATAGGGCATCACAGGTTTTAAGTCACTTTTGCATATGTTGCTTTATTTCATGCTCATAATAATAACCTAGCAATTTGGACAGAAGTTATTGTCATTAATATACCGATGAGTCAACTAATCTGGTCTTAGAGATATTTCATACATTGCTTACAGTCCCATGACTATTGAGTATCCAGGTTTTCTAACTCAGATTTCAGTGTTCTTTCCTCTACAATGTAGATTGGATTGCTGTCATATTTTTTCAAAGTTTCAAAAAATTACATAGATTTTAGATAAGTTTCTTATATATTTCTATAGAGACACATAAATAAGATTTATATAGCAAACTATATATAGAAATTTAGGTAAGGTTCTAGAAAGAGACATTGTTTGTCTAAATTCCCTAATTTTACCCCATCCTGATAGTAGGAAAAAACAGGAAGATAGCCATTTCTTTAAAGTCTGGAAGGAGTGAGAGGAGAACCCTCTGTTCTGCCCATAAGGGGAGTAATGCAGGAGGAACTAGCTTTCCATCCTGGAAATCCACACAGAATGACTCATCATTTTAATGTTATGACAAAGGTCTCTACACACTGAAGTCATTTCTTACACTTGGAGAAAGTTGGTGGGATAAACTCCAACCTAAAATTCCGGAACTTGGGCTATTAAAAGTTTTACTTAAATGAACTTTCTCGTTAGCAAAGTCTGAATATAGGGCCTTCCACTCCTACAGACCTCAGGCAATAATGAAAAACAGAGTAAATAGAGAAATAAAAATGTCAATAAGAATTGGTAAATAATGGAAATGTTGGTGATCATACCACAACAGATGACAGGAAAAGGAAGTTCAAGCACGAACAGGTCAAGAGAAGTGAAGCCAAGATTTATCTCCAGTAATTTGAATTTCTAAATGTCTTAGGAATGATTTTTTTATTAGCTGCAAAATCTTAAGAAATATGGAGCCTGGCTGGCGTGGCTCAGTGGCTGAGCATCGACCTATGAACTGGGAGGTCACAGTTTCACTCTGGTCAGGGCCAAGGGATATGCCCAGTTGTGGGTTCAATCCCCAGTGGGGAGTGTACAGGAGGTAGCTGATCAATGATTCTCTCTCATCATTGATGTTTCTACCCCTCCCTTCTTCTCTTAAATCAATAAAAATATATTTTATAAATTTTTAAAAGAAATACAGAATTGTATTTGTGCAACATTCATTGGAGCTTATATCTGGTTGTTTTATTTGGCACTTCAGTAAGACACTTTTGTACAATTATGTCCACACATTGAGTTAGCCCTTGTTAAGAAATCCTTGAATCCTTCTCAGTCAAGCATTTTAGTTTTTTAAAATGGATCTAGAGTTAAGAACATTAGGCAACTATTCTTGGCTTCATTAGTACCTTTATTTTGATCTTCTCCTTTTGACACTCTTTGTCAGGCACACCTGGGCAACTCTAGTTACACTGAGCCCCATTTAATGGAAGCTGAAAATTTTACAGTTAAGTTCTCCACTTGACCAAAAAAAAATTCATTCTCAGAAAGAATGAAAATTGACTATGATTATCTTTCACTTTGAGATTCACTTGTAATTGGAACAGGTGCATCAAAGCCTGGTTGGGGTTAGTAATGCATGAAACTACAGGACTGTTGGATTTAAGATGCGACCAAGTTTAGCATGAGTAAGGCAGAGAGGTTGATAAAGAGATGAGATCAAGAATAGATTAAATCTCATTAGTTGATACCTAGGACAATGAATAGTAGAGTCTGTTACACTGTATTTTGAAATGAAAGAAAACATATTGGGGAAGGACTATAAATTTTAATTATTAGTTAGATATATAAATGCTATGCTTCATTTATTTCATATTCCCCAAAGTAAATAAACACTCAGAGGTGATGTTTAATTCTTTACCAACTAATAACAATGCAGGAAATGTTACCAAAAAGAAAAAAAGTCAATTCCTGAAAATAGTATCTCTGTCACTCTCATGGTAGCAGTATTTTTTAAGGGCTTCCTTGCAAAAACAGAAATATTCTTAATTACTTTAAGTTATAGATGTAGTCAGAGACTCTAACTCTCAGGGAGAGGGGTTAGGGAGACTACCTATGGTGAGTTCTCAGAAGGAGTCCTCAGTGTATATGTGGGGAAGAATGACTTTATCTGAAAAAGGGTAAAAAGAATATCTCCATAAGAAATATCTTTGCAACCTTTAGAGACAAAATGCAAGAATAAAAATGGCTGCATTATATTCTTATTTTTCATAATTTTTACTTTTTCTGTTCTTACAGTAAGCATTTGGGGACTTGAAACAGAACTTATTAATACCAACTGTTTATGTTCTCCTCCTTACTAGAACAGTTACTAACAAACTCTTCCACAACATAGTAAAACTCCATGTGGATAGGGGCCCCTTGGTTGTGTTCATTCGTGTAGACTGAGCTATTATTACAGCACTTAGAATATAATCAAAATTCAGTAAGTATTTGTAGAATAAATGAGTGAAACATACTATATATTTAAACTGTCTTCTTCAATATGAAACATCTCTACACACCTTTACTATGTGTATGGTGAAGAAGGAGCACAGACTTTCCTGGTAGACAAGACTGGATTCTAATCCAGGCCAATCACCAAATGAACTGAGCCTCACAATACTCTGCCTGCCTGTAGTGTAGATTACAGTAATACACATGTGCATACATACACAGTCCAATATATTATATACATATTTTATGTCTGATATCTGATATATATGTCCACTAATACATACATATATATTATCAGATATGTTACATATCTAATAAACTGAAGTTATTTTTACCATTTAGTACCTAGATTGCTCTGTTAAAGCAATTTTTAAATAAAATGCTAAGCTAAAGTGTAGTGCCACCTCTCATAAATAAGGCAAATTAGTCTAAGAACAAGTGATTTGCTGAAGAGTCCAGTATTAGTGCTCTCCAGGGTGGTGGGGGTCTGTACCAATTCTTGCTGGAGGATTTAAGGACAGATTTCACTGGATCAGTCTTCTATTTTTAATTGCACCTCTATTTTTGGTACAATTCAGCATATGCTTTCTTAGGCTCTACAAAGCTAAATCGATGTGGATTAGTTACTGTAATATCTCTTAACACTAATTTTAGCCCTTATATTTTTTATATCTCCTCTTTGTTTGTAACAAGGTAAACTTAGAAAGCCTTCATGATGAATCAGTTCTCCAAATGAGTGTAGCATATATCTATTTAGACAGTCACAAACATTGGTTGAACTGGATCATTTCAACCTTTTTTTTTTTTAATGTATCACTTTAACTTTTTAGAGTTTAATTAAGAGCTAAGTATATTTGGTGAAATACTCCCTCATCTTACCAAAGCACAAGAAAAACTTTGTGCCTGAGGGAAGATGTGATACTGTTAGATAGCATCCTGCCACTTTACTGAGGCCTCAAATCATGTTATTCTTTTTAGCAGATTAAAATTATTCTGAATGGCTTGTGAACATCCGGAGAAGCCTTCGGCTCATCCACCTCTTAGCTCCCAGCACTGCAGTTTCCTCCTGTGTCTGCTTCCACCATGCCTCCATCACACCAGCCTCCTCCATCTTCACTGCATGTCTTGTTTCTCTAATTACTGGCCTCCTGACCCATTGTGTGTAGTTAGGGATTGAGCCATCAGCATATTCATCTATAGTCAACTGCATACTCCAGCAGTGAAACACTCAGAGCAATGAAACGCAATAATTAGGGACAGACTCTAAGTCCTGTCATGCAAAGGCAATAGGCCTTGGCTATCTTAACTCCTTTGACTGTGGCTACCTCATTTGTATGCTGTGGGAGGTGAAAGCATTGACCATTCCAATTCCTCAAGGTTATTCCAAGTCTGTGAGAGCACTCTGAAAAGTATATGTGCTCTCAAATATTGGTTGCCTTCAGGATTATTGCAAAAGGACCTCCTTTCCCCCGGCTTACTTTCTGTGATAAAGTAGGAGTTGCTGGCCTCTAAAGAGGTGAGCTACAACATTAGTGAGCTCAAGTACATCGAAGTAATGTGGCCTAGTCAGCTTAAAATGCTATACAAAATACCATAGATTGAGTAGCTTAATCAAACAAACATTAGTCACAGTTCTGGGGACTGGAAAGTCTAAGATCAAGGTGTCAGCAGATTTGGTATCTGGTGAGAGCCTCTTCCTGGTTTGCAGATGGCCACCTTCTTGCTGTATCCTCACATGGTGAAGAGAAAGAGCTTTGGACTCTTCTTATAAGGGCACTAATCCCATCATGGGGGCCTCCACCTCTTAACACTATTATATTGGGGATTAGGCTTTTAACTTATAACTTTTGAGGGGAACACAAATATCCAACCAGTCCTTAACATCGCGGGTCAAAATATTCTGAAATATCTGAGACGGGAATTTAGGTATAGAATTTCAATTCAGGCTTTATACCTTGCTCTATAAACTGGGAAAGTCACTTAGCAAATCATCAATTAATTATGTGTCATGCACCATGCTGCGTATGTGTTATTTTGGGGGGCTCTCCTGCATCTAGATCCAGTGTAGATCCTGAAAGTTTTAGTTGGCTGCGAACATTTGGAGAAACCCAGTGTTTTTCAGCCCACACTGGTCGTTGTCATTAGTAGACTGCTCATTGTCCAAACCACATGGTGGCCCCAGATGTGCGGTGGGGTTTTGCTGAGACGGAAACCTATCACCAAGGTCCTACCTCCCTAAGGTCAATGATGGAGGAAAGAGTGCAGAGAGTAAGACTACTCTTCAACCCCAAAACATCTGCTTTCCCCTTCTTCTCACACCTAGCACTTCTATTTTCCTCCTCATTTACCTGTCTGGGAGAATCTCCCTTCAGTGGGGTTTAGGAATGCAGCCCTCTCTTTATATCAGTCCCTTTTTTTTTCTTACTATTACAGAAATAAAAATAGCAAAAGGCCTGAACTAAGCTGTCTTGCGGGCTGACTTATTTAGCAGAGATGACAGCTGAAGTCTACACAATCCAGGAAAATAAAAGTTCCACATTTGTCTCATCATAGCAACCGGGAGGAGAGCATGAATCCTTTCTAAGAGACAATGAGAGATGTCATAGATGGAAAAGATAAAGAAATTGAATGTGTTTCATTACAAGCTCTTGAAATGTCTTTAAATTGCCTATGTTTTACTTTCTTCACCTGCCCTGCATTCTAAGTTCCTTAGGAGTGTCAAATGAGCCTCTGTTCTCTTGTGACAGGAGGAAACCTGACATGGAGGACGAGTTGATGGGGGAAGAGCTGTGACTCTAGCCACCAACATATTCTTCCTCATTACATATGACCCTGTTGTTCTCATTAGATCCAAAGATCTGAAACACTACTTACTTGGGGAAAACACAATAACCCAGTAACCATTCTGGAGTCAGATAAATTCTGCAGATGTATTGCTCAGGACTTATGTTGGCAGAATATAAATACAAGAGTTATGTAAACAAATTTGGAAATGTGTTCCAGCTAAGACACCAGATGAACATTTGTACTAGTCGGATATTTTACTTATTTCTGCTAGCTAGCCTCCAATATTTGAATAGGTTGAATACAATTAAATGTTGTCTTCTTTGATATCACTCAGGATTTCTATATTCAGAATTTTTTAATAAAGAGATCAATATAAACCAAATGTCATAATTTTTTTAAAAATTGTCATGTAAAAAATGTTATTACTAAATGTTCCCTTATTAATTCTCTTTTGTCAAAAATTTACTTTGTAATATTTTAGAAAGAAGTAAAGAGTTCTGAGGTTTGTCTCAAAATAATCCAGAGCTGGAGGAGCAATGAAACAAGATTGACCATGGGACGTTAACTTTAAATATATTTTTTAATTTATTTTCTGAGAGGAAGAGAGGGGAAGAGAGAGATAGAAACACCAATGATGAGAGAGAATCATCGATCAGCTGTCTCCTGCACACCCCACACTGAGGACTGAGCCCACAACCTAAGCATGTGCCCTGATGGGGAATCAAGCCATATCCTTGATTCATAGGTTCATAGGTTGATGCTCTACCACTGAGCCACACTGGCTAGGCTGGGATGTTAACTTAGAAGCTTCTCTCTACTTTTACATGTATTTAAAATATTCTGGGATAAAGAGTTGAAAATAGGAAGTAAAACCTCAAAACAGCATTTAATACTTCTTATGAAAGATAAAGGCCAACAATAAATATGATAGAAAGATAAACATAGCTTTAGTGGAGAACACTGGACATGTGTCAGGGTGATTCAGAAAACTTGAGCTTCTTTTCCAGTTAAAGTGTTAATAATTTCCAGGGAACCAAAATCTTTTGTCTTCTGTCATTACTGTGAAAGCAGATGGGTGTGTCAGTCACCCCTGAGAGTGGTGCTTTAGGGAAAGCATCGTGTGTCACCTAGTGCCAACTGGTACTCATACTGTTTTAATATTCTCTGAGGTCTTGTCCATCAACAGCTGTCCTTTTGAGAAGAATTTAAAGCCAAGCCCTAGTGGCAGCTCTTCTTGCCCTAATAATCTAATGGTGGGGTAGAGAAATAAGGAAAGGAAGCATAGCTGGCTATTCCCATCTTTTGACCTATTAATCTTATGAGCTCCACTGATGAACATATGTACTGATTGTAGAATTATCTAGTAAATGGTTTAAGTGTCACAAGGCATACACAAAGCATCGATCATTCTTTTTCTTTAGAGTGCTTACAACTGAGTTAGAGTTTAAACAAATAAGGGTGAAATAAGTTAAAAATGCAAGGCAGAAAACCATTTCCGCTAAGAACAAGAACAAGACAGGGGTTCCCACTCTCACCACTCCTGTTCAACATAGTACTGGAAGTACTAGCCATTGCAATCAGACAAGAAGAAGAAATAAAAGGCATCCAAATTGGAAAAGAAGAAGTAAAACTGTCCTTATTCACAGATGACATGATATTGTACATAGAAAACCCCAAAGACTCCATCAAAAAACTACTAGACTTAATAAATGAATTCGGCAATGTAGCTGGATACAAAATTAATACCCAGAAGTCTATGGCTTTTCTATACACCAATAATGAACTCACAGGAAGAGATATTTAAAAAGAAATCCCATTTACCATTGCAACAAAACAATTAAGATACCTAGGAATAAACTTAACCAAGGAGATAAAGGACATGTACTCAGAAAATTTCAGAATGCTGAAAAAAGAGATAGAGGAAGACATGAACAAATGGAAAAATATACCATGTTCATGGATTGGTAGAATCAACATTATTAAAATATCCATACTACCCAAAGCAATCTATAAATTCAATGCAATCCCCATTAAAATACCAATGGCATACTTCAAAGACCTAGAACAAATTCTCCAAAAATTCATCTGGAATAAAAAAAGACCCCAAATAGCTGCAGCAATCTTGAGAAAGAAGAACAATGTTGGAGGGATCACAATAGCAGATATCAAGCTATACTACAAAGCCATTGTTCTCAAAACTGCCTGGTACTGGCACAAGAACAGACATATAGACCAGTGGAACAGAACAGAGAACCCAGAAATTGACACAAGCCACTATGCTCAATTAATATTTGACAAAGGAGGCAAGACCATACAATGGAGTCAAGACAGTCTCTTCAATAAATGGTGTTGGGAAAATTGGACAGATACTAGCAAAAAAAAAAATGAAACTAGACCACCAACTTACACCATACACAAAAATAAACTCAAAATGGATAAAGGACTTAAACATAAGTCGGGAAACCATAAAAATCTTAGAAGAAGCTATAGGCAGCAAAATAGCAGACATTTGTCATAGCAATATATTTAACAATACAGCTCCCAGGGCAATGGAAACTAAGGAGAAAATAAACAGATGGGACTACATCAAAATAAAAAGCTTCCGCACAGCAAAAGAAACCATCAACAAAGCAAGAAAGCACACTGCATGGGAGAACATATTTGCCAATATTATCTCCAATAAGGGTTTAATCTCCAACATTTACAGGGAACTCATACAACTTAACAAAAGGAAGATAAACAACCCAATCAAAAAATGGGCAAATGACCTAAATAGACACTTTTCAAAAGAGGACATTCAGAAAGCCAAGAGACATATGAAAACATGCTCAAAGTCACTAATCATCCGAGAGATGCAAATCAAAACAACAATGAGGTACCACCTCACACCTGTCAGAATGGCTATCATTAACAAATCAACAAACAAGTGCTGGAGAGGATGTGGAGAAAACGGAACTCTCCTTCACTGCTGGAGGGAATGCAGACTGGTGCAGCCACTGTGGAAAACACTATGGCGTTTCCTCAAAAAATTAAAAATGGAACTGCCATTTGACCCAGTAATACCACTTCTAGGAATATATCCCAAGAAAACAGAAAAACCATTCAAAAAGGATATATGCACCCCTAGGTTCATAGCAGCACAATTTACAATAGCTAAGATTTGGAAACAGCCTAAATGCCCTTCAGCAGATGAATGGATTAGAAAATTGGGTACATCTACACAATGGAATATTACGCTGCTATAAGAAGAAGGAATTCTTACCATTTGCAACACCATGGATGGAACTGGAGAGCATTATGCTAGGTGAAATAAACCAGTCAGTGAAAGAAAAATACCACATGGTCTCACTCATTTATGGATAATAAAAAACATTATAAACTGATGAACAAAAACAGATACAGAGGCAGAGAAGCATCGAACAGACTGTCAAACTACAGCAGGAAGGCTCAGGAGGGTTGGGGGCAGGGAGGGGAGGTAAGAGATCAACTGAAGAACTTGTATGCATGCATATAAGCATAACCAATGGACACAAGACTCTGGGAGCGGGGGGTGAGGGCATATGCCGGGGGTAGGCAAGGCTGGGGGAAGGTTCAAATGGGGAAAAAAAGGAGACATATGTATTACTATTTGTAATACTTTAAATAATAAAAATAAATGCAAGGCAGTGTAGGATATATTCCCACTAAATAGTACAGGTACCAATATTGTAGCAGTTCAGAATATAGAAAGGCCCACAGTTGAGGGGGGGAAGCTTATTGAAAGAATAGGATTTTAACAGTGGCTTTAAGCATATCCAAATTCACACAGAGAATCAAGGACTGAGCTAGAGGCACATCTATAGGTAGAAAGAGCCAAGAGTTGGAGCCAGACAGATTTACCTCCAATTCCAGCTGTTATCTCTGAACTCTGTTCTCTCATTTGTAACTTGTGGCAGCTTGTTATAGAGTTTAAAATATTGACATTTGGAAATAAACCTGTAAGTAATTAGGGACCCACATAATTGCTTTTTATTCTTTGGGGAGGAAGCCACAGAATACAAATGTATAAACAAAAATTATATAGTAATTTTTGTAGAGACCTTGAGTATCAAACTAAGGAATTGAGTGTTTATCTATAGGTGTTCAGTGGCTTTAAACAAACAAGGTCATGGTGAAAGCAGTATTTGTGGATAATTTATTGCAGCTCCTATGTAACCTGGGAGACTTGATCCAGAGAACTTCATTAGGAGGTCAATACAATGATCTCAACACAAGGTAATAAATACAAGAATTAGGGTCGTGGCCAAAGATGAATTTACCATAAAGCTAATGAAACTTAATTTTAGGTCCCTTATTTGCATTGGCCTCATCCAAGGCCTCAGAAAGGACCATAATTCCCTTGTGTTCTGAAGAGGCTATGGGCATTTTGGGGAACGGACTAGAGGGAATGGTTTCAGAAATACTCCTATGCCCCAATGCAACTTTACCTGGAGCCTAGACATGAAGGTACAGGGCCACAAGTTGTATCGCAACATAGGATACCCTGCATCTCTTAGGCCCCAAAGGTGTGGGTGGTAGAGAAGAAATATGTTTTAAAGTGTGTGGACCCAAAAGCAAGCCTATGAGAAATTTCTATCAGTGATCAGATGTGTCATTCCCTGTTTAGTTTCCTCTACTGTGTATCTCTTCATCACAAACCCTTTTGAAAAGGGGGAACCATAACTATCTAATTCATCATTCTATTCTCACTGCCTAATACATGTTGGGCACTCTGCTAAATGAATAAGTCAATTAACCACTCATTCAGCATGAACAAAATAGCAGAAAATGAATAGCAGATGAGATAACACCCATGAATCCATCCCCTATCTTAGAAGTAAAGCACCACTACCTCAAAGCTTGTTTTCCTTTCTCTCATTGGCTAGCTCTTTCTTTACAGTCATACCAAATATGTAGGTAAGCCTGAACCATAAAAATGTGTGCTTATTTTTAAGTATTTTGAACTTTATAAAAATAGTAGCATAGTTTATAAAAATAAAAAATATAATCTTCAATTTGTACTTTTCACAACACCAACCTGGTATTGCTAAGCTTCCTCCTTGTGAATGTATACAGCTGTAGTTAACTAGTTTTCACTACAATATAATATTGCATTGGCTAAGTTACTACTATTGATTTATTCATTTTGTTCACATCCATCCAGCCACTCAACTTCCTAGATTCTGGCAGTTTTTATTTTCCAAAGATGGTACATCAATATTTTTCATACCATGTGCTCTTTTAGTTTATGACTTTGCCACTACCTCATGAGGAAGTCAGGTTTAATTCTCCTCTCCTTGACTCTGGTTGGGCTTGTGACTGCTTCAACCAATAGAGTACCACAGGGTTGACTCTGTGACTTCTGAGGCTGGGCCATATTCTCATGAAGATGCAGCTACCTCATTTATGAGAACACTCATGCTCAGAGCTCGGGGCCACCCTGTAACAAGTCCAAATGCCCTGAAGTCGCCATATGGTGAGGAACCCAAGTTACACAAGAAATCCACTTGTAGGAACTAGAGCTGGCAGTTCTGCATCTTAGATCAGCACAGTCCAGATACATAAGTGAAGGAGCCTGCTGATGGTGCTGGTCCATCTATTGAGTTACCTCTAGCCTTTGAGTCTTGCCAGGTGACCCAGACCTCATTCTGGAGCAGAGACTAGCTAGTCCCCATGTGCCCTATCCAAGTTCTTAATCCATGAACACAATAAGGTGGATGTTGTTTTGAGCTAAGTTGTGGGATAGGTTGCTGTATAGCTATAGTAACCTGGACAAGCTCTTTAGTAATTGCCTCTCCTCTGGGCCCCATATTTGCCTGGGAAAAAAAATCCTTTCCTTGTCTTGAAGGCTCTTCTAACTCAGATCAACCAATCTCCTTTTTTTTTTCTTTAATACCCACCATAGCTTCTTCTAACCAGATCAATTCATAATTATATATCAAAATATTATAAAAAGTATCTGTTAAGATTCTCTGTCCCCCCCACCAATTTCATAAGACTCCCAGGCTCCTACTCAAGCAGAACCACCTGTCAACAATTTGCCTCTTACTACAACAGTCAACTTCTTGAAAGACCTCTTTACCTTTGAGTAAATTTGTCTAAACAGTGTTCCTCACAGTGTGGTCCACAGACCATCTGCACCAGAAGCACCTGGGTCTTTATTGAAAATACAAATTTTGGGCAGCACCCCAGACACACTGAACCAGGATCTGTATATTTGTAGCAAGCACACCAGGTGTGCCTTAAGCACATTCAAGTTTAACAATCATGAGTCTTCTGGGACCAGTTAGGGTTGGGGGTAGCACTTGGTGCAAACTTGAGAAAAGAGAAATCCTTTTCTCTTTGCCAACTAAAGCAATTAAACCCCAGTGTTCTATACCTCTAAAACCTGCTTCTCTTTCCCAGGCACTGTAAAACTATGACCTCAAGTTATACAGTAGATGCTCAGAAAGCACAGTAAATCTTGAACTTACGATGACTAAATCAAAGAATAAATGAGAGGGCATAGAATTTATTGTCTATAAGTCATTGTAAAAATGATTCTGATTTTCAGATCATGGTAGGGGTTAGTGTTAAGACTGGGGAATATGCTTGCAATATCCAATGATAGTTAAAATACATAATAGTTACACTATAAGCTATATGACTAATTATCACATGACTTACCCTAGGAATAGTATTTCAATTAATGTGAAATAGTCCCCCTGTGGAATTTCTCTCTCGTTGTGTACCCTTATAAATATTCTTTCAATTCTATCTCTCTGTTTCCAAAGTTAGTTGTTTATGTGTTTGTATATATCCTGCCTCACTTCACAAAGGATTTTGAAAATTTATTCTATGTATGTATTGAAACAAATACAAACAGCTGTCAAGAGTGTTCCCATTCTCAAGCCAATATTTGGAAGAGGAGCAAGGAGCCATCTTCTTTCCAGTCCTGTTTACCTGAGATAATTATAAAAATTTGCCTAATGCTTAACATGTCATGGAAATATCTAATAGTGTTTGAATTTAACATTAAGAAGTATGTTCTTAGCTATAGTCATGTGAATATTACAAGTTCCTCTTTCTTAACCACTGTTGTTAATTTGTATTCTTCACATAAGCCACCTCAAAATCTATATGTAGGAGGCAGGAAAAACAAGAAATAAAGGAAAAAGAAAGGGCGAGGGAAGGGGAAACCTGGAGTAGAGGAAAGGGTTCCTAGTGAGAGAACTGTCTCTCCAATGTTGTAAGAGTGATTGGATTCTTGATTGGCAATTCAGAGATGATCCACTGGACTGCAGCATCAGCCTGACACCTGCCTTGCATTATTTTCTTTTATATGCTGCTTCCCCCCAAAGACTTCTTCTGGTCATTTATAAATGCTTTGAAGGTAGAGGTAACATATATTTTTACTAGTGGAGGTCAAGATTATGGCAGTTGCTTCATGTGCTGTATATTTTTGTAAGAATTTCTCTTTTTGAATTAAACATAAAATAGCTCATTTTGCAATAATAACCTATAGAAATACTAACTACCACAGCAGTGAAAATGAATATAACACTGAACAATATGCAGATAACGTATACTATTTTATTTGAGTCTCATTGTAACCCTATAATGAACATGAAAAAAAAAATTATTATTCTCAGGCTTTTTACATGTGCCCTCCTTTCTTCATGAAACACACTTTGCTCTGATACACACATGGCTTTTTCCTCCATTTCTTTCAAGTTTCACCCTCATCTTCTCAGGTCCCTTCCTTGAATACCCAAATAAAATAGTGTCTTGATCCCCAATAGCACTTTCGCCATTTGACAAAATGTGACTTTTTATTGTTTTTCTGCATTTGGATATAAACTCCTTGCAGGTGGGAATTTATTTTGTTTGCTGTATTTCCCAAGTCCCAAGAAAGTACCTAGCACAGTGGTTCTCAACCTTCCTAATGCCACAACCCTTTAATACAGTTCCTCATGTTCTGGTGACCCCCAACCATAAAATTATCTTTGTTGCTACTTCATAACTGTAATTTTGCTACTGTTATGAATCGTAATGTAAATATCTGATATGCAGGATGTATTTTCATTGTTACAAATTGAACATAATTAAAGCATAGTGATTAATCACAAAACAATATGTAATTATATATGTGTTTTCCGATGGTCTTAAGGGACCCCTGTGAAAGGGTCATTAGACCCCCCCAAAGGGGTCGAGACCCACAGGTTGAGAACCGCTGACCTAGCACATAGTAGATGCTCAATAAATAAACAACTGAGTGCATTATGCACATTTCATAAACAAAGAACAGGAGGCTTAAGAGATGTCACCAACACAGCACATCTAAGGAGTGGCAGGTGAAGTTCTGAATGGCAGGTGCTAACAAGTCACTCTGTATTCTCAGGACCGTTACCCAGATATTGTGCTAACTTGACCTACACAATTGACTTCAAAGCATAAGTTCTGGAAGAATGTGAGATCTGGAACCTTCTTTGACCATTTTATGAGTGTATCTGAAGCAACAAACAAAATTAAAGTGGGTCACATTTGCTGTTTCTGCACAGGATGGTAGGAAAACATCTAAGCTATGGTATAGGTAGAGCAGTCTCTGACACCCTGAAAACTGTTGCACATTTATTGGGTGCTCATCTGACTTGCCTGGGCCTGGAACAAGAGCACTGGAAATCCTTCCGGACTGCTCTTTGTCAATAAGCAAACCGTTATTTCAGCTACAGTAACAGCACCTTGAGAGGTGATGTCATAAAGATAGCAATAAGCCATTGGCTACTCAATGGCAGACCATTTAGCAGTATGTTGGGTAGGTGACATCACATGAGCACTGGAAAGGGGAACAGCCTTTGCAAATGGGCCCATTAATTGCAGTGTTTCAGTCTGATTATAACATAGCAATGAAGAAGAGTTTACGTAATTTTAGATAGTACCTTCCCATGGCTTTTCAGGATGATTGATACACTTTTAATACTAAACACAATTTTGTTTAACTTAACTAAGAAATAGTAAACTCTTCATTGACTGCCATTCTATTGGTCTATTAACCACCCTGTCCCCTATGAACTAGCACTTTCTAACAGATCCTAAAAGTGAATGTTACACTTGCAAGTGGCCTGAAGTATCAACCATTAAAAACCCATTATTTTGAAAGTGAAGAAATGTAGGCTAAATTGTCTTATCAGTCATACCCAGCCAGGAAGTGATACCTACAGAACTTGAATCCCTAATGTTCTCTCTATAACACACAATTGGATCACATTTTGTACAAGGTCTGCCATTCCCAAACAATCTGTTAAAGGATTCTGAAATGAATGGCCTTGAAGCATGGCAACATTGTAAAGTAACTGAATGATTTATAAATCATTGTGGGAAATATAGATGAAATTATTTCATTACACTTTTCATGTTCTTTGGATAGTGGTCTATCTCTGAAAATTGTAATGTCAATAAGGGTTATATATTATAAATGCAGGGCTTCCCAAAAATGTATACATACTTTGAATAATTATTCATTCCAATGGGTCAAATCTGAAAAGAAAGAAAAATCAATTGACCTATCAGTTGTTAAGTATGTATACATTTTGGGGGGATACCCTACATTTTGCAATTATATTGCAAATATTTGATTAAACAATAAAATCAATTTCCTAACCAATAGTATATTGGGTCTTTTGATATGACTGTATAGTATAATGTTTATTTGGGGGGAATTACAATAACAAATCTGAAAGGGATGTACATTGATAAAGAATTGCCTCAGCTAATGTCCATTTTATAATAATTCATTAATTTAATTTAAAATATATACTAATCGTCTCCCATGCACTTGCTGTTCACGAAACCATTTCTCAGTTCCTCCTGGGCACAGCAAGACTACTGTTCTCAGCCTCCATTGCAGTTAGCTACAGCCATGTGACTGAGTTCTGGCAGAGATGTATGCCCTAAAACCCTCCCACAGGTGATCCTCCATTTACTTGCATCATCTTCCAACCAGATGCAGAGGATCTAATGGAACATTCAGAGCTCCAGAAGATAGAAGAGCCACAAAATAGAAGGAGGCTGGATCTCTGAATCACCATTTGGAGGAGAGAAATAAGTGCTGTGGGAACACAGCAGAAAGTCTTAGGAAAGGCTTGTATCAGAGATGTAGTTGTATCAGAGATGGACATTGATTTAAGGTTTAAACTGGAAGAAAATAAAAGAAAGTCTCCCTGTGAAAATAAAGCAAAGTCAGATGTGAAAACATTGGGTTAAGTTGCAGAAACAGCAAGTTGTCCAGTGCAGCTAGAGCACATAGCAGAACATAGGCAAGCCTTTAAACGTCAAGACAAAAATGGAAGTGGTGTCAGATTATGAAGAGGTTTGTGTGCCAAGCTAGGCTGTAGACTTTACCATATAGGCCATAGAATCCAGAAAAGATTTTAAAGTTGCCTTGTGCCATAAACAGAACTCTCCGTTAGAAGACAAATTGATGAAGGTGGAAAATGACTAGGAAGGGGAAGCAAACATGAAAGGGAGACCAGTTGCCAGACTATTGGAGAAGTCTAGGCAAGAAACAACGCAAGGGCTGATCTAGGCTACATTGGAAGAAATTTATACAAAAACAGGACGAGACTATTTAGAGGAGGCATTTCACAAGAAGGCATTTCAGAGGCATAGAGTTCAAGTACCTGTTAGATGTTAGATGTCAGAAATTAAAGTAACATTAACCAAAGTAGGGAACACAAGAGAAGATGCAGGCTAGAAAAAAAAAAGATGATAAATTTGCTTTTAAACATGCTGAATTCAAAATCCAAATTAAAGAAGCCATCTAGTGTGCAGTCTGCGTTTACATATATAGAACTCAGAAAAAAATCCAAAATTGGAATTATAAATTTGGGAGTTGGCAACATAGAGATAATGGCTAAGCCATTGGAGTGGATGAAATCTGCCAAGTGTATAGAGAGAAGGGAGAGAATAACACTGGAGACATGAAAGAGCAGTGAGAGAAGTATAAAAAGCATCCAGAGAGGAGAATATCATGAAAATCAGGGAGGAGACTCCCACCCACGCAGAGGAGTTTAGACCAGACCAGCAGGGAAACAAGATATGCTAACCAGCCATACAGTAGGATTATAGAGCCTGGAACTATGTCAGATACCGTGGGCATGTTCCGAAGATTTGCCAGAGAATGCAAATCTGTCATCAGATTCAAGTGAAAAGTTCTGGCTGGAAATCAGAGATTCAGCAAAAGGTCAAATATCAAGTAAATGCAGAAGTAGGGAGGTGGAGAATCAAAACTGGAAAAAGGCAAAAAAGGTCCAGGATTTTTGCTAGAGCTACTTCTTATCAAGTTCTGGCGAGATGGTAGTCTGGGTCAGAATAAACACAAGTGGTGGTTGGTCGTTTTCAGTAACAACAGGCCTGAAGGGCCAGGGAGGGCTGGCAGTTAGCTGTTCAAACAATTTTGTTGGTTTTGGAGGCGGATGCCACATTGCAGTGGAGTGAAGGCGAGGTTACTGTGTGAAGATGTTGTCTCAGAATTGCTGAACGTTAATGGAATTCTGTGTTGGAAGCTTAAAGAGTACACAGAATTAACAGAAAGCCTATATAGGATATCGGTAGACTGAAGGCAAGAGTCTATTGGGGAAGGAGAAATGAAAGACTAAAAGACAGTGTAATTATTTTGTCTAAATATATTTTTTAAATTGATTTCAGAGAGGAAAGGAGAGGGAGAGAAAGAAAGAAGCATCAATGATCAGCCCAGCCGGCGTGGCTCAATGGTTGAGTGTTGACCTATGAACCAGGTGGTCACCGGTTCGATTCCCATTCAGGGCACATGCCTGGGTTGTGGATTCAATCCCCAGTGTGGGGCATGCAGAAGGCAGCCAATCAATGATTCTCTCTCAACACTGATGTTTCTATCTCTCTCCCTTTCCCTTCCTCTCTCTGAAATCAATAAAAAAAATATATTGTTTTTTTTAAAAAAAGAAACATCAATGATTAGAGAGAATCATTGATCCGGCTGCCTCCTGCAAGCCCCCTACTGGAGATGTGCCCTGATTGGGAACTGAACTGTGACCTCCTGGTTTATAGGTCTTTGCTCAACCACTGAGCCATTCCAGCTGGGCAAAAGAGTAAAATTTAAAAATTCAGAGTGGAAGTCACAGGAGATGAGACCAAAGTATCTATGGAGAAAGTAGCTACACAAATTATGTCTTATCTTGCTTTATCATACTTTTTAAAAAAAATCTACACTAATAAAAGACAAAGATGCTAACTGACCATACCTTTGCTATGCCCAAGCCATGCCCACCAGCCAATCAGAGCGACTATATGCAAATTAACCCAACCAAGATGGTGGCTGGCAGCCACGGAGCTGGAGCAAGCAGGAGGCTTGCTTGCCCCGGCGATGAAGGAAGCCAAGCTTCCCACCTGCCCTGGCCAGCTGTGGCCTCCACAAAAGGCAACAAAGTTTTTCAATTATAGAAGCTAAAGAAATCCCAGATACCTGCTTCCAGCCAGCCTCCACTGGGAGCTTGGGTGGCTGGGGCCTGTGGCCAGCCTGCAAACAGCCATCAGTCCCTCACCCAAGCTGGCCAGGCACCCCAGGGGGGACCCCCACCCTGAACAGGCTGTGGCCAACCTGCAAACAGCTATCAGTCCCTCACCCAGGATGGCCAGGCACCCCAGTGGGGACCCCCACCCTGAAGGGGCTGTGACCAGCCTGCAAACAGCCATCAGCCACTCACCCAGGCTGGCAAGGCACCCCAGCAGGGACCCCCACCCTGATCTGGGACACCCTTCAGGGCAAAGCAGCCAGCCCCCACCCATACACCAGGCCTCTATCCTATATAATAAAAGGGTAATATGCAAATGGACCCTAACAGCAGAGCAACTGGGAATGACTGGTCACTATGACACACACTGACCACCAGGGGGAAGATGCTCAATGCAGGAGCTGTCCCCTGGTGGTCACTGTGCTCCCACAGGGGGAGCTCTGCTCAGCCACAAGCCAGGCTGACGGCTGCCAGTACAGTGGTGGTGGTGGGAGCCTCTCCCTCCTCCTCAGCAGAGCTGAGGATGTCCGACTGCAGCTAGGCCTGCTCCCCGCTGGCAAGTGGGCATCCCCAAGGGCTCCCGGGCTGCCAGAGGGATGTCTGACAGCCAGCTTAGGCACAATCCCCTGGTGAGCGGGCCTAAGCCAGCAGGTGGTCATCCCCCGAGGGGTCCCAGACTGCGAGAGGGCACAGGCCAGGCTGAGGAACCCTCCTGAGTGCACAAATTTTTGTGCACTGGGCCTCTAGTAGAAAAATATGAATAAAGTACAGATGAATGGTGAGGAATATTGAGTTAGTTTATAACTGGTAGCCTCTATTTTCTTAGTGAAGCAAGGCTGGGTCATCCAGTGAGGGAGCAGGGAAAAACCTGGGGAAAGAGTAGAGTTTTGCAATGGTGACTGCAGAGATGGAGGGCTGTCGGGGAGTGTGAGAAATTAGAATTGCACTGAAGACCCAGCTCAGGTGGGGAGTCATAAGGAGATAGGACATTGTCTAGCAGTGATTAGAACCAGAGATCTAAAACCAGGGAGAAACAATCAATAAAACAGATATTTTTCCTGGTGGAAACAAAGAAAAGAAAATGAGATGAGCATTCCAAAGGTGTTAATGAGTATGTAATGAACAGGACTGAGCAGTCTACCCTGCACTGCTTCAGGGCTAAGGTAATGGCCTATCACAATTTTTACCCCAGTGCCTGACATATAAAGAGCATTCAATAAATGTGGAATGAATGAATGAGTGAGCACATACTTGAAATTCAGGCTGGTTATGAGGGAAATGAAGTGGGAGAACATTAATATACTAAAAGAGTAGGAAGGATTTGAAAACCAAGAGTGTGTGATGAGGCAGCAGAACAGGTTTTGTGGCAAGGGAAGAGATTAAGAAAAAGAATCCAAGGTTGTGGTCAGAGAAAGTCAGTTCAAAACTCAGATTCTTGGAGGAGCAGTTTCAAGTGATTCAAAAGTCCCCAATGTGCTTCTGTAAATGGGATTGGTAAAGTGGAATGGAGGTAAATTTCAGTTTAGGGCAGGCTGTTAGAGGGCTCATTATTACTGTTCACTGTATCAGAAAGTCACTTAAGATGACAGCCAATGCTGGAGTAAAGAGAGACTGAGGCAGGTTCCGAAGTCCTTGCAGATTAATAAAAAAATGACCTGGAGGGAACAGTAACATGAACCCCTATCATCGAGATGATATTGGCGCTCCCAACCACCCAAAAGTATTGTGAAAAAAAGAATATTTGTTTAAATGTTCTTGTTCGGAAGGAAGATATACAAGTATGTCCCTCAAAAGAGGAGAGGCTAAATGAAAACGATATAAAATTGTCAGGGAGAAGTTGCAGGAGCCAAAATAATCCTGAGTCCTCTTCAAGAAGCCAAAATACAGAAGCATCTAGAGCAGTGGTCAGCAAACTGCAGCTCGCGAGCCACATGTGGCTCTTTGGCTCCTTGAGTGTGGCTCTTCCACAAAATACCAACTTCTGTGCATGGGCCACGAAGTTTCAATCGCACTGTACGTGCGCGCCCGCACGTGGTATTCTGTGGAAGAGCCACACTCAAGGGGTCAAAGAGCCACATGTGGCTTGCCAGCTGCAGTTTGCCAACCACTGACCTAGAGTGTTGTTGAAGAAGCAGTGTCACTAGAAGTAAATCTGGGATTTGGTAAAAGGAAACAGGCAGAGATAATGAGTTTAGATGCTAATTTTGTGCTATGTCTGGGAGCTTGAACTATATCATCTTGAGCTCCTCACAACAGCCATGCAAGGTAGATATTATTACCTTCTGATGACAAATGAGGATCCAGGAACTATGGTTAAGTAACTTTCTCCAGGCTGCATAGTTGGTAAACAGAGTGATCAGGATTTGAACCCAGCTCAGACAAATCAAATCTCATTCTTTTCCCAATCAACTGCATTACAACAAACATTGATGCATCCAGTGCTTTCTAGGGGAAATGAGAATATAGAGCATCTACACTAATAAAAGACAAAGATGCTAATTGACCATACCTTTTCTACGCCCCAAGCCATGCCCACCAGCCAATCAGAGTGACTATATGCACATTAACCCAATCAAGATGGTGGCTGGAAGCCATGGAGCTGGAGCAAGCAGAAGGCTTGGTTGCTGGGCAATGGAGAAAGCCAAGCTTCCCACCTGCTCTGAGCCACTGTGGCCTCTGCTCATGGCAACAAAGGTTCAATTATAGAAGATAAATAAACCGCAGATACCTGCTTCCAGCCAGCCTCTACTAGGAACTTGGGTGGCCGGGGGTCGTGGCCAGCCTGCAAACAGCCATCAGCCCCTCAACCAGGATGACCACACCCTCATGGAGTGAGGTTCCCCGCTGGGGGGCTTGGCCAGCCTGCAAACAGCCATCAGCCACTCACCCAGGCTGGCCAGGCACTCCTATATAATAAAAGGGTAATATGCAAATGGACCCTAACAGCAGAACAACTGGGAATGACTGGTCACTATGACACACACTGACCACCAGCTCAATGCAGGAGCTGCCCCCTGGTGGTCACTGCGCTCCCACAGAGGGAGCTCTGCTCAGCCACAAGCCAGGCTGATGGCTGCCAGTACAGCGGTTGTGGTGGGAGCCTCTCCCACCTCCTCGGCAGCACTAAGGATATCTGACTGCAGCTTAAGCCTGCTCACCACTGGCAAGTGGACACCCCCCAGAGGGATGTCTGACTGCCAGCTTAGGCCCAATCCCCCCAGGGAGCGGGTCTAAGCCAGCAGGTGGTCATCCCCCGAGGGGTCCCAGACTGCAAGAGGGCACAGGCCGGGCTGAGGGACACTCCCAAGTGCACAAATTTTTGTGCACCAGGCCTCTAGTTAGAATGATAAAGACCTAGCAGAGGAGAGAGATCATAGATGAGGAAAAATGAGTTGGACCAAGGTAGCTAACAAGGGAGCTGCAATTACTGATTGATGACATTGGGGATATAGGAAGTTAGGAGGTGGGCAGGAGGAGAGGTAATGAAACTAACTAGCCTTATGTTTCAACTGAGACATTGATGTTCAGTGGTTGTGGGGTCTGTATAACATTCTTTCCCACCATGGAAATTAACTAACTGTTGTTGTTTTTTTAATTTACATGAACAGTCAAGCAGTCATCTTGTCACTTTAACCAGCACCCTTGAGGAAGCAATTAAAACTACCATCTCAGAGAACTTATACATGTACATTTAGCAGCTTGGGTTAATTTACTAATTCATCTCATCAGCCTGCCATATTATTAGCGAATTTCCCAAAATCTTGTTATAATATACACATTAAAAAGGCAATGTCTTCCCATTTTCTTTCTGCCGAATTAGAGATAAAAACATTCTTTTAGAGCATCAGTCATAATTTTAACATATTTTATGGGGGACAACTATTAAATCATGTTCCTAAAGTATTTAAGGTGTTTGAAAACAGCTCTTTCAAGCATTTGGAGTGTTATTTTAACAACCTGGTTAATGCCATCTATTTCCTTGACAAATCCTTTCTTTATATATAGCACAGAGATATACATTAGCCAGGTCTCAAATGGCTCATCAAAAATTCTGAATTAGAGAATTTGGAATAAAGAGAAGTGTTATTTAGTATAAACGCTGTGAAGCAGCAGCAACTTTCACAGCCAGAGATTTTTAGACCTGCAAAGAATCTTATGTAACCCAGTATGACTTGGCTTGTGGGGGGCTTCTTTTCTCACTTCTAGCCCATGTCAGAGCCCCTAGGTGCATTTAGGTGTTGTCCTCAATCTGCCCCCTCCTTCTTCCCCTCCCCAATAAGTCCAAAAGTATTGCCAAGGTTTATGGAGAAACTCACATGCCATTCCAAAGAAACTTACCCAAATTCTTCCAGTAGACTTCGTCCAGTGACATCGCCCCTCTCTCTTTCCTTAAGTGGCCTCTCAAAGACCTTCTCTGTTGTCCTTAGCAATTCAGTTCTTCTTAACCACCCTTTCAAATGCAGAGAGGAATACATTTTTAATTGCCCTCTCACACAAAGAAATTATATATTCCCAAACCATCATTTTACTACTAAAGACTATTGACTAAAGAAGGTAGCACAGTTAGGAATAGACTAGGGTTCTTCATATGCTATAGCTTTGTTCACCACCCCACTCAGGAACTTCTAACGTTTCTTTTAACTTTAAAATTTTATCATTTGCCTTTTCTGTGGCTCACGATGAATTTGGGTAATGCTATATAATGGCATAAATAAAATTATAATAATGTGAAGGGTTTGGGATGGGAAAGGGGCACTTCATGTCTTTACTTTGATAGAATGGTTCTTGACTGATGTAAAATGCCCAGATACAAAGAAGAACTAATGACCCTGCCTCATATCATGTACATAAAGGTATCTAATTATACACAAAGCAGCTTTATTGTTTGCTTTTTTTGGTAGGTATGTGGGTCTTGTTAGGTTTATCTCTTTTGGGTTTTTAAACTTAAAGTTAAAATTAATTAAACACAAACACACCTTTTATATAGTTCCACACAATGTAAGAAATGTAAATGTGTTTTTATGGTAAATACATTTTTAAAAGTTGCTGAAAGGCAGTGACTACCTGATTTGTACAGCTTTGCAAATGCAATATGTCAACAGCTTAAAGATGATAATTCATATAGAGATGTGGCTTAATGTGTTTGTCTTTAGGTCCTGAATTTATTGGCTCAATTCTCAGTTGCTATTCTGCTAATTGAGAACAATGGGGTATTATCAAATGACAGTTTAGTTGAATCCACCAGCTACTTATTTAGCTCATTGTAATTTGGTCTGAGTTCAGCTGGGCAATTGTTCTGATCTCAGTTGAGGTCCATCATGAGTCTGTGGTCAGCTCTAGATCAGCTTCAGGTCATATCTGAAGCTTCAGGGAAGATCTTGACCTTGGCAGGGCTCTCTCACATCTGGGGATCACTAGTGGGGTAAATGGGCCAACTTAGTTCTATGCTTCTGGTCTTTCAACCCTTGTTTACCTGATAGAGGAAAGGGTCCCAAGAAAGAAAAGCCTGCAAAGCTTCTTAAGGCCTAGGCTCAGCACTGCCTAGTAATCATTTTTGCCCCATTACACTGGTCAGGTGACAAGGTGAGTGCTAATCAAAGGGGGAGGGATATGGACTCTACCTCTTGATGAACAGATCTCCAAGATCACATTGCTAAGAGGAAGGGTACAGGGGAGAATGACAAGGATACAATCAGGCTCAGTGTAGTGCTTGGCTGTAGTGAAAAGGTGTTTGACTAGCTAATCCTATATAATAAAGAGGTGATATGCAAAATGACCCTCATGCCCTCGCACCACAAGATGGCCGCCCCCACGTCATCACAAGATGGCTACCCCCACGTTGTCACAAGATGGCCAGCAGGGTAGGGCTGGTGGAGGGGACCAGGCCTGCAGGGGAGCAGTTAGGTGTCAATCAGGCCAGCAGGGGAGCGGTTAGGAGGTGATCAAACTGGCAGGCAGAAGTGGTTAGGGGCAATCAGGCAGGCAGGCAGGCGAGTGATTAGGAGCCAGCAGCCCCAGATTGTGAGAGGGATGTCCGACTGTCAGCAATCCCCGGAGGGGTCCCAGATTGGAGGGTGCAGACTGGGCTGAGGGACACCCTTCTCTAGTGCATGAATTTTCTGCACCAGGTCTCTAGTTCATTCAATAAATGTAAATGACCCTACTACCCTAGGATTACCCAATTAACTAGGTGATCTGGACTAAGTAAATTCTTCACTCCTATTAAAGTGAATTCTTTAATTCTTCACTCTTATTTTATATTAGAGACCCAGTGCATGAAAATTCATGCACTGTAGGTGGGGTCCCTCAGCCCAGCCTGCCCCCTCTCATAGTCCAGGAGCCCTTAGGGGCAAGAGGTGACCCAGCAATCAGGGGAAGGCAATGCCCCCATCACACCTCTGCTGCTGCCACTACTGGCAGTGCAAGCCTTAGCCAGCCCTGGTTACCTGTGCCTCAGGCCAGCCCTGGGTGGCTGGGCAGCTGTCAGCCGAGGCTTGCCTGAACCTTGGGCTGGCCCTGGGTGGCCAGGGTGCTGAGGGGACTGGGAGACTCCAGAGGCAGCCATGTGGCAAGGCCGGGCCCACCTGAGGGTGGGTCCGGCCTTGCCGAATGCCTGCCACCCTGGCAGGACTAAGGGGACTGGGCACCTCCATCTTGTGTCTGTGGGTGCCACCATCTTTGAGGGTGGGGCACTCAATTAGCATATTCCCTCCTTATTGGCTGTGGGCACCACCATCTTTGCAATGGCATGAGAGTCAGTTAGCATATTCCCTCTTTATTAGATAGGATATTCTGAAATTTATAAATATATATACATATAAATTTATATACTCTGATATTCTTTACTCCTACTTTACAAACACAATACAGAGGCAAAATCTTAGAGAAAATGTATACAGTCATTTAAATTCCATTTTCTTAGACTTCGGGCAGCTGGGCATTTATTTAAACACTAGAGGCCTGATGCATGAATTCATGCACAGGTGGTGTCCCTCAGGGTGGCCTGCAAGGATCAGACCCCAACTCATGCACCCAGGCTCACAGCCCCAGCTCGCGTCCCCAGCCTCACAGCCCCGCAGCCCTGCCTGGCACCCCACCATGGCCTGGCACTGCCCCCTCACCTGCTCCCACCATCCTACCTGTGGGGCGATCAATCGGGGCTGGCCCCCTGCCCAGCTCCCTCAGCGCCTGGGAGTCAGGTGGTAGCTCCACCTTCCACCACTGCTTCTGGTCGCCTTCTACAGGGTGATTGGTAGGGCGATTGACCCCTGCTCGTACCCGCCTTGGCCTGCTGCCACCCACTCACCTGCTCCACCATCCCACCACAGTCCTGCTCTCGTAGGAGCCCATCAGAGCCAGCAGCACCTCCACTGCCGCCCGATGCCCGCCATGTTCTGCACCACCCCCTGGTGGTCAGCTCATGTCATAGCAAGTGGTTGAATGACAGCCTGAGGGGACAATTTGCATATTAGGCTTTTATTATATAGGATTGCCTGTGGGGTTGTTTTATGATTTCCTGGAGGTAGTTCAGAGAGAGCAGCAGCAGTGTTTGATATGATAGGAATTTGGTGCTAGAAATGTCTAGGTAGACAGCCTCATAAGAACCACCCAGCTTCTTCCTAGATGGTGGTCCAATCATTTTTATCAACCAGAGGTTGAAAGAATTAAAGTAGCTTCAAAAACACTTTATTATCCTTGTAATAATGGGACCTCTGATTCTTCACTCTGTAGTTTATATCCTACCTAAATGCTGTTTGAAATGACTATTTCATTAAGTGCTCTATGATAAGCAGTTTATTCAGGATTGGCTTTTGAATTATTTTTATTCACATTCATATGATGAGAAAGATAAACTTGAACTCGATTTTTAAGAATCTATTTCTGTATCATATAACTTTATGCATCCTATTTTTGCCTATAGAAATGTCAAACCGGTGATATAATAACACAAATGTCTATTTACCTGCTATTTGAAAATGCTATATTCCTTTCACTTTTTGTACAAAAATATGAAATGTACTTTTCTAAGTAGCTTGTCTTATATCTTTGTCATTTTTGAAATCTCACTCTATGGAGTTTTTTGGGTTGTTTTTAGTTAGTTTGTTTGGTTGTCTTATATACTTATTCTTTATATTCAGATTTAGATCTAATGATGTTGAATTCAAAAGCCAGATTTCTTACCAAGATATTCAGGTATGAAGAGATATAATGACCTTTGTTTGACTTTTTTGATAGACACTGAATTATAAATTAGGAATGGAGAGTAGCTGTTTGCTTGGGCTTTAATTAGCATCTCACTTATTGCCTAGTTGTCTTAATAATTAAATGCCATCTAATTTAATATACGAAGTTGGCAAACTAGCTGCTGATTTATGAATGTCCTGAACTATTTCACCTTTAATAATGATAGTATAATAAATTGTATTTATGTTATAGCTAAACTTGAATTACTTTTACTGTATTTGAAAATAGTTGCACTCCATCAGATATGTAATGTTACACAAGAAAGAAACAATAGAAAATCAACTATAAAACAAAACTATGACTTAAGATTTGAACATTTATGTATGCAGGTATCTACAATACAGCTTTTAAAAAGCAGTTTAGCCCTAACCGGTTTGTCTCAGTGGATAGAGCATCGGCCTGTGGACTCAAGGGTCTCAGGTTCAATTCCAGTCAAGGGCATGTACCTTGATTGCAGGCATATCCCCAAGTAGGGGGTGTGCAGGAGGCAGCTGATCAATGTTTCTCTCTCATCGATGTTTCTAATTCTCTATCCCTCTCCCTTCCTCTCTGTAAAAAATCAATAAAATATATATATATATATATATATATATATATATATATATATATATATATTTAAAAGCAGTTTAATTTTCCTTATCTGTTTACATACAGTATATTTTAAGAAAAAAGCAAAGGATTTATTTCAAAGCAATATTGTCTCAAATGTAATCCTTAAAGTTACTTTTTAAAAAATATTTATTTATTGATTTCAGAGAGGGAGAGAGAGAGAGAAACATTAATGATAAGAGAGAATCATTAATCGACACACCCCCTATTGAGGATGGAACCAGCAACCTGGGCATGTGCCCTGACTGGGAATGGAACCATGACCTCCTGGTTCATAGGTCGATACTCAACCACTGAACCACACTGGTGGGGCAGAGTTAACTTTTAATATAGGAAGCATTGTTTTTCATCCTTATAAGATTTTTTAGGAAGAAAAGTCTCGAAATAAAATTAGAACTTTCTAAGAATTGTTACTAATCAAAAACTAAAGTGATATGGGGAACTTGAGCTCAGTATAACCATTTTCTCCTTTTTTTAAAATTAAAAAGCTGGATCTATTCAGCAGACCAAAAATCTGGAAATTGGGGGGTTGGAGGGGAAGTGGAGTGGGGAAGAAAGAAGGTGTTAGAAATGGTAATGTAATGTAAGCAAAGGTAATCCAACTAAAGAAGTTAATTTCTTCAATTTACAAATAATGGGGTTCAGACTTTTATTTCTAAGGAAGAATTCATATTCTGGCTTGAAGACAATAGGAATGATCAACTACAGTGATAAAAATCATGCTCCACTCCAAATCTGAGTAACTGTTCTTCACAATTCAAACCTCTTATTGACAGGATATTATTTGATACGTGATGTAAAAGTACTTAATATATTTGTGATGACTCTGTGAATTTTATTCTTTGAAATTTACTTTTGGTTTTTATGGCATAAAAGTCTCTTACAGAACACAACTTCAAGTCAACATAAAATATGTAGATTTCTAAATCCCAGAGATAAGCCAAGTAAACAATCACAATGACTTTGAACTCTTCATCTCAAAGATGCATTGGGTGCATGTTTTATAAATTGAAATAATAAATAATAGATTGGGTCTAAAAGTAATTTGTGTTTTTGCTGAGCCATCTACTCCCAAAATATCTGGATTCTGAGTCTTTAATATATTATACTATGAATTTTATTCCTATCTCAATAGCAAGACTTTTGTAGTATTTTGTTTCTTTTAAATTTTTTGTCTTTTTTTTCCCTGTCAACTATAATAGATTCCTCTTCATTCAGAACACATAAAAGTGAAGAAGAGGAGGTTAGAAATTATATAACATTGTACTCCATCCAATCCAGGTTGTTGACCACTCTGATTTATTAAAATGTGGAGTTTTCATTCAAAAGAAGTAATTCCTTAGCTCAACTAAATTGTGTAAGAAAAAAAATTATAAAGGCCAAGGGAGACATCTGCCCTGTCTCCTCATTCTGACTGGGCCATTTTCTCAGCCAGCATGCAGTGCTATAATTTGCTGCAATGAAAGCAGGCAGGCATTCTTCTTGGACTTTGCTAGATTGGGAAACTGGCAAATATCCTTTTATTTTCTGATGCTGCGATAGAAATATACAGACATGCTAACCACCCTTATTGTTTGTGCCTAACGTTTAAATTCTTATATATCACACTTGAATAAGAAGAGACCCAGAATATTATTGAAGAGTATAGGTTCTGTGACTCAGTGAATCCTTGTTTCTTAGATTCACTACATGGAATGTAGACTACCAGCTGTGGCCTTCTCTCATTGAGTGATGTTTGACATCCGCAGGGTTCTGTCTACACCCACTCATCTGAGAGTGGTTATAAACATTTGTTGGTTTGCATTCTATGAGTCTATACATTATCTTTGCAAACATATTGCTAGCCTTAGGTGACTAAGGACCACATATCTAATACATATTTGTGTTTCTTGCTCTGTATATGCTATGTGTATGTTGATTGGTTTTGAACCAATAGAATGTTTTGCTATATTTTTACAGTTCTATTGAAATGTTATGCTTATAGAAAGGCTTTTAGTTCTTGAATTCATTGTAAATAAGTCCCAGGTCCATTCTCTTCACTTTCAAGTAGAACCTCTGGATATGTTTAATTTGGAATGGAAAGAGAAAGATTGCTTAGGGCATAATTTCCAAAAATGTGTTCCTCTGTCAGATGTTAGTAGATGTTATTTTTAGGGTTCCATAGTCAAATGCATTTGTGAAATGGAATATTGAAATTAGTTAAAACAGATTTCTTTATGGAAAGACTGCTCTGGAAACTTAATATGCTAATGAGCATTTATAAATCCTTGAGAGAGTGATAAAGTATGTGGTTTCCTACCTAGTTAACTATAAAAATCGTGATTTTGAAGAGCGGCTCATAAGGCTACTTTTCTGCAAAACACAGTTACTGAAAACCTGATCTAGGAAACAAGACAAGAAAGGCTACTAAGTAAATATATACAGCAAGAACAAGAGAGCTCAAAGATGGCAAAAGTGATATTTGGATCCCAGAGCTGGTATGTCGTGATATCTAGGTTCTTATGCTGCAGTGACGAAACCCCCAATATATTAGTGACTTAAACCAGTGATCATGCCTCACGTTGGTCAGAGGATGGCCGTGTGCACTGCTCCACATTGCCTTCATTCAGACGGGCAGCTAGAAGAGCCTCCACAGAACTAGAATGTCACAGGTCACCATGGCAGTGGAAAGTCACCTGCACACTATTAAAAGAACCTGCTCAGAAGTGACCTATACAACTCCTGCTCACATTCCATCGGTCAAAGCATGTTACATGGCCATGCCTAACTCAAAGGACATAGGAAGTATAGTGCTATCATGTGGCTAAGAGAAGAAAACCCAAATATTCATGTGGATGTTCCTAATGACTACATAGGTGATGTACCTTCCCACATCCAGTGACTCATCATTGCAGGCCAGGGCCCTCACCCCAACTCAGGACAATTCTGAGGGGCAATCCTAGTTTCACAGGCTTTCAGAGGGGTTGACTGAGGCCTTTATTAAGACTATATCATGGCCCAAACTCTCCCTCCATCAAGTCCTGCTGTCTTCACTTCCTTTCTGCAAGATGTTCCCAAAAGCACTTTCTCAAGAACCTCCTGCTTGGTAATCTCTGTCTCAGAAGCTGTGTTATGGGGAACCCAGGGTGTTATACTATACAACATATGTCCTTGCATAATATGAAATCTTGTTTTATGTGGTTTAAACTTTATGTAAGAGGAATTGTACAATTTGCTTTCTTGCCTTCAAATTATATTTTTTTGGTTTATTCATGTTTATTTATGTAGTTCTACTTTGTTTAGTTTAACTTTGTTTAGTTTAACTTCTTAAACACTTGCTAAGTACTGAGCACCCAGTGTATCAAATCTGTAATTGTGGATTTTGGAAAATACCACAATTTACTTATCTATTACCCTATTAATGAGAACTTGGTTTTTTCCTAATTTTTCACACTTATAATTTTGCTGAGATTTTTTTGTACGTATCTACCTGTTCACATATACTAGTATAAGTCTCCCTAATATATGTACACACACACATACACATACACACACACACACACACATCTAAACACTTGAAATACAAATAGCACATA
The DNA here is from genome assembly GCF_964212035.1 of Myotis nattereri. Lineage (NCBI taxonomy): Eukaryota > Metazoa > Chordata > Mammalia > Chiroptera > Vespertilionidae > Myotis > Myotis nattereri. The sequence continues at coordinate 56,468,327 of NC_138080.1, forward strand.
TACACTCTTTACATTCTCAATTTTATTAGATGTGTTTCCCTGAATACTGATAGAGTTGAATATAAATGGCCATTTTTATTTTACTTTTCTGTGAATTGCCTATTCATCTCCTTGCCCAGGATTTTTTTTTTTATTATTGAACTTATCTTTTTTTAATTGAGCTTTAAAAATGTATATTCTTGATACCATTCTTTGTCAGATATATGATTAGAAATATTTTCTCCAAGTTTGTGACTTGCCTTATAAGCCTCAAATTTTAATGCAGTCAAATTTATTCAGAATTCTTCCTTTATTGCTTATGCATTCTCTGTGTTATTTGGAAAAATTTTTCCTACCCCAATTCTTTAAAATATTCTGTATTTTCTTGAAAATATTATGGTTTTTGCTTTTTACATTTGAGCTGTTAATCGACGTGAAATTCATTTTATTTTGTATATGATGTAACGGATATACTTCTTTTTCATGTGGTCAGTTGTCCCAGCACCATTTTTTCCCCAACACTAATTTGTAATGTTATTTCTCTCTGCTTGGTTGTCTCACTCTCTCTCTCTCGCTCTCTCTCTCGCTCTCTCTCTCTCGCTCTCTCTCTCGCTCTCTCTCTCTGTGTGTTTTAATTCTGTTAATTAGTCTGTTTGTCTTTATCTGCACTTTCATTTTGATTTAATTACTATGGCCTTATAATAAATCTTGATATCTGAAAAGTCAAGTTTCTTTCCTTTATTCCTCTTTATAATCATCTTGGCTATTCTCATCCTTTGACCTTGCCTATTCTCAAACTAACTTTCATCAAATAAAATTCTCTGTTGGGATTTTAGTTGGAATTGCATCAGATTTTGTATATTAATTTGGGGATAATTAATACCTTTATGATATGAATATTTTCATTTATGAGAATGGCATATCTCTAGAGAGATTCATTTTTACCATACACATGTCCAAATTCCACTTTTTCAATATTATGATACACTCAAGGGATCATGAAAGTGAAGGAGCAGGCTACTCATGTTTTCTCTTTAAGTTTTCTCTTTAAGTATACATAGATTAAATTCAGCACAAATGTGATTTGAAATAAGTGAAGTGCTTTAAGAATGACTGATGCCACACTATAGGAGCTATGTAGCAGCATCTGAAATTATAAAAAAGACTGGGAAATCTAACAACAGAAGTACAGTTATTAGATTCAAGAAATTGAGAAAAATGCCTTAAACATTCGGTGGGAAGAAAAAGTGACAAGATTGGTCTTTGCTACTGGGAGTCATAAAGGTTGGTAGACTAATATTCATTCATTCATTCATTCATTATTAAACAAATATTATGTACCCACTGTTTTCCAGACAATGTTCTAGCATTGAGGGAAGCATAGGAAACCAAAGTCCTGTCTATTGTGAATCCATTTGGGGGAGGAACTTCTTAAACACTTGCTAAGTACTGAGCACCCAGTGTATCAAATCTATAACATCACTCCTTCAGTCCTCAAGGTGCTTATGAGAAGATTAACCATCATAAAAATCACTAGAGCAATAACTGGTGTTATGTGACATGGCACAAATGATAGAAGATAATTGGAGAGTGATTGATAGCTCTAACAGTTTCTGGAGGAACTGTGTCTTGTGCTAGAATTTGAGGACAAGTAGGATTTGGTAGGTAAAGAGGAGAATGGAGAGTTTTTTAGGTAAGGACAACAACATAACAAAAAACAGTGAGATGAGACTCCATGTGCTGTGGGTAGACAGAGAGGAACTCTGGAAAAGTGAATCATGTTGGGTAAGAGGAAGTGAGATCCAATAAATCAGTTGAGACCAGATAATGGAAGAGTTTGTTCACTAGCAGAAGACTATTCTCTCCTGTCCTCCTCTTCCTTCTCCTACTTTTACTGTACAGCAGAGAATTGATAAAGAGGAAGCATTGGAAGTGAAAAGACAGGGGATGAAAACAGTTACTTTGAACCTGACACAGCATGAGCATCTCTGAAGTAGAAGACAGCATAATCCCTGTGTCATGAAACTTATCCTCAAGGTGGAAAAGCAAGACTAATGTGATTAATACTAAACTAATGATCACTTGTAACCCAAATGTCTGCTGGGACCTCCTGCCCCCTGGCTTGAATCCCCAGGTGCAGACCTGGTTGAATTTGAAAACTCTTCTCATGCTTTCTGCAAATACCCAGGAGCTATAGCTATATCTTTCATGGTTACTCTCTCTAGCACCTGCATATATTGGGTTGCTTCTGTTTTTCCCCTTGATAATCTATACCCAAATCTCTATCCCTTCACCGATTTCCAGGATATATATATACTCTCCATGGATTCTATGACTTTTTTTCAATTTCCTGAGTAATTGAGGATCCTGGAGGATGATCATATTGGCTTATACACAACCTTCTTCTGCTTCACTGCTCTCATGTCCCCTCTCTCTCCTCCTCACTTCTCCTTTTCCAAAATGCTTGCAAGAGCCTCATATTATGCCCTCTTTTTAATGTAGACCAATTTAATTCCCCTTCAATCCTCACCCCAAACTGTCCATACTCAAACAAATCAAGGTGTTAACAAACAAATGGGAAGATGCTGTTTCTTAAAGATAGTTAAGTTTGTAAGTAATAAACAAAGCAAAAAATTCTCTAACACAAAAAGCACATAAGAGAACAAACCAAAGCAGAAAAATAAATATGTTTCAGACAGCATGGTAAAAGATGGGGATATAAGGGCTACAATAGTTCAGAGAAGAAAAAGATCAATCAAGAAGGTTTTAATAGAGGAGATAGATCTTGAATTGGACCCTGGAGAAAGGCTAGAATTAGTATTGCAGGGAGAGGAGGCAGGAGGTCATTCAAGGTAAAGAAATAACTAAGAAAACCACAGAGGAAAGAATGAGCCTGGTGTCTGGGAGAAGGCAGCTCTCCACTGAGAATTTAGAAGCAAGATAAGGCTGACTGGGTGCTGGAAATGCTATATTGTCAAACTCAAGGGTTTGGACTTAATTCAATAAAAATCAAAAGGAGCTCTAACAAATATGCTTTGAAAGGCAGAGGATGAGGGAAGCTTTAAGGGTGATTTCTCAGAAATAAGAGCCAGTGGTTCAAATACCATCAGAATTATCTCTGTGTTTCTGACCTCTGCTTCTTTCTATAGATTGGCTTCTTCTCCTGAAAATTCAGCTTTCTCTACCCAGGGACTGTGGTGATTCAGCAGATTTCTAGCTTACCATCCATGGAGAAAAGGCTCTTACCTTTTGCTCCAGCTCCAAATATCCCAGAGAAAGATGTGGGTTGGCTGGAGTCCAGTGCCCATGCCTAGAACCAGCTCTGTGGTCAGGAAGGTATGGTTGTGGAAGAAGATGGAAGTTTCTAATGGACCACATAATAAAGCATGGCCAGATTTTGGAAATGGGGAAGATAGGGAGTAAAGAAGGGGATGAGGTACGGACATCACCACTGGGACAGAGTTGTGAGTGAGAAAGCAAATACAGTTTGTTCTAAAATTGAACTAACTCACTGGCAATTCTTATTGAAAATTGATTTACTTTTTAGCAAGCACTTATTAATAATCTACTATTCTTAAGTTTTTATTATCTCTCTCTCTCTTTTTCTCACTTTATTCTAATTTAAGTCATTAGCCAGTATTTAGTGTCCTAAGCCATCTTAAATTCTTTTAGGAAAAAAATAGAAAAAAATTAAATCAACTACTTAACTGTTGTGAGCCAATTATTATGTTAAGATATAGTTCCTGCTTTCAAAGAGCTCTTCATCTAGGGGTAAATATATTATGTACACTAATTGTTATGACAGTGAAGAGAAAATGATAACTGCCCCTAAAGAGTTATAAATAAAATGTGTTGAGTTCAGAGTTTATCTTACTGTAAGAACTAGTATTATTGAACCTATATATTGAAGTAGAATAGACTAGATTAAACTAAGACCTGAAGATATGGTAATGAAAGACTCTATTCTCTATAGGAAGGAGCATCTTTCGACCAGGTTAGCAAGGGAGTAATAAAGAGCAGAATGTGTTGAGGAAATAATTTAAACCTGACCCAAAAAGGGGAGTGGGCTGAGAGAAGAGAAAGCCTTCCAAATCTGTACCCAGCTAGTGAGGTAGCCTTGGGAAGGTGGCAAAGGGATAAAGCTGAAATTTTTATAGAAAAACTAGGAGCCCAGGGCACGAATTTGTGCATCTTGAAAGGAACTGTGGGCGGCAAGGCTGCAGTGGGCACAGGGGCGGGTCTTGGCCCATCGTCCATGCTGCCTCTGCCCAGCCCCTCCCACCATGGCCCTCGGGGCTGACAGCCACCGCTTGCACCTGCTGATGGCGCTCAGTGATCAGGATTGGCACTGTGCGACAGCAGCGGGTGCAAGTGGTGGCTCTGGTGCCGGCAGCCGGTGTGAGCACCGAGTGGGACTGTAGTGCACGGGAGCAAAGAATTTTCAGTAACAATCAGAGGCTCGCCCCGATGACAGCGGCTGGCATCCTGCCTTGGTCTGGTGCCCCTGCTCACCTGCTCCACCACACCATCCTGCCACAGCCAGCTCCCGCCATGTTCCACGTGCACCCCCTGGTGGTCAGCTCACATCATAGCAACAGGTTATTCAGTTGTTTGGTTGTTCCCCCGTTTGGTCTATTTGCATATTGGCCTTTTATTATATAGGAGGATATATGGGACATTGTGACAAGGTAGTAGAGGAGCATCTAAGATGGAGAAGCAAAAGAGACAATGAGGTTTTTGAGGGTGAGGGAGCAGGGGAATGAGCAGTGCCTGGGAAAGATTTATATGACACTAGAGGCCCGATGCATGAAATTCATGCAAGGGTAGGCCTTTGCAGCCCCAGCTGCCTCAGCCCTCACAGCCTCAGCTGCCTCGGCCCTTGCAACCCTGGCTGCCTCGTGTCCCTGTGGCCCTGCTCCTCGCCCCTGGTAGTTCCGGAAGGTTGTTCCACTGTCCAGCCTAATTAGCATATTAGCTCTTTATTATATAGGATAGTAAAGATCATCCTCACAATGAGAAGTGACCACCTCCCATTCCCAGAGGCCCCAGATTCTAATCCTAATTCCCTGAAAGACTTGGGAGAAGAGATGAGCATCTTCTCCTCCCACACTAACCCTTTTCAGGGTTGGTAGTGCCTCTGTGTGGCTCAGGGAACCCACAAGTTATAAAACCTTTGAGAGGCCCTTGCCCCCTTAAGATATAGATAAGAGTTTTTTAAACCCATAGTCCACTTTTTGTGCAAATCCAAAGATGTTTGGAAGGCTTACTTTGGTTCCCAGATCTCATTTAGTAACATTGCCATGTGGACGGTCCCTGTTGCACAACATGTCAGCTCAGGTAGGGAACTTATTCGCTAACTGCTCTCACATGGTGTCGGAGTTTACAATAGACTTTACTGAAGGTTTGGGGAAATGAAAGGGGGTTCATATAACAGAAAACAGATTCAAATGGGAGTTTAGACATATCTGTCTTTTAAAAACCTTCACTCATTCATGGATAATAGAGACCATTATAAACTTTTGAACAATAATAGATACAGAGGCAGAGCTGCCTCAAACAGATTGTCAAACTGCAGCGGGAAGGCCGGGGAGGGTTGGGGGGCAGGAGGTAGGGGGGTAAGAGATCAACCAAAGGACTTGTATGCATGCATATAAGCATAACCAATGGACGTAAGACACTGGGGGATAGGGGAGGCTAGGGGACTGTCAAGGGCGGGGGGGAAAAAAGAAATAAAAAAATTAAAAAAAAATAAAAACCTTCAACCATCTCATTCCTAAGGATTTTTCAGAGGTTACTTTGCCTCATAGTGCCTAGCCTTGCACTATCTAGAAAGCTCCTCCCGCCACCATCCCGTATTGCCTCTTTCACTTCATCTATCTAGAATTTCCTCCCAAGATTTTTAAAGTCTTTCCACCCTATCATATAGAGCAGTGTTCCTCAGTCAGGGATGATTTTGCTCCCCAAGGGTGATTTGGCAAGTCTGGAGACATTTTTGGTTTTCTCAGCTTGTCGGAGGGGAGTGTGGTCATCACAGGCACCTAGTAACTTGAGGCTGGAGATGCTGCTAACCATCCTAAGTGCACGGGAGAGCCCACCACAACAAAGAACTATATGATCCAAAATGCCAATAGAGAAAAAGTTGAGAAACCATGATCTACAGCAAGTCAGCTCTCCTGAGCTTCCATACTTCTTGACCGAAGTAGACATTTTTGTATGTCCATAACCTGTAAGGCAGTTCCCTCTGTTATATTGAAGGGGCTACCAATTGCTGTTACAGCACATGGGAACAACAGAGGTCCTGGAATTCCCTTTAACAGGAGCCGCCCTTCGTAGAAAAAGTTGTGGTTCTGAGTAGGATTTTTCCTTAATACATATAAAGTTCTCGTCCATACTCAGCTCTACTTACTCTGCCAGAAGGAGAGAGAGGGAAAGAGGAGAATGTAAACAGTGTGGGAGATTCTGTCCCACATTCCACGGAGCATATGCCCCAGGGAGCGCAGGAAGAGAGATGTGAATCTCACGTTCCCTCAGTTGGTCTCGATTCCTGAATCGCTCTCATAGTATGAGCATCTCACCATGCAGAGTGTGATTCAAGTGTTTAAAGATACATTTTTTTTTTTACAACATGGCCCCTAAATGCAAGCCAACTACTTCATCAGGTGTTTAACTGAGAAAACAGCAATCTGTTCCTAGGCTAGAGGGAAAAAAAACTAGCTGAGTTGGACCATGTATCAGCCTCAAATGTGCATGCAAATGGTCATGCATATTGTACTTTAAGTGGGAATTAAGGGATTTTTTTTTTTTTGCTGAGGAAATTTCTGACTTTATATGACTTTTCAGCTTGTTTATTGACTTCAGAACCAAGCTCTATGTAAAGTGCAATGCCACATTAGGAGGGGGGAGTAAAGGTGTTGGAATATAATTTGGAGGGAAATTAAAAGTTGGGATGGTGAGAAGAAAGAGAAAAGAAAAGAAGAAATGGTGAGTGAAGGTCAGAAAGCAATGAAGACCAAGAGGGCATGTAGTTTCTCTGTCCATTTTCAGGGACATCTATTTGATAATTGATGAGAAGAGTTTACTAATTTTATAAAAGGAAAGCTGTGTCATAGAGAGCTTAGTTTGTTGCAATACTGATTTTTAAGATACATTACTATGCTCTGTAGGACTAAGATCTGTAAACTTACAATGTAATATCTCCTGAATTTTTAATTTTCCTTTCTTGTGTGCCTAATGTAAAAATTTGCCATATTTTCCCTTTAACTGAATAAGTTATGTGTTAGTTCATGTTTTTTAATTTTAAAAGTCACCAGTTTATATGGCATAAACTCTTAACAATTTGTTTAAATATTAAATAGCAGGTAACAATGGCAACTCTCACAGGTGTGCCTTTGAAGTGTACATTTATATTGAGTGTCCCAGTAGCATTGTGTGTGTGCAAACAGAGAGGCTGAAAAATAGGTGCCACTCAGTATTTCTATCTTTACTGGTGTTCATTCTGCCAATGGCACACCCCCAATAATTTCAAATAGAGACTGTTCTTCTAGTTGTTAAGATGGGATGGGGAAAAGGAAAATTAACTCATCAATATTGCATGGGTCAAATTTTTATGTAAGATTTTGAAATATAAATTGTATAGTAATCATTTCAGAAATTCCCTTTTTAATTAAATACAGTATTTTCACAATTGTGCCATGGTGCCTGGCATAGCTTTCTAACTTGGGGACCTTCTGAATAATGCACTAAATAAAGGCAAAATTGTTCTCTACTAAGTACTACTTTCAACACATAAAATTTTATAATGATTTTCTTTTATTTGGACACAAATTAAGGATATGGATATTTTCTCTGGACCAAATTGCTACCCTTTATTGTCAAGACTTTAGTCCAGCACTCCTATAAAGTCAACTTTATGAAAAGCAGTCTAGAATGAAGAATCACAGAAATTAAATACTGGATTGGAAATATTGGAATTTTGGAAAGGGTATAGGGATAGAAGAGAGTCACCTAATATGTTTTAGTTAACTTACACAATAACACTATGAGAAAATGTATTATTTGGATTCCAGAGAATGAACATATTAAAGTCAAATTTATAAATGCTTGAGACAAAGTTTGAATCTGGTTCTATGGCATTTTACAGTTCCTATCCTTTTCTCTACAACATTCTGCTCAGCTACCTACTAGTAAACTCAGTAATGAAATCAGTAAAACTCTACATTCAAACTCTACTATAATACTATTCACAGAAATTTATATTCTGTCCAAATACTTATATTCTGTATAATCTAAATTAATTGAGGCAATACACCCAAATATCATGAGATGTACACAGTTAAGATTTATTTCTGACATTATAGTCCAATGTAGTTCAGGTAACTTTCCTCGGTAGCTTTCCTCCAAGAGGTAACTCTGGGATCCAGTCTCCTTCCTAAACTTCAGGCCCCCTAGGCTTTCAAAGGAATGGAGAGCTTGGACAATCACTGAGGGGGATTAGACCAGTGGAACACATCACCCCCCACTGCACTGGGATCCTGACCCAGTCATATGAACTCAGCCTAAATGAAAGGGAGGCTGAGATATGTAGCTTTTCTGTGTCCTGGGAAAGAGAAAAATAAAATCAGATTTGGTTAACCTGATTGTGCCATGGTGCCTGGCATAGCTTTCTAACTTGGGGACCTTCTGAATAATGCACTAAATAAAGGCAAAATTGTTCTCTTAAATTTCACTTAAGGAAATTTACTTCTTCAAGTAGCAAAAAGACCTTATAAATAGTATGTAAAGGTCCAGGTCAGGTTTATGCCATGAGCACTAGGTTACAGTAGGGGGATGGAACTGTGCCACAAGGGTGGCATGTTTTGTGATGGGAGGCTTGAGATAGAAGAAGAAATTGTGCCTGAATATTAGTGGAGGGAAGCCAAGGCAGACAGCTCTGAATATCAAATAGCCCAGTAAGAAAAATACAAAAAAGGGAGAGGTGATCCAATAAGGTCAGATGCCAAGTGCATGGAGAGCAGGGAAGAAAATAGGTAGAGAAATGGGTAGGAGGAAATGGTTTAGAATTAAGAGTATATAAAAATAGCATAGCTAATATTTGTTATTTACTATAAACCAGTTATCATTCAGGTTGTTAAACCCCGTGAGGTAAGTTGTTAGATCTCATTTTGTAGAAGGTGAAACTGAGGTCCAGAGTTTATGTAATTTACCCACAGTCACACAGCCACTCCCAGGCAGAGCCGGGCTCCAAATCCGGGCTAAGCCTGGCTCCCGGCTCTGCTTTTAACCTTTATGTTTTCCTGCCACTCTGACCCACAAACAGTGCTGAATTTCCTCTTTTGTATGATACCTGGTTCAGGACATAGAGGCAACTATTCAAAAGAAAATGTAAAAGGCTAGATGTCACAGTTCCAATGTACTTTATCACCCATTAATTCATGAGGCTATATTGGGCCTTTCTTCCTGATCTCATTTCCTCTTTGTAAAATAATTATTTAAAAGGCCAAACAAAACTGATAGATACTTTACTACATTGCCCAGCTTACAGACCCCTGCCCTTGCTATTCCTGATCAGAGGAAACCCTACTTACAAATTCCTCCAGAGTAGCAAGTTCACAACTTGCTTTGTAATCTGTCTCAACATTTTACAATCTGTAAGTAGGGTAGATAGATATATGGCATCTGGAATGTATGGAAAATCTGGAATTCTTCATCAGAATTCCAGGCAGGCCAGTAAATTCTAAATAGCATATGAACCCCAAATGGCAAAATGAATGCCTTCTGCAGACCCTCTACACTTATCTCATATAGAAGTTGACAAATCAACCTGGGTATTGTCTCGTTCTTCATTTAATCCATCCCACATGCAGAATTTTTGCAAATTGGAGGAAAAGAAACTACTGCTTTTATTGTAGGAATCCTTCTTTCTTGGCTCTTTGTGGTCTGAACACGTCTCAAGCAAATTTTGAATAGTCCCTGAAAGCAGAAATAATGCTGATAAAGTTTAATGACCTGTTTGGCAGCATTGGCCAATCAGGCATGGGTATCAGCCAATCAGAAGGAACAGGGCTGTCAGTCCTGCCCTTAAGGAAAATGTGCTCTGCACATTCCCCCTGTGCTGACACACCAATGGCCACATACTAGCTCTCTCTGTATTAGGCATAGGTTAAGAGCTGAGCTTTATTGGCTTTCTATGAAATAGTATTACTTGCATTTCAAAATCTGTTGCTTTATCTCACATGAATAAAATTCTTGTTATATTTTAACATTTTTTGAGATTGTTTTATATCCAATATGTTTCTTCTAGCTTTAAAAGATCATTAATTTTTTTAAAAAGTGCTTTTGTATGAAATTAAAACAGCAAAGTGTAAGTTACATTTATGAATGTATAAGGAAAATCCCAAGACTTGAGGTATTATTTGGTCCTTTATACAAGCAAGCAATCTCTACTGTCATCATCCAGCAGCAGGCTAACTCTACTCAGCCTCCACTTAGAGGACATGGCTACACCACATTCATGGCCAAGACCATTAAAAAACATTTTTTTAAAGTAATGAACTAATTTAAATGGAAACATGTCTACTTGTTTTGATAAAATATTAAAGTCTAGCTATAATTAGCACTAAGCACTTCAAAATAGATTGTGGTTTAAATATTAATAACTGATGTGGATATACTTTCCACATAGGAGGTGTTTTTTACATGTTTCATTTTTATATGTGGATATTTAATGTCAAAATTTTATGCACTAAGAAAACCGTATAATGCTCTGTGAAAACTGCCAACACCAAAAGATTTGCATCTAGCAAGGATTTGTGCTGGGAACGAGGAAAGGAGATCTAACTTCAATTTTTTTCTAAAATTTCATGTCTGATGAAAAAAGTCCTACCAGGCGATTGAAAATGCTTCATATTGAAAGAGCTAATAATTGGTGCCCCCAAAAGGATTAGAAGAGACAAATGCAATATAATAAAAATATCATTTGATATAAGAATGCATTAATTCCCCACTGTGCCAGCTCGATGAAGTGGGAAATACTCAGCTGCCTTTGTTGGGACAAACTCAAAAATTGGATTAGGACCTTGAAATGAGCAGATGACCTCCGGATAAGATGATTCAGTAGCTTCTTTAATATTATACCATCACTCTACTTCTCTTGAAACCCAAATCATTCAATTTGGGGAGACTACAGGTGAGAGAGAAATTTGACACTTGCAGAGATTTAGTTTTAGTTTGCTTTGTAATGCATTATCCATAGCAAATTTACCACTATCTTTAGGAATAAAGATGACATCTGTCATGAAGCTTCTTACATTTTTCTGTCTGCCATTTCCAGTGTCATATATCTGACATGTGATAACCTCCCTTTATAAACGCTAATGTTAAGGAAAAGATTTTATTCATTTCAGATGCCCACATGGCTATTCTTGACCTACTTGCAAATTATATGACAAGATACCCTGCACATTCTCTTATTCTGACATTTCTATTTCTGACATTGAACACACCTTTTAAGAATAAAATAATCTTTATTATGTGACATAGGCATCAGAAAACTAAAATTTAAAAATTCATTTGGCCTCATTTGATATAAATACCTTATTGTCTGTCCTTGATGTGTTAACATTTTATATCATAAGAAAATACCTTTTTTTTTTTGCTTTCATAGCTCAACATTTAAATCCTAAAGCATTTTATTTCTTTGCAATCATCTCTGTTAGAATAAGAAAAAATAGTGTTGATCAAAATGTTGTCTTGGTTGTTACTGACAGCTGTTAAAATGCTGCTAAAAATACAGTGCCAACTACTGAAAAGCTCCTGTGAAGTCCTAATGAGAAATTCTAAATGAGTTTCTCACGAAGTTCAGCAGAGACTCTTGTTTCCCACACCTGACCCACTGGATTGTTTCACTTTTCTGTGGTTGTTATTGCACATCATATCAGAAAACAGTCTCGATCCATAATCGCAATGAGCGCTCAAATCATGCAGTTATGTACTTAAGATTAGCACAGTTATTTAAACGTGCTGAATTTCCAGTACTATACCAAGAAAAAGAACAGAGAAAAAAGAAAAGCAATAGGAAATACCTTTATTTTTATTAAAAAAAAAACTGCTCTAAGTCCTCCCACCCCCATTTTCAACCACTGTACATTATTTCTAAACTTAGAACATCGGTGTAGGCACAGTGAAATCTGATTTGCTTTTAATAATATGGCATGCTAATTGTGATGCATAGGCTGTTTGGTGCTCTGTCATCTCAAAATCTGGCCATAGAAATGTAGTAGGCTTGTGTATTTTCTATTCAAAATGACTATAATGAAATTAAGGTAGACAGATGAATAAATAGTTAGGTAAACAAATACAGAAATTAATGAATAACCAAAGCTAATAAAAATATTCCAACTTGTCTCGAATATTGAGTTTGGTCTATTTTGGATATTAACAAAAATCCTGATATGTTTTGTATTTATCTTCTGGTCCACAATTTCTTATTTGCTTGCAGTGTTTATAAACTGTAACATGTGTGTTTTGCAATAAACAAAGAAGTTCTATCTTATATTTTTCCCGGATTCATCTTCTCTCTCTAACAACCCCCTCCTTTCTCTCTCTGACTCTCTGTCTTTCTCAACTCTTCCCAACAGCTGGTAAGAGACAGGGGGTGGGGGTGGAGGGAAGCCTTGCTTTTTAGAAAGAAAGAAAAAAAAAAAAAGCCAGCATGGGTAGGCTTATTAATGAAGTTAACTATGACCAAATGCTTAGCTTTTAGCTTTTAAAAATTATTGAATTAAATTATATGATACTTAATGGTCTTTACTTTCTGGTCCATAGTAAAGATATAAAGGAGAGGTATTTAATACATTTCAAAATATATTCATTTGGGGGGGTTATGACTTCATGGCTCAAACAACTCAGTGCTTATCCGCCCACCCAAACCCCCGTCTCCTCTCCTCCCCCCTCCCACACTGTTTGAAGAAATGGGATTAGAATCATGGAACCAATGGTTGACTCTGCTAAAACTTAAAGAGGAAGGGAGAATTTTTTTCTGACACACACTTAGATTATATTAGGCTTTGTATCTGAAGTTATATAATAGAGGATGTGATGTCACATGTCAATTGCAAATGCTGAGTCCTGCACTTTAATGTGGCAAACCTCAGGGAGTTTGACACTAATGGGCTGAGGGAAGGAGGTGTCCAGTGGTGCGGAGACTGGAACTAAGGGTGAACAATTGTCAAAAGGGAGATATCTGATGCCACTTCAAGATTTAAGACTATTTGGCAGCTGTAAGTAGTCTCTGGCCATTTGCGGATGAAGTTAATGTCCTTTTCTGTGCTTTTCCTTTCATTCTTATTTCTCTTAAAAAAAACACACACACACACAAACATTTCCTTTCTTTTGCAAAGAAAAAAATATATACATATCTAAAAGGATGAAAAGAACAAACTTTTTTAAAGGACAGCCTTAAGAACAAGTAATGACATTTCTGGGTGTACACTTTTTAAAGTTGATTGGATTCTTTATTAATGAGCATTGGAATGGAAAGTAATCCAAATAACCAGAAACCCCTGCATCCCTATCTTTGATTCTTAGCAAAATCAATGTTACCTTCTCCTCAGATGAGGGAACCACACATCTTATCCTGGAACTGTTCTCCCTTCAAGAGTGGCACAGGGCCACCTCTTGTCTTACAGCCAGCAAAAGAAAATGAAGAGAAGATGGAAATTTAATTGTTGAAATGTTTGGGCAAATATTTAGATACTCAGATATCCAAAAGCAAAGTTTTACCCATTATTAATTGCAAGACCCCTTGACATCTCTCCCAAAGGATAGTAGAAGCTGATATGGATGGACATACGGACCATCTCCTGAAGCTATTTTGGTGGGAAAAAGTTTCAAAAGAATATCCATAGATGCTGAAGAATTCAATCTGTTTTATAATAAACTTTTAAAGGCAGGGAAGATTAAAAAAAAATGAGAATGGACACGAACATAAAAAAAAAAAAACAACACAAGAAAAATCTTCCAAATTCTAAAATGTTCTAGTTATAACACAATAGTCTGATCCCCACCAAGCAGTCTGTAATGGAATTATTGACAAAGTAGCAGTGGGTTACCTAGGTATAGAATGTGTATGGTAAATCATTTTGTAAAGAGGGAAGAATTACTAATTGATCAATTTTCTAAACAGAAAATTTACATTATTTGTTTACCACAAATAAGGGTTTTCTCTAGCATTTCATTATGAAAAATTTCAAACTTACAAAAAAATTGAAGGAATTTTACAGTGTATACCTGTATACCCACCACTTAGAATCTACCATTAATATTATACTATATGTATACTTTATCACATATCTATTATCCCTCTGTCTACTTTATCAACCCATCAATCTCAATCCATCTAATATTTGATGCATTTCAAAAATCAGTTTTTGTAGACAGTAAACTTTTAAATAGTGGTTCTTTTAAAACTTCATTGAATATATGTTAATATGCTAATTTTAAAATACATTATTATTATTTTTTTGAGTTCACCTAAAAATGTTTTAAGGATTCTACATTCCCTACAAATATGGAAACTGAGGCAAAAGGTCATTTTGCTAGAGGCCAAAATGCCACTTTGAGCCATCTAAGAATTAAGTACTGCCAACACTGACTGGGTGGGTGATGGATGAAATGGGAGGTCGATATTCAGACAGTGGGAATGTGGTCAAAGAAAGGTAGTGATTGTTTCAACAGGGCAGTTGGGTATTTAACAGGGCTTAGTGTGGGAAGGGATTAGCAATTTTCACAGCTATTTAGAAAGAAAACGTGAAAGAACCCAGAATTAGGCAGGGTGGGGTGCGGGGTTCCAATACAGCCTGTGGAAAAGGAAATATTAAACCTGAGCAGGGGTGTATGTGGTCATTTCTCTGGGTTTACCTTAGTCATAAAGGACAGCAAGCAGAGGAGGCTGTAAGTAGTAGTGACATGCATAAGGCACCCCCTATCCCCATCCCAATCTTCCACCAAGGGTAAGTGTACCAGTGCGGTGGAACAGTCTGGGCTGACCCATATCGCGCACAAACACATACATCCCCAGATGGGGTGATCCGTGTAGCGGGGTGTAGGTGACCTGGGGTTGCAAGGAAGCTTCGGAGCAAGGAGGCAGCTCCGCAGGGCAGTGGGAGCAGGAGAATCCCTGGATCGCTCCATCCTCTGCACCCCCCCACCCCCACCCCACCGCGCGCTCCCGCCGGCGCGCGCCACCCGCCGCCCTCCCAGCTCGGTCGCCCCCCTTTCACTTTCGCGTCTGCGTAGGTGTTTGCCCCGGCAGGCGCGAGGGCGCGCGGGGCGGCGCGGGGGCGCGCGGCGCTCCGGGAGCCGAGGGGGAAGGGGTCCTGGCGCGGCTCCTGCCTCGGTTAGCTCCCGGGACCCGCGGCCGTCCGCGTTTCGGCGGCTGTCAGAGCTAGGGGACCAGTGGCGGCCGTTGCTATTCACCCCTCCCCCAAAGCGCCCCCGCGCGCAAAAACGCAGTGGGTCCTCGGCGCCCCCCCCATGGTGGGGGTGGGGCAGAGGCGCAGAGAACCCCAGAGGAGGAGGAGAGATGCTGCCACCCCGGGTGGGCAGCGAGGGAGCAGGAAAAGAAACTTTTCCCTCCCGCCCCCAACGCGTAGTCCTGAGTCCGCGCGGTCCCCCGCAGGTGGGAACTGCACCTGAGGCTGGGGCTTGAGGTCAGGGCCGGACTTGGGACGGGGGGGGGGGGGGGGCTGAGTGAGGGGTGGGGTGCTCGTGCACTGGGGTTCCGTTTTCTCTAGGCCTCCCCCCTACCTGAAGCCGGGGTGGGAGGGCGGCCCCTGGCACCCCTAGCCCGTTTCCCACCAGTCGGTGTCTGTACGCTTTGCTACCTTCTCCCGCTGGTGAGGGCTTGACCCGCGGAGGGGGCCGCGGCGCCGAGAGCTCCCCTCGCGGCCTCCCCCCCCCCCCCCCCCCACACACACACACACTCAGACGTCCGAGCTGTCACTGGCCACCCCAGGCCCGGGGAGGGGGCGCGGAGAGCCGCGCTGCGGGGCAGCCGACTCAGGATCACCCCGCGGAATTTCCAGGCTCCCAGGGCCGCCGTCAACGCCCGGGAGACCAGAAGCCCCAAAGAGGCGCCCGCCTGAGGCCAGCCGCCGCTGCTAGGGGCGCGCGGGAGCCCGCGTCCCCCTCTGAGCGATTTGGCACCCGCGTCTCGCCTGCTCCTGCGGGGTAACAACACTACTGCTCTATTGCTCTACCCACCGTCAGAAGGGCGACCGCCGGGATTACCATCCTCTCCATCCTTATTGCCGATCTGCTAACATTGGACTTGCTGGTGGCGGCAGCAGCGGCGGCGGCGGCGGGAGTCTCGCTGCCCCCCCCACCCGCGCCCCAGCCTCCCCACCATGTCCTAGAAAAGGTGAGTGCAGCGAGTCACTGCACTGACAGCAATGGGAAGGGAACTGGGGAGCTCAGGGGCGACCCTGGTGAAGGCTGGGTCCACGCAGAGGTGGGCTGCGGGCAGACTAGGTGCCCGTTGGGCCGCCTCTGGGCAGGGTTGCTGGGCGCGGGCAAGCAAGCGATCGCAGCGGCTGTCCCTGCACGGTTCTAACCTAGATTTTGCCAGAAGCTGAGATCCAGGGTAAAATGGGCTCTCCGTAAAGGAGGTAAAAACTTAGTAAAACAGGCACGTCCATTCCTTTAATAATGAATAATTTGGCAGCGCAGGCTGAGCTGCCGCCTCCTCGCGTGCCCGGGCGCCAGCTCCGGGACTCTCCTCGCTCCTGCCTGCCGCCTGTGCTCCGCCCGAGTGCGATCGACGCACAACTGCTGCCGGGCTGGGAGAGCGCGAGTGACGGCGGGCCCCTCGGGAAAGTCGGGACTCTTGGCCGGGACTCCCGGCACCTGGGGCACCGGGGGTCGCTTTGCGCAGGGGAATTTCGAACACCTGAGGAGGCGTCGGGACCAGCTCTCCCGCGCCGTCTCCGTCGCCTCCGCTAGCAGGGAGTTCCCTGCCTGCAATGGCTGGAAGTTTGAGTCTTCTTGCTTTCAGGGTCCGAAATCCCGAAGCTTAATTAACTGCAAGGCGAAGAGGGGCCTTTGGGCACAGGGTGAACGCCTTCCCCACGACTTAACGCGGGCGCGGGGCGAGGGTGAGGCGGGAGGCTGAGCAGCTGCTGGCGCCCGGCTGCAGGCAGGTCGCCGAGGGCCAGGGTACCAGATTTAGGCGTGTACGTCACTGGTGCTGATTTGGAGCCAGCTGGGAGCCTAAAACCGAGCCGCACACGCGGACCCTCAACGTCCTTAGATATCGGAGTTAAGAAGTCCAGAGGTTGGGTGGGCGGGGGGAGAGTTGAGGTAGGGGCGGTTGGAGGGAATCGGACATTTCTTCTTGCAGATGCCGTATCCTTAGAAAACAGTTCAGTTCCTTCCCCCTCTTCTGTATGTCCCCCCCCAGTTATATGCAACCACTGCCACCCATTATAAAGAAGTGAATGTCCTCGACCGAAGGCTTTTCTTTCTAATTGAACTAGTGGAAAAATCCAACGCTAAAGTAGTAAGGACAGTAACAAAATTGTAAGGAGAGAGAGCAGCAGCTCCTGACCCTGGTACTTTTTTTTTTTTTTTTTGGTTTGGGGGGGGGGGGGTGAGGAAGTGGGTGAGAGGCTGTGTTTAAAAGGCTCGGCGACGCTGAAATCACCCACTTTTCCTGCACGGTTAAAACAAGGAAATTCAAATCAAGTGGGAACGTGATCCTCTTGCAAGCTGGCAGCAGACACTGCGGCTGCTCTGCTGAGAGGTAACTCGGAAACCCAGGAAAGGGGCGTGGAGAGGACCTTGGGGGTCGGTGCGGCCCCCGCGGGAGTCCTCCCCGGAGAGCGGACGCTGCGGGTGGAGTCTGGGCCAGGGCTGCCCTTCACCTGGCGCTGCAGGTGGAGAGCGTGAGGGGATTACACCTTGACTGGCTCTCGGAAAAGCCGACTTTGACGCGTCACCACACTTTGCATGTCTTTTCAGCTATCGTAGGGTGGGCAGGAGAGCCAGGTGGCGCGAGTAAGCTGAGGGCTGCTGAGCGAGGGGCGGGGGTCAGCGTGCGCAGGGGGCCTGCTGCCTGGTGTCGTAGCCGCTGCTGGGCACCCCAGTCGCCCGTGCGGCTTTAAGGGAGCCGCCGAGTCCAGGCTGTGTCGCAGCAACTTTGTATCAGTCATGTCGTCCTCCTGGTGACTGACAGCCACAATTGCCCAATGAGAAGCCATCCTCGCCCAAGCAGCGTGGAGCCTGGCTTCCCCCTGGGCCAATAGCAAGGGCTCAGGGGGCGGGATAGCAGCCTGAACTTTATCTGGACATGTGACCCGCTTTAAAAAGGGCCCACTCCCCCTCCGGGCTTCCACCCGTCCTCTCTCCTCTCTCCCTCCCCATTTCGCCCGCCCTGGCCCAGCTCCTACCCCTGGCCCCGCCGGGTCCTCTCCGCCCCTCGGCGCCCGGGGTGTCATTGGACGGGGGAGACGCTAGCCAACTTCAGGCTGCTGGAGGAAGCCCGTGCAGTCACCTGGGTGCAAGAGCGTTGCTGCCTCCTCGGGCGCTCCCGCTACAGGGGAGCGGCAGTCGCTGGCCTGGATGTGGTTGGATTTGGGGGGGCTCCACAGCTGGAGTGTCGTGGCGTTGGCGAGCGCTGCAACAGGTAGACGCCGAGACGGACCCCGGCCGAGGCAGGTGTGTGGGGGTGCGCGGCGGGGCGCCGCTTGCCGGCCCGGGCGTGCGGCCGTGGCGCGGGAGCGTGCACTTTGCTGGGAGAAGTGGCTGCGTAATTCGGAGGCACGGTCGGTATGGGGCTGTGTGCTTGTTGTTTTGTTTTGGTTTTCCACTTTTTCCCCCCTTTGGCTGCCAGAGGACTATTTTGGGAAAGTTTGGCCACTTTGGATAAATGCCCTCTAACGAGCGGCTTTCAGCCGCTTTTGGCAGTGGGAGGTCTATCATCACCCTTCTCCTTTTCCCCAGGATGAATTTCGGGTCCTTCGCCTTGTACAGTTTTTAAAGGACCTTTGAATGATATTTCTCTCCTCTATCAGTTGCAGAAACACCCAAATCATAGCTGGAGGTGTAGCTTATTAAGGGCAGTTGAAGGAGATAGCGATCCTGATAGATCCTGCATGAAGGAGACTCTGGAAATTCGTGAATTCCCCATTCCTGGGTATTCATGAAACTCTTGAGAGAGGCTCTTCTTTCTGTGGCATCAGTTGGAATTCTGAAGGCAGGGGAAAAGGGATGGAGCTTGTTTTGGTGTCACCCGGACCCTTCTACTGGATTTAGGTGCATGACTTCTCCTACTGAATTTTTTAAAATCAGGTTTAAATCATAATGGTTTATGGCACCCTCGGTTTTAACTATTTCATAGAAGTTAGGAAAACTTTTACTTGATAGGAGGCAAATTTTGGAAAGTGCTGAATTCCAAATGCACCATTTCCATTTCTCTAGGTGCTGTTATTGATGATATTTACATAGTAATGATAACAGCGTTCTCCATCTGTGAAGTTCTGCTGTGAAGTTTTAATTTTATGTGTGCCTTCATGGCATGCTATCATGGAAATGGTCGAGGAGAGAAGTTTTTAAAAATAATCTAAAGGTGAGCTTTTTCCTTTAAGGGAGAAGAAATAGTTTTGTTTGGGGATTTTGGAAAGATCAGGTGGCTCAGTGAATTAGGTGAGTGAATAGAAATCAGGTGTGCGCAGTTCTAACTGGTTCTCCTGCTCTCTTCGGTGACCTTGGGCAGGTTTCTATCATTTACCTCATCTGTAAAGGAGGGGAACATAATCATGGTTCTGTAGTGGGAATGACAGAAAAATAGTTACATACAACAAACTTACAACTATGCAACCAGTGAAAATTGTGTCATTCTTAAAGATTCTGGTCTTTTAGATGCCATGTTATAGTGAAATAACTATAGAAAATGATGCATTTAAAATGGAACTATGGGGGATATTAAAAGTGAAAATGTTTTCAGATAAAATACAAATTTGCAGGAGTTTTTGTTAATATTTCTGAAAAAAAAACTACTTCCTTATGGAAAAGGACAATTTAATACAGGGTATAAAACAAAATTTTAAAGTCAGATTTTTCCTTTGCAAAAATAGTATTTAAGAGCATACATATGGCGTAAGGTAGAACTTCTAGCAGAGCTTGCCCTTACTTTTCTTATGTGAAATTTCCATTATGTTTTGTGATGAGGCCATTCACATGAAAATTAAAGGGTTCTAGTCGTTATTTTACTTTGTCCAGAGAAGGTCTCTGCTGTAATCTTCATTGTAAGGGAGGCAAATTTTATTTTATATAAGCTAGGTTTCTATACCAGTATCCTATAGGCTAGTAATAAAAAACTCTCCCTTTACCCTGTGGATAGTAAGTTCGTTCTATGAGAATCATATGCACCAACTAGTATTTTTAGTATTCACTAGTAAGTTTGAGTTGACCGAAATTCTCTTGAAACCACCATGGTCATTATGCCAATTCCGAAAGGACAAAAAGTTGGGTTTCCTGGACAACATAGGGAACAAATTTCTAACCGGATACATTTCTTTACAGAGAAGATGAATTAAAATAATAGGGAGAACTCAGGGTAAAATATTTCAGTAAATCTATTTTTTGAAAATATCTGATCTTTAAAAGTGTTTCCAGTGGAAGCCATACAGACGCTTGATGTCCTCTGTTTTTCTGTTTGACTGTTGCCAACCTTTACTCTCTTTTCTTTGTTGAGAGGTGCCTTAGGCTGATAGGTGAGAATACCTACAAAGCTAATTTGGATTTCAGCAAAGCCTGTTGCACATTCTATAATGATAGCCCTGTCAGTAACGTAGTGAAAGGCAGGCTATATTATCTTATTGTTAAGGGAGTTTAAGGATGGCTAAACAGGACTTGAAAAGTTGTGCTCAGCTGCATGATGTTAGCTGATAAGGTGCTTGCTTGTAGTTTATGATTGTCCTTGCCTGCCATCTCCCATATAGATTCTCTTCAAATCTTCATAAGGATTCATAAATCTGAGCTATGATTCCTACTTGAGGGCAGAGTGATGAAAAACCTCCCTTGGAATATCAGTAGGTGTTCTGGATTCAAAGGGAAACAGGTTTCTGCACTGTGGAGCTGCCCGGGAGTTTTAGCTGCAGATTTCCACTGCGAGCCTTTACAAATGCAGTAAGTGATCATCCTTTCTGAAGGAGAATTTGAACTGTGGAGTTTTGGAGAGGGATCTGCATGGAGATTTCCCTTCAGACTCCGGGAAGGTAGGCCCGTTCCCCAGGACCTGGGGAGAGGCTGTCAGTGTGGAAGTGGGGAGGGGTGGGTCTGTGGAGGCCTTTAGTAAAGGTGCTTAGGCAAGGGTGAATTCCAGGCATTTGGGGAGAGGGTGGAGCAGTTTACCAAACAGGGATCATGGGTTGAGGGACTGGGTTGAGGAGCGAGTGGTGATACACAGAAGGTGTTCAGTTTTGAACACGAATAGACAGCCATGTTACTTGTGTTTAATGAATTTGGAGCCAAAACATCTATACCTTAGATGTACATCCCTTCAAGTCTTGTATGGGGAGGACAGAATATTCTTAGATAGAAGTTGAAAAAGCACATAGTGTTTACTGGTCCTTTTCAACCTGTGACTATGACTAAATGGTTTTTTAGTAAAGGAGAAAATGCCAGTGGTAGCCATTTCTATCCCATTTCACTAGTGGTAGTTATTGTGTGTGTTTTGTTGTTGTTGTTGTTGTTTCAGCTTTTACTTGGTTTTTATCCTTACTGAATTTTTTGGCTGGAGTTACCAGATAACCACCTCAGCCTCTGTAATTTGATTTATTTTCCAGTGTTTTGTGGATTAATTTTTTATTAGGAATTTATAGACTAATGCTCTTTATGTAAAAGGAGGCTACATAATTGGTAGGTTTTTATGTATGGTTTTAAATTAGTATTGATTATAATGGTTACGTTTTTTGTGTGTTTTTGTTGTTGTTTTCACTATACTATTAGCTTGGGATGCACTGGTGAAATTTATAAATCTTCTGCCTTCTGGGACCTTACATTCTACTGTAGAATACAGAAAAGTTAAAGTAGTTACAATAGCAGACGATTTGGGCATTAAATTTCATTATAGAGCCTTCTCATAGCTATTGCCAATTTATTTGGTAGAGTCATCATTATTTTTGTGTGTCAATTAATACAAGTTCTGTAACAAAAGGGCTCCCTAGTCTCTTTGTAATGAGAGGAAAGTAGGAAGATTGAAGGTGTGAGTGGCAAAGCAGGGGAAAGGATGAGAGGCCGAAAGTAATGCTTGTGCACAGATCTGTAGAAACGGCACGTTTAAGATCAGGACCTTCACTTGGGTCATAGTTTGTTTACACAACTGAAAGGATTTGAAAAATGCATAATAATTTTAGGAGGTTTATAACAATGTACAAATGAAATTTTTACTCAGAATAAGTTAGTTTTCTTTACGTGGTAGTTCTCAATGGTGAGTGTGGGAGGAATCCCCCCTTCCCCCATTCCAGGAACATTTGGCAATGTCTGGAGACATTTTTGGTTGTCACAACTGGGGACAATAGGGACTGCTACTGGCATCTGGTGGGAAAGGGTCAGGGATGTGTTAAACATCTTACAGTGCATGGGACAGACCTCCACAACAAAGAATTATCAGGCCCAAAACGTCAGTGGTGCCAAGTTGAGATAACCATGGAGAAAGGGACATGGGATCAGATTCCAGTTCTGCCACTTAGCTGTGTGCCCAGTGCCTCAGTTTCCCCACTGTATCATTTGGATAATACTTTTACCAATTTTAAAGGATTGTTTATACTTATAAGGGTAAATAAGTTAATGTTTGAGAAAGGCTTATAATATTGCATTGAATTATGTGATGCATGAGAATTATATAAATATAGCCTATTACAATTATTATGTCAATGAAATATATATAGAGAGAGAGCCAATGGATATGATTGTATAGCTACAACAATCCTGCGGGCTCCCTGAGGATGGGGACTGTGCCTGTTTTCTTTAGCACCATAGATTCAGTGATTGGTTGTAGGCCCAGGATGTAGCACACCCTTGGTAAGTATTTGTTGAATGAATGAACACGTACGTTGGACCCATCTTGAACTTCCTCCATTTACAGTGGAGACTGAAACTGCCTGTCTGTTGGGAGTCTTTTTAGCAGGAGGAACACCACCAGGTCAGGGTGCACATCAGAGTCCTCACCTGGGCTGAGATACAGAGAAGAGTCCTGTCATTCCCGACATAGCCCCTCTGAGCTTTGGACCATCTTAATTAATCAGGATAGATGAATCTTTACTTTTTAGACTTGACATTTAATTATCTTGATCACAATCAATTTTTTTTTTAAATCTGACTGTTTTTCCTGTGATAATTTACTCCATAACTTTATATTGGGAAATGGTAGCATTAATTGCATTTTCTTATTATTTTTAATAAAGCCATGTTTTAGATATGGGAAGTATCTTCCATATACCCCAAAGATTCAAAAGGCTTTGGAGGTAGAATATTTAGTTTTAAACCTGCCTTTGTCACTTACTATGCCTTTGACCTTGGGCAAGCCACCTACCTCACTAAGTCCTCAGTTTCCTCTGTTTACTTCATGGTCCCCAGGATGACTTTGAATATTAAATAAGCTAGCATTTGTAAATAGTCTTTGTGAACTCTAAAGGCTGTATTATAGAAATATGTTACTTTTACTTGGATGAAAAGTAGTTTTATATGTGCTTCTTATAGTCAGTACTCTGTTGTATCAGCACCTAGACAGGTAACAATTTTAATACAAGTGTTGCTTATAATAAATAGAATATGCACTTACAGCTTAGTACAGCTATTTTCAACCATTTTCTTCTCCTGGCACACATACTAATTACTAAAATTCTGTGGCACACCCAAAAATATGTTTTATTTTTGTCTATATCTGATAAAAATAGGTATAATTTTGATTCATTCACACTGGACGGCTGTTGTTATGTTGGCTGTTGTCATGTTTTTACTTGACAATCAAATAGCAAAAAAGGTCAGGGCCCCTGACAAAATAGTCAGGTATTGCACGTTTTAAAAATTCTTGCGGCACTCCAGTTGAAAATTGCTGGCTTAGTAAATGGAATTTAAGAATAATGTTAGAGTAATGTTATAAATGACTCTAATTCGATTTTTTAATGTAAATTTATTTGTTAGCTATGGAGACCAAAGGCTACCACAGTCTCCCTGAAGGTCTAGATATGGAACGACGGTGGGGTCAAGTTTCTCAGGCTGTGGATCATTCATCCCTGGGACCTACAGAGAGGACCGAGGAGAACAACTGCATGGAGATTGTCAATGTAAGCTGTGTTTCCGGTGCTATTCCAAACAACAGTCCTCAAGGAAGCAGCAAAGAAAAACATGAACTACTCCCTTGCCTTCAGCAAGACAGTCATCGGCCTGGGATTTTAACATCTGATATTAAAACGGAGCTGGAATCTAAGGAACTTTCAGTAACTGTAGCTGAGTCCATGGGTTTATACATGGATTCTATTAGAGATGCCGAGTATACCTATGATCCGCAGAACCAGCAAGGAAGCCTGAGTCCAGCAAAGATTTATCAGAATGTTGAACAGTTGGTGAAATTTTATAAAGAAAATGGCCATTGTCCTTCCACTGCAGGGATGAGCAGGCCCTTGAGATCATTCATGGCTGACTCGGGGAGCTCTGTAAATGGCGGGGCCATGCGTACCATCGTTAAAAGCCCTCTCCTGTGTCATGAGAAGAGCCCGTCTGTTTGCAGCCCTCTGAACATGACATCTTCGGCGTGCAGCCCCGCTGGACTCAGCTCTGTGTCCTCCACCTCGGCCAGCTTTGGCAGTTTCACAGTGCACAGCCCTATCACCCAGGGGACCCCCTTGACCTGCTCCCCGAATATCGAGACTCGAGGTTCCAGGTCGCACAGCCCAGCGCATGCTAGCAATGTGGGCTCTCCTCTCTCAAGTCCATTAAGTAGCATGAAATCCCCAGTTTCCAGCCCTCCAAGTCACTGCAGTGTAAAATCTCCAGTCTCCAGTCCAAATGTCACTTTGCGATCTGCAGTGTCCAGCCCGGCCAATATCAACAATTCAAGGTGCTCTGTTTCCAGCCCTTCCAACACGAATAACAGATCCACGCTTTCCAGTCCAACTGCTAGCACCGTGGGGTCCATCTGCAGCCCCGTTAGCAATGCCTTCAGCTACACTGCTTCAGGCACTCCTCTGGGATCCAGTGCAGCCCGGGACGTGGTTTCCAGCCCAGACACACACGAGAAAGGTGCTCATGAGGTCTCCTTTCCCAAGATCGAGGAAGCAGAGAATGCCACCTCCAACGGTGTGACAGGCCAACTTAACATCATCCCGTACATAAAACCAGAGCCAGATGGAGTTTTTAGCAGCTCGTGTCTAAGAGGAAATAGCAAGATGAATCCCGCTTCCCCATTCTCAGTACCAATAAAACAAGAATCAACCAAGCATTCGTGTTCAGGCACCTCCTTCAAAGGGAATCCGACCGTGAACCCATTTCCATTCATGGATAGCTCCTATTTTTCCTTTATGGATGATAAAGACTATTATTCTCTATCAGGAATTTTAGGCCCGCCTGTGCCCGGCTTCGATGGCAGCTGCGAAGGCAGCGGCTTCCCCATGGGGATTAAACAGGAACCAGATGACGGGAGCTACTACCCAGAGGCCAGCATCCCGTCCTCTGCCATTGTTGGTGTGAACTCAGGTGGACAGTCCTTTCACTACAGGATTGGTGCTCAAGGTACAATATCTTTGTCACGAGCGGCTAGAGACCAATCTTTCCAGCACCTGAGTTCCTTTCCTCCTGTCAATACCTTGGTGGACTCGTGGAAATCCCACAGTGACCTGGCATCTCGGAGAAGCGATGGCTATCCGGTCCTAGAGTACATTCCAGAAAATGTATCAAGGTAAGTTGGCTTTTTCTTCCCTTTTGAAAATCATGGCTTTATACAAGGTGAAAGGCTAGCATTTCATTTACAGTTGACAAATGAAGCACATTTCAGTTTACTGTCTTATTTATATATTCAGGATGGTCATTTAGGGTGTGTCTCCCCCCACCCTCCCCCTTGCTTGTTGGGAGAATGTTATTACTTCTTTAAAAATGGAGAAATAAAAAGTTCCTAAAATCTCTGAGAAAACATTTGTGTTGGTTTTGAAGGAGCGTATATAGGTGTTTCCCCCGACCCGCTGCTGCCACGCTGCCTGCTGTAGGTCTTTGGAAAAGTTTGTTTTCTCTGTCTGTTACTAGGTTTACTTTAGCAAACTAGCGCCGGATTTTTTTTTTTTTTCTTTAGCTGTATACTGGTTCACTAAAGTTGCTTTAAATTAGTTTCTTTATGGTTTTAGTCTTCTTTTTCTCCTTTCCTTCTTCTTCTTCCGTTGTTTTTTTTTTTTTTTTTTAGCTTTCTTTATTAATCACTTCATTGGCTGTGAAAAATGAAATTGAACCTCAAATCTGTTACCCTCAAGCTCCCCACCCTCCCTGTCCTTTTCTGGTTAGGTTAATTGTATGTAAGTTGTGGTTTTTTAATATAAATAAACTATTTCCTTAACATTTGAGGGCTTTAAAGACTCAGCACAGCTAAAATTACTAAGTGGACAGTCTTGCTTTCTTACTCATATTGGAAGAGAAATATGTCACTGCAGTTTTGAATTAGTATATTTATAACTTAAGATCTGCAAGAAGACATACATAACTTACTGTAAAATATCTCTTGGCTTTCCTCATTGCAGATAGCATACTGTATATATTTAGAAAAACAAGGAAGAGGTTGTAGATATGACTAAAGGGTGGTTCTAAGTTATATAATGAATGCTTGCATTGGACTTTGCTTCAGTACTATTTTTATTACATGGTTGTAATAAATGATTCCTTTATTGGACATATAAAGAACGGAGTTATTAGATATAGTTCTTTCCTTTGGCATCTAGGAATATATGGATATTTTCCTAAATAATTAATTTTGTGGGTAATATGACCAGGCTATAGGTTATGTGTGTGTTCCTGTGTCTCTGTCCTTCTATTTTGTTTTTGTGTTTTTGCAAACCAAGAGCAAAAACTTTAATTTATGCATTCTTTTTCTCATCATTGTCTAAAACCTGACTCCTCTTGCTTTTATGGAAGCAAACATTCCATAAAAGATACATTCTTACATTTTAGTGCTGCCTCTCTCTCTTAAATTCAAATTTTAACAGGAGACAGGAGCTAGCCTAGCGTTCATCAGAACCAAACTCAGCCCGTGTTCTGCTAGTGCTCTGATTTACTTAAGGAAATTTGGTACATAATGTAGATATTTAGGTAAGCAGTGTTATTTTCAGTGAGTTAGTCTGAGGGAATGTAGCCTGGTAGTTAAGAGCGGAGCTGCCCTGGTTGAAATCCCAGCTGTGCCACTTAACTGCTTCACGTTCCTGTGCACCTCCCTTTACCTCTCTGGGCTGTAGTTTTCTTATCTGAAAAAAGGGAATTAAGTAGATTTACTTTATGAGAAGCCCTTTGAATATCACCTGGTATGTACCATACCTTATACTAGTATACATTTTAGCTATGACTGTTAATTTAGTTAAATCTTAAGTGTTTTCACAACCTTTAGTTTCCATTTTTTTTTAGTTTTCTTTTTCTTCATGATATGAAATTTGACAAAAATTTTTAAGAAGTATTATGTACATAGTTAAAAAGTATTTATTGATAATTCTTATGAGTAAGTTCTACTCTGATTAAAAAACTTATGATTGGGCACCAAAATTTTGCTACTGCATTTCTATTTATGCTTTTTTAGTTGACTGATGAAGCACCTCCTGATGGCCTAGCCCAGTGGTTGGCAAACTGCGACTCGCGAGCCACATGCGGCTCTTTGGTCCCTTGAGTGTGGCTCTTCCACAAAATACCACGTGTGGGCGCGCACGTACAGTGCGATTGAAACTTCATCGCCCATGCGCAGAAGTCGGTATTTTGTGGAAGAGCCACACTCAAGGGGCCAAAGAGCCGCATGTGGCTCGCGAGCCGCAGTTTGCCGACCACTGGCCTAGCCTGAAACATGTTACTGTGAATCAGTGACCTTGAACTTACCCTGCATTTGTGGGCACTGGAGGTGTTATCTGGTGTCTCTTTGAGTATTCTTTGAGTATTCTAAAATTCTCTCTATATGTGTTACTATAATCAGATTGTATTCATTTACCTATATGCTGGTATTGTGTGCTAGTTAATGTTTTCCAAAAATGTTAATATCAAAGCTCTGTTATTTGAAGTCTCTTATAGATGACTAATTCGTTATAGTTTTTTCCTGGTGAATATTATCCGAATCTATTTGTTTTGATCATTCTCAGCATAAAGCTCAAAGATCAGAGGAAATTTAGGTCTTTTTCTAGAATTTAGTCTATGTTGTAATATTTAATTTAACCTCATCCAAGCTTCATTATTTTGTGTCTTTGGACCAAAATCCAACATTTTTGCCTACTTCTTAATATATAATGATGATACCCCACTCCAGAGAATGTTGAATAAATTAATGAACTAAGGGTTGTAAAGGATCAAGGCAGTGTGTACCTGCTGTAGGTTTTATAGCATTCTTTATCTTTTGGTTGAACTCTATTAAACTGTTTTCTAGTAGACCTCAAAATACAGTTTGAGGTTCCTGAGACCTCAGGAGTTTCATGAGGTCAAAAGTTATGCATCGTTTAAAGACCCATTGAAAATGGAAGATAGACCAATGAATTTTAATGGAATAGTGTAAGAAAAGTTCAGAGATATCCATGTTTTCAGATTCCACATTGCACCTCACTTTTAAGAAACTACTTACTGTCAATTTTCAATATAGTGTAAAAGAATCATATCTGCGCTTATCTGAAAAGACCATTGAAATGCTCCTTCTTTTTCCAAGAACATATCTGTATTGGGCCAGAGTTTCTTTATATATTTGAGCCAAAACATATCATGTCACCACATACAATGTATTTGTTAACATGTAATGACTTATTTTCAAATTATTTAAAATAAATATTAGCTATAATTTCTAATCATGGTAAATATCAGTAGATATAATTCATAGGAACCAAAGTTCTTCGGTATCCTCAGTACATTTTAGAAGGGGAAATGTGTCTTGAGTTCCAAAAGTTGAAAATCACTGGTCTCTGCTATTGGATACACCCAGTGGTAGTTAACAAAACAGAAAGATATTACTTTATTTGTGTTAGCCTTCTTGGCTGTTATGCCACGGAAGGAGTGCCCTATTCAAATAAGAAAAATGATTCTAATCCAGATTAAATTTTCAAGCTGGCAAAAATGAGTAATGGCTGAGAAGTGTGTGTTGCACTTTGCAGGCTCTGGGCATTCTGTGGGAGTGGTGACAAAAGTCATCTGTCTGTTAATAATTTCCAGTGAATGGATGTCCGTCCGCGTGCCACATTGTAAAGTAAATTATGGCAAAAGCTGAATGTAAAGTTCAGAGTGGACACTGGACCTCGTTGTGTCATGTAGATTGGCATTCCCCTGCCAGCTTGGACACAACAAAACTAACCTTGAGTCAGTCAGAGATCTCCCAGCCTCAGTTTCTTTAAAGAGAATGACTTGAAATATATGCTCTCTAAGGGTCTTCACCCCTTAACACATCTGCTACTAGTAATGTAGTTTCAAGTATGCTTTAATCACAAGTCTAGCTCTGCAGTTTCCAGGGTGGTCCGTATAGAAAAATCACTTACCATTTAAAACTAAAAGCCAGTAGGCGTGACCTATCATTTTACTTTGAAAAGCAAAATTTTTAAAATCAGATCTTTCTTTTTGCAAAATTTGACACTTACTGTGAATTTCTTATCCTTTTAAGTTACACCATTCCTTTTGGAAACAGGTTTTTCTGTTGACATAACATTGGGTGTTTATGGTGATGGGGTAGTCACTTTGATAGCATCATAAAACAGTGCTAACATAGACTTAGACTTTTGAATATAAAGTTCACTATTTCAAAGGGCATATTTCGGTAGGTTTCAAGACAAGCAGTCAGGTATTTATCTTAATATATGCTGCATTTTTTTTCCATGATAGAATGGAACAATTTAGTAAATAATCTACAAATATTTTTTTATTTTTTAAATGTCCCTAGAGTTTTTTGAAATACCCTTTCTATAATAAACCCAAACCTGCAGAATTCCAGAAGCTTGTTACAGAGATTGCCGTCTCTTAGTAAACTTTCTGAGTAAACCCTTGAGCTTTAAATATCTCTTTGTAATGAAAAGGATGAAAGGTTGATGGGTTTGGGGTGGAGGGAGAGATTGATTGATTATTGGTGCTTACTATAACAAATCTATTAAAGATTACTTAGGTCATTTGGAAATGAAAAAATGGAATTTTCCTTTTCTTATTATTTGTCTCATAATATTTTGATTTTGAAGTTGCTAGTGTATCTAGAATTCCTGCAAGTTAGTATTCTAAATATTAGAAATGATCTTCAAATGAGACTTGCTTCTCCTGATGATTCATTCACTTTCATTCATCTGTGGTATTTCTGGTTAAAAGTGGTGATACTTTTATTTAAAAAACAACAGCAAACTTTAGTGTATTTTAATCTACAAATCACTATGTATAATGTGCTTTTATGCATTTTGCTTTTAACATCACAAGTATCCTCGGTTTATATGTTAGTATGCCCACCTTTTATGATCTAAACATTTTGAACTGTTTACTTTGTACCTTAGAAAGTTAATAAAAGTCATGGTTTCAGTTAAATCAACTCAAAAGTATTCAACTGCATGCAGTTTTCATCCTGGTGACACACTGAAAAGAGGACCTAGAGATTTACTTTTTATTGATTTGATGCCTTTTGCAATATTGAAGTTCTGGGTGTGTCTGACCTTTTCTGTTCTTGTTGTGTTTAAAGTAATAGCAGATGTCATATTAATCACCGAAATTTAGGAGTAACACTCACTTCCCCTAATGCTTTGCTGTCATTAATTTTTTTCTCTAAAGTAATACTCCCCTCCCCCAGGCTTTCAACTATTGCTTTAGGTTCATATCACTTATTTACTGATAAAATTTCAGCTCTGTGGCTAAATAATGTATCATTTTATTTACTAAATTCAAATCAAGATGAAAATATTGGCTCTTTGCTTATGTTTAAATATAGCCATTAAATTGTATATTTTTTGTGGACCACTTTCCAATATTTATTAATGAAAGTCCAGGAGATATAAGCATGTTAAATGGGTAATGTCTTCACCTTAAACTTTAGAATTTCTAGTTTTAAACTTGTCAAGCACAGGCTTTGTTTTCAGTTTTAAGAGTTTTATTTTGTAAGGTAATGATGAAGCTAAAATGTAATTGCATATAAGTAAACCTCTGGATTTATAATAAATATTGATATGGCCAAGACTTAATTGATCTGTAAACCTCTGGATTTATGATAATTGTGGTATGGCCAAGACCAAAAATTTATGTAGAAAAGAGGTAGAAATTGCTTGTACTTTATGCAAGAAATAGAAAACTCTAGTCTCAGGAAGGAAAGGTGACAAAAGGTAATTTGAATATTTAAAAAGTTAATACCTAGCGAGAGAGTGTGAGATAAAAACTGGGGGTGTGAATTCATAACCGTGGCTATAACTTAAGTTTATTAATGATGAATACTTCATCGGTATGAAACCTCACCTTATACAGGGTGGAGCAAAAGTGGGTTTACAGTTGTTCCTATGGAAAATAATACATAATTAATAAATAATAATACAAGAATAAACTCTTTGTTTCACATACTCACAGCTGTTAGCCTGCTTTGCCTCACCCTGCACATTAGGAGTTGTTGAAACAAATACACAAAAATTGCCACCTAAAACAGAATAACGTGTGTAATAGGCACGTCATTAAATTTTGGGTATTCTGACAGGCAAAGATTATCTAGGCAAGTCCTGAAAAATGGGGCGTGGGGAGCAGTGGGGGTCAAACTTGGTGTTTATGCTTAGTCTTGAGCAATTTGCAGGAGCTGGGGGTGGGCACTTCCTGGTGGAGAGAGTTATTTGAGCAGAACCCTGAAGATGGGCAGAAAACATTGCGTGGTCCAGCTGTGTTGTGTGATTGGCTGTGATGGAGGAGGTTGGGGGAAGAAAGCCTGGAAAAGGTTAGTTGGAATTAGTGGAACTTGAAAGTCACACTAAGAAATTTGTACTTGATTTGGTAGATAATGAGGAGCTATTGGAATGTTGGAACGGGAAGTGGCATGAGCTGAAGTGCTCTTTGGAAAAACCTTAATTGGCAGTGGGGGTGGGGTGGATGTGAGCAGCAAGAGCCTTGTTAAGAAGTTATGGCAACAGCCCAGGAGGATGGGAACCTGCGTCTCTGGAGCAGGATGTTGGGGGTAATGGAAAAAGGAGACAGATGTGAGACAGTACAGAAGAAGCCTTTGTAGGAGTGAATTTTGTATAAGAACTTTAATAATCACACACAGAAAAGTTGAAAGTCTATTAAAAAGAAACAAGGACATTCTCACACATAAACACAGTAAAACCATCAAAGTCAAGATATTAACATCTACTTCATAGTCATCATTCTGGTTGACTATGCCAGTTGTCCCAATAAAGTCTTTGCTAGCTGAAGGGTCTAGTTCAGAATCGCATCTTGTGCTTGCTTTTCATGTCTCTTTAGTGTCCTTCAGTCTGGGACAATTTCATGACTTGACAACACTTTCAAAGATTAAAGGCTAGTTATTTACTAGAAAGTCCCTTCATTTGGGTTTATCGCATGTTTCCTGGTGATTAAATTCAGGTGATGCAGTTTTGGCAGGAATGTTACAGAAGTGATGCTGCATTGTTCTCAGTGCTTCCTGCTAGGTAATAAGCGGTTTCCCTTTGCACCATTACCTGTCCACTTGGATCACCTGATTCAGATGCTGTCTGCCAGGCTTCTCCACGGTGAAGTTCCTCTTTTCCCTTCGCAATTAAGGACATATTTTGGGAAGAGGTACTTTGAAACTGTATAAACATCCCATTCTTCATCAAACTTGGTTGATTTAATAACTTATGTCTGCATGGCATCAGTGTTTCTTATCTTTTTATAGGTTGGTTATAGTTAGTCACTGTCCTCATTGTTGATGTTCACATTGTTCTGACTTAGCCAGTGGGAACCCATTCAGGCTGCTTTCTGTATCCTTTTGCCATGTTCCCATCCTTCCCTGAACATTTTCTTGCATAAGGTCCATCTTGTACATTTCCCATGCCAGTCCTAGAATCAGATCAGCCATTTCTCCAGGGATCCCCCTCCCCGCAACCCGCCTCCTCCACCAGATGCTCTACTGCCTGCGATTGGGGTCTGGCTCCGCATGCTAGGTCACAGGGCCACACTTCCCCAAAGGATTCCCTCCTTACCCTACTCAGGCGCTGACTGTCCCTGCTGGGCCAGTCCTCTCCCTACTTGGGTTGATACCTTACGCTAGACCACGCGAACACATGAATGGCGCTGCCTCTGCTCTGACTCACACTCTCCACATCTGGCATCAGAGCCACCCTCAGGCTCATGTAAGTGAAGGAACAAATACTTGACTTAGAGAAGAAAACTGAATGTCCTAAAGCTGTGGTCGGCAAACTGTGGCTCGCGAGCCACATGCGGCTCTTTCGCCCCTTGAGTGTGGCTCTTCCTAAGTCTTAGGAGTACCCTAATTAAGTTAATAACAATGTACCTATTAAAGTTTAAAAAATTTGGCTCTCAAAAGAAATTTCAATCGTTGTACTCTTGATATTTGGCTGTGTTGACTAATGAGTCAAACAAAAAGCCGACCGAAACAAAAAGCCACATGGACCCTTTAACAACATACATCAGATTATGTGACTGATATAAAGCCCTCTGGCTGCTTCTCACTGCAAGCAGCATCGAGTGGAGTACCTGAGGGTCTGTAAAGTCCTCACTTACCAGGCCCCTGCCCACCTTTTTTAGTATCTGTTTCCTCCCGGCTCATTCCCCACACTGACCTTTCTATGGCTTCAGCGGTTCTCAACCTGTGGGTCAAGATGAAAATACATTCTGCATATCCGATATTTACATTATGATTCATAACAGTAGCAGAATTACAGTTATGAAGTAACATTGAAAATAATTTTATGGTTGGGGGTCACCACAACATGAGGAACTGTATTAAAGGGTCGCGGCATTAGGAAGGTTGAGAACCGCTGGCTTAGATGAAACATGCCCCCTTTCTTCTGGGGGCTTCAGTACATACTGTTCCCCCTGCCAAGAAGTCTGCCTCCAGATTTTGGTTTCTTGCCCCTTGTTGTCCCTTATGATTAACTTGCATGTCACTCTCTCAAAGAGGTCTTCCTTGACCATGATACTTCAAGTGACTACACTTCAACCTTCTAACACTTTTGTTGTCTTCACATATTGTTTGCGGGTAGTTTTTATCGCGTGCTAACAGGTGGCGTGGGCCATTTTTGCGCAAATGGCAACGTTCAGTAAAATTATGATAACTTTAATTTACGTATTTATACGTTACCCGCATTCTACCGCTAGTCTATAAAAAACGTATTAATACGTGTCCCGCGCTCTACTACCAGTCAACGTAAAACGTATAAGTAAAACGTATAAATACGTTTCCCGCATACAATGTGTTCATAGCACATAGCACATGCCTATAAGAAATCACCTTGGTTTACTCACCTCTCCTAATTAGAGTGTAAACTTCTTGAGAGTAGGGACTTTATCTGTCCTGTTTGCCAGTATACATTTGCCATCATTAAAGCAGGGCCAGGTACATTGTTGATGTTCAGTAAAGTCTGAATAAATGAATGAATGAATTGGTTAGCAGAGGGACATGGGAGTGGGTATGTACCAGGTGTACTGGTTACTAATGTGGATTTTGTAATAAAAGAAAACACGATAATTTCAAGAGAAACATCAAAAGTGCTTTATTTCAAGTAATGTCCATCACTAGCTACACATTTCCCCCATCTTTCAGGTGATTTGTGGATACCATCCCAATAGAACTTTCCTTGTTTTGAGGCAAACCATTCAGAGACCCAATTTTCCACTTCTTCATAAATTTTGAAGTGCTGCTCAGAAAGTGTGTGTGCCATCAATCGGAACAAGTGGTAATCTGAAGGAGCAAGGTCTGGTGAATACGGCGGGTGGTTTAATACTTCCCAGGCAAGATCTTTTAACGTGTCTTTAACTGGTTTCGAAGTGTGTGGTGGTGTGTCATCATGAAGCAAAATTACTTTGCCGTGTCTTCTGGCACATTCTGGTTATTTCATGATCAAAGCATGGTTCAAATTGATTATTTGTTGTCGGTAGCGATCAGTATTAATGGTTTCACCTGATTTTAGATTAGAAGCTCATAATACACCACACCTTCCTGATCCCACCAAACGCAGAGCATTGTCTTCTTTCCAAAGCGATTTGGCCTTGCAGTCGATGTTGATGGTTGACCTGGATCAACCCATGATTTGTGCATTTGGGATTCTCAAAATATATCTACCTTTCATCACCAGTCACAATTCGATGCAAAAAAAGACTTTCTTTTGTGCTGTTGAAGCAACCTTTTACTGATGAGTTTTCGGTTTTCCATTTGTCTTTCATTCAGTTGATGCGGCACCCATTTTCCTTCCTTTAAAATCTTTCCCATTGCTTGTAAACGATCGGGAATTGTTTGCTGACAACGTTTCATCTTTCTGCAGGTTGTTTTTGAGTTTGACACGCACCTTCATCCAATAATTGTTGGTCTTCAAACTTTTCCCATTGACCTGGACGTTCTTTGTCTTTCACACTGAAATCATCATTTTTAAAGCGTTTAAACCAGCGTTCACAAGTATCTTCAGATGGAGCATGTTCACCATAAGCTTCCTGAAGTATATGATAACTTTCAGCAGCACTTTTCTTCAAAATAAAGTAATGAATTAAAACTTCCCTCAAATGCTCCTTTTTTTGGCATGAAATTCGATATTTTTAAGCGTAAAAATATCTATGATGTTAACACCTTCAGAAAATTTGACATATGAAGTTTTGAAGCTTACTGTCAATACAACAAAATAGCATACATATCAAATCGCATATATATGAACATATATGTGTAACTCCATCTATTGAAGAAAAATACTCATTATTAACCAGTACACCTGGTATCTGGGGTGACTAGGTAAGTGTAGGTGATTGTGTAAGATTAATACACTTATTTTAAAATACTAGTAACAGTGGAAATTCTGAGTTTAGCAAAAAATTGTGACCTCTCTCAGCATATTTTAGGATTGTCATAAAATAATCAACAGGTGCTATTCTTGCTTTTTCTAATCTCAACATAATAGTGTGTAATGGTGTATGCAAAGCTAAATGGTGACATAGTCTTTATTATGAGGTCATTTATTTCCTTTAATTTACAAACTGTACAATTCACTTTTAGGTGTATAGGTCTATGAACTTTGCCAAATGCATAGTCATGTAATCACCACCCATTCTAGATACAAAATAGTTCTATCACCCACCGAAATTCCCTTGTGCTGCCCATCATAGACGCCCCCTTACCTCACTCCCAAGCCCTAGGGACCATCCCTATTATTCTGTTTTTCTGGATTGTCCTACATATGGAATCCTACTTTATGTAGCCTTTTGATTCTGGCTCTTTAATTTAATGTAATGCATTCAAGATCCATTTAGGTTGTTGAACATAACAGAAATTAGTGTTCTTAGTGCTGAGCAGTATTATATACCATGGTTTGCTCATCTCTTCCCCTTTTGATGGACATTTGTTGTTGGTTTTTTCCCCCCAGTTTTGGCAAATACAAAGCTTTGTAAATATTCAAATACAAATCTCTGTATGGACAATGTTTTGTTTTTCTTCAGTAAATTCCTACAAGTGGAATAGCTAGATCATATGATAGGTATAGGTTTAATTCTTAAGAAACTATCAAACTGTTTTCCAAAATGTACCATTTTTAATTTCCACCAGCAGTCTGTGAGCTTCCTCGCTCTATGTCCTTGCCAATACTTGAGATAATCCATCTTTTTAATTTTAGACATTATAGTAGCTGTACGTTGCTATCTCATTTTGGTTTAAATAGAAATTTCTTTAATGCCTAATTATACTAAATATCTTTTTATGGGCTTACTTGCCATCCATATGCCTTCTTTTCATGCTTTTAACTTCCGCCCCTTTTCCCCCCTCTTTTTGAGTCTGTTATCAGTGTATTTTAATATAAACTTTTTGATAGATGACCTTGGACTAAAAGAAAAATAACTACTTAATATTCAATATTGACAGAGGGAAAAATAATAGGCAATTTTCAAACTATTTAGTACCTCCTGTCATCTTAATGTGGGTTAAAAAAAAAAACCCAAATGAATGTGAAACAAACCAAATGACTCCACTATATTTCCATCTAGGAAGGAGATGACTCACATGAGTGTGTACAGCATTTTATGTGTTTGGTCATGTGATGCAGATAAAAACTGTTTCCAAAGATTAGGAAAGGAAGAGTTCTATGTGGGCTAAAATAGTCAAGGAGAGTTTCATGTAGGAGGTGAGATTTCCACTGACATTTAAAGATTGGTGGTGTTTAGTCAGCAGTATAAGTAATAACACAGGCCAGGTGTCTGGACAGAGGACAAACTAAGTCAGGATGGAGGGGTTTATTGGTAGTCGGGGAAAACTACATTATAGAAATCTGTGAATGCTAATAAGTGTTTAGCTACCCCAAACAGCCTCCAATCCCCACCCTCCCCGAGCTGGATTCCCTGCTAGATACTCAGTTGAGCTGAAAAGCTTTCTAGAAATGGAGAGGGTCTTCCAGCCTTAAACTGAAGTGGCCTGTAGCTTGGGCAGCCTCCCTGTCCTCCAAATAAATGCTTGTGTGCAGCTTCCCCCAACCACGCACACACACACACACACACACACGCACGCACACACACACACACACGCACACACACACACATCCCTATTAACTATGTATTTTTAAAACCAAGGAATGACATAAAAGGGTAGAAAGGTCAGCCTGGTGAGGGAGATTGGAAATAGTGACAAAAAAAAGCAGCTGAGGGGCTATCATATGGGTAATTTGGATGGAGAGGCTGAGGGCCAGAGTGGTTGGAGTGATGGGCAAGGGGTAGATATTATAGACATTTTTAAGAAATAAATAATTGAATGCCAGATTAGCTGACCCAAAGCCTGTTCCTTTTCCACTATTCCTCTAAGCCATGTGTGTTAACAGCCCACAAAAAGTAGATTGCCAAGGAGTTGGAGGGAAGAAAAATGCAGTTTCATAGTAATAAGGAGAAAACATAAGCATAATTATGACTCTAAGAGAAGTGAGATCATTTTGTTATTTGGGTTAAGTTAAAGCCTGGTAATTTTGATACCAAAATAGAACTTTTTATTAGACTTTGGAAAAAAATACCCCCTGGGGAAATGGAAACAGGAAGAATCAAGTCCTGGTTTGACAATGCTGGAAAGCAAACTGGTGAAAGATTATGGAAATGAATTAGAGAGAGTGGCATGCGGAATTCTGATATGCGTCCCCAAAGAGAAGGGGACAGAATCTCAGTTCGTTTGGAAGCCCATTTATTGTCTTCCAGTAAATGGTGCTTCAGTTCACCGTGCTTTTCCCAAAAGTGGAATGGGGCTAATTTTCTTCCATCACATGTACAGTTTGTAGTTACCTAAAACTTACTTTTTTCTGATAAGTTTGAGAAGAGATTCCAAGTGTAAAATTGGGAGTTTTGAGATGTAATAGGAGCTGACACTCTTTAATTTACTCCATTTGGATTCTCACTGTATTTTTTTAAGTGGAGATTATGTTCAGAGAGGCCTTCATTCTTATAAACGTGAAGATATGAGAGAAGAATTTATGGTCACACAATTCAAAGTGTTTTGTCCTTAATTTATCCCTTATTTTCAGACCCCGTTGAGGTTAAGTGTACATTGAGGTATTCTTTTGGGACTTCTAGAAGCATTATGA
Organism: Myotis nattereri; assembly: GCF_964212035.1. Taxonomy (NCBI): domain Eukaryota; kingdom Metazoa; phylum Chordata; class Mammalia; order Chiroptera; family Vespertilionidae; genus Myotis; species Myotis nattereri. The sequence goes on from NC_138080.1 coordinate 56,507,260, forward strand.
GTTTTCTATATGTGGTAGAAATACAATAATTTTTTTGGCCATGGACCCTGTATTCTGGCTTTGGCTGCTATGATTCAGGTGAAAACAGCACTCCCCCCACCCCCATCCCTTGAGTACTGTGTTTTTAGAAAAATGAAGAAATTGACAGATGCTTAGAGTAGGGGAAGGAGGAATTATAAACACAGCAACCTTTCATGGTGAATATCTAAAGCTGATAGCTCTTATATTTGTATGACTTCTGAAACACCATGGTGGCTCTTCGATGTCCGTTAGCAGGTATCCCCCTGTTTTTGAGCTAATGTTCATTTTAAAAGCCAAAGCTACTTTATAATAGAGTATACTTACATGAACTGTGCCATTTTTGAAGGATGGATTTGTTGCCAATACCATAGAATGGAAGAAGTAAAGAATAGAAATCTAACCGTGAATATGGCCTAGCCTGTGTGATTTCATAACACATGATGAAATGTGCTTTAAAAATTTTAATTCTTGCCAATGCTACCCTAGTAGAAATAATCAAATAGAGTATTATGAGATTTTTAAGGATGGTAAACATTATAACAAGTTTTTTTAAAAAAACAACAACAACGTTTTACTTAATGGGGAAAATGACTAAGTTTTCACAAATATGTCAGAATCTGTGCACATTTGGTCTCTTGTAGCACGGTGAGCATGCTATTCTGAGTTATTCAACGTCCCTAATCAAAGAAGAATGATAAAAGTTTGCTTGTCATACTATGATGTTTCCATTGCTTGATTTTAAAAATCGGGGTGTCCTTCCCTGGTCCTTGATTCAAGAGAGGATAGAGATGCACTATTATAAGACAGAAAATATGGAGAGCTGTAAGAGGAATACACTGCTACCTATAAATAACTAAATAAAATACCAGTTCTATTTACTCAACTCTCTGGAATCTATAACAAAAAAACACTGCGCATTAAAACACTTAATCTGAGAAGTTCTAGAGATGCACGGTGGTGATGGTTGCACAACAGTGTGACTGTACTTAATGCCACTTAATTGTACACTTAAAAATGGTTAAAATAGTAAATTTCATTATATATATATATATATATATATATATATATATATATATATATCAATAAAAATAGCACCTAATCCTAATAAAAGTGGGAGTGCCTTGCATTGATGAAACTTGGCACAAAATAAAATATACCCCGTTATGCTGAAAGTCCAGTGTGTGAGCCTTTCTAAGCAGAGACCATGTCATACTTAGCTTTGACACTTACCTAGTAAGTACAATCTCATATACACACTATGTTCAATACTGACTTTTATTCAACAAGCATTTATTAAGCTCTTGATTCTGTCAAAGCACAATCCTGAATATGTGGTCAGAGCAAGGATGAGAAATTTCTCATCATTTAGGATACCCAATCTAGATACAGCCAAGATCTCATTGCAAAGTAGATTGTGGTAAGTGTTTTTCTGGATGTACCAAATTAGGTTTTGAGAACATGGGGAGGGAATACTTAGAAATTAATTATAGCCATCATGTTATTTTATTAATGAAAGTAATAAGTGAATTGAGTGTGATTAGTCAGAACTCTTGTTTTGTAAACAGCACAGAAAACCATCTCTTACTAGCTTAAGCAAAACAGAATCTCTTGGCTCACAAAATGGGAGAAGTTCAAGGGGTAAACCTCAGGCTTGGCTAGATCCTAGGTTTCAAATGATAGTGTCATAAATTTCTTTGTCTCTGTCTATTGGAGCTTTTCCCTTTCTGTTCAACTTTGGTTCCTAGTAGCCAGTATTTCTTTGGGCTTGCATTTTCATTAGTTATTGATCCCCATGAAAGGAACATAGCCTCTTCATAGATTCTGATTGGTCTGACTTGGGTCTCATGTCCACTTGAGTAGAGATGATGCGTGTGTGCACATGTATGCATGTGGTGTGGGGGCTGTTTGCCCTCACCCAACCCTGTGGACTAAGAACACTGTAGTCTACCAGTAGTTTCAAAATCTTATCATGTAGTTATTTATTATCCTTTATATAAACAAAAATTAACCACAATGATTGATTCTCTAAGCATTGTCCTTAATAAGAACTTTACTATCATTGAAGTGAACTCTACCTAGTAATATTGACTATTTGAGGAGGATGGAAAATTGATGGTTGGGAAAGGTTAATGCAGCCTTTTTTTTTTTTTTCCAGAGGGAAGGAAGATCTGCTAGTCTATTTTGTGGAGTACATTTACAGATGCTGTAATGATGAGAAGCTTTAGTAGTAGACAGAATGTGTTCCAAGAACAGTCCATGCAAATTCAATCTCATTCTATGATATGTAGGGAAACTGGCATTAAAATAATTCTAAAAGGCACATTGAATTGACCCAATTAATAAATATGTCCTTATCCACCCAGAGATGTTTTTCCTTGTCCACCTAGGAGTACCTAAGAAGTGTCTGATATAGTATTTTCTTTGGCCTGTTTATTGAGAACTTCTGCCATTCTTGGTACAAAGATATTTTCTTAGTGTGGGAGGATTACTAACAAAATGAACTTATATCCCTGCTCACCAGTACAAGAAACATACATACTTACAGAAGATTTTTTTGTATATGACTTCAGAAAATTGATGGACCTTTTCATGAACCCATGGATTCCAGGTTAAGAACCACTCCTTTTCGTTATTATTAAAGTATTAGAGCCCTGGTCACAAAATTTGTGCATGGGTAGGGTCCGTAGGCCTGGCTGGTGATCAGAGCTGACCTGTGGGGCAACCAGCGGGAGGATACGGGACTGTTCACCAGCCCCACCCCCAGCTGCCACTGCCAGTTGCGGCCTGCGGGCTGGGGGCAGCTCCTGCATTGAGCGTCAGCCCCCTGGTGGTCAGTGTATGCCATAGCGACTGGTCGTTCCGCCTTTTGGTCTATTTGCATATTAGGATTTTATTATATAGGATAACTACATAACTGCATAAAGAGGATTATAGTGATCAATTGCAATAGAACATTTATAGTTGAAAGTGCAATTTGAATAGTTTGTTCAGCAGTAGTGCTAGGTTATACATTTGGTCACATCTCTTGCAATGTGGTAAATATTTATTCAAGATGGCTATCTGGGCAAAAAGAATCCCATGAAATAGGGGATGATGCTCTGTGTCTCATAGACATAGGCCAGAGATTTCAGTTGATCCGAGTAGTTGATATCTGATTAGTTGAAAAAGATGAGGATTGGTAAGCTTCAAGATATTGACAGAGATAGCATCTTATAGGAAGGATATAATTGAAAGTTGGAGTAATGTTGGTAGATTGGAGATAATATAATAAATAAATATAAAGGAGGATGGTGATTGAGAGGAAGGTCAGCTTTGGGGTCACACTTCCACTTGCTTGTTGTATGACCCTGAGCAAGTTGCCTGACCTCTTTAAGAGTTTCCACATATTTATAATAGTGATGATTATCATCCTTACCTCCTATGGTTATTCTAAAGTGCTGGCATATCGTGAGTGTTCAGTGAAAATCTTAATTCTTCTTATGGTTGATATTTATTATTACTTTCACCTAGAATTAACATAGAGGAGTAGGAGCTACCTGAGTAAATTATTAACCATATGAAAGTATGATCTAAGTGATTCCATCATGACAGGAATTAGCAATTCAGATTTAATAAATTCTAACACAAAACTAACATTATTTTAGAAAGAGGAAATCCTTTCAATTCTTGCGCCCTCCTGAGATCCTTAATTGGGAACTCTGTTCTTCTCAAAATTCCTAAAACAGAGGTAATATAGTGAAGATAGTTTGGTGACTCTCATTTATTTTAGAGCAGTACAAATGAAGCTTAATATTTGCATATATCACATACTTCATGGCAGATTTGATTTAAAAGCGTGTGGGGTATGTGTGTGTGGGAAGTAAACCCAATAGTACAGCTTTTTGTTTTGGTGGTATTCATAAAAATTAATACTTGGCATAAAAATGCTCTTCACTAAGAGTTGTTTATTATGGGCTGTAGCATAGGTAAAGTAGGCTGCACAGTGATATACTGTGATGGTTTTTAACTCCCACTTCTTCTCCCACTTGAGAAAACATTAGCATGTAAATGAGTGAATGGCTGTATTATGGGAACCATGAACCTGTTCTGTGTATCCGGTTTAAAAGAAAATAATTCACAAACATCTCTGTCATTACTTTATGAATAAATTACTTGGCACACAGGATCACACCCTGTTATATGGTATTGTATGGTACTCTAGTTACTGAAAGCCTAAGCAGTGAGTAAAAATGTCTAAATCTCTCCTCCTCCGTACAGTTAAAATTGCTAACTGTAATAATACCATTTAAATATAAGCACTATTAAACTGATGATACCTAATATAGAGTCACTGTCTCCTTTGGACAGCAGAAAAAACCCCAAAAGGAAACCCTGGTTAGGGATTTAGATTGGCTATGAAAAATCCGATGACTTTATGTTATTGTTAAATGTTGGGCTAGAATTACTGTTCAGGGAAGGCCCATGGCAACTTTTAGCCAGAGATTTTTTAAAGGTAAGAATAATTTTCATGTTTGAAATGTTTTGATGGGCTCTTACCAGAACAGAAGACTTAGATTATTACTTCTCCTTGGATTGAGTAATTCTGTTATAATAAGTCAGCATATGTTGCCCTCTCGTCTAAAAACTACCTGAGGATAAAATCATATTATGTAACCATCTATAATATCAAGTCATTACAGTTCCACTATGTTTAAGATTTAATGCAACACCATACACCAGATAGTTTCCAGATGGCTTCAAGAGAAAATCTAGAAAAACATTTAGTTGAACACATATCTGATTCCTGAATAAAGAAGTAGTTTATAAGACCAGAGCAGTGGAAGAAAGCACACATACATAAACTCAAAATTTTGATTAAAATTATACAAAAATTCAAAAAGCCTGTATGCCAAATAAATTTAAGACAGAATAGGGGAAATATTGATTAGGTTGATTATCTCTATGCAATATAAACAGCTAATCCAAATCAACAAGAAAACCACGAAGATTTCCAATAGGGATGGGGGAAAAAAAGCAAGCAAATAACATGGGCATAGAAAAGCAAATACAAAGAATATAGAAAAGCAAATACAGATGGGGTGTGAGAACTTCTAAGCTGTTTAGTCACACTAGTACATAGTGTGCTAGAAATTAAAGCAACAATTAGATAGCATTTTTCACCTGTCAATTTTTCAGAGAAGAGAAAAAAAGATAGATGGATACTGCTGAAAGATGTCAATGGGGGAATATAAAAGAGAGATAATTTGTCAGCATGTGCCATCAGAAGTAGTGTAGTATGTAATTCCAGTGCATGAACTCTACAGCAAGATGGCCTTATATGAATCTCAGCTTTACTGCTCATTAGCTGTGTGACTTTGGGCAAGTTACTTAACCTCTCTGTGCCTCAGTTTTTGCACAGGTGAAATGGAGATGACAATAGAATTTACCAAATAGAATTGCTATAAGGACTCATTGAGATAAGACATATAAAAAGCTTATAAGAGTATTTGGCCTGTAGTAGCCCTACATAAGTATGCTTGCTTTATTATTGTTATTATTAATTATCATTGCCTTTATGAGCCTCAAAAGGTCCAGTTTCTAGGACTATATCATCAGGAGATTATTTTATATGTGGACAAAGATTTGTGTATAATGGTGTTTATTTTGTCATAACACAAAAAATTAAATAATTTTTCCAGGGAATTGGGGATAAGCCAGGTCCTGGTAAATTTATTATTAATGTGTGATTTATGCATTTTTATGGAGAAAATTTAATAACATGGGAAATCATTAAAATCTATTTTTTTTCATTTAACATTATATATACTAGAGGCCAAGTGCACAAAATGCCCGTGCATGGGTGGGGTCCCTAGGCCTGGCTGGCAATCAGGACCAATCAGGGCCGGGCTGATCAGTTCCTCCCAGCCAGGGGGAGAGATGGGGGGAGGGACTGCGGGCCAATCAGGGCCTGCCAGCTGGGGGGAGGGACAGGGCATGGCAGGTTGGCTGCAGGTCCTGAGGAGGAAGCTGGCCCTCGGCCCCTCTGGGAAAGGGGCCATGTTCACCACCACCCATCCCCGGTTTCCTGTCCCTGCCTGGGGCCTGAAGGCCCCGGCGGGGTCGGGAGAGGAGACAATGGTCGCTGGGCTGGGTGCTGAAGGAACAGGTGCCATACACTGGCGCCCCACCACCATACACTTCCCTGCCTCCCCCCTCCTCTTTCCCTCACCACCACCAGCAGGCGGGCAGTGGGCCGAACAGGGCCTGCTGGCCTGGGGAGAAACTGGGCACGGGAGGTTGGCTGCTAGCCCCAAGGAGGGAGCTGGCCTTCGGACCCCCTGGGAAAGGGGCTGCATCCACTGCCACCCATCCCAGTTCCCTGTCCCAGCTGGGGCCGGGGCGGGAGAGGAGGCAACGGTTGCCAGGCTGGGAACGGAAGAAACGGATGCCAGACGCTGATGCTGCCAGCAGGCTATGGGAGGTTGGCTGTGGGAGTGCACTGACCACCAGGGGGCAGCTCCTGCATTTAGCGTCTGCCCCCCTGGTGATCAGTGAGCACCATAGCGACTGGTTGACCAGTTGTTATTATCATTCCAGTTGTTGGGTCGTAATGGTTGCTTAGGCTTTTATATATATACTAGATGCCTGGTACACAAAAATTTGTGCACTTGGGGGTAAGGGGTCCCTCAGCCCGGCCTGTGCCCTTTCTCAGTGTGGGACCCCTCGGGGGTGACCACTTGCTGGTTTAGGCCTACTCCCTGGAGGATTGGGCCTAAGATGGCAGTCAGACATCCCTCTGGCAGCCCAGCAGCCTTCAGGGGATGTCCACTTGCCAGCAGGGAGCAGACCTAAGCTGCAGTCAGACACCCTTAGCGCTGCTGAGGAGCCAGGAGAGGCTCCCAACACCACTGCTGTACTGGCAGCCATCAGCCTGGCTTGTGGCTGAGCAGATCTCCCCATGTAAGAGCGCCCTGACCACCAGTGGGCAGCTCCTGCATTGAGCATCTGCCCCCTGGTGGTCAGTGTGTGTCATAGTGACCAGTCATTCCCAGTCTTTCTGCTGTTAGGGTCAGTTTGCATATTACCCTTTTATTATATAGGATAGAGGTCAGGTGCACAGGTGGGGGCTGGCAGGTTTGCCCTGAAGGGTGTACCGGATCAGGGTGGGGGGTCCCACTTGGGTGCCTGGCCAGCCTGGATGAGGGGATGATGGCTGTTTGCAGCTGGTCACACCCCCTTCAGGGTGGGGGTCCCCACTGGAGTGCCTGGCCAGTCTGGGTGAAGGGCTGAGGGCCGTTTTCAGGCTGGCAGGCAACTGAAGTTCCCAACCTCTCCTTTTTTTCTTTTTTTTTTTATTCTGGGATTTATTTACCTTCTATAGCTGTCATTGGAGCTGAGAGCCGGCTCCAGCTCTGAGGCTGCGGCTGGCTGAAAGCAGGTATCTGGGTTTGTTTAGCTTCTATAATTGCAACTTTGTTGCTTAGAGTGTAGCTTAGAGCAGGGCAAGGCAGGTGGGGAACGTTGGCTTCCTCTGTCACTGGAGCAAGCAAGCCTCCTGTTTGCTTCAGCTGCCTGGCTGTCAGCCGCCATCTTGGTTGGCAGTTAATTTGCATATCTCGCTGATTAGCCTATGGGAAGGGTAGCGAAGTTATGGTTAATTACCATGTTTCTCTCTTATTAGATAGGATATAGGGATATAGATATATAACTGTATTTACAGAATTTGTGTATGCATATTTATGTATGTGTATTTCATTCTCAGAGGAAATAAATGTGTGTATTTCCATGTGAGGAAATACCTCAAATCAGTAGAAGTTATCTCAGAATACTAATTTTGAATTATTGCTTTGTTAATTTTTCTTTCTTGTATTTATCAAATTTTCCACACTGAGAATGTACTAATTCTGTGACATGAAATTATTAAAACAGCACCAGTAATGATTTCATTTGAGAGTATGATAAATCTCTCACATGTAAGAACAAGATCATCTTTGCCTCCAGGTGGCACTGCCATTTTCACAGAGAAGTAAAGAATTCTGGGCTCATGGGCATTTTGTTTCCTTATGATCTGTGTTTGAGGAGTATGTTTGCCTTGCTTTCCAGACCAGCCCTAGAACACCTGGGTGGGTGCAGGAGGAAGACTGTGGAGGAAGAGAGGAGGGAGGGCCCTGCACACACCCACCCCTCAGAATGTTAGTCTGTTTTTTGCAGGTTTTGCCTACTTCTGAATTCTTTTAAGATTGTAGAACCATTTGTTGTAACATCCATTAAAACTACTTGAGAGTAAATTAAATTGTTATGTTTATAATTATCTGAATAAGCAAGCATGATGAATAAAGCACGTTTTTCATAATATAGTTTATTTCCTTAGCTAATAAAGGAACTTAAGAGCTATTAGGACTGAATAAAATATTGCATTAAAAATCCATTATCCTCCCATGTATTTCTCCTCTACTTTAATGGTCATTCTCCTTGTTCCACTATGGGGCCCAGTTTTATTGGGCCTGAGACCTGGCTCCTTCGGTTCCTGTACTTCTGCAAGAAGGGTTCTTTCAGGTGCTTACATTAGATAGTATTTTAATTTTTCTTTTTCTTTCCATTTGTGTAAAACTGTGCTATTCTCACATAATGAGCTTTTAATTTAATAATATAGAAAAGTTAAATTTGAATAATTAGGAAAAGTTTTCTTTATTAATTGGTATCAGGTGAATGATTGGAAACTTTGTAGGCTAATTAGTTGCAAAATATTTTAAAGATTGGCTTTTATATATACACCATATAATTCTTACTGTTTAAAAACACCTACTATTGAAATTGGTCTGCTGACTAGATATTCTATTCATTGAGGCTCTGATGATCATGGAAATAGTGACTTGTCTAGATCTATAATTACTCAGCCGTTATTGCTAAGTAGTATTTCTTGACAGTAAAAACTAAATTTCCATTAGGCAAATTAAAGGAAAAATAATTTATTTGTAAACTTCCTTTCAGAAGTTATGTATTTAATGCCAGTGTATATGACAGACTATCCTTTGACCTTAATATATTTAAGTTTTATCCACTGGTTATCATATTTGGGTGTATTTTTCGAAAAAGGCATGAAGTTTAGAGTAGAATGACTATCAAGGTGGATTACAGTTACCTCCCCGGAAGCTGAGTCAGTTGAACCAGAAGCCAAATCATCTACACAGGATTGAGGCATTTCCACGTGATGCCTTATTTGTCCCGTTGTTTATTATTATTTAAATTAAATTACCAAAGACAATAATAATAATATCCCAAGTTTGCCACCCAGAGCTAACACTAGTTAGCCATTTGTTTCAGAGCTTTCTTTTAATTAGAGAACAAACTATTGCAGATGAAGTTTAAGTCCTATTTGGATCCCTTCCCTGTCTTTGCAGAGTCTGTCTGAGGCAAGAATGTCATGTGTACTCTGCCCATATTTTAATCCTACATTTAAAAATATATGCATATACTTCACATCTTGGAATGAAATCTTACCATTGGGAAACATCTGACAGTTTTGAACTCTAAGTATGGTGATGCATTTAGACTTGGTTCATTCCACTTTAATTGCTTTATAGTGTCACTTATCTGACTCCCTATAAGTGGGCATTGAGGTTGCTTCCAGTTTTATTGCTAACAAAAATAGCGTTGCAAAGATCAATTTTGTAAATGTCCCCTTATACACATTAGTGAAGACTTATCTAGGATGCAGAATTAGAAGTAGAATTTTTGGGCACTGAGTAAGGGAGAATGTATATATCTTGAATTTTACAAGTTTTGCATGAAACCCCTATGGATTTCCATTGTAAATGGCATGTGGAAGGTACTGGCTTCCTCACATCCTTATTGACACTGTATTGTGAGTAGGAACTAGTGTTTCATTTGTAATTGAATTATGAATCTCCTCATAATAGTGAGATTGGGCCTATTTTCAGGTTTATCGGACTCGGTTTCCTCTTCTGTATATTGCTGTTCATATCCTGTTTACTGAGATATCTTCTGGCTTTTCTTCTGTTGAATAACTTTCAAAAGCAAGTAATCCTACATTAAACCTTTGGTTATGCTATTTGGAAATATGATCTATTCTATGGTCTGTCCTTCCACCTTGTTCTGGCATTCTTTTTCATAGGGATGCTTTAAATTTGATGTAGAATTTCCATTTTTCTTAAGGTTTGTGCTTATTATGCCTTCCCCCAGAAATCCTTCCCCACCTTACATCCATAAAGATTTCCACTCTGGACTTTCTGTATCATTTCTGTTGTTCTTTAAGTCTCAACACTTTTCATATAGTAGTTGATAAAATATTTTTCAGAAACGGTTACTCTAGGAAATGATGTGTTGCCACTACCATCCACTAAAATAATCATCAGCAATAAGAATGATTTCCTATGATGGTTAAGGAGCTAAGAGAGGAAACTTACACACTGACTTACAAGGGTGACTGCTGCATAGCTATTTAGAAGCTTTCATTTAACACAAGATAAAACACGTAAGTCAGGGTTGTTTCATATTGGTTTTGAGGTTCAGTATTTGTGAAAATAATATGCTGATATGGGAAAATGAAATAAAAAGACTTCTATTTTTGATGATCACTTATTCAATGTAGATTTAGATTATCTTAAATTTGAAAATAAATATAATGCCACACAGACTGGAAAAGCTCAAATGATATGAATGTGTGCTCAGTACTCTCAACACAGTTGATACCATTTGTATAAAAGCACAAACTATAGTTACTATACATATGTTTGTGTATGTAAAGGGAATATAAAATATGGAACAAAGTTATCATACAAAATTTATGGCTTCCCCCTGAAAAAGGAAGGATGGAGAGAGACATTATCCTTGTCGCTAATATTTTAATTTTATATTTGAAAAAGATCTGAGATAGAGTTCATAAAAAGTTAACATCTTTTAAGTATAAGTGGTAGGTATCTGAGTATTTTGTTTTATGCTTATATTGTTTCTTATACTTCTCTGTGTTTATATCTCCTCCACCTCTACTCCAAATAATCACATCAACAAAAAGTGGCCAATAAGCTGGGATGATTTGCTACTAATTCCTGTGCCCCCAAACAAAAATATTTTGGAACCTACAACTAAATAGTTTCTTTGTTTCTTTATTTGGAGGGGGAGGGTATTGGAAAGAGACGAACACTAATGCTAACAAGCCAAAAGGAGAGGCATTAAGCTCTTCTTCTTTTTTATTTTTAATCCTCACCAGAGGATATCTTTTTATTGATTTTTTTTTTTTTTAGAGAGAAAGTGAGGGAGAGAGAAAGACAGAGACAGACAAACATATCGACATTGATATGAGAGAGAAACATCAATTGGTTGCATCCCCTATGGGTATATGGGGCGATGCTCCAACCAACCATGTCACTAGGCCAGGGCTTAAGCTCTCTTGCCAAAATGAAACATAAGCAGTTAGGACTACAGGTTAGAACTCTCAGTTGTGTACAGTGAGATTGAATTGAGAATTGGAATACTGAAGATTACCTGAGGTTTCTTTGTATGACTTGTTTTGATTTATCTTTGGTGCTGGATATATCCTGTATATATGTGAGTCTGGAAGTGATCTATAAAAGCACATCTTATCACTACAGCTGTGGGCACATAAGTGATAGAAGTACCTCAATTGCTATAGATAAGAAAGAAATCTGGCTGGCCAGTCTATAAGTACTTATTGCTTGGGGTAACTTTTTTTCCCTTCTCAGTTTAAGATGTTCAAGTTAACTCACAGATAGGTAGGGAAAATAATTTCTCCAGGTGACCCTGATCCTTTGAGCTATAGTGAAAGGTTCCCAACCAGGTAGGTAGGTCATAAGACATTAGCTTGTATATTAATTTAATTTCTGTATCTTAAACCTTGACTTAAACTTCCATAGTTAAACTAAAATGTGATTAAAAGTTTCCTGAATTAAGTCTCTAAATTGGAAGTTCATAAATTCCTGTTATTGCTCCATTAAAAGGAAATATGCTATTAACTGAGGAGTTGAGAGACTTGATTTGTTACCTTTTGGAGGATGGTCTGATTTCTTGGAGCTTTTCTGTCCATTGCCTCATTTTAAGAATAGACGTTTATTTAAAACTTCATTAAGAGATTATTTAAGTGCTGTTTTATTTATTGGAAGCATAGGTGGCCTGATTTGGAATAGTATGGGTGAGAAGCAGCCAGCTGGTTAGAGATGAACTTAGTTCAGAAAGCAATTTGGTTAATATTCCTATTTCATCATAATGGAAAATTTACACATATAAGATTATTAGCATGGTTTCCAAAACTTCAGACATAGTTTTTAATTTGACAGTCCATCAACTGAGAAATGAATAAATGTAGGTGGTTCTTTAAAGTTTTATTTTCTTACACAGTATAAATGGCTAATGAAAATATGAATGTTTTATCTCAATATCAAAAATATATAAATTGAGACAATAATAAGAATCTATTGCTTGCTTTCCATATTGATACAATATTAAAAATAGGTTTTGTTTTCTTAAATGAGAAATGCACACATATGCTTATAATGAGAGCAGAAACTGGGATTTATTTTCTGGAAAGCAGTTTGGCAATATGTTAGCAGCCTGCTTCTCTACCCTTTGACCCAGTATCCCCACTTCTAGGAAGCCATCCTAAGGGAAATGTGGACAAACATTGACAAAGATTCATTGCAATGTTAGCATGACCTAGAAAACAACTACTAATAGCGTACTTATGCAACAAAATTTGGTACATTCCTTTTATATTTAGAACTTTATAGCTATAAGTATTTTAAATATCTTCTAATATCTTCCAATACATACAAGATGAGTGAAATACATACATACACTGAGTGAAAAAAAGTAGGGTATAGGCAATGTATAGTACGATCTTTTCATATATTTATGTGTATGTAAAAATATACCTTCTTAGATGTATTCATGGCTGAAATAGATTCATAGATGAAATATACAATGTTAATTTATTTCTCTGAGTGGTGATATTATGAATGATTTAATTTGTCTTAACATTTTTGAAAATTCATGTTATTGAGAGTATTACAGATATCCCTCATTTTCCCTCTTCACCCATCTCCCACCCACCCCCAGGCCTTCACCTGTCTATTGACTGTGTCCATGGGCTATGCATATATGCTTATAATGGAACACTATGCATGCAGCTATAAGAAAGAAGGATATCTTACCCTTTGAGACAGCATGGGTAGACCTGAAGAATATTATGCTAAGTGAAATTAGCCAGTCAGAGAAAGATAAGTATCACATGATCTCACTCATATGTGGAATCTAAGGCACAAAATAAATTAATGAATAAGATAGGACCACAGACATGGAAGCATGAAACAGACCACCAGATCTCAGGGGGAAGTCGGGAAGGAGGGCAGGAAGAGACTAACATTTTCTTTTAAATTCTCTATATTTTCTACAATTAGTCCACTGTTTCTATAAACAGAAAATTAAGTAGTTAAGACAGCTGCCTTGTTTATAAGCAAAAAATACTATCTACTTTTTTTAAGAAAATTTTCTTTGGATTGTAAGCTGTTCAACTGAGTACAAAAGACTGAGTTTGATGTCATGGAGCATAATGAGATATGGAGTGATTTCTGCCTTCCAGATGGAAGAGGCAAGATGAAACTCCACTGAGTTTTCAGAACTTACTCTGTAGTTACATTAAAATTGAGGACGGAAATCTGGTTTATGTTCTTATAACTACCTGATAACTGGCGGTAATTAATACAATTAATGATTGCGATCATTTACTCTAATTCATTGAGGCCTGTTTTGGAGCATCTGTGACTGCTGCACCCCACCTGCAGGTACTTGGTCCCTGCTAGTTCATAGGTGACAGCTAATAAAAGAATCTATTTTTTCAGCTAAGAACATTAATTTAACTACATGTTGGGTTGCCTCCTGGTACAGCAAAATAGTGGGAGGAGGGAGGATTCTCTTAAGATGTGTGTGTGTGTTTTTTTTTTAATCTAAAAAGTGTTGCTTTTTAATTTCTAGGAGGGTATTACTGAGGAACTGTCAACCAGGTTGCTGGAATTCTTTTTACATCAGTTTGCAAACATAAATTGTTTAGAAGAAAATACTCTAATATTAGTATTCATGTTCTAGATTGAGCACTATTCCAGTAGTAAATAGTGATGGGGCAAGGATATTGATCTTTTATGGAAATACGTGTGGTATTTCATACTACTGTGGTAATGCTTAGAGTTAAAAGAGCTGCTAACTAATGTGAAAGCAGGATGTGAACTAATTTCTTTAGAAGGATGTAATCCTAATGAAGTGGGACCTCTGATAGATTTGAGTGATTTACATTCATTTAGATTCATTATGTGCATATGCTTGCAAATCATATTCTAGAATTATGAAAAAAGATAGTGGGCATATTTGGAAGTCTAGTGAAATCCTGTCTATCAGTGGTAATTTATGCAGGATTTAACACTGTTTTCTATGAAGAATAAGCTGCTTAATGAATGGATCAATACAGTTTCACAAAAGTAATCCATTCAATCAAAACTAATTATATGTTTGGGGGGGCATGATAAAATCATTTAATATAGAAAACTGCAAAGGGATACATTTTTATAACCTTGTATGCAGTTTATGGCCATAGACTCCGATTTTAAGACTTTCTTTAGTTAAATAAAATATTATCACCTGAACTCTATGTGTAACAGGGTTTTTGTGGTTGTTAATGGGCCACGTTTCTCTTATAGATGTCATCTTCCTCACAGGCATTTATAACTGATCACTGTGTAGTGGCAGTAATTGAAATCACACTGGCTTGTATTTGAATTCTGGTTCTGAATGTTTGTTACTATTGTAATTTCTGCAAGCCTCCGTTTCTCTGTTTCTGATCATCTACTTAATTAATGGGTGGTTGTGAAGACTAAAGAAAGTACACACAGAGTACCCTTAGCATAATGCTTGGCACTTTTGGAGCTCTTAACTCTATGCAATTGGTTACCATCTATACCAGCGGTTCTCAACCTGTGGGTCATGACCCCTTTGGGGGTCACCCTTTCACAGGGGTCACCTAAGTCCATCGGAAAACACATATATAATTACATATTGTTTACAGTAGCAAAATTACAGTTATGAAGTAGCAACGAAAATAATTTTATGGTTGGGGGTCACCACAACATGAGGAACTGTATTAAAGGGTCACGGCATTAGGAAGGTTGAGAACCACTGATCTATACTAATAAAAGGGTAATATGCTAATTAGATCAGACATCTTCTGGACATCCTTCTAGACAAAACCACGGTGGTGGGGACCGAGGCAGAGGTGGTTAGGGGTAACCAGGCCAGCAGGGGAGGGCAGTTAGGGGGATCAGGCCGGCAGGGGAGCGGGATTGGGCCTAAACTGGCAGTTGGACATCCCCCAAGAGGTCCCGGATTGGAGAGGGTGCAGGTCGGGCTGAGGGATCCCCCCTCCCCCCATCCATGCACAAATTTTGTGTACCAGGTCTCTAATTAAGTAAAAATACATATTTTTTATTACTTCATATTACATTGTCTTAGACTAAAACATATTAGCCCAATAATTATGAACATTGAATTTACATCTCTCTGTACTGTCAATGGTCAGAGTTCATCACTGAGATATGTACCTATTCTTAACCAGTTCATAATATTGGAAAAAGTTTTCCAATGATCAAAAACATTGGAGAAAAGTTTTCTTAACAATTATTTTGTAGAATAATGAAAAGTCTTATTTTAAAATACTGAGAGTTTAGTATCTGAAAAACCCTGAATGTCAATGACTTCTCATTGTCCTTACAATAAACATTCCAAACTCATTAATATGGCCTTCAAGACCCTACTTTGACCCTAATGAGCCGCTTTTCTCAGCTCTTACCTTCTCTCTCACAACTTAGCCCTTGCAGTGCTGAATTTCTTCCCAAGTTTTCTGACAGCATGTACCCTTCTCTGTGGGAATTTTTCTTCACAGGGCAATTCTCTTTGTATGCCTTTCAATCACCACAACTGCCTTGCCCCATATGTGTGTCCTACCCATTATTACTTCAGAACTCAGCTTAAACATTTCTCCATCAAGAAGGCATTCTCTGTGACCTTAAATTCTCCTTTTATATAGTCTTATCACTTTTCAGCTTTTCTATCTAATGTCTACATTATTAGTATAGTGTTATTAGTACTACTGCCATTTTATCATTTTTCTATTACCTATTTAACTGTCCTCCATTCTGGAATCCATGCCCCGTGAGGAGGACAGTGCTGGGTCTCTCTTGCTCACTATTATCTTCATACAGGGGTCAGCAAATAGTGGCAAGGCCAGGGAGAGCTGCTGGGGGTTGGGGGGGTCTTGGCGCCTGTAGGACAGCTGTTGTGTCTGCAGGTATGCAAACAGGTGCCTCTCTCAGCCTGCCCTTTGAGTATGAAGCAGGGACTTCGCTTTAGAGACCTCTAACTTCCCAGTAGAGACCTTGCATATGTGAAGTCCTTGTGAATCCAAAGGTCTCTCATTTTTTACTGGTACAGAGTAAGCTTTGCTGGAACTATGCCAATTCTTCTTAGTGTAGGTAAAACCTAGCCAAGACTCATTCAAGACCAACTTAGTATTTTGTTAAATTTGGTAGCTTCAGGAGTAAAATCCTTCACCAGGGAGAAGTGAATGATATATTTTCTCCTCTGCTTGTGAGTGTGTCTGTAAGAAGAGATGATGTGATCTTGGTGGTTGACAGGCATGCCATGGACCTACTTGCTCATTTCTAGCCCCAGTTGGGGAATGTGTGAGGATGGTGTGTGTGCTTTTACACCATGCCTGTGTGTAGTTGGTAAAAGATTTGCAAGGCATTTTTACTTTTGACAACTGAAGAGAAAGGGTAATGGCTCTCCATATAGCTTTTGGTGGGAATAGTGTGTCTTTCTGTACAGAGACATAATGCATGACAAATTGCTACCTAACATGATTTGCTATTCCCATCTACTGCATTTTCTTTAAACTGAGTAAGTCTAGTTTGGATTTTGACATTATGTGAGAAGACAATTTCTAAAATGTTACCATCTTACTAGAAATTAATCTTCAATAATATAAAATATTTGAAATGTAACATTCCACTGACTTTATATGCTAATATAATTTGCTAAAAAAAAAATCCAATACAATAATTTGGAATAATTTAATTCCTCACATGCATTTTAGCTGATAAGTTTAGAAGATTCTGCTAAATATATGCTTTTATTTCTGGTTAAATCAGTTGCATTTGATTATAATTTTTTCCTTCAGGTAATATTCTGAGAAGCAAATATTACAAATAAATTGTGAATGTAAATGAAAAACATTACATTGACTTTCATTGTTACTGAAAGTATGCCCCTAAGTATATTTCCTCCTTTTTATTATATTTTATTTTGCTTTGCTACTATGTTTTAAAGTCATTTAATCATTTTCCTACTAAAAAATTCATCAAGATCCATGTATATTAGTTTGGATTTAAATTTCTAGATGAGATGGTGCATCGTAAGTGTTAGAAAACAGTTCCTTGAAATTAACAGAGCGTTATAGCAGCATCATACTTATGCTTATGGCAGGAGACATGAAATATTTTTGTTTGAAGTCTGCGCATGGTGCACATATACTTGTCTCCCACCCCCACCTCAAACAAAAACAAAAACGAAACACAGGCTCTGGGAGCTGGAAATGGTCTTGTGCCAGTAACAAAGTTTGACTGATAATAATGAATGTACCTCATTTAATATGTGTCTTATTCCTCCTTTATGAACGTAAGTTCCATATGTGACATTTGAAGTTGATTCAGAACTTCAATTTTAAACCAATTTTATTCTAAAGAAAAATATTACCTAATGTAAATAATCAGTAAATAGTTTACTGCTTTTGTAATATCCATTTCTATAGAGTTTTTAGCTATTTTATGCAGGTGTACTCAGGTGTCCTAAATCGTTTGATTTAGAAAATGAAATGAAGACAAATTGGAGATGAACCTTACAAAATAGTTCCAAGTAGAAAGCATCAGAAGCACAGATTTTTATATACCTTAGTATAAAATCGTATACTCTCAGAGTGTGAGACTAAGCTCTGAGCTTGAGCAAATTCTATTACTCTTAAATTCTCTTCCAAGAAATGGAGATGACACTTTAGACAAATAAGTCATAAAGTTCGTAGTGGAATATGAAACTTTATGGATTTAACAACTTATTAGTGACCTCATCTCCTCTCCATAAATAGTTCCCCTGGTACATTTATATAAAAGAAAACTTGAAATTTGGGGACATTTTTAAAGACTTCAGAAAATATACCTTCATTTAAAACATACTTGTTATCAGAGGAAGTATAAAAAATGCTCCTGATTTTTAGACTCTGGAACTTCTACACAGGTACTTATTTTCCACTCTGTTATTTAGAACATTTAAATTTGCAAATTACTGTGACCAAATCTAGTATAGTAAAAAGTTCATCTGAATTCTGTGGCCTCATTTTGCAATCAGTATCTCGTTTCTGTGTGAAAATGGTCATTCTAAACCATGAGAGTAATTTGTAGACTTTTCTGAAATGAAATTGAGTACCTCTGAGAGGACAGGCATTGAAAACTGCTAGAAGTCGGTATTCTTGTCTCAGTTCTTAGAAAATAGAACATTTCCCTAAATTTCTATTTTATTTTGTGTCTGATCACCTTCCTTTCAACACTTGACTACTTCCTAAGGGAAGATTTCCTTTTGAAGCCGGCAGGGATTTGGGCTATAATAGAGATATTATTACCCAGTAGATGGGAAGGAGACCATAACTAAGTCTAAAAAATTAAGGGCTGGTACAATAGAGAGAACTCTGTCTCTTCCCCCCGCCCCCACCCAGCATCCAGTATACGATTTGGATCACAAATAGTAATTTATTTAAACATACAATTGAATCTTTATAGTGATGGGAGAGGGAAGATGTAAGGATTTCATACTACAGACCTTTTTTATATTTGTGAATTACACTATTTGGGTTATACTAATTTTTTTCATTTAGATTTCACAAGTAATTCTAAAAATAATTTTAATGCCTTATTATAGAATACATGTTTAAAAATATGTGTATATATGTGCATGTACGTACAAATATATGTGCATATATAACTAATACAGAATTATATAGAGTAAAAACTTGCCTATTGTTCCCCATTACCAAAAAAAACACACCCCGAAAACCAAAACACCCGACCCCCCAGGACCAAAGGAGCCAGTAGTTGGTGTATATCCTTTCAGAGATTTTTTAAAATGTATTTACTTGTCATTTTTGCCATTTTTAATTTAATAATAAAGTTTGGACTTATATCTGTGTCCATCAGGAAAGCCTTTTAAGCCTGCTTTACTTTCCATAATATGTATATGTTTTATTCTTAAAACTTAACTAGATAAATTTGAGCATTTATTCCTTCATAAAATAACTATTGAATGCCTATCATTTGCCACATAGGTACTAGGAATATTGAAATTAATATATAGCTCTCTGACCTCAAGAGCTTATATGCCAATTTTTTTAGTCCTTTCACAAAAAAGGATATAAATATCAAAGATGCCTTCTAACTGAAAATATAGCAGATCTTACTAAAGAGAAGTCCAGTAACTCTAGGATCACTGCCTCAATCTCTGAGGTGGTTCACTCCCAGATACTCCATGAGAATTTTATGTCTATTGCAAAACCTAAAGTTCAGCAAATACTGGCTTATTGATTTAAGTGTAATATACAGTATCCTGGCCAGATATATCATGTTCATATGTCATCAGCTACAATACAGATATAGTTACTGATTATTTTCCCTTATTAAATATTAGATGGCTTTGTTTTTAAGACGTTCACATTGATTAACTCCTCCTGTCTCTCCTATTTTAAGTTATTTCTAGATCAGGATAATTACTGAAACATAATTTAGTCTGGCGTTTATTATTAAGAATTCAAAGCCCAGAAGGTAATTGTTGTGTCTGCCTATTGTCCATGAAGCTTATTACCATACATAGAACACTAACCACTCTGCCAGGCTCAGATTAAAAACCTGCACATAGCCTGAAACCCATGCCCCATTTTGGAACCTACAGCCTGGACCAGTGATGGCGAACCTATGGCACGCGTGTCAGAGGTGACACACGAACTCATTCTTTTGGTTGATTTTTCTTTGTTAAATAGCATTTAAATATATAAAATAAATATCAAAAATATAAATCTTTGTTTTACTATGGTTGCAAATATCAAAAAATTTCTATATGTGACAGGACACCAGAGTTAAGTTAGGGTTTTTCAAAATGCTGACACGCCGAGCTCAAAAGGGGTTCGCCATCACTGGCCTGGACACTTCCATACTTGAAAAATACAGTGTTAGGCATTAAAGAGTATGTGAATAATAATGACATTAAGTGGGGCTTTATGTTGCCATCCTATATAATAAGAGAGGAATATGCTAATTATCCATTAGGCTGTAATGTCATGACCAATCTACAAGTGGTGGAGAGCTACAGGAGGGCGGGGCAGTGGGCAGAGAGGTACAGGAGGGCGGGGCAGCGAGCTATAAGCAGTGGAGAGCTACCAGCCTTGGTGGGCGGGTGGCCAGCTGAGGCAAGAGGCAGCGAGCTACTGACGCCAGATTCGTGCACAGGGCTACTAGTTTGACATAAGCGTGAAGTTCATGTAAGTGTGGAGAACGTTCACTATATATAAGAGTGGAATAATCTTATATGTATCCTAAATGTAGGCAGGCCGTTAGACAGGAGGCCAGGGTCAGGAGAGGGTAGGCTGTTTGAGGGACTGAAAGTGGTTCTGAGGGGTGACTGGAGCGTAGGGTGTTAGCTGGGCAGAGTGGTAAGAAAGGACCCTGAAGAGAGAGCAGGAGACAGCTTAGAGTCTTGTCTGTGCCATCCTAAATAAGCATTTGTTCTCTTTTCCTAGGATGTTCTTCCCCATCTTTTTCTATGACTGCTTCACCTCTGCTCAGACTGTGGTTCAAAGCTTAACCCCTTCATAAAGGTCCTTCCTCTCACTATATGAACTTCTTGCTCTTTCTCCCTTTCCCTCTCCTTCCCCTTCTCCAGCTCTCCCCCATCCCACTCTCCCCTACCCACCATGTGTATTTCTGTCATAGCCTACCACAATTGGTAATCGTTGTGAATTTAACTTTTTGTTTCCCTAGTAGAATGTAAACTCCATGAGGGCAGAGATTATCTGTTGTATTTACAAATTTATGGCTGCGATATTCGGACCATTCATTAACTATTTTTGAAGGAATGAATCAGAAGTTTAAACTCTCTCCCCAACATGATATCCTGCTGTGTGGCCATGGGCACATTCTTTAACTTGTTGAGTCTTTCTCAATATGAATTTGGAATACTTATACTTTGGGTTCTTGTCTCAGATTACATAATGTAAAATAGATTACATGATGTGGCTAACAGTGTGGCAGTACATTTTGGTAGCACATGAGATTGGTTGCTATGTGTATCCACTGTACAGAGGCAATGGGACTGGCTCAGGCCACATTGCTCTTAGGTGATAGAGCCAGGATTACAACCCAGGATTCTCTGACTCCAAAAGCATTCCTCTTTCCATTGCACAGGGCCACCAGAAAGGGGTCAAGGTGTGAGATCAGGCTCCCCAGGGGCAGGAGTGGGGCTGCCCTGCCCTTCTGGATTCAAGACCTGGCTTGGTGGTCAGGACAGCCAGTTAAAGACTGAGGGAAAGGGGGACAGCTGGTCCTCACTTGCATATCCTACTATGGGGTCTGGGAGGTGATGTTCAGGGAGAGCAGCTGCTTTTAACATGGCAGATAAACCATAAGGTGAAATGACAAGTAGCTGTTCAAACTATAAATCTCAATAGGGTTCATGTAGGATATTTTGATACTGGAACTTCCAGAGAATGTTTGTAAATGGTTGTCTACATTTAATAGTTAACACTTATGAATCCTTCCAAAAGCAGAGTTCTTATAGACTGAAGGTTGCTGAGGAGAGGACAGGTTGGGGAGACTGAGTGAAAAAGGCAAAGGGATTGAGAAGTACAAATTGGTAGTTACAGAATAGTCATGGGGATGGAAAGTACAGCATAGGAAATATAGTCAACAATCTATATATATAAAAGCCTAAGCGATCAAATGACCACCACGGGGCAGATGCTCAATGCAGGAGCTGCCCCCTGGTGGTCATTGTGCTCCCACAGCCAACCTCCCACAGCCAGCCAACCTCTGCGGTCCCTCCCTCCCCTGCTGGCCCAGATAGGCCCCAATCAGCCCCAATCGCCTGCCAGGCTGAGGAACCCCACCCGGGCACGAATTTGTGCACTGGGCCTCTAGTATTGAAATAACTATATATGGTGCCATGTGAGTACTGGAAATATTGGGGGGAACACTATGTAAAGTAAATGATTGTCTAACAGCTAAGGGTACACCTGAAACTAACACAAAATACTATTGAGTGTAAACTTTAAAAAAAACAAAATTCTTAGGTTTCTGAAAGGGAAGAAGTGAGCAGAACATCAGCTTCTGTAAATTGAAGTGTGGATTAGAGAGAATCACCTTGCCTTTTGTGATGTACTTGCATTTGTAAAGAAATGTTTAGAAAGTTAACAAAAATATTAAAAATTGCTTTAAAATTATTCAAAGTTTATTAGAGTATATTAAGTTTTCATCTAATAAAGAGTAAATTTTATGTTATGGAACACATTCCAATGAGCCATTGTGTGATTTCTAAATGAATTAAAAATATCTTTGAGTTCCTACAGTGTTCTCTAAGGAAGTAGTTTTATAGGAACCTGCTTCCAGGAACTTACACATTTTTGTCCCTATATTATCATTATGGTTGAAAAATATCAAATTCTTGGTATGAAAATTGTACTTGTTTTTTTATGATTTAATGAAACTGTTTCCAGGAAAGTACTCAGTTAACTATAGAGGGAAATAATTTCTCTTTTTTATGCAATTAAATTCAAGTTAGGCTTCAGTTATTTTTCTCAAGTCTTTATTGGTGAGAGGTGAGTTATACAATGTTGAGGGTAATTTAGATGTACACGGAATGGTTGGATATATATTTTTCTCAAATTGCCTTGAACTTTTCATGGAGAAAACGAAGAAACTTTGCCCCAGGGGAAACATAACCATTTCAAGTTTTATTATGCTTAAGTATTAACATATGAATTCCTATTCTCTGTTTATATATGTAATTTATTTTATGTGCTGCTTTATATTTATATGATGTATCGTGAAATATTGCATGTGATATGTTCTGTACAACTTAGGCGTTGGGATTGTTCCAGGGAGTGAGAATTTGCTTAAAATTCAAGACTGTTTTGTTTTAGACATTTGGAATGGAAGTCTGTCTAAAATAAATTGCCTGTTTTCCTGTCTTCTTAAATAGATCATATTGAGCAAAAACCTTTACTTTATGAATGATCAAACTGTGGTTTATTTTAAGCTCCTGGGGAGCTTAGCTACTTCTGTAAGTGTTGTAGAATGCTTTGTCCCTGGTATGGCAACCACTTCTACCTGCGCGTAAGTTCTCCAAGGGCAAGACTAACATTATTAATCCCCAACAAGACACTCGGTCAATCATTTAGTTGAATGAATGAAACTATTATACCAAATTATGATGTCCTTCATACCAGCTGATAGATTTTGAGAGCACTTTGCCATTAAATTAAGGACTTCAGACTGCTGTCGCTGCTTCTTGATTGGGGGTTGTCTTCTTGTCAGGCTTGTAGAGCTCATCCTAAATACCTTTCTCCCTTTGTCACGAGTCTGGACAATGTAATTGGGGCTGGTTCGATATTATGTACAATGAAAGCAAACAAGTAAGAGTAAGAGCCTGACTGGCTTGCTGGCTCTGACTGTACAGGAGCGCTTTTGCCGCATAAATTCGGGATCATCTGCTTTAATCACGAAGGTCTGTGCTTCTTATTTTTTCCCCTCCATATTTGCCTCCATCCTTTAGTCTTTTCTTGGGGGGGGCGGGTGGTGGTGTGAAAGGGGCAGGGACTGGATCTGCGAAGGTTGGATGATCCTTGTGGCAATTGTAATTCCACAACTCCTTGTGGTCATATTCCCACCTTGCCGAGACCTTTAACTGATGCCAAGTTTCCAAAACATGTAAAGTGAGGACTCACCTGGGTGGCTTATCTCACTGCTGCTCCCCCTTTTCTACCAAGTACCCCTAATGTAATGTAAGACACTATGATTACATCCGATATAATAAAAGAGAAACATGCAAATTAACCATCCCTCTGCTATGCTCAAGACACGCCCAGAAGCCAATCAGGAGCGAGTATGCAAATTAACCCAACTAAGATGGCGGCGGCCACAGAGCTGGAGCAGCAGGAGGCTTGGGTTGCCCCCGGCGATGGAGGAAGCCAAGCTTCCCGCCTGCCCTGGCTGGCCTGGGCTCCGCTCAAGGCTACAAAGTTTAATTATAGAAGATAAATAGCCCTAGCTGGTTTGGCTCAGTGGATAGAGCATCAGCCTGTGGATTGAAAGGTCCTGGGTTCGATTCCAGTCAAGGGCACATGCCTGGGTTGTGGGCTTGATCCCCAGTAGGGGGCATTCAAGAGGCAGCCGATCAATGATTCTCTTTCATCATTGATATTTCTATCTCACTCTCCCTCTCCCTTCCTTTGTGAAATCAATAAAAATATATTTAACAAAAAAAGAAGAAAAATAAATGCCAGATACCAGCTTCCAGCTGGCCGTCTGTGGCCTCTGCTCAAAAAGGGGCTGGGAGCCTCAGTTGCCAGGGGCATCCCAGGCTTCCAGCAGACCTGGGCTCTGCTTAAGGCTATAAAGTTTCAATTATAGATGATAAAGCCCAGAAAAAAAAGAAAAGAAAAAAAGGAGAGGCTGGGAGCTTGGGTCGCGGGGGGGCATGGCCAGCCTGAAAATGGCCATCAGCCCCTCACCCAGGCTGGCCAGGCACCCCAGAGGGACCCCCACCCTGATCCGGGACACCCTTCAGGGCAAACCAGCCGGCCCCACCTGTGCACCAGGCCTCTATCCTATATAATAAAAGGATAATATGCAAATTGACCCTAACAGCAGAATGACTGGGAATGACTGGTCACTATGACACACACTGACCACCAGGGGGCAGATGCTCAATGCAGGAACTGTGCTCTGGTGGTCAGTGCGCTCCCACAGGGGGAGCTCTGCTCAGCCACAAGCCAGGCTGATGGCTGCCAGCACAGTGGTGTTGGCAGGAGCCTCTCCTGCCTCCTCAGCAGCACTTAGGATGTCCGACTGCAGCTTAGGCCTGCTCCCCGCTGGCAAGTGGACATCCCCTGAGGGCTCCCGGGCTGCCAGAGAGATGTCTGACTGCCAGCTTAGGCCCGATCCCCCCAGGGAGTGGGCCTAAGCCAGCAGGTGGACATCCCCTGACTGCGAGAAGGCACAGGCCGGGCTGAGAGACCCCCCAAAAGTGCACAAATTTTTGTGCACTGGACCTCTAGTTAACGTAATAAGAGAGTAAATGCCTGTCCCAGAGGAATTAGGGGTATATGCCAAGCCACGAGCCACAAGAATAAAATTTCTTTACAGTCTTATATTTTATCTTAAAAATTAATGCCAACTTTGAATCTATACATAGTCTATTCATTTTGTAAAACAATATTTTAAGTAACTGATAGGAAAATATAGTATACACACACACATGCACACATGTATTCTGTTTCATATGTACTTATGTATTCATACGTACTTATGTATTCTGGTTTTTGCAAGTATTAATGCCCCACAACCACCACCGCATACACAGTCACGTTGGTTGTCTATCACTTTGAAAAGTTTGAGGATGAGAGAGATTTATTTCAGACACACCAATTCCTGGACTCTATTTTTTCTTTAAATTCTGCTTGCAAACTGAGCAATTTCTGACCCCCTTTCTCCTTCCCTACCCCCCCCCTTTGTGCTTTTGCCATAGTCAGCTTAAGGAAATCAAATTATATTTTCAGCATTATTTCTAGAGCTCTTAGCCAGACCAGCAAGTTCATTAGGTACATTTTTATCTTCCAGGTTATCACAGGCAAATATGTTGTCAATTATTTCACCACAACAGGCTGCTGTTTCTCCAACCTTTAATTATCTCTTTATTATTTTGCCTGTTTCTGTCTACCACCTGTCCCAAAACTGATGCCACATGTTTCAAGTTTTTATTATAAGTGTTTAGTGCTGAGTTTTATTATGGAAGCATTCTACCTTCAGTACAGTTTCTGTGTCAGTTTTCTGTTTCTGCTGAATCAACCTCCTGAAGCTCACTGGCTGACGTGGTAGCTGTTTGCTCATGAGTCTGCATTTTGGGTGGGTTTGGCTGGGTACTTTTCTGGTCTAGCAGGGCCCACACAGGCAGCTTTGGTCATCTGGTCACTTGCCTGATGATGGCTGGAGAGTTTTACTTTTATTTACTTTTATTTTTAAGTTAAATTTATTGGGGTGACAATGGTTAACAAGATTATATAGATTTCAAGTGTACATCATGATGCATCATCTATGATATATCATCTGTATATTGATTGCATTGTGTGTCCACCACCCAAAGTCAAATTTTCTTCCATCACCATATAGTTGACCTCTTTACCCTTTACTAGCCCATACCCCTTTTCCTTCTGATAACCACCATACTGTTGCCTGTGTCTACTAGTATGAATTTTTGTTTGTTCATTCTTTGCTTTCAGTTTCATATCCCACATCTAAGTGAAATCATATGGTTCTTAACTCTTTCTGTCTGACTTATTTTGCTTATCGTGATATTCTCATGATCCAACCATGTATATGTGCTCCACGTCTTCTTTATCCAGTCATCTAGGGGAAGACACTTTGTTTCCATATGAATGGCCTGTTCCTGTCTCGGGGGCCATGGTGCTGGGTATTGCGCAGCCTCTTCTCTCCACCTGGTGTTTCATTTCTCAGTAATCCATCCCAGGCAGCAGGTTTGTACAAGGGCCCCAGCTCTGGAACACACACTGCCACTCTTGCTGTGTTCCTTTGGTCAGAATAATTTCACGCCAGCCATATTCAAGTGGAAGAGCTGCAAACTGCCATGGCCGCATTCCTCACACTGCCCGCTCTGTTCCACACCTTGAGAATACTCCATTTGAGAAGCCAGAATTACCAGTACCATTGATCTTCTAAACCAACGATCACAGATTGACTGCCAGGGCCTTTCAACACTTAAAACTCAAGAGATTTTCCATTAAACTGAATCCTCGATTGTCTCTCTGACAAAACGGGAGCCCTGGTTGCACCAGGCTTGCCTCTGCACATCCCCAAGGAGATAGAGCTAAGCAGACCGTGCCTCTTCGGCAAGGGGGTGTCTTCTCCAGTTTGTCACAGTCCCCATCACTGTCCATTCACTAGTTCAAAGTACCCACTCTGCTTCCACGGCTCTGAGCCTGTGTCGGCTCAGCCTCAACCAGGGCAGTGTCAGAATCACCTGGGAGGCTCCTAGAGCTGCACTTCCAGGCACCACCCATGGCCCTTTACGCTGCATTTGCTGGAAGCAGAGGCTGGGTGGATGTGTTTTTACTCAGCTTCTCAAGCGATTCTAATCTGCACCCATCATAAGAGCCACTGACTCAAGATAAGGCTCCTGCATATTTGAATTATACTGAATAATGGAGAAATGGCTGTACTTTGAATTTATTTATTTCTCTACTTTAAAAAAAGTCATGTAGTATCACATTTATTTCACTTTTCCTCATAACTTCTCAGTGGAAAGGGTATGTGATGAAACTAAGATAAGAGAGTTAATTTGTGAATTGCTAGGAATTGTAATCTCTGGAAACTCTACCTTCTCCATATTTTAAAAACAACAATAACTTCATAATTTATTACAGCTCCAGGGATATTCCACTTATAGGAAATGCAAATAGAAACAATAATTTTAGTAGTGATCCTTTAGCACCTGAGTTTCTACCTATTGAAAGATACCTTTATAAAGATGGGAGAGCTTGCCAGCGTTAATAGCTTCTGATGACCTGTAGACGATAACTATGGAGATAATACCATTTACCTTGAAGTTAAGGTCAAGCCTTAAATTACTACAGGGACGAGGAAGCACACAGATTGTGTCTTCTATGCCTCTCAAACAGCAGCTTCTTGTGTCATTTTCTGTTGCAGTAAAACACTCTTACTTTACAGTAATAACATTTATAGTTTCTAGATGTGGTCGGTGCTTATTTGAGAGGTTTTCAAGGTCAGCCTTTGCTTTCCTTGACCTGCCTTCTCGGTGTTGTTAGCCCGGTCTTCTCTGTGTGTAGCACAGATTCACAGAATCCTAAGCAAATGCTGGGCTGGGTTCTGGGGACACCAGTCCCCAGCGAGTACAAGGGGAGACTTCATGAAGAGAACATTCCTGGTAGCTGTTCCAGAAGTCAGTGGGAGAAACACAATTGAAAACGTGCTTATAGCAACCATTTCAGAATCACAGTAGTTCCCTAGAATGAGTTCAGTGAAGTCTGAACCTTAAAAGGGGCTAAACCTGTTATTATCTTTCTTATTTCATACTTTAAAGTATTCAGAGAAAATCTGAATTAATTCTATCACCAAAAAGAGTTTCTTTAAAATTTCTACCCAGGTCTATCTCTTTTGATTCAGGTTTCTCTGTTCATGTTTGATAAATGCATCTTATTTGTCCTGTCAGATGGTTGAAATTCAAGCATTCAGCATATTTGGATGGCCAGATTCTTTTCAGGCCTTAAAAATGTTGCTTTACATTTTAAGTACAGTACTCCCTGTTTAAACCAAGCACCTGGCCTTATTATTGATTTTTTATTTAGAAAGTTACTCTCTTCAGGTATGTACTTTTCTTCTACTTCTCCAAAGGTTTTCTAGTATTTTATTAATTATGATAGTTTATAAGAAATTCTCATATAGCCTCAAGTAAAGGGACATTTGACCTTTTATGAGTACTAAGCATATTATTTATTAGTATGTGGTTTGTCAGCATCCTGCCACATCTGGATCAGGGCCATGGAAATTCTCTCATCTCTTTGGACAGAAGTCTCTGCTGTACTTGTACCAGCTATCCACTGGATGGGCAAGGTTAAATAAAATATCATGAAGGCCAAAGACAATATTTGTAGGAGTTATATAATACTCTATTAAAAGATTTTCTAAAATTAAGAAAACTGTGCTGTTTTTTTTCTTATGTATTATTATGGCTCACTTTAAATATGTAACTCCCCAATTGTGAATCAAAGTAAGAAGAACAGAAAACCATTTATGTTAGCTATTTCATGCATTGCTGCATGTGGTGGTTTTGTGAAATAGATTTTATAAGCTTTGGGATCAAATAAGAGGCTAAGGCACTACTTGGTTTATAAATATGTGTGGGATATTATTTAGGTCTTCAGAAATAAAAGCAAAGAATCATTTCCTTATGTTATCAATTCCTCTATGGGAAAGCATGTTAAAATATAGAAAATATAATAGTATGTAATTTTGTGACATATTATACAATGTGGGTTGAGAGACAATTACAGTGTTTTATTTCCCTGTATTTTCCATTTTAACTGAATGTATTTTAGCAACAATTGGTTTCTGGCTGCAACATTATGTTAGCTGTTTCATAAAGCTTTATAGCAAATTACTGTGGTGTACCAGATAAAAATACATTCCTTACTTCACTCTTAAAAGTTATATTATGAGCAGTTATAAATTTTTACTTTTATAAGTAAGTATGTATTTCATACCAATTTTTTTTTTGTGCGTGCCATCAAAATCTTTGTTCAGGACTGTTGTTCCTAACATTATTTTAGTGGTTTCTTCTGTATTTAAGGTTTCCTTTTATGCAACAAATCAAGCATCTTCCTATTTGGTTCACAGTAAGCTGATATATACAGTACTGAATTCTGGGGTCACACATCACCGAGTAAACAGTGTCTCCTTGAATAGGACCTTGTTGTGTCTCCCATTCACACAGTGCCTGTAGTGTGCTGTCTCCCCAGACAGTCAATTCCACCTGTCCTCCTTTCAGGTGACCCTGGCCCTACTTTGACCCTTCTGAATACACTTCCGGCCACTCTCACCAAATCATTTGAATTCTCATTACAGTCTGCCACTTCTTACCTAAACCCAGATCTCATTTGGTAATGTTTTCACCCGAGAATGTTATAATTCCACCCCAAGGTGTTTTTTTTGTTTGTTTGTTTGTATGTTTGTTTTGGTGTGTGTGTGTGTGTATATGTGTTTCCCCATATGGAAAGACTAGAAAATAATAGAACAAATTAACAAACATTCATGCATTTGTATCTCTGATTTAATTATCAACATTTTGCATCTTTCTCAGATGTTACCACTCTTCTGGCATAATTTATACTTTTACCATATTCCTGTAGATCCACAAACAATGTGAACTATTGTATTACATGTTCTTAAATTTGTGTATGTAAAAGGTAGTAATTATATAAATTGAGGAATAGTGTTACAGGTGAATTTCTTTAAAGACTTTTTTTAGATCAGTTTTAGGTTCACAGCAAAATTAAAGGCAGCTACAGAGATTTCCCATACATCCCTTGTCCCTGTACATACACGGTCTTATCCATTATCAAAATCATTCACCAGAGTGGCACATTTTTTTTTTTTTTGGCCAAAGATGAACCTATACTGACACATCATTATCACTCAAAGTCCATAGTTTATTTTAGGGTTCACTCTCAGTGTTGTATTCTGTGGGTTTGGACAAACACATAACGACATGTATCTATCTTTGTAGTACCATACATAGTATTTTTACTGCCTTAAAAATCCTCTGTTCTGCGTAGTCACCCTCTCCCCACTGCCTATGAACTCCTGCCAACTGCTGATCTTCTTACTTTCTCCATCACTTTGCCTTTTCCAGAATGCCATATAGTTGGAAGCATATAGTCTGTAGCCCTTTCAGATTAGCTTCTTTCATGTAGTTATATGTATTTAAGGTTCCTCTGTGTCTTTTCATGACTTTTTAATTCATTTATTTTGAGTCCCGAATAATATTCCATTGTCTGAATGTACCATAGTTTACTGTTCACCTACTGAAGGATAGACTGTT
This sequence comes from Myotis nattereri, assembly GCF_964212035.1. Lineage (NCBI taxonomy): Eukaryota > Metazoa > Chordata > Mammalia > Chiroptera > Vespertilionidae > Myotis > Myotis nattereri. Next base: position 56,538,280 of record NC_138080.1, read on the forward strand.
TCCCAGTTTGGGCCATTATGAGTAAATCTGCTTTAAATATTCGTGTGCTGTTTTTCGTGTGGATATAAGCTTTCAACTCACTTGGATAAACACTAAAGAACCTGATTGCTGGGTCATATACTAAGAGTAGTTTAGCTATGTGAGAAACTGCCAAAGTGTCTTCCAAAGTGACCGGGCCATTTTGCATTCCCACCAGCGATGAAGGAGAGTCCCTGTTGTCCCACTTCTTTTCTAACATGTAGAGTTCTCAGTGTTCTGGTTTCAGCCATTGTAACAGGCAATGTAGTGGTATCTCATTGTTTTAATTTGCATTTCCCTGATGACATGATTTGCAGGTGAAATTTTTTTTAATAGTGTAATTATATTGTTTAGAATTTAATTTTCTTAATTCACATTTAATATGAAAAAATAGCTTGGGAATATAGATTCTTAGCCTCAATAATATTCTTTATCCTTTTAGTGTTTTTGCCCTTAAAGCTCTGTTATATTTAAATGAATTAATAAACATGTCACTCTTGATTTGCTTAGTTTAGTCATTATGAAATGCACAGAAGATTCAGGCCATATCTCTATCAGTCCAAAGAAACTATGTTTTTTATATAGTTTAGTCTTAATTATTATCTGCAAGGACTGTCTTATTGAAAGGTAAACTGACGCCCTCTCTAATGAGGGCTTTTTCCTCTAATTATGAAGAGAAAAGTAAAGCTAGGAGATAACTAAGGAAAGAAAAGAGCAAAGGACAAGAAGACTTCTAAAAACTACAACACAGTATATTTTTAAAATAAACTGGGAAGATGAGGAACAGGTAAATGTCCCAAATCAGTATCCTGAAAATAGTGCCTTTACATTTGAATCTCTTGTGTGCTGAGTCCTGCCACTGAACCACCTTGTGTCCATGCACTTAGAATCCTGGCAAAGCAGGGAGGCCACGTTCTCTGCAGTGAGCCCTTTATTACCTGGGGCTCTCTTTCTGAAGGAAATGGTCTGGCCCTTCACTGCTGCTAGTTGCAAGTCAGATTGCTTCAAAGACCTGGGGGTGCGGTGAAGGAGGCTTTCCTTGTCTTTGGAAGAGCCACGCAGAATGCTTTGGTAGATGTAAGCGGAAATCTGAGTTGAAAAATGGACCTCGAAATTGACCATTGAATCAATTGAGGTTATAACATGCGTCTTCAAAATAAAATATTGATATGTGGCACAACTGAATTATGATCTATTAGCCAAGCAGAACTTTCTCTAATACTCTGTAGGTGGCCTGCAAAGGCAGTATGTATGATTGCACATGTCCCTTTCAGCCTGCTTTCTATGGTTATATGCCACCCAAGGTCCCTGACTGAAGTCGGCTGAGCTTCTAGGGGGCCAGAGAATCTACACTTTCTCATCTGGGTCTTCAGTAAGCCCCAGGCCCAACGAATGCCTTTCAGTTGGCAGCCATCCCCACTCATTCTTCCATGTATTTGACAATACAGTTATGAAATGATAAGCATTTTTAAAAAATACGTTTGTTTAGTTCCAAATAAATGACCATTTAATATTCTCCTACTTATATCTAAGCATTTTGTCCTTTTATATGTTGAAATTGTTGTTGATAGTTGATACATTTTATGTGAAGTTGCAAAGTGATATAAATATACCTTTTGAAGAGTAATATTTATGTAATTTTATAATTTATAAGAGTGGCTATCGGAGGCTGATGTATCTCTCAATACTTTATTGTTTCATCCTAACATATTGGACTTTTATTTGCTTGTCTAATATTCAGGGGGAAAAGGAAAGAAAGCTTACTGTAGCATATAATTATTTTGTGAAGCCATTTTCTCATTTCAGCTTATTAGAATTTGCAAATGAGACAAGAATAAAATTGAATGTGTCTGGCAGAAGCGGAGGTAGTGGCAGTTCATATTTCTTATGTAGTCCCCGGAATGAATCTGGACAGAGAAATGGCTTATCAGAAATGTTGTGTGGATAACAGAGTGGTGTGTTCATATTCTGGCTATGTTTCTGGCTGCAAAGTATGTGAAAGGAGATAGGTAACCAGTTGCCTAGATGTTGCCTGTAGCCCTGGGAAAATACGGCTTGCTCTATATTTCAGAACTAAGGCATTGAGATATCAGCTGTTTAGCATAAAAACACATCCTTTAAGAAAGCAACATCCCCTGTTCATATAGGAGATGTTGCTGTTACTGTTAAATTCTTAGGGAATACCACAAGTGACTGACACAATTTCTACTTTTCTCAAGATACAACCATTTTTAGCACTTTATGAATTCAGATAACTGGGTTGTTTTTTTTTATAATGGGACATACTGCTGTCTCTTGCAAGTGCCATCCGCCTCTCCTCCACAGACCAGTGTTGTCACAGGTAGCATTCATTGGGTGCTTGGTTTAAACATGCTACTATAAAAATGAAATATGCAATTGAAAATATATAAATGTTACTTTCTTTTTTTTTATGGCGATATTCATTGACACCTGATATATAAGTCAGCAATAGCTGCAGCTTTATATAATAGAAAACTCAAGCCATAGTTGCTTAGTCATGTAGGGGTCTCTTTTTCTCCAGTCTAGAGGGAGGCAGCCCCAGGAAGGGTATAGGTAGCAGCACATCATCCGATCTGAAGATCTCTCTGGCCTCCTGTTCGGTTCTCCTTTTGGGTTGTCCAGCTTTCATCCTCATGCTTGTTGCCTCATGATGACAAAGTGGCTGCCACACCGCCAGGATTCTCTTAGCAACAGAGAAGGTGAAAGCCAAAGAGAAAGAGCACAAACCCATCAAATCTGCTCCCCTTTAAAGAGCTTTCCTGGGAGTTCCAACTGATGGCTTCCGCTTATATCTCATTGACCAGAGCTAGGTCTCTGCCATCCATAGCTGTACCAGGGATTAGATATGTAGTTTCTTAGCTGGAAACTGCTGTTCTGTGCACAATAGGGTTGTGTCACTAAGAAAAGGGGAGGATAGACTAGACTAGACAGTTAGAAGGATCCACCACACTTACGTGCTAAGGTTGCCATGATAGCGAGATCAAGTCGTATATGAGAGAACTACTTTTTCTAAATCATTGTTATAGGAACAAGACAGAGCTCTAAGAAACAATAAAGAGAAGTTGGCATTCTATAGTCCTTTCTTTTGAAATTGACCACAATTTCTTTTGCAATTTAGAGCCATGGAGTTCTTGAATTACAGCAATTTGTAGAGTAATAGAAATGGTACAGACCCAGCATTAGGGGACCACTGGGTCTGGTCCTGGATCTGCCCACGTTTGACTTTGTTATACTCAGCAGACCACTTAGTTCTTCCTGGCATAGGGTTTTCCTCCCTTCATCTCAAGAATGAGGGAGTAGAACTAATCCCTGTGATCCCTCCAATGTAAAAGGCTTGATTACCTGAATCTGTTACTTACAGGAATGCAGGTGTGTGTGTGTTGAGGGGAGGTAGTGTGCAGGCAACTAGGGTGCAGAAGGAGGATCCCTGTGGAAAGTCTGGTCAGAGGTGTATGTGATTTTAGGATGATGAAAAACTGTGTATTATCTCATTCTTTCTTCTCCCTCTGTTTCCTTCTGTCTCTTTTTGGCTTTCATTTAGTATGTTATTCTAAACAACTAACTCTGTATTCAGTTGAGAATAGTAGATAGAAATTTCGGTCTCTTAAGTCATTTGCCCTTGAGTAAGGAAAAAAAAAATCAGATAGAAATTTGAGCAACCTGAGGTTTCTGTATGGAATATAAGAGTTGCAATGAATAATTAAACAAGTGATAGCTAATAAAATATACAGCACAGTGCTTCCAACTAAAACATTCTAATTCTGCCTCAGGGATGAATGCTTTTCATTATTATTTTTTTTTTAATTGTTGCCAGGGTTGACCTTGACGGTCTTTTTGGCAGTTCATTTGTTATGGTAAGAATGAGATCACTAAGCCTTTTAGCACAAGCCGCATGGTGCTTAGGGTTGCTTCCTATTATATAATGGTGATGTGATAAATCTGTTTTGCTGGGAATTTGTTCTTTCATTTATATTGCAGCTTATTTCTCAGATCCTGGCCTTGGCGATCTGTGCTACTGTCCTGCACGGAGGATCTCCATGGTCACGATGCAGGTCCCTGAATCCATGGCATATTTGTACTTAGGTGCTCGCTAACCTCCAAAGGGCCAGGGAGCACCAGAGGAATGTTCTTCCATTTTGATCAAATAGGCGTGGGAGGATCTAGGCTCTCCTTTCTACCCTTAGGGAATGTGGCATCCTGGGAGTTCATTCCTCCATGAATAGAGTTGTATTTTTGCCCTGATGGCTGTGGTGACTTTTTAGTCTTTCTTTGCAGTTATGATAGAACTCTAATTACAGAGAGGTTACCAATATGTCTCCGTAACAGTATTTTTACAATGGATTTTGAAAAGGAGCAGTAAAATGCTATTAAACGTTTTATTCAGTTCAGAATTCTCTATTTACCATGTATCTTAAAAAGAACAGATAATGGAACATTTTGGCTGTATTGATGCAAGCATAGGAAAAATACAGTTTTCACCAAACAGAACAAGACAAAACTTTTGTATTCAGAGGGGGAGTTAAGTTTGGCAAATAAAGTTTCTTGTTTGTTTAAAATGTGTACTAAATTTTAGTGTGGTTTTTTTTTTTTATAATCCTCACTGGGATAAATATTTTTATTGATTTTTAGAGAGAGAGGAGAAAGGGGGAGAAACATTGATTGATTGCCTCCCATACAGGCCCTGAACCAGGATGGAAACTAAAAACTAGGTATGTGCCCTGATCGGGACTTGAACCCACAACCTTTTGGTGTACGAAATGATGCTTCTACCAACTGAACCACTTGGCCAGGGCAAATTTGTACTGAATTTTAGACTTGAGTAATAAGTTCAAAACCATGTGGTATTGATGTGCACAATATTAGTAGGATTTGTGTATATAATTTGAATTTAAAAAATTTCATTCATTTGGTTAGGCAATATGGAATGTCTTTATTTCCTTGTCAGTAACAGTTAGAAAAAAATAAGTTACTAATTCAATTCTCATAATTCTTACTAACAAAGAAAATCTGGTTTGCTTTTAAATAAACACAAAGATTTATACTACATATCAACATATATTTAAGAATAAGTAAAATTACTTCTAAGTATTCACACATTGATGCGAAAATTTTTAGCTTCTATTACATATAGAAAATGTTTGTTTTTACATTTTTAATATTTTTAGTAATAGAAAATACATGAGTTATTTATCATGCATGATCATTTGAATTCTATGTTGAATATGTAGAATAATGGATGCCAAGTGTGGTCTGTGTAAAATTTATTGTTTTTCCCTCCCAGAAATTCCCAATGAATCTTGGTTCTTAAAACAACAACAAAATGCTTCATTTTACTAAGCTTGTAGTTCCTTATTACTGTCATTTGACTTTAAAAGGTGCTTTTTTATAGACCTGGTGAAATCAAACCGTGTCCTTGCATTGTGGTGTTAAACTTGTAAACTTGGGCCCTTTGCACTGGTGAAGTTCGTTTACACTTTGATATGGAAAATTTCTAGTCGAACAGCTGTTGTTTAACATTTATAAAACTTCATAAAATTGTGGCAAAGCTGTTGTGTTTAATTTCAGATCCATTCAAAATATAGAAAACACATAATTGTTAACCAAGGGCAAGAGTGTGAAATCATTCTAAAAGAAAGATATGATAGATTTCTAGGCTACTATAGATTGGTGCATAAGAAAAATATAACTAAGTTGTCTTGATTTATGTGAAGGTAAAAATGTCTCATACAATAGAGTTACCTCCATCCTCATTGCCTAAGGGCTTGGTTTTCTCAGCTCAGAAAGGAAAATGCTAGAAAATCATTCAGAATTGCTGCTTTAGTTCATATTATTGTCATCACATTTTATATAATGTAACAAAAACTGCAACATGATCATTTTTCATGCTACCCTACACTTTATCATACATTACTATAATCAAGGTGCAAATACTTAACTCTTTACACAGTTTATTTTGAGACTATATTGAATGTGTTTACTTATTGTGTAACTTACAGGTCTTATTGCACTTTGGGTAAATTATCTTTATCTTACACTTATAAAGTGGATTTGAATATATTGTCTCTGAGAAAATTGAGACTTTAGCCTTTTACAGTAAGAAGTTGATAACCTATGAATAATGTTGAAAAATCTTTGCTAAATTGATTTCTGTCATTAATTGCATATTTTTTTAAGAAATTATGTTATAAACTCGAATAAAATACCTAGACTAGCTTATTTAATGTATAATGTCATCGAAATTATAGACATTAATTTTATGTGCTATACATACCAGATGATTGCATCTCTATAATATGTACTTTTTGCCTTTCAAACACTCCTCATTGATTGAGTTGCTTGAGGCACTGAGGTTGGCTGGCTAGGAGTTGGACACGTCTGTCGTTTGAACTTGGCTTCCGTGCTGGTTCGTTTGGAGAGCTTGGACAATCTGTTTTGTCTATGCAGTGGGTACAATAGTAGGGTCTTTTGTGAAGATTATAAGTAATATTGCAGATGTGGACCAACTGTTACATAGTGAGTGCTTAAGTAATATTATTGTTTATTCAGTGCTTGGATCAGCTTCTTATTTTTATCCTTAGCACATAGTTAAGGGTCCACTTAGGGGAAGGTGGAATAAATATTGAGTAAACAGATGCATACAACTGGCTCATTAGAAGATCTTAGAAAAGACTTCTAATTTTGTGCCTTCTAATTGGGAGAGTGTTCTCTTTGACTTGACTCACACCTTCACGAAGGTTTATGTGGAAGGGGATGTGGCCTTCTACTCAGTCCACCCAACTGGAAAGATGGGAGTTATTCTTGATTCTTTGACCCTTCTCTGCACCTCATCTTTCTCATTATCACTGGCATCATTAGAAAATCCAAGTTGATGCCGTGGCCGGTTTGGCTCGGTGGATGGAGCGTCAGCCTGCGGACTGAAGGGTCCCAGGTTCGATTCTGGTCAAGGGCATGTACCTTGGTTGCGGGCACATCCCTAGTAGGAGGTGTGCAGGAGGCAGCTGATCGATGTTTCGCTTTCATCGATGTTTCTGGCTCTCTGTCTCTCTCCCTTCCTCTCTGTAAAATCAATAAAATATTTTTTTTTTAAAAAAAAGAATATCAAAGTTGCTTATTTAGTTGATAATATGGGAGAATACTATAAAATTTTGTTTTTGTTTTTAATTTCAAAATTGGCCCATCATCTCTTCTCCACGCTTCTGAACAGAAGCTTAAAGAGTTGTTACAAAGTGATGGTCTCTAGACCCCTTTGAAAATCCCACATAGAGACCCTTCTGTGCATTGCTGGTGCTTCTTCAGGACCTCGATTCTGAAAGCAGAGATTGCCTGGCTGGTCAGCAGTGGGCCTCTGGGAGGGATGCTGAGCTGGCTGCACAGGTTGCTGTCCCATTGCGCAGTTCCACTCTGCCTATTCGCACACCTTATTTTGAATCCTTTCCTCTCTTCCTTGTGGGAGGTGGGCAGGAGGTATATCCCTGCCCAGATTCATTAATAAATTCCAAACCACCTCCATTTGATAATTTCTGGCATAAAGAATGCTTGTTTACATTCCTAAATTGACTTTTAAAATAAAAGCTATTTTAAAATAAAAATATGAATGCTCTGAAAGAAGTATCAGACATATGATTAAAATGGGAGATAAAATTTAGATCCCAATCCTTTATCAATAAATGCTTAATCACTCTCTAGTATTGTTTTCCAGCTTTTAATCTCCATAAACTATATTGTACTGTGAATTCCTTTGTGACTGGCTTTATTCATCTTTTTGGGGATTTTTGCTGATACAGGTTGATTCAGTGAATCTATTTTCATTGCTACATAATGTTCTATTGTATGAATACAATTTGTCCCTTTACTTTTTTTGTTGTTATTAATCTTCACCCGAGGATATTTTTTCCATTGATTTTTAGAGAGAGTGGAGGGGAGGGGAAGAGGGAAGAGAGAAAGAGAGAGAGAGAGAAGCATCTGTGTGAGAGAGACATATCAAATGGTTGCCTCCTACAAGAGCCCCAACAAGGCCAGGGACCAAACCTGCAACCCAGGTACGTGCCCTTGACTGGGACCTGGGACCCTTCTGTGTGTGAGCTGATGCTCTAACCACTGAGTGTGCTGGCCAGGGCTGTTTCTTTACTTTTGATGAAAATCCATTGTAATTTTTTTCTTCCAAACCAAAATGCAATGAATACTTTCATGTGTTTCCTTTTTAAAAAACAAAAACAAAACAAAACAAAAACAAAAAAAAAAAACACAATTTTTTCTAGGTATATTCTTGTAAATGCAATTTACAGGTCAGGGAGTATAAATATCTTCACTTTTTTCTAGTTGTTGCCAAATTCTTCTACAGTTTTTACACAGCAGTATGGGAGAGTTCTTGTTTCACATTTTTTAGAACACTGTTATTAATAACTTTGAAGTTCTTGCTACTCTGGTGGGTATGAATGTTTCCTTATTGTTGTTTTTCACTTGCTTTTTTTTTCTTTCTGAAGAGCCCTTAAGCACCCAGAATGGAGGGAAATGGAATCTTCCTAGCTCATATTTATTATTATTCCTCTAATTACCTCCAGGGCTGAGATGAAGGACCTAGTAGAATATTGGAGGAGGGCCCTCTGATTGTCATTCTACATCCCACTATCTGGTGTATCTTTCACCCAACTCCAGGGAACCCCCTTACGTGGCACTGAGCCTCAGGTCGTGCCCGCAGGGTCTGTGTTTGTGCCACACACCCATCTTTTTCCTCAAGTCCTGTCCCCTGGGCACTGGCAGGCCCTGTGGCCTGTATCCCAACGAAGTCCCCTCCCCCGCCTGTCCCCACACGGAAGGAAACAAAACAAAACAATGGAAACGGAACAAAAATAAAAGCTCAGTAAACTAGCCTGCTGTAGCAGTATCTGATATTGTCTTGGTGGTTCCTCTATTAAGCTAATCCAGCTCTCAGGAGAAACCTCTTCCAGGCTATAAGAGTTTATACACTCTCTTTCTAAATGATTAATACCCAGCTATTATAATAATATTAATGTTTAGGGCACTGCCTCAAAACCTTTTCTTTTCACACCATCCCCAATTTCCCCTTGCTCTGCTTCTCCTTTACGCGTCTGCTTTCTTCTTACCATCTCTCCTTGGTGCATTCTTGCCAGCTGCTGGTGCTGTGTCGGTCCCTGAGCCAGCCCTTAGGACAGCATCTGTGTTTCAGTAAAACTCTCTTGCTGTCTCCCCACCTTAGGGAGGAACTTCACAATAGTGGAGAATACATAGTTATTCCTCAGGAAACCCTGTCATTTGCTAGTAAACACAGCTAACGTCCTCTTCTCACTGACATCCACAGGCCGGTCCCCTCCCACCTGGCAGGTGTAGGGTCCAGGTTCACCTTCCTGGACACCTTTGCTGACTCCTTATCTAAAATGTGCCCAGCTGGTATGGCTCAGTGGTTGAGCATTGACCTATGAACCAGGAGGGCACAGTTCAATTCCCAGTCTGGGCACATGCCTGGGTTGGGGACTCAATCCCTAGTCGGGGGGCTGCAGGAGGCAGCCGATCAATGATTCTCTCTCATCATTGATGTTTCTATCTCTCTCCCTCTCCCTTCCTCTCTGAAATCAATAAAAACATACATTAAAAATTTTAACCTCTTCTTTCTGCCCCACTGAGTCCTATCACCTCATTCCTTCCTTGTTTTTTTTCTCTTTAAAATTTTCACCATCTAATATGTTGTATATTATACCCATTTGCCTTTATTTTGTTCTCCTTCCTCACTAAATTAGGGATGTGGAGTCCATCACGTTCGTATTTAAGATGAATTTTTTTTTTTTGCCTCAAGAGAATATGTAACTCCAGGCATATATAAAGAAATAGACATTTCAGTATACTTAATTTTGAGTTACATTATATTTGAACATAGTTTCAAAAGAAATATAACTGAGGGAAAATAATTCTTGTTGATTTCAATGTGTTGGTCATAAACTATAACTTCAAATTTTTATTTACTTCTGGAAATAAACTAGGAATGCACTATGTTAAAATACTAATTGAGTGCCTAATATAATTTTTCTGGTATTCAGTCTATTCATGCGCTAAAACTTTGTAATAATGCAATGGAAGGAGGAGGATACATTAAGTCTCACTAAGAAAATTGTGTTCAAGGCCCTGTTTCAGCTTTAACTAAGCTTAGAAGACAGGATTACCTGTATATTGTTAAACATGGGCTTTTAAGCTTTTGAAATTTAAAAATTCAAACTAAATGACTAGAGATACTGCAGTTTTTCTAAATAAATAAATGGTTATTTAAAGTTTAAGCTAAAACTCTGGGAATGGTAAGCTGTCTGCTGCCCTTTTATAGACTTTTTGACCATGTTTTGGGAGTCATTGAGGAGAGAGAGCTGTGAAAGGAAGGGGTCTGTTGCATGTGGGGCTACATTCCTTCTCCTTACAACAGTTGAAACACACAAACCCAGCAGCACTACACTGCGCCCTTTGTTCTTCCTGTTGGGCAAAACACTAGATAGCTTACTGTAAATATGGCCGCCTGCCAAGCTGTGGCGCAGATCCTTTTCTCAAATACTGTAAACTGGCCCGGGCTCAGGAATTACAGTTCTTCTTTTTATTTACTTTCTCCCTCTCCAACCAAGAGTTTCATCTATCGTAAAATAGAAAAACAGTTGTTGTGGTCGGGGAAAAATGCCCAAACAGTTCATTTTTTTCTTCTTCTGCCTTACTCTTCACCTTGGGTCGATTTCTGATGAAATAAGCAGCATAACTTCACTGCTCTTAAATGCAAGAGCATCCCGTCCTCTCCTGACAAATGAAAACTTGAGTGTGAACGCAGTTGCGTTCAGAACACTTTTTAGTTGCATGCCACGTTAAAGACGGATTGCATGTTGGTGTTTTCCGACTTCTCTTTGATACCATGGTTTTGCTTCTTGTTGTCCTGGGATATTTTTGGTTTTAGGCTCTAGTTTTAATCTGCCTGCTTTATTTCTGACATCCCTCAGTTGCCTTTCCCTGGTGTTGGAATTTGTGTGGCTGCAGCTGAATTGAAAAGAGGTAGAGGGAAATGAAGGGTGTGGAATTCTGCTTTCAACTGCAGGGTGTGTCCCTTTTGAAACTCTTTTCTAATATAAGAAAAAGCTTGGATGTTTGGTGTTTTTGCAAGAAGTATTTGTTCTTACGTTAAAATAGAGATGCCAGAGAGAAATAGGTACTTTTTTGCCATCAATAACATCTTGTAAAAATTTTTAAATTTTGCAGTTTCTTTGACAGATTAATTTTGCGCCTAGGAAGTTCTTCTAGACCCAAGTAGATGTTAAACATGTATTGTGATTATTTTTAAAAAAACATCAAACTAAGATTGAATATCCTGTACTTGCCTACTTTATTGACATTAAAGTTCTTTTATGTGATAGACACATGTCAACATATTTACTTCCCCCCCCCTCATTAATTTTTTTCTTATACAAAGGAAACGTCACTAGGCTGTAATTAGAGGATTTTTTCTTGTTTTCAAATGGAATTAAAGGTAGAGGATATTATACTTATAATCAAATAACTTTTATGACAGTCTTCTTAGGATATGTGGAGGATCTAAGAAAACTGAGGTGATTAACAAAAGATAGGGAGTCTGCTTCCACAAAGATGCTTTACCAGTTAGTTACTGTGATGAATCTTCTTTTATCTCTTAATATATTTGTAATTTTTTTATTGTTTAAAGTATTACGTATGTCTCCTTTTTCCCTAATTGACCCCCCTGGCCACTCCTACCCCTGAGGGCAAGCCCCCACCGCCCCAGTGTCTGTGTCCATTGGTTATGCTAATATGCATACATACAAGTCCTTTGGTTGATCTCTGACCTTCCCCTCCCTGCCTTCTCTCTGAGGTTGGACAGTCTGTTCAGTGCTACCTTGTCTCTGGATCTGTTTTTGTTCATCAGTTTATGTTGATCATTATATCCCACAAATCAGTGAGATCATGTGACATTTATCTTTCTCCGACTGGGTTATTTCACTTAGCATAATGCTCTCCAGTTCCATCTATGTTGCAAATGGTAAAAGTTCCTTTTTTTATAGCGACATAGTATTCCATTGTGTAGATGTACCACAGTTTTTTAATCCACTCATCTGCTGATGGGCACTTAGGCTGTTTCCAAATCTTAGCTATTGTAAATTGTGCTGCTATGAACAAAGGATATGAACATATCCTTTCTGATCGTTGTTTTTGGTTTCTTGGGATATATTCCTAGAAGTGGGATCACTGAGTCATATGGGAGTTCCATTTTTAGTTTTTTGAGGAAAGTCCATACTGTTTTTCACAATGGCTGCACCAGTCTGCATTCCCACCAGCAGTGCACAAGTGTTCCTTTTTCTCTGCATCCTCACCAGCACTTGTCATTTGTTGATTTGTTGATGATAGCCATTCTGACAGGTGTGAGGTGGTGCCTTATTGTTGTTTTGATTTGCATCTCTCAGATGGTTAGTAACTTTGAGCATGTTTTCATATGTCTCTCGGCTTTCTGTATGTTCTCTTTCGAAAAGTATCTGTTTAAGTCCTTTGCCTATTTTTTTGATTGGATTGTTTATCTTCCTTTTGTTAAATTGTATGAGTTCCCTGTAAATTTTGGAGATTAAACCCTTATCTAAAATAGCATTGGCAAATATGTTCTCCCATGCAGTGGGCTTTCTTGTTGTTTTGTTGATTTTTTTTTGTTTTTTGTTGTTTTTTTGTTTTGTTTTGTTTTGTTTTTTGCTGTGCAGAAGCTTTTTATTTTGATGTAGTCCCATTTGTTTATTTTCTCCTTAGTTTCCATTGCCCTAGGAGCTGTATCGGTAAAGATATTGTCACAACATATGTCTGATATTTTGCTGCCTATGGAGTCTTCTAAGATTTTTTATGGTTTCCCACCTTACATTTAAATATTGTAAATTTTTGAGGGGGGAATTTTCATTGGATTTAAAATAATTTTTAAATGTGAAGTCAATGAAGGAAAAATACCACACGATCTCACTCATTCATGGATAACAGAGACCATTATAAACTTTTGAACAATAATAGATACAGAGGCAGAGCTGCCTCAAACACATTGTCAAACCGCAGAGGGAAGGCCGGGGAGGGTTGGGGGACAGTAGGGAGGGGGGTAAGAGATCAACCGAAGGACTTGTATGCATGCATATAAGCATAACCTATGGACATAAGACACTGGGGGGTAGGGGAGGCCAGGGGATTGTCAAGGGTGGGGGGGGGGAAAAAAGGACACATATGTAATACCCTTTGTAATACTTTTAGCAATAAATAAATAAATAAATAAATAAATAAATAAAGGCAAAATATATTGGCTATTTGTATCTCAGTTTTCTGATAGGAAAATGTAGGTTGTAGACTAAAGTCTATAGATCTGTGAGGTTCTTTTAGGCATTGACATATGCAACAAATGATTCTTATTTTCAGTGTTCCTTTAGAAATTTGGTATATAACTCTACCAGTAGGATGGAAAAAGCAATCAGGCTGAGAGTTAAGAGGTCAGGTTCTTCTCTTGGCCTTCATTTAATAATATTGTGACCTTGAGGATATTGAATCATTCTGGGCCCAGCTTCCTCATCTGTAAAATAATAAGTAGAATTAGATGTTCCTTCCAATGTGAAAATTCTAAACAAAATTCCGTCATCATTTTCCTTTTTTTACAGACTGGAATTTTTAAATAATTAGGATATGATATTCTAATGTAGGGTATATTTACTTTACAATCATAGAATATAGGTATTAATTTTGTAATGTTAAATGATTTGCAGGGTTTTTTATCTTTAGTTTCCACTGACCTTGGATTCCTTTGTCTTTTGTTTATGGTAAACTGTTATCATTCATAGAGAGAATGTGAGTAAAATGGCTTATGGATTAGGTATGGGGTAATTTTAAAGAGTTCTAGTGCAGATAAAGCCTTCAAGGTACAGAATACATTTTATGTCTTGAAAGGCAGCTGCATGGCTGAGTCCAGACCCCAGGTTTGAATTCTGGTTCTGTCACCCAAAAGTTTTGATCTCTGGGATAATTCATTGATATGTTCTGATTCTGAGTTTCCATAGCTCTAAAATGAAGATAATGATGACTGTTTCACAGATAGATTGTGAGTCTTAACTGAGTTTAGATTAGATTGTGTGTGTGACTTCCCTTAACTTCAATTTGAACAGTTAAAAATGTCATCTTTCAGCTCAAGTCAGCAAACTTTGCAAGGTAGCTAAGGCACTATGCTCTCATTATCTGGATAATGAGAATGAAATGCTTTTATGGAAAAGTTAGTTGTAAAACAAGTGAAGAAGAGTGTAATAATGCACTTGGAACAGTGGATTTCAATGAGTGAGTGGATTGGAGCTGGGCTTGAAGGGCAGGTAGGATTTTACCAGTGGGAGGAGAAGGCAGAGTGAGCTAGGACGGGCTTCCAGTCAGGAGGAAAAAGGCCATCAGTGTTAGAGGGCTTAGTGTGTGGATGGAACTTGGTTTGCTTTGGAAGGAAAGACAAATAGAAATTACTTCAGGAAGGAATCAAAATATAGCCTTGCTTTATGTAGTAAAAAATAATGTTTAATCCCATTAGAAGTTGGAAATTTATATAAAGTGATGGTTTATCCTACTTACTGTCTTATGAAAGAACATCTACTGATTTTTTTCTAAGTTACATAATAAGTATATATAATCAGATATTATGCAAAAATCTTTTAATTAGAAGTGATATTTAAATTCCTCTGGTAGTAGGAGAGTGTTGTACTCCTGATTGGAACTCATTAAGATGGAAAAGTTCTTTAAAGGGATTAAACTAGCTGAAGCATACTCAGAAATCAATGAAAGGATTGACATGTTTAATCTTGGTTATTGTCCCTTAAAATCATGCTATAACTTAATAACTTCCCTTTGGAATTGATCCAGTGAATAGCTCAGTTTAAGTGTTAATGACTTTGACGAATAAAATTTATCAGCTTTTTTCTTTTATATACCTTCCATTTGGTAACAAACCAGTTTCAATAAAATTTTACAATATATTATTTAAAGTAACATATGATGAATTAGATTGCTGATAGGCACATTGTGTTTCTGATTGCCAGTAGGAAATATTTTTCTAAAACCTTGAGTCAGATATTTTCTTACACTTAAATTGTTCATATAAAGAATACTTCTTGAGTATTTGATCATATTCTTTCAGCTTTTGGGGATGCTGAGATTACCAGTCACATCATTTTTCAGGATATGAATAAAATTTCTGAGAAGTAGTGATCAATGCCAGAGCTTTTGTTGGAAGAAAATATTAACAGGACTTATAAATGAGAGGGGAGAAAGCATATTTTAAAAAACAGAAAGTCACAGTTACAGAATGTAGAATTCTGTTTCTACATTCTGCTTGGGGAGATTTCTATAAAGTGAGACATATTTTTGTTTTGGATTATATATCCATAGAACATTTTTTAAAGATGGAGGATGTTATTTGATGTTATTATGTTTTATCAGAGAAATAGATCTTAATTTAAATACGGTTGGAATGCTAGTCTTTATTTGCTTTAGATATAGTCTACTAAAATTGTGGCTATGAGTTTTTTGTACTTGAGCAATATTCATTCCTTGTTATTTCTTTCCTGACTAGGGGGCCAATAGTAGTTGGCATATGATAATATCAAATGTATGCAGAATGAATAAATGAATGAATGAATGAAAATTTAAGGGGAAAAGTTGAGTTTCTCCACCTTCTCCATTTAATCTTATACTATTTGGGTGCAATCACTCATTAATTTATGACTGTAAGCAATGACCTTATTTAATATATCTTATCTGCAGTTGATCCGTCTGTATAATCTCCATTATAATACCTTTCTCTCGGGTTAGTGAAGATTAAGTTAGGTAGTATTTTCATTTTAGGAAAATTTTAAGGAAAATGTTCAGTGTAAATGTGGTACTTTTGAATGTCTTTTCCTCTACTTTCCCCCTCCTCTGGTGAATTAGAGATCACATTTAAAGGGACTGCTTATCTATAAGGTTACTAGGTATAAAATGTTTAACGTTCTGTAAAACTAGACATGCCTCTTTGATTCTGTGGTGTCCCTGGGTGCCTCTCTTGTCTCTGTATATTTATAAAATTGTAGAATTCTAAAGGCATCAAAACACGGGGTCTTGGGCATTTATCCAGTTCCCTCTGCAGACTCATTGAAGCCATCACTTAGCATTTTTACCGGCTATTCTTTCTACCACATGATTATGGGAATTAAAAGTATAAAGGGAATTTGACATTTATAATTTATTTCTAAATACTTATTAATAAGATTGATTCTCCTGCTTTATTTTAAACTAAACCAGATTGTGGGCATGTCTTCTGCTATTTCCAAATATCTAAATTTCAGCACTACCTCACATTCATCCATTTCAATTACTTATAAACTGCATAGTTAGGGAATTTCTCACCTAAACCTCTTGATTTTGACAGCATTCGTGTAATTTTACCCAAAATAATGCACATCTGTTTCTTTCACGTGTAGACATACAGAGTATTGAAAAAAGTTATGTAGGAAGGCTAATTATATGATTCTTCTAACCATACCACTTTCATGAACACATTCACAAGAAAATCTTCAGTAAATAGCAGCCTTTTCATTGCTTAGAAAGTTTTTTAAAAACTGTTGATCTATTTTAATTGGTTGGCAGTGAGTTTGCTCCAAAAGTGGACCCACAGGAAAATGAGTATTTAGTGTTTAGACAGCAGAATTGCACTCTGAACCCTGGTGTTGGTTTTGGTGTCTGTTTTAGCCTGTTTGGACAGTCAACCATTGGGTTCATGGGGCCCAAGGTGCAGGTTTCCTTCCAGAGGGAACAGGAACTCGGTTTTCTTCTGTGGATTGCATGGCTGACTGTGGCCAGTTGTCTTGCACCTGTCACTGGACATCCATCCCCATGGGACAGATCTTACCGTCGTCACCACTTAAAAGCATGGCACGTGCCTTCCTCTGGGTGGGCTGGCCACATCATGTCGGTTTACCAGAAAGGACATTGTTACAGACTTAAACAGGACTGCTTCTAGGGTGGTGCTTAGTTCCAACCCCTCAGCGCCCAACCATCGTGTCCAGTTCTGTGTGGCGCACGGAGAGACTGTGACAGCCAGCGTAGCCAACCCTGAGCTCAGAGGCCAGGCTTGCTGCTTTTTGCAGGGTAGCTCACCTCTGCCACCTTGCCATCTGCAAAACTATTGTGCTTGTTTGGGCTTGTTCTCCTCATTAACCTCCTGCCAAGAGGTTAGATAGGTGTGTCTGGATACAGTTCATACAGTGACATCAGAGTGGGCACAGTTCATCTGCTGTAGAGAAATGGTTTACAATGTAGAGAAATTGCAAAGAATTTAGGGGAAATGGTGAGCGTGATGATTGTACTCAGTGTGGTAAAGACCTGTTTAAATATCAATTTTAAGATCCATTATCAGTTAAGTGCTGTCAGTTTTAATTTTTAGTCCAACAATCATTTTTCATGCTTCAAGTGCAGAGTATATATGTTACTGATAATGCTGCCATTTTAGGCATTGAAATTTCTGTGGGCCAACACAAGAGTCATGAAATTCAGGGGTAGGTAGAGGCATATTAGGAGCAACAGGAGGTGGCTGATATATGTCGGTGGGAAATTGTATTCTAATCTATTTTTAATTTTGTTTGGGGCACCTTAAACAAAATTTCAAAAGAGCTTTTATTTTATCCACCATAGTAAACATTTTAAAACCACATTAAGTCATTAATGCCGTGCCATGTATGGAATCACAATTTAGATAACTTGCCCTCATAATCCATTTTGGATCATTTTTGCATAAACTCTATTAAGGAAAATAATTTTTCCCCTGCTAACAGGTAATTGCCAGGCGTGACCAGATCCACTACTTGCAAAGAATTCTGAAGTGCAGACTCCATTTTTTGCAGCATGCAGTTAAGCTGTCACAGGATAGGCCCAGAAAGGAGCTGCATCTAGGAAGCTGCATGTAGGAAAGGCCTAGAAGGAGAGTCAGTGAGCGCCAGGTCAGCGTCCCCAGTGTCGTGTAAAGAAGCTCCATCTCCACAGGGCACTGTCTTTTGGGACATCATGCTGGACAAAGCGGAACAGGAGTCTCTCAAATAGAGGTTACCACTTTCTGAGGTCTCTCTGTGGATATCTCCTAAGTATTCATTTGTGCCTTATATATTACCCTGTCATTTCTTTTAGTCTCCTTGCCAGGGCCAGGGCCGGTTTACATACCAATCCTCTCTTCAGCTCTCTTTCTGCTGCTTCCTCTCATCCAGACTTAGCGAACCTTGATATACTGGTAGAATGAATAGGACCCTGTTTTGTTCCATATAACTAGGACCAGTGAAGAAATAAATTTGTGATTATGTATGTTGAAGCATCATATTCACTTTATTAATAATAAAAATATACCACTGTTGGTTATTGTTATTAATAATGATTATGTAATAATAACAATGTAATAACAGTAGCAGAGATTGCGGTGAGGGGTAGGGGGGAGATAAATATCAGGCCTGATATTTAAAACAACTGCATAGCTCATTATTCTAATCCCTCTCCCTGATTCTGTTCTTCGAGGAGGTACTAATTTGGTTGGAACACTTTCTTATATTAACGCACATCCCACCAAAGAAGTGAGTACCAATGGTTAGACCTCTTCCTCCTCCCGCAGTGACTGTAGTGAAACGGGAAGTGTGCAGAGGCTCCGAGGTCAGAGACCCCACAAGAGTCTGAGCAGGCAGTGATGCCCGGGGAGGGAGTGTGGAGGGAGGAGGAAAGGTGACTGCTGTTGGGTGGGAGAGGAGGGTCCTCCACCCCAGCAAGGCCATCAGGCGAAGTGATGGATCTGGGGGATTGGCAGAATCAGTGGGACTTGGTGATTGATTGATTGATGGTAGGGATTCAGGAAGAGGAAGAGTTCAGGGTGATACTAGGACCTGCTTTGGGCACCTGTGCAGATGGCAGAGATGCTGCGGCGGGCAGGCAGGTTTGTGGAGGAAGAATGAGTGTTGCCTTGGTGCACCTCTGGGTGGAAGCATGCTGGGTCATTTGCAGGGTTCGGTTTTTGCTTTTTTTTTTTGTTCTGAAGGGGGATGCGTTTCTGTTTTTCAATATGTTGGCATTGAACATAAGAAAAACAGGTTTTAATGTTTTTTTAAAAAAGTTAATTTCTTCCTCAAAGACTGTTCCTGGTTCTCTCTTCACTGTCACTAGAGTAATGCTGAGCATAAATCCTTCACGAGGTGAATAATGAAAAATTTGTGTAGTTCTCTAAACTTAGGAGGTATATTACACTTGCCTTTGTGACTTTATGGATTTTAGGTTGGGATTGTGGTTAAGCTAATGAGCTGAAAATCTCAAGCTGATGGTCTCATCATTCAATCCAGCAGCTTGTCTTAAATTTCAGGCTAATATCTATGTTTATACATGAGTGCTTCGCTGGAATTCTTCTGGTACGTTAACATTTTTCATATTAAACCCAAGCTGAATTTTAATAGATAGACTTTTTTTCACTTTATTTGACAGTACCTTTAAACTTTTAAATATTTTATAATTTCCACTTAAATGCTGACATTGTTGATTTAACATGATGATAGTATTTATGGAATATGATGTGTAGACCAACAGAATAATTACAGTGTATTGAAAGTTTATGTCTAATATTTGGGTTGCTGTATTAGCTCAAACAAGTGTACTCATTGAAACCATCACTTAATTTTTAGGTAGCTTTGAAATGTAGCAAAGTCTTTTGACAAATCTATTTTATTATATATCTTTTTGGACAGCGACACAAATGTAGAAGTACTAAAACCTTTCTTCATTTTTCAAGTGATGTGAACTTTATTTTTTTCAAGGGGTAACCATGGGGGGTGATATAACGTACCATACTTCTTTCTAAATTTTATAGAGGCTGCTTCTTACTTATCAACCATACAATGTTAGCACAGCCCCATAGAAAAAACTTTTGTAGGTTGGCACTATTGAAATTACACTGCTAGTATAATTGCACATCTAGCTCTTGTTTCCTTAATCAAATCCAAAGGTCGTTTCACTGAAGACTTGATGTTCTAGAAAATTCATGTCTATTGCAGTTCTCATAAAGATTTATTTTCTTATTTTGGGTTCAGAAACTGGTCTCTAGAAAATCTTGTAGACACAGATAACAGAATGATGATTGCTAGAGGGAAGGGGGTGGGGAGAAGTAAAAGGGGATAAAGGAGGGATAAATGGTGCTAGAAGATTTGACTTTGGGTGGTGAACACATAATACAATATGAAGATGATGTGTTATAGAATTGTACACTTGAAACCTGTATAATTTTTTTTAGCTTCACCGAAGGATATGTTCATTGATTTTAGAGAAAGAGAGGGAGGGAGAGAAAAACATCGATGGGATCCCTCTCATATGTGCCCTGACCAGGAATCAAATCCACAACTTTTTGGTGTACAGGACAATGCTCCAACCAATTGAGCAACCCAGTCAAGGTCAAACACATATAATCTTATTAACCAGTGTTGCCCCAATAAATTCAAAAAAATTTAAAAAACACACAGAACTCTGTATTTACAGGAAATGAATTTGGGGCTGTTCTGAGTTCTCCCTGCATGTCGTACATGGTACCAGCTAGAGATGTACAGGATGACACTGAAGTCAGGGAGCAAGCAGTGAGTACACAGTTTTGGGGGAAAGCTGCAAACAGTGGGTAGATCAGGAAAAGGTGTGGAAATGTGCCCAGCTCCATAATTTTTAAGATCCTGCATGTTGATATACCTGCTACCTTATCATTTTCTTTTACTTGGAAACCAAAGTAAATTTATCCAACATACAGGGTGGAACAAAAGTAGGTTTACAGTTTTTTGCATGGAAAGTAATACAATAATACAAGAAGTAATAATATAAGAATAAAATCTGTTTCACGTACTCACAACTGTAAAACTACCTTCGCCCACCCCTGAATATATTTTTAGAGACTAGTTTTTAAAAAAATCCTTATTTCCTGAAATCAGTTTAGAGATTTATGTCAAGATTTGGAATATTAAGATTGGTGAAGATTAGGCAATAAAGCTTTGATTTTATGAAGCACAATTTCTGGCCTTTTTATTTTATTTTTAAATTTATATTGCTATTATAAGGACAACTTTTTTATACATTGAAACACATTAAAATTCCGGTGGCTATCTTGTAAATTGGTGAACTTTGTTGTGAACGTTGGCAGGGGTCACAATGGATTTCCAGGAGTTTGTGAGCTTGTTTGGGGAAAAATATTGCACTTCTATTTTCACTAATATCTAACTGAAAATTTAGCATTTCCTTTAATTCTGAATGTAGGCAATTAGCCATAATATTATTGGCAGCCTGTAACTTTGCCACTGACAGAAATAAATCACCAATTCTCATATCACATAATAGTTGTAGACAACTAAATATATTGAAGCTTATCACTTTAGTTATTACACCCACAGCTAGATCTTGTTACTTAATACATTAATAAAGTAGTCCATTGCCATATCACATTTTAAAATATTTTGATACACTGTCAAGCTAAATACTTGCTATGTAAATCTAGTTGTACACACTGGAAAACATCATACTGAGAAAGAGTCAATAGACTTTGCCAGTCTGCCCAGAGCATCATGGCACATGGCAGACGGGTATTCTAGAGCTGGTTTTATATGGCCTCTGTGAGGCCATATGATGACATCCATTGACTTAGTAAATTATTATAAAGATAAAACAAGGGAAATAGTTTTGAAAAATTATGCAAAGGGTATTATATATACAGTAAATGCTATTAAATGAATTTTTTGCTTTTCTAAGAACATGGTGTATATTAATTTTTAAGGACATATGTAAGGCATCTCATATAAATTCTGCTTTCACTCTGCAATTTCCGAGTATGGCTCAGTGTCATTACACTTTACAGTGAACTGCTACAGGAACATGCCAATATCAACGTAGCTCCAAAAACATTACCATTCATGGAAGCAAAGAGGATTACTTTTCCCTAAATATTTCTTCTAAAATGGAGTTCTGTACTCTGCAACCTCTGGTCCACACTGGGGGCTTCACGTTGGTCAGACAAAGCCAGGGGAAAATGGCGGATTCTGTTTCTACCAAAGCGTAGCAGCCTGGTATTTTTTGTGTTACGTATCAAGGAATATAAGTGGGGAAAGGGAAGAACAAAGGTATTGAGCATTGAATTGGATGTTTTACAAAAGCTTTGTTTTCATGACAACCTTACGTAGTTCCTAACTATTAGCCTTTTTAAAAGGTGAGTAAACCAAAATAGGTATCACCTTATTAATGGTCACATTATTCAGAAGTTACAAAACTTAGATTTATTTCAAGGCTAATTGTAAAGCCATGTGATTAAATTGCAGCATAATTACTGAGTGAAATTAATTAGGCATTAATGTTGAAATGTGAGAATTTGAAAAAAGAATTTTCTATCTCTGAAGCACCATTCATTTTTTTCACGGATGCTTGAGATTGAACATACGTCTGGGAGGAGAGTATTTTTACCCCATTGGAGGTGAAGATGACACTTGATATATAGATATGAGTGGTCAACAATAATTATGAGGAGTGCCATATTTTTGTTTTTTTAAATCCTATTCCCTAGTGCCTGTGACTTGGATACGTAACAAACGTATTTCAAAGGTCTGGTAAGTGAATGAGTGACAGAAAACCAGGAGGAAGTTGTGTTGTGTTGTGTTGCATTGTGTTGTGTTGTGACTGACCAAAATTCTGACTAGAAGGAAAACAGAGCATTGACTCAGGGTAGCAAAAAAATCTGTGCTCTTCAGAGAATGCTAACCGCAGTGAAGAGTGCACTAAAGATAACAGGAAAGCAAGAAAAAGGAAAAATGTAATAAGAAAAAAATAAGTCTACACTGTTTAGTAGCCCTATCATCATCTAGAGCTTTGACGTCTGTCATTTCACACATGGTCCTCATTCACAGGACGCCAAGATGCGGAGGGTAGGTGTCTCCCCCAGTTTACAGATTGAGCCCAGGAAGATAAAGCAGCTCTGTCACCTGATTCAAAATCTGGCCACCTTCCAGCCGCACCCCCTGTTGGCGGTGTGGGAAGGGCGAGAGCATGGGGAAAATAAAAAGCTGTAAGAAGAAATGTAGAAAGATGTAGTGAACAGCAGCACTGTGCCATCCCAGGTGTGAGGACCTGATGTCCTTCTGTCCCCTGCTGAAGTGTCCATTCCTCACAGACCCTTCCGATCTCCCTCGCTCCTCCACCCAAACCATTGCCAAACATGGTTGAACTTCCTGTGCACATTTCTCCCCTGCTTTAGTCTCAGAGTATAGTGCCTGGTACTCTGTGACTTTTGAGCACATGAAAGCAGGACTGAATACACAAATGACCCTTGGACAGCATGAGGGTTGAGGCACTGACACCCTGCATAGTTGAAAATTTGTGTGTAACTTTTGACTTCCCAAAATCTTAACTGAAAGCCTACTATTGACCAAAAGCTTTACTGATAACATAGTTAATACATATTCTGTATGTTATAAGTATTAGACACTGAATTTTTACAATAAAGTAAGCTAGAGAAAAGAAAATGTTAATAAAATCATGAGAGAAACTACATTTACAGTATTTATTTAAAAAAATCCACATTTAATGAATCCGCACAGTTCAAACCCATGTTGTTCAAGGTTCAAATGTATATGATTTTATGAATGGAAATAACAGAGTGACCAATGCAGAGATAAAGACTCAGGCAGAAATAGTGCAAATAGCTTACAATCTTGTGGTATTCCCTGTGTCCTGAATTTTCCAGGAAATCTGTATTGTAAATATTAGTCTATGTATGTGGTTATGCCCCTCAATTTTTCATTCAGAAAATATTGGCCACCTATACCTTAGTAACCACTAAAGGTAAGGTAAGTTTTGTAAGAACAGAAGAAGGAAGGGCTCTGAGGGTAGTGTGCACTCACTCTACCTCTCTAATAGTCCAGTGGTAGATGGTTCTAATGTAAACCTAACAGTTAGGTGGTGAACCTGAGAAACTTAACTGGTCCAAGATTCAGATGATAAGATAGGTGTCAGAGCTGAGATTAAAACCCAAGCTCATCATTGTCCATTAGTTACATTGTGTTTGAGGAAGGTGGAAAAGGACAGTGTCCAAGGCCACTGAAGGCATCAGCTTGAAGACCTGTTGCTGGGGCAGGTGTCACTGTGGTTCTTTACTTCTTTGCCTTGTGTCATCTATACTTACAGCTGCTTCTAAAGTCCTGTATAGAAACTGGCTCGCAATAATTACTGAGTTGTTGACAGAATGAATTGTATTCTATTTAAGAAAGAAAAGGAATTGTAGTCCAAAGGTTTTTATTCAAAGTGATTAAAGGTTTAGCACTTTAATTCTGTTATTGAGCATTCTCATGTCTAAATCGATGCTGCGTAACTGTTGTGTGCTGTCAGTTTAGAGGGTGTTTATTTTCATTAAAAAATGTACTCTTGATTTGCATTCTCTTTGTGTTCTTTAAATTCCCAACTTCTGTTAGAAAATCATTAGTAAACAAACACTTTATTTTTTATGTTCAACAGAGATTTGTTATCAATTGCCAAAATACACCATTAGTAACATACTAGAGGTCCAGTGCACGGGATTCATGTACTGCTGCGGGGGATGGGGGGGGGGGCAGAAGGAGGGGTATGGCCTGCAGGGATCTGCCTGCTGTGGGAGCACTGCTAATCCTGTCAGCTGAGCAGCTGTGGACCTGCCCTCTGAGCAGCTGCTCCTGACCCAGCATCTTCCGTAGAGCCAGAGCACTCGCCTCTCCAGGAGACCCAGTCGGGGCCAGGCCCAGGGACAGTAGCACTGAGAGGCGGTGGAGTAGGTCTCAGTCCCACGGCAGCCACGTACCCACCTCCTAGCCTTCGGGGTCAGCGCTGCGTGGCCTGCAGGTGTCTGGAAGAGGCAACAGAGAGCAAGGAGGAGGAGCCTGGGGCGAGGAGGTCACAAGCAGCCCGGATTCCTGCCTGTTGGCCCAGGGTTCACAGCGGGAGCAACTGCTCATCACAGTCAGCCGAGCAGTGCTCTCACTGTGATAGCACACTGACCACCAGCAGCTGCTCCTCTGTTGAATGACCAGTCATTCTGGTCGTCCGTTCAGTTGCTGGGCTTTTATTATATGGGATGGCTTATCCTTCTGGGAGCTTACAGGTCAGTGAGGGAAAAAGTGCTGGACATAGACAATTACAGTCCAGGGTATCCACACTGCCTTCCTGAGGAGGCTGTCTGCAAGGTGAGAGCCGTGGCTGGAGCCGTACACGCCAATGCCACCGAGCCCCAGACTTTATGGGTCTAAAATAGACTTTACCACTACTATTGCTTGCGAGTCCACATTTAATATTGTGTGATAAAAGATGCTAACATAATATAACTATATTAAGGTGAAAATTTAGATGAAAGCTCCTTTTACATCCCTGGCACGCCGACTTAAAGAATTTTCTTTTTTTAAATTCTCTTTTATAACCCAGTTAATTACTATATGAATTGCAATCTTCCAGACTCTGAGAAATCATGTTTCTGACAAACAGTGATTCAAAAGCATGATTTTGTTTAAAACCAAAACACATCCTAAATCTAAACACGGGTGATTAATCTGTAGTTCATACGTCAAAGGCTTATAAATTTTTAAGTTTTTTTAGAAAACGGTGGGCTTTGTTACTGAAGAAACTGTAATTTCTATGATAATACTGTTTTTGTCATGCTTTTGGCTGAGTTGTTCGCCTTTCCTATGAGTACCTAGCTTCATAATAAGATCCTTTACGACCCATAGCACAGAGTAAGGAACTAATGGGCATGCTCAATGAGGTGGCACAGTGTATGGGTCCTGGCCTACGTTACTGTGATCTTGTTTCCGTTGAAGCTTATTTTTGGTTTTGCTTAAAGAAGAAATCACACACTGTTATGTGGAGAAGGAATATGTGTACAGTATACTCATATTTTTGTGTACATAACTTTAGTGTTAATTATATAATTTTTTTTATTTTTATAAAGTTCTCTACAGTTCTTGATGCTAACTTAGCAAAATGATGATGAAGCATGAAACGGGGATGTAAGAAACACCATTGTGCTGCCAAGATTGTACTAAATGACTTACGATACATCCCTTCTGTATTTTTGTGCTTGAACAGGCTGCCTTGAAAATGCAGTGTCTTTCTAGCCACTATCACCCAGAACTTCCTGTAACTTCCTTTCGTTACCTTTGCTTCCCGCTTAGAAGTGAACAGAGTGAACAGTGGCCCTGGTCATCGGTTCCTCATTCACACCTACCTGCCTTATTCTCTCATCCCAAATGCTCACCTCTCCCCAGCCCGCATAATCAGTTGGGATAATCAGTTACAGAGGTTGTTTGTATGTCAAGATATAGCTCCCTCTCTCTATGGCATTGCCATTTTTAAAGTTTCATTTTGTATATATGTGCATGTGGGATAGGAATTAGGTGGATAGCTGTTTCTCAAAGGAATTTGGGACAAAAAAATATGGAAAAGAATAAAAGGGAAGGGAGCTAAGTCTTAGATTCCCACCAATATCACACACACAAACAAACAAAAACTGATTCTTAAAACAGCAGAAAGATGTAGTGATGGCTAATTTATTTTGGCACATGCAAAATTTATTGGTACTCAATTATTTTTCTTATAATAGTTTTATAGTTATATCTGCCCACTGTGAGTTGGAAAACCAAGGTTACAAGAATCCTTTTGTTGTGTGGGAGGTATAATTATCCTATATAATAAAAGCCTAATATGCAAGCCCCTACCGCCCCAGTGTCTGTGTCCATTGGTTATGCTAATATGCATGCGTACAAGTCCTTTGGTTGCTCTCTAACCCCCCCACCCCCTCCCCTGCCATTTGTCTCTGGATCTATTCTTGTTCATCAAATTATGTTGACCATCATATCCCATATATGAGTGAGATCATGGGTGGGGGCTTGCTCAGGGTGGGAATGGCTAGGTGGGGGGGGGGGGTGTCAATCGGGAAAAAGGAGACATATGTGAAACTTTAGACAATAAATTAAAAAATTAAAAATCCTAATATGCAAATCGAATGAAAGGCGGAACAACTGGTGGAATGACCAGTTGCTATGACACGCACTGGCCACCAGGGGATAGACACTCAACACAGGAGCTTCCCCCAGCTCGCAGGCCCCAGGCCATCCCAGGCAGGTGCCCGTGGGGGCCCCCCATCACCCCACAGAGGGAGGCAACTGGCGGTGGCGGGGGGTGGGGCCGGCCAAGGCGGTGCCAGTGAGGGCCTCCTGATCACCCTGCCAGTCACCCCACAGATCGGCCCTGATCACCCGCCAGGGATAGGGACCCTACCTGTGCAGGAATTTCATGCACTAGGCCTCTAGTAAGTGATAAAAACTTCAACTTCTATCAGGAACAAGTAAGAACCATATGATCCAATAAATTCTAAAAGTTTTATCTAGGTCAGTGGTCGACAAACTGCGGCTCGTGAGCCACATGCAGCTCTTTGGCCCCTTGAGTGTGGCTCTTCCACAAAATACCACGTGCGGGCACGCATGTACAGTGCGATTGAAACTTTGTGGCCCATGTGCAGAAGTCGGTATTTTGTGGAAGAGCCACACTCAAGGGGCCAAAGAGCCGCATGTGGCTCGCGAGCTGCAGTTTGCCGACAACTGATCTAGGTTATGAGATAGTTACATTATTAGCTTTTAAAAAAATACCTGTGGTGAGGGCAAGGCAGAGAAACCAAACACATTTGGTCAGATGTTGGTTGCAGTTATAGGAGAACTGACATATGATCTTTTTGGGATGTATCCAAGTTGAATGGTCCAGAAAAGAAAATTAATAGACAAAACTGAATAAGGAATTGGACTCAAGTTACAGATTACCAAAAGCAATCCATTTATCAATTTTTTTTTTCTAGAAGGAATTATCCATTTACACAGCTCTCTTTGGCATAATGGTCAAAGGAATGATGCTTTTATGACTCTGCAAGTGAATCACATGTGTAGAATTTTTATTTGTTTTTTTGTTGTTTTTTTTGCAGTCTGCCTGTTTTGTGAATTGTGGTGAATTACTTTATTTTATATTATCTACTTAGTGTTTTTCTAGGTGCTTTCCCTTTTTCAAGAGCAAATGTGGTTTATGGAAATACTATTATTGGGATGCTGTTGTCGTGTTTTAAGGAAATTGCCAGTTAAATATTAACTTACCTGCTATGAGTGTCTTGAAAATAGAACCTTTTTTTTTTTCTCTTGAGATTCTAGGTCCTGCTACTTTTAGAATCCCAGTGATTAAGCAGTTTCATATAATTTAAATTTAGCAAACAAAGAGTTGATGCATGACATTTTAATAAGGGGTTTACTTTGTATTGGGAGCGCATAGTTGAATAAATATAGCCCTTTTAAAAGAGGGTACTTTCAGTGCATTTTTATAATTTAAAGATATTTGTTTGTGTTTTCCTCTTATCATACTCTATAAATGCAGAAGTAAAAATTTCTGATCTCACTGTGTTTATTCCTTTTTTGACTTGTTCCTCACCTCATAGACTTTGCCTCACTTTTAATTTTAATATGCCAGGAACTGAAGTGGCTTAATTCTTTTTCAATTTTCAAAAAGAAAATATATAATGGAGATTGATAATTAATGTTAAATTAATTTAAAAGTCCTCAATGGAGGTTCTGTTGTATTTAACATGAAAGCTTGTCATGTTAGCATTTTCCTAGATTATTCTTGGAAGAAATTAAAATTTTTTAGATATCACAAAAATGTTTTATATTTGGAGCAATATATGTGTATATTATATTTGCTTATCTTTGGTAAAATTATGACTTGGAGAGACTTCCATGTTTAAACTACATCTGTTTAAGAAGAGATATTCATTTAAAAGGACGTGAATGTGTATTGGGAAATATACCCTTGAATTCAGTCATCTCACTACAGAGGAGGAGGATGATGACATTGAAAAGCTTGTCTTGTAGTATACTAATGGTTTCACTATGAAAGTGAAGGGATCCTTATTTTTAAAATTTACAAATGAAGATTTGATCAGCGTTATAAAGTTATGACCAGCAAGCTGTGGGAAAGTGAAATTTTTATTTTGGCAACAATACTTTATTTTTACATACACACACATATGCTACTGTGCCAGCATTTTTGTAAATGAGTCTGTTCTTGGGATATGTGCCATATGCATACGGCTACTTTAAGAAGTGGCCTTTTTGTTTGTGAAATAATGTGATAGTTAAACATGGTCCTAAATATCCTTTAGTACTAAAATTCCAAGTTGTAGTGGATATTTTTACATTAAGCTTCCAATAGATTTACTTGTGGAAACTGTAACTCAATAAATTATAGCATAGATCAACAACCTTTATGACTGACACTTCTGAAAAAGTATTCCTTCTTCCTCCCCACCCCCCCCAGGTTGTCTCTTTCACTGGTGTTCATTATCAAATGAAAATTCACTGTATTCCCATTCATACTGTTTTCTTCAAAATTATGTAATATTCATATATATATACATATATATACATATATATGCACATATACACATGTACATATACATGGGACAAATAATTGAATGGAATTTGCAAAATCATTTGTACATTTATAACAGATTTTCATTTCTACCGGTATTTTGAGTACTTTGAAATTTTCTTAAATATACAGAGAGCATACTTTCATTATTATAGCAACAGTGGCTTCCTTTGTAGGATAAATATAAGATATAAAATACTTTTGAATTTGTTTCTTTTCATGCTATTATTCTAAATATCTGAAGTTTGCATGTGACTGTTACGTGATTTTCACATTCAAGATCTTGATTGATCGTGGCGCTTGTGAACACTAGCTACTTGGTGGGTACTATGCTAAGACCTTCAGGCTCATGACTCATTTACTACACTAACCAAATGTGATGGGTATTAGCGCTGTTTCTGTTTTTAAAAACAAGGAGAAATAGGCTCAGAAAAGGTAAAGAATTTGGCAGAAGTTGGATAGCAGGACTAAGATTTGATCTCCAAAGCCTAAACTTTACTTTTCCTCTTAAGATTTCTGACACAGAACCCCTTTATTCAAAGTGTTGTACTTAAAAATGGAACCTTATTAGGGGGCCTCCCAGGGATCATGTTGGACCTCTAAGCTTTAGATCAGCTGTACAAAGTGTTTTGTTTTGCCAGTGTTATGCCAATGATAGACAACTAGCAGAGCATCCCTGCCCTTCCCCTGTGGGGGTGGGAGAGGCGCTTGCCATGCTGCCCTGTGGCAGGTGTGTTGGAGGTGTTGTCCCCAGGTGCCTCGGGAGTCCTGCCCCAGAGGGGACACTACCTGGGAAATTCAGGAACACTTTCTTCTGGCTCTTAAACCAGGATTAAAGTTAAACAGTCATTGATCTGGAAAAGAGTCGGGGGTGGGTATAGGGTTGGATGTTCTGGGCAAAAGATAGAAAAAAGCAAAGACTGAGAGACAAAAGAAACATGGTGATAAACGCAGGCTATAGGCATGATGGGCTTTTGTCTGAAATATTTTTCTTTGAAGCATTCTGCTCATAAAGCAAACAATTTAAGGTGTGACATGTTATATAGTTTTTCTTGGGACTTCTAATCTCTGGCACTCCCCAAGCAGTATGTTGACTTCGCTTTGAGAAGTTTGGTATTAGATAGCCAACTGATATATTGTGGAAGGCGTGGGAACAGTGAGAAAAATCCTTACTTGGTGTAGAGCATTTATATCTAGAAAACTTGTGACAAAAGCTCATTTAAGCCTCTGATTACTTAAGTAACCGATAGTTTTATTTTGCTCAATTCCAAAAAAAGTTATTTTACTGTCCTCCCCTCATTGAAATAATCTAGTGATATTAATTATGTGATAGAGGTATTCATTTTTTTAATTGCATAAAATCATCAAATTACTTCTTAATTTCCATTGCTAATTTGGAGTATAATGTTTTTGCTCTCATGCTAGTTTCTTCTAGCTATAAGAGATTTGTTTAATTTTATACTTCTAAAATGAAACTATTCTTAATTAAGATGAATCTGTGTCATCCATAGTTGGGTGTAGTGCTGTTTTATGATATTTTTCATAAAAAAAATTCATGAACTGTGTTTCTTTTGGAGATACTTAGTGTGCCAATAGCACTGGGGCGGGGGGTGGGGATCTGTATTTTATTATAATTATTAGCTTTCTACCATTGTTTGTACCAGGATGTTTTTATTTTAAAATACCTACCACAGCCCTAGCTGGTTTAGCTCAGTGGATAGAGAGTGGGTCTGTGAACCAAAGGGTCCCAGGTTCGATTCTGGTCAAGGGCGTGCACATACCTCAGTTGCAGATTCCTCTCCAGCCCGAGCCCAGCCTGTGCAGGAAGCAACCAATCAATGTCTTGTTCTCACATCGATGTTTCTCTCTGTCTTTCCCTCTTTCTTCCATTCTCCCTAAAAATCAAAGGAAAAATATCCTCAGGTGAGGATAAATAAATAACCACAGGCTTGAGAAAATATATATGCCTTTACAGTTATTTATCCTATAGGATAATGTAATTGATTTTGTAATATCATCATTGAGAAAATATATTTCATTTCTTTTTCCAATTATTTCTCTTTATTGGGTGAGTGGATATTTGAAAATTTGTAAAGTAATTTTCACATAGCCCATGTGTATAACTTAGGACTTTTGACTTGTCTAATAGTATTCAAGCTGTATAATACTTATAATACTAGTTTTTAAAAAATGGTGAAAAGTTTTTATCCCTAAATGAAAGATGTCATTAAGTAGAACCCATTTTATATGCAATGAAATGTCTCTAGGATATGGTTTCTTATTTACAGTACATGGATGACGTAGGGTTTTTATTTTATTTTATTGGGAAACTGCCCAATAAAACAATAAAATATTGATAAGACATGTTAAGTCAGTAAAAAGAGTGATAATAGATCCTCTACTATTACTCATCTGCAGGGAGTCTGTTGTTTTGAGTAGTAATGGTCTTTTCATATAGTGATATAATCATGGAACAATATGCACTAGTCTTAAAAGTATATGTTTTGAATTTATGGAAGTAAAACACATTCATTATAGAAAACTTGGAATTCCAATTTTTACTTTCAGTCTTTTCTCTAAAAGTAAAAATAGTATTTCTTTGCAACCTGTTTTTTTGTAACCACTTGCATTTATCATATCTCATGAAAAGGTTTCCAGTGTTGTTATATAATGACTATATATTTATATATGTAGAAAGGTATACATATAAATATCTCATGTTGGTGAATTTTTTTAAAAATATATTTTATTGATTTTTTTACAGAGAGGAAGGGAGAGAGATAGAGAGTTAGAAACATCGATGAGAGAGAAACATCGATCAGCTGCCTCCTGCACATCTCCTACTGGGGATATGCCCGCAACCCAGGTACATGCCCTTGACCGGAATCGAACCTGGGACCTTTCAGTTCGCAGGCCGACGCTCTATTCACTGAGCCAAACCGGTTTCGGCATCATGTTGGTGAATTTAAACAATCCTCTATTATTGGACATGTTGCTGCTTGTTTTGGGGGGATTTTTATTTAATCCTCACCCAAGGAGTGAGGATATTTTTTTCCCATTGATTTTTAGAGAGAGTGGAAGGGAGTGGAAAGGGGGAGAGACAGACAGACAGACATTGATTGGTTGCCCCCTGCTCTCACCCCAACCTGGGCAGGGATCAAACCTGGAATCCAGGGACATAACCAATACTGGTGATTGAACCCGCAACCCTCATTCACTGGCCAGCACTCTAACCACTGAGAAACTGGTCAGGGCTAGATATGTTGCTTCTTATTGTGGTTTTGACAAAGTGTAAATTTAGCTTTGACTCTTGAATTTCCATAATTCAAAAATTAAAAGAAGTTAGTATTAATGAAAATATATTGTACTTCAATTGTATATTTTATCAGCATTTTGGATTTTAGTGTTTTTATTGTAAGCCTCCTTACATTTTTTAAAATAAAGCAGAATAAAGGTAGATATTATAATATATTATCTTTATTAATTATATCTTTGGAGCATTTTGAAATTGAGTTTACTTATTTAGGCAGAAAAATAAAATATTTCTAGTTTTATGAAAACGGACCGATTGCCCTACAGTGAGGAATTTACTTTTTTGGTATTTGTAATCCATGCAAACCGTTTCTGAGGAGTTTTTGTTTGTTTGTTTGTGTGTGTTTTTTTTATGTTAAGACCTGTATCATCACCTCTCGTGTTCTCATTAGTGTTTATTCATTGTTTGACTTAATATCTTACCTTATGTCAGAAAATGTGTTAAAAACTTGTTAGCGACACTACATTTTTAAACCACATGCTATAAGGATCTTTATTTTTTAGGAGTTTGCTTTGTGGTTTTGCATTTATGTTATTTACATATCTATACTTTTGAAAAAGTCAAAATAACCTGGTTGGTTGGCATTTCCAAAACATTTAGTAA
The DNA here is from genome assembly GCF_964212035.1 of Myotis nattereri. Classification (NCBI taxonomy): domain Eukaryota; kingdom Metazoa; phylum Chordata; class Mammalia; order Chiroptera; family Vespertilionidae; genus Myotis; species Myotis nattereri. The sequence goes on from NC_138080.1 coordinate 56,571,767, forward strand.
GATGTGATTTTAAAAATATGAGGAATCCATAGTTTGCTCTCTACAGATTTCATTGTGGAGGAAGCTTGTTGCTGACTAGTTTTAGAAATTAGGTAGTGATCAGTGACCACAGAATCTCATCTCGCGAATGGCCTGAAGAAGCCAGTAGGGAAAATATTCAGTGTGATATCGGGATAGGGGCCTTTCACTTCCATCCGAGCAGCAGCCTGCAGCGAGTCACACACCCAGCGATGCCAAGCAGCATTTTTGCTAGATGAACAAGGACATGTATTGTCAAACTTCTATGTAGAGCAAAGATTTATTGTTTTAATTAACACGGAAAAGAGAAAGCGGATACTCTTGAGTGACCTCAAAAATTAAGTATAAAGTAACATCCCATCAGTTTCACACCACAGATCACCCTTTCTCAGCATGACTTTCAAAACCTCAGAGAGGAATCTAGAAAAATATTTTCAAATGTTTCATTCCTCGAAAATGGGTAGAACACTATTCTTCCAGAGGTTTCCAAAGGAGCAGATCTGATTCTTCGTCAACCCTCCTCACTCCAGCAAGTCAGGAAGATGAAATAACCTATATTTCCCTCGGTTAGTTAAGAATAAGATTCCAAAGTTCCTTTCTTTTTTAGCGAGAGATTATCCACCCTTTCAGTATCCTGAGTTTTAGACACTGAGGAAAAGCATCGTATGTGGTACTTGATCAGCTGTGGCTTACCAGACAGAACAGAGACTGGCATCGATACAGAGAGCAGCTTGGGTGTTTACCAGAAGTAGAGGTGGGCATAATGGATGAAGGAGGTTCCAAGGTACAAGCTTCCAGCTATGAGAGAAATAACTCCTGGGGCTGTAATGTACACCATGGTGGCTGTAGTTAACAATATTGTACATTTGAAAATTGTGACAGATCTCAAAAGTTCTCACCACAAGAAAAAAAATCGAAAATTATGTGTGCTGATGGATGTAACTATTCTTATTCTGGTCATCATTTCACAATATGTACATATATCAAGTCATTATGCTGTATACCTAAAACTAATGCAATGTTATATGTTAATTATATCTCAATTAAAAAATAAAGAAATCCTGGCCAGCATGGCTCAGTGGTTGAGCATGGACCTATGAACCAGGAGTCACGGGTTCGATTCCCAGTCAGGATACATACCTGGGTTGCAGGCTCGATCCCCAGTGTCGGGTGTGCAGGAGGCAGACGATCAATGATTCTCTCTCATCATTGATATTTCTATCTCTCTCTCCCTCTCCCTTACTCTCTGAAATCAATAAAAATACATATTTTAAAAATAATAAAAAGAATAAAGACTGAATCTTGAGAATGTCTCCCATGAGACAGTAACATCACCTTCAATATGTCACCTTTTAGGTAGACATTTATCATCCTTTTCTGACTGGGGAAACCTAGAGTCAGAGTTGGACACCATGAGTCAATTTATTTGCTCTTTTATTCACTCATTTACTCAACAAGCTTTTGCTGCTCACCTGCCAGCTGCCCCAGGAGAAGCTGTCCTTGTTCCGGGGCGAGGGGCGGGGTGGGGGGGGGGGCGCTGATAGCTTCCCCAAGGTTGTCATTAAGCAGTGGGGCCAGGGACCCCTGCAGGACTCCTGCCTCTGTGCCACTGCTGAGAAACATAACAAGTGGGGTGCTCACCGACCAGGAAAAAGAAACAGGCAAGAGTTACTAGAAAAGACCAGTTAGCCTAGAACATGAAAATGATGTTCAAACACAAGCCTTGGATTTCATTACTTTTTAAGTATTAACTGAAAACATTGAAACATAAAAACATATGCCTGGTAGGGATTTTATTTTTATAACTTTTTTTTTAATTGAACACCTACTATAGCACACCAGATACCTTGGCATTCAGATATGTATAGGTTCTTTCAGGATAGGAAAAAAGAAAACATGAAAAAGGACAATAGAAGAATATTTTGTGCCAAGTGTAAAGCTATTAATTTAATTCATCTCAATAAACATCTATTGAACTAATAAAACTTGTTCGTTTCTTGCCCTTGAGCTCACAGCCATTTAAGAGGAGTGATGGATGCCAGCCACTACGGGCTCCATATTTCATTCCAAGGAGATGGGAGTTTGTTCTGCAGATGATGGACAGGTAGTTTTAAATTTGCATTTTAGGTGTTTTACTTTGGTGGCTTTGTGAAGAATATTTAAAGGCATCTGTTAGGAGACTAATCCAGTAGTTTGAGAAAATAGCATGGCCTGAATGAAGGTATAATTTAGAAACTGATTTTAAGAATTTAAAAAATTAAGAAAAATATTTTAGAGGTATTTCCAAATCTTTGAGCTTTCTCCCTCAATGCACTAGCACTAGTTATTAGAAAAGTTAAGTAAAGGGTATATAGTTGGTCTTTTATATTCAAATATATAGCATATTAAAAGTTTTATTCATATGTTATAAATATGAACATGGGATTCTAATCCCCCTCTTGAAATTTCTTGGAAATTCCCATATTCAGCAATTGAAGGTCAGTGTACAGATGATTGCACCAGCGTCAGCTTGCAAGGACACCGACTTTGGAGTCAAACAGGCCTTCTCTACTTTGTAATTGTGTTTCTTGGGCAATTTAATCTTCCTCAGCCTTAGTGTTCTCATCTATTAAATGGGCCTGATTTCATGGACAACAGAGTCAGTGAGGATCATGGAGATAACAAACATAAAAGATCTAGCACAATGCTAGCTCCGATTCTAAGTAATAAGTACATTGTATTTATTTATTTATAGTAAGGTACTTGTCTTCCAGGAAAAAAAAATACGTTGTAATTTGGGGCTGTTTGGTTTACTTTGCCACTTGTACAATAGGGCCCTAGTTTGCATACTTCCTCAATTTTATGTTTATATATCTTTTATTCTTCCTCCAAATGTTTTCCGTCAGCCTCATAACATTAACTTGAGAGCAGCATGCAGTAGTGTTCTTTGATGCCAGCAATATACACCAGAAACCTTTCTGTTACACTTTTCTGGGGACTCAAATTTAGCAAATAATGAAAAATTGCCTAATGGGAAATGGAAGTCTTGAAATTAACTTGGAAATTGTGTCATACATTACCATTAACAACAAAAATCAAACGTGTTGTAAACATTAAGGAAAGTGGTCATTATGAACTTTCCCCCAAGCTACCCACAGAGCCTTCATAGCAGGGCCATGGTTATCGTTCCCAAGGTTTGCTGGGCTCTATGTCGGTATTGCTAATCCCTTTTTATAGGAACCCTTATAGGGTTGCCGTAAAGAAGATGGTAGACATTCGTCATGTGCTCTTCCTTCTCTGTGTACGATTTCTGTTATTTTGGGCTTGCTTTCCAGCTGGCCTTAACAACATTTCCAACAGGCAAAATTATGAGCTGTCCCTGTAAAGTTGATGTATCTCAGACTCCGATTATAGTACAAGAGAGACATAATGAAACCAGAGGGGAAATGTAGAGACAATTAAAATGATCACTGTAAAGGAAGAACTCCTGTGGGAGAAAGCACTTTGAAAACCAGAAATATGAAGGCTGATTTTGCATATTATACAATGGAACTTTCTACACCAGAAGGGGACAGGTTCTGAAACCATTGTTTTTTATCCACATCAGGTTCTAGGTTAATAGTAAGTAAGGCCTTTTGAGTTGTTGCCACTTCTGTGTAACAAATGGGGAAATTAACTTAGTACACGTTCAGCTATTCCAATCTCTTTCTTGTTATTTTCTTTGTGCTTGGTAATATTGCTTTGAATGCAGAAAAAAGGTGGAGTAACAAGTTAAACTGAAGGCTTGGAAATGGTTGAAAAGCAGAAGGAAGAAAGGAGAAAAGTTATTGTAGTAGTTAGAATAGATATAACAAAGTCTCTGCACTAAAACCCATGCTCTTTTGATAAGGCCAATAAATATCAGGTTTCTTAGATTGTATATTAGATGCAGAAAATTAGGGGAGAACAAACATATTGAAAGTGGTGGGATAGGACATTAAAACCCTTACAAGCACTTAGCCCAGCAATTAGGGAGCTATCTGTCATCCAGGCAAACGACCCTATAAACCTCATTAGCTCCCCGATGGCATCCCTGCATTTACAAGCAAGTACAGAAATTCGAGTTCATAACGATGACCCTGGGAGCTACAGTTACATTTATTCTGCATTAAACCAGAAGACAGACAAGGATGCGGGATTTTTCTTTGGTAAAAATAAAAGTTTGGGCCTGAATCTGCACAGTTTACTTTTCATTTATTGACCTAATATTTTCTGAGCACCTCCTGGGTCCCAGGTATTTTCTAGGTGCAGGGGGATATAAGAATAGAGACAGTCCCTGCCTTCATGGAGTGGACAGATCAATAGGTGAATCAGCCATAAATCACACAGTCTGAGTTACCACCATGGTAGGCACTGCTGTGGGAGAACAGAGAGTGTCGTAACATCAGGTTTAAGGTCCATACAGCTGGTGGGAATGTCACTTAGATCCCCAGCCAAGAAATTAGGTTTACCCAGACCGAGTGTGGCTTGAGTACTGGCTGTTCTCTCTTGATTTTTTCTTTTTTCACCGGTAGAGCTGGCCTAAAGGATGACATAACTCTTGAGTTAATTATGAGCATCCAATACATATTAGGTTTGAAAGGCTTAATGACACAGTTAGTGGCAGTTGTAAGCCTTATATACCACTGCTGCTAAAATGGTTGTTATTTATTATTGTTATTACTATAAAACAATGTTATTCATTTCTGTGCCACTAGATTCTAAGCTCAGTGAGGGCAGGATCTTCGTTAGGCACACTGATATATCCCCATTGGGGTGCACAGTAGGCCCTCGATAAGTATTTGTTGAGTAAATCCTTGTATTTCGTCTTCCCTACTGGACTCTACACCCCAGGAAGGAAGGACTAGGTCTCTCCTTTGGTCTACTATAATGTAGTGCGCAGTAAGGTGCCTGGCCTTTGTGAATACTTGAAAGGATGAATGAATGAACAGTTCCAAGAAGAAACAGTGTGGTGGTTCCCAGGTTTAACAATTACCTTTAGAACATCCCAGCATCTGCCTGAATACTAGTGATGGAAATCTCACTAACTAGATGGGCATTTCTCCCTTTGAATAAGTCATTGTTAAAAAACTGATTCACTATATAAAGGAAGAATTTGTTCTATGTAAGAAAATGACTTGTAAACTTTCAAGCAATATAGCTCTCCCTCCCTCTCCAAAAAAAATGATAAAGGTTGTATTGTCCTAAATATTCTGTTTTGACTTTGGCGTTATTGTTGAGTTTGGTTAATAGTTGAATCATGCATTTCATTTTCCATTGAAAAAACAGAGCAATGTGTATATTTTTTACTCTTGCCAAATAGTGTCTCCAATGAAGAGAAATAAAACACATGTCAATTAGTTTTCTGTCTTGTTTACGTGGGTGTGTTTGCCTATGCATTCATATACACATGTGTGCATCTACTGTCTATTTCTTGCTGGGGAAAAAGTGATCTTTCTAACTATAAAGCATCCAGTGTTTTCCATTAGGTCTCATTTGTTACACATTTCTGCTTTTAAATTACTTCTGAACCACAGAATCTGGCAGGCCTCATTGGAAGGCATTTGAGGATAACTACTCTATCTGGAATCCAGCCATTTACAGTATTTGAAAGCAAAGAACAAAGCAAAGCAAATAGAGATTATTTCACTGGATGTCTTAACGTTTTGGAAAGAACAATTAAATTGAAAAAGAAATCCTTCATTGGTGCATGCTTTGAAAATACCACGTTTTCTCAATCTTCAATTCTGTGCATCTGAAAACCAACTTGAATTTGTTTGTCTTTAATCCTTTGCTATTCAGTGGGAAGTAAACTGGCAGAATTGCTAATCTTATATGGCCTTGGAATAATGTTAAAAAGAACCAGATAGTTTAACGTGTTGATCATTCTTCTTTCCACTCTTGGAGTCAGATGCAAGTCCACCAGAAAAGCAAATCTAGATCCATGCATATTATCCAAGTTCTTCCACCAGATAATTCAGATTTGATCATTGGTTTTAAAATTTCTAAACCTCTTAATAATGTTAAGCATGTTGAGCAATAGTAGCAATGTTGACCTCAGACTAATAACAGAGAAGCAGCGGAAAAAACTTGGGCTTTGGAAGTAGACAGCTGTAGACTCAGATTCAGGCTGGCCCCTCTGTTCTCCCTTTAGCTCCTGCTGAGAGCAGCTAACATGGATTAGGACTCAGCGGTTCTCAAGCTGTGGGTCGCGACCCCTTTGGCGGTCGAATGACCCTTTCACAGGGGTCGCCTAAGACCATCCTGCATATCAGATATTTACATTACGATTCATAACAGTAGCAACATTACAGTTATGAAGTAGCAACGAAAATAATTTTATGGTTGGGTCACAACATGAGGAACTGTATTGAAAGGGCCAGAAGGTTGAGAACCACTGGATTAGGTGTTGAGAAGCGTCAAGCACTGCTCTGCTGGGTCCTGCAGGTATCTCCTTGAGGACATAGTGCTCCCTCCATTGTATAAATTACAGAGGTTGTGTTATTTTTGCCAAGTTTAGGTAGCTCCCAGGGGAGTTTGATGATCTGGGCTTTAGCACCCAGGCCTTTTCCAACCATGTTGTCTCTGTGTAACTCAGATTTCTTGAGTTATTGGCTTTGTCATTACCTATAATTCCAATATTGCAGTATATGACATAATTTATAATAATACTTTAACAGAACTGAATATAAAGAATGCATTAGCGTATTTTCAAGAAGTTTAAAAAATTCTAGTTATTAATATTTCTGAAAATGTCAACCTGCAAGTAGCCATTTATGTTACTTTCAGAGAGAAACTGGATGGAAGTTTTTGTTCCTTGATGGAGTAAATTCCATCCTAGAAAAAAGAATGAGGGCCTCAGAACTATTCTTTGTGAAATTTTAAACAAAAATCTGGTCTATCATCCTTTCCCTAGATATAGCTTATATCTTAGTTGGCATTTGGCAGTAAGTTTAAGTCTATCTCAGGGGTGGTCAGCAACTGTAGTCCTGTAGTCCTGAGGCTCAGCAAACAGGAATGCACCTGCCTCGGCATTCTTATAGCTGAACCAGGTGCCACTCTGCACCTGTCGTTCTATGGAGGAGTCTAACCCACAAATTCTGAAGGGAGAAGACTGGTACTTAATTATTACATTTACTTTTTTCCCTTTGCTGTTTTTTTGCAGTGTGTGTTTGTGCATGCATAGGTTTAAATCACTCACTGCCTTTTGCTACTTAATCTGACTTTAGCTTTTCTCATATACATTGAAAGTGCTCCTTTTTTTGCGGGGGAGGGGGGGTTATTTCTCTGTTATAGGACGTTCTAGTCCTAGTTTCTAAAAGCTTAGGTTGGCATTGCCTACAGACACAATGAGAAATTTGAAATTCATACCATCCAACTCCTCCCTAAATCTTAAGGATTAAAAAAATGAACCTAGTAAAATCCTGGTGACCAGTCAGGTGCGTGTCATGGGAAGGTAGCGGGGAAGGCTAACCCTGTCTCCTGGAAGTACTGGTGGGTCAGAAAGAGGGCTGTCCCTTGCAGCCTTGGTGTTCAGTCAGTGAGGTAAAGAAACCCTGAGTTTGGGCTATAGTGAAGGGGTTCAAACATTCCTGTTGCTCATTCAGTGGCACTGAAACTGAAGAAGGCAAAATAATTGAATTTAAGATTAACTAATATGGGCTGAGGGAATGGGAAGAAGGTGGTGGGTTTTAAGAAGTTACCCATGACATGAAGGGTTAGGTACTATCCATTTGCCTCAGTCCTGCAGGGCGTGGGGTCTTGAGTGTGTGTCTTTGCAGTTCCCAGAGTTTGGGCTCTTAGTATTCTTTCCTAAGTTTAGATTAGGGAAAGAGCTGTGATATGTAATTTAACAATTAGCATGGATGTAGATGAATTCCATTCTGTATCCAACTACCAAATCTCCAAAATGACTTCTATTTTTCTTTCCAGGAATGGGCTGAAAAATATGCCCTCGTATTTAGTAAACTAAAGAAAGATTACTTAATCTGAAGTAGTTGCATTAGTCATGGGTGAGTTCCAGGTACTTTGAAGTCACCTGCAAGAGAAATCAATTAACCTTACAGCTGAAGTAATTTACAGTAAAAATACAGACAAAACGACTGAAATAGTATTTCTGTGCAAATCTTACTGTTAATTCTCTTTAAAATGGTGAGATTTAGAAATGAAGTAAGGTTTTTCACAGTTCTTTAATGCTACAGTATGATAATTATATGTGTTAATAATAAAGGCATAGCAGGGGATTAGAAGTTTTAGTCATTGCTAATAGCAGTTTAAAAAAATCCCACAGCAGGTTCAGATACGTGGGAAAGGATTACAGTGAAAGCGCAGTTTAGCTGTAAGGGGCTTATGACGGATCAGGAAACCAGCGCCTAATCAGATATGAAATACAGGTGTATTCTTGGAATTATTTTACTTTGTGCAACTTGATACCTATCACAATACATGTACAGAGCACCCTAATGGAGATGTTTCTATTGTGCTTTTAAATGTTTAATCTCTTGCTAGTTGGTGCTTTTAGGTAGCCATGACATTCAAGAAATGGTCATGTGTAGTAGGTTTCCTCATAGGCTTTCCCTTCTCTCCCTTTCTCAGCTGTGTTTTCTGTTTCATTGAGAATTCCTCTTTCTGAACTTGAATCTCATTCCTTTATTGCTTTAGATGGCCCCTTGCACATTTCCCAAAGCTTGACTTAGAGAAGCTTTATCTGGTAAGCACTGCCATCTTTGTTTTGATGCTTCTAAAAGCCTAACTTGGAGTTGTTCTCAGCAGTATGGGAAATGCAGACTTTCCTCGCTGTAGTATCTAATTTATTTGAAATCTAAATCTTGAGAGTAAAATAATACAGGGAGCAAAAATTTTTAAATGCAACAACTCTATATAATATTGAGTAGTGAAGACTAGAGTTTATTTTAAAAAGGCAGCTACAACTGTTACGTACTTGCTTAAGAAGTCACTAGCTCTTGTTTTCTCTAGGATTAGAAATTGTGTATCTTCGAGAAATAAATAGCCACAGCGTCCTATTGGCAAAGCTGTGCAGCATCAGTTCCTAAATGCGAACTCCCTGGAGGTTCATCAGAGCAGTGCCAGGACCACGGGTGCTGCAGAGCTGTGCGCGCACTGAGCTGAAGGGCGATTGTGCCCCTCACTTCCTTGACACTGTTAGCTAAGAGGGAAGGCCGCCATATCAGTCATAGCAAAGGTGCTGTTAAACTTCGCCCAGAACTTTCCCATAGATGGACTAGACTTTATCTGAGTAAAGTAGTTTTTGTTCAGTTCCTTGATAGCTAAAATCCTTAAACATCACAGAGTTTATGGGTTTTCTTAAGTGACTTGTTGTCTATAGTTATTGTTCTTATTTTTTAAAAAAAATCCTTAACTCTCCCATTAGGAATTCATAAATATTCAAATTTGATTTTCTGGATAGCGCCAGTGGTTCGCCCCTTAGGAGAAAAACAGACTGATTCAGAGTTAACTGTATTCAGAGATGTTGTCTAACCTGTAAGGATGCATCAGCTCTTAAAATAATTCTTAGCAAGTATTTATAATGGTCCAATGCCTTGCGCATGATAGATTTCCTATAAATCTTTGTTGAGTTAAACAGATACCTTTCTGAAATGTAATTCCGACCATCATGTACCTTTGTTTTAAGAACCCAGAGCCATGATTGTGTGTGTGTGTGTGTGTGTGTGTGTGTGTGTGTGTGTGGCATTATTTATAGTACCAGTTTGAACTATTGTGCTGTATACAAAAGCCACCAGGACCCTTTGGTAAAGTACCTTGCAGCACTCTGAGTTCTGTGGTCAGATTGGGCAACATGACCCTTCCTCAAGGATCTCAGGCTCTGACACTTGACAACTTATAGCTGTCACTTTCTGAGTTTTCCTGTCATTCATTTCACTCCTTGAGATCTGCTGTTATGAGTGGGACTGGCATCAGCAACCCCAGTCCTCCCTCAGACTGATTAAATACAACATGTAAAACCAGAATAGGAAGAGTTAGAGGGGGCACCAGAAGTATAGTGTGTGAATTTGTGACAGTGTTTTCTACTCAGAAGCCCATTTGCTTGTTGGTTAGCTTTTGACTATATTGTGAATAGGCAGTGGTTAGGGGTATCCCTGTTTCAGATAAGTGAGGAGTTATTCTAGTTTTCAGATACTTTTTCTTGACTGAAAAAGTAAGTGGATATATTAAAATGGGTGTGAATATATAATGCAATTTATTAATTAAATTGTATATTTTTTCTAGTTAAACGCTCCAAAAGGGATGTCACTGAAAATGTTTTAGTTGATTGGGAACACTTACATCATAGGTCACAGACTGGCACCCGTGCCAAGTTTGGCCCTGCGTTGTGTTTTCTTTGGCCCCTATATTTTTTAAATTAAATTAGTCCCTGACTCTTAAATTGAGTTGTTTCTGGTTCTTTATGGAGGGGGCAGGGGGACCAGCCTGTCTGGCACTATTGGATTTGAATTCTGCTTTGTCAAGAGCAGCTGCCTTCTTCGGACGGGATACATGGCGTTAGGTGACCACACTTGCCACTGTCCCCCGTTGCCCCCTCATGCTACGCCCAAGGGTTGGTTGCCTTTCAACATCAGGCTTACCCTGTCCCACCGTGACATGCTCCTTCTTTATCTTATCTGCCTAACGCCTCTGTACCACTTTAGTTTTGACCCATGACTTTTATAAGAATAAATCAATCGTAGATAAATCATAACACTTTTATACCACGAGCAAAGTAAAATATGCAGATAAAATTCCTTCATCTCCACTCTTTAAAAATAAAAACATTATAATTTTGTATCTTAAAAAATAACACTATTTTAAAATCACGTTACATTTAGTTCTTAGATGTTTCACTTTTGATAATTAGTCTATACGTGCATGGAGTCCTGGATTTGCTAAATTTGTCAGTTAACATTTCTTTCTCAATTGATTGGAGATTAAATATTGTATACCAGTAACGAGGAACAAGTGTATAACTGAGTTTTCTCTCTAAGGTTGTCACTATAAAGAATACCTGCGGTTTCCAAAGGGAAAGTGGCTTCTGGGAGTGACATTGTAGTTTTGCTGTTTCCCGTAGTGAAGGAAAGCCTTCCTTTCTGAGAGCAAGTACGGTTCCTAACAATAACAGTAAAAGTAGAGCCATATATTGGTGCTCACTCTGCCCATGTACCTTACATGTAGCATTTCGCCCTCAAAGTCCCAGGAACACCAGTTCTCATATTGCCCCAATGCCACAAGTGGGGAAATGAGTTATATGAAGTTCAGAAAAAGTATAATGAGTCACAAAGTTGGTGAGAGATCCAGGATACAAATTCAGGTTTTTATAAACACTTAACCACCATGCAGTTTTCCAAAATTAAAAGGCAAAACAGACTTCCCCAAACTCTTCTTCCTCATAAAACTGAAACAAAAAAAAATACTGAATTTTTACTTTGTATACTAAAATCATTGCATTAAAAGTGTATTAATGAAAATACTGATTTTCTTTTCTTGAAATGTTTACTTACTTTTGGAAATGTACCATATATGTCTGCTTGTTCGAAGGTGCATTTTTAACATTAATTTTCCTTTCAGTTGTTAAAAGAAAAGGTAGTCAAACTGAAATTTTACTCAAACTGAAACCAAAGCATTTTAGGCTCAATTAAATCCTGTATAAAAACAGATAAATTATGTTTGAGCTTATCAGTAGCAAATCCTAATTCTTAAATATATTTGAAAGTTCAAGTAAAACCTTAATATAAGATTTTCTTCCTAATCTTTCTACATTGCACTGTAGCTGCTCAAATTCCAGTAGACTAACTGCTAACCTATAATTTCTATGTTATAACAGGAGCTATCATGAAAGTCAGCAATCATAAAATAACTAGTAGAAGGCTATAGTTGAACCAAAAATGAACTTAGTTCAGGTTTGAAAGGAAAGAATATTCTAGTCACATGTGATTATTTTGAATTGTTTTTCCAATTTAAAAGTAATATAGCCATATTACAGAAAAAAGAGAAGCAATATCCCCTCTTCCCATGCCACTGAAAAAGAGGAAACAGTAGCTATTGACATTTTGGTATATTTCTGCACAGGTTTTTTTCCTCCATGTACTTTAAAACAATTTGTATATGTGTTATCAGACTTCCATATAGTTTTGTATTCTATCTTTTTGACATAACATATTACAAACACTTCTTGGCATAATTATAATGTTTTCATACTATTTTAATGACTACGTAATACACAAGATTCTTCACCCTCAACCTGGGGTGTGTGGATTTTTTTCTTCTCAATCTGAGACTGCTCTGCCAGGTAAGGACAGGGACACTCAGTTTCTCACCTGTAGCTCTCTCCTCCCAGAGCCTGGCAAGATCCTATGGGGTGTGTATGGGGGGGCGGGTAGCACTGCGGAGATCCCCCAGGTTATGGTTCCTCATGTGCTTCATTAACATACCCATTATCCAAGCCACTGTGATCCTTCAACACTTGCTGCATCTACATCCTCTTTGCTTTGTTGGGTGTGGCAATCCCATCAGACCTGCAACCTCTGGATCTTGGGGCTCTGCCTGTAACCTGTGTAGACCCACCCAGTAACCTTTTCTCCTAGGAGGCCACACACTCCCATAGGCCTGCCCTGTTCTTGGCTTGAATAGGGTCTCTCATGCTGCCACCCTCTTGCAGCTCTCAAAGGCTTGCCTCTTTCTTCCATTCCCACCCACAAGAACACTCGGTCTAATCCCTTGTCAGAGCCTGGGCTTCCAGAAGATGGGAAGGAGTGAGACTGTGATGACACCAGCACCTGAGGCAATAGAGGGGCTGAGTGGCTGCTCCTTTGTGGGACTGTTTTAGATGTGGGCCCATTGTGCACATCTCCACACATTTTTCTCTAGTCATTACTACTAAGAGCATTTATTTAGATAAACTTTAGTGCATTTTTTATTTTATTTTATTTTTGGTTATTTTTGTGATCAGATACTTTATAAATTAAGATGTTTCACAGACATGTATAAATAAATGCAAATCAAAAGCAATGCTAAATGGTGTAGGTGTTAATATCCACATGCTTGCAACCATGTGTAATGGGGGAAGAATTTTATTCACCTTAGTCTCTTACCAGTTGTTATGGGTGGACTTGTGTCCCACTGAAATTCATATATTGAAGTCTTAACCCCTCCAACCCCCCAGTTTTTCAGAATGTGACCTTATGTGGGAATAGTCAGCACAGATGTAATTAGTTAAGACAGAATCATACATGATTGGGGTGGGGTCCCTAATCCAATATGACTGGTGCCCTTATAAAATGGGGAAATTGGGACGGACACACACACACACACACACACTGAGAAGGCCACGTGAAGAGATGAAGGCAGACATCACAGTGATGCAGCAAAAGCCAGGAAAAGCGAAAGGCTGCCAGTAAAGACCAGAAGTAGGGCAGAGGCCTGGAACACATTCTCCTTCTCAGTGCTCAGAAGGAGCCAACGCTGATGACACCTTGGTCTAGGACTTCTGTCATTTAGACTATTAAACAGTAAATTTCTGTTGTTCAAGCCACCTAGCCCATTATACATTTTATGGCAGCCTAGCCAACTAATACACCAGTTCAGGAATGTTTCACAACATCTATTTGATAACCAGAGGTACTTTTTTCCCCTTTGAGGTTGGTTGCTTTTTGTCTTTGTCATCCAGAGCAAATTATGGTCACATTAATGTCAAAGCTTCTGTTATGTGCTCTTTCCTACCTACATCCATTCTGTCACTGTCTTAAAGGGCGATTTAAGCAAACTTTATGTGCTTTGTGCTCACTCTAAATAAAAAACAGCCCTCTTACTTTAGCCATGAAGGTTTCTCATGTTCTTTATAATATTCCTGGGGGTTTGTATGACCTTTGTGCTCAGTTCAGCTATGACATTTCACGATGTCTGGCTATTGCAGGTCCACTTTATCATTTTGTGTAATCTCCCTTTTTCCAACTTCACAGATTTGTTTTCTAGTCATCAAGCCCTAAATTTAAAACAATTTTGATTTTTAAAGTATAAAATAAGAAATAAAAGCAAAACACGTTTTTATCCAGTTTTTCAAAGCTACTTTGAAAGCAGTTTAGCTGTGTGAGCATCCTAGGACCAGAGCTGAAATCATGAATTCTAGCTTTTCGATTCCTTGCACTGTCCTGGCCCAGTGGGCAAGGTCCTGGGCACAGTCTTTTTCTTGCGACAAAAACTTACCTGTTTTATTCTGACACAACTTTCACACTAATAACTATCTTCCCTTTCCTCATTTTATCTCAGCTGGGTTTAAGTTTAATTGTGTGTGTGTGTGCACGCGCGCACACACACACACACACACACACACACTGGCTTCAATAAGATTTCTCCTTCATGTAACAGAGCCTAGAGCAGCGGTTCTCAACCTGTGGGTCACGAACCCTTTGGTGGTCGAACGACCCTTTCACAGGGGTCGCCTAAGACCATCCTGCATATCAGATATTTACATTATGATTCATAACAGTAGCAACATTACAGCTATGAAGTAGCCACGAAAATAATTTTATGGCTGGGTCACAACATGAGGAACTGTATTTAAAGGGCCAGAAGGTTGAGAACCACTGGCCTAGAGGGTAGCTTTCTGGGGTTATTATGGTGACTCTACATGGTTGGCAGAGACTCACGAAGAGATTCATGGTCCTCTCAGGTTTGAATTCTCCTATCCCTAGGGAAATGTTGAGATTTTTTAGAAGGTTCATGAAAAAGTTCAGCTCATATCTAATTGGCTATAACTTGGTCACATGGTGACATTTAACGGCAAAGGAGACTTGGAAATGTAGTTCTTTGGTTAGACAGCAGTGTGCCCAGTTTAAAATTAGGGTCATTTTACTAAACTGGAAGCTAGATATTGGATATCCTCTGATAATAGAAACACACCAACTTTTCTGGTTTTCACAACATATAAATTTTTTTAACCCTGAGAGGTATTTTTTAATGAAAGATATACAAAATTAGTTTATATGGAAAAGGAAGTTTCTATAGATTTTGCTTGTACTTTTATGTCAAAAAAAAAAAAGACAACACAAAAACAAAATACAAAAAAGAATCCCAAACAACCATTTGGAAAAGAATTAAAACCTTTTTCTAAAATTGACATTCCATGAAGACATGCCACCATATTCACCACGTGCCCTTTGGGAAACCAGGATCCCAGTGTGAGAAGCAAGGCTTTAAGGTCAGATGCCAACATTATCCTACTTGCTGGCTGTAATGAATGTTTTAACTAAGATATTTGCCACAGCCCTGGCTAGTTTGGCTGAGTGGATAGAGCATCAGCCCATGTACTGAAGGGTCTTGGGTTCAATTCCTGTCAAGGGCACATATGTAGGTTGCAGGCTGTATCCCCGGCCCAGGTCAGGGTGGGTGCAGGCAGCAACCAATTGATGTGTTTCTCTCACATTAATGTTTCCCTCTCTCTGTGTGTGTCTCTCCCCCTCTCTTTCACTCTCTCTAAAAATCAACGGAAAAATATCCTCAGGTGAGGATTAACAAAACAACAAAAAAGCTGGATAATTGATGAAAAAGAAAAAAAAACTCTTTAAAAAATATATATTTTTCCACAGACATTGGCATACTGAGGACAGTCTGATAGCCATTGTGAAACAGGAATTTTGACACAAATCAAATAAGCAAAGGAACCTCTTGGAAATAACTATGACTAACAATGCTTATGTACATTCTTCCAAACTTGATAAATGGGAGAATATATATTTTGATAGTTATCACATAAGTATTAAGAAAAAACTACATTCTCAATGGAATTCTGCCTCAAAGGTTATAATGGTTAAAATATTAAAGCATATTTTAAAATGGCCTCCTGAAAGAGTAAATCAGTTTATCAGTGGCAGTAGGCATTACATATATTGCAATCTTGGGCAAAAGGTCATTACTTTTATTTGCAGCTCATTTCTTGC
This sequence comes from Myotis nattereri, assembly GCF_964212035.1. Lineage (NCBI taxonomy): Eukaryota > Metazoa > Chordata > Mammalia > Chiroptera > Vespertilionidae > Myotis > Myotis nattereri. Next base: position 56,587,729 of record NC_138080.1, read on the forward strand.
CATGATTATCTACTTGCATAGATTATCTTTTCCTTTTTTCTTTCTCTTTGCAGAGCTTTATTGAAGTATAATTCACATATCATACAGTGTACCAATTTCAAGTATATAATTCAGTGGTTTTTAGTAAGTTCACAGACATTTTTAAACAGATTTTTTAACCCTTTGGATTTCTCGTTTAATCATATTTGAAAGAGTTTGGACTTTAATTAGCGCAATATGTTGCGTTTATACTGTTTTCAAGTTTATAAGTTGTCAGTATTTTTAAAGTGCTTTTTAAAAAATAGTAATAATAGCTATGAACTTTTATGATTTGTGTTCGTAGTGATAGACTTGGAACGATCTTTCCAACCCAAACTTCATAGGACATTTCTAAATTTTCTCCTGAGACTTTTACAAACCATCAAAATTTCGCATTTTTCTTTAACAACAAATGTGCAAGGCCCACATGTTTACCTCGGCGCTCCAGCCCCATGAAATGGAGCTGTGAGGAAAATGGATGAGCCCCAAGGTGAGAGCTGGCAGTTGTCCTTATTACTTAGTAATTAAAGATGGTGTGTTACTGGTGACAGGGTCAGCTGTCCTCTGAAAAATGTTGTTTCATTTTCTCATGCCCTTTGTTCACCTGGATCAGCATATCAGATTATAGTGATACCGTTATTTTCTCTTTTTAGTGCTACTACTCCTCTTTTTACTAGGAAGCTATCTATCTTCTTTTGTTTCCAAAAATCAAAGTGTATCTACATATATTGATGAACAAGGCAGTTTATCCCCAGGGTTCATAGGAGATTTGTGTAAGTGTGGAAGAAAAACAAGTTTAAACGGTTTCTTAGAGGCCTTGTATATGGTGCAATTTATATAACTTTCATCCTGGGAATACCTTTATATGTAACGTTTTCTAAGTGTCATAATATACTTTTGAATGAGGTGAGTTACCTTGGTCCTTAAATGTAATGTTTCCACTTAAAGATGCTGTCACCTCTCTGGTGCCCCCTTATGTCGATGTGTGTAGTCCACTAGGGCCGTGGTCGGCAAACAGCAGCTCGTGAGCCAAATGAGGCTCTTTGACCCCTTGAGTGTGGCCACGAAGTTTCAATCGCACTGTACATGCACACCCGCACGTGGTATTTTGTGGAAGAGCCACACTCAAGGGGCCGCAGTTTGCCGACCACTGCACTAGGGGGCTTTCTCCCAAACCAGTGGTTCTCAACCTTCCTAATGCCATGACCCTTTAATACAGTTCCTCATGTTGTGGTGACCCCAACCATAAAATTATTTTCGTTGCTACTTCATAACTGTAATTTTGCTACTGTTATGAATCGTAATGTAAATATCTGATATGCAGGATGTATTTTCATTGTTACAAATTGAACATAATTAAAGCATAGTGATTAATCACAAAAACAATATGTAATTATATATGTGTTTTCCAATGGTCTTAGGTGACCCCTGTGAAAGGGTCGTTCGACCCCCAAAGGGGTCGCAACCCACAGGTTGAGAACCTCTGTCCTAAACCCTTATTCAGCTGATTCTTTTTGTTTGGGGCAATATTTTTCACAATTATTTTTGTGGGTTTTTTTTGGTTATAAAATTCCAAAGACTTTATGCTACTAGGAGAATGATCCACCCCCCACCCCCACTCCCACATCTATGTTATGAATACCAAAGATTAGGATCAGATCTTTCTTTCATCCAATTTTGGAAAATATATGTATCTCATTTACATACTATAAGTGAACCTTTGAGTAGAAAGTCAAATAGAATAGAAGCACCTGGGTATTTTGTGTGTGCACATATGACTGAAGCTTGGAGTTTAGGAAATAAAACACAAAAACATGTGCTAAAACCAGAGAAAAAACTTTATTAGCAAGATACAAAATATTATATGCTATAAAAATTAATAGTTTGGTGTCTAATTTGGGTAGCCTCTGCTGTGACACCAAAGGAATTGTTTCCTTGGATGCTGTGAGATTGGAGGCGGGGGTGAGGGTGGGGGGGGGGGAGGATAGCCCAGTGGAACCTCGTGAAACACTGGCTGATAAACTGATGAGCTGGAGCTCATTATTTCATCCGGACTTAAATGGGCCAGTTGTGAATCTGCGGCTGCATTTCATCATGTTTTTTTGAGCCGAGGACCTCATAAATTTTGAAACCACAACTTGTCTAGTTTATAAATGCCTTTTGAGAAGGAATCTGACCTCATGCGTATTGTGGGGATTTCACTAGGATTAATTAGCTAATATTTGCCAAATTTTATGAAGATGAAAAGCACCTGTAGGTGCTAAGAGGCATAGTCATTTTTCCACTTACATTAACACCGTAATATATTTTCGATAATGAGAGATTAACTTTAGAAACTCACCATTGAGTTTTCAACCAAATTACCCATTTTTAAAAAAACTTTCCCTCAAATTAGAATTGCAGAAATCTTGACATGGTGGGAACACAGTCTGTCTGCCTTGTCAAGTAGATAAGAGATGGTCTGTAGCCAAGCATGTAGAGGTAGCAGGTGATCACAGAGTAAAAAGCTACTAATACCACTTTGTGGCTTACTGGTAGGTATCAGGTTACAGCAAAGAGTTGAGTAAAACCTTTCCCAGTTAACAGACTAGAATTCATTTAAGAATCACTCAGTAATTTTCATTGAATTTTAATCTTTTAATTTAATTTTAATAATCCCTTTTGTTAATTGAATGAATAACTGACTTTAGAATTGGTCAGACTTCAAATCCAGTCTTCACTACTTTAGGCAAGTTACTTAAACTTTCTCAACCTCAGTTTCCTCACCTGTAGGTTTTTCTAGTTTTTCAAGAGTCGCCTGAGCTTGGTTTGCTTAAATCTACGAGTGTGCTGCTGGGTACATGGTAGGTGTCCAGCAAATAGAGGTTATCTGACTACCTCCTTTCTATTTTATTTAAAATATTACCATTTACCTGAGAAATCTCTGTGTTACTAAATTGGTATTGTGGCAGAAAGGGACATGAAAGTTTTAGAACCAAAAAGTATAAACTCTGGAGGCAATGTAAGGGAAGAAATCCTGACTGTTCTCAGGATTGGAAATTGGATGGGACATAGGGCTGGTGCTCCTCATTCACCCAGGCCTCTGAAGGTGTTGGCAATTTTGGCCTCTGATAGACCTTCATCTCTTCATTTTATTGTCTAGTCCAGTGGCCGGCAAACTGCGGCTCGCGAGCCACACGCGGCTCTTTGGCCACTTAAGTGTGGCTCTTCCACAAAATACCAACTTCTGCGCATGGGCCACGAAGTTTCAGTTGCACTATACATGTGCACCCGCACGTGATATTTTGTGGTATTTTGTGGAAGAGCCACACTCAAGGGGCCAAAGAGCCACATGTGGCTCACGAGCCGCAGTTTGCCGACCACAGGACTCTAGTCTTTTATAAATCCAGGGGTTTAAAATTTCTACGGTATTGTGAATGAAAGAGGATAACATAAAAACTAATTATACAATCAAGAAATCTGGCAGAAGTATGGTTGGAGACTATTTGAGATTATGTGCTAAAGTAAGATTTAGCACATAATTGATTGGCTGCCTCCTGCATGCCCCCTATTAAGAATTCAGCCCTCAACCCAGGCATGTGCTCTGACTAGGAATCGAACTGTGTCCTCCTGTTTCATAGGTCGTTGCTCAACCATTGAGCCACACCAGCCAGGCTAAAGTGAGATTTCAAAATAACAGAGACTGAGGACCTCGTTGCGCAATGGTAGCGCGTCTGACTCCAAAATAACAGAGACTGCATCTGGAATCACCATGTATTGACTGTGAGGCCTTGGATAAATTCCCTGAGCCAGCACAGCCCCTGGTTCACTGGTGGCATGTTAAGCTGTTGTAAGTTTCTTCCTTTGTGAATTGAGAATGGAATATAGTTCTGATTCAGTGATGCCCTCTTTACCGTTCAGACTACAGGATACAAATTTATGAATCTGGATTGGCTGTGTCGATAACTCCTAAACATTGAGGACAAGTAGCTTTGTTGCCTTTACTTAGGAAAGAAGCCTTTTTTTTCCTTATATTTTTGGGGGATGAGGAGATCTACTCTCATTCTCTTTACACTCTCCACTTGGTCATCATTGCTGTTTCTTTGGTAGAGGAAGATAAGGGAAGATGGAAGGACCAACTTCAAAGGCAGGGCAATGGCTTTGTGTCTTTCTTCCCTTTGACACGCATGATGTGTCCACTTTGCAAGCAAGAGAAATCGTAGAGTGCTAGGTGAGGAGCAGGTCTGTTTTGTGCCACAGGGATGTTCCTCTTTCCTGGAAGCTCATTCTTCTTCCTTTGACTTCTCCCCTCCTGTGATTGGAAATAGAATCTTCCCATCTGCACCCCTTAATGCCACTGTTCCGTGCAGGCTTAGTTTCTGCAGGCAGACACGGAAGTAGAACAATTCATTCCTCCCACAGCTGCTGCCACCTCTTTCCTTGTCACTTCAGTCATTTCTGTAGCAAATGCAGCCCTCCCTCCGAGTGGCAGAGCCCTGGCGGGAAGCCAGTGTTGAAATAAAAACCCATCGCTCTGGGCCCCCACTGTTGCCTCTGGAAAAGGACACGCTGGGGCATGGTATCAAGGCAAGAAAAGACCATTGCAAAGTCCAAAATCCTCCCACAAGAAAAAAGAGGCTTTAGGGGTTGCGGGTGGGAAAACAGGTTGCCTTTACCATGTGGCTAAGCTGTGCAGCTCTGCATGGGGGTAAGAGCGTGTGTTTGTGAGAAGGCAAATAGCAAGGAAATGGAGAGGGAAAGTGAAGTCTAGCAGGTTACACCTGTGCTGAGCGATGAGCCCAAACTATTTTTTCTCAGTTTGGTGATACTAATGTGACAAACAGTAGCAAGAACACGTTTTATTTGACTTCTGTGGCAGAACCCATTCACCTTGCCCCTTATCCAGGCACCCATCCATTCCTGCCCCATGGTTCTTTGGTAAAATCCACTCCCTTTGGTAAAATCAGCAGAAGGGAATCACAGAAGGGACTTGGGGAGCTCCAGTGCCTGGAAGTTGTCAGCTGATTATTGACTGCGGGGAAGAATAGCCTTCCAGAATCCATCAGTATGCTCCATAGTATGCTCCTGATTGTGAGTAATAGCACCCAGGATCCCACAGTAGTCTAAGGAACCACTGTGGTGAGTTTGAAGAGTGCATGATTAGGATATTTTTTAGATTTGGGCTACACAAAGTCAAACTTGAATTTTGAAGATTCATATATCCTAAACAAAATTAACTACAGAGCCTACATTTTAAAAACACTTCTTCTCCTGTCCACTTTTTGAACTTTCAGAAATGGAGCTTTATCTTACTAATAAACATAAATTAAAATTGAGGAAATTAGCTTTTTAAAAATATATTCCTAATTGAGCTACATTGATGTTGAAGATTATTGCCCGAACCCCACTGACATCTTTTTCACTTTAATTTAAATTTATTCCCATTACATAGCTTCTCTTTATGTAGACTTGAAAATCTAGAACTGAATTATCAAAGATTCTTATTCAGCTGTGGACTTGTCTTAGATGGTACAGCAAGACCCCACTTAACATTATCCATGAGTTTCTGTGACTTTAAGTGAAATCATGCATAACAAAACCAATGTTACCACAGGCTAATTGACATAAATAAGAGTTAAGTTCCTGTGGCATCTCATCAGTGTCATAAAGAAATGATGTTACTCGAGGACCGTCTGCATATCTGGAAAGAAATATTTAAGGTAGTATTTTAGATCCATTATGCTTTATAAATTTAATGTATTTTAGTGATATTAGTAAAGCTTGTATTATATTACTGAGCTCTTACTTCTCCTGATTGTTTTTGCTGTTGTATTAATTTACAAGGCAGACATCCTTTTAGAAGAAATTTAACTGTAAATGGTGTAAGCATTAGGCAGTGGGATTTCTCACTCCCTCCAGGAAAGGTAAACATTGTCAGGAGTGGTGAAGCATCCCCATCACAGTTTAACGTTGTCAGTCCTTGTTCTGAATGTATTGTTTAAATCGCTATGTTACATAAACAGTTGGTGTGCAAATCCTTCAATCTCTGAAGAAAAAAAAGCAACACCTGAGAAGCACAAGTCCTTCAAAGATTGACAGCTTGCATACTAAAGCAACAAAAATAATGGATAATACAACCCTTACCTGCACCAATTCCTAGCTGTGTTTTTCTATAAAGAACTCTCTCAACTTGAAATACTAACACTGGCAAACTTGAAGCTTCACATAAAGCTTATACAGATACTTTGGGGAAAAATATTTAAAAAATGCAATGTCTGTAGTTCTTATGACCTCCTGAGTCCGTGGTCTTGCTGGTTAGCGTCCATATCTAAACTGAATTATAAGTTAAAAATCAAGTGTGTTTTTGAGGATCAAACTTATTTGTCCACAGACTTGTTAATAGTGGTATAATTCACTGAACAAAGTAAAGAAAACTGAAATTTATAGAATCTTGATAAATGCAGCCAAACTAATACGTGTGTATATGTATCTCTTACTTAACAAGCAAAACAAAACAAGACCTTAGGTAGCATCCACTACTGTAAGGATTCACCGTTGCATATGGGAAAAGATAATTAATCATTTGCTCTGGTTATTACATAGGTAGGGGAAGTATTTGGTTTTGTTGACACTTTCGTTGTGGAAAACTTCTGTTACCACTTGCTATAAGCTTTCTTGCTTAACAGCAATAGTAAAAGTCTGCATCCTCTCTCCCAGATGCATAAATTATCTATTGTTTTTGGTCTGTTTTGATCTTACCCTTTTTATGCTGTATTACACTTGATAACTGACCATCATGCGTATGAAACCTCCACCTCTACTGTCATGAGAGGACACCCAGATTTCATGCAGTTCCTGTACTTCACATGTCATGACTTCCTGCTGGCACACATGCACCTGCCCTCCTTGCTTAGTCACAGAGGCACACCTCGCGGTGCTTGTGTTAGAGAATTATCTTGGTCAGTGATACTTATTCAGATGATTCCTAATCTGTAGATGTCCCTGCAATATGATACTGATTTCTCTCTCATACTCATGTGCATTTTGAAATAACATTTGCATTTGGCACAGGTATTTTGCTATGTCTTTAATTTGCTGGCTTGTGGCAATTAAAAAGAAAAAAAGAGTTCTACAATAGTTTTTATGGCAGGTAGGGTTATTCTTCATCCAATTAAAGATAGCTAATCTCTCAGGGTTGCAGTATTTTCTCTGGTTGATAATAGAGCATCCTATGAGATGACAGTGGGACGGTGGGCAATGCTGGTCTCGCCAGCTAGTGTCATTCTGCACTGGGATTTAGATTTGTTCTTGTTAGAGCTGTGTAGTGGTTGGAAGTGAAATGGAAACAAATGCAGACATTTTAATTGATAAAATGTGTAGAAAAACCTTGAGATGGAATATTTTTGCAAAAATGAGATGTAATTTTATTTTTTTGCTTTTCTAAAGATTCATCAGGTTTTTATTTTTACCATAACACTTCTCCATTTGTCCATCTATTCAAAATAATGCCTAAGTGATTTATGATGCATCTTTCAAGGACAAATATAACTAAATACATTTCCCTTTGAGGTCATTGTTTGCCTTGTTTCTGTTTGTCATCCTCAAACTCCACACTCCCTCTCTGCTATTGTATTACAACTATGCTATTGTATTTTTTTTCTGTAGCTTCTTACTTTTTGTAAGCTGCTCAAAATAGGTTCAAAGTAACATGGTTCAGTTATATTTAGTTGAATTATTGCAGTTATGAAGAAACTAATAAGCTGGAATTGTCTTAATTTTTATACTAGAACATTTTAAAGTACATTTTCCCCACTCAAATAACTATATTTTATTATAATCTTTCTAATAATTATATAGATTAAATTTTAGTCTTAAGTCAATAAATTCTTACGCCTTAATAAATCTATGATTTTTCTTTAAAAATATTAATAAAGAACATTTAATCCGATTGTTGGAAGTAGAATGAATGTTGCAGCCCTAAACACATGTTATCTAAAATAGTATAAATGTATAGTATGAAATTGGAGTCACATCCATAAATCAGAACCTATGTAACTCTAAGCATACATTTAGCTAATTATAAAAATTTACTTCACAAAACAATTTGAAAGAGTGAATTTCATAAAAACTTACTGATTTGTATTTCTCTAAATTCTGATTGATAACTTAATATGTCAAATTATACCAGTTTCTCCACCTTGTCCTTTTTGTAAAAATGTATAAGATAATATTTGTCCCTTAGGTTCCATTAAAATTGGCACTGGTCAGCATCTTACAGAAATTTGTGTACAGAAAATTAAAACTACATTTACATGGGTCATGACTTCCCCAAAACTAAATACTCTAATTTCCCCCCTTAAAGAAGGGATAAAAATAAGGTCTCACTATAAATATGTAAATGTATTTTTTTTCAATTATTGTACACAATAACTATATATATAACTAAAGATTAAGCAAACCAGTATTATTCAACCACACCAGAGACAACCACTATGAACATTTTCTATATTTCCTTCTAAACTTTTCTCTGTGTGTGTACACAATGCAGTATCCTATCTAATAATAGACAATGATTGAAATTGATCGTACCTTCACTACACCTCCATTAGCTAATCACCAAGATATGCAAATTAACTGCCAACAAAGATGGTGGTTAATTTGCATACATAAGCTTGAAGCAGCGGAGCAAAGACCGAAGGTGGCTCCAGCTAGAGCAGCAAGGGCTGTGAAGGCAGCTTCGTCCGGAGCAGCGAGGGTTGTGAAGGTGGCTCCATCCGGAGCAGCAAAGGCTGTGAAGGCGGCTCCATCCGGAGAAGCAAGGGCTGTGAAGGCAGCTCTGGCTGGAGCGGCACTGGTTTTTCTCCAGCACCCGGGACCCAGGCCTATTGCACGAATCTTTTTGTGCAGCAGGCCTCTAGTTGAATATAAGTGTGATCATGTTTTTTTTTGTTTTGTGATCATGTTTTATATTATAACTAGAGGCCCAGTGCATGAAATTCATGCACGGGTAGGGTCCCTAGCAGCTGCCAGCCAGGCCTTCCTTTATTTCATGCTGCCCCTTGGTGGTTAGTGCACATCATAGCAAGCAATCGAACTCCCAGTCGGTAGAACTCCCAAGGGGAGACTTTGCATGTTAGGCTTTTATATATATATAGATTCTCCTCTGCTTTTTTCAGTTTCCATATTGTAAGCATTTTTAATATGGGAAATATTTTTCGTGTTTGATTATAGCCCCAGCCGGTGGTCTGCGGACCACTTCTGGTCCGTGAGGTCCAAAAGGTTGGCAACTGCTAGCCTATGTTATAGTATGTTTAAGTTTTCTTTTATTGACTACTAGAGGCCCAGTAAATGAAAATTCATGCACTGGAGGGGGGATCCCTCAGCCCTGCCTGCCCCCTCTCAGAGTCCGGGAGCCCTCAGGGGCGGGAGGTGACCTGGCAATCAGGGGAAGGCAACGCCCCATCACACATCTGCTGCAGCCACTGCTGGCAGCGCAAGCCTCAGTCGACCCTGGTTACCTGAGCCTCGGGCGGCCCTGGGTGGCTGGGGAGCTGAGGGGACAGGGGGACTCTGGAGGCAGGAATGCAGCAAGGTCCCGGCAGGGCTGAGGGGTCTGGGCACCACCATCTTGTGGCTGTGGGCACTGCCATCTTTGAGGGCAGGGCAGTCTATTAGCATATTCCCTCCTTATTGGCTGTGGACACTGCCATCTTTGAGGGCGGGGCAGCAATTAGCATATTCCCTCCTTATTGGCTGTGGGCACTGCCATCTTTGAGGGCGGGGCGATCTATTAGCATATTTCCTCCTTATTGGCTGTGGGCGCCGCCATCTTTGTGCTGGCGTGAGGGTCACTTAGCATATTCCCTCTTTATTAGATAGGATTCAGGTTCATATCTTTTTCCCTTCTCATACAACTTCTATAATGTGCATATTAGTACTTCAATCTTCATCGAATTCTGACACTTTAAGATGAATTCCAAAGTTTAAAAAAAGGTGATTGTAAAGTCAAAGAGTAAGAATTTTTGAAAGTATATATTATAAAACTTTTTTATAAATGTAACACAACTTACATACTCTAATCATTGATTTTCAGTTATATAAAAGCAAAACATCCTATAAGCTTCATGAAGAAAACATGTTTAATAATCTTGTTTATCTTTTCGAAGAACCAGTTTTTAGGATCTTGTATTGAGGACAAGGGAAACACAGGAAAAGATAAACAAATGGGACTGGGGAAAAGGGAACCCAAGTGAACTGTTGGTGGGAATGCAGACTGATAGTCACTGTGGAAAACAGTATGGAATTTTTTCAAAAAATTAAAAATGGAACTGTCTAAAAGATATATCCCACTTCTGTGAAGATAGTCTAAGAATCCCAAAACACCAATCAGAGAGAATATCTTCACCTCTGTGTCCACAGCAGCGTCATTTACAAGATCTGGAAACAGCCCAAGTGCCCATCAGCAGGTGAGTGGATAAAAGAGCTTTGGTACATTTACACAGTGGAATACTACATGGCTGTAAAGAGAAGCAAAGGAACTCCTACCCTTTATGCCAGCATGGATGGACCTGGAGAGTACTGTGCTAAGTGGAATAAGCCAGTCAGAGACAGACAAATACCATATGATCTCACTAGTATGTGGAATCGAATGAACAAAATAAACTGGTGAACAAAATGGAACCAGAGCATGGACACATGGAACAGACTGACGAGTGCCAGAGCGGGGCCGGGGGAGTGGGGGTGGAGGATGGGGTGACTGGCTAAAGAAGGTGAAGGGATTAGCTAAAGAACATATATGCATAGCCTATGGACACAGACAATAATGTGGTGAAGGCCAAGGGAGAGGGAGGTGGGGATGGTTGAAAGTGGACAAAGGCTGAGAAATGGGGTACATCAGCAAGAATGTCAACATTAAAATTTTTAATTAAAAAAAAAAAAAGAAAAAGTATTCCGAAGGTGTTACAGAATCTTACAACCTGGGAACATCGTTGTGAAACAGCATTTCTTATTGGTTAGATAGAAAGTAAAGAGTGTAGGGCTTTCCAAAAGAGTTTATTTTTATCTTGCTCAGGTTTTGTTTAAGTGTTGGATAATTGGAATACTGACAACTGAACATAGTAGTTCTGAGGTGACACTGAAGATAATTTTGCATGACAGGTGGGCTCAGGCACAGTGACAACTTCAGACCACCTAGAGCAGTGGTTGGCAAACTGCGGCTCATGAGCCACATGCGGCTCTTTGGCCCCTTGAGTGTGGCTCTTCCACAAAATACCACGTGCGGGCGCGCACATACAGTGCGATTGAAACTTGGTGGCCCATGCACAGAAGTCGGTATTTTGTGGAAGAGCCACACTCAAGGGGCCAAAGAGCCGCATGTGGCTCGCGGGCCACAGTTTGCCGACCACTGACCTAGAGTGATTGTGGTTAGCTATGGAATGGATGACTGAGTAGCTAAGAGCTGGGGATGGCCAACCCTGGGAAGACCCTGTGGAGCTTTGGGAGTGATTGGCAGGTCAGAGTGACTAGATGGTGAGCCCTGATGCTGGAGGACAGAGAACGCTGGCCCATGACGCTGCAAAACTGCTCTGTAAAAATACTCATAGTAACGTTGGTACTGTCAGAGCATTGGTTACTTAAAACTTCAGTTTGCCTGAATTATGGGGAATCAGGGTTTTCTACACTAAAAATAATCATCTTTTATTGTATGATGTTTGCAGAACACTGTTTTCACAGTTAGATTTTGTATAACAGAGATTTTACGTCATTTAGATGGAAACACTCAAATTGTTTACCATGTTAAAGATTCTGTGTGATTGCCTGCATGTTTTTTAGTTATAAGAATGTTATGGTAATTTACTTTGATATCAGAAATAGGTGTAGAATTTGCAATTTATATGAGATGTAATAGAAGGCTTTTGGATTTTAATTATTCTTTGAAAATCTTCTGGATTATTAGGAAGTCAGACACTTAGTTTTCACCTCAGAACCAATGTCGACATTAGATACTTTCAAAATGAGTTCATTCTAGGAAATTACAAAACCATTTGCAAGTGATTAATAACATCGATTATGTATACTATATGGGCACACAGGTAGTTTTATGGTATTTTATTAAAGTACTGTATCGAATGAAGGTCTTCAGGTACTTACTTTTTATTACTATGTACTTTGTATCTATAAATGTAAAATATAGTATACCAAGCAGACCACTCATGGGAAAACACCTCTAAAGCTATGTGCACAGAAGCTTGCAACACCTTTTTCATGGAGACTGAATAAAGCTCTTAACTATAGAAAGGTATCCTATTTTAAGCATGGTTATGTATCTGAAAGAATGATGGTATTGTCCACAGAACTAACAAAAAACCCAAACTTTAATATGGTGCTGAAATTAGTGACTTGATCTGATGCCGCCGTGGTTTCTGGGGCGTGTGGGCAGGTTGCTGCTGCATCTCTTCATGTCACACTTGCTCTTTTTCATTTCCTCCTCAAACTACGCAGTCATATTACTTTTGAAGATCGCTTTCCCCACGTAGTCCTTTTGTTGTGCCTTTTAACGGAATCCATTTTTCTTTGTTCTCATGAGGGTTAGGCTCCTTAGTCAGGATTGGAATGGCGATATCATGCCCTTGATCTTACAATTAAATACACGTCTTTCAAGTAGAAGCTGGGATACTTGCCGCTGCTGCCAGTGAGACCCATCACTTGCTTTCCTGGTAGAAATGATGTGAGGCACCGTTATGTTGGCCTCTTTTCATAAAACATGCAAGTGTGTGCGAGCAAGGAAGGCTCGCGGATGTTCGCGTTTTTTCTGTTGAGCTTTGCAAGAAAATTGCTTTTTCTGAAGGTGTGTTTGCCATCTTTGCAAGACGGGATGCATACAGGAGAGGGAAAGCCAGGCTGCAGTAGGTAAGGAAGGTCACAGCAAATGAAATTTTAAAACTGGCATGTGAGGTACACTTGAAAACTCAGCGGAGTATAATGGAAAGGGCAGAGAATTCAGAACCAGAGCCTGGGACCGAGTTCCCACCTTCCTGTGCCATCTTGGAAAGGCCACTGAAGTTCAGTTCTCTTTCGTTTTTAAAACGGGGTTAACTGTCCTCTACCCTGCAGGCTTGTCCTCGGAATGAGAAGGGCTTTAGCATTTTGCTTTATTTACAGTAACAATATCTTACTAGTTCTTCTTAGTTTACAAAATGTAGATTAAAAAAATTTGAACTGATGCAAATTCTAGTAGGAACCATACCAAAGTGTATTATTGTTGTCCCTCAGGTTAAAATATTTTTATATATTAAAGCTTGCACTGAGTGAGATGGACTTACTACAGATTTGAAGTTTTTCAGGACTATGTTAAAAGTGATCATGTTTTATAGTTATTTTTTAATATGTATATATATTTATTGATTTCATAGAGAAAGGGAGAGGGAGGGAGAGATAGAAACATCAATGATGAGAGAGAATCATTGATTGGCTGCCTCCTGCACACCCTCTACTGGGATTGAGCTCGCAACCCGGGCATGTGCCCTTGACCTGAATCGAACCTGGGACTTTTTAGGCCAACGCTGTATCCACTGAGCCAAACCGGCTAGGGCTATAGTTATTTTTTTTTTTTAATGCATTGTTGTAAATCTGCTTACTACTCACAAGATAAAGGTTATTGGATTGCAGCCCAAAGACTTTCTAAGGACTGACACATTTCCTAACTCCGGTAAATTATCCAACCTGTTTTATCTTATTTTGGTATGGCTTATTCTTTGAAGTTGGTAAGAAAAGAGTCCAGGGTCATTTAAACAAGCAATTAAGAGGACAATTTAGTATTTATTGCCATTGAAAAGTGTTAATCTTATTTGTTGTGGATTAATGATGCGTTTATTGTCTATGCTCACAGCTTCTAGTACTTTAAAGCCAACCATTCCAACAGTTAAAATGGTTTTCTCTAATATTTCATTGTGCTACAGATCTTTAACTAAAATTATGTGCTTTAAAATTTTTAAAGCCTTTTTATAAATTTGCTGAATGCAATACTAAATGGAATTCTGAGGGAGTAATATGTTAATTTTAAAAGTATGATTATTTGTTTTGAAAAAATGCCAGCTGTAGCTAAGTTGAATCATCATTTTATGAGACATTTATTTGAATTAATGTGACATTATTTAGCAGAGTACCATATAAAACTGTATGTGACTTGTCAAGTGAGAATACATTATAGTTCTGCAGTTTCTGTCTTCTTGGTACACTCTTGCAATGGACTTTCAGAGAAATTCGTTTTCTTACAGTATTTTAGTGCCTACTGTGTGCCAGGCACTGTATTAGGTGCTGAGCTTACAGCATAATATAGTCAGACAGACAGTTAGCACTGTGCTGGTAAATGTTAGCAACTGGCTTTCTGGGGTGGGGCGGGGAGGAGATGAAGGGCCCCAACTTCTAGTGTTTGCTGATGTCTATGGTGTGAATACTCCCACCAAGACCAATTGCAAGTGACAGATGGGATGTTATTGAATGTGAACTTGGGAAAAGATGCTAAGTACTTACTATACTTACATAGTATTCTCACCATACTTGATAGAGTAAAATGTAAAACAATTGGGAAACAAGGTGGTTTTAGTATAATATTACCTTTTTAAGGTAATTAATTGCAAGCTTATAGACAGTTTTGCATATTAAATAAATATAAACATGAGCTCCTGAAGCAAAATTCCACGTATGTTTGGCTTAGTGCTTTGTATCTAAGGGCATTCATAAAGTACAATTTCTTAGTGATTTTGGTATAAGAGATATTTCAGTAGATCCTCGGTGTCATGCACACATCTCTCGTGTTCTGAGTCTCCATTGTCAGATGTCACCCACCAATCTCATTTCATCCTCATACGAATCAGTAAGTTAATACTTCAGGCAATTATGTTGAAAATTATAAATACAATAGAAATATACAGAATAGCGATTGATTTCTAGCTTACTTTCTAATAGACAATATGTTTAAACTGCAATGTTAGGTCTGAAATCACAAAAAAATGACTGCCCCAGAGATTATCCCACAAAGCCATGTTATGTAGGAAAATTCCTTCAAAGTAGTTGTCATTTCTCTTTGCCAAGTTTTATCGTTTTGCATTTCTTACCTAAAATGTTATAACAATTAACGTTCCTACTGTCTGAATATGACTTGGTTCCTTATAATGAGGTAGGAAGAGAAAAAAATTTAAATTAAAAAAACACAAAACACAAAAATAAAAAAACAAAAACACAAAAATAAAAATATTTTTGTTAAAGTGAAAAGCCTTTCTCTTATACTGTTAGGATATTAACATGTAAACTAGGGAGATAGTCTTAAATGTTATTTATAAAGCTGTTGTATTTAATCCATTAATTCTATTAAAAGGGACACACGGTTATAAACAAGTATTATCTCTTAACTAGGAGCTTACCCGCTACAAAATTCCTTTTATCTTTTCATTTGCCCCATAAGGCATATGTGTGCTATAATCTATTTTTAATGTTTTGCAGCATATTTATAGGGTGAAATTATACATTTAAATCTATGGTATGTGTTTGGAAGCCATCTGTTAGAACTTATTGGAAAATAGAAACTTCCTTCTTTAATGTGTTTCCTTATTTGGGGGATTTAAACATTTAATGTTATCCTTTCTAATCCATGACTGAAAGAATGAGAAACATTGAAAATGAGATCTATTACTTTCCCACAGGGGGATTCAAACTCTACTGCTTTGTATTTTGTCATATTTTAGAATCCTATATAATAAAGAGGTAATATGCAAATTGACCATCACACCCATGTGGACACAAGATGGCCACCACAAGATGGGCAGTAGGGGGCGACGGGGCCAGCAGGGGAGGGCAGTTGGGGGTGACCAGGCCGGCAGGGGAGGACTGGCAGGGGAGGGCAGTTGGGGGCGATCGGGCCGGCAGGGGAGTGATTAGGGGGTGATCAGGCTGGCAGGCAGAAGTGGTTAGGGCAGCTGTGGGCAAACTACGGCCTGCGGGCCGGATCCGGCCCGTTTGAAATGAATAAAACTAAAAAAAAAAAAAGACCGTACCCTTTTATGTAATGATGTTTACTTTGAATTTATCTTAGTTCACGCAAACACTCCCTCCATCCTTTTGTTCCAGCCCTCTGGTCCAGTTTAAGAACCCGTTGTGGCCCTCAAGTCAAAAAGTTTTCCCACCCCTGGGTTAGGGGCAATCAGGCAGGTAGGCAAGTGAGTGGTTGGGAGCCAGCAGTCCCAGATTGTGAGAGGGATGTCTGACTGCCAGATGTCAAACCAGCAGTCAGACATCCCCCGAGGGATCCCATATTGGAGAGGGTGCAGGCTGGGCTGAGGGCCCCCCTCCCCCCGCATGAATTTCATGCACTGGGCCTTGTTGTTATGATTTAGCAAGGCAGCAAAATTTTGTGTCCAGTTAATAGTAAGTTTTTAAATGTGAGGATATGTTAGAGCAGTGGTTCTCAACCTTCTGGCCCTTTAAATACAGTTCCTCATGTTGTGACCCAACCATAAAATTATTTTCGTTGCTACTTTATAACTGTAATGTTGCTACTGTTATGAATCGTAATATAAATATCTGATATTCAGGATTGTCTTAGGCGACCCCTTTGAAAGGGTCATTCGACTGCCAAAGGGGTCACAACCCACAGATTGAGAACCACTGTGTTAGAGGAATATTCATTATAGACTTTCCGAAGATATAGGAATAATCTATTTATTTGAAAATTTACTCAGCCATTGGAGAAGGGGAAGTAGGGGTGGATTCAGAAATGAATTCAGCAGAGACCCTGATTTCAAGGAAGTTTCATAGAGCTGTAAATATGCATAATCATTGATTACCAAGGGACATAATGAGTCTGAAAATAGGGGTACAGAATTTTGTACAAATTGATCACAATTTGTTTGGGTGTAGTCAGTCAATTTGTAGGTAAATTAGTAGGAAATTTATTCTACTTATTCTCCCAGGCTTTCATCCCTTTAGAACTGAATCAGTATTTGTTCTCTTTCCTCAAATTTTGTTTCATATTATCTAGGAAATTTTACCGCTTTAAAAAAGTATATGAATCCCCCCTTCTCAATTGTGAAAACTTTTATAGATGACTTTTAATACTGTAATATCCTCCCTCAAGAATTGCAAGTACAGATATTTCACTGACTTACTGCAGCGATTTGCAAAGGGTGTGCCACAATAATTTTTAAAACATGAAATACTTGACTCTTTAGTCAGAGTCACCAGCCTCTTTTCCCTTAGATTGTTTAAAAAAAAAAAGTGACAACAGCCAACATAGCAATAGCCATCTGGTGTGAATGAATCAAAATTATACCTTTTTTCTTTTTTTGTCAGATTGGCAAAAAATAATTATGTATTGGTGTGCCTAGAATTTTAGCAATTTGTTTATGTGTGCCATGAGATGAAAAAGGTTGAAAATAACTTACTTACTATAAAAGGTTAGGGCAGGAATAGGGAGGGGGGCTCTTCTGGTACAAGAGCTATGGGTGCTGCCTTCACCATTGCCGTCAAACCACCAACAAAGGAAGGACAGACAGACACACTGAGCACCGCTGGCTCAAAATCCGTGTTAGCACATATTTCCAATTCATATTTAAGTTTTTATAAGTGAAATAATGTGTGGACATGTTGCATAGAAAGTGATGACAAAATACTTCCAGGTCAGCAAATCCTCAGTGTACATCTTAAAGTGAAATCATACTTTCTCGAGTTCACTAAAATCAAGAATCTTGCATCCCAGAAGTTTTCATTTAACAGATACTCAGTTTTCTTTTTTGGTTAGTATTCTTCCTGTATTTATTCTCAATATTAAAGTATAATGTACTAGTGTAAAGGAAAGTGAAGTAGAAAAATGTGTTTTACTTGTGCCATAGTATAAAACAGTCATTTCATGCTACTCTCTGTAGCAGTCACTAGCCATATGTGGCTGCTGAGCATGTAAAATGTGGCTAGTGCTACTGAATAACAGCTTTTAAAATTTATTTTGGTTTAATATGGGTAGTGGCTACTGTATTGGATAGTGTGTCTAAATAAATATATTCAGGTGGTATCTGGTCTTATATAGTAAAATAAAGAAAATGTCCTTTGCATTTATGTATGAGGAAGTGTAAATCTGCCTGTAATCATTGCCTTTAATGTCATTTAAATTTTCGATTTTAGCAATTTTATTTTTTAAGTTATTTTTAAGTTAAGGTTGTATTGAAATAATTGATACACATGTAGCTGTAAGAATTAATTAAGATCCTGAATGTCCCCCAGTTGTAACATTATGTAGAATTATAGTACAATATCACAACTATAAGATCAATATAGCTACAATGAAACCCCTAACTACCCGTATTGTGAAGTTATATTTTGTGTGTACTTGATCTAATGCTTAGGTTATTTAGCGTAATAGCCACCTATAAAAATATTCACCCTGCGGCTCAGTTGTTTCTGTGCATACAATGAAATGGGCAGCTGGTTCAGACCCCCTTCTATTTGTGATGTTAGAAACTGTCATATGTTGTTCCATTTATGTTATAGGCACATGTGTGTTTTTTTAATTGGTTGGATCACTACTGAGCATATTGAAGTCATAAAGACAGTGCATCATTAAAAACAATCCCGTTTTCTTAAGAATGAAGTCATTTGGTTTCAATGATTATGTGATTATGAAGGTATAATGTTCTCAGTGTGAAGAAAGAAAACAAATAAAAGATCCTAATTAGACAGTGTTCTCTTCTACTATTAAATATAATGGCATAAAGTATTACTTGTTTGTTTTATCCAATCTAGAATCTTTTATAGATCTTAGAGAATAACTGTGAATATGGCTTTTTGAGTTAATTCCCAGAAATGTAGTAACATCTTAAGTGATGCTGAAGCATAGATAAGTAAATTGACAATAAAAATATTACTTTCATCCTTCAAAATAATATTTTAAAATAATAGATGTTTGTTTAGATAAATGGTTTAAAGAGAAAGTGAATCCCGTAGGATATTTTGTGACCTTCTTAAGCTCATCCTAAGGTCTGCCAAGCCCTGTTTTGGTGAACCAACTTCATTCTTTTTTTTAAATCAGCTCATATTAAGAATCCCTCTGCTTGAACAAATTGAGCTATGTTTTGTGTGCCTGCTGTATTTCTGGATGAAAATGGGTTGATTCTGAAAGAAAACATACACCTTTTCTAGCTCCTAATAAGCTGCAGTGCCTGTGTGTCCTGAGTCCTATGGAGATGGGAAGAGGCATGGGAAAGCAGAACAGCCTCTGACCCACCTGCTGATGCTCTGAGCTAGTGCCTGTGCTGGGGGTGCGGTGAAGTGAAGATGAATTAGTCAGTGGGACCATTTCTTGTCCTTGTTGAGCTTAGGGTCTAAGAGGAGAGTAGGCACATGTGCAGGGGTGGGCAAACTTTTTGACTTGAGGGCCACAGTGGGTTCTTAAACTGGACCGGAGGGCCGGAACAAAAGCATGGATGGAGTGTTTGTGTGAACTAATATAAATTCAAAGTAAACATCATTACATAAAAGGGTACGGTCTTTTTTTTTTTTTTTTTTTTTTTTTTTTAGTTTTATTCATTTCAAACGGGCCGGATCTGGCCCGCGGGCCGTAGTTTGCCCTTGGCTGTTAGACGCATTCAGGGTGAGGGTGTAAGCGAGAGAGAGCCTGTCCGTCTTGGTGTTTGCTGGCACTGGGGCATGCCCTGACAAGATAGGCAGTATCTCTGTCAGCCAAAGATGGCAAGAGCAGGCATTCTAAATGGAACAGTTGACAGGGACAATGGCCCAGGCCAGAAATATTAGAAAGGTTTGTGTGCTTAGTTTCTGGAGTAGAGGGCACATACAGGGAATTAGCATGAGGACGGAGAAAACTAGGTACCGCCGGAGCCTGATTCGGACAATCTTCAGTCAGGGCCACGGCTTTTGGGCATTTCTCAGGACAGTGCTTATTTTCATGCTTAAACGTCCTTAATTCACTCAGTCTTCTGTATGTTCTACAGATTCTCTTCCCTTATATCAGCATATCTGAAACATTAATCGCATTCCAGGAAAGATGACCTTACAGTATATCTTATTTTAAAGATAAACTTTCATTTTGTGGGAGGTCTAAAATCAGGTAGAAGTTCATGATCCTCCCTCTCTCTCTTTTATCTTTCATAGTTTTCATTTTTGTGGATATGTTTAAATAGATTTTTAGCTATTTCATAATTTCGTCAGTATTTAAATCATATGAGACTTCTTATTTTATTGTCATTTGATTAATGGCGTTACAAAGCAACATTTTTAAATGTAATTGGAGAGATCTAAGAGGAAGTCTTGAACTAGAATGAAGGTACAGATAATATAATACTAAATTTGAAATTTAGATTATCCACAGTTTAGGTGCTGCATTACATTACAGTAGAACACAGGATCAAGGGCTGTTTGGTGAGGGAGTAAGTGATGATATGTCTGAATTCTTTCCAGATCATTTAAACCCTGTACTGTAAAAAATAGCAATGCACTGGTTGTCTGTATATGGGAAAAGAAAACACCACATAGTTATATGTATGATATACATTAAATTACCAGAAATTCACTTATGGAACTACCACGCAAGACTTATCCAATGCATGAGATGTAATTGGAGATTAATACTGAGTGCTGAACATGTCCCTAGTACTCTGCCAGCATTTATCTCAGTGAATCATCAAAACTATAAAGCAGGCACGCTCCCATTTTACAGGTGAGGAAGCTGTGGCTTGAGCCAGTACTTGTCTAATTCGAGTTCGCACACTGCTCACTAGGACACCTCCATTTGAATCTAGTTCTGTTTGCCTGAAGAGATGGGGCTCATAACCAGCAGTGATTTCACTGGATCAGTTTTTGAAACCGTGTGCAGGTACCTAGGAGGACAGCCAGTAGGGCCAGATCCTGCATCTGGGGGAAGGTTCATGGAGAAGAGCGGCTTTGAGTACCAAAGGCATCCTGAATGACGCTGAAGATGGGCCCAGGTCACATAGGGAGGACTTTGTTCTGATGCAGGTCGGGGCAGCCAACAAGCCAGGGCCATGTGTTGGTCGAGGACTTTTGTAACCATTACTTCTGGAAAATCTGAAATGATGATATCTAACAAGTATGTCACCAGAGTGACGTCTTCCTTCACTAGAGGCAGTGAGTGGGTCCTGTGTCAGGGGTGTGCTCTTCCTCCTCTCCTTGCCTCTGAGACATGCTGAGTGTACATCCCAGACTCTATGCTTTACGACAGACATAGGAAGCCCTCACATGGAACCAAACCCTCTCAGAGTAGAGGTCAGTACCAGTTGTGATTGTAAGAAAGTAACTTAAAATGTCAGCATGTTAGGTGAACATATATTGTTAAGGCATTTTCGGTCAGTAGTGGATGGGAGGAGAGAACACATACAAACACTGAAGGGACCTTACCATAGGTAAGCCCCACCTATGGGATAATAGTCAGTGTCTGGAGGTTCCCAAACAATCTTTTCTTAGATTCTTAAATGTTCACAGCACACTTTGATGAGCTGCCCTTTTATTCAGTGGATTCTGATACTGAGTTTGGTCTGAGGACGGCCATAACAAAATCATTTTCCTGCACATGCCCAAGGGAGGAATTTGATCTAATAAATGAATGGTTATAAATTAACTGGTTGGGTGGTTTTACGTGTGTGTGTGTTTTGTTTGTTTGTTTGAGAAGGGTTTATATTTAGTTTGATATTCCTATAATCAATGTTCTGATATTATCCATATTACATATTATCCATATAATATATATTACACATACTCATATGCATAGTATGCTATAGATGGCATAATATATGTACATTATTTTTTTCTGTATTTGTCAGAGAAGGGTATAAATTTTTTTTCATTAAAATTGTAAGTGAAGTAAAAAAAACAGAAATGCTTGCCATGAGTTCCAATGTTCTTTTTGTTTATTTTTTAATTCTTACCCAAAGACATGTTCATTGATTTTTAGAGAGAGGTGAAGAGAGAGAGAGAGAGAGAGAGAGAGAGAGAGAGAGAGAGAGAGAGAGGAGAGAGGTGAGAGAAACACTGATTGGTTGTCTCCCATACACACCTTGACTAGGGATGGAACCTGCAACCTAGATCTGTGCCCTGACTAGAAATAGACCTGAACCCCTTTGTTGTACAGGACGATGCTCCACCACCTGGCCAGGGCTCAGTGTTCTTATTTTAAGATTTTTCAAGGTCTTTTAATCATGAAGTTAATTGTTATTCTGTTTCATATCCTACAGTCTTTCAAAAGCTCTAAATCAATATATATTTTAGTATCCGTTCAACTGTTACTCAGTATCATCTCCGTATCCCCTTTACCTATCATAGCCCTGGTATCTAGAAGTCAGTGAGTACCTTTGAATTTCTTGTTTAAGAGAGTATTATAAAATAGATTCCTTCTAAAAGGTTATCCATTAAATACAGTTTTTCTATAGATATTAACCCTGGCCTATCAAAGTTACGGCCAGTTCCACTGCTCAGTGTCTGGCAACAGCCCTGAGTAGTCCACAGATCTTTGCGAGCTGGGATACACTTAGGAACTCAGTGTTTGACTATTAAAATTCTCTCTATTCTGATCCCTTACCCTCATTCAAACCACAATCTGAGAGAAACCTCCTACCCTGGCCACCAACCCGGAATGGATTACTTTTGGACTGTAAAGATTCTTGGACAAGGATTGAAGATCTTTACTTTCCAACTTTATAAATTAGTACAGAAAATGTTGTTTAAAATATTAGAATTTTCTCTTTTAGATCCCTTTTTAAAAAGTGTTGTGTATCATAATAAGGGTTTAGCAATATACACATGACATTTTATGCCTGTCTTCTTAAAATATGATTACATAAAGCAACAGATGTTTAGTGGGCATTAATACATGCCAGACAGCGTTTCAGTTAAGAAACCATGAGAGGTAAATCTAGAACGGGAATGATTTCTTACAGACACTATCAGAATGGTAGCTGATTTGCATGAATGAAGTAGTTCATCCTTTCTATGCTAAATGAAATAGTGGTAATAGAGTATAATGCCAGAAATAATGCTAATATAATATAATAAAGACCAAAAGAAGACAACTTAAAAAAATAGGAATGTAATAAGAAAGTATATTCAAGAAAATTAAGGTTACTCCAAATAGAGAAAAGAAATACATTACTAGGAATGTAGCAATACTTCGTAGGAATTACTACAAAGTAAAGTTGAGAATAGCAATGCTACTTCAATGGAAAAGTCAATGTTTTGAAAAATTTTAAGAAAGTAAAGGAAAACTAACTAAACATCACTAATAATAGTGTGAAAAGGTCAAAGAAAAAAACTCAAGTAGAATCACTTCACTATGTATAAATACAGGTGAGAATTGAATGAAACATGCTTGCAAATAAAAATTGGTTATCAACTAATAGACAGGCACATAGTGAAATATCGATAGTAACAGGAAAAGATATAAATGTTTTGTCAAACTTCAAAAGTAAGACTAATACATATAAAAAGTATTATAGTAAACTAATTCATATAAAAAGACTATAAAGAGCAGTCCTCTAAGATTTCATCTCCTAAAACATAAGCACAGATACGTCTTTGGAAAATAATATGTCAAAAGGTTGAATTTGGGATATTGTCCATATTCTTTTCCTTATAGTAGAGCAAACTTGAAATTATTGACATAAAGACTCAAGTCGTTAAAACTGTTTTAGAATTATTAGAAAAAAGTTCCAAGCCATAATGTAGTTATAGGTTTATAATTTGCAGGGGAAATAACTTTTTGGAAATAAAATCAAAATCGAAGAAAGCACGTTTTTGCCTTTAGATAATGTGGATTCTTCAACTTAGTTAGAAAATGGCATAAGAGTAGATGTCAACCTAGAAAGCTGATTTGTTATACGTGTCATCTTGCAATAAAATGCTGACTGACTTAATTTTTAAGTATACAAGTGTTAAAGGCAGGTAAGTATACTAAGTTCTAGGAAAGGAAATAACATAGAGATGAAAAAATCATTTTATTGCTCAGTAGGCATTGAGTATACCTCATTTAAAAAACGTTTATGAAATATATCAAATTTACAGGAAGTCAACAGAAGCATGTCATGCACACTCGTTACCAAGATTTAACTGTTGTTGACTGTTGTATTTATGTCATCTTTTTTTTGGCTGTAAGAATTAAAGGTGCCATTACTAATATGATGGTTTTTTAATCTCTAAATATTTCAGTATTCATCTTTTAAGAAGTATTTTTTTCTACATAATATCCTATATAATAAAAGGCTAATATGCAAATAGACCGAACAGCGAAATGACCAGTCGCTATGATGCACACTGACCACCAGGGGGCAGGTTGCTCTTCCATAGGGGGAGCGCTGCTCAGCCGGAAGCCGAGGTCATGGCTGGTGAGTGAAGAGGCAGTGGGGGGAGCCTCTCCCACCTCTACGACAGTCAGACATCCCCCAAATGCTCCTGGACTGCAAGAGGGTGCAGGCCAGGCTGAGGGGGAACCCCCCCCCCCCCGAATGCACGAATTTCTTGCACCAGGCCTCTAGTACTATTATAATAATACATAATAAAATTATTAATTATTGCATACCCAGTTCACATTTAAATTTCCCATGGTTGTCTAAAAAATGCCTTTTTACTTGTATAGAAGACTTGTACACACCAGGATCTAATCACAAGCCATATATTCTATTTGTTTTTTATGTCTTGTAAGTTTCTGTTAGTATACTTGTTTCCCTACCCCACCCTCATTTCTTTTCATGTACATTGACTTGTTAAAGAGTGGGCCAGCCCTAGATGGTTTGGCTCAGTGGATACAGCATAGGCCTGCGGTCTGAAGGGTCCTGGATTTAATTCTGGTCAAGGGAATATGCCTGGTTGCAGGCTCGATCCACAGTAGGGGGTGTGCAGGAGGCAGCCAATCAATTATTCTCTCTCATCATTAATATTTCTATCTCTCCCTCTCCTTTTGTCTCTGAAATCAATAAAAATACATTTTTTATAAAAGAATGGGACCTATTTTAAATCAGTGATCTTTTTCTCTTCCCCAAGCATTCTGTTAGCAATAAAGTTATTTATACACACTAGAATCTTGCACCAGAAGCCTAGTATATTAAGTAGAAGGCATGAAACAGATAAAGGAAACTGCTCTGATTTAGGCAGGGCTGGCACACCTGTCTCCCAAAGACACCCCATTTCTAGTCCCAGCCATCTTCCTGATAGGACCCTAGGATTTGGCACAATTTGAAGTACCCAGTTGTAAACCAGAGAAGCAAAGAAAGGAGCAGACAGAGTGAACAAGAGAGAAAAGTAAAGTAGCTAGGCAAGATTCAAATCTTAACAACCTTTTCTGCTTTCCAGCGCAATTGGCTGGTACCCAGAAACCCTGTGCTGAATGGAAGCATGAGGACAAGTTGACTGAGGGGCCACTTACTGGCCTTTATGCCACAAGTAAACCCCTTCCTGATTATTCCTCGTAGCATGACAGCTCCACATGGGCAGTGTCTAACAATGCCTGGCATTAGGCATGCTCAATTAATGTTGGCTGAATAAATGTATGAATGAATTATGAGTGAACTAATTGTTACAGAGCACCGATGTTATGTCAGGCTTTGTGGTGCTCACACAGTTAATAAGATGTTCATGCATTACTATGTCCTTAGGAGGTAGGCATTACTATCACCCTCTTACTTATAAACAAACTAAGCTACAGAAAAGTTTGTATTTGCCTAAAATTATTCAAACCAAGGTCTGGGAAACTCTAAAATTCATACCACTGGTTTTTGTGCAACTAGGAATAGCTGGGGGAGCCAGATTTTAATTTTCTGCATGCTACTTATAGACTGTTTCATTTTATGGAAATTATTTTTTTCTGTTTTTTAATCTCTTTACGAAAAATGTAGTTAGTTAAGTATGTTTTCATGGACCAATTATGAAGATAATTTTGATATAAGTAAGTAAAACTGTTGTAGGAAAAAACTCAATGTCTATCCCAAAGTATTATCTACTACCTACTATAATGTTTCGCATGTAGGTGGCACTTTTTAAAAGCTTCTTGTCTGACAATAACAACTTCTGAATGATAGAGTTTATACATGCTATTTTGTGCATGCTATGTTTTTGTAGGGCTATGTAACCAAAACCATTATGTAGTATTAATAATACACACCCAGGGAACTGTGTGCAATATTTTATACCAGAACTTAGTTGACTATACTAGTGAACTAAAGTGAAAAAAAAAAAGTGGTACCTGATTATTTTACCACATAGTTTTCTTTTTAATGGTGTCTGCCTTAATGGAGTTTGAATTTTTTAAGTATAGTAATTTTATAGGGAAACTTTGACAATTTAAGTTGGCAATTCCAAATCGGCCCTCTCATTGTGTTCACTAAAGTGTTCTTCCAAAAATAAATGAGTAGGCTGGCATTGTGTTTTAAACATCAAGCTAATTTTGGTTAATTATATAAATCCGAAAAAGCCATGGGCAAGGCAGCTATCCAGTTTTACTAGATGATGATCAGTGAAATTGTAGGATCGCCTGCTGAATGGGGCCTATCAGGCTAATAACCTGAGCGCATTGTGTCCACAAGGACAGTGCCTGGCCGGGCATCAGATAGGAAGCCTTCCCAGCGCTTAATGAGGGGCTTGTGAAAGCTTGCAAAAGAGGGTACAAAGTTAGAAACAGTAGTAATATCTCTGATCGGAATTCAAAAACATCAGAGGGGGGAAATGGTTACCATGCATAGCTAGTAATTCTCTGTTCGGTAATGGAAAGCTGGGGGAGCGGCCTCCTAGCCATCCCTTACATGCTCCTTGTCTCTCATTGTTGTTTTATAAAATGAGGGTGCCACATTATGTGGAGCTTTCATTTAAATTACTTGAAATTAGCATTCTGCCACCAGCAAGCAGGAAATACAGATGCAGAATGAGAATGTGGTGCAGGCAAGAGAGTCTGGGGCCCTTGACTCTCTAAGGACTTTCACATTCAGAAAAGAAACATGACTCCCTTTGTACAGCATTGTATAGTAATAATGGGCAGAAGTTATGCTCTGCACTTTCTGCTGTCACTGAGTTCAGTTGGTGGATTTATGTTGCTATCTATAAAATAAGAGGTTGGACTTATTAAAATGCTTTTGTGAGATGACGGAGATTTCTTGAGTCCTCTAGCCCTTCTGATGCCCAGGAGAGGTTGTGTGCAACCTTTGAAAAAACATCCTTGTGCCTGACAATTGTGTGATTTTCTCATTTTGACTGAGTGATTGGTGGTTATCTCTTGGATTTATTCAGGAGAAGGGCACATCTCTCTTCCATCCAGATTCCATTGGATGAGCCAAGAGTGACTATTCAGGCTATTTTATTTCATGAAATTACAGATTTGACTGAACTTTCTTTCATTGACCATCTGGTCATTGTGAACATCCACGTTGTTAATTGTAGAAGTGAGTCACAGAGAATTTCTATTGCTGTGGCCTCTAAACAATTGATTTGTATAATTGGATTATTTTCATCAGCGTTGTGCAATCTGATTTTTACTCACCTATACATTCATGAGCACTTGCATGAAAATACTCCAGAAGATAGCAGAGACAGATTTAAAAGCCTTTCACAGTAGCTGGGATTTTTTGTTGTTGTTAATCCTCACCTGAGAATATTTTTTCCATTGCTTTTTATAAAGAGTGGGAGGGAGGGGGAGAGAGAGAGAAAGGGAGTGAGAGAGAAACATTGATGTGAGAAAGACACATCAATTGATTGCCTCCTGCATGCTCCCTGACCAGGGCCAGGGATCAAACCTGCAACCCTTTGGTGTGCAGGCTAATGCTAACCACTGACCCACACCCCAAGGCATAGCTGAGGTTTTTAAAGGTATTTCCTAGTTTGCTCTGGTATGATTATCAACTGGCTTTGTAATGTTCTAATATCTTAGCAATTCATCATGTCCTAAGAAAATGTATTCCTGTTCACTGAGGTCGTTTATAGAATTTAAATTGCTGGCAGAAATTTAAATAACAGAATTATTTATGCTACACACCCAGGCTGGTCCTGCAATGTCACTTTAAATAAAGCAACAACAAAATCCCAGTTATACCTACTTAACATATCACTTCCCAACTCTCCTGATCCCGTGTTATTTATAAAACAAATGATATATGACATTTCACGTGTTTTTAATCTTTTAAAACACACATGGTAAGACCATTCTTTGAATTAAACTAACATGTTGTTAGTTTAACATGAATTTATTCCTCTACAAAAAATTCCATAAAAGATAAATGTATTTTATAATATGCCATAAGTGTTTAATAGATTCTCAGAAATTTTACGAGGAAGCATCAGACTTCTTAAGGTCTCAGTGTATTTGACTGTGGCTTACATTAGCTTGTCACATCCCCAGTGGAAAGGACAGCAGGGCAACTGTAGTGTGTGTGCATGGAAGGAGTCCTTTGATTTGAAAAATTGAGGTACGCTTCCTCTGTTGCCTCTTCAGTGAGTCAGGCTTGTTGCTTCTCATATTGGCATCAGTAGAGTCTGCACAACCTCAGCCTCATTCTTCAGAAGGGTCTGTTTTTCTTTGTCTTCAGTAATACAAGTCAGGAATTAGAAAGCCCAGAGCAATTTTGAGTACATCCATTCCATGACAAAGGCTGCTGCCAGGGAAAATCACTGTGTTCTTGGGCAGAAAACATGCTGAGCTCTGGTGTCCTGCCCTCCTGGGTTCCCCTTTTTGGTATGATAATGCCCATGACAACCCTAGAGTAGGACTCTCAGGGCTGCTACACCTCCCATCAGAGATCTGGACTCTGGAAATGAACCATATGTTGTGTGATCCAGAGAGGCAGTTGGCCTCTGAGTCTGACTAGCCTGGGTTCAAGTCTGCTTCTGCCAAGTACCCGTTCTGTGCCCAGAGGGTAGTTATATTTTGCTTTTTCTGGGCCCGAGTTTCTCATCTGTAAAATGAGAACAATGATCTATAGCAGGAAGACTTGTTTGTAGAACAAGGCTCTAGAGCCCCTCAGCCTGTTAGGTTCAGCACATGCTAATTTCCTTCCTCTTCCCTTTGAAGGTCAAAAGGTTTGGACAGTGGCCTGGGATGACTGTGCTGTGGGCCAGTGTGCCATCTGATGGCAGACAGCACGAATTGGAGCTGTGCTTGTCAGTATAAAATAAAGAGTGGCTCACAGGATAGAAAGTCATGGGTCTTTTCACCTCCTTTGCTGGTCAGAAGGCTGTAACAGTAAGATTCCTTACGGCGAGATAAACTAGCAGGAATCATTATAGTAAATAATCTGAACGTATTTATTCACTTACCTGATTTGTTATAGAAAGAAAGCAATCTATTATTTCTCTAAATCAGCGGTTATCAGCCTTTTTAACCTCATGGCACCCATACACTAATTGCTAAGATTTTGTAGCACACCAAAAATATATGTATTTTGCCAATCTGACAAAAATATAGGTATAATTTTGATTCATTCACATCAGACAGTAATGTTGTGTTGGCTGCTGTGATTTTTTTATTTGACAATTGAAGGATAAAGAGGCCAGTGCCCCTGACTGAATAGCCAGGTATTGCGTGTTTTAAACATCCTGCAGCACACCTGTTGAAAATCACTGCTCTAAGGAAAGATCACTGACCTGTGTCCAGGCTTGGTTTTGCCATGAGCTGTCTATGAAAACTCAGACGTGTCCATCAGTCCTCTGGTTTATTCATTTGTGCATTTACATCAGCAAACATACATCCTACTTTTCCTGGGGACCCAATAATTAGTGGGTCAACCCCATCCTCTAAAGGAGTGAAAATGCTTACAGGGGATACATGTGTGCAAGATAACCCAAAGGAATAAATATCAGGAGAAGTTTTCCGCACTGAGCCCTCCTCGGTGCTCCTTTAGTGCCCCATCCCTTCACCTTTACATCGGCCTATTCTTCTTTACAGCCCTCCCTCTCAAGTGCTCTAAGTACATGGTAGAAGGTCCGTTAATTATTTCCTCAATGAATTTAATTGGCATAGGAACATCTTCAAAGTAGTCATTCCCAACCTGGGCAGAGATGGGCTGGTAAGCAACCTTGGCCTCGGTTGTCTTGTGACATGAAGGGATCTGTGTCCTTTTGAATTTCAATGGTTCCTACGATTAAAAATTGAATAATGATTTACTAGAAACTGATGCAATCAAATATGAATTAATGAACTAAGTTATTTGTTGTCTAGGCAGCAGTTAGGAATTAACCAAGAATTGAATTACAAGTTGCTGTTTTTTTATTGTATAGATTGCATAATTAGCATTTTTTGTTATATTCTGAAAACGGGGAGAAAAACTTTAAGCACCTTTTGCCAGTTGAGCTGCAAAAAAGGTCAGATAAGGAACTGCATATATGACTACAAATGCAGTTCAACTTAAATCATCTGAATTTGAAGCTGATACTTTTTAGATTTCTTGATAGTCTTTCAAGATTCCTAAAACACTTATCAGTAGCAGTGACAGTGGGAAAACACTGGGAACTCTTGGAGTCATTGTCACTTTTGTTTCCCTTATCAGTGGGTTGTTCTACAAAATATTCCTTGACATGAAGGAAGCAATACTTATAAGTTCTAAAGGTTACAAACTTGGTATTGGTTATTTAAAAGCTTAGTATTTGGAAAACCTCATCTTTTCTTGCAGTGTTGTCATTTCTATAGAAATCACAGTTTTCTGATCTTTGCAGTCATGTGTAATTGCTAAAATTGGTTTACCTGACCATACTCTTAAACAAGGCTATTTTAATTTTTATTTACTTAAAGTTATCTTCTTTCTTCATGTGCTTCTTCTTATGGTCAGAATGATGCAATTATTCTGATTCTTTCCTCCTTCTGGTGCTGTATGTTTGCTCTTGTAGCACATAGAATGCTTAAAATAATTTTTCCCTATACCTTGCTAGGTATGATTTTTTTCACAACTGTATGTTTTCTTTCTTTTGCTTCAAAACTTTTCACTTCGTTGCTTTCTCTCCCTTATATTACCTACGTGGTTCTTCACTTTCATTCTCTTTTGTTTCTCTTATCAGCTTTTAAATCCTCTTCCCATTAATGGCATGTATACTTATATTTCTCTTCCATCTATCTCTTTCTTAATATTCTGTCTTTAATCTACCTCTGTCTTTAAACCTTCTCAGAAGACAGAGCTAGGGATTAAATGAGATGAGAATTATTTTTAAAAAAACTTTAGTCTACAGGGGATAAAGAAATAATGTCTGTTATGTGTATGATGCCATGACATTATACAATTCTTTAGAATTACACTTTATTAATTCTTTAGATTAATCTTTCCAAATGGTTTTTAGGCAGTTACCTGGTATCTCTGTCCTTTAGGGCGTGCGCGCACACACGTGCACACACACACACACACACCAGTTATTTGTTTCTTTGCTGCTTCTCAGCAGGGTCTTTGTCACTGTCTTCTCTGTGTTCCCTGTATTCTCCTGACTTGCTCAATAAATGTTTGTTGGAGAAATAACCTACATGACTTCTATCCCCTACTGCACTTATTCATACTGTAAGATATGTTAGGCTTGTGTGCAGTATTTATACTGAACACATTTCCTTTTGATTTTCCTATCATAAAATGGTTCTATTGTTTCATTGTTGTCCAAGCCTACCATGTAGTAAACAAATCATCTAAAAGAGATATTCATAAAAGTTTATGAAAACTCTCAGGTGTTAAAATGTTATCTGTACTTCAAGATCCACCACAAGTATTACTGCTTCTAAAATGAGTATTATTACTGTTATCTCTGCCTATTTGCTTCCATTGTACAATTTCTATACATTTCATAACATTAATCTTATATATGGTTATCTTCATATGTATTTGTGCTTCCCTATTCCTTTCTTAAATCATCTTTGCATCTCTGTAAGCATTTAGCATGATGATGCCCTAATTAGCATAGATACCTGTTGAATATTTGTTAGACTGAATTGAGAGTTGTGAAGAGTAGAAAATGAAAATTCAGAGAATGCTGACATTGAACCAGATCTATTCATAAGGCAGAAGGCAGAAGAAGCCGTGAAAGCACAAAGTATAGGACATATCTCAGAAAACACTGATTTTTGAACCTTTAAAATACATGAGCATTTGAATGCTTTGTGATTGAATTTTAATTGTGAAAGAAAATGTAAATAAAATATACTATAATGACTGAAAGTGTGTAAGTATATATAAAGTGCTCTTTTTTTTTAGTTAGGAAAGGACACAGAAGTAATATAGAACTATAGAAGTGGTTGATAATGTTTGAATGGATTATAATTTTTGTTTCAATTAAGGATAATTAACTACAGTTCAAACAGTTATTCTTGCATTTGTATATATCTACATGCACTAGCGTGATGGAGGAAAACTTAAAAAATGTCTTCCGTCTCTTTTCCCCACTTTTTCCCCAGGGGGCTAACTGGCTAGTGCCACAGTCTCTCTTCTCTTCTTTAGGGATTGTAATGAAAAACGAGTGGAGAAAAGAAAAAACAGAGGGGAGGTTAAGGCCATGACAGCCTGGACATAGAGCCTTAGCGAGCAAAAAATAATGAAGCGTCAATGGGAGGTGAAGGTAGTCACAGACTGAGGCCTCTTCTTAAGGAAGTGGCTTCGGAAGTGCCCACAGCTCTGGCCCCAGGAGCACAGGTGGCCTGGACTCAGATTGCTCCTCACACTTGCTTTTCCCAACTGATCTCCACCCCTTCTCTCAAACACCTTTAAACAATTAAACATTGGCATAAGAGATAAATTACTGCACATATGAGTCTGTTTCTCTTACTGTAACATGGGTTTACCAGAGAAAACATGTACCTATGTATACTGTGAAACTATTGATTCTATTCTGTGATACACTGCACAAGGTGAAAGCCCTGTCTTATTTCTGAGCACCCTGGATGTTTCTCTTTTTACCATTGACATTCTTTTTGGTATCGTTCATGCCTTTCTTCCTAGTTAATCCTCTAGGTGAACAGATAACTACATTTATAAGCTGGAAAATTGCAGTCAGTTTTTTTTCTCCAGGGAAATAGGATCATATTAATTCTGAGAGTAGTTAGCAGAAAATGCATTTCAAAAAAATTGTGAGGATACATAATGCTTTAAAATTTCTTTGAACAGTTGTGGAAAACTAGATTTAGTCTCCCACAGGAGCTCAGTGAAATTCTGTTAAAGGATAGTGTATCTACTATTATTACGTTTGCATGTTTCCTGGTATAAACAGATTACTTTAAGGTAAAAGTCAGATAAAATTACTATTCTACAAAGTGTGGTAAAGAGTGAATGCAATGCTTGATTTGATTCAAGTTAAATTCTTTCTTTGTCCTACATCGAGGATGACAGTGTATTTTATGTTTATATATAAATTTGTCACTATATATATATATATATATATATATATATATATATATATATACTCTTTTGTAAAGATTCTGAACCCTTTTGGGTGATAATCTGAGCTGGAAGACTTAGGGTTTAGCTTTGCTCAGATTTTATTTTTGAATTACTAGTCATGAAAATTGTTGTTTCCTCTTTCCATAAGCCTGGCAGAAATGCATATTCTTGATCGTTACAGCACTTCCAATAACAGGAAGAAAAGGAATGAAAGATTGTGCCCATTTAAAGCCACTCCCCACCAAGTTTTGGGCTAATGTAATCAGTTATTACTTTGCTTTAGGCTAACAATTTCTGAAAATTTTCTGCTAACATCGTAGGGAGAAATTTAGCTATTTTACAAGCCAAGAAATCAGTCTTGATTTTTTTTTCCCCTTTGACTGTACTTGGGTTCAAAATCCAAAATTGATTTGAGAGCCAGAGGGTAAAAAATAATAATAATTGAGTCATTCTCATTTTAAAGAATACTCACTTTGTCTCTTTACATAGTAGTATGAAATATACTAGTCTGCATATGCTATAAATGTGTGTATACATGTATTTTAAGTTTAAAAATTCAGTGCCTTTATCCCCAGATAAACTTTCTTAGGGAGGTTTTTCTTGACAATGTCATAAGAAACACTAAGCTTTCTTGAAGGGTGAAGCCTTTTCACCGTGGTAAGGGATAAGAACCAGGTGTTATCCAGAACTTTAAGAAATGTTGTACTTATGGTCATGGATTCAAATTTAGTCTTCCCAGCTTATCAATTCTAACAGACCAGGGTCCTCAGAAAGTTGCACTTATCACTTAGCAAAGCCTACTACATGCTGTCTTCAACTTACAAAACCAGATGTATTTCTAACTTTTTATTTTTTGATTGCTTTTAGAGAGAGAGGAATCTGTGTTTGTGTGAGAGAGAAACATCAATTTGTTGTTCTCCTTATTTATGCACTCATTTGTTGCTGCTTGTATATGGCCTGACTGGGATCAAACCCACAACCTTGGCCTATCAGGAGGACACTCTAAGCAACTGAGCTACCCAGCCAGGGTCAACATCAGTTGTATATAAAGACGTGATTCTGTAAGTCCTTTGAAACGTGTCTGTAAGGATAGTTTTTTAACTAAATAATGTTATTCCCAGCACAGAGTTCCATCTTGCAATGCTAAGAACCTGTTTTCATTTCCTCAGAGAGTACGCTTTGGCTGCCAGGAAGGCAGTCTGTACCGTGACTGAGTTGTGGGCTTACCTTCCCTGAGGTCCTAAGGTGTAGAGCTGCCTCCTGCCTTCCCAGGTCTTGGCCTTTGCAGTTGACTTTGGGAGCCAATGACCAGCGCTACCTCCACAGAGCTAGCAGGAGTTCTGGCGTGAGTGCTTGGGTGGGGTAGGGAGAAGGGGAACAGGCTTCCTGAGGTGTGGATTATTTTCAGTCCGGGTGCCATTTGCAAAACTTTTATTTCCTGTTATTCTCTTGAACTTTGCAGCACAAAAAAAAACACAAAAAAACAAAACATAATTTTTAGTTTGTTCTTTAGAAATTTGGACAGCTTATTATGCTATTGAAAATTATGTGGGACTTCATACGCCTATGAGGACAACCCATTTCCGTGAGGATTCCAGGGAGTATTATTTTCTATGCAGTGATGATTCGTATCATTTTAATAGTCTTTAAATGTCCTCTTTAGGTACTCATTATCTTGCTTAATATTACAAAATAACAGACTTGAATTTTTTAGAGCTGAAGTTTAAGTTTTTATTTATGATAGTATTCCATTTTGTAGGCTTTCATGCTAATGTCTATGAAAAAAAATAGGTAATTTTTTATTTTTTTTTACCCTATGGATGTACAGTAGAAACTTCTTTCTTTCATCCGAACATATCATTTTTCCTACCTTTATTTTTCAACACTTGTCACTTACTAATGATCTTTCTATTTAGTGTGGCTGTAATTATTTCTATTAATGAGTAGTCTATTTTGCCCAGAAGATAAACAGTAAACTTAGATGCATACTTCAGAATTACATTCCCTCTGTCTCAAATTTATTTCTATCATTATTTTCCTGTTTCTTTCTTGGAAATACATGCCATTTTTAGGTAAAATTTTTATTGAATTTGTGTATATCTACTTCTCTAGGACTCCAATAAAATTATTTGCCATTTGTCTCTTAAGAGTGGACTCTTAAAACACTTTCTATATTTAGAAAGTTTATGCTGTTTCCAGCTACTTGTTGTTTTTTCAAAGGTTTATTTTTCTCCCTTTCCTTTCTCAGTTGCATTAGCTTTCCTTTTCCCATGAACTGGCTTTCTGTTAGCTATTGAACATTTTTTGCTGTGTGTGTCCTGGTCTGGGCTGAATATACCCATCAGCCAGGGTAGGGCTTCAGTGCCCTTGGGCAAGCCAGGCCAGGGAGGCTCCTGGGGTGAGGTACCCCAACTGTGTTATCTATGTCTGTCCCCCACTCACACCAACCTAGGCCAGCCATCTTGACTCTTGTTCTGGGGCTTGACCCTGTGTCCCCTTCACAGATGGCTATGATTCTGTTGCCTGGTTGCCCATAGCCTTGCTGACTCAGACCATTGCCTTCTTCATAACTTCAGGCATCACTGGCTCTAGCTGGTTCCTTAGCCTTTTCTTGCCTTTCTGTTTCTCATTCTTCTGCTTCCTGACCACTTTCTTGTCCCAGCTCTGTGTCCCTTCTTAGGTGTTCCTGTTGGGCTCTCTTGTAAGCTGCCTCCTGTCTCAGGGACCCACTGTGCTGGGAGCATAGCACAGCACAGCACCCCAGGGGCTGGCTCTTTCTCTTCTGGCTCTTTAAAAATTATCAGTTTGGATAAGTTTTACTAAATTAAGAGGAGGGGGGAGGCTAAGATGACATCCTAATTCCTAAACATTATTTTACTGTATTAAAAAAATTATATTATTGACCATATTTCTTTAAAGTATGGTAAAATTTGCATATATAAAGATATATATATATACATATTTGTGTTACGTTCCTTGTATTGGAAAATATTTTGCATTTATTTCTCTCTACCAAAGGGTGCATATTGTCTATACATTGTTTCAAACTCTACAAAGAGAATATTAACGTACATTTCAAAAGTTTTATTGCAAATAGGTGTTGATGGTACAATTTTCATTGAGGACATACTAGTATGCAGTGTCCTTGAAGTCAAGTCGGGACTTATAGCACTCCTTGTTTCAGGACACTGAAATTGAACATAAGATGTTTAGTAAAGCTTATTTTGAGGTTCTCATAAAATAGAACGGAAAGGCCTGGCTCGCATATATTTGGTGGTGGGGTGTCAGGGTAGTATCAGACGGCCGTCCTGTTTCTCCTCTGGCAACAGTGCATGGCAGGAAGCAAGCTGGATCTAAGTAACTTCTACACCACTTCTTGCCTTGTTGCAATTAAAGCCGAGGAACGCCCTTCCTCAACTTCTTCACCATCTTTCATCACTATTTATAAGTACACTGAAAGCTTTTTCTTTTTTACAAACTCCAGTGAAATTATTTCTGACCACTAAACAATGTCATATTTGCTTTGATATCTGTGCCATTTGCCTTTTTAAAAGATGCTGGTTGTTGTTTTTTCATCTTTCTCAGATCTATTCCAAAGGCAAAAGCCTAACTTAATTTTTAAACTTTTGAGAAAAGCTTCTGTCATTGCTTTTAGAATGTCAGGGAAATCATAAGAATTGTTTTGGTGTAAGTCAACAATTGTCTTTTATAAGTACACACACACACACACACACACACTACACAGGACTAGCAGTAAAAGTCAGCATCTAAATCCCGAGTACAATACTCTAAGGAGCACTTTCTTTAATTAATCTATGTGATTCTCATCTCATTGATAAGAAACAGAAGTCACATTATCTGAATCTAGAACTTTCATTTTGGTTTTTCTTGCTTTAAAGAAGAGCTGTTTTCAGTGGGCTTGGTATTTTTTTGTAAGTGAGAAAAATTGTTTCAGGAATCAGAATATTAATGTTCCTTTACTTTCCAGTAGGGATTTGTCTGTACTCCTACCCTCACCCCATCCTGGCACTGGAATATGACCTCCATTTGTACGGAACTTTAGTGTATTTTGTTAGCTTATGTGTGTCAGAGACCTAGAACTGTGGGTAGGTGCTCAGGAATGGTATTCAGTAAAAGAGGGGCAAAACAGGTGTTTCCGCACCTGCTCATTGCTCATAGCACACAACCTAAAGACTGGGAGAGAGATTTGGAGGGAATTGTCTCTGTCCCTTAGTATCCAGATAGCTACAGAGACAGGATGAGGAAGGAGGTAAAATGAACTAACTAGAAAAAGATGGGTCCTGATTAGTTCTTCATTCTTCCACTCTAACTACCAGCAAATACCTAACCGGTCCTTTAAATTTAAATGAAATATTTAAGTTGTAATGTTTGCTCTAATAAGGAATACCCACACCTCTGATAATAGTGGTAGCTTTTATTCTCAAAGCCAAAATATGAATGAGCGTGGAGCAGGAGGTAGAGGGACAGAGATGAGAAAGAGGTAAAGGGAATGAGGAAGAGAAAGAGTATTCGGTAGATACTTCTTTTTCTTGATTTTTTTCTTAAAAGTAAGGTAGCATTCAAGATAATCTGACAAAGATGGTAACTAATGAAGTACATAAGGACTGCATTTTTATGTACCTTTGGACTGGCCACATGGAACAGCACTTTGTCAGTGGCCGTGTTTTAGCAAGTGTGTGTTTAATGTTTAATGTTTGATAGCCAAAGAACACCCTTTCTAAAACCTTAGGTTTCAAATATTTTTAGTGGGAGGAAATCAAAGAAACAGCCCCAGATCTCAAACCCCAAGAAAAATAAAGACCTCCAAGAAAGTACTCAGGATTCTCTCATTGTTCTGTTCACGCCAACTCAGAAAGTGAATATACAGTTTGGATTATTAAATCACTTTTTTTAATCTAACATTTTTACCTAAAAGTTTTTTGATCAGAAAAAAACAATGAGTACAGTATATGACAGCAACCACAGTTTTAGAAACAATAGCCACATCTGGTGGAGAATGTGGTGATGGAAGGAACTCAGCGGTCGGATAACAGCACCTCCGCCCTCTGAGTTGCATTGAAGGCCTGAGACCCCGTCCTTAGCATAGCGTGCTTCTGCCCACGGAATAGTCAGTGGTCATTTCATTGAGGTGAATTGGAAATGCTGTCCTATGGCAGACCCTGATTTTATCATTCAAGCCAGAGGCCAGGTTAAAAGGAACCTTAGAAAGTCCTGATTTTGCAGGTCAAAAGCAGATGGAAAACAGTAAGCAATTTCAAATGTGGCTTAATCCTCCAAACAGTGCTTTAGCAGGAGCATTTGAAAAGGGAGCTGTGTAGGGAACGTAATAGGTAAGCATAGGCAACTGTTGATGGAACATACAGCATTGCCTCATCAGTGCTGGAGGGGTGAGGTGGAAGAGGTGCCTCTGAATTTCACTAAGTCATCCAAAATCTACTGACTGCAGTGCCCTCTGGTTGCTCCTGCTAAAAGCCGCTGCCTTTTTCTTCTGAGGGAATTCTTGATGAAAAATACCTGAAGAGCAGCTCTTGACCCTGCAGATTTTTGCATGTGTGAGCATACGTGTTTCCTCTTCAGTGTGTGTGCAAGCAGACCTTATTTCCCAAGATTCCCAGTGAGGCTGGCCTTGCCCCTGAGCCGCCTTTGGCGGCTCTGACAAAGCCATTCTGTTCGGTGAGGCCTGCAGCCAGAGCCCAGTGCAAGTGAGGCTGCCTTTAAGCAGGATGAGATCCATTGCTGCTTTGTGTGCGCGGTTGTGCGGGAGGCTCCCATCGAGAAAACCCTGTGGATGACTTGAAAAATTCATTAATGTTTTGAAAAGGGCCATGATTTTTTACCTGTTGTAAGCTAATGTGTGAACAGGCAAGATATTTTTATACTTTCACTGAAAGATAATTTCAGAGTGTTAAGCTGACTGGAAAACTCTGATATTATTTCATAATTATGGAATTAACCCTAAGAAAATAAGTTTATAACTTGGGATTTTCCCTCCACAATTTTTCTCTCAAGTGGTAGCTCATTGATTATTCGGAAACTGAATATTAATGAACAGATTTACTTAACCCTTTTAATATAAGCATTCTGTAGGACTTTGTCATATTAAGATGCCGTGTTTAATATTTTGAAGGGTGGTAACTCTACTCAAAGTCAGAGTTGAGGTAAATCTGAAGTAAATGTGGTAGGTGTCATGTTGACAAAAGTACTGACATTGCTCTTGATGTCCTTATTTTGGAATAGGCTTCTCTAAACCTCTCACATGTAAATTCTTGAAATAACACTATCCCTTTATCCTATGGGAACAAACTTAGTATAAGGCAGGAAGAGAGGAGGGTACGAGTTGATACGAAAGCCCCTGTGACCTTATGTAGGAGTTAGCCAGCAGCAGTGAGAGTTGAGTTTGCGACTTAGAGGGCAGTACCAGAGGCAATGAAGGCATTATTTCTGGAATGCAGGAAAAACCATCAGGGAAAAAGCTGTTTGGAGCTTTGACTCATTAATTAAATTGATAGAGAGGAGCCATATTCTGTTGCTCAGAAAGGCCACAGTGCAGCATATTTTAGATCAACTTTTTGAAAATGTGGTAAATAAAAAGCATGCTGAAATCAGTAACGTCTAAATCACTCAGGTTCAAGGTCCGCAGCTAAAACTAGAACCCATCAGCACTCAGCATCTCATGCCATCTGCATTAGCATCTATGTCTGCATCTTAACATAAGGATAGTTACTGATCACCGGGAAAGTTAAATCATGCTTAGTATATATAGGACATTTCAAAAGCAAAGTCACTGTCATTAAAAACACTCAAGCAAGCATTTGGAGATAATCTCCTTAAAATATACTTTAAAAAGAACTAACCCACAGATGATATAGTAAGTTCATGATTCCTTCTCAGAGGATTCTAACCAACTAATGTACATAAATA
Source organism: Myotis nattereri (assembly GCF_964212035.1). Classification (NCBI taxonomy): domain Eukaryota; kingdom Metazoa; phylum Chordata; class Mammalia; order Chiroptera; family Vespertilionidae; genus Myotis; species Myotis nattereri. The sequence continues at coordinate 56,628,054 of NC_138080.1, forward strand.
CACTCACACATGCTAATGACTGCACAGGCAAATTAGAACGTGGAGGCATTTTTTAAGCACACATATTTGGCCATTGTCTTAGCAACAACTGATTGGCATATCGAGCTCCATAAAGGTTTCTGGAGATGATTTGATGTTGGATTTTTTTGGAGACTCTGCATATGTTTAAATGGTAATACTAGATATAGTTTTATGATGACAACTTCCCAGAATATGGAAACTCCTTAATAAAAAAATGGCGAGTGCTTTCCATTTTAATATGGCTTACATATGAATCTTATATGCATAAAAATGACTGTAGCTAACGTCAGGGGTACCAATGACCTTAAGTCTTGTCCTCTTGGTGGCATTTGACACAGTTAATATCCCACCCACCCCTTTTATTCCAGGATTCTGCATTATCTTGCCTTCCTGCCTCTTTGGTTTTTCTTCCTTAGATTGACTAGTGAATTCATCCTCCCCCTACCCCCACCTCAGTAGAAATGCTAGTTTTCTGTATATTTCCATCTATTACTTTGTTTTCTCCTTATTTAAACTTTTCCCTGAGTGAGCTCATCCATTCATTTTTCCATGCATAAAATCTAGAATCCTTGTTCTCTAATAATAATCTATCATATACGGTAAGTCCCAACCTCTCTCTTATTGTACATGTTTTTTTCGCGCTTGCCCTATTCGGTCGTACATAGTTGTCTGGCAGTTAGTTCATCATACCTTTTAGCTTTCATTTGTCTGTGTTGTATGTATTTAAAATGTGATCAATAACTTTAATTATGTCCTTTAACATGCTAAATTTTGTACCTCTCTCTACATTTTCCTTGCCACATTTTTGGTTGCTCACCAGATTGTCCTAGAATTATCTCAAACTACTTCACCATGTGTTAGAGACCTTCTGTGTTTAATAAAAATAGATTAATTAAAACAATTCATTAGTAACAAAGTACCTAGTAGTTAAATTGTTTATTTCCCTTGTTTTGTTAGAAAATTCATTTAACCATGGCTCAGTGGTTGAGAGTCAACCCATGAATCAGGAGGTCACAGTTTGATTCCCAGTCAGGGCACATGCCCAGATTGCAGGCTCGATCCCCAATAGGAGGCTTTCAGGAGGCAGCCGATCATTGATTCTCTTATCATTGTTGTTTCTTTCTCTCTCTCTCTCTCTCTCTCTCTCTCTCTCTCTCTCTCTCTCTCTCCCCCTCCCTCTCTCTCCCTCCCTCCCTTCCTCCTTCTCCCCCTCTGAAATCAATAAAAATATTTTTAAAAAGACATTTACATTTAAATGTTTTTTCATATTTTTCCAAAAAAATAGATTTTACATATTTTGTCAAATGGTAATCCCTCTAGCCATAGCTTATGTTTATGGAGAAAAAGTTACTTGAATGACCTCCTAACATAGATCCTTATTTTTTAAATTCTACACATACTAGTGTGGGCTTCGTTTTCTTGTGATAGAAAATATTCTCCCCCGCCCCCCCCCTCCTTTATTTTTTCTTTTAGCTCTGTGTCAGGCTACTTTTCTGCTGGGCTGCAGCTATGCTTTCTTAATTATAACTTTGAGTCCTTGATGGTCAAATTGCACTCATTTAAATGAAATTTAGTGTAGAAAGTACATACCTCATTAAACAGAGCCACTTTAATAAATATTATTAATGGTATAAACTGTTGTGAAAACAAACAAAGAAAGTAAATTGGAAAAGACTAATCAACCATTGCTGTGCTTTAAATTACATTTTCCAAGCCAGTTATGTCCTTGAATTTTCTGTATCTGGTAACTTTAGTTATAACTTTACTCATACAGCTAAGATTGTGAAATAAATACCAGTTCTTTAATTCCACTCTGTGATGCATTATTGATTGGGTTTGAGATGGTGGTCCTTATTGAGTGAGGAATTATCCCCTAAAACATTAATGATTCACTTATCATCAAACGTAACACCAAAAAGGCTTTTGGGTTTTTTAATTTTATGTGTGGGTAAAAATAAGAATTTTTTTTATTAAACATTGATTTATATTTGTGAAATTTTTATTGAGTGTTCTCCAAATCCTGTTTCTTAGATTGAGTGTTCTTTATATAAAAGAGTATGTATTTGAATCTCAATAATTGTTTATCCTAGTGATTTAATGTGTCTGTTCCAAACCTACACACTGCAGACACCAGGGGAGCCAGAATTCTTACCAGAAATGCTCAAATCATATGCACAGAAAAGATTGCCTATACAGTAAGTGAACACTACGGCTGTTGAAGTACCACTATGTCATAGTATATTTTTAAAAACCTTTTCTTCTGGTGCTTTCCAATGTTATATATGCTTATATAAATTAAAAGCAATATATAAAATACAATATGGAAAGGTAGAATTATCTGTAGTTTCACTATTATGGCAGTCACTGTTAAGAATTACAGCTACAGCCCTAACTGGTTTGGCTCAGTGGATAGAGCATCGGCCTGCAGACTGAAGGGTCCCAGGTTCGATTCCAGTCAAGGGTATGTACCTTGGTTGCAGGCACATCCCCAGTAGTGGGTGTGCAGGAGGCAGCTGATCGATGTTTCTCTCTCATTGATGTTTCTAATTCTCTATCCCTCTCCCTTCCTCTCTGTAAAAAAATCAATAAAATATATTTTTAAAAGAATTACAGATACAACAGTAATACTAATAATTGCCATAGTGTAAAGAATATTTAATATGTTAGACACTGTTCTCAGTGCTCTTACATATAGTGAGTAATTTAATCTATAACAACCCTATATGGTAGGAACTTTGTTATCACTACTGATGAGGAAACTGGCCTAGAATGCTTACATAAACCTGATATATATTGCTCCAAGTGTTTCCTTTGGGTAGATTATAAGTTAATCTTGTGGTTATTATTTTACTTACAAAAATAGGAACATATTTTGCAATAGTGTTCTAACACTATCAAGTTCAAAACAAACTCCCCCTAACTCTCAACCTGCTCTTCCCCCATTTTACATGTTAATTAATAGCACTACCATGCAAATTTTCTGCAAGTCCTCTCAATGCTATCTACTTGGAAAAAATAGAAGAAGAAAAAAACCCTATTCCTAATGTAGCCACTTCTCACTGTTGTTACTACTTTATTTGTAATCCAAGCCATTATCATCTCCTGCCTGGATAACTGCAGGAACCTCTTGGATCATCTCTCCACTTCCAACACACCCACTCTTAGTCCATTCTCCACACAACAGCCAAAGTAAAAGTCTTAAAATGTCAATCAGTTTCAAAGATAACTACATGATAGGATGTCAGTAGAAACTGGAATTTTCCGGACCCACCCACAGTCTGTGGACTATATTGTGTGATAATAATGCGTATGTCCCTGAGACAGCTGGCTGAGCTTTTGAGAGTAGTCTGTGTCCCTGGATATTTTTTTTTTTCATTCCTCTGTTCAAAGTTAAATGAACCATATGGGAATTGAACCTGTAACCTTGGCCTAACTAACTGACCTTCTATAAAATCGCCTTTTAGAAATGTATGTTCTACTGTAATGAGATTAGGAGTGCAGTTTCATTCATTCAATAAATAGTGCCAGTGCTGCCCTAATGGCAGCAGAGAGCCCAGAGATGTGTAGGACATGGTTTCTGCCCTCAAGGGATTAGGATAAGTGCCCAGGTCACTAATGTAAAGGGAAAAAGTGATGACTGCTGGATGGGAGGCATTAGCCAGATGCCCAAATGAAGCAGGCGACAGGACAGTGATGCTCCCTGCTAGAGAACGTTACAGATCCATGAAGGATGGACGGGGTTTCCAGGAGGGAGTAGGAGAGAGGTAGTGCTGGGTTGAATGTGTATGGTGGCATCCACACCTTGACAGGGATGTTGGAGTGTGGCGAGCACAAGGTCAGGCAGTAGGAGAGGACCTGCAGGAGAAAGTTAATTTGGAGGAAGTACTTAAAGGTGCTACCAAGGCTATCCTACAATGGAATTTGGTAAGGACAATTGAAGATTTCTGAGCTGGGAAGCAATAGAGTCAGAACTCTCTAACAGGACATTCATTTGTCAGCCACTATAGAATGGAGTGAGGAGAGGCTGGGGTTAGGGAAGAGCCCTTTGGAAGTGATGAGCCTGAAGCAGTGGTACCACCTGTGTGGTGAAAGCGATGCAAGGGTGTGCAAGGCTGATGTGCTCAGGACTTGGTGACTGATTAGATGTGATAGTTAATGAGGGGTCTAAGGCTTGAACCTGGTGACTAGCAGATGGCAGGAACCTTCCAGAAGTTGATAACACGTAGATCAGAGAGGTAATGTAAAGGTAATGAAAATATGACATTGGAACATGGGGGAGAGGCCAGAGCTGGGTGTGAAGATTTGGAAAGTCAGTCACCAAGAGAGCTGTTTGAGCTGGGTGGTGAACGAGGTCATTAGAGAGAGAGTGTAGAAACAAGAAGAAAGACAGCCAAAGGTAGAACTTAGAAAATCCATATTGGTGATCAAGAAAATAAGAGACTATAAAGTAAAGGAGGCATTAGGAGAATGTTCCAGAAATTGAAGAAGGAGGCACTGCTGAAAGGCAGTTAGAAGCACATTTGCCCTTTTGTCATTGAAAGATGTTGGTGAACAAGAAGGAAAAATAATTCATGTTTTTTTAATTTTATAATTAAACAAATGTATTGCTTTCATTTGGATTTCTCACCCTTTTTATACTTAAACTTTCTCTTAAATTGCTCTTAATTTGTTTCTGCTACATACTTTTCATACTCCAGACAGTTAAAAACAAGTCACATTTCTTTATGAAAGGAATGCAGTGCGCCTTCAGAATTGACCACGTGGTGGGTTTTACGGTGATTGCTGTGAAAATGCCACGTAGTGGAGATCACCCATTTAGCCAAGTGTCGATGAGGTGCCTGTTGGGTACCAGGTACAGTTCCATGCACAGTGGTGAGTAACACCAAAGAAAACCCTGGCTCCTGTTGAGTTTCCTTTCTTGTGTGATGACGTTAACAATAAAAAACCCGAAGAAGTAAAATATGCCACATGTGAGATGGAGATATGCACCAGGAAGGAAGCTAAAGCACAAAGTGGGAGAGGGAGAGCTGAGGAAGGGGTCTGTGAGTAGAGGGGTCAGTGAAGAAGGCCTGATGGAGAAAGTGGTGTTTGATGAAGCCCAGAAGGAGATGATAGAGAGGGTTGTGTGGATATCTGGGGGATGGCGGGGCTGCAAGTGCAAAGGCACTGAGGTGTTGTGCTTTGAAGGCTAGCGAGGAGGCTACTGTGCAATATGCAAGCAAAAGATCAGAGACATCTCAGGGGCCAGATTGTGGCCCTGTGGTCATAGAGACTTTGACTTCTGCTTTGAGTGTGAGGGAATCCCTTGGGTGGTTTTGAGCAAATGAGTGAATAAGGTTCATTCTATCACAGGGGAAGAAAAGGGACAGTGAAAAACAAAATCTGCTAGGAGGTGTTGATGGTTTGGACTAGAGTAGTACCAGGAGAAATTGTGGGAAGGGATCCGAATCTGAATGTATTCTGAGAGTAAAGTGAATTAAATGTAACCGATTAATGTGTAGTGTGAGAGAAAGGAGAGTCAGGGATGAGTCCAAGTTGCTGTTAGTTTTCTAGGGCTACATAACAAAATACCACCATCTGAACTGGATGCCTTAAGCAAGGGAGATTCATTATTCTGTAGTTCTGGAGGCTAGAAGTCCAAGGTTAATGTGTCAGCTGAGTTGGTTCCTTCTGAAAGGCTGTGATGGAAAATCTGTTCTGTGCCTCTCTCCTAGCTTCTGGTGTTTTCTGGCATTCCTTGCCTTGTGAAAGCACCCCTGGCTTCATCTCTGCCTTCATATCTTCACATAGCATTCTCCCCGCGTGTGTGTCTGTGTCCCAATTGCCCCTTTTTAATAAGGACACTGGTCACATTGAATTAGGGGCCCACCCTACTACAGAATGACCTCATTAATTAATTAACTAATTGTATCTGCCATGACCCTATTCCCAAATAAGATCACCTTCTGAGTTCCTAGGATCTAGGATTTCAAGATAGGAATTTGAGAGAGGACATCATTTACCCCATAACAATTGTCATTAGCTGAGTTGAGCAAGTCTGTGGGAAGATGAGGTTTGGAGGCAGGGAGAGGTCAGCAAAGTGGTGCACATACTAAGTTTGAGGTGCATATCGGAAATGTTGAACAGGCAGTTGCATGAATGAGTCTGAAATTCCAGGGAGGAGTCTGGGCTGGTGATAAACATTTGGAAGTCCAAGGTGTATTGATGATATTTAGAGCTGAGACAAATGAGATCACCAAGTAAGTGAGTTTGAATAGAAGAGGGAGTGCCAAAGACTAAAGGGAAGACTTAAGTATCGGACCAAAACCAAGGCTCACAAGAATGTTAAATACAAATCCCATGTATGCTTGTAGTTGTGGGGGGAAAAATTACACTTTAATGATGATTTTAACTTATATTTTGAATGTTTACAAAGTCGTATTTTCCTGTGAAATGTAAGAGAGTCAGTCAGAGTATGGGTTGAGTTTCACTGGCTGACATGCTAAAGAAGTCACTGGTGCTGAAATGGAATGTTTTGAATGCCATAAAGAAGTCAAAGGACAGTAATAAAAATAATAAAGAGCTCTTTTCTCAGAAGGAGAAACAACTTTGGAGAACATTGTTTCAGCCCTTGATTTAAGAAGTCATTTTCTAGAAAGCCGGTCATGCCACAGTGCTCTGAGCAGCTGAGGAGTTTGTTCCTTCATCTATTTCTAGTGAGATTGGAGTTTAAACATTAAAATTGTGTGTGTTTTTTTTAATTATCATGGCACTATTATCACATTTTCCACTAATTTGAAAAACAGAAATAACTGTATCACAACTGTTCAGTCCTTTTGGTATATTTTCTTTGTTTTTTGTTTCTTTTTTGTTTTAACCGCATGCCTGCTGGTTCACAGGGACACAGATGCCCTACAGGAAGGTGGAGGCGGTGACATAACAATCCACCCAAAGTTCTCTGGGCGTGTCCAGCTAGAATTTCTCTGCGCCATCGCACTTCCTGCTTCCTCTGCCCTCTTTCCTGGCCTGGCTGTCATCTGGTGCTGCTTTGAGACTCAGGGCTGCTGTCACCTTTCCGGAAATGCTCTCTAACTAGTCTGTCCCCACCCTTTCCGGCGTGAAGGCTGAGCCCACACGTGCCACCATACTTCCCCACACCATGGTACTGACTCTGCTGGTCCACAACCCCACTATCTTGGAGGACAGCCTGGTTTTTAAAAATATACTGATTTTTTCAGTACTTTGCAAAGCACCTATGGGTAGCTAGATTTTCAAAAACAAATGTTTGCAGCCCTAACCGGTTTGGCTCAGTGGATAGAGTGTCGGCCTGCAGACTGAAGGGTCCCAGGTTCGATTCCGGTCAAGGGCATGTACCTGGGTTGCGGGCACATCCCCAGTAGGGGGTGTGCAGGAGGCAGCTGATCGATGTTTCTCTCTCATTGATGGTTCTAACTCTCAATCCCTCTCCCTTCCTCTCTGTAAAAAATCAATAAAATATATTTTAAAAAATGTTTGCAGACTGTGCGTGAAAAAAAAATTCGCTTCTCTGCCTACTCAGTACACATCTAAACAGTCACAGAACTGATTCCTTATTAGAATTGAAAATGTTTTGTTCAGACTGTGCTATTAACTAACACAATAATATATTATATATATTGAAAAGATTTCTTTTTAAAATATATTGATACAGATTGCTGCTTAAAGGGTTAAATTTGCCCCTAAAAATTATTGCCCAGAACCTGTCAGTTTCTTACTTGAATGATACCTGAGATATTTACCATGTATGGCTTTAAAAATATATTGACTGTGCCCCTTTGAACTAGCAAGCAAAATGAGGTAATATACCTAAATAAGGTAATATGGAAAAAATGCAGAAGCTTCAAGGGATTGGGGTCAAGTTGCTGGCGGTAGAAGCAAGATTATTTTTTTAATTTTAATTAGCGGATTGTTTTGGAAAGAGGAGTTGGTTTTTTTGTGTGTGTTTATTTTTTTTTAACCTGGCTTAATTGAGGTATATAATGTGAGTCTGGGTGAAGAGAGTTGAGAAGTATTATAATTGTTCTTTGATGCCAAAAAATACTTTCATGATGACTCAGCTCAAGAGTCTTCTTCTCCCTGCCCACCTTGAATACAAATTTTTGGTAAACTTTCTCGAAAACAGGGGAAGGAAGAAAGCAAATGGTGGTTACTTATTATTTTTCTATACTGAGAAGAGGCTTTGCTCTACAGAATGGTTGATAGCATGACTCCACTGATAGAGTTTACCTTCATTATATAAGTCCTCGTATGTGACCATTACATACTGAATTCATTTATGGAACCATGATTTATGATAACGTTTGAGCTAAGCTGTACAGCATATCAAATGTGCCATTACAGTGTAGTTACTTAAATCTTTCTTTCTTTCCCCAGCTCTACGTTACGAAGTGTTTCTACTGGATCCTCAAGACCTTCCAAGATATGTTTGGTGTGTGGAGATGAGGCTTCAGGCTGCCACTATGGGGTAGTAACCTGTGGCAGCTGCAAAGTGTTCTTCAAAAGAGCAGTGGAAGGTAAATGTTCATGTGGGTGTTCCTTTCACACATTTTTCTCCAGTGTGTAGACTTGCACAGTTAACTCTATAGCATTATTGGGAAATAATGCAAAAAGTATTTTGATGTGATCTGTCAGTAATATACCGTATAGTAATAATGCCTTCTCTAAAATCCACCTGAAGATTTTCCACCAAGCAACATTTAATGGGAATGATTTGAAATTGTGAATTTTTTGTGGTTGGTTGGTTGTCTCAGTCTGTTTTTCAGTGAGACATAGAAAAATAATTCTGTCATAAATTTCATTTGTATAATCTGAAAGAGCATTTGTAGTAAGAACACACAAAACACATCATTTCTGCCTTTTCCGCATTTCTGTACAGTTGACTCTTGAACAATGTGGGGGTTAAGGCACCTGTGTAGTTGAAAATCAGTGTAACTTTTGACTCCCCAAAACTTTACTAATAACCTACTGTTGACCTTACTAATAACATAAAAATGTGTCAATTAACACATCTTTTTATGTTATATACTGCATTTTACAGTGTAGTAAGCTAGACAAAAGAAAATGTTAAGGTTCATAAGGAAAATACATTTATAATATTTATTGGGGAAAAAAGTCCACAAATAAGTGGACCGCTGCAGTTCAAACCATGTTGTTCAAGGGTCAACTGTATGTATGTGTGTGTGTGTGTGTGTGTGTGTGTGTGTGTGTTTATAGCATATTAAAACATGAATATGAGGATCACTTCTGTAATTTAGGTTGTGTTCAATGCAGAATGATTTCATTTCACAGCTACTTCAGATGCCAGGACCCTGTTTCAGTCCTACCTTTATTCCTACTGAAGGTTTCCAAATGGCTAATTAAATTAAAAATTTGAGATCCTCTTTTAAAATGAGTTTTTCTTCTGTCCAAGTAATTATACTTCCTAAGGAGAAACAGTCTTTTAGTTTATTTTTGCCTTCATCACCCTCCCTTATAAGCAATTAATTAACATCAGACTTAGGCCAGATGCTTTTATTAATGTTGACTGCTATGGCTAGTCAAAGTGTAGAATTTTTGTTATTAGTAAAAGTAATATTGTATAATTGACACTTATTTTCACTAACGAGTTCAACATGAAGATTCCCGCAGGTTTGTTTCTCAGGGCAGTTTTCTGAGAGATAAATGGGTGCTTTGGAGATGTAAGCATACATGACTCAAATGTTTCACCTTTGTTTTGCTGGAGACCACAAGGTAATATCCTTAATTCTGAGATGAAAAAGCTGACTGATTAATTATTTCTTTGCTTCTTGAGTTTCTTTTGCATTATTGAATTGATATTACATGATTTTACATTATTTACATTATTAAGTATTTAATAGTCCCTAAAACCAGCACTGAATCGGTAATATGAGTTCCATATTTCTTTCTCCATATATGATCTCTGGGTAACAAGTGACAGAAAATTCAACACAAACTGGCTTGAGCATCAGTGTAAATTCATTGTCTCATACAACTTTTCCTAGTATAGGCGTGGCTTCAGGCAAGCCATGGTCTTAAGCCAAGTCATTAAACTCAATCCCATTCTCTCTGTTGCTGGACTTTGCTCTTGCTGTGTTCTCATGCAAGTTCTGTCATTGTGATGAGACTGCCAGATCACCATCAAAAAGAGGTTTTCTGTTCCCAGCAGTTCTTATAAAACCCCACTATTGAATTTAACTTGACTCACATGCTCCACTCCAAAGCAGTCACTGTGGCTGGGGAATGCAGTGATCCAATAAGCTAGTTCTGGCTGGAGTCAGCCAACTTGAACTTCCTAGACTGAGTGTGGGAAGGGAAAAGGTGGGTGCTGTTACCAGAGGCTGATTTCAAGAAAATAGGAAAAGTTAATTTGTACAATATTGAAATCAGTTTATTTTTGAAGCCCCCCCCCCCCCCCCCCGCCTCTCTCTCTTTTCTTAACTATATGATTAGCTCAGTAGAAGATCAATAGGTGAAATTTACTTCTGGTACCTTTCTAATTCCTCCCACACCTTCCAGTTCAAGAACCCCCCTCCTAGGCTCACTAGTTAGAATAATGTGATATATAAAAATAAAGTGACATAAAAAGGGCATTTGGAGATATTCAGTGGGAAGCTCGGTGTTGTACTACCTACAGGTTGGCCTTCATATCAGAACCCACTTTCCATTATTTATAGAATCTGCCCTTGTCTGCTTCTGAAGCAGAAGGTTTTCTAGAAGTTTTTGTCTTAGTTTTTGTGTTTTGTGTAGTTTGTATGGAAGTAGCTAAGGAAAGAGGTTTTTTTTTTTTGTAACTGAGGTATACATGAATATAGAAAAACCTAATTGTCCATCATTTTCCTGCATTGGAAAGCTGATTAGTAATGGATAATGAAATTTGATGAGTGCCTCTTAAGACTTTTACTAATATAGCTTATTTACTATTTATTTGGCAATTAGCATTTTAAGGCTTACATGCATGAAACAAGGCTGTATATTTTAAATATAAACTTTCTGTTTTACTTTGTGTGTCTCTGTGTTTGTGAGAGACAGAGAGAATAAATATGTGAAAAATATGACTACCTTTGTGATTTAATAACAAATCATTTATTAATACTTTATACAGTTTGAGGCACTAATTTCACAGAAGTATGGTCTATGAATATGTTTATTCCCCTTTTACATATGAACACATTTGGGATAAGAAGCAATCAACTAATCTATTCAGAATCATAAGGCCAAACCTAAAGCCATGTTAGTCTTATGACTCCTAACCTAGACTCAACCTAAAGTTTCACAACTCCAAATCTCATAATTTGTTATTTCTATTTTCCATAATTCTCAAGTTCATGAAAATTCTACCTATGTATCATTTGTTCATGCCTACGTAATGGTAATGAAGGAAGTGATATAAGCATTGTGAAAACACAATTTGGTACACTTACTGTGCACACATGGGTTAAGTGTGTGCCTGTGTGTACATAACATATACAAATGTGTATATGTTTTGAATATTTATTAAGTTTGTTTTCTGGTTTCCCTTGATAACCTGAAGCTCCTCTGATTACAAAAGCAGAGAATTCTAAGGAGCAGCAGGTACAGGGAGCTGAGATGAGAGGAGCCCAATGAAGCTGAAAGGAGCTAATACCACCATGGGCAGAACCAGAAATGACCACGGGAGAGGAGACAGGAGGGAGCACATCACAGTCGGAGCTCTGAGTTTATTGGCTTTAGGCCTTATGCCCAAGCACAGCACTGTAAAGCTTGGTAATAGCATAGTGGTGACTGTGTAAGGAGACTACAGATCATTTTTTTAAGTGTAAATCATGTTATTTGTTCTGTTTAATGGGATATATATGTGTACTTAGTTTTTTCTTCTTAAGCATCTATACTAATAATAGCCTAGGTGGTCATCATGCCTTTACACCAAGATGCCCTCACGCCATTACAATCCCACAGTCCATCACCAGGAGGCTGCATGCACAGCGGGCGCACAAGAGTGGGCGGGGACTTGATGCTGCATGTGTGGCACAGAGGCGGGACCCCCGGTTCCAGCCTACCTCTTTGGGGCAATCCATTGAGGAGCCCCAGATGGGTGGGCGGAGCCTACTGCTTTGGGGCGATCGATCACGGGGCTCCCACACTGTGAGAGGACACAAGCCAGGCTGCCCTCCCCTCAAGTGCACGAATTTCATGCACCGGGCCTCTAGTTTAATATAAAAACACTCAGAAGTCTCATCAGAATACATTTGCCAATAGTGTCAGTTAAAAGCCATGTTATTTTACCTTACATATGGAAGTTTGTAATTTCTTTTTAAAATTTTACCTGCTCATTTGCCTTGAAGTTTTTCAGGACCTTTTTTTTTATTTGCAAAAAAGTGTGTGTGTGTATTATTATTAAATTGGGTTCTCCTTTGTGGTGGAAACTGAACTGGCTTTAGGGTCAGAAGACTTAGTTTTAATTTCCGGTTCTGCCACTCACTAGGTGTGAGATTAAGGCAAGTTATTTAATTTATCTGGGTCTCTGTTTCTTTGTATATAAATGGGAAAAGTAGTATTTCCCTATCTTAATATTGCTATGGAAAATTACATGAAAAAAATGGGCAGATTTTATGGTTGTAAAAAGAATTTGAAGTATTAGATCTTTATTATTTTCTAAGAACAAAATGCTAAAGTTTTTTGGTCATGTCTGTGCAGAGAGATCCTGTTAATGACACAGTAATTTTGCACTGTTGGGTCTTCACTTGTAAACCCTTCATTTTTTCTTCATTAGATTTTCATTTTTCCTGTAATATGTTATTTTGTCCATAAAGCCGCCCTTTGAGGTTGTGACATAAAACAGTCAAAACTAAATGACCTCCCCCCGAAAAAAAAAATCAGTAAATGAGCAATGAAGCTGCCTCTAGAATTTATGCAAGCCCTTTGACTTCTAATCTGTAATGTGTAATTCTAGTCTTGATTTTTTACTGTCTCAGTCTTTCTCCAACTGTAAATTGCCATGTGTTTCATCTCATGTGTATTTTACTTTGTGATCCCTCAATGAACAGAGCTGACGACATTCAGCACACTATTTTATAACCTGATTTCCTTTTGGGATAGTCAGTATATAAGCTGTATCTGGAAGACACAGCCACCACAAATCATTGAAGAGTTATAAGGCTATAAAAGAAGAGAGTTCATTATTATGTAAAGTCAGCTGTATGTATATGTTTGTAAGCAGACCTGTTACACTAAAGAGGCCAGAGCTTGCTAAGGTCAGCCAAATTGTAGCATGTAAGTTTCCAACTCTGACATTTCCCTTTAAGTAAGAGACTTATAAATCTATTTCCTGAAATGAAATTGCTTTAAAACATATAATTGTAGATTAATCTCAGGGTTCCTCGCATAGAGGTGGTATTTTAAGACAACCAGTCTGTGATCCTATACCTCATTCCTTTTGCATGCAGTTCATAGGCTTAAAAAATCTTTACATTATAGATTATTCCATGGGGAAAATGTTTTTAAGAAAATGTAATGGGAAAGTCATAGTTTTCTTTGCTTTTCTAAAGTTAATGAGTCAACTGAAGAAGCCCAGAGAAAAGCGTCTCACCATGTCATACACCCCAGTTATCCTATCAGTGCTGTGTGTGCCCGTGATAAAAGGAGTGTGAGCACGTTGGAGGTGTGGGGGACTGACAAAACAATTGTGCTGCAATAGGAGAACTTAAATTCAGGGGACACAGGCTAAGTCAGATGGGGTTGTATAATAATTGAAATGTAGCCATCCCTTTATAATTGGCAATGTAAAATTCAGGAAATGATAAAGCAAGGAAATACCTTAATGTATATTAATGGATGTCTTTGCTTTATGATATGATCCGCCCTCAGTGCTCCCATGCACCATGTATCAGAAGCTAATGGACATCAAAGTCCATTGTCACTGCTGCAGAGCTGCTGAGTCAGAGATGGAAACCAAAGGCTGTTCCCGGTTACATTTCTCTCACGAAATACTTTAAAGATTAAGTATTTTTTCCTTTACCAGAATGTAGGAACCAGGTAACCTGATTCTTTCTAATTACTTACCATCAGAGCCTAAACAAATACCTACCCAGTAGATTAAAACTATCATTTTTACAAGAACTCATTTCCTCCCTACATAGGCATAAAGCTATAGTGTTCATTTCAAATTATTGCCCAGAATTTTTATATCCCTTCAGTTGGTTACTATGGGAACATGCAGAGCCCTGACATTTAGGCCAACCTGTAAGGTCAAGGAAGGCTTCTTAAAGAATTGACCCCCAAACTGAATCTTGAGAGTTTAGAATTGGCAGTGCTGAGAGGAATAGGACAGGCTGTCTGCACAGGGAGCAACTTCATGTTTCCACTGTGAAAATTTGCAGTGTGAGGTGACAGAAGATAAGGCCAAAGGTACAGATGGGGTCCAGGTCCTGTTGACAAAACATAACCTCTGAATGTTTTCATGCAGCAGAGTGGTAAACTCCACTTTGCAATTAATATTTGACTGCATGGAGGTATGCTCATTTATAGGGGCTGTTTTAAATCATTTGGGGAAGAGATGACCAGGCATAGAAAAGAGGAGGGACAGTGAACAAGGCTATCTGGGAAGTATCATTGGCAGTTCTGGACTGAAAGTGAAGAAGCAAAAAATCTAGGAAGATTCCCCAGGCTCGGCTGCTGAGGTCTTTGCTAAGATTAGGAAGACTGGAATGGGAGCAACTCTGGGAGCATGGGAGCAAAGGTTCCTTTACTCAGCAAACATTTATTCATTGTCTCCTGAATAAATGCCAGACACCATTCTAGGCAGACTTAGGGACATTTTGGGTGAAGATCAAGGGAAAAAACAGACCAGGATTTCTGCTCTGGTGGAGCCTTACATTCTAGTGAGGGGTAGTGGAAATATTAAGCATAAGACATGAGTTACTCATGTTGCCTATGAAAAGTTGATAAGATCTATAGGAGGAAAAAGCATTGCCAAGATCAAGGAGATTCAAATGAGATTTGGTTTAAGACAGTGCATTTGAAATGTCTACTAGTATAGGACAGTCAAGCGTGTCTAACAGGAAGTTGGATGTGCGATTCTGAAGCAGGGGGAGCAAGGCAAGATTGAAAAGGAAGATTTTGGAATCATCATCCATGAGAGTAGATGTGTTTTCCCAAGAAATGGGTATTTTTAAGAGACAAGGTTAGAAGCTTAGAGGACATATATCTAGAACACTGGGTGTGTGTGCGCGCGCGCGTTACCTGTGTGAATAATCTTTCTTTCCTTCTCCAAGTTGCACACAGAAAAGTCTTAGTTAGTTTGTCTGGTTATTCCTAGTTTAGCTGAAGTTCAGACAGTATTGCATCTGTGGAATTTTCAATCCCAGCTTTTGGTCTTTGTCCTTCATTAAGTATTGATTGTTATTGAATCTTAGCCCGTCCAGTGCCCACAACCAAACTGATGGAAGCATGTAACAGGTGCTCATACAACATTGGTTGAGTGTTTGATAACTATTTACATGTATGGATGGGATTCACCCTCATTTCTGTCACTGTTTCTCTGAAGTAGAAATTGTTGACATAATTTATTAGAAAATGATTTGAAGTAGGGACATTTGGGCCAAAAATAAGTAGACATTACCCAAAGAGAGCTTCTTGTAGCTTAAATTTTTGACTTAAGGTACACTTCACATAGCAAACTTGAAAAAAAATATAAATTAGAAGCACGGTACATACTTTTCAGAGTTACTCCCCATGTATATGTGTTTATTTACAACCCATAAAAAAATCCAAAAGCAGTCAACAGCTTTACATGAGTCAAAATGAAATTTAAAATAAGTGAGATGAAAAACAAGCAAAGAGACGATGAGAGCAAGAAAGAAATAGAGAGCCAGGAGCAGGGATGACAGAGAATAAATGCTCCGAGACCTTTATAGAGACCAGCCACTGACTTGGCTGTTAGCTTTCTAGCAGCCAAACCCAAGACAAGTCACCTGACCTATTGTGTTCTTACAAACTAGTTTAGGGATTTGTCTGTTGATAAGAAAATGTTCATGAGCTACTGTATTTTTAATGTGCCTGTTCTTTCCATGGGAATTATAACCTGGAATTTAAAAAGTCTCTTTGGTACTAATGGAATAGTTTGTTTATCTTAAGGAGCAGAGCTGAAAAAAATGTTTTATTCTGTGACTCACCTGCTCCTCTACTAATAGCTGCTGTTTATTGAGCAGTTACTAGATGCCAAACACTGTGCCAAGTACTCCATGCTTTATCTCATTTATTCCTCATAACAGGCTTCTTAAAACTGAACGTTTTGTGAATTTTAGATGGTAATATCTTTCAATCTGCACTCTCTAATTAATAGCAATATTTGTAAATATCTGAATACTTACTTTTGAGCTCATTATGCTAAGAACTTTGTATATTCTCATTCTTCATAATAACTCTGTGGAATAGCTAGGATTATTATCTATCCTCATGTTAGAGATCAGTCATCTAAGACGTGTAAAACTAGCCCAAGGTCACCTGGGTCGAAGGAAGTGGCAGAGCTGGGATTTGAACACAGGAAGCCCAGGAATTCTGACTCTGTGTACTTAACACATAAGCCACACTGCCTCTCACAGAGTCATATCAAATCCTAACTATTTTTACCCATCAAAAAGTAGGGCAACATCTCTGCCTTTTTAACACTTATGAAGAGCACATTATAATTTAACAGTTATCCCGCTATACTCTAAATAATTAACTTCTAGCCATTCCAACTTAAAACTCTAATTCAAATTTCTGTGGCCCTAATGGGAAAGAAATTGGGTAGTCTCTATTTTTTCTTAATGGGTGAACTCCATATTTTTTTAAATATTACCATTACCATCTTTAACATCTTGATATTAATTTAAGCTTTATTTAAAACTTTTATCTTCCCGTGTCTCATTTCCTGTGTGTGATAAAAATTAGATGTAGCCTATCAGGCTCAGAGGACCATTGCAAGAATGGCCTTCCTCAAACAAAGTTGAAAGCTGCTAACTCTTCAGCTTTTGCTGTCTGCCTCGTGCCAAATGTTGCTCTCGTGCCATTTGTACTTCTAGTGTAATTAGGATCAGATCATGCAATTTATAGGATTTGATCCTCTTGAGAGTGATTTCACACCACAAATGAAAATCACTAAACTGACTGAAATCAAATGCCAAGATAGCGCCCTGGAAGGTTGAGGAGGAGGAGGCACTTCGGAGGAAAGGGAATGGGAGGCTTAAACCGGAGTCCACAAGCTAAAGCAGGCCCAGTTCAGTGAAAGCCTGGCCTGGCTAGAGCTGGCCTGTGCCCAGAGGCGGAGGAGGTGTCTGAACAAAGACACTGGGGGCAGAGTGTGTAAGGTCTTCATATTGGAATGAGTAATCTCAGCCCTTCTCTTAAACATAGCATATCTTTTTATAAGGTTCTTTACAGTGGAAAGATTGGACACAGTGGCTCAGGTGGTATTTCTATCCCGTGGTGTTGTACAGGGGCTCACGGCAGGGGCCCCCTAGAGGAGAAGGAGACAGTTGGGGTTGGATGCTGAATGACAGACTGGAGAAAGGGCCGGCCTGGTTACAACTGAGTGGGAGTCCTGCTTGAGGAAGAATTGGCAGGCCTGGAGGTGGGTTAGTTCTGGAGAATGAGGGTGCTCTGACAGAGAACTTTCAGGATGCAGATGAGGAACAGAGATCAGGACTGTCAAGACTGTGGAGATAGGTTCTCAAAAAGGGATAATGTTGCATTTACAAAAGCATCCCCTTCCTGTGTGAGCTGTGCTGCTAATTAATAGTGAGCTCTTATACCCCACAGAGCAAGGAGCCATCCCCAAGGAAGGGTGAGAAATGTGTTTTCTCCAAACAGGTAGAAGGCTAAGGCTCCATTAAATCACTGGCATTTGACAACCCAGTGCCTCTTTGCAGAAATATTTTGTTTATTTTTCTAATGGTAAAAACATGAAGTAAAGCAAATGAAATAAAACAAAAGATTAAATAATATAAATCTGGAAGGATAGCACAACTGTCAATAAGAATTGAAGTCACTTATAGAAAATAAGCTGAGGAGTCAATGGGGTGAGATTTTTCTTATGAAGTTTAATATAAATTCATACTTACATATAGCACCACAAATAAAGTACAGGCCCATTAAATTGTGTTCGTTTTAGTAGAATTAAAACTATATAGTTTGGTGAAAAATAAGTAAATACTTCTTCCTCCATCCTAATCTCTTCTTATATTTTCATTTTCTTCTCCAATTTGGAAGGAAGAACCAGGACTTGAGTTGGGAGAGTTGCTCCACCATCTAGAAGCCATACTGACTACCTGCTAACATTTTAGTGAAAGGCTTGATGGATATTTCCCAACAATTTAACACTCTAAGAATTTTCCAGTAAGAAACCGTATAAAAAGCATCACCAACATAGGTTCCAAAGTCATTTTATGTAGAGTATAGTGTGAGTAGAGAGAGAATTGGCCTTGGGGTCAGACAGGCTGGACTTCAGTCCAGAATGACTCTGCCCACTCTGAGACTTCAAGCAAATAATTGAATGTCTGTTCCCCCTTCGAGACACAAAGAGCAATCTTAAAAGTATCAGTTCAATCCCTCTCTCAGAGTTGAGGCCAAAAAGCTGTACACATACGTTTGAACTGCTTTATAAACGATAAGGGATTGCTTTACAGACATATTTTTAAAAGAATTGTCCCTTTTTTGTAGGAACTAATGTGATCAATATGCCTTTATTCTCAAGAAAATGTGGAAAATTTAAACTGTAGCTACCTTATGTACATGTTAAATATTTGATTTGAAAAAAAAAATCAGTAAATATTAAAGGAAAGCTTATATTATTTTAGGCCAGGCTTGGAATTTTGAGCTCCTCCTCCCTGGTTTAGGCAGGTCTATATCGTGCCTGAGTACTGTATCAAAGGGCTGCGGTGGGGAAATCTTTAAGTTTAATCTGCCTGAAAACATAACCGGACAAAGAACAAAGACAGTTTGCACACTCTTTCTGCATCTTAAACAATTTGGAAGGTCACAACTACTTTTTACTTTCTTCTTTTTTTAATGAACTGTACCAAGATTTTTCAAACACCCTGTGTTCTCCTACCCTCCCACTCTTGGTGAAGGACTTAATTGGAAAACCAGTGCAGAATGAGTCTAGGTTGATTGTTTTTCATCTAGCCTGCATCATAGCATTTTCCCAGTTGAACCAGACTCAGCAATTTGATATTGCTCACATTACATAAGTAATAATTGTTTTGTTTTTTACTAACCAATATGAACTGAAGTTGCATTCCAAAAGAGAATAAGAATGAAGAGTATTAATTGTCATTAATTAGAAATCTTCAAAAGCACTGTTTTTAAATAAGAAGAGATGGAAAAATTATTAGAAAAACACCATTATTGAATAGAATTGGGTGAAATATTCCTTCAAGCAACTTTCCCTTTCCATTTTTTAAAATTAAATGTGCTTCTGACTTTTCTGATGAGGATTTAGATTTATTTGAAGAGCTTTAGATACTATAATTGGTGATATTTAAAATTAAAAAAAAATATTTGTTACATCTCCCAAATATTGAAATAACTGACTTTTGCCTAATTTGACCATCGTTTCACAAAACAATGCGTAATAGACAAGATGTCACTGACACCCAAAAATCCAAGTCCAGAACTTGGAGAATCAAGCCAGGAACAGGTGCTGAGAAGACAAATGAAGAGGCGAGGAGCCAGCAGGGCCAGAGCCGATTAGGTGTGAAGTGTCATTGAAAATAGGAGGAAAAATGCCCCACATGTGCCCATAGGATAGAATCAGACAGAAACCAGGCACCTTCATTCAATTCTGCAAACATGTGTTGAGTGCTTGCTACATAGGAGGCACTGGGTGTGTGTGCTTCAGTCCATTCCCAGCAACGAGAAGGTGTGGGGATTCCATTTACTTTATTTCAAGCAGTGTAAGTTTTGGGTGTTTTTTTTTTAAATCATATACTGCATCCTGAAAATTACTTGTAAAGCAGAAATAATCACATTGAGCCTTAGGAATTAACTTCAACTTTTTCAGTGAAGCAGTACAAGTTGCAGAAAAATGAAATGGAACCAGGAAAGATTTCCCTTTTTACAAAGAGTCTCACTGCTGAACTCAGTCTACTATGCAGAAAATTGGAGTTTTCAAGTACTGGTAGCTATTTTCTGTATTAGACTGAGTTGTAATTTATAGTTGTGACTCACAGGGAAGGGATGGGAAGGAAAAAGAAATTATTTTAGCAGCAAAAATTGACCTCTATTGAGCCATTAACTCACCATTTGTAAAACAAATCAGAAAATTAAAGTAATTTTTAAATTACTTGAAAAATCAAGCAAATTGTCCTTCCAGTAGTTAGGGGAGCCCATCATAAGTGTAACAGAAATGTCTGTTTCTTCATTTATGTCTCAAAGCAGAGGATGCTTTCTGTTTTATCTTTACCATAACTTATTGCATAAATACTAATTTTCTCCCTTGTTCCAGCTTCCTTCCCTCCCTCCTTCCCTCCCTTCCTTCTTTCCTTCCTTCCTTCCTTCTATCCTTCCTTCCTTCCTTCCTTCCTTCCTTCCTTCCTTCCTTCCTTCCTTCCTTCCTTCTATCCAATATGACTGGAAATTATAATTTAAAAGAAATAGTAATTTTTAAATAGCATTAATTGGCATTAATAAAAAACATGATGGAGAAATAATTATATAAAAAATGTTTTAGATATGAAATTCCTTAAAACAACTTTCCCTTTAAAATTTTTTAATTAACTATCCTCCACATACATGATTATGATTTTTTGAAGATTCTTACTTGCTAGCTGGACTACAGAACTATATCGTTTCAGATACTTGTCTCTGTGGTACTTTCAATAAAAATTTTTTAAAAATCAACCCTATATTATATCTTTTTACAGTTACTGAGATATGTTTAAGATTTAAATTGAGGCATTAATGAACATTTTTTAACATGTAACAACACGAAAATAAAAACGTTTTCCTTTAGTTATTGCATTATGATATCACTCTACTATAAGTTACAGATAATTTGTTTTGGGAAAAGCAATTACTTAAAGGGGATGTTATTGTGCAGAGAGGTGTGTGCCTGTGAATAATTGTGCTGCCTACTGTAGACCAGTCTCTTTTAAAATAGAAATTGCTGTATACAGAATTATGGGAAGGGCCTTCTGCTTTCTTTCACATCATTTGAAATAGGGACACCAGCCATTTTCTTACATTCAGGTTTCTAGAACAGGTTGCATATACCTACTCATTCTTATTGAATGACTAATTATGAAATCAATCCCAGGCAAGGACTTACTGTATATTACACAAGTAAAACACAAGATAAATAGTCTTCCTACTGTTTGATCCTATTGATCACATAACAAAATGTATTCTCATATGTGAAATAGATCATAATTCCATTTCTTACACAAAATCTCCATTAAACACAGTATTTCCAGATTCAGTCTAATAAATATTAATGCTTATTTTCATTTTGTTTTTATTGTGGTATAATGCACATAACATAATATTTATATCTTACCATTATTAACCATACAGTTCAATGGAATTAAGTACACTCACATTGTTGTGCAATCATCACCAAGATCCATCCCCACAACACTTTACATGTTATAAAACTGAAAGTTTACACCCATTAAACAGGAACTCCCTGCCCTCACCTCCCCTAGCCCCTGAAAACTATCAATATACTTTCTGTCTTTGTATGTTTTGTTTTCTTTAACATATGTCTTTTCCTAATTTTAATTGTAAGTGAAAGTAGATGATAGTATCTCATTTTCAAGATGACGTTTAGATGTTCCATGTTATTGTCAGAATCATAACCTTAGGGGTCTGTATTCAAATTCTAGTGTCACTGTATATATACTGTTCATCGTAGTTAATATTAAATCCCACTGTGAGCTAGGCACTGAAATGGACATTCTGTGTGTTTTTTTCTGTATAGTTTCTATAGGAGTTAAGTAGTATCCTTATTTTTTTAATGAGGAAGTTAATTAGAAGAATTAAGCAATTTATCCATAGTCACACAGTGAAGGACAGAGTTTGGGATTGCATGCAGGTCTTTCTGACTCCACACACTCCTTTGTTTGATTTCACAGTGTTGCCCTAGGATCTGGGGCAAGATTCCAGGCTCCCCCTGATTCCTAGCTGTGCAATGAAGATAGGATGCTGGATCTGCCAACTACCTAGTACATTGTGGACATTAAATAAATGATAGCTGTTCGAGGTGTTCTTATCATTTGTCAGACTGGACATATGTCACAGAGTATACAAAGCTCTAAGTGGTTACTTGATGGAATAGTATAGAAAATGTCAGGGGACCTATAATTTTATGTCAGATTCCACACCCAGGCACTAAATATAAAATGTGTATTTGAAATCAGTAAGGGGCTGCTTTGAATCCTGGTGAGAATAAATACCATTGAAATTGGATGTAGACCTAGGGGCAAGCAGCTTTCCCAGTTGTTAAAATAGTTCTGTTTTATTGTCAAATAGGGCAATGGGTGACATTAAAAGCTATAAGACAATTTGATACTATTTTGCAGAAGGTGATTCACTGCATGATGTTATCTGTGGGCACAGATCACAAGTCCCAAGCTGTAATTTTTCTAAAATGAGTAATTTTAATTCTAAATTGAAACAAAATTTTACTAAATGTCTGCCCACAAAAGCCTAATGCTGAAGTATCCTTTAAGAAAAACTTTTCAAAGAGAAAGGAATGCAATAATGGATGTAAAAAAAAAATACTTGGCAGTTTCTCTCCCTTCAGGATCAGCTCTACAGAAACCAGAATACACTGGCAGCGACAGCCAAGATCCCGTGGGCTTGCTCCTGAGAAGTAGTTCACAGCGAAGCTCACCTCCCTTACTTCATGTGCCATTGTGACAGCAGCTTCTATTTGTATGTGTGTTCACAGCAGTGAACAAGTGCAGTGAGGACTTAGCAAGCTCCCACAGCTTCCACTCAAACCTGAGTCTGACGCCAAAGCCAGTACAGTTCCCTGACGAAGTAGCTAACACTTTGAGTGCGGCACATTGGAGAAAAGTGGATTGCCCCTTGGTTAGAGATTGACAGTGGAGTTGATTTACATTGTCCAAACATTTTTTTAAAAACTTCTTTTTTTTTTCCCCCAGAAATAGCTAGGATGCTTATTGCTCTCGTCCCAAAATTTATAGCTGATAAGTAAATGTATAGCAAATATGTAAAATAAGATTAAGAGGGTACTTTTCACTGGTGATGGCTGTTAAGTCATTGGCCTTTTAAACCAAGGGAGTCAATAAATGTCTCAGGATAGGACTCTGGGCCCCATCTGTCCAGGAGGTAGTTTGTCAGCGGTTAACCACCAGCTCCACCTGTATATGAGGCGGACATGTTGGTACATATTAGCCAGAATTTACTACGATATAAACTCATTCTCTTACGTAAATGACTGTCTGTGCCTCAAAGCAACCCCTCTTAATAACTCTGTACATAGCGCCAGTTGTAAATGATCTAATCACAGGAAACTCTTCTGTTGCAGAATTACAGTGGTAATCATACAGCACTTGTCTGCAATAAACTGGCACCAAGGTCATACTTGGCACACTGTTAAATTCAACAGATGATTTGCTTTCCAAGACTTTGAAACGCTCGACGCCATTGTGAGAAATCGGAATGGCTTTGCGTTTTCGATCTGTGACTATGTCATTGTAGAGTCCTGAGCACTGTTGCGAGCTAGCCAAATGAACCCCATTTATCGAAAGCTCACTGAGTGGCAGTGTGTGTTTGTTGAAGGGAAAATGATGAGATTTTGAGGGGTGTATTTTACTCTTCGGTGTGTTAGGAGGTGCTATGGAGCCCTTTGAAATCCAGGGGCATTGGTTTGGATTCATATAGAATTCAGAAAGGATGATAAGTGGATATTAAAAAATCCTTTTTAAAACTATTCATTGAGGCAGTTAAATAAAGTAAAATTGACTTTGCTTTGAGCTGTTTTTCATAATAATAATCAGCTTAGTAGTAGCACTTGAGGAAATCCTGTTGATCGTGGGACTATCCTTCCCAATGTTAAAGAGATGCCTTTATAGCCAACTGTCTATCTTGTTTAACATGAAAAAGAAAAAAATGTGGAGAAATCATGCTACCTAACATGCTAACCTTCTTGCAACCAATTAATTTTCCTACTTTTATTAGAATAATTTTAATAGTATTTTCTTTTTGCCTTAGTCTCATTGAATAGCTATACTTTTTTGGCACAGTGTTTAAGGAAGGTAAATGTTAACATGATTTACTTATATTCCTCAGTTTCTTATATGCAAGCAGGATGTTTTTCTTTGTCGTAGATTTTTACACTTACAATCCTAAAATATAGTTGATTGGATGACAACATTGTATTGCCTACCCAGCATTTTAATAAGCAGTCGTTTCCCCTGCTGTATAAGAAAATATTTTTTTGTAAAATTTAAGAAAAAAAATGAAGAACACAGAACTCTTTTCATCTTCCCCACTGAAATGCTGTATCCATTAAACACGAACTCTCCATTCCCAGTTGCACCCCAACCCAACCCCCGGCCCTGACCAAACACCCCTCCATGTTCTGTCTCTGAATTTGCCTGCTGTTGGTACCTCAGAGATGTGCAGTCATGCAGTTTTTGTCTTTCTGTGACTGGCTTATTTCACTTAATGTCAATAAAAATATATTTTATCTCCTCAAGCCATGATTTTTCCCTAGTGGTTAATAATAAAAATCTGATTCTGAACAGCATTCACTCATCCCTGTAATCCTGAAATATTTATTGAGGATGTCCCATGTGCCCATGCTGTTGTAGGCACTGGGGCGGAGTGGCACTGCACCTCACACAGTCTCGTGAGGAAGACAGGCAGTTTTATAAATAAGCCAATAGGTAAAATAACAGGTGGGGGGAGAAAAGAGTGCTAACGTGGAGCAGGGGAGTGGTTATGTGAGTGTTGTCTGGAAGGGCTCCTTGGAAAAGTAACTGAGACTTGAAGTTTGGGATGGAAATAGGAGCCCTAAGTGTTCCCTGGGACAGTCAGTACAAAGGCCCTGGGGCAGGAGGGAGACTGAAAGGATGGAGGAATAGGCGGCAGCTCATGGGGCTGGAGAATGCACAAGAGGGAGAAGCAATGAAGGTGGAAGAGTTAGGGACGGAGACCGGTGAGACCAGATCACGCAGGACCTCAAAAACCATTGTATGGAAGTTGGGATTTTTGCGAGAGACACTTGGAGGCAACCCATGAAATGGTTTTCACCTGTTATAGTTCCAGAGAAGTGCATTATTTCTACCTAATAGTAAATCCAGGAGAAAGTGAGACCCGCTTAGCCACTTAGCCAGGCACAGAATTGCTTCCCTCTGTCTCCCTGCAGAAAAAAAAAAAAAAAAGCAAGATAGATTCCTCCCAGACCTTTTGTCTTTTTTTTTTTAAACCACTTTATTGAGGTATGATTACCATTCCAAAGTTTGTATCCAGACCTTTGTCTTAAATAATAACTGTCCATGGAATGGTGTTTTGGAAATGGTGTAACAGATTTTACATCCAGAATAGCATTATTGCTATAACGGAGTTACAGATTTTAGGATATTCAAGCCCAGCACCCACTGAGCCTCCTCACACACCCTAACCCAGACCCTGTCACTAAACCTTTGTTCCCCTGAGGGTGTCTGGCATGAGCCTGAGGAAGCTAGCGTCTCCTGGCAGTGGGATCCTCTCCCTAATCGTTGGCCAGTCATTTCTGTCAGGAGAAAAATATCTGTGTATTGCGACTGCTTTATGTACGTGGCAGATGGGACATTTAGTAAAGTACTCTCAACCTGCACTGTCCAGTATTCTGGGCCCTGGCCACACCTGGCTCTCAAACCCTGGCAGTGAGGCCAGTCCTAGGTGAGATGTGTTGTAAATGTAAAATGCACCCAGGATTTTGAAGGTGTGGTATGAGAAAAAGAATGCGAACTTTCTCATAATTTTTATACTGCTTATAGGTTGAATGGCAATATTTTGGCTAAATTGGGTTAAATAAAAGACATTACTAAAATTAATTTCACCTATTTATTTTTTTCTTTTTTAATGTGGCTACCAGGAAATTTAACATATTTACCTCAGTGCCCTTCTGTTTTAACTCTTATTGGCTTCCTTCTCCCTCACACATGCACACACATACACACACATGTGCACATATGTTCACATTGCATACACATGTTTTCACAGTGCACACATGAAGACATGCATGCAGACACACATGCACACATGTGCACACACAGAGGACCTGTGCAGGGCTATCCCACGGATCGTCCTATGTGTAGTAACTGAACACCATCCTGATAAGAAGGCGGGGTGGCAGCAGACCCCATTATGGTATCTTCTCTAGAGCTGCTCAGATTTGACTACTGAGGAAAAAACTTGGAATACTGTCCATAAAACTTTGAAAGCCCCCATGTACGTTCTCCCAAACAAAGGAGAGTCTCTCTCCTCACACTTCATTATTCACATGGTGCTTTCTTCCTCTCCCCAATATACCAACACACTGGTAAAATATCGCTAGACACTACAGATCTTATGCAGCTCCCAACAGTCTTAGAATTACTAGCCAGTTTTAAGAACTGTGCCTTCTGGCGGCACTTCCTGACCACTGACCAGTTGCCCATCCTCTGACACTGTGTAGTTGTCATTACTTTTCACATGTTAGTTAGAGAGCGCAAAAGACTCTCAGCATCCCCAGTGTGCTTGTGGCATTACTCTCTAGTCTAACCCAGAGGCAGACTCACATATCCTCAGAGGGTGGGCAGGGAAGTGGAGTGTAAGTAAGCAGCTAGGTAAAGGGGAAGGCGGGGCCCAGTGTTGAATCAATGACACCACGCCTTGTATAAGGCCTGCAGGAACCAAAAGGCATGAGTCATGTTGACCAAAGTCATCTTGGTGGTGGGAGCGCCTGGCCTTAATTAGGTGCATTACACTGAGCAGTGTTCCAGAAGCACCACTTTGAATCACTGAGTGGTGAGGGGGGCATTGGGAGTAGAGAACAAATGGACCTATCTAGCATTCCCCTCTACTTGGCTTTGCTCTTCAGGATTCCTCAGGATTCCTCGGCATTATAGGACTTGGGACTCTGCACATGTCTCTGGCTTCATCACTCATGCCTCAGAATCCATTCTTCAGCCACACTTAGTTCATGAACGTGTCAATCCCTCCTGTGTGGCTGGCTGTCCGCCCCCACCCCCCAACCCCCCAACCCCTGCCGTGGCCTTTGCACACACAGTTCCCTGTGTTTGATCACTCTTGTGTCCTCCTCTCTCTGCTCTGCCCCAGCTAGCTCCCCTGGAGGGCTAGTTCTCAGTGGAGAGCTGGCTGCCTCTGGGAAGCTTCCTTGACTCCTGTGTGTCCTGTGACACCTGAACTCGCCCTATCACAGGTGTTCGCGTGCCCTGTTGAAGTGGCCTGTTATGTCTTCCCACTAGACTGCAAGAGCAGGGACTGTGCCTCTTCAGTCATTTATTCCCACAAGTAACACAGGACGTAGTGCACTGTAGGTGAAGGGATGAATGAGCTGTGAACACAGATCCATCGTCTCCTCAGAGTCATATGGAGTTGTTGAATGTTCTTCTTGTATCAAATCTTGGGAAAATGCAATATTTAAAAGTTTAACTATAGGAGAAAAGTGCAAGCTTATTATCTTTTGAATTGGGTTCCTGCAGTGCACTGTAATTCAACACTTAATGATGGTCTTTTGATGCAATTTATAGCTATTACTCTTTTTAAATTGTTCTCACATTTTGATAGCTTCCTTCAGTGTCACTTCTGTGTTGGTTTCTCTGACCTCTCCTTGGCCAGGCAAAATGACTTTTTTAGTTCCCAGAGTTTATCGTAGTGATTTGCTCAGAATTCTCATATTCTTGCAGATGACATAAAGAAAACTACAGTCGGGTTTTTTTTTTACTCACAGGACCAATCTGACGGTAAAATTTGGCGGAGGGAAAACATGGTTTTGGCTTTGGCACAACATCTTAGTTAAACAGATGTCAGAGATAAATGTGAGTGTCATTTCTGCCTGTGACTGCAGAGTTCTGTTCTGCTGAGAGGCTTCTTAGGTAGCTAAACAGTACCAAATGAGGAGGCCTGAAAGCAGATATTTTTTGTAATTTTAAATACAAAAATATAAAATAATACTAGCAGTAATTGTAGTGATCAGTTATGAAAAGGGAAATGTATTTGGTGGAAACCTCAGATGGTTGGTTGATTTTAAACATTAGTAGAAAAGTTATATTGAGGTTTCTTATTTGGGACCCCAGAATCTGTCTAAATTTCTCCTTGTGATATCTTCTATAAATGGAATAAACTATCAGAACCCATATTTAAGCTGCTAGCATTTTAATATCCAAGTATTTAAATGGATGATGCTAATATTTTTTGGAAGTTCATTCAGAAATCTGTTTAACATGTATATTGCTTGTTTCTTGACAGGGAAATTCACATTGGTATTAATCACCTATTATAAACCATTTAGCTTCCCTAAGAAATATATAGCACTGTTCAACTCTATAAAATGCACTAACTTTATATAGTATTCTTAATCTGACTTTTAAAGCCATGTTTTGTATTTGGTAATTTAATTTTTAAATGTAAATCATTTTGACTTGTGTATAAAAAGCAACAAGAAAAATTTTCCCACTTCATTTTTGGGCAGTGCTCCAATTTCTAAAGTTACAGACGTGCTACAGAATGTAAATTCACTTAGTGGGGCTAATGAGTTCATAAAATTGTGCTGCAATTCATTATCATCTCTTTACCAAAATAGAAAATCCTTTTGGTTTATAAATTCCAGCTGTTTTTAATTTTTTAGTTTGATTTGGATTTTAACGTTCATAGGCATAAGTGCTGCTGAGAATTTTAATTATGACATTTTTAGTGTGAGGAAACCTTAAAAGAAATTGAAATGTTACTCAAATTCTAGTACTCCAAATGATATAAATAGTTGTAGGGAGCACATTTAGGTTCACTCTTTTTACACTTCCAATATAAGTATACACTCCGTGTCTCAAAATTGTTGTCAATATTTTATACTGCTAGTGGTTTTGGCAATATTTCTTAAAGAATTAATCCAATTGGAAAATGAAAGTGTCTTCCCTAGAATTGGATGTTATTTTCAAAATTTTACAATTGGGTGACTGTCATGATTCTCATTTGATAAATTGTAATCTATTTTACTATGTTCAATATTTATTGAAGTTCATAGTTCAGTGGTATATATTATAAATATAAAGATAAAGATGTTATGGGTACAAAGGTAAACTATCAGAGTCAAGGGATGGGATTATAAAGAGATTGTTTTTAGTTTCTCCCATACTGATGGCCAAAACTTTCCAAAGGTAGAAGTTTGAGAATAATTATTGGCGATTTTATCACAGCCCTCAAGGAGTGGGAACTCTCGCTAATTAATTGTAAATGTTTTTGTATTGACTTGCTTATAACGAGAGTGATTTTGTGTTCCAGTTTGCCTGCCATAGTTTTGACTTACATCAGTTGTCCTGGTGTAATTTTTATTTAATAGCGCCTCCTTTCACCCTCAGAAGTGTTGGGACAATAAATTGCATGGTTACTCTATGTATGATGCATTATTAATTATTACCAGGAGTGTCCGGCTCTGTTTAGCACTTCCCCAAAAGCATTTTTAATGCCCAAACCAATGGAATATTAACATTATTACTGATGGTAAAATTATATATACTTACGGTATCTGTAAACCTTCAAAGAAAAGTTTTCCACGCCTTTTATTTAAATGTAAGGCATATCCACTGCTAGTTGTTATATGTTAACAGAAATTTTAAAACAGCACAAATGCTGATTCCTAGAGGTGACACTGAGGTAACAGAAGGATTTATATAGAAAAAAATATCAGAAGCCATTGTTAGCTGGGTGACAACTCACCTCAACCTTCTAAAGCAGGGGTGGGCAAACTTTTTGACTCAAGGGCCACAGTGGGTTCTTAAACTGGACCGGAGGAACAAAAGCATGGATGGAGTGTTTGTGTGAACTAATATAAATTCAAAGTAAACATCATTACATAAAAGGGTATGGTGTTTTTTTTTTTTTAGTTTTATTCATTTCAAACGGGTCGGATCCGGCCCGCGGGCCGTAGTTTGCCCACGGCTGTAAAGGAAGCCTGGGTAGAAACGATAGTGGAGCAGCAACAAAATTGGTTTACCTGATAGTACAGTCCTGTTCAGGCCTACTTTAGTGTCTTCAGTTTTTCCAGTCTAGAAATGGGGAAGATAAATTATATTCTGCTCCTCCTCCTAGGGTCTAGGATGGGGTGGGGGAGCTCCCCAGAGCTGCCCTGGTCAAGCCTTAGAAACACAGAAGAGTCTGTTCAGATCTCAGGTTTGCCCATTGCTGCTGGCGGTGACAGGCTGCCAAGGGAGAGTTATATGGGAAAAATGGGGGTGTGTATATTTCTCCCCCATAACTTGGCAAAGAAGAAACATGTCAATGAAGGTGGGGGTGGTACCAAAAGATAGCTCTAGTTTCAAAATCTAGTTCCTGATAAATATTGTCTTTTTTATGTTTAGGATTACTGTTATTTCAGGAAGAGAAAAATAGACATGGTTTTCAAGCTAGTGACTTTTAACCAGTGTGCCGCAAGAATTTTTAAAATATGCAATACCTGACTAGTTAGTTAGGGGCACTGACCTCTTTTTCCTTAGATTATCAGATAAAAACATGACATCAGCCAATACAATAGCCGTTTGGTATGAATGAGTAAAAATTACACCTAAATCATAACCTCAATGAAGCAGTTAAAAGTGAAAAAAGTAAAGTTAGATTTGAGTGGTTTTGTTTTATTTATTTTTTTTAAGAATTCTGAACCATCTGCTTTTAATTCCTTTAACTTAAAAAGGGCTTTTGAAGCTTTATTATGGAGAATTTTTTAAATTCACAAATGTAGATAAAATAGTATAATGAACCCTCCTCATATATCCATTGCCCATGTTTAACAATTATGAGTATATCCCTTTTCTGCCTCTTTGGATTATTTTTAAGCATGTCCTGGGATCCATAAATTCTTTAATACATATCTTTAAGAGATGGGAGGCCTTTAAAAATATTAACTGAAATATAAATGTTCCTTAAAATATAACTATTATTACACTAAAAGAATAATCACTTAAAATTTCATAAATGTCTTGTTAAGTCAGGAACCAAGCAAGCTCCACAAATCTTAATGTCCTAAATAGCATATCACATAAAGGCTAGGAGTTGTAACTTTAAATGTGATTTATTAACCATCCCAGAGGTCTTGTGTTTTCAAGATACCATAAAATAGTACATGTAGTTTAACCCAAATATCCTGTGAAAATATTTTCATGTACAGCTGATCTCTCTAGTTGGTTTTAAAAGCCATTGATTATTATGCCACCTTCATGAAATCTAATCATGAGAAAACTGCACATATTGGTACACATTTTCAGTAGGCAGAAGACTTCCACTCTTGACTACATATAATGGGACCAGACTTGCAGGTGGAGATTGCTTTTGGGGCATTACTTGGAAGATGGTCAACCTCATAATTATCTATATATATATAAAAGCCTAAGCGACCAGTCGACTGCTCAACCAGTAGCTATGACGCACACTGACCACCAGGGGGCAGACACTCAATGCACAAGCATGGAAACATGGAACAGACTAATCTCAGAGGGAAGGAGGAAGGGGGAGGGCGGGAAGAGATTAACCAAAGATCTTATATGCATACTAGAGGCCCGGTGCACGGATTCATGCACTGGTGGAGTCCCTGGGCCTGGCCTGCAGGGTTTGGACTGAAACCAGCTCTCCAACATCCCCCGAGGGGTCCCAGATTGCAGGAGGGTGCAGGCCAGGCTGAGGACCCCACCAGTGCACAAATCCGTGCACCGTGCCTCTAGTTTAGTAAATATGGACCATTTATTTCAAGTGAATTATAGGTAGATTACTTTTTCCTCACAATAAATATACGTACAAGTATTTGTTAGCAGTTGTGGCAAATCTTGTTTGCTTTTTGTTTATTAGGGCAAAAGAACTGAATTTTAGAAGTCTCGTTTAGTTGTGCAGATTCATTATTAATTGTTTATCTGGACCAATAATCTAGATCTTTAGTTGCAGTATAGAATTGTATCTTAGAACGTGGCACTTTCATTCATCACTTTAGAACCCCGCACTGTCAACAGAAGACTATTTGAGATAATTAATTTGCCATAGGAATTGAAATATTCACCAAGGGGTGAAAATTACCTTGCCAGATAGGATCTCAGACATCCTTTAGAGCAGCGGTTCTCAACCTGTGGGTCGCGACCCCTTTGGGGGTCGAACGACCCTTTCACAGGGGTCGCCTAAATACATCCTGCATATCAGATATTTACATTACGATTCATAACAGTAGCAAAATTACAGTTATGAAGTAGCAACGAAAATAATTTTATGGTTGGGGGGTCACCACAACATGAGGAACTGTATTAAAGGGTCGCGGTATTAGGAAGGTTGAGAACCACTGCTTTAGAGGGTACTAAGAATAAAAAATTCATCTTATTTGTCAGGATGTAGGACCACCACGCACATTTATGAATTTCACATCTTAGAATTACCTTGAATTTACTACATGTACCAGTTAATAATGCAGATTTTTTTTTCAATAGATGGGGTTACACATATGTTGATATGTATGCGATTTGATATGTATGCTATTTTGTTGTATTGACAGCAAGCTTCAAAACTTCACATGTCAAATTTGCTGAAGGTGTTAACATCATAGATATTTAAAAATGTCGAATTTTATGCCCAAAAAAAGAGCATTTGTGGGAAGTTTTAATTCATTACTTTATTTTGAAGAAAATGTTATTGTATACTTTGGGAAGCTTATGGCGAACATGCTCTATCTCAAGATACTTGTGAACACTGGTTTGAAAGCTTTAAAAGTGATGATTTCGATGTGAAAGACAAAGAAAGTCCAGGTCAATGGAAAAAGTTTGAAGACCAGCAATTACAAGCATTGTTTCTCAGCGAACAATTTCCGATCATTTACAAGCAATGGGAAAGATTTTAAAGGAAGGAAAATGGGTGCCACGTCAATTGAATGAAAGACAAATGGAAGGAAACTGAGTGCAGTGTGGAATCCTAGGCTGCGTCTGGAACCAGGAAAAGGACATTGGTTGGACAAATGATGAGATATAAATAAGGGCTGTGGATTAGTTGAGAATTGTATCATAACTCAATGGTAATTATACTCTGGTTAGATAAGGTGTCAGTATTTGGATAACCTGAGTCAAGGATGTACAGAAACTCTGAGCTTTCTTCAACTCTTAAGACTGAAATTATTTTAAAATAAAGAAATTTAAGTATTAGCAAGAAGGCTTGAACATACACTCCATCAAAGATGCTGGCCAGTAAGCATGTGGAAAGATATTAACCTCACTAGTAGAGAAATACAATTTGATGTCAACTGCATGTTCAAACCTCACTGAGATACTATTTTAGACATAAAGAAATTGATGATGAAGAGGGATACCACCAAAGAGCAGCAAGGATGTGTAGTAGCTGGAACTCTCATCATCGGCTGGTGGAGCATAAAATGGCTCAACCACTTTGGAAAACAGTTTTTCAGTTTCCTATATAGTTCATATACACCCTATGCCAACCTAAGATATACCTACCCTATGACCAGGAGTTCTCTTTCCAAGTGTTCATCCAAAAAGCTGAAAATACATAGCCACACAAATATGTACATGAATATCATTATTTATTCATAATGATAAACTATATATATTATATATTTATATTCATCTAGTGGAATGCTACT
The DNA here is from genome assembly GCF_964212035.1 of Myotis nattereri. Lineage (NCBI taxonomy): Eukaryota > Metazoa > Chordata > Mammalia > Chiroptera > Vespertilionidae > Myotis > Myotis nattereri. The sequence continues at coordinate 56,661,901 of NC_138080.1, forward strand.
CAGCAGTCAAAATAGAACGAAACAACATACAACAGCATAGATGAATGTTAAAAATTTATGTCGAGTGAAAGAAGTCAGACACAAAAGAGGGCTTACTGTGCGATTCCATTTATCTAAGGTTCAAAAAAGGCAAAAAACAAACTATGATGATTGAAATCATAACAGTGGTTGCTCAGTGGTAGGTAGAGATTGGCTGGAAGGGTTAGGGTTAGGGGAACTTTATGGGAAAATGGAAATATTATGTGTCTTGATTTGGTAAGTGTATACATGTATCCAGACTTACTGAATTACAAAATAAATGTCATCTCAGTTAAGCACAAGGCCTAGAATGGAGTGGAATGCCTACTATTGAATTAGCTGTTAATAAAATTTTGAAGGAATTATAATTTAAGCAAAAATGTCATGTATTAAACTGGAACCTTAAATTAACATTTTTGTATGAAAAACTTTCAGTAACTTTCTGTAGTTGGTGCCTTAAGGAAATTTTACTATATTTTCTCATTGGACATGTCTTAGGAAAGAATAAAGCAGTGGTTCTCAACCTTGGCTGCACATTAGAATCACCTGGGAATCCTTTTAAAATCCTGATTTCTGGGCCTCATCCTCCAGAAATTCTGTTTCTTTGTTATGGGGTGGGGCCACAACATTAGTAACAAAGAAACAGAATTTCTGGAGGATGAGGCCCAGAAATCAGGATTTTAAAAAGATTCCCAGATGATTCTAATGTGCAGCCAAGGTTGAGACCCACTGGCATAAAGGCTTACATTTTTATCTAAATTTTATTGGTATATTATGGGTTGCAGGTTGAAAATATCTACTCTTCAGTAAATTTCTGTATAAAGGGAGGACATTAATTAGTTAGTCATAAACATCCTTTTTGAAAGGAGAAAATGACCCAGTGATAATAGAATAGAATGCCAGATGTTTGAGTTAAGCTTAAGTAAGGGTGTAAAAATATTAGGATTATAATCTTTTAGATGAGTCTTCCGTTAAATACCTTGTGTTCATTTCATTTCCTTGGGAAGCTGTTTTTTTGTTAATAAAAATGTTTTTCATGTGTTTTTAAAATGACATTTTTCTGGAACTGAGTAAATCTGTTAGTATAGAAGTGATATTAAAATTTTCTTTTCAAAGAAACTCTAATTATTTCAAAATTAGTCAAGTTTTAATATCCACAAATTATATGTACTTCATTAGGAGATGATGGGAGTGCATATTTTCTAAATGAATATTCCTGTCAGTTTCAGCAGAGAAAAAAAATAAAACTCCTACAGAATTCATACAATTATTATGTATAAACTTTTGAAAACAAAGTTCCAGAGATGAGGGAATTTATATTTTTATATCTATCTTTTGAGGCATGATTTTATGTTGTTTCATAATGAATTATATTGGCAAACATTAAGTCAAATTTACTAATGTGTAGGTGGATAAACTTTTCTAGAAACTCACACAGCATTTTATAGACTACTGTGTTATCAATAATTCAGCAGAAAGTTTATCTTGTCAAGCCTCATGTTTCCTGTAGTCCAGCTGATTTCTATGGACTTGATATCAGGATTCTCCAGAATCTTCTGTCAGCTTGGGTAGAAGGTTGAGGAAATTGGATTCCAGTTAGAGGCAGAGGACTTCAGGACAGAGAAAATAATTGATGTTCCATCAATCTCTTCATGACTTCTTGTCTGCCCAAAGAAGACTTAAGGTTCCAGTTTTACACATAACCTAGTAATAAGTCCTTCTTTGTTCATCACTTTTGTCCTGATTCAGCAGGAAGAAGAGATACTTGATTAAAATGGAAATAAGATGCTAGAATTTCAACTCTAAGAATTTTGGGGTTTTGTTCTATTTGCTTTTTAAGGTAACTTTCCTGAAATAAGAGGAAAAATAAACTGATTTCCTCTTATCATTATTGAAGAATCTTCAGAGTTTTAAAATAAACTAGAAGCCCAGTACATGAAATTCGTGCACCGGTAGGGTCCCTAGGCCTGGCTGGCAATCAGGGCCAATCAGGTTCTTCCCCTCCCTGCCTCCTCCTTCCCTCGCTCCCCTCAGCACCCTGCCGCCACCACTGGTCGCTCACCATGTTCTGTGCTGCCCCCTGATGGTCAGCACACATCATAGTGAGTGATCAGTCTCCGGGTCTCACGGTCGAACTCCTGAGGGCACACATTGCATATTAGCCAGATAGATAGATAGATGGATGGATGGATGGATGGATGGATGGATGGATGGATGGATGGGAGAGCTGGGATTCTAAGCCACATTTTTTCAATGCCAAGGCCCAAACATTTCCCACATGCCACCCTATCTCTTGAGGTTTAGAATCTGTTGAAATCCATAAAATGTAAAAGATTTCAAATGATTTCCAGCTATGGAATATAAATGTGGGTCTCACTGCAGAGTTGCAGGAGATCCTCATTTTCCATTGTCTCTTGAGTCCACCCTAGAATCTGCATCACTGTTTCTAAATACAGAGAGACATTTTGTCTGTGTAACAAACATTTATTCATTGTTTGCTTTGAACTTTACTCTGTATTAGGGCTCAACAGGTGAAACAGATAAAATCATTGTGCTTTGAATGTCACATCATAAAATAATATAATACATTCGATTTTGGCTGGTGTATGTATATAGATTTTTATAAAATCTTTAACATTCAGTTTGTATCTTAATCATTAAATTCTTGACTGTGCAACTCATTAAATTTATTGTAAGGTAACCTGCTTCTTCCTGAGATTAGGCACCCCCATGTTGTCTGTGCTAGTTCACTCTTTTTTCCCCACTCTCCCTGCCCCTGACCCCCCATTTTTTTCTCTGATGGATACTCTCTCCACCTAACTTAAGGTTCTTAACTCTGGTCTTTTCCTTTTATCACTTAATCCCTTTTGTATGTTCACAAACATAGGCTGAATTAGTATCTTCCAGGTTAGTATCTTCCTCTCTCCAGCTTCAGTTCTAAGATGTGTTCTATATGTTCCTTTGCCTGTAGATTTTTTTCTATGCGTATGTTTTGCAGATGCCAAAAACAGAAAATGAAAATTTAACTACAAACTTGACAGTTTTCAAACTTCTGCATTACTGTTAATGTGAACTCCATTATTATTTCAGGCACTGAGGTTTATAAACTTACAGTCATTTGGATTGATCTCTTGCCTTTGTTCTTTATGTAAAAGAAGTCTCCAAGCCTTACTAACTCTTCCTTCAAAATATATTTGCTTTCCCTTCTCCTGTCTATTCGGGCGTTTATTCTCTATCTCTTGGCAGAATCCCTGAACTTCCCATACTACTATTGTGCAGCTGGTGTTTCTCCCATGCTTGTTTCTTTGTGCCTTTCTTTAGTAAGAGCTTAGCATAGCTCAATAACAGTCTGACTTTGCTCTTAAATTGGATTCTACCTTCACGAACTACCAAATATTTATTGAAAGTCTGACAGGCACTGTGGTGGTACACAGATTTGTATGATAGTCCATGTGCTCAAGCAGTATGTAGTCTAGTTGGAGAATTATAACATGTGTGGAAACAATACTAACAATACATGGTCATACTTACTGAGGACCAAATGGGTGCTTCCCTATGGATCTTAAACTGAGGCTTGAAGAATAAAAAGGGTGAGAGAAGCAGGGAAGTAGGCGTGCATGCAGAGGTTTGAAAGGGACCTAAGTAATGTTGGGAGCTCAATGCATAGCTCCCTATTACTGAAGAGCAGTGTTTTTGTAGGGCAGAGTGGATGATAAGGTTGAAAAGTGGGATTGGAGCCAGAATACTTTTCCTTTCTTTAGCTACTCAATTTCTATCACCTTTTAAATATTATTTCTAAAGCATTTCTAAAGAATTGTAGTTCACATTATCTGTGCCCTTTTACCCAACCACCCATATTATCTTTACCACACGTTTTTACCCTGGTGTCTTTCTCCTTCCCCTCCCCTTCTTTGTCTTCCCCTCCCACACATTTCTGGATATATAGGTCTTGTCACACCCAGTCTACTCCATGAGCTCTGGACCGCACAGGTTTATCTGAAAGCTTTATCTTTGTATTCCCATATCATCCAGGAAGCTGGTAGGCACACAGTACATGATGTATAAACACTTATTGAATTGCATTAAAATAAATGGCAAACGTCTACCTTCCTGCTCCTTCCTAGTGAACATTTCAGATGCCCAGCTATAAAGTTTTCTGAATTAAATAAGGGATCTCAATCAAACAGAATGCATAACTGTCATTTTAAGTTATGTTGCTTTAGTATATTTGGTTAATTTTTTAAATGCTACCATTTGTAATGGAAAAAAAAGTATACTGAAAAGTTTTAAGTATTCAGTAGTTAATAAATATGTGTACATACACTACAAGGTGCATTGCTTCTCTTTCAACTATTATCTTTTAAAACATCCAAGAATTATTGCCACTCACCAGAGAGCAGAGTTTGCTGTTGAAGAAAATATGAATTTGTCCAGCTTCTTAGTAGCATTGAGTGACCAGGGTGAATTTTTTCCTGGCAAACATTGTATGACAAAGTGGGCTTTGGGCTCAACTGTTATATTAGCAGTCTTTTGTGCACTTAGCACATGGCCCCCTCCTAAGAAATAAGAATCTATTGGGGAATTTTAATTATTCATGTTTTCCCCATTTTCCTTAATTGAAAATAACTGAAAATCATTTTAGATGGCATTTTATGACTCTTCATAAGATATATTCTAATTCCAATGATGTTTCATTTAATTTGAAGAAAATATAATGATGGTGTTGCATAGACTAAACCAACAAACAAAATTTCTATTTAGTATTATTGAGTTTTCTTTCATATAAATAACAATCATAATAGCTAACATTTATTAGTGACTGAGCTTAGTGATTGCTAGGCATTGTTCCAGCTCTTTACATATTAACTTATTTAATACACAACACACATCTATAAGTTAGGTTGCTATAACTAGTCCATATTAGAGTATGAAGATTGTAGTACTTTTTCTAAAACTGACTTTACAATATAATAAAGATATATTTTAACATTAAGTCGTGTAGTTATTAGAGGTTTTGTTTATTTCTAGTCTCAATAAATAGAGTAATAGATAATTAAAAAACCTCCATCAGTTTGTTTTGAGGAGCTATCTACTTTACCATTTCTTCTTCCAGTTTTTATCATCAACTTTCTTTTTCATTTGTAATATTTTATGACATATTTTATGACTTCCAAATAAATAGAAGGCCCCTTTACACTCCAGATGCCTGCGAATGAAGTATAGATTGAGAAAGTATTACTCTACAGCCCGTATCTCTGCTTCATATGACTTTATAGCACTGCTACTCTGTCTGAAAATCTTGTTGAGATTTCACAGGTATATTTGAAAAAAAAAAAAGAGTATTGGTAGGTTTACATAATAGTAAAGGCTTACTATTTACCTTTCAAACTTCTGATGACAGTGTCCTGGGGGTAGGTGAAGAGCATAGCATGGCATAACGGAAACATCACCCCAGAGACCATCCATTTTTGACTCCTATTGTGAACCTTTTTGGTGATAAGAATGTCCTAACACTGGATTGTGCTAATGGTTGTTCAAGTCTATAAATTAACTAGTCATCATTAATTGTACAATTAAAATGGGTGAGAAAAACATATTTTTGTGTTGTCAAAGTATGTGCTTGAAAAATAGGACAAGGTAAATACACTAAAATAATAACCAAAACAAAACAATGAAACCGCTATCCTAGTACTGAACCCTTGTTACCTGTGAGAAAATCTGTGGTTAATTCTGTAGCATTTTAATGCCCTTAAAACAGCTTTTTCTATGATTCTGCAGAATTGCGCACCATTTGTGTGATGAACTATTCAACTAGAATCCTTTTTGTGCTTGAGGATTCCCTTGGACCATGTTCTCAAAGTTTTGTTTTTACTATTCTGTTTACATCTATAATTAATATATGTAGTTTATATTTATACATATTAATTTTATATGTATGAAATATATATATTATTGTCTATATTTATATAACATTTATATTTATATATAATAATTTATATATGTTTATCCTATCTAATAAAAGAGAAACATGGTAATTGGCATACGGCCGCTACCCTTCCCATTGGCTAATCAGGGGGATATGCAAATTAACTGCCAGCCAAGATGGTGGCCAGCAGCCAGGCAGCTTGAAACTAAGATGAGGCTTGCTTGCTTCAGTGACGGAGGACTCCAGCGTTCCCCGCCTGCCTTGCCGGCCTCTGAGCTTGCAGTTTAAGAAACATTGTAACGAATATAGAAGCTAAAAAAAACCCCAGAAACCTGCTTTCAGCGAGCCCGGGATCTCAGAGCTGGAGTTGATACAGAGTTTCGATTATAGAACCGAAACAAACCAGATACCTTTTTTCAGTAGCAGAGGACTCAGAGCTGGAGCCAGAGCTAAAGCTGGCCCGGAATAAAAAGAAAAAAAGCAGTTGGGAGCTTCAGTCGGCCTGAAAACAGTCCTCAGCCCCTCACCCAGACTGGCCAGGCACCCCAGTGGGGACCCCCACCCTGAAGGGTGTGTGACCAGCTGCAAACAGCCATCATCCCCTCATCCAGGCTGGCCAGGCACCCCAGTGGGGACCCCCACCCTGATCCAGGACACCCTTCAGGGCAAACCAGCCAGCCCCACCCATGCACCAGGCCTCTATCCTATATAGTAAAAGGGTAATATGCCTCCCAGCACTGGGATCAGCGGAGCTGCGAAGCCTCCCAGCACCGGGATCAGCAGAGCTGAGAGGCCTCCCGGCACCAGGATCAGTGTGACAGGGGGCAGCGCCCAAACCCCCTGATCGCCCTGCGGCTCTGTGTGTGACAGGGGGCAGGGCCACAACCTCCCTATCCGCCCTGCTCTCTTCGTGACAGGGGAAGGCGCCCCAACCCCCTGATCAGCCCTGCTCTGTGCCTGATAGGGGGGAGCTCCCCAACCCCCTGATTGCCCTGCGGCTCTGTGTGTGACAGGGTGTGGGGCCCCAACCCCTCGCCCCCCAACGGGCCCTGCTCTGTGTGTGACGGGGTAGAGCCATAACCTCCCCATCGGCCCTGCCCTGAGTGTGAGAGTGGCGGCGCCCCAACCCCCTGATCGGCCCTGCTCTGTGGGTGATAGAGGGCGGCGCCCCAACCCCCTGATCCGCCCTGCCCTGAGTGTGACGGAGCGGTGCCCCAACTCCCCTATCGGCCCTACTCTGTGAGTGACGGGGGGCTCCTCAACCCCCTGATCGGCCCTGCTCTGTGCATGACAGACAGGGGGCAGCACCCCAACCCCCTGATTGGCCCTGCTCTGTGCGTGACAGGGGGCAGAGCCCCAACCCCCTGATCGGCCCTGCTCTGTGTGTGACAGGGGGGAGCTCCCCAATCCCCTGATGGGCCCTGCTCTGTGTGTGACAGGGGACAGCGCCCCAACCCCCTGATTGGCCCTGCTCTGTGCGTGATGGGGTGGTGCTGCAACCTCCCCATCGACCCTGCCTTGAGTGTGACAGGGGGCGGTACCCCAACCCCCCAATCGGCCCTACCCTGAATGTGACTGAGGGTGGCATCGCAACCTCCCGATCTGCCCTGCTCTGTGCATGACAGGGAGCGGCGCCCCAACTCCCCAATTGGCCCTGCTCTGATCCCGACCAGGGGCTGCACCTAGGGATTGGGCCTGCCCACTACCACCCAGGAGCAGGTCTAAGCCAGCAGGTCATTATCTCCCGAGGGGTCCCAGACTGCGAGAGGGCACAGGCTGGGCTGAGGGACCTCCCCCCTCCCCCCCGAGTGCACGAATTTTTGTGCACCGGGCCTCTAGTCTATATATATAAAAGCCTAAGCTACCATTATGACCAAATGACCAGAACGACCAGAACAACCATAATGACCAGTCTCTATGATGTGCACTGACCACCAGGGGGCAGATGCTCAATGCAGGAGCTGGCTCCTGGTGGTCAGTGTGCTCCCACAGCCAACCTCCTGTGGCCAGCCAATCTCCCCTAGTTTCTCCCCGTCTGGCAGGCTATGTCCGGGAGCCGGCAGGACTTGTCTGGCAGCCAGCAGGCCCCAGCCAACCCGACCCCAATCGGGACTGGGCAAGACAGCCCCAATAGGCCCTGATCGTCAGCCAGGCCTAGGGATCCCACCCATGCACGAATTTCATGCATCAGGCCTCTAGTATCTGTTTATAATGATGCCCATGCATTATTACTAAAATATTCTCTTATTTCCATTTTTCTCAGTAACAAAGCACTCAGTAATGGTAACTTTGATATTTACCCTTGTTTGTGTACTTAAGCTTATTTCAAATCCACAGCCTTACACTCCAGACACTGAACTTTTAGTGTCTGAAGAAGTTAAGATCAAATGTTGGTAACTTTCTTTTGTACCATTCTGTTGAGGTTATATGCTACTCCTTAGAAAATTAAAACAAGGCAACAAAACTATTTATCTGAATGAGTAAAACCCCCAGCAAATAAAGACATGTAGCTGCGGGGGAATTGCCCTGGTTTTAAGAGGTGTTTTGGTTTTTTGTCCTTTATATTCAAAAGTGCCATTATTGCAGTTTCGTGCTAGTGGCAACCAATGTTCATTTCTAGGGCCGCAGTCCATTACAATGGGCTCTGTCTGCCCCTTTAGATGTATAGTTCTGTTCCATATCTGACTTCTCTGTGTATAGCTCTAAGCTTCTTGAGTACTCGACAGGCAGCAAGCACTCAATTCCCGTGAGAGGGTGAAAAACTTTAGACCAGGACCCTGGGTCCACATGTGGTTTCTGAGACATGTAAGTGAGCAAAAGGAAGTGTCAGCAGAGATAGTAGCAAGCATATCAACATGGATCGTCCGAAAGAAAAGATGACGGAGGCAGAAACTCCACCGGAAGGGTAAAATTATAATAGGAGAGTGGATCTGTGCTTAGAGGACTTCAGGAGGACAGTCACATCATTCAAGCAGGCTCCAAGTAACCTGTTGCATTAATGGCCTTTGACAAGGGCAAGTTCAGGAAGACATGACTAGCCCTGTCCCCGGGTTGAAAATCTCAGGTGTGAAGTACCAGGTTGGACTCTGTGGGCCCTTTGAGCTTCTTCCTGTGCATGTCCTAGGGGCTTTCTGTATTTTTGTTCTGAAGTAGAAGCACATTTCCTGGGCAGATTGCCTTCCGGTGTGGTTTCCATTGAATTGGATCTAACAAGGGAGATCACAGAGTTTCATGTGGTGAGGTTTTTTTTGAGCTAGAAACTTAAATACTTCCCAGAGCTATACAAGGGAATTCTGACCACAGGAACCCATTGCAGTCATGCAGATAAATGCTTTGCCCCCAATCAGATTGGTTTATCTGGGCTTATTCTGTTTAAATGTATTATTTAAAGTGCTTGTGTGATTTGTATTGTCTTTTCTAGCCATCTTATCACTTTTTGCTCTTGATATGAGTTAGACACCCAGTTTTAGTTCAGCTCTGACTCATTTCCAGTTCTGTGGTGTAGTTTTCAGTAAATATGGCTTTGGTAATAAGACTCTAGGCACCATCTGGGACTTAGCTTCTGGTGAGCCTGATTCCTTTAAGAACTTGCCTATGATTGTGAGCATGAACTAAATAACAGGTCCAAATAGCAGGAGGATCTACCTGCAAAATGTACAAGCCCTTTATCAGTAGGACCATGTTCGGTAATACTCAACCCCACAAAGCAGGGGTCTAGGCATAGGCCCTTATCATACTCCAGAAATATCTGTGGGGGGAAATTGTTTTACTATGAAGATGCTTGGGTCCCATGTCCAGTGATTCTGATTTAGTAAATTGGAGGATTTGGGTACCTGCATTTTTTAAAACTTTCTCATAAGGGTCTCATGCCTAGCCAGGGTCGAGAACCACTATGTGCATATGTGGCCCCCAGTTTGTAGCATGGAGTCCACAGCCAGTGTGATGGGTTCTAATCCTGGCTAATCGCTCCCTGCCTGTACACAGTTAGGCAAAAGTTACTTGACTGTTCCAAGCCTCAGTGTTTTTATTTGTAAAATGGACATAATAAGAATATTCCATAGAGTCATTGTCCTAGTTAAATGAAGTGATCCAGTAAAATTCTTAGCAGTCTTGGTTTATGGTAATTGACCAGGAAATAAATACTATTTCCTCTTATTTGACTATTTCTACACATCAGGGGCCGGATCTGGCTTACTGAATGTTTTTATGTGGTCTGTGAGCCAAGAATGAAATGGGAGGGCGGTGACAGGAAGAAAGTAGGATGGATCAACAGATAAATAATATTCTGTGATACTTAAAAAAATACACGAAATTTATAATTCAGAGTCTAAAAGTTTTTATTGATTTTCAGAGAGAAAGAGGAAGGGGGGGGAGAGAGAGACAGAGACAGAGACATTGATTTGTTGTTCCACTTATTTATGTATTAATTGATTGATTCCTGTATGTGCCCTGACCAGGGATTGAACCTGCAGCCTCGACATATCAGAACAATGCTCTAACCAACTGAGCTACCTGGCCTGGGAGAGTATATCAAGTTTTATTGGAACACAACCATGCACATTTGCTTACATATCTTCTGTGGTTGCTCTCACAGTACAATTGAGTAGTTGTAACAGAAACTGTCCTGCAAAACCTAAAATATTTATAATTTGGTCCCTTTACAGAAAGTTTATCTAGCTCTGCTCTCCGTCCTTACAGAGCTCAGAGCCCAGCAGGTTAATCATACCCTTTCTCAAATGGGCCAAAGAATGAGGAAGCCTTTTTGCCTTGACATTCTTAGAAGTTTTTCTGATGCCCGGTGTTATTTTCCAGGATATGTCAAAGGAAGCACAAATGCAATAGCTGTTTTAATCCCGATGCTACAAATGCACATCTTTGGTCACATGTGGCATTGCTGGGACTAGAGTTAATAAATTACTCCACCCTTTTACCTTTTTGTATTGTTTGTCCGCAGCATTTGCTTCGCAGAAGGAAGGCCCGGGTCAGCAGGTCAGCGTCCGTCAGCTTGCAGGGCAGTCACAGCGGTTCTCAGCTAAACGCCTCAAGGGCATTTAATAACATTTGCAGCTTAGTGAACTGGAATGGTTTTCCAGAGAACTCAGTCAATTTGAATGTTTTTCCTGATACTCTATGAAACACCGGAGGCGTACAGCACTGAATCCCAAGGACATGAGAGTAATGAAATTCAGGGACATGCCTGGATTCTAGCACCCCATTTTGCACCCTCATACCCTGAATCAGGTTCATATTATCTACCCTGGTGCCAGTTTCCAGGATTTGTTGTGAATTTGTAGGCATAAAAATAAAAAGTCCAAATATAGAAGGCCAAGTTCCTGCCCAGCCATGCTCAGTGAGGAGTTCGCTCCTCACTCCAATCCCCCATCGGATGTTAAAGGCTGGATGTGGCTCCAGCCCCCACACCTGGGTTCCCTTGTCCTTTGAAGGGTCTTACACTGATTTTCCCGATTGCAATCCAGCCTGTTGAGGTGTGTTGTTTGGGGGGGAGGGGGGATTAGTTGCCAGCATTCAAAAATCAAATTTCCTGTGAAACATGGACGCCCAGCCTCTCCCTCAGCAGTGGAGAATCTGGCAGCACCTCCGCCCCACATGCCTAATGCCAGCAGTTGGCAAGCCCCAACCAGCAGCTGGAGCAGCTGCTCTCTCCCAGAGCCAGGGCCTGCTTGCTGTCTCCTGTGGCTTCCCTCCATTATCTTCCAGCCTCTCATTATCTCCCACCCCAGCCTCCCGCAGTTCAATGGACCTCACCTTTTCTAGATGGGGCCCAGGTAGCTAGCTCTTCAGGAGAGTCTTCATATGGTTACTTTCAGTTGTCCACCTGAAATACTAAATTATGCTCACAGAGCCCAAGGCATTCCGTTTTAGACCTAGACTATGATTTGGGAAATCTTTCTGTTTCATTTGTTTCTAGCGTTGAAAACAACTACCCAAATTATTGTGGAATAATTTTTCTGTAGACTTTTTACAGCAGAGCAAATGAAAACAACCAAGACAATAGGATGTGTTGACATGCAGAAGATCTGGCTTGACTCAGCACTCAGCTTTACCGTCCATATTAAGGCTGAGCTGCTTGCACACCCACTCTGCTCAGCATTGTACTTGGCACCTTAAATATGTCTTTTTTCTGTTCTTTACAGTAATTTAGCAAGGTAGTTTATATTTTTACAATGGCACAGATAAATTGACCCAGAAGAAGTAAAGTAACTTGCTCCAATTCACACAGCTAGTGACTTCAGCTAGTGGCTGATTTTACGATGGTGCAAAAGTGATGTGTATTCAGTAGAAACTATACTTCAAATTTTGAATTTTGATCTTCTCCCCAGGCTAACATATTTACCTCTTGTGATATTGGGTAACAGCACCAAGATGATTTCGCCCAACTGTGGGCTAATGTAAGTGTTGTGAGCATGTTTTAGGTAGCCTTGGCTAAGCTATGATGTTCAGTAGGTTAAGTGTAGTAAATGCATTTTCAACTTAATGATTTTTTAAAATTTATTTTTGTTTAATTACAGTTTACATTCAATATTATTTTTATTAGTTTCAGGTATATAGCATACTAGCTAGACAATCATATACTTTACAAAGTATTTCCCCCAATATTTCCAGTACCCACCTGGCACCATACATTGGCATTATAATTTTTATTATATCCCTTATGCTGTATCTATATATTTTCAACTTACAGTGGGTTTATTGGAATGTAACCCCTTTGTTAAGTCAAGGAGAATTGTGGACAAATTTGATTTCAAATCCAGTTCTCCTGATTTTTTAGCCTAGCATCTCTCTGTTATCTCTGTAACCTTGGGTTAAATTCTAGGTAGGAAGGAACTATTTCCCTCCAGCTCTAAAATGATATAATTTCCTAAAGTAAACAGACAAGAAACTCTCTATTTTCCTCTGTAAGAAATAGAGATTTCAATTCAATGATTCCAGGTAGTACGTAGTATTCAGACATCAAAAAGAATGGTTTGCACCATCCCCATGCCTTTCTAGAGTTCAAGGGCAAGTTGCAAAGTATTCCACAGACAGCCATCGGGACTGCAGCGTCATGACATATTCATTATATGGCTTTACTGCATGAAACAGAATCAAATTACAAAGATCTCATTTGCAAAAGTTCTAAGAACCTTGCATGCCCTGTTGAATAAGATTTTATTTTAGCTTTAATCAGAATTCAATTTAAATAATTTAGAGTGTTTTTAGGCAGAATGGCTCTCTGAAATCTAATGTCTTTTTTCCTTAAACTATTAGATTGTATTGACTTAAAGGTTGAGTACGTGTGAAAGACCATATCCTTGTTGCATAAAAATGCTCAGCTTTAATTTCATATGGGATAAATTTATTGAGTTCAGAGTACTATAAATATTAAAGTGGAAAGCTGGTTCGCTTTAGTAAGTTATCATGTAAATCCAAACCTACAGAAGAATTCCATAAGTTTTAGGGGTCAGTTTCGCTCACCTTGTGTTTGACATTCCTTGGGCGTTAGAATCAAGCCTAATAATTTCTACTTTTCCTTGGTTTGGGCAATAATTGTCTTTATTAATATTTTTGATATCTGTATTATATTGATTTTTCAGATTAATTCTATGACTTCATTGGAGTTTACTGTACACTTAAGTGATTTGTCGTGAGTCCTATGCAGAAGGCACTGCGTGTGCTGTGGGGCATTGTTGAGGCAGCTGCGACCCAGGGAGGGATGGTCTTGGCTGACAGAAACCATCAATGTCCTTCCCTCTTCCTTCTCAGCTTGTAAAAATTGCATTTCTCCTTTAAGGCCCAAGTGAAAGATGGCCTCTTCCTCAAGCCTCCCTGATCACCACTTGCTATCTCCCCTCCTTCCCTCATTAATTTTCTCCTCATAACATTTTTCAATTTTAATGAAATGTAATTGACAAAAATTATAGTATATTTAAAAAATACAACATGATGATTTGATACATGTATAGATTGTAAAAGGATCCCCACCATCAAATTAACACATCCATCACCTCTTTTTGTTTTTCGTTAGTTCTGCTCTCTTAGCATGGTACAATACAGTAGTGTCAGCTATAGCCACCATTACGTCCTCAGACCTTATTCATATTGTAGCTGCAAGTTTGTACCCTTGCACCAGCTTCGCCCTGTTTCCCTCTCCACCCAGCCCCTCGCTAGCAACCACCATCCTTCTCTCTGTTTCTATGATTTGACTTCTTTTTGATGTTGTCATTTCATATATAAGTGATACCATGTAGTATTTGTCTTTCCCTGTCTGGCTTATTTTACGTAGCATAATGCCCTCTGGGTTTATCCAGATTATCACAAATGGCAGGAATTGTGAGGCTGAATAATATTACTCTGTGTATGTATCAAGGTAGCTGATATATACACACATGTATCACATTTGCTTATCCATTCATCTGTTGACAGATACTTAGGGTGTTTCCATACATTGGCTTGTAAATATTGCTGCAATGAACACGGGAGTACAGATATCTCTTGGAGATAATGATTTCATTATTTCATTTCCTTTGGATATATGCCTAGAAGCAGCATTGCTGGGTCATTTAGTAATCGTATTTTTAATTTCTTGAGGAACCACTATATTGTTTTCCATAGTGGCCGTAGCAGTTTATATTCCCACCAACAGTGCACAAGGGTTCCCTTTCCTTCACATTCTGGCCAACATTTATCTCTTTCTTTTTTAAAATAGCATCCTAGCATCTTATACCTTAAAATGAACTTAATATATTTTATCACCATTGTGTGTAGTTTTGTGAGCGCCTATGAGCAAATACTTTCTTACACCCCATTGTGTGCTCAATCAACACATGCCATCACACAGCAGGTTTTATAAAGGGACAGAGTCTGGAACGAGGCAGTTAGAAAATATGTTTGTTTTTATCACAAATCATTTTGTATCATAGGATTAAACTATGATTCAATGAGAATTAATTGTTTCTCTTGTTGCACATGACTAAAAATATTCAAAATGTATTTTTTATTTAAATGTTCATTTCATTCAAATGAACTCTCTCATGGTCAGGTCTTTTCTTGGCCCCCTGCATATATTTGCATTACTCTATAGTGATAGGATTACTGATGAGTCTCTGGAGGGAAGGTTCTAAACATTAACTCCTACTACTCTGCCAGCCTGGGCCCTCAGAGCCGTGGGAGGAAATGCAGCTCACAGCACAGGCTGGTGCATCCTCTGAGACCAAGGCGTTCCTGCCCCAGGCCCGAGGCTGTTGCTAAATGGGACACTGGAGTTCTTACTCCTGAGAGGAAGGGTGTAACTGCCCTACCCTCGGATGTTTAACACTTGCGGTGTCCTACGCACCATGGGGCTCTATTGATGCATAAGACCTGCTCCCTGCCTTGCAGGTGTTCTGATATAGACAGGAAGAAATGACACCCTGCCTTACAAAGGGAAGGAAGCGATAATTGCTGGTAAGAATTTGCCAGGGCAATAAGAACATAGAGTGGGAGTAATTTTAATAGCGTATGGTATTCTTGCACATCTTAATTGAGATAATAGTGCTGTGGGGCCCAGCTCATAATAGTTCTCAGCCAATGTAGGTTGGATGTTTCCGAGGGTGTTTCAGACGCAGGAGAGCTATCATTCAAGGTCAGTGAAAGTTTCAGGAAAGTTGATACTGAGTCAGGGTCTTAGAGAGGGGCCTCAAACGAGTAGAGAGGGTGTCAAAGTGCTCTGACTTTAGTCTCTAGAAGGGAGGAAGAATAGGCTGATGATAATGGCCACGCCTTCATAATACAAACAATTTCATTAATTGATGGTTAGTTGTTATTATGAATAACAAAACAAAATCCCCCAGAAGATTGAATCAGTTCAGCTCTCTGTGCACTGCTGCTATCTGGTGAATGCCATCCACCTCATTTTGACAGATGGAATTCAGAGCTGGGAAAAACTAGGCTATTTTTGGCCTACAAGCTGCAGTTTGTTTATCGTCCTCCTGCTTCCTACAGGCACATTATCTCATGTAACTTGATCTAAGGTGTTAACCACAGAGCACCTCTTTAATATTCTCCCAGTGAAGCCACAGCTTATCAAGTGTAATAATCTCAGGGTTTTGGGGCTTAAAATATTGCGTCTAGATTTTGCCCACCACATTTAGTCAGTTTTATAATTGCAGCATAAAGATAAATACACAAATGACCTCCTTAAAAACTTCTGGGCCTGCAGTGCGCAGGGAAAAAGGGGAGTGAAACTTTCAATTCTACTTTTTTTTTTTTTTAATCTTGAAACACCTAATGAAGATTTCTAGATTTGTTTTGAGAACATAGCTTTGATTATAATGTGATCTCTTGCTAACTTTCAACACTGTTGCAGTTATTTAAAATATATGTATGAATACATATCTATACACGTATGTACACAATCTTCCTTTTCTTAGGCTTTTATCTCCTAGGGTACTTTGCTTAGAAGTATTTCCAAAAAAGTAATTTTCCTTATCTTTGGCTATGTTTCTCATCAAAGGCCATAGTGACTGCTTTTTAATTCTCTTAACTGATTTGCAATTCCGAGGCTCTTTGTCGGGTGAGGACGGGGATTACAGCTTGTTGTCCTTTCTTTAGCAGTTTGCTCTTCGTGTGGCTCTGCCAGTTGCGCTGTGTACTTACACAGGAGGCAGGGTGAGTCTGCATTGCCCTGTTTACTGCCTAGTCCTTCTAGTGGTGACTTCATATCTTTTCCTTCACTCTTCCTCTCAAGACCATAGAAACAAAGAGATAGAGAGAGCAACACAATAGAGATCATCCAGTCCCATCTCTGCATTTTATAGGTAAGAAGAGGGATTTGGAAAGGCTGTGACTTCACCAGGATGACCAACAAGGTAGTGATTTACAGAGGAACCTATATATGAAAAAAAAAAAATATATATATATATATACACACACACACACACACACACACACATATATATACATACACACACATACATATATATATATGTATATATATATATATATATATATACATATATATATATGAAAGTAATAATTTATCAGTATTTGTGGATAGAAAGGCTTAAAATCCACATTGTGATTGCTTTGCACTGTTATATCTCAGGGTTTCTTCATTTTCATGGTACTGTCCTTATGACGTAGCTTAGGACAAATTGAAATAAGTTCAAGAGTCAAAGGGGCATAGTAATCCCCAACCTCAGTCCAGGCAAGTGGTTGGCAAGAGGCCTCAGAGACCATGTAACAGATGGACCAGGGCATAAAAATGAGAATCCAGGTAAACAATTGGCATGTTGGAGCTATGCCCATGGTTTGTGGAGCTTCAACTGTATATTACAGGGACAAAGGATGGGGACCAGTAAGGGCACACCAGCAATGTCAGACAGATGCCTGGGAAAGCAACCGAGATGGAGACCAAAACCAAGGCCAGCCCTGCTTCAAGCTGCAGTTCTTTTTCCCCATTAGGAGTTTGCATAGAAACACTAACAAATGAGGAAGCTGAGTACCTTGCTGTAGTGCTCTGGGCTTGGGTCCATGCCCCACTGGAGAGGATTTTAAAATTTCAGAGTCAGCCAGGCATCACACCAAGGCAGACTTCCATCTGCCCACCTTCACTTTCTGTTAGCAAAAGGGACCATCCTCTTGAAGTAGACCCTCCAGACGCTCCTCCACAGAGCGGAGTATGCAGAGCAGAGGGCCTGGCTTTGCTGACTTTGTGATCTGGGGCCCGGTAGGGAAACCCTTGTCCCAGAAGATAACATTGTGCAGCTTGGATTGTGGAGTAGGAATAGGGAAGGGCTGGAACATTCTAGGAACTTCTAGCCTTAAGATGAAACCTGAAGGTGGGAGACCTGGAGGACCAGGGAAGGGCCCAGACACTTAAGGGCTGGGAGCAACTGCCACAGGCCTGCCTAGTTTTTCTGAATGAGCTAAAAATCAGCTGGCAGGTTCCAGTTACATAAGACACTAGAAAGAATATGTGTGTCTCGCTCTCCTTTACAGATGACTGCAATGATAGGCAATCCATTTGTAAATCTATGTATTTTCTTATTGATCAATAAAGCAGTTTTTGTATGTTTCTCATGACAAGCTCTTGGTTTTGAGAGAGAGAAAAAAAGCATAGTATAGTTGCAAATAAAAATGTTATTTATTTCCATATGTGTCTTAGCTCTTCTGTGTAAGAGAAATAGTGACAGGAATCAGAGAAAGAAAATATGTCTTTGGAAATTAATGAATGCAATGATGGGACCAACTGGAAAGGCCTGGGATAGTAACCTAGTCCTGGTCCCCAAGGTGGATCAAGAACTGGACCATGGACACAGGTGCCAGCAGAAGGTACAATCCAGAAGACAGAGTGAGAAGCCCATGTAATCTGGGCAGGACATCATGAGTGTTTGGTGCAGAGGAGACAGGTGGGCTCTCGAGAAAGGCAGGTGTCAGAGCCCAGTCTTGGGAGCCAGGGTGTGGGGACTTTGGTTGTATAAGAATGGGGGATACTGTGCAAGCTGCTGTACAGGCAGTGGGACGCGGGAAGGAGGCATAAGCCCAGTTAACAGAAAGCAAACCTGAAATACAAGCACAATTAGCTGAAAAGTGACTTACACAGGGGTCCAAGATTTGTAACGGGGACAAGATCCTTCCTGTTCAAAGTCAAGATTGGGCTGGGCAGGACCAAACACTGCCCTAAGGGAGAGGTGCCATCACTGTCCCGCGTACAGATGGGGGCACTAAAGCGTCATGAGGCTGGCTAGCCCAGCTGGCACAGGGATGGAGCGGTGAGGCCAGGTGGGAACCAGGTAGGCTGCTCCAGGCACAGGGCTCTGTTTCTGGGGAAGAGCAGAAGGTTGGTGGGACGCCTGTTGTGTTCCAGGCACCGTGCTAGGCTTTTTAAACAGACTGTTGCTTTTAGTCTTCATAATCCCCTGTGAGATACATTTTTTTACCCTAACTTTATGGATGAGAAGATACAAGGTTAAATGGCTTGCTCAGCTTTACATAGCTGATAAGTGACCGAGTCTGGGTGGAACCCACATGTGTCCTGCCCAAAGCCCATTAGGACATTATGAACTACATTGGAACTTTTCTTGTACTGAGTTTCAGCTGTAAATAAGGGCTAAGCTGTTTTCTAAATGGGAAATGCTTTGATTTTAAGAAATTGAGTCAAATGGTCAAATGTACAAGGTTAAAATGTGTAAGAACAAAGTTTTCTTAGAAAGCTGGAATTAGATCTTTATGTGCATGTTAGGATTGCAGGATGACTTGGGAGAGACTTGCCCAGTGAGCGGGGGCTTTTGTGAGACCGGGGTTCAATTTTTGTGTCACCATTGGCTGTAGGAAGCACCATGGACAGCTGCTCATTTCCTTGGCCAGACCAGGATGGTAAATAGTACCTCTCAAAAAGGTCGTCATAAATGTTAAATATGATCATAATATAACTTTCCCAGCCTAGGAGCTTACAGTGTAGTCTATACTTAATACATGTCAGTCCTCTTCACTTCCATGGCATGCTGTGCCACATTCCCAGGGCTGCTCTGGACAGCTTATGATCTGGTCCCTCATCCACCCCTCCCTTCTCATTCTCAGCTGGCAGCTTGTCCTGCTTCATACAATGATTTCCCACAGTTTCTCTCTCCTCCTCCCTCTCATCTGATTCCAATCTTCAACTCCAGGTTCTAGTGTACACAGACTTACATCTTGTACCACTTTTCCCTCATGAGTACAAGAATTTTGATTCAAACATACTAATATTGTGAGTCATTTCTATTGGGAATAATTGGACAAAGGGGACTGGCCTGTTTAGAATGTTAAAAAAGAAAATATTTACTCTGCTTTGGCAAGCTAAGTAGGTAACTCCAAGCCTGCCATTTTTATCTCAAGCATACCCATTATCTGCTTCTTTGAGGTACTGATGGGGCTTCAAAGAGGCAGAAGTCAACAACTTTGTTATAAAATCGAAAAGGTGTGAAATATGACCAAGGAGGACCAGAAAGAAATACGTGGTTTTAGCTGTTGTCACTTGGATAATGAGTGGATGTTGAAGCAATTAAGATATGGAAAGAACACATTTGGGGCTAGGGAGTAGCAGAAAGGAGGTTGATGGATGGGAAATTGTCCCTCCTAACCACCTGCTTCCGAAAAAGTCATCTGAGTTCCGAGCATGAGTCCAGGATGTCGTCCTCTGAGCTGCCAGAGTGAACTTCCTGGAACACCAGTTAGCCCTGGAACGGCTTCCCCGTTGCCTAACACTCATGTCCAGACTACAGAGCATGGCATAGCAGGTCCTCACAGTCCCACTTGTACTGCCTCCACATGCACTCCCTGTGCTCCAGGCGCACCGAGCTCACGCATCTCTAAATAGATGATACCCTTTGACAGCATTCCTTCTGCAGTTTGTTCTTTCTCTAGTAAGAAAACTCCTCTGACTCCCTTTCCATCAACAACCACCCCTCAAGAAGCTGGCCGGATGTTGTTTCTTCTAGGAAGATCTTTCTGACCGCCGAGGCGATCCTGTCCTCTCCCGTGTCCCTGCCGCAGGCTGCCCCCTGTGCTGTTCTTGCCCTGGGGTTCGAGCTGCATAGGCCCCCTGTCTCCCACACTAGACCACGCACGGCCATGACGGATAGGAATTGGTCTCATTCATGTCTAATTCATGTGCTGATCACAGTAACTGGCATGTAATAGCCACTTAATAATAATTTGTTGAATTAATTAGTAAAAGAACAGACAGATTGCACTGATAGGGCCGAACTTAGCAAACAGAATATATTTATTGTAGTTAAAGAAAAAAAGTGTCCCAGATACAGGGATGCTGACAACGGTGGTTGCCTTTAGGGAGGGGAACTGGGTGGCTAGGGGATCAAGGAGGGAGAGAGAATCTCTTTAATATATGCCCCCTAGTACCTGAACTAGGCTAATTTCGTGTGTGTGTGTGTGTGTGTGTGTGTGTGTGTGAGCAAAAGTCCTCATATCAAATGGTTTCACAGTATTTTTCTAGCAGAGACGCAGATTGTTGCTAGACGTGTATGATGCAGTCGTCCTCTGCCACCAATGCAGCTCTTATCTGGGCTGAGAGCTGCTGGGTCCTTGGACACCAGACTGTGCCTGAGGTGGCAAATAAGGCCCACTGAGCTGTGTGGAGACCTTCAACTCGTAATAAACAGTGTGAGTTCAGTGGCTGAACAAGAGTCCCTGTGTCTGTCTGCACCTCGTTTCCTCTTCTGAGATCTCGGTGGATTTGCCGGTTGGGCAAAAATGAATGAAATGTGATCATTAAGGACCCAACACACAGACACTTTCAATTCCACAGGGCTGTGTACGTGTCTGCTTCGAGGCCTGGGGTTTAGAAGTAAGTACATTTTGGATCGGGCAGAAAGTGGTGGCTGAGGGGGTATATGAGGCTGCCATCCATGCATCTTTCAGCTGAGGCTTAGCTTGTAGGTTTGCCTCATTTCATGCAGTTTCCTCTCCCATGTGTCATAGTGGTTAGTGGTATTTCAGTGTCCGAGTAACACAGCAGCCTAAACATTTTACTGCAAAGATTCTTAAGGATACTTTTTAAATCTGTGTGGAGTTGTAGAAAGAGGCGGTGCTGTAATGAAACCACTCCAAGTACGCATCCCAGCCACGCCAGCCACTGATGGAACCTGCGTGTGCCCTCATCGACAAAACGGGCATGATATGACCTATCTTACATGGTCCACCCCCAAAGGATTTTTAAATTAAAGATTAAATTCTATGATTGGTAAAACACCTGTCACATAACAGGAATTCAACAAATGTTACTTCCCTACCCACTGCCCTGAATAACTTACTAGTTTATCTAGATAACAGATGTTTTTGCATAGTGAAGTGCAACTCTGTTAAATTCCTACTATTGAATGCGTGTGGGACGCGAGTCACTCCTCCTGAAAAAATGTTCCCTGTTCCTTGCTGATAACTTGCTTGTCTTTTCTTATTCACATCCTAATCAATGTTTCTCAAGGTTAAAAGCTTACAGCAAGCACTTGGCTTTTGCCATATAATATTTTCTTTTATTATCTTTCACTAAGATATGCAGAGCACCTAAAGCTTAACTTCTATGATAATTAGAAGTTACATATTTTCGTAAATAAAAGACGGACACCTTTCCCAGTGAGAAGAATGTTTATCTGGGAACTTTGTGCTTACCCACATGGGAAGAGCTCTTGAAGCA
This sequence comes from Myotis nattereri, assembly GCF_964212035.1. Classification (NCBI taxonomy): domain Eukaryota; kingdom Metazoa; phylum Chordata; class Mammalia; order Chiroptera; family Vespertilionidae; genus Myotis; species Myotis nattereri. Next base: position 56,684,013 of record NC_138080.1, read on the forward strand.
CCACACGGGAAAAATTAAAATCTTAGAATCCTGAAAACAGAACTACAAAAGATCTGTGTTTCAAGGTGGCAAAGGCAACCTATACTTACTTCTCCAGTGAGTTTTCCCCCTGGCACTTGAAAGCATGTTAATCCAGGCTCACTCATAAACCCCAGCAGCAGGGGAGCCCTGCTCATATGGGTTTATTACGGGCAGACTGGACTGGTTCAAACCAAGCAAAGGAAGTTAATTATTTTAGCTTGCTCTGACAATGAATAACCAGTTCTTGTTGGACACCCTCTTACTCACCCTGCAACATTATAAGATGGGGTGGGGGAAGGGAAAATCACCCATCAGAATCTGCAGTGCAGGAATTTGCTGGGACTGCCCTAATCTGTTTCCCAGGTTGTTCGAACTGGTTCAAGAGCAGTTAAACAAGGTTATGTAAGTGACATGTGATGTAGCCCAAAATAGTGACTGCAAACACAGGCTGCTGTTGCTGGGCAGTTGTCAACTGCTTGAAGAAAAAAAAATCCTCTAGCAGGACAACAAATGGGTCTTTAAAAATGAAAGAGGGATTCAAACAAGTTAATTTGGAGAGCAATTTGGTGACATTGCCTTTCTGAAAATGAGTGCATTTTTTGAAGAAGGAAACTTATATTGTGCATAAAGTCTGTTATTCTTGAGTGTCCATCAGGGGAAGTTAAGTGAAGAGGACTCTTCAAAAGTTTGGTTTCCTGCTAAAGTGCAGAATCCCCATGTTTTCATGAAAAGTAACAACAACAAAACCGTCAGGCTTGCTAATGGCTTTGGGCATATAACACATTATTGAACAATATATCATTCAGGAAATGATAAACATTCAACTGTTTTCTGTTATTATCTCTTTTAGTTAAATTCTCTTATAGATTCATGCTCAACTACTACAAAAATAGGTGATATGGGTGGAAATGATAAATAATAGCCACCAATAATAGGGGGCTGTGATTTATGTTAGACCCGGACGGAATCTTAGAGCTCACGCAGTGTGTCCCCTCGTTCTACATACAGGACTCTCCATCCTTATAATGATGGAAAACAGAAATGAATATTAATTCACAAAGAGTACAGTTTGTGGTTTGTTTTCTGTTATTATGCTAGAGGCTCTTTTTTGTTTGTCCCTGGATGCGAGTATTCTTGCGTATGTTTGGGGAATCTGCAGCAGTGCAAGCTGAGTAATTAAGGAACAGAAAGGCCACTGTGTTAGATCTGATTCAGGAGAATGGCTCGGTCTCACCAAGCTTATTCCTTCCTATGCATTTCAATCAAGTAAGGTCAGTTCAAATGAACTTACGAAGAATCTAGCACAAATTCTTGCCCTATATTCTAAGGTGCTCTTTATCCCATGGGAAGTAGGATCCTCAACATGAAAAATCAGAAAGCAATGTCAGAGTTCAAACATGGGATACAGACAAAAGGCGCCAGAAGGATATTCATGCATCTTTATGGCCTGAAGAAGGCAATTCTCTTATTTGTAAAATAAAGATTTTGGGCTAAATGTGAAAAATAAAATTACATGTCACATAATATGGTAAGCATGAAAACAATGTTTTAAAGGAAAACAAGATTCTAAAATTTCTTGATAGCTTATTTTTTTTTAAAGGAAAACAACAACAGAAAAGAGTCTGAAATAAGTCTGTACTATCACAGTTCTATTCCCACAGTGACCACCACCTCAGGGTTCCCTGCCTTTCCACAGTTGCAGACCTGGGGCATCAGGAATCGGGGAGAGACATTCCAGGAAGGTGGCGGGGGAACCACAGGATCCTTGTTTCTGGATCCAGTCTTGGGAACTGGCTTGGTATTTGTCCCTGTTGTAGAGTGGCAGGGGCTCTGGTGCTGTGGGCTCTCTCTTCATCTCTAAGGCACCTGTGAAATATCACCACACCTCCCCACCAGGTTCTGAACAAGCTGAGAGACAAAACATGGCAATGGCTGGTATACGACAAAATATCAACTTTGGGGTGGGGAACTAAGTTAAAGGACATGGCTCAGTGGTCAGAGCAAGATAGGTGGCGGCCTGCTACCTAAGCTCTAGAATTAGATACAGGTAGAGGCTCCTCAAGACTGGAGGCTGCATCTGCCCCCAGAGAAGCCCTCCTCCTCCAGGAAGAGGGGACCAAGGAGGCAATCAGGTCAGATTTATTCTTCTCAGACTTACTCAGGAAAGGGAGTAGGGGGAGGGGGAGGGTGCCTGGAATATGGTATCCCTCTGAGGAGGAAACATCATGGGATGGGGGACAGAAGTGGTCCCCTCTAGAAGCCCAATCTGAGGCCCCAGGCACAGTTTCTTTGGAGAGATGGGAAAGGACCTGGGGTGCTGGACAGGGGCCAACGTCAATTCTTATTCTCTCCAGTTAGCCAACCCTTCCCCGCCCCCCTCCCGCCGATATAAAAAGGGCTGTGCTCCCAAAGTGTCTTGGTAAGTCAAAACATAGAATTTGAGGCATTCCAATTAGTCTAGAATCACTTTAATCTCCTGCCTGGTTAATGCCTGCTCCTTTCTTTAAAGATTCTAAAAGTTGTTTGTAGGTGTTCATCATAGTTTTAGGGCTTCTAGAACCTGTTTCTTTCCACGTGTAATTTTACCTGAAAACTTGAGCATTTTACTTGATAAAGGGGCTACCCTCATTATCAGCCATGCTTTTGACTTAGCTCCCAGGTGAGATAAGAGAGGAGAGCAGATTTTTCCACATAGAGTTAGGGGTGCAGAACATTGCTGTGGAGTTGAAGGACATGTGCATATCTCTATATGTCACTGAATATGAAATTAGCAGAGCCGGAGAAAGGCAGGGACAGGACTCCTTCCTGAGGTCAAACATAAAGAGGTGTTGGGAAGATGTGCTCAGTGCTGCCTCAACCTCGGGCTGACCTTCAGCTGCGCAAGGGACCGCTGGCCGCTCCCAGCACTGCCGTCCTCAGCTATAGGATGTCTCTGAGTATGGTGCAAGGGGTGCAGGGCTGACCTGTATGTCTGTATATGTGAATAGAGATACAGCTGTGCAAAGTGACCGATCATTGGAGTTTTCCCATTCTGTGAAAAATAAGGCCTGGCTCAGTGGTTGAGCATCCACCCATGAACCTAGAAGTCAGTTTGATTCCCGGGCAAGGGCACATGCCTGGGTTGCGGGTTCAATCCCCAGTGGGGGGTGTACAGGAGACAACCCGTCAATGATTCTCTCTCATCATTGATGTTTCTCTCTCTCCCACTCCTTTCCTCTCTCTGAAATCAAAATATATGTTAAAAAAAGTAAGCCACAGAATTCATTATCTTTCACACCAATAAAAATAAAGATAAAGTATCAGTAATAAAAGCACCAGTAAAAATAATGATGCAGCATTACTGTATCCGATGCCTCTGATCCAAGCTTTGCTTACGTTTGCTACACTAGCCATGCGGTTGGCTAAGAATATGATCCAGTTACTCCCCCACCCCTAAGTCTAAAATCTCACAACCTATTTATCAGTGTAAATACACTAATACTCAAGAATCTGTGCAAAAAGTTGGAAACTAAATAATTCAAAAACTTATAGGGGAAATACAAATGTCCCACAATTTTCAAGTTGATTATAATTAGTTTCTCTCATAAAAATTTAGAGGAAGTTCTAACTAGCTGGTAGCAAGCACTGTAATGGATTCTCCAAAGGAAAAAAGTGCACCTATCCACAACATGGAGAGAAATCACAGCTTAAAGTAAATGGGCTATGATTTGAATATTCCAAAATATTCATTTAAAATGAAACTTGTACAGAAGTGCTGAGTACCCATTGATGGGCACTCTGACCCTCTGCTGGACACCATGAAGAATCTGTCTGTAAGGTAATGGAGAAAGGAGAGATGTGGTACAAACAGCATACTGCCTGGCAGATACTTGCTAGTGAATAATGCTGAAAGAAGGAACGCATGGTTACCGATAAGTTAAATACATGTATGACATACAGAATTTACATGTTCATGCAGTATGTTGCATGTAGACACAAACCCATCCAAGGCCTTCTGGCTTTTAAGAGACTCACAAAAGATCCATGTGTACAAATCATTTTGCCTCATCTCCAGTAGCATACCTTTCAGTCCCTTCTCACATACACATCAAAGAAAAGAGCTCTGAGGATTTATTTGCAAAGAAGCAGCAGAGGGTTCTGGGAAAGGCAGGGACAGCTTAATCCAGGGTCAGAAAGCCAAGCAGGACCCTCTCTGTACATCTCAGTTTCTAGCTGGCATTTTCCTTCTGCATGAAGAACTTCCTTTTCCATTTCTTATAATGTGATTCTGCTCGCAACAGGTTTTCTTAGCTTTATTTATCCTAAAATGTCTTTATTTTACCTTCATTTTGATAAAGTTTTCATTGGTTATTCTGAGTTGACAGTCTTTAAAGATAGTATATGTTATCTTCTAGCTTTATTTGTTTAAATCAGTTATTACTCTTATTCTTGTTCCCTTTTGTGTAATTTTTTTGGTTTTGCTTTGACTGCTTTTAAGTCTTAATTTTTTTTTAGAAATTTCACTATTTTCTGTCACAGTGGGTTGCTTTAGATTTTTTTTGTTTGTGGTATTCTTTTGGTATTTATCTTTTGGGGCATTTGCTAAGCTTTCTGGATTTTCAAGTGGTGGTTTTATTCAAATTTGGAAATCTTCACATATTTTTTCTCACCTATTCTCTCATTTCCTTTTGGGTCTCCAACCACACATACTTTAAATTACTTAATGCCGTTCCACAGTTACAGTTTTTACCTCTTGATTTCCTTTGTGTAATTATCTGCACCTCATCATATTCACTTAGAGCCTTCATTTTTTAAATAAGTCATTAGATTTCTATAATGGTGGGGTTTCATTTCTTCACTTTGATAGATTTCCCTATGCTGTTGCTAGCATTTTATTATTATTACTAATATTTGCCATCGTGTTACTGAGAATGTGCTCTGGATTAAATTATTTTAATTGCATTAAGGACTGCACATTGTTTTTATTGAGTATAATTCTCAACCAAGGGAGTGTGATGGCACTAGGCTGAAGGGAGTGCTTTGAGCCTGTTCACTCCCTGGACTCCTGTCTGCATGTTTGCAGGGACCCTGGCCTCAGTCCTCAGACCCTTCTCTTCCCAGTTTTGCCCACTCTCCATAGGATCTCATCCAATCTCATGGCTTATTCAGGGGTGGGGAACGACCATGGGCCATATGAAGCCTGCAAAATAATCATTTGGTCTGGCCCTGCAAAGGCATTAAGGGTGAGTTAATTAAATGTTTGACCAAATATAGCAGGCTAATTTTTAAGTTGATAATTTTGCATGGTCTGAGAATGATGTGATACATATCCACATGGCCTTTGGCAGAAAAAAGGTTCCCCACCCCTGGCTTAAAATAATGGCCACAAGCTGATTCCATCTCCAGCCCAGACCTCTCCCTAACTCCAGACCTGTGTATTTCGCTGCCAATTTGACACCTGTACTTAGATACCTCTCAGGCCTCTCAAACTTGACAGTTACCTGTAAATCACATGCTCCTCCTGTGTTCTGCATCTTGATTTGTGGCATTCTATTTTTTTAATTGTTCAGCCCAAGCATCTTTTTTTTTTTTAATATATTTTATTGATTTTTTACAGAGAGGAAGGGAGAGAGATAGAGAGTTAGAAACATCGATGAGAGAGAAACATCGATCAGCTGCCTCCTGCACATCTCCTACTGGGGATGTGCCCGCAACCCAGGTACATGCCCTTGACCGGAATCGAACCTGGGACCTTTCAGTCCGCAGGCCGACGCTCTATCCACTGAGCCAAACCGGTTTCGGCAGCCCAAGCATCTTAATGCCTCTAACTACGCTTTTCCGATCCGCAAATCCTAGTAGCTGTTGCGTTTCAAATGCATCTAGACCCTGACCACTTCTCACCACGGTCACTGCTATCCCACTGACCCACCCTTGGATTACAACCTCCTCCCCTGCTCCCTTCCCTAGCCCACTGCAGTCAGTGCTCAAAACAGCAGCCAGCGGATCCTGTCAAATTGAAACCACATCAGGTCATTTCCCTGCTCAGAGCCCTTCCCGTCTCACTCAGGGTAAAAGTCAAAGTCAAATGTGACTAGAAGGCCCTACATGAGCGGATTTACCTTAGCTCTTTCTCCTCGTCTCCTCTTGTTTCCACTCAATCGTTCTCCTCTTTCCCACTTGGCTATTGCTTAAACATGCCAGGCAGCCTCCCCACCCCTGCCCCCACCTCATTCGCTTTTCCCACTGCCTGGTATATCCATACAGCACCTTCATTTCCTTCAGACCTTTCATTTCAAATCACCTTCTAGTGAGCCACCCCCCGCCGCCTGCACTGCTTCTAAAATGTCAACATCCTCCCATGCCCTCCCAAACCTGCATTGTGTTATATACCCCTTCCCTTCTTTTATTCCCTAGAGTGTATTGCTGTACATTTGTGTATTTTACCTAATTACCTCATCTGTTGTCTATCTCCCCACAATTGAGTGAAAGTTAATGAGATCAGGGATATCTGTCTTATTAATTATTGTATCCCTAGTGTTTCTAATAGTACCTGGTACCTACTGGATGTTTTGTAGATATTTTTTGAATAAATAAATGAGTGATCGAGCTAGGCTACAAGTTTGCCTGTTGCCAGTAGATGCCACTCTCTAAACATATTCCCACATGTGAATGTTTTTCCAGTTTCGTCAGCAGAATGGAAGTTAAACATGTGCAATAATTACTGTATAATTTGAAAGTTTTCTGGTTGAAATCACATTTGTAAACTGTTTGTAGGCATGGCAGATTAAACAGCTGTGGCAGGACCTTCATTCAGATCAGTGTTGTTGTGATCCCTGCATATAATTTGCACATCTGAAAGCTGCATGTAGCTATCAAAATATTTAAACAATGGGGGAGAGCAGCTCTCCTTATATGAATGAGGACCTTTTGGAAATAAACAAATGTTGTGTTAATCTGATCATCTGTAATCCAAAATCTCATCTGTGTTCAGCTGACCATCCCTGTGCCTGTCTTACCCATAAATCCTGTTTCTCTTCTGCTTCTTTGAAAAGGAGATTTCAAGGAAGGAAAAGGGAAACTTTATATTCTGAGTATGCTGAGTATGCATGTTAGTAATTTATATCAATATAATAATCTTTGTTTTAATAGTTGCTTTTTAAATTTTATTTTATGCAGGGCAACACAACTATTTATGTGCTGGAAGAAATGATTGCATCATTGATAAGATTCGACGGAAGAATTGTCCTGCCTGCAGACTTCAGAAATGTCTTCAAGCCGGAATGAATTTGGGAGGTAAGTTTTGTGGTTTTTAGTTCAGTAAAAATTGTTACTTTGTAATATAATACCACTAGGCTCTATGTACTCCCAAAATTTAAGATGAACTGACATAGAGCAAAGATTTCCAAAACTCTAACAAGTTCTGTATTCATGCTAAAACATTTTTGGAGAAAAGTATGTCTTAACAGGAGTTAAAAAGAAGCATGTCATGTGGCATTGGTTCCAGTGATGTTTTTCACACCTGAGTTTGCCGAGGTTTCAAGAACAGAGCACATAACCAAACAAAAATGAATGACACTTCCTAAGTATTGTAGCTAACAGTTTCTGTTACCACATCTGCTTTAAATAATGCATACATGTGATAACATTAACCAGATAGAAATACGTTCCTAACTCCTGGAGTAAATGTAATAAAGGAACACTTATATGAGCAAAACTTTAAACTGTTATAGGAGCTCACCAAACAAAGGTGGGGAGGAGGTAAAAGACGAACCAAACACAAAAGTACACACATTCATGGATGTTATTCAGCAGAGGACTCAACCTCCTAATGGCATCAGTTTTCCCTAAATTAATTTATGAATCTAATACAATCCTAGCAGAAATACCAGTCGATGATTCTGAGTTTCTAAAGGACAGCCAGAAAAATTCTGGAAAAGAAAAATAACAAGGGCAACCAGCTCTCCCAAATGGTTAAACATATGATACTGCTACAGTAATTAAATAGGCTGTGTATTTGTTTACTGATTGTCAACAGAAAGTCAAGAAATAGATTCAAATAATATGAGAATTTTGTGTATAATAAAGTTGGCATTTCAGATCAGTGGGGAGAGGTTAGATTATTCAACAGAAGTTATTGTGACAACTGGGAAGCCATCTGGAAAACAAAGTTGAATCCAAACTCTTACTATCCACCAAAATAAATTCTGGGTATTTCAAAGATTTAAACTTTGAAATATAACTACAGAATTACCAAAAGAAAACATGGTTTTAAAAAAATATATATTCTCCAAGTAGAGAAGACCTTTCTAAGTATTTAATAAACGCAGAAGCTATAAAAGAAAAGAACCGAAGAAATCACCACTAATTGCCAAGTCAAATATTACTGCAAATAGTGGCTGGTCCAGAGAGGCCTAGGCCAGTTAAGAGGCAGAATGCCTGCTTGGGAACCCTTGTTAGGCCACTTTCTAACCATGTAACCTCAGGCAAGTTACCAAGTTTCTGTTCATCTATCACTTGCATCGATCACAATCAGTGGTGTGATGGGTGATGGTAATGCTCATTGCAATTTCTATAGCACTTTCACACATTATGTGGAAGACAGTATTTCCCCATGTTTTGGTGATGGTAAACCTCATGTGCTTAGGGAAGTTAAGTGACTTGCCCAAAGATGCTCAGCCAGTAAAGTGATGAAGCTGGATGGTGGATCTGTGGGCTCCTGGTCTGATGTTTCTGGTATACCACACAGCTCCCTTGTTCTAATAATCCAAATCATCACAGGTGTGGCACAAAAGATCGCCTTCTGGAGCAGGTGAGTGGGGATCAGGAGAGATTAATACTTTATCATCTGAATGGCACAATTGTACAGCCACTGGTTGTAAAAGGAATTCTAAATCAAGTTTGTCAAGTCCAACATCAGAGGTCTGGTAGGATGTGACACAGCATTCATGTGATCTGTTGTTGGTTTCTGTACGTGTGGGATATGTCTGGTTGGTTTTAGTAAACCATTTTGATAGAGAGAAAGCTTGCTTTGAATCTTGAGATCATTGAAAGTAGTGAGTCAAAACGGACAGAGTGGAAATTAATATTTATGAAAGTAGTATTTTATTTATGGTCAAGTTATAATTTAACCACTTCTGGTTCATGGATTAAATAATTAACTTTTACTAATTATCCAGTTGCAGTAACACACGTTGTAATTTTCTTTTTCCTTTATCACTTATTCTGAAGCCTCTCTTTCAGTTTCCAGTTAGGCCAAAAGAAATGCTAGCCATTTTATTATATTTTTTTAAAAGGTAATGCAAAGTTTAACCTTTTAATGCAAAGTGATTTTTAAAATAAAAAAAAATGTGAATTAAAACCTTTTCAGACATGTTCCAGTATCACCCCTGCTTTCCCAGCAAAGCAGAGCTGACCAGTCCCTTCTCATCCAGCCCTCTCCCTGCCACCTCTGGGGGATAAGGCAGATGACCACCCACTGTAATACTGGGGAGGCATTTTCTGTTAGTGAATGATCCTGACTCCCAGAGCAGAATTAGCCAAACCCTTCTAAAGACTTCACAGGTCCCAAACACTTTAAAATGCTATTTTCCCAATCCTGTCAGCTGGTTAGAGCGTAATCCTGCCCATGCTTCCAAAGCAGGCTTCCTTTAGAAAGTGGAGGCAGGGGAAAGAGTGATAGGTTTGTATTCCTCAGAAAATAAAGCCATAAATGTGCCTCTTCCCTTTTGTCTAGATCCACTCCCTTCCTCCCACAAGTACTCTTCTTTTCTTTAAAAATCCTGCTGAGCTTTAGGCCGCATACAAAGGAAAATATAGCAGGAGATGTGAGCATGTCAACAGAGAAATGGAAAGGAAAATAGCAGCTTTTCTGGCCCCAAGCTGGGCCTGCCATTCTTAGTATAGCCCCTATTAGGAGATCTAAAAAAAGGTCCTGGTTCTGTATGCAGGAGCATTAACCTCCTTCTCCAAAGGAAGGAGTCACTTTACTGTTACATGCCAGTATCCTGAAGAGCATGATCTAGTCATGTCTTTTAAAGATTCTCCTAAAAAATATAAAGCACAGCCTAAAAGCTAAGTGGCCCTCAGATCAAAAATTGGTCCTTTGGTGTGTTTCTGGCTTGTCTGTACTTTGACCATAGAATATAGAGGGGATCTTAGAGGTGTTTTTGTTTTGTTTTGTTTTGTTTTGTTTTGTTTTGTTTTGTTCCGATTCCAAGCCTCCCATTTTATAGCTAAGAAACTTGGAATTCAAGATCCTGTCACTAGAGACCTGGAAAATGCATTGTAGTCATGGTGACAGGATGATTGCTAGACTTGCTGCAGTGATTACATTGTCAAGTATATGAATGTGGAATCACTGTATTGTACACCTGAAACTAATAGAATATTGTATACAAACTATACTTAATTTTTTAAAAAATTTTATAAAGGATTTTAATTCAGTTGCCTTTCCACTTTTTCAAAGCACCTCCCCATGTCTCATTTTTCACTAGATATTCTAAGAAGTCCATTTTTACATTCCTTTAATGAAGATTCTAAAATATTAAAATCTTACTTCCTGTAGCTTTAAAAAATGTAGACTTCAGAACCACAGGATAATCCTAATTCTGGTTCCAATATACTTCCATCACATAGCTGCAGCTTTCCTTAATCCCAGCAACCACTTTTACTCAGTTTACCTGGAGCATTTCAGCAGGGGTGGGGAACCTTTTTCCTGCCGAGGGCCATCTAGATATGTATAATACCATTCCCGGGTCATACACAATTATAAACTTAAAAAATTAGCCTACTATCATTGGTCAAGCATTTAATTAACTCACCCCTAATGCCTTGGCAGGGCCAGGCCAAATGATTTCTTGGGCCTTACACAGCCTGTGGGCCGAACGTTCCCCACTCGATTTATTGGGTAGCCAGATCGGGTCCACCCTTTCCTCTTGGAATGGAACATGTCATGTGGAAAGAGAAAAGGATGTCAGATACAGGAAGGAGTAGCCACAGCAGACATCAAGGTTGCTTTTTGGGAGGCAGAGAAAAGGCAACTAGGTTAAAAATTGAAGGGACACAAAGCTAAAATGCTGGGAGTCATTCAAAGAAACAGACACTCTTGCGCATTATTAACAAGAATGGAACCAAAGAGAGGAAAATATTTAGATTAATGGTCATCAACATAATGCAATATTAATCAGCCAATAAAATCACAGCAATGAAAATTCATAATGACATAGAATACTTTCTGGAAAACCAGTAATAAAAAATTATTTTGGTTATTCTGTGATTACAACTATACATGAAGAGACTCACGTGAGTCAAAAGATGAGAAAGAAATGTTAAAATAGACAAAATGATTGTGTTAGTGAGGATTATGGGCAAGGCTTTTCTTCTCTTTTTTTCTAGTTTGTGAATAATATGAACATGTTTTATAACAAAATTTAAAGAAAATAGAGTTCATAATTTTGGACAAAAGAGAAGGGAAGCAGAAGATAACTAATAGTGCTGCTGAAAACTTAAAAGAATTAGAAAAAGTAAAGAATTAGACATCCGAATAGCCAAAGGAGTAGATTTTCCCGACAGGAAGGAGTGTTTGGGGTGTGGGGAATAAAATGATTGAGACATCAGTAAGTCCCCTGCTGTGAAATGCTTTAAAAACTGAAATGAAGAAGTGAAAAACAAATGACCCAGAGACCAAAGAGTGACAGAATCATGACTGACACGCCAAGCGCAGAGAGAAAGATCTTTTTACTTGAAATTGGCTTTATCTGCCAGCATCTTGCTGCAACTGGTTGGCTTGGTCACCTGCAAAACTCGGGCAGTGTAGGTCTGGTGAGAGAAATTACAGGATCAACTCCGGTGAGAACGTAGGTTTAATATCAGAAATCAAATAAAAAAAACCAATTTTTGTATCTCTAAGGGTCTCCTGAGGCAGGACATACAGTAGTCTGTAGAAGTTTAGAAAGCCCAAGTGTAATGACTTTTGTGAAGAAATACCATTCCCCAGATATTTTTTCTTCCTTTCATTCCTCTTGCTTCTAGGCAGTAAGAATTTCAGTGGGACTTTTGAGCAGGAAAGAGGAGGGGGAAATAGCACATTTGTATGAACCGATGAAATTATGTTTTTCAGAATCTCCATATATAAGTTACGCTGTATTAATTGTCATAGTGATATGATTGGATTAAGCAACTGGTATTTTTACCCTACAAATTTTATGGAGGAGAGTTCAGACTTGGTGCCAAAGCAGATAGAATTTAAAGATGTTCTGTATTTCTTCAATTCCAAGTCATTTTCTTCCTTTCAAATTTTAACTGTTATGATTATAATTTGCAGTCAATATGTACATTTGGTTTTTATCTGTTTTCTTTGAAACTCTAATTGATTTGGTTTCTTATCCTATGATTTGGTTTCTTATCCTAAGACTGTGACATCTCAGAACAGAAGCAATTCAGGCCTGTGCAGAGGGCCATCCTCCCTAGAATGCATGCATCTGTGGGCACACTCCTCAGAGAGCTGACTCAAGCAGGCTGCCATTCTTGGGGCTTTTAAAATACATAACCCAGGGATGCTGAAATGTTCTTCTTGGGCCTCAGATATTCTTTGGTACTTAGATTTTTCCTTTAACTTTTTCATTTGTCATCCCAGTCTTACTTCCCAACCTTATGGATATCCTGTTATTTGGCCTTGATGGTCTCAGGACACCTAGAGTCAGAGCTGTACTTTCTCAGTTTTCTTGTCGCTGGTTCATCGGCAGCCTTTTACCTCCACACAGTCCCCGATGTTCTCTGTAACACAAAATTGTTACCTAACTCTCAGGTGAAATAATGGGGCTGTTTGGTTTTGGTTTTGTTTTGTTCGTGGCATTTCACATCATTGTTACACTAGAGGCCCGGTACATGAAATTTGTGCACCGGGGGTGGGTCCCTCAGCCCTACCTGCACCCTCTCCAATCTGGGAGCCCTCATGGGAGCCCTCTCCAATCCGGGAGCCCTAATGACTTATGCCCACTCCCTGAGGTTCTCTGTTCTCTGCAGGGCCTGGCCGCTCTGCACTCACTGCCCAGAGGCTCTCCGCAGCCCAGAAGCCCTCCCTGTGTGTGCGCTACCCAGAGGCCCTCTGCAGCTGGGGTGGGACATTTACCTTGTCGCCACGGCAACAAAACAAGTATTCCGCCAGGCCACTCATGCTGCCTGCTCTCAGCGGCTGCCCCCCCAGGACTGGGGGACTCTGGCTGGGCTGAAGGGACTGGCCCACCATCTTGTGGCTATGGGCGCTGCAATCTTTGTGACGTAGTGACGGTTAATTTGCATATCCCTTTTTGTTAGGTAGGATTCTTTCAGGTCACTTCAGATGATAGAGTTTGGGGGGGGGGGGCGTGGTATAAGGATATTGTTAATTTCGCAGATTTTGTGAAATACTGAGAGGTCATTTAGAACACAACAGGTTTTCAATTTCTAGAATTTTTCCGATATTTTTTTCTCTTTTTACCTACTTCTTTGCACTGAGCTCTCTCCTCCCTACCTGGTTTCTTTTGCTTACACCAGGTTTTCACTCTCCTGTTTCTACCTACTGTCTTCTCTCTGTCTGTCAGCGTCAATGTCAGTGTCCTGCATTCAGACTTCCCGAGAGAGGGTCAGGCCAGTTGGTGGGCCACTGCAGAATAGAGCTTCTTACTGGGTTGAGCCCTCCAGGGCATACCAACAAATACCTGCCTTTGCCTCTGTTGCCCTCCAGGTCCCTGTGCCCAGGTTGTAGGTCCTTGTGGTACAAACCATGACCTGTGCCAAGACACACGTTGACCCCATTTTTCAGAAAGGAGCTCTAAGTGTAGGTAGCAGTCAGAGAGATAATAGATGCACCTCCGGATGAACTCATAACAGTCAGTCAGGTGTTCACTGTGGAGCATTCTTAAATCACAGCAGTTGTTTCAAGCCCAGATTTTTATTCACATGGTATAAGTTGTCCCTATATTTAGAAGAAAACGGTGTCAGTTTTTAGTAAGCAGATTGACAAAGCAAAGTAATAGCCTTTCATGCTTCTTGGATCAGAACGACTAAGGCTTTATTTTAGAATTCAAGGCTTTTTGATATGGCTACTTTGGAAATACACAAACCAAACCAAACTCAACAAGCATGAGTAAAGCAAACCTTCAGCTTTTTTTTATAATCACCAATTAATGGGTAGGTGGGCATTCTCTTATGGAGCACATCTCTATACTTGAGTTGTTCTCTTTCCCGAAGATCGAGGATGAGGGGTGAGGAACATGGAGACATTAGGGGAGGAGCAGGAACCACTGATAAGCAAGCTGCCTGGGTTTACCGCCCTCAGTCATCTTAGAACATTCGCGGGGAAGTCTCCCTGCCTGTCCTATAGGACTCAGTTGTCCTGTCTACCTCAGACTCTGACGTCCCAAAGTTATAGTCTCCGAACTCATTTACTTTCAGTAACAGACCTGTTCACTGAGGAGTGTACAGCTCAGGCTTTCTCCATTCAAAAATCTAGAGACTAATGATCTGCTGTGTGTTGGCTTTCTGAATAAATATCCTCTTCTCTCCATTTTCTCAGTAAAATACTGGGATTGTGAAGATGGGGAGAGGCAGCTATTTATGTTACAATAAATCTTCTGTTCTCACCTCTAGCATGTACAGAAAACCATTCAGCTAACTTTCTAACAGTCCTTCAGTCTCTGATAGTAAATATGTATGATACTTAATACAATTAGGGTCTTTTAAAGTGATGATTTTGGGGCAACAGATAGCATACCTTTTAAAGACTAACCCAGTCTTACTAGATTTTAAACATATTTTTAATCAGCCCTGGCCAGGTAGCTCAGTTGGTTAGAGTGTCTTCCATTATGCCAAGGTTCTGGGTTTGATCCCAGTCAGGGCACATACAAAAATCAACCAATGAATGCATAAATAAGTAGGACAACAAATCACCATTTCTCTCTCTCTTCCTTCCTCTCTCTCTCACATCAATAAAGAAAATTATTTTAATAATTTTTTATTGATTTATCAAATTATAAAAGACATCTCATCACAGTGATTAAAAAAGGAATGTAAAAGTTCTCTGTAATAAATTGGGATGGAAGAAGAGTCAAGATATTTTCTGAGCCCTTTATTTACTGATTCAAAAATAATTTACATTTTGACAGAGAGGCTCTGAAAAGCTGAACTGGCAGAGCTAATATAAATAGCTTCTTCAGAATGTGATGCTTCATTAATTTGATCTGTCAACAACAATATAAAGGCAGTTGCTGAGTTACATCATAAAAATAAGGAACTCCAAAATGTAATCCTATATAATAAAAGAGAAATGTGTAAATTGACCATCCCTTCACTACGCTCACCAGCCAATCAGGAGTGGATATTCAAATTAACACATTGGTTGTGGGTAGTTTTTATCGCGCGCTAACAGGTGGCACAGGCCATTTTTCCTAATTTTTTGCATAAATGGCAACGTTCAGTAAAATTATGATAACTTTAGTTTTACATATTTTTTTTCAATGAAACGTTTTGTGATTTACTATAAAATGTATACTGAATTATTTTTCTTAGGATCGCACTGAATGCGTGGCGAGGCAGAGAATTGTGTGAAGGGATGACTCTACGCAGTTGAATAGATTACTGTTATACGTGGAAGTACATACATAATTCACCATTGTATGTGTTAGAGACCCAAATTTTGTCCTTTGGAATTCGTATATCTGCATGTTAGCATCCCTTTAGAGCAATAAAAAAGTATAAAAATAAGTATTTATACATTACCCACATTCTACCACTAGTCTATAAAAAACGTATTAATACGTGTCCCGTGCTCTACTACCAGTCAACGTAAAACGTATAAATACGTTTCCCTCATACAATGTGTTAACCCGACAAAGATGGCGGGTTAATTTGTATACACAGGCACCGGGCGGAGAGCAGAAGCGGGAGAGCCGGCAACTTGGGGGGATGTGGCTCCCTTGGTCGCTCCCTTGGGAGGACGTGGCTCCCTTGGTCGCGGGCAGAGAGCAGAGCAGGAGAGCCGGAGGCTTGGGGGGCTCTGGCTCCCTCAGTTGCTCCCAGCGCAGGGAACACCAGGAATTCTGGGAATAGTAGTTCTGATGGCAGCCCCAGGCCCGGAAGCAGAAGCCCAGAGCACGAGGAGCACCAGGAATGCTGGGAATCTAGTCCTGGTGGCAGACAGATCTCCTAGACACTAAAGCAAAGTGAGCTTGGAGAAAGTTACTGTTGCAGTGGGGGATGGAGGGAAAGCAAAGATGAGAGACATAAGTAAAATCAGAGTGTCTAGGAAAAATTAAAGGAAAGATGTCCTAAAACTTCCAGGAGATCTCCACCAGTGAAGCAAAGAAAAAAAAAAAAGCTATTATTCTGTGAGCAACAAACCAAACTGGGTTGGGGGTCTCAGACAATTCACTCATATGATTGCAAAGACAGACAGAAACTCCCAGATTGGAGAGGGCTCCCCTGAGGGCTCCCAGATTGGAGAGGGTACAGGTCGGGCTAAGGAACCCCTCCCGCCCCGTGCACGAATCTTCATGCACCGGGCCCCTAGTTATTCTATATTCCTCCTTCAGTGTTTTATGTCATATTTATTTTGAAAGCATATGTGAAATATGTTTAAATAGTGATGAAAATAAGCATTCTGTTACTATATAATTGTTATGCTGAGATTAATTTTATTTGTATAGGAGGGTGTCACAGTGTTTAAAAAGTGTTCACTCATCAATTCCACATCAATCACGGCATGCCTCTGAAATTCCAGGTGTTCCGTGTGGTGTTGCCAGTGTAGTGATGATGAAGCAGGCACTGGCCTTACTTTAAAAGATCTAATCTTTAAGAACAAAGAAATGTATTTAGAGCCATGTAGGCATTGGACATTTAGCAAGTGGGTGCTTAAGCTCACCCTTAGAGTTGACAATGGCCCAAGTCCCCTGAGTCCTTTCTCTTGGTTTTTGAAGGGTATCGGCAACTTCTTGACTTGAATCTGTAGAAACAGGGCAGTGGCACCTCAGGATGGCTCTTTGTGCCCCTGTCCCCTGATATTTGGTCGGTTCATCCTGGTTGCTCCCTTTGTGTACTGATCCCATCAGATGGCCCATGGCATCTACCTGTACTTGGGTAGGACATTGTCTGGGAAGGAGCAGCTCTGCGCCGTGAAGTCCTGCAGAGGCCATGGCTCCTTCCTGATTGCTCACCTCAGTTCCAGCTCCAGCATCTCTCCACAGACAGAATCCTCTCCCCGAACTTGGATTCTGAAAACCAGCCCTTCACATTCTCACCCCAAAATTGATTGCAACTTTCCTGTAAAGATATCTGGCCGCCTTAAGAGTTTTTAAAGTCACTGTAGTCTGAGGAAGACTGAAGCAGCTCTGGTTGACCTCCTTGGAATGCATGCCCTGCCCATCCCTCTTGCCACTTTTGTAGCAGATACTAGGAAATCTCTGTGAAGGAGGACTTGCGACTCGGAGGTGACTTTGTAGCAGCCGGCTTTCTGTCATCTCCTTCCATTTTTAATCCACCCCAGCAAACTACTGTTTCCCTAGAAACTTCAGAACTCATCTTCAGCAGCCACCAGAGAAACCAGTAGAAACTCATATGAATAATCTTTTTAATGTTAGTAACTGAGGATTTCTTTTAACATAGCTTTCTTAATCTAGCAATCTTCAAAACAAGCCATTCTTTTTTTAATATATATATTTTATTGATTTTTTTTTACAGAGAGGAAGGGAGAGTGATAGAGAGTTAGAAACATCAATGAGAGAGAAACATCGATCAGCTGCCTCCTGCACACCCCCTACTGGGAATGCACCCGCAACCAAGGTACATGCCCTTGACCAGAATCGAACCTGGGACCCTTCAGTCTGCAGGCCGACGCTCTATCCACTGAGCCAAACCGGTTAGGGCAAAACAAGCCATTCGTAATTCTAAAATTATACTGATTCATCAGTGAAAACTCAGTTTCCTCTTTATTTGCTATATAAATGAAAGGAATTACATGTTAATTACTTAGAAACATTTGATACGTTAATTGGCTCACTTTTTAAATGTATTTTAAAGCAAAAACTTAAATCCCATAGAGCAAAAATTCCTTTCCATTCTGTATGTACTCATATATCTCGATAAATGAAGTTGAGTCAGATTAGAAAGTTTAAGCCACATTCGAAAGATTACACCTGAGCGTGGTGGGAAGCCTGGGGGGACTGTGCAGTTAAGTGGCCCTGTAGGGCTGTTCTCAGTTCTCACTGGGGATCGGATGCGCCTGGCAGGGCTTTGCCTTAAGCACACTCACGATGCCTCCTCCCTGAGACTCTCCTGCAGTAAATGGGATTGGAAGGTGGGCACCTTGGCTTTCACAAAGTGCGACCTGTTGTCTTGAGTTCACTAGAGCTGAGAATCCCTGACCCGGTGGTTGCTGTAGCATCGGCAGCAGTTTTCTTAGGATAAGAAAGCATTTTTGTTTATTTTTAAAAGCCCTTTAGTTTTAATTTTTTTCCTATTTAATGTTATTCTTATTTCTCTCAAGGAAATCGCTAATCAGCATTTGGTATTTCTTCATCAGGAGATGTCTCCTAAAAATGATATTTTAAGTCAATAATATATTTGTGTTTTCTTGCCATACAACATAGCTTTACAAAGGACCAGGTTAGCTTTTAGCCTACTGACAATAATAGTTACGATGCAATACCATTAGGTATCTTTGACAAGCTATACATTTAAATGCTGCATATATTTGGAGCAGAGTGTTCAAAGCTGAAAGAGGAAGGTGGTTCTTTATCCTCAGAGAGGACAAGTATCAGACCACGCCCCTTCATTTCTGGGTGGGAGCCTAGGGTGGGGAACAATTTTGAAAGAACATTGAGCAGGAAAAGAAGGGGGCCCTTGAGAGGTTTATGATCTGTTATAATAGAGGAAGCAAATTTAGAAATGCCACCCTAAGTGTACCCACTCCTGTTTGCTTTCCCTACCTCATACCCTGGACGCGTGTAGACATTTGTATCCAGTGGTGAGAGGGGAGAGCAGAGAAAATGGTGCCAGGGCTACACCTTGCCATTCCCCTTCCCCCCGCGCACACACACACATACACACACAAGGTGCCCTGGGCCCTGGGCCTCGCCCTGGGTGTCCTCTCTCGTGCCTGCAGTCAGTGGGTTAGAAGGAAAAGAGAAGTGTGTCTCCCAAGTTGTCAGGATGGATCTCTCCTCCGCCATCCTGTTTATTCTTCAGGGTAAATGCCTCTGGACCCATTTCTCATCCTTGCTCAGTAGATGGTGTGGGTCACTTTTTCAGTGAATGTTAATGGTGACACTCTTGTTGGCTTTCTAGTTGTTTTGTGGTTAAAGCAAAGTCCTTATCAGGCTTTCAATATTATGTAAGACATTTGATTAAAATACTCTGGAGTTAAAAACAGATTCAAAATAAACTGAAAAGAGCTTGTTTTGACTTTATTTATTTACTCTAAGGCTCTCTGAATGTCCTATTCCCAAACAGGCTTTTATATCTACTATATTGATTTTTCTAAAAATATTTTATTTAGTTTTTTAATAAAATCAGAAGCCTCCCCTTAGGTTATTTGAAAATAAGTGGGACCCTATGGCTGGACATAAAGCAGTGAACACAATGCTGGTTTGATTTCAACTCCCACACCTCTCCCTTTCCATCTCTACCTGCTCCCCTCCCCTTGAAAGAGTCTGAGCTTCTTATGGGATCATCCTGTGTGACTGACTAGTTAGGCCACCTGCTCCGCTTTCCCTACCCTCTGCCCACAGCTTCTCCCGCCCACAGCTTTCTCTGGCCCAGTGATGTGGGCAGCTTCTATCAAGTCAGCCTTGCTGGTTGAGTCACAGGGCCCCCTTCGTCAGGCACAGCAAAGGCCTCTCATTTGCACCAGGTATAGGAAGGCTGAGAGGGAGCCAACCATATTCCTATGGATATGAGCCTCCTGTTGCTGCTATAACACAGTACTACAAGCTTAAAAAAACACAAATTTATTATCTTAGAGTTCTGGAGGTCAGAAGTCCAAAATGGGTTCCTGTGAGCTCTAATCATTGTGTCAGTAGGCTGTTTTTTTGTTTGTTTGTTTTATTTTTTTGTTTTGGTAGAGTCTCAAGGAGAGAATGTATTTCCTTGCCTTTCTGTCTTCTGGAGCCTGCCCACATTCCTCGCGTCCATCTTCATAGCCAGATTAAATGCATTGCTCCTGTCACTGCTTCTCTTGTCTCTTCTCCATGTCTGCTTATCCTGCACCATCTTTCACTTACAAGGACCTTTGTGATTATATATTCAGAATCATTACCTTATCTGAAAATCCTTAATTAAATCTGCAGAGTCCCTTTTGCCCTTTAAGGCAAGACATTCACAGGTTCTGGAGATGAGGAATGTCTTTGGGGTACCATTATTTTGCCCATCATACTATGACCTATGTTCAAGAAAACATATTGCCGAGCTGGCATTTAGGATGCCTTTCTGATTTGGGACCGTGGTCTGCTCAGTCACCTCATCCCCCTCTCTCCTGATCCCTGCCCCACCCCTCCTGTTCCTAAAGCCCCTGTGATGTCTTGTTCACAAACTTCCAGCTGTGCCTTTGTCCTCACAGTTCTTATATGGATCACATATGCCTCCCCTGGGTTGAGTTTCTATCAGCTCTTCCAGACCTACCTCAAAACCCTCATCACCTCCACAGTCAGGCACTCCTCACAGATCAGACTTACACAGAGGGAAGAGCTTTCAGTCCCTAAGGTGTTATGCATGCATATAATTTATTAAGACTTCTCCTATAAAGCTTTTTATAACTTCCTTAGAGGAAGTTAATTAGTACCTCTTCTGTGCTTCCAAAGCCTCTATTGTATCACTTATCAGGTTTTATTATAATTATTTGTTTATAGTTATTTCTTACGAAGTAGTCTTTGAATTTCTCCGGAACAGAGGTATTCTTTTGTATTTATATTTAGAGCACTTAGAAAGTAGATGCTTAATGTTTATTGAATGAAAGAATGAACATGAAGTTAAACCGTGCTCATGTATTACTAAGCTGAATTTACCAAAAATTTTTAAGTTTAGTTATATAGTTACTAAAGGCATAATGGACTTTGTTTCCAAAGTAGTTCCATAATAGAGTCCAAGGATGATATTTTTTAAAGTTCATGTATAAATATTATTTTTCCATCGTCAGGAAAGTGCAGTTTCCAAAACATATAAGAGAGTCTTGATCTTAATATTGGCTTAATATAGTAAAATTTGATAACTTCTTAAATGATAATATATTACAGACAACGTTTTGTATATCTCTTCATTCGTTGATGAGTAATTTAAAGTGATATTTGGACTTCTGGATTATGCTTATGTAACTGCATTTTTTTCACCAGAATAGGAGAATGCCATGCATTTTGGGATAGCTCTTGCTGCTGTTAAGGTGGGAATGCTATCCCTGGTCTGATGGTTTGTGGTGAAGCATCAAGTTCAAGGTCAAGGGAAGTTAGGATGAGTTGACCTTATAAAGGGCTGGAGGAATGACTCTCCAAAATAAACAGGAAGTAATGACAAGAAATGAAAGGAGTAAGGATTAAAATAATATTTGGTTGAAGAGCTTAGAGGAGTGCCACACTTTTAAGAGGATTATTAACAAAATTAGTGGAATCTATGGTCTCCAGAACAGTCGTAAACCAAGGTCATAGCCAAAGGACATATGCAGACCAGGTGGGAGAAGAACCTGTCTTTCCAAGAACTTCATCAAGATTGACAGAAAAGCTCAGCCCATGTTTGGGTGGCCCATTGAGTAAAGTGGAAATAAACATTGCTGAGTTCATGAACATCAACACAAAGACAATATTCCAGCCCTGTTTCTGCGAAATAGAGAATCCCACCAGCTGAAAAAGGAGAATGTTCTTCAGGAGGCTCTTTAGGACCTTCATCATGTGAAAAGAAAAAAAAAATAGGTGCCTACATCACTGGACCCTCATCACCTCCACACTCAGGCATTCCTCACAGATCAGACTACATTCATGATTGAATTAACTTTGTACAGTTTATACGTGGAAATTCTTTCAGATTGTCATCATGTTTAATTGAACACTGACATTCGCTAGGTGCAGGGCTACCATCCATGAGACAGGGAAAAGGGAGCCACTTACGAAAATGAGAAATGAGCTGTAAACCCAGGGGCGTGGGCCTCTTTCCCTCCAGGTGGTGTCAGCAGGTCGTCGACCCTGGGGAACAGTGCCAGCAACACAGGTGAAGAAAGATCAGCCTTTGGGAAGGCCCTGTTTCACACAGGAACACATGTTCTTCTTAATGGATGCTTAGTAAGGAAGCCTATCATATGAAGCCCAGCTTGAATTTTAACATGGGAACGTTGAAATCAGGCAGTCATGACTCACTTTTTTATGAGTGTAATAACATACAGGATATGCACTTGTCGGTCAGTACATACACCCTTTGGGTGTGGTAGCATCAGTCCTTGGCTGTGACTAGTGGACTGTAAACCTGATGTTACGATTAGACCAAACTTCGGGACCTTCTCTAGGGGGCTGTATGTGTATGCCTGTGTTGCCTGTAAATTATGTTTATAGTTAAAAAGTGTGGCACTGATCATGAGATGTGGATTTCTAGGAAACTAAAGGTAAATTTCAAATATATGGACAGGTTCTCATCCTTTACAACATTGATGACGTATATAAGGGATTTTAGTAGAATTCGCCTGTCAGGCATAGGGGGAAAGTTCAGGGCTTCATCTATGGGGAGGGGCTCCTCTCAGCTCAGCCATGTGTTGTCATTGGGGAAAACAGGCAAATATTGCCAGATTTTAAGATTTCTTCTTGAGCTATGAGAAATACAAATTTTTGCATGAAATATGCCAAATTCTGAAAGATGAAAATGAAGTTTTTAAATTATCCTTAGCTCACTTTCCAGTTTATGACTTCTGCTATCAAGGAAACTCACTTTAGGAGCATAATGATTATGCTTCTTATTTCAGTTCTCATTTTATTCTTTTTAATATAAGTCTAGGGATTCAATCTGTCTATCTTAGGCTTCTTCTTTTTATCAACTTCCTTAGCAGAGACCAGTGGTCCTCAACCAGGGGCTATTATACCTCCAGGGGGGTCATTTGCCAAAGTCTGGAAATATTGTTGGATGTCACAACTTGAGTGGGGAATGCTACTAGCATCTAGGGAATAGAGAACCAGGGACACTGCTAAATATTCTACATTGCAGAGGACAGAACCCAGCAAATGTTATCTGGCCCTGAATGTCAATAATGATGAGTTTGAGAAACCCTGGTGTAGAAGATACTTTTATCCCTGTTTATAACTCCTTCCTCCCTTCCCTTCCTACCTCCTTATCTTTCTTAACATAACCTTTTTCCAGGGTCTCTCTGTCTCTCCCCCCTTATTGTAATCTCATTCAGAATCTTTAGGTTGGTTCTCTATTTCAGAATGCAGAGGGGGACATCACATGGGACTTCGTTAAAAATGAAGACTTGCAGCCTCCATTTGTAGATATTCTGATATCTAGATTTGGGGTGGCCCCCAGGTAATTCTAAGAAAGACCAGGCATGGAGCACAGAGAGTTGGCAGGAGAGTCTTTGTTTCATAATCTCTGGCCCTGTACTTGTCTTTACTTTTTAGGTCTTTTATTAGTTGAACTCTATTATATCATTACTTTTATTAAGCCTTTAAAATATACATGGCTTTTAATAATTATTTATACTTTGAGAAATAATATGTATTTAGGGATAAAGCTTTGAAATGATATATAACCATATTTGGATCTTGTAAGTATTCCAGCTAACAGCATAGTATATCTGATAAGTGTTTCTTCCCCAAATTTCTCGTCTCTTTCCCCTGCTTTTTTATAATAAACTACTAGTAGCCCATCACACAATATTGCGCGCAGTAGGCCGCCCACCGCTTCCGCAGGAGCTGGTGGGACCCGCAGCATGCCACCAGGAGCCGTGCTGCTTCCACGGGAGGCAGGAGGGACCCACGTTCATTCTGCGGGAGGTGGGAGGGAACCGCACTGCTTCCATGGGAGCCAGGAGAAACCTGCGCCGATTCCGCGGGAGGCGGGTCCCCCATCTCCTCTCCGGGCCTGCGCTTGGCCGTGGAGGCTGCGGACCAGCCCCACTGTTTCTGTTCATGTCTACTCTGGCTCCAGGGGGGCCAGCCCAAGCCGGGCACAGAGATGAAGCAAGCATTCTACCAGGCCGCTCATGCTGCCTGCTCTCAGTGGCCCCCACCCTCGGGACTGGAGGACTCCGGCGGGGCCAAGAGGACTGGGTGCTCCCATCTTGTGGCTATGAGTGCCACCATCTTTGTGACAGAGTGATGGTTAATTTGCGTATTATCCTTTTATTAAATAGGATATGTCTTCCTTATAAGAAGCAAGTTGATAGTGGGTCCCTGAAAATAACAGATTAAAAATTTGTTTTTTGAACATCTGAACCATAAAACTCCCTGGAGATAGTAGTGAATGCTATGTACTTGTATCATGAAGGCAAACTGATGAGGGCAGTTCTAGGTACGTAGGAGCCATTCCTACATATGCTACCTGTTACTGAATGTCTGTGTAATGTCATGACTTGGAATCACAGGGCTTTGGTAGGTCTGCAGCAGTCACTCAGTGTGCTCTTGAAATTTAAAATTAGAATAATACATGGTAGTTATTGTGTCATTTATTAAGGTCTATCATATCTACTGTCATTACAAAAATGTAGATGACCTTCTACACAGGTAAGACCACTCACAGTCATACAGACACCAGCGGTCGGCTAACCAGCTTGCCACCAAGAGTCATGGATAACTTTGTTATCCAACTTTGATCACTTCTCATGGTAATCCTAAAGAAACTATTTTGAGGAAGCTGGAATTCCATTTGGATGGCATTGTGTTTACACCAAATTAAACAGATATTAAAATGGTTGTCAGATGGCCTAGAGAGAGGTCTTTAGCCTCTCCCTCATAATTTCCATCTAATGCCTTCCAGCCTGCTATAAATAAATAGAAACAAATGTTTCATTGACCAAATGTGTTTTCACGGGTTTGCCTAAGCTGATCCTCTATAAAAATTCTGATCCTGGCACTGCTAACAGGCCATTAAACTTGAAATGATGAGGCTGAGTGCATATACCATCTCGACCAGTGAGAATCCTGGGCAAGCCAGTTTATCTTTTGAGAACTTTATTTCCTGTGACTTAAAATGAGGACATTAAACTGTGTGTGTGTGTGTGTGTGTGTGTGTGTGTGTGTGTGTGTGAGAGAGAGAGAGAGAGAGAGAGAGAGAAGAGTGTCCCTTCTGGTTCTAGAAGGCTGCTCACAATGTTGCTATCAAAATGTTGAATTGCTCAAAACTTGGAGGGAAAGCAGGGGAGGTGGGGTGAGGGGGAAAGATCAGCCAAAGAACTTGTATGCATGCATATAAGCATAAGTGATGGATGTGGACAACAGGGGGTGATGGCAGGATTGGGAGGATGAGGGGACATTGGGGGGATAAGGACACATTTGTAATATCTTATTCAATAAAGGGGAAAAATAAAAATAAATAAAAATTTAAAAAAAAATTTTTTTAAAAAAAGGTTGAATTGATGACACTTATTTGGGCCAGGAGAATATCACAGCTTTTCTTTGCATCCCCGCCCATTCCCCAAGGATGGGCCAAGATCAAGGGCAAGTATGTTTCCTGTCATTCCAGCCACAAAAAGTGTTCCATGCTGACGTGTCTAATTCAGTGATACTAACTGGATCCTAAGATTAAGGAGGCAGCAGAGTGCCTCTTCCCTGGATTCTATCTGTAGAGTATGCTTTTTCTCTGAAGTCAAAGAGGTAAAAAGCTGCTTGCTTTTTAGCTTTTCCTTTTTCCATCTCTCTTTAGACTCTCTCAGAGTCAGAAGTGATAGGGCTGCCTGCCCTCTAGGTCTGGGCTTGGCTTGCTGCTTCTTAGAGAATGCCTGCTATCAAACTGAGGCTGGGTTGAGCCTTGGCTCGCCTTGTTTTTCAGGTAGATTAGCCTGGCTCATTGGCATTTGGAATGAAACCTAATATGCTCTCTCTCTCTGTTTCCCTTAAAAGCTTTGTTAGAGAATGGTCATCACAGTAATCCAACCAGTTATGCAAGGTCAGCAAAGCATTCATATAATATTTATTTATTTGCACTTTTCTTTCCCTTCATTCAATAGGCACTTATTTAACACCTACTGTGTGTCATGCAACAAAATGCATGTCTAAGCAGACAAGTTCTAAGCCTGATAACCTAAAAAACAAATACAGAGTGCATCATTATGTTGTGCATGGTCTTATGATCTTTGTTTTCTATTATCATATCTGTAAAGGGAGAATATTTGATTCTGAAAGGGAATCTGTAATCCTAACTATGGGCCCAAACAAAATACCATTAAAGAATAAAAATTCTAGCCCTGACCGGTTTGGCTCAGTGGATAGAGCATCGGTCTGCGGACTGAGAGGTCCCAGGTTCGATTCTGGTCAAGGCCATGTACCTTGGTTGCGGGCACATCCCCAGTAGGGGGTGTGCAAGAGGCAGCTGATTGATGTTTCTCTCTCATTGATGTTTCTTACTCTCTATCCCTCTCCCTTCCTCTCTGTAAAAAATCAATAAAAATATATTTTAAAAAAAAGAATAAAAATTCTATACAGGGAATTCATCCCCATTCATTTATGGAGATTAAGAATGATTATGGGTTATGGCTGGCATGGCTTAGTGGTTGAGCATGGACCTATGAACTAGGAGGTAATGGTTCGATTCCCAGTCAGGGCACATGCCTGGTTGTGGGCTCGATCCCCGGGGGGCATGTAGGAGGCAGCCGACCAAGGATTCTCTTTAATCAGTGATATTATCTCTCTCTCTCTCTTTCTCCTGTCCTCTCTGAAACCATTTTTTTTTAAAGGCACCACTCATTCTTCAGAGCTATGTATGCAAGTATTAAAATCGCAGCACGCTAGCAGACTGTGTTTTAAATGAAGGGAAACCTATCTTTGGGACAGAAGCAGAATACTAATAACAATTTGTGAGAAGAAACAAGTAACTGTTATTATTTAATCTCCTTATTGTAAATGGAAAATTATTAACAGTGTCTTAAATGTGAATTGTGGAGTTTTTCCCCAAAGAAAGACTTTCAGAAATGGCCCAGTTATCCTTCCTGAACTACTCGAGTCGTCTCCAGGAGAACTCCCCAGGGCAGCTCATCCCAGCTCTGATGGAGGGCTGATTTGTTTCCAACTAAATCTGTTTCCATCCCATATGGGAAAGAAAACTGCAGAACACTAAAAGTAAAAAGGATTTCATGGTTATATATCCTAAAAGTCTCTTTTTAATGAGTTAGCATCCTATTTATTAAGAACTTAATTCTCTCTTAGACCTTTTTTTTTCATGTAGCTAAATAATATAAATTTGAAGAATACTTTTGAAACTTAAATGGAAACCATATTCTTCTAAGGATGTTATTCAACCTGCTGTGCCCAACTAGCTTTATGGGAGTCCCGAAGCTCTGGCATTTGCAGGGAGGCCGAATACCGCATGAGGGGCAGCAGTCCCCCTCCTCACCAGAGCTGAGAGGTCAGGCAGAGTGTCTCTGCTCACCGCCAGACCACTGGGTAGGTTCCTCCTCAGCAGTGACCTGGGACCTGCCAACACCGGACATCACCAGAGTGCCTCAAGGTGTCTCAGCACCAGCCCAGTGTACAAAGAAAAGCCAGGATGAAAACCCGAGAAGCAAACGCAGGAGGAAAAGCCATGAGTCAGAAAAAGCCATTTGGTTTGGCTCAGCTTTCTCTAGGAGTTTCCAGAGCAGGTCAGCCTGTATCCCGAAGAGATCCCAGCCTAGAAAAATAACTTAACTTTTCAAGTACATGCATCATTGGCTACTATTAATTCTTAAGTTAGACTCGTTCTAATAATGTCAGTGAAGTAAAATGTGGGTAAAAAGTTTTTAAATAAAGTAAAATAAGAAGCAGTAATATTTATATAAAATCTATAAACATGGACCTTTCTTTTTCCCCAGACCTACTTAATTACCATCCTCCCCACCCCCAACATGAGTGGCATCTTGTTGACTCATTAACATGTGCTTATTATACATATCCTTTTTGATGTTTGTGTTAGCTTCTAACCTGAAGATTTTTAAAAATTCTGCTTGGCTTCTTTTGTCTTGCTTTTGGAAAATGTTCTGAATACTAGAGTAATAGTACACAGAAATACAGAATATCTCCTGTGTCATACAAATTGTGAGAAATAAGTTTTGTATCAGTTCATGGAATTATTACTTTATGTGTGGTTACCTGGCTCACCAGTTCTTCTTCGTACCTAAGCAAAAATTTGAATAATTTTTAACATTCAGTTATAATCTCAACATTGGTAGTCTCAACTAAAACCTAGTCAATTTACTTTTCATATAAATATCATGACTTATAATTTTATTTTATTTTATATCAAATATATTCCTAAATAAGTTTTTTAAAAATTAAAACTATGATGAAGCTCTAAGTAATTATTTTACAAAAGAATATCAAGCTAAGGGGTATGAAATATTTTGAAGAAAATTGGTATGGAGATAAAACCAGTCTGTATATTTTTTCATTCCACTCCATAGTTTTTTCTTTCTTATGTACACAAATGCTAAGCAGGAAAAAAAAATGAAATTGAATTTAGGCAATTTCTTTCATTGCGTTAGAATTCTCAGACACGTCCAAGTTGTAAGGTCACTGGACAAAATTAAATGGGCCAAGACGAGGAAACCATTGCGGTAAAGTAGCAGCAAACGCTGAGAGGAAAAACAGAGTAATTGAAACAGGCCTAAAAAGTGATGTGCACACAAATGGTCAGCATTATCTGTTAGATGTTCTTTAAGAGCTTATTTAAGGAGTCTTCTGCTGAAAATTTTATAAAGAAAAATGTCATGACCTAGTGTAAATAACTTCTTAATATATCTGTTGGGTAAACTCTGAAATATATTATGTATGTAATGTTGCTTAAGGGTAGGTCCTGCTTAGCCCACTTGCCAGTTGGGGGAGGTAGGCACGGGACCCTTCCTCGGTTTCCTGCCCAGCGTGTGCTCCAGCATCTGAGTAGTTCATTTCGGCCTGAGCCCACTGAGGATCACACTTGGACTTGGGGAGGCACAGTAAATTAAGCTGGGTGCTTTGGTCTAGTTCCGGGTCACTGCCTTTTGACTCGTTCTCATGCCTTGTTCACCCCTTGACCTTGTTAGAACAGTAATGTTTCTTCATAAAACATTCTTAATGAGACTATTTACCTTGCATAGCCAATAAGATCGTGCTTCATGTAATAAACTCTCTGCTCAAACATATGCCAGGAGGGCAAGCAGCTCTTGCAGCTGTTAAAGAATTAACTTTTTAACTGAGGGAGGGACCTTTTGCTGGGCGGCCACAGCTATTTTCATAGTGTGTATTTTCCTTATTTTAAACATACTATAAAACTAAATGAAGGCTTTTCTCTCTCTCTCTTTGGCTTACTTGTTTGTGTTTTGTTTTACATATACTCATAGTATAGTTATTTCCAAAGAATAGGCATTTACAAAGCAGGTAATTTGTACAGTTGACTCTTGAACAATGAAGGGGTTAGGGGTCCTGACCCCCTGCACAGTTGAAAATCCACATATCACTTTTGACTATTCAAAAACTTAATTACTAATCGCCTAACATTGACCAGAAGCCTTACCAATAACATAGTCAATTAACACATATTCTGTAAGTTATATGTATTATATACTGTACTAGAAGCCCAGCGCACGGGTAGGGTCCCTAGGCCTAGCCTGCAGTCAGGGCCATCTGCCCATTCGCCAGTCCCCAGGCCAAATGCCGCCTCTGCCGCTGGGGGCGGGTAGGTCACAGGCGTGCCCTGCAGCTTCCGTCAACACCACAATTCCCAGCAGCAGCAGCAGCGGCAGCAGCAGCACCCACATGAGCAGCCCTGAGTGGGCAACGCGTTCCATCAGCGGCCGGCCCAGCCACATGCATGGAGGTGAAGTCACCAGCACTCTTTTTCCTGCCGTCCTGAGCCCCCAAGCAGCTGTGGATCCCAGTGGCCTGACAGTCAGCCCGGTCCTCCTGCCACCCACCCGCTTCCCTGTGGTTCCCCATTAGCCTACAGGCAGAGGTGGGGGTGTAGGGGAAGGGAGGGAGGGGAGGGACCGAGTGGTGGTCAGTGCACCTCATGGCGACTGGTCAAGCGATCATTCCAGTTACACTTATGGTCCCTAGCCTTTTATTATATAGGATTATATAGGATTCTTAGAATAAAGTAAGCTAGAGAAACGAAAATGCTATTAAAATCATAAGAGAAAATTACATTTACAGTACTGTATATATTTATTGAAAAAGTTTGCATGTAAGTGGATCTGTGAGATTCAAACTCATGTTGTTCAAGGGTCAGCTCTATTTTTCTAAAGAATTATCATTGGGTTTTAAAAATATGACTGACCTGGCCAGTGTCAGTGGTTTGAGTATCCGCCTGCGCACTGAATTCAATTCCCTGTCAAGGGCACATGCCTGGGTTGCAAGTTTGATACCCAGCCCTGGTCAGAGTGTGTGCAGGAGACAACCAATTGATGTGTCTCTCTCATATCAGTGTCTCTCTCTCTCTCCCTCCCTCACCTTCACACTCTCCTTGTCTCCTTCCCTCAACCCCCCTCCCTCCCTCCCTTCCACACTCTCTAAAAATCAATGAAAAAAAATAGCCTCAGGTGACAATCAACAAAAACAAAATAAAAAAATAAAATATTTATATATTTTTCTGAGGAACTCAATATTTGTAATGGAGCTTACAAACTTTATTTTAATCATAAGTAGCAAGTTCTTCCCCAAATATATTCTGTTATTTATATAGACGGACTGGTTTGATTTCTGCCGCCTTTGGTTTCTCCTCCCATCAGAATTAAGGTGTCATAACAGGAGCAAAAGCAAGAAGCCTAGGTGATCTTATACAGCAGTAGCCCCTGAGTACACAGAAGTTGAGTGTTGTGCCAGGGAATTAGAGAGAACACATGCATTGGGACAGGTTGTTATGCACCTCCTATTAAAAAGACTAAGCTCTTCAGTAGAAGTGATCCAATGGTAACCTTGCTGATAATTTAGAAGTCATTTGAGCTCTCAGTCCTGTTCACACCCCTTGGACCTTCTGATTCAATGTCATCTTTAAGTGTAACGGGGTTTCTCTATTTTTTTTCCCATATCATTACAATAAGTCACCTTCTTCTAACTCAACCACAGTAACTGTGAGTATATCCTTTGGACCCTGTGCAGTGGTGATAACAGTGGTACCCACTCCTAGGGCACTTAGGAGGATTAAAGGGGATGGTATTTTTAAAAGATGGTGTCCTAGCCCATGATACACAGATTCTATTAATAGTAGCTCTTTACTATTGCTATTGTTCCCACTAATAAAATTATATAGTCTCAGGATTAGGAGAAACCATTTTAAATACAGAACTGAGTAAACAATCCTGTAACTTATAGCGGTGAAACTATTTATTAAAAAAGGCGGAGTGACTGCGGGGGTCGGGGGGTGGGAGGTGTTTTTCCATGGTGCTGGACGTTCTTCCAGGCATGCAGTCTGAGAGCCCCGTATTTGCTCTTTGAACGTATTTTGGAAAAATATTTCTAAAATTGTCTCTTGCCAGACTTAGAAGTGTAAGGAATTTATTCCTGAACTAGAGAAGTTCCTTTCAGACAAATGAAAGGCGGGACTGTACCGTGGAGGTCTTACTCCCATCGTAGGGTCACTGGGTCCCATTCTCCTGCCTTAGGGCAGGACCACACTCAGGCAGGCAGGATATCTGTCCCCCTGCTACTTTCGAGTTTTTAGAAGAGGGTATTACATGTTCTTGCCAGTAATGCACTGCAGGCTCTCTCTAACTTGTTCCAGAACACTTGGAGGACATTATCCCAGTGTCTGATCTAAATCCTGTCTTCTGCCCTTTAAACACGTTATATCCTACCTTGACTTCAGTGGAGATAGAAAAGAGATGCTCACCATGATTTGACAAATGCCCGACATTTTTGAAATTGCTGGTTGGTTTCTCATATCCCTCCCCTTCTGCCCTAGGATAAGTCAGTCCATCTTTTCCCACCATTCTCTTCCATAAGCATCATTTTGTCCAGAGCTTTGTGCGTGGAGGCTTGTCATTTTGTTGCTCCCTTTCGAGGTTTCCCGGAGATAGAGATGGGCACAACAATGGCGAGGCCCACGTGGGAGGGGGCCATGTCACAAACCTGCTGGCCACGCAGGAGGCCTCAGCTGCCTCTGCTTCGCCACGGCCTGCAGTTCTGCAGAAGCGGTGCAGGAGGAGCTTTGGAATTACTGCTCAGCCCAGTGGCAGTCTCTTGATTTAATACAATCCAAGCTAAGGCTGCGGTAGAAGAAACCTCGGGCAGGTTTCTCCGTCACCCAGAAGTTGTCACCAAGAGGCCATTTCTCTGCATCCTGCTTCCTCTTCTTCTGAGATTCTTTCTTTAATGCCATCCCAGCCTGGCCAGAACTCAGAGACAGGTTGCCTCACCTTTAAAACCCTTGTCTGGCCAGTATGGCTCAGGTTGAGCATCAACCCATGAACCAAGAGATCACTGGTTCAATTCCTGGTCAAGGGCACATGCCCAGGTCGCAGGCTCAATCCCCAGTGGGGGCATGCAGGAGGCAGCCAATCAATGATGTTTCTCTCTTATCAGTGTTTCTATCTCTCTTGCCCTCTCCCTTCCTCTGTCTCTAAAAATCAATAAAAAATATTTTTTTAAAAAAATTTTAAATAAATTAATTAAAACCCTGGCCCAAAGGAACCCTCCCCACACACGTTCTAATGTGTGCACACATTCCTGAGTCTGACTGGCATTAAGAGGAAAAAAAAATGGAGGAAAAACTGTTGCTAAGTATTCGAGGAGGAAAAGAAAAAGAATATAATTACAGAAAATATGCAATCACGGTAATTATCTGTCTAGCCCCAGAAGTACCTCGCAGATGCATTTCGGCTTTGCCCCTTTCTGACTCCCTGTCTCCAGCAAGGAAGGTATCAGGATCTGTCACTGAGGATTGTCTTTTAGAACCGTTACTTTCTCTGAAAAACCAATGGACCCTATTGCAACTCCCTAAGTTTCCCTTTGGTCTCTCTGCTCAGATTGGCTGCAGGTCTTACAGATTCTCCTCTTGGGGATGTCATTACTTTGGGTGGATTCCTACTCAGGAGAATGGCCCAGTCTCCACAGGGGCCATCGGTGTGATCTGAATCACAACAAAGGCAAACCAGGGCATGGTGAGAATTAATACGCGGTGTACAGGGAAGTGTGAGCTCCCAGGAACATAAAACTTCTTCACCCTGCCATTGTCTGACTCTGAATATATTGTTAGTTCCACTGACTCACTACATATTATAGCTTTATAAACCCAATTACCTTCTTTTGTATTGATCCAACATCTCTGAGACTGGGATCTCTGGTACAGACCTTGTTACTCAACATTGCACTGCTCACAAAAGCAGGGCACTGTCTACACAGTGGGTAGACAGTAGTTATGTGCTAAGTAATAGACAGATGTATCCTACAATAATAGCAGCAAAAGTATTTTATTAAAGATATAAAGGTACCTATGAATATCTTTATATACACATTCATATTTAATATATGGAGATCCATTAATTTGGAATGTCTTTTCCTCCCTGTTTATGGAGGTTATGGTTGACAAATAAAAATGGATATATTTCAGGTGTATAACATATTATGACATAAGTATGCCTGTGTAATAATGACCACAATCAAGCTGATTTGTAACATCTTCATCACCTCACATAGTTTACCACTTTGTGTATGTGTGGTATGCAATGTCTTTTAAAGAAGTCAAAGGTTGGGTTTGCGTTGCCTGCGCATGTTTTCTATGCTAATAAAATCAATAATGCCTGTTAATTTGTTACATAACATAGATTAAGAATATTTAGAGGTACTTTTTAAAATGCTCTATTTCAAGTTTCTTAACCTCTCGAGGAGTATTTGTAAACAATGGCAGTGCCTCTTCAGTATTATCGATTGAGACATTAGTTATTTATTCCTGAATCAGTGTGCCCTGGACCCCCACCCCAGTTCTGTGGTGTGTGTGACCTTGAGAACCATAGATGCCCATTTGCTATTAGTACAAATGAGAGAAGTTTTGCTGCAAAACCAAGTAAATTTGTAGAAAAATGACATTCCTTCCTCTGGTTTCATGACAAAAATACTTGGTTGTCTCCTGAACTCTCAGAGCATTTTGCCTCTGGCAGTAGAAAGGCAAAGAGAAGTCCTCAAGTAAAGAGGACATATAAAGTAGGAACTCCGGATCTGGGTGAGGGGCTGTGAGAGAGAGAAGAAGGGGTGGATGCAGATAGCGGCCTGTGGGTTTAAGCCAGTGATTACACTTGGCCCATGAACAGAAAGATGCGTGTTTTCATATAACATCCGTATATCTTCCTCATTATAATTACTGCCAACACCGAAAATGTCAAGACATGGCAGGAAGTATGTCTAAAATGACAGAATTCTTTCTCACTTTAACTTTTTCCTGTGAAATGTTGTGATTGAAAACATTCCATATCGGTGTTTTATTCTACTCCAGAAGAAAAAAAAAAATCTGTGCTGATTCCCTGCTTCTGAATCTAAAGGATCTTTAATTGCACGCACTTGAGAAAGTCATGACGGAAGGACCACAAGAACCCTGCTGGTCTCGTCATTTTACTGGGGAAGCAAGAAAATGTAGTTTCTAGTCCGCCACCTTTCTGCCACACCAGTAATTTGCCAAAAGGGTATGTACTGGGTCATGTCAGCCTCAGGAGGTGGAGCAAAGCGAAAGGGAGGGGTTGTCATGCCACGTTCATGGCCTTTGTGCATCTAGAGATCCCCACTGGGAGCTTGCCACCATTTTTATAGGGTCCCACCAGAGGCTCACAGCTGGGTGTGTTGCGCATGTTGGCAGGATAGGAAGCAGGGCCTCTCCACCCCACAGCTCCGGAGGAACAATTCATGAGAAGTCAGTACAGTTCTGCCTCCCAGGAAGGCCGGGAGGAACTGGCTGTCAGGATGCTGCCAGTAATTAAGGATTTGGCCCCAGAGCACAGCCACTACCCATGTGCTAGTGACTATGGCATCCAGGTAGAAAAAGTGAGACTCCTCCAGGCGTAAGTGGGACTGGGAGACATTTAGTCAGATTAATGCACGCCATACACGCACACTCGCGCAACTGTGGCTGGCAGTGGAGAAATAAAGTGTGGCTCTGGCCACGTGGGAGCTTGAGTGCCCAAGCCTATTAACTCCACACTTAAGGAAGGTGGCAGGTGGGGATAAGACCCAAAACTTACGTTCACTCCTGCTTTGGATAATGGAAACCTGATCATCAGGTATCTTTGGCTAAAGATTTTTCCTGTGTAATTAGCAAACTTCTTAATTATACAGTTGGATTTGAAGCTCCTGCTAACCTTAAAGTGTAAATAAATACAAATTAAATAAAGAGAAAGGATTAGCAGAGAGAGCGCGTGGTACAGAGGTTAAGTGTAGGCTCTGAGCCCAGGCTGTGGCCTTGGAGGACATATCTCTCTGTGCTTCAGTTTTCTTACCTGTAAAATGGAAATAATATACTTAATCACAGTTTTGAACTGTGCTAGCCCCTAAGTGCCCAGTACATTTAGTTTATTGTTATTTGAGTGATGTCATTTTAAGAGTAACAACTCTACTAGTACAAATGGATCAGTAGACACTTTGAAAAGGAAGAATAATAATTCAGAAATTGAATCTCAAAATCTCAGAAACTTGCCTATGTTTCCTATATGGAAGTAAACAAATAATTAAAATTTGAAAATGAAATAAATTCTATCAACAAACATTTATTGAGTACCCAGAAGCATCATGGAGAATGTTGTAGGAATACATAAGACCTTATCAACTTCCGGGAGCTTTAATTCTAGAATACAGCAGGTGTTAGAAAAACAGCATAGAACGGTTAAGCATTTTAGGAAGGCTGCCTGGAGCAATATAAGTATAATTAATATATAACCTTACCTCCATGCTCTGAGAAAAGATACTGGATGAAGAGTCTGCACACAGAGTACATACTGCCTTGAAGTATTTAAGTAAATACAGATTATTATTCAATTCCAAGTGCCCTATATATATATTCATAAAACCACAGCATGAAATTAAATATGACTGACATGCTAAACAGAATGTTGATAATCTGCTCAGTAGTTTATGTTCTAGGCCACAGTTTATAACACTAGAGGAAATGTTAAGGGTCTTTTTTCGTGGTATTTCATTGCACTGACCTTAAATAGACCATGAGAATAAACACAGCATTATAGACCTAAGGCCTTAAACAAACGTGAATTTTATCATTAATTTGCAAGCAAATATCACTCTTAATAAAATTTGAGAATATCACCCAGGGCTATTTCTAGTCAATCAAATTGTGGTTATTATCAGATGTAGTTTTGTACAAGGTGAGGACATTTTCATGAATGGGGACATTTTTAATATTTGCGAAATAATTATGGAAAAGAATGGAAGTAACATTGAAATACTATTTCAGATGTTAGTAATGACTTTCAACAGGCTTTTATTTTTCTCATCCATTTAGCTCACTGTGAGATAGGAGAGGGCAGCCCTGCTGTCCCCATTTCTCATATGAGAATCAGGTGAGGCTTACGCAGGTGTATGTGGCACAGGGGCAGTTCCAAGTGTCTGGTTCCCGATAACCAGGATGCGCTTTTAAGGATTTTCCCAAGTTCTTCCCGAGTCATCAGTTGGCCAGCATTTTGGATTATCTACATGTTGGGTTCTTTTCTTCTCCTTCTCTGTTTTGCCTTTTTTTCCCCCTCCCCCTCCTCCTCCTCCTCTGCGTTTAGCTGCTATTTTTTCTTTTGTTCGTTCTTCAGACGCACCTTGGTTGCCTCCTGTATGCTCAGTGCTATTGGACAGCACTTTGTCGCAGCTCCCATTAGGATTCATGAGATTGACATCTGTTTTTCATTCAAAATCATCAGATTTTTCTGCCTCAACTTTATATAGGAGGAAACGGCCTATAAGAAATGGAATGATTTGAAATTATTAGAATTTTAAAGTTACTTTGCTGATTTTAAACTCCTTAAAATAGGAATTATAGCTTGTTCATCTTCTAAGCCCATTCCAATATTTAATGAATGTGTGGCCGGTACTTCTATTGTTGGATAGTGGCTTTTATCTGAATTGGTAAGTGTTTCTGTGGTGAATGTGGTAAATGTAAATGGCTGTAATTGTAAACACGAATGGTTACTATTAAGATCAAGCTCATTGGTGTGGCATAATCCTACACGGTGTTACATTTATATCCTATAAATTCCCCACATATGTTAAACTAAGTAGAAGTTGTCTGGGTCGTCAAGGATTTTAAAACAAATTCTTTTAAAAAATGGAAAACCTTCCAATTGCAAATTGAGTTATTACCACATCTCTAAATTCTGGGCTTTCTCTTCTCTTTATCCATTCATTAATTTTCCCTATCTACTCATCCACCCCTCCCACCTGCCATCCACCCATAACCCTCCTATCTGCCTGCCAGTATCCCCTTCCACCTTCTCACGCCTTCATTTCCGTTATCTGTTTTAACAATAATAACCTTGAAAGGAGTGTGAAAGACAGTTGCTAATAGAGTTAGCACTATTTCTTTGGTTTTTAATGAAGATGAGCACAGTATTAATCCATTGACCAAAATCTGGCACTTTTAGGAGTAAGGAGGGCACTATTGATAATCATGCTGGGAAAACAGGCATAAACCAGGCTGTTCTGAGTACATCAGAGCATATATATGGTCACTTGTTCTAAAAATCTAAAGTGGGACTCATACAGTATTATGGTATGTTTTAATTCTAGGCTATATGTTATGTGAATTCCTTACTTATATTTAAAACAAAGAGTGGACAGACTTTTAAAGATTGTATTTTGTGTGTATTGCTGTAACATGCATCTGATTTTTCATGTGGTATCAATTCCTGTGCATTTACTCGTTAGCTGTCCAGTTTGAAATCATCCAGATATTTAATTTCTTCCCCTTTGTTACGTTGATCTGGGGTTGATTGCTCTCCCACTCATCCCGTGGAAATCTGTGAATCACTTGCATTAGGTATAGCATTTCCCAGGGTGCCAAAGGGGCTGTAACAGAGGAGGGACACCCAATATTTGTGCTTCTGTGCCCACAATAGAGCTGGGGATGCTGGGCTGGCAGCATTTGCACAAAATAACCACTCTGCATAAGCAGGTGATTGTGCAGGGGCCACAACAGGGAGAGGAAGCAGCACCAAAGAAACTCCTAGTCGCCGAAACCGGTTTGGCTCAGTGGATGGAGCGTTGGCCTGCGGACTGAAAGGTCCCGGGTTCGATTCCAGTCAAGGGCATGTGCCTGGGTTGCGGGCATATCCCCAGTGGGAGATGTGCAGGAGGCAGCTGATCGATGTTTCTCTCTCATCGATGTTTCTAACTCTCTCTCTTCCTTCCTCTCTGTAAAAAGTCAATAAAATATATTAAAAAAAAAAAAAGAAAGAAACTCCTAGTCAGAGGGGGCAGGGACAGCACGAGGATAACAAGCTCAGGCAGGCCATCCTGGTGCTTGCTGGCAACTCTTCAGTGGATAAGAAGTGGGAATTACCGACGTATGGAAGGCTTAGCTGAGGCATGTCATTTATTAACCCACGAAATGACTTTTTCCTCTGAACTTGTGTCTCTGTTTTACATACACTTGCTGTGTGATCTTAGGCAGATCTCATAACCCTTTTGGTCTCGGTTTCTTCACTATAAAATGAGACTAAGAATAGTGCCTATTTATAAAGTCATTAAATTGGTTCATTTATATAAAGCATTGGGACATGGTATTCCAAAAATATTTTAAAAGCTACTCTTTCTGTTAGTATCGTAAGTCACCTTTAGAGGAAAGGCATGTTTTAACCAATGAAAGGTGGGGCAGATGTAGGTTACAGTTGCCAGTACACAAAGCAGATCTTGTATTATTATTTATTAAGGATCCCTTTATTTTCCACACGAATAATTGTAAACCTTCTTTTGCCCCACTCTATATAAATCAGTTTGATTATAATTTACCTCATATGGTGTATATCCCTATCGTAATTTTAATTTGCTCTCATCACTTATGATTTTTATACAGCCCGGAAGTCAAAGAAGTTGGGAAAGTTAAAAGGGATTCATGAGGAGCAGTCACAGCAGCAACAGCCCCCGCCACCACCCCCACCGCCCCAGAGCCCTGAGGAAGGGACGACCTACATCGCCCCTGCAAAAGAGCCCTCTGTCAACACGGCGCTGGTCCCTCAGCTCTCCACAATCTCACGCGCACTCACACCCTCTCCTGGGATGATCCTAGAAAGCATCGAGCCCGAAATTGTGTATGCCGGCTACGACAGCTCCAAACCGGACACCGCCGAGAGCCTGCTCTCCACGCTGAACCGCCTCGCGGGCAAGCAGATGATTCAGGTCGTGAAGTGGGCAAAGGTAATTCCAGGTAGGCTTGCCTCTCCTTCCATGGTCTGTGTCCTGAACTGGACAGGGCAGGGCAACCTCTTTCACC
The DNA here is from genome assembly GCF_964212035.1 of Myotis nattereri. NCBI lineage: Eukaryota > Metazoa > Chordata > Mammalia > Chiroptera > Vespertilionidae > Myotis > Myotis nattereri. The sequence goes on from NC_138080.1 coordinate 56,723,583, forward strand.
ACATCCAACTGAGTGATCAGAGTTGGCTTTCTCTTAAATCCTGGGAGCAAATTGTAAAATTATCAGATGAATCGAGTGCGTCGCGGAATTCTGGTTAGTGTGCTCACTTCTGCGGAGCAGTTAGAGTTGAAGGTTCTCTTGGTAACAGGCAATGGCCATGTCATCCCAGAGAAATGGTCGTGAAAGCAGAACAGCCTGTTACTAGCAGCTTGTAACCAAGGCTGATCTAACCAGAGACCAAGTACACCAAGACCTGTCTATTAAGTTGTAGGAGCCCCTAAAAATATGTCCTTTCAAAAAATAACATCTTACCTCTAGCACCCTTTAAATTGTCCTTGAAATTCCTACTTTAGTCATTTTTTATGCCACAGGATTTTATGAATAAGGTCCCCATTAATTTACAGAAACATCACTTAGAATTGATACCTTAACAGCCCAGTACAGTTACCCAAAGCAGTTTGTTAAAGGACCTGTGGCCAACCAACAGCCATAGGAATGCAGACTGGGGAAAGCTCGGTGACGGATTTTTTGAAGAGGAGCCTAATGTCCCTGGGAATGCAGGGTCTGGGAAAAGGAACAGAAGAAGGCTTGAGACCCAGAAAGGAGGCCTGTGGGACAGGGGACAGGTGCCAAGAGTGCTTATCCAACTTCAGAACTTTGTTGAAGTCCGGGGTTATCCCAGACTATGGGAAGCAAGGAATAATGCTTGTTCAACCACTGCAAACTCATGAAGAGTAAAAGCTACATAATTGCAGATAACACAGTAGCTGATGCTATTAAATTACCCAATATGTTCATATTATTAGCTGGGAGTAGGATAGAGATGTTTTACAGGTTAATACAGAGTCTTCCAGGCTAACCAAGGGTTTTAGACCATCATCCAGCGAAACGCCCTGAATTCCCCAGTCTTATTGGCCCTGGCTATTCACCCTCATTGAGAATTTAGAGTGAATTGAAATGAGGTGTTAAACAGGGCCAAGCCCAGGGTGGGTATTCTGTAAATGACTGTGACATTGATTGGAATCTTAGAGGAAGGTGGCTGTTGGGAGGTTAACTTAAGAAGCTTCTTCCTGGAATGTACTCAAATGCTAAGTGTATTTCTGTGTTTAATCGTTCTGTTCTTCAGGATTTAAAAACTTGCCTCTTGAGGACCAAATCACCCTCATCCAGTATTCCTGGATGTGTCTATCCTCGTTCGCCTTGAGCTGGAGGTCGTACAAACACACGAACAGCCAATTTCTCTATTTCGCACCAGACCTGGTCTTTAATGAGTGAGTACCTGTTAATTAGCCTTCATAAAGCAGACTGCAGCGTTATTTCTTATGTCTTTATGATTTCTAAACAGATGTATGTTTGTGAAGGAATCCACTGCTGCTTGCAATTTTTAAGAGTTAAAAAAAGCTATCATTTGAGAATTTAAAAATTACTCTTTACCAAATCATCGTGCACATGCCTGCATATGTATAAATCAGTATATATAAATCTCACATAATAGTATGTGGGAATTGTCCCAAAAGAAAGATGATCCAGTTGGCTCCAAAAGCTTGACTGGTACAAAGCCACAATTAATAGAAAACAGCCGCTTTTGGTATCTACACTCAGACTGTCTAATTTCTAGGAAGTATGAGTGTGGAAGCACCTACTTCTGTGTACATTCATGTAGTGGTTCTTCTGTTAAGGCTGCACAGACGCTTGGGGTGTTTTCATGACAATTATATTTATTCTTCTTTGCAGTCATAAGAGAAGCCAAACTGTTAGTTTTGTGATGCACTTTCAAAGACTGAAAGAATTGCGGTTGGTTTTCCTTTGACCGTGAATTCCTTCCTGTGTTTTAAGTTTGCCTGTTAATGCTGTTTGTGTTCCACATGCGCGCATTTCCTCTGTGCCTCTCCAGCACTGCTTCTTTGTATTTGTTGGGTCAAGAGATACAGAAAATAAACTGGAACGTTGGAGTGATGAGGTGAACCACAGCCATATTCCAACAGATGGCTCTCCCTGGAGATATGAAAATAGGGGTGTTCAGTGGGGAAGGAAGCAGATGAGAAATAGATTGATGATCAAAGAAACAAAAGCAATGGAAGAGATTAAAAGTGGACACAGAGTGCCAAGATGCTGAAATGGCACCAGCACTATTTACCTGGGAGGACTGGTTCACCCGAGTACGGTGACCTGCAGGCACCAGTATCCCAAGATAAATCCGGAACGGCAGTTGTTGCCTCTCAAGGTGACCCTTCTCTTGGCAGTTACAAAGAATAATTCTATTACTGCATAAATTTTCACCAAAAGCATGAAGTGCGGCCAAACTGACGTGCACACTTTAATTTACTTGTTGTCCTCAGTAATTAGTTGATATTACTAAATAATAAGCCTGTTTTAAAATATGGCTTATAAGCCAAAGAAAAACATAGTAAGGAGGGTATTTTCTTTAAAAAGAAGTGAGGGCAAGAGGCTGTTGGTGTCATCCAGTGGGTCTCCATTTCTTTTCTACAGGCGATTAAAGTGATCCATTTAATTTTATTTAGCACATACATTTTTGTCATAAAATATATGTAACAGAATTTCCATTTTAATTATTTTAAGTGTACAGTGCAGGGGTGCTAATTGCATTCACATTGCTGTACAGCCCTCCCCACTGTCCGTCTCCAGTCCTTTTTCATCGTCCTTAACAGAAACTCTGATCCCAGGGAGCAGTAACTGCACATTCCCCCGACCCCAAAGCCCTGATAACCGCTAGTCTGTGAATTGGCCTGTTCTAGGTATTGCATCAGACGAGGTGTGTCATTTTGCTTCTGACTCACCTTATTGGAGTATGTATCAGGATTTCATTAACGGCTGAATATGATTGCGTTGTATGTGGATACAGTGGGTCCTCGGTGATAACAGGTTTTGCACTTGTGGATTGGCCTCTTTCTACCTTTATCTGTCCACCCTTGCAGCACTCTCGGGGCTGTTCGCAGGCCTGCACAGAGGCAGTGCGTTTCTGCAGCCCGGCCTGTGTGTTTCAGCTGAGACTGTGTCCCATGTCAGCCTTCGTGTTGTAAGCAAGTGTCCTTCTCGTGGTCTACTTAGTGCCATAGGTTGGCACTGTTGGGCTTTTTGTTGGTGATTTCCTGTTTAACGTGACTCCCAAGCACGTGCTGAAGTCTAGGGTTCCTGAGGGCAAGTGGCTGTAATGCGCCTTAAGGAGAAAATGCAGGCTCTAAATAAGCTTGTTTCTGTGCTGTTGGCCGTGAGTTCAAAGTTAATGAAACAACAGTATGTGTCACTAAGGTGTCTCTAACAGAGATACACATAAAACGGGAGTAGGTATAGGTCAGTTGATGAAAATGTTAGAGCCAGCGGCTCTTGAGAGCCTCATGCTCCTGTAGGAGGAGCAGTTCAGTGCTCGCTAATTCAGTCTTTGCTGCCACCTCCTAGAACATAAGACCTTATTTATTTTCACCAGATAGAGAGACTTACCCACATTTTGTTTACTCTTTCATCTGTTGATGGACATTTGGGTTGTTTTCCCCTTTGGCTACTGTGAATTTTGCTGCTATCCACATCGGCGTATAAGTATGTGTTTGAATCCCTGCTGTCATTTCTTCTGGGTATGTACCCATGAGTGGAACTGCTGGGTCACATAGCGATTCTAACTTTTGAGGAGCCACACAACTGTTTTTCACAGCAGTTGCACCTTTTCCCTTTTCTGGTAATGTAATGAGAGTAACAAGAGTTCCAAATTCACCACATCCCTGCCAGCACTTATTTTCTCTTTTGTTTTGTTTTTAAATAGCTATAGTAGGTTAGAAGTGTTGGGGAGAGTTTAAAATATACTCCATATATAACATCATGTAGATTTAAAGTGTATAGCATGTTGATTTGATACATTTACATATCCTATATAATGAAAGCCTAATATGCTAAGTGTCCAGTCGACCATTCAACCAATCAAAAGTGTAATATGCTAAGGTTGCTCAACCAGTCACTATAACGTGCACTGACCACCAGGGGCCAGTCTACCAGTCGATCAGTCACCATGATGTGCACTGACCACCAGGGGGGGCAGATGCTCCAACTGGTAGGTTAGCTTGCTGCTGGGGTCCGACTGATCAGGACTGAGCGAAATGGGCCAGACATGCCCTGGAGCCCTCCCGCAGTGGTCCCTCCCCGACTGGCCAACCTCCTGTGTCCCTCCCCGGCCCCGATCGTGCACCAGTGGGGTCCATTGGCCTGGCCTGCACCCTTTCACAATCCTGGACCCCTCAGGATGTCGGAGTGCTTGTTTTGGCCCGATACTGCAGGCCAACCTGAGGGACCCCACTGGTGCACAAATTCATGCACCAGGCCTCTAGTTGTAATATGATTGCCATTGTGCCTCTAGCACCTTTATCATGTCAGATAATCATCATTTCCTTATTTGTGGTGGGAACAAATAAAATCTGGTCTCTTAGCAAGTTTAATGGTTATAATACCATTGTTTGTATTCACTATACTGTGCATCAGATCTGTAGAACTTGTCTACTAGTTGAAAGTTTGTGCGTTTAAACAGCATCTCCCTTCCCCTACCCCTAACCCCTGACCAGACCACCATTTTACTCTGTTTTTGCAAGTTTGGCTTTTTAGGTTCCACAGACAAGTGATATCTTAGTGTGCTTGCTTTGTCTGTCTGACATATGTCTTAGTAGGTATGAAGTGGCATCTCCTTGTGGTTTTGATTTGCATTTCCCTAATGTTGGGAACCTTTCATGTGCTTAATTAGCCATTTGTATGGCTTCTTTAGAGAAATGTCATTCAAGTCCTTTGCCCATTTTTTATCAGGTTGCTTGCCTTTTGTTCTTGAGTTGTAGGAGCTCTTTACATATTCCGGGTATTAAACCCTTAGCAGATATGTGATTTGTAAATTTTTCCCATTCTGTGGGTTGTCTTTTCACTTTCTTGGTATAATATCTTTTAATGCACTTTTAAAATTGAAGTTTTTAATTTTAATGAAGTCCATTTTATCTTTTTTCTCCTTTGTTGCCTATGTTGTCATCAATTAATTTTTAATTGTGTGCAAACATTCAACTTTACAGGTTCCAAACAAAGTGCAAAATTGTAAGAATCCTTCTTAACAAATGAAACTTAGGGTCAAGCACCTTATATTTGAAGCCTGGGAGAATTAATGTCAATAAAGAGTTTGGAAAATAAGGAATAATAAACCAAAAAAAGAAAAAGGAAAGGTCATGTAAGTTCTTTATGCATTTATCTGTTCTAGAAAATAGTAATAGAGATAAAATGGAACCAACAACAAAAGTTGCATTCTAATGTTATAAGTAGTTTAAATGTTATGAAATCACATAATATTTGAATGAAAAGTTTGTTTCTTTTTCTGAAAACCATTGACCTCAACTTGAACCTAGACTTCTGTAAGCTTTCTCTCAACTAGAAAGAAAAGGGTGGAGCTGTGTCTTTTTCAAAGGACTGGGAAGGGGGAAGGCTACTCCCAGGAAACATTTGGGGATGGCATAAAGCCTTTTAGGCAAGTTGAGCTTGATGCGGTAGCTCTATTACAGGGTGCTATCACAGACCCTGTATTTTTTAGGGAAACTACTAAGTTACAGAGAATGTCCTGCAACTAAAGTCTGAATGTGGATGCATGCTTCATCCTGCATGTATTCAGTGTTCGAAGCAGCGGTTTTAGAATACTGGGGAAAAAATATATAATTCCTGTCTCATGGAACATAACAGTCTAGTAGGGAAAAAGAAATTATCTAAAGGATCCCAGAGTTATTATTGTGATAAGTATCAAAAGGAAAATTGCTTTGAGGGCAAGCAGTTCATGGGAGGTGTTGATCTAGTCAGGAAAGGTTTCCCTGGACTAAATTAGTGTCAATCAGGTGAAGGAAGTATAAGAAGAGGAGAGCTGATTTAGGCTGAGGCACCAGCATGTGCATAGGCCCTGTGGCAGGGAGGGCCTGAATGAAAGACATTGTAATGATGGACATGGAGAGATGTGAACAGGTGTTGAAAGCCAAAAGCACCAGCAGTTGCCAGTGGTTGGATTCTGGTGGGGTTTGGAGGGGAGGAAGAAGTCAATGTCTAGGATGACTTCCAGGTCTGTGCCTTAAGTGCCATGTAGGATTTGGTTGGTGTGACTCCCTGGACTAGGGAACAAGGACAGAGGACCAGGGTTTAGAAGGGAAGAGTAAGGGAGGCCAGATTTGGACATGTGAGGGTTGAATAATCTTTGAAACAGTATCCAAGAGGAAATATTAAAGAGGCAGTTATTTATACAAATCAGAAAGTTAAATAGAGGTCCAGGCCAAAGGTACAAATTTGAACATATTTTGCAGTAGAGTCTAAAGAAGGAATCCCACATCTCCCTGAGATTAAATGCCATTGTAGCCCCAGGGAGATGTGAACTGGAAGTCTGGAAGCACGCCCACTCATTGCCTGCCAGCACCTTGCACATTCGTCCCTGCTGAATATGCCCTCTGCTTTCCCCTGGCAGTGCCTGCACTGCTGCACCCTTCCACCAAAGTGCAGGAAGCGACCTGGCATTCTGGGCAGGGGAGTCACGCGTGCCATTCCGGGGAGGGTAGGACCCGCTGCTGTGGTCCTCTCCGCTCTCCACCAACCCTCTACTGTTGAGACCACCTCTCACCTGCAGTGATGGCTCTTTTTTAGGTGTCTGTATCCCCCACCCACCCTTGTCTAGGTGGCACTTTCTCATTGAAGTCACAGACTCAGTCTCATCGTTTTTCATTTCCAGCACCTACACTGTGTCCAAGGCACAGTACGTAAGCTGTAAATATTTGCAGAATAAATGAATTATTGAACAAATGAACCAAATAGTCTGTTAATCAGTCTAGAAGGGGATTTCTAAATTATCCTTTCTCATGATGAGGATGAAGTTTAGAGTAAAGAATTGTGACATGGGGTTTCATGAACGGAGGCACTACTGTGTTTAAAACAGTGGACAGAACTTCAAAAGGCAGTCGTTCTGCAACCTCCCCTTCCAGCTGTGCACCAGCAGCGTTGGATCTGGAGGAAAGGCAGGGAGTAGGGAATAATTAAGGAAAACGTTCTTTCTAACTTTTTATTAAACATTGGGGTGAAGATATGAGTTAGTCCTTTAAATTAGCATAGAACTTTTCTTATTACTCAAAACTTTTCAAATATATATTAAATGATTAATTATTCCATTTTTACCTTAAAACAGCTTTTCATATATTGTACCTGATCACTGCAAGTATTCACCTTTCTTACCAACTCAATACACATATGTAAACTCCCATTTAAGCCTGTAATGAAATTTCTTTAGGATGTTTTTTATTAACTTCTGAAATGAAGGTTTGGTCTGCACTCTCTTTGGAGACTCAGCCAGTACTTCAGAATTAAAGTGTGGTTAAGAGCAGATTTGTATTGTCTCAAGTTGTAGCCCAATGAGAAATGTGTTTTGGGTGACCTTTCAGTGCTCCGTGGCTCTGAACCTTTCCTTGTTCTGCCTCACAGGTTGTTGGTAAAGTAGAGAAGGTGTAAGTCTTGGTGTCCCTTTCAGACCCTCCCTGCGAGCGCTCTGATGTGGCTGCAGGAGGGGAGGGGAAGTCAGCCCACACCATCCTCGGGACCAAGTGCTGACTCTGCGATGGCGGCACCATAGAAAAGCCACGTGAGACGCAGTCGGTCGTCTCAGGTCATGTGTCCTGGAGTGCGGTCCATCCCTGTTGGGTGCCCAGCACGGGCTCTCTGTGCTGTCGGAGCCCAGTCGTCCTCAGAACTCCCCTGCACCCAGCTCTGCCCGCAGGACGGTGCCCTGAAGGCCCCTCTGTGTCTAGGGTCCCCCAGCTCCTGGTGGCCTGGCTGTTCTGCAGGCTGCATGTTCCAAGGCTGTGTTGCATGGTTCAGGGGGGATCTGAGCGTCCTCGTGGGGGGCTAAGCGTGGTTGGAGGTCCACTGTGGCATGCTGTGCATTCCGTCCCGAGGCTGGGCATTGGTATTCCTGACATAGGGGGGACTTCTGTGCCTGGACTCTTCCTCCCGCAGAGCCAGAGCCAAGGTCAAGGCCAGAGTCAGGGCCAGGGCCAAGGTCAAGGCCAGAGGCAAGGCCAGGGCCAAGGTCAAGGTCAAGGCCAGAGGGAGGGCCAGGGTCAAGGCCAGAGTCAGGGCCAGTGACAGGTGAGGGACAGTAGTTCTGATGAGAGGGACGAGGACGAGGGATGGAGCCTGGGCCAGCTTCCCCTTCACTGCCCCAGCCTCTCTTTCCCTCCTCTATTCCCTTTCTGCTTCGTTCCAGTAGGATTTCTTCCCATCGGCTCCCTGGGACCCTGCTCTTTATTGTTTCTAGTCTCTGGCCTACTCCCTTTCCCTTCCCCTGCGTCACTTGCTCCCTCCTCCTCCAACTCCCCTCCTCCTTCTTCCCTCTTCCCTCTCTGTCACACACACCTCTTCTCCCATCACTGAGATGCCCCTTGTTGGATTTTTTTTTTTTACTTCTGGTTTACTACCAGGGGATAAACTTTAAAAGAAAACAAGTCTGTTCTGTACCTTATCTCTGCCTTGGACCCAATGAAAGCCCAGGCCCTGTACCAGCAGCTGGAGGGCTGGGTCTGCAGCAGAAAGTGTGAGCATTGTGCTTGTTGGACGGGAGAAGCAGCTCCCCTGAAGGGCGCCTGTGCAGACCGACCCACCACCCACCATGGCTCCCACTGCTGCCTGCTGCTTTGCCTGGCCAAGCAGATGGTGGAGTTTGAGAGTCCTGAATTAACAGAAACAGTGACACTAGTAGGAAATGGCAGAAGCATTGCAGAGTGGAATTCTCTTACACAGAGGTGGGGTGCAGAGGACACCTGTCACCTGAAGGAGGCCACGGTGGGCCCTGGGGAAGGTGCAGTGTGGCCTGAGGAGACCTGATAAGCTGCAAACCAGAAACAGTCATTCGCTCAGTGTGTATGGGGCCGAGGAGAGGTAGGTACAGTCCCCCCAAAATAAGAGCTATTTTCTTTTTTAAAAATTTTCAATTCTAGTTGACATTCAAGATTATTTTAGTTTCAGGTGTACAGCATAGTGGTTAGACATTTACATCGCATATGAAGTGATTCCCCCAGTAAGTCTAGTACCCGCCGGACACCACACCAGTTATTACAGCATTATTACTGCCTGTAGTCCCTATGCCATTTACATCCCCGTGACTATTGTGTAACCCCCCTTCTCCTCCCAATAGTATTTTATTCTTCAATGAACCTAGCGTAACGGTAAGAAGTAGAGTTGTAGTAAGAAGATCCTTCCAGACATTTCCAGCAGAGGAATTGAGAGCAGGGACATTCTCGGTGAATTGGGCACACTTCAAGGACAGGTCCGGAAATGAGGGTGCCAGGGACAGGGGGTGTCCGTACCTGGGGAAGATAACCCTGAGGAGAGCGGGGTTAGTTTAACACCAGAACCACAGGCAGACGTCCTAACTCATTTCCTGACCCGCTTTCTTTTTTGCCAACCCCTGCCTCTCATGCAGGACCTCTCGAGGGAGATGGGGACACATGTTATTCATTCAGTTGTTCATTCAACTAACTTGAGTCTACTAAGCACTGATCCAAGCACTGGGAATATCACAGTGACCGCAACATGGAGCTCACACCCCACGGAGGGTGGGTGCCCGGGACAGTGGGAAAGTGGAGGCAGCTTTGTGAAGAAATGCACGGCTGTGTCCCCAAGGCCCACGGCTTTAGGCAGTACGCCTTCGTCCCTGTGGTGGCTGTATATACCTGCAAGAAAGTGGCATTTCCCGTGGTGAGGTGGGGTGTGGATGTATTCTCTGAGGGCGAGCGAGGTGTATAGCTACACCAACCTCCTGGTGCTCTAAAGCATCCAAGCTCATTCTTGACTCAGCCCTGACATTTGGTGTTTGCTCTGTGCAGGAGGACGGCTTTTCTCACCATCTTGTCTCAGCCCCAGATATTCCGTATCCATCAGCTTTTGCCTGGCCACCAGACCTGAGCAGGCCCCTCTGCCCGGTTCTTCCCCGTGGCATCAGGGCTTATTTCCTTTGTGGGGTAGGTCTCCTGCTCCCGTAATGTCCACTGGAGGCAGGGACAGGGGCAGGACCTGGCCTGTCTGGCTCACCTTTGCGTCACCAACATCTAGGATACCGTCTGGCATTAGTAAGTGCTTTGACGAACTGATTAATTTCAAAATGCTGTTTTCAACATTATTTCCTGCTGCATAAACTCTGTGCTGGACAGATGAGCATTTCTCTTCCCTGGTCCTGTCCTCCCCCACTGTGTATTCTCTCCTCACGCTTCCTTTGCTGCTTCTCCATTCAGTCACGAGGGACTTTTCCTCCCAAACTTTATTTTTTAATATCAGTTGTTTGGTGCTTTCTGTGTTTTATGTACATTTCACTCCCGATAGACCATAAACTCTGAGAGCACAGAAAGTATACATTTAAATTTTTTCAGAATAGCCAGCAAAAGGCTTTCTACGCAATTGGCACTCAGAGACGACTTTCGGCTTGTTAATGAGGACTTTTCCTAGCGTGAGGGTCAGAAGCAAGTCCCTACGGTGGGTTTACCCTACAATGTTTTTAGGGCTTAGCATGTGAACTTAATGAAAAGGATTCATTCTTTGTGGAGTTGTTTTCAAGTTTCACTTCAGGAAGGCTGCTGTATGATAATATGTCTTGCATTGTAGTGTACCTGAGAAATACCCTAAGTCATTAATGAAGCTGGTTAGTTGCCAGTAGAGTATGAAATTAAAGCAAAGCAAATAGGAAGGAGCAATCTAAACCATATATAACTGTATTGGAATAACAAGGGAGCTATTTTTCATTTTGAATAAAAGTCAAAACCAGTTTAAGATCGTATGTTACCTTTAAAGGCTTAGGGTGGCTAATATTAGCATATTTTTAATTTCAGTTAGCATGCTCAAGAACTTTGGTCTCCAGTGCCATCTGCTTACAGGAAGTTCAGAAGTTCACAGAATGAAAAATAGACGTTTACAAAATGTCAGCCATGCCCCTCGCTGCCTTGACTAGTAACCTACAAGCGGGTGGAGAAGAGAAGGCGCTCAGGCTACCCTTGGACTACGCATTGTGCTCATGTCATTTCATGTGCGTGTGTAGCGTGTTTCTGTGCTGACGCTTTACGGGAAACAGGTGTCCCTGCTGGTGGAGTGGCCTGGTGGTGTGGTACTCATTCCACGCAGTCATGAATGATGTAGATGTTCAGAATGTCCTGAACAAAATCTGCTCTGTGACAGATGTTCAGAATCAGTAATAAGAAAGGACACGTGGCCAATCTCTAATAAATTAATCGAGTTGAACATCATAATTTTTTAAGGCAGATGATTTGTCAGCTTTCAGAGTGTCTCAAACAAAAGAAACTACCTTTCACCCAGAGTATGGTGCCCGGAGATGTTTCCTAGGACCCAGTTGATTAATGGCCAGCGTCTGTGATAACGGTCCCTAGAGGTTTAGCTATTTTCTTCTTCCGAAGCAAGACTTTCACGGTAGAAGAAGGAAACTGTTATCTTGCAAAGTGAGCACAATTGCTGTGCACCTTCCATACCCCCACCCTGGCACATTCACCCCCTGCTCCCGTCACCTCCGCGGGTGTGAGCCATTGCTATGGAAGCACAGCTGCACCTTCATCAGAGTGAACGTCCTCCTTTATACCTGTGCCAGGCTGTGATTGCTAGAACAACGTCACTTTTGCATCAGGAGGAGTATGACTCCACAAGGTGCAGCTAGATACAAATCTTGTATTGCACTAGGAAGAAGTGATTTGCTATCACCCTTCACCCAAACAAGAGTCTATCAACACTTCTAATTTCAGCAGTTAACTTTCTTCACATTCTTGAAACTCACTAGTTATCAGGCAGGAATCTTACCTTTTATGGCTCCTTTTTACAATGAGGAAACGGTGGTCGTTTGTTAAAATTAAGCAATGTCTTTAAGTATGTATCCCAAATGTCCCTATTTAAAGCCACCGAAGGTTTTCTGTCTTCTATTGAACCACCTGTGGTCTGGATACCATGAAATTTCCAAAAATTAGTATTTAAGTCTACAGTCTACAAAAATGAGGCTCGAAGGTATTAAAAAGCTACATCTTCTTTGGCCTCCTTTCTATGCGCAGGGCGATTTTGGCCATAAATCTTAACAGTCGTAAGTGCTCGTCCGCTGTTAGGTGTTTTGACTGTAGTTGAACAGTGAAGAGTGCAGGCTCTGAGACCAGACTCAAAAGTCACTTTATTGAGTTAGGAACTATACCTGCTCGTCTGTCAAGGACTCATACAAACTTCCTTACCAAAGCCTACAATCAAAACATGAGGTTCGCTAGGTCTTAGCATGTCCGGCGAACAAACAGGCCCGCCTCTGAGCCCGGGTAGGAGGGCCGCTGGTGCAGGCCCCTCCAGCGGGAACGGGGTACAGTGGTGTTCACGTAAACCCCTTTGCCAGAGACCCGCACTATCGGCGGAGATAGACAGTGAGCTAATACTCTTTTTTAAATTTTCTGCAGGTTACTGTGTTCCTTACCTTATCCCAGAGTGAGAGATTTAGTCACATATCTTAGGGATAGGTGTTCCTTGCATGATGCCATAGGTAGAGTCATGAAAATGTATTTAGAAATCACTTTTTTAATGAATTACATTGTCATTAGTCTGTGAAATTCACAATTCAGTGACTACTAAGATTGACCCTTTAGTTAAGCCAGAACATCCTTGTATTGTGATTTACCAGCGAGACCCTCTCTCTCAAATCGGAGTTTTCGCAGTGGGTCACGGCTGCCTGTTTTCTTTCCTCTACCAAAAACATGCGTCCTTGTACCCAAAAGAAACTGTGCTTAGCATGTAAGTATTTAAAAATCTAAGGTACAAAGCAATGTTTTACCAAAAACTTTATGGTAAAATACATTTATTTCCTGATTTCTAAGACTGTCCATAGTCAGATATGGTTGCCATGTAACCAGGCCCCTTCTAGATTTTTAGATCGTCAAGTGTTATTTTGATCTGTATAACATCCATTAAAGCCAGTGGAAATTGTGATGCTGTAGTCCAAGGGCGGTTCTATGAAAACATGTCCCTTCTGGAACATCAATTAAGGTGACAAACAAAACCCTGAATTGGCTGTTAACTATTACTAGGCTTGGCCATGTAAAATGGATGAGAATAGATGGGTGTCATGGAGACCATGGGACACCACTCTCTCTGACACAGGAGTCCAGTGAAGCAGTGACCACAAACAACGTTCGCCAGTGATCCAGAGATTGAAACTGCTGAGTTCTGCCGTGGCTGTAAATAAATGACGTAAATATTATAAAAATGAACAGACATCAACCACAACTAGGAAAACAGTCCTCCTACGGCGATATCTTGTTTGTCGAGGATAAATCTAGTAAGAATATGAAAAAAATTAAAAACCATAAACTGGAATAATTTGAATGCTCAAATTGAGGTCATTTTTATTCTAATTAAGGTTTGTGGGGGGGGTGGGGGGGGACCTGTTTCTGCATCTGTTTTTTAGGAAAATAACAAGCCTGAGACAGGGACCATCTGTTACACTGACCATATAACAAGATGTTAGATTTGCTCGGACATAATGATGTGGTTTGCAGTATCAGATGTGAGGAAGGGCTGGTCTTTTAGACCTGCCGTGATTATGTGTGTGCACCACACCACTCAAGCTATTTAACTCTCATTGACACTATCGCTGCATACACTCTAGCAATCACACACACCACACACACACACACACACACACACACACACACACACACACACCTAGGGACAACTTATGGCAGTAATAGCATATTAGCAAACCTGTTCATAAAGAGGCCTCTTCTGGAGATCGCAGGGACTTCAAAAGTGAGCATCGCTGTGTGTTGGTTATATCTGTATTTGAAGAGCAACTCAGAGTTTGTGCAGTCACTGAATGTGCCTGTTCTCAGTAGCGACCAGGTGTTTATGAAGCACTCACATAATTGTGGACCGATGCATCGTAAAAAATCAGTCATAGACAAATACGCACCTTATTGTCTGGAAGGACACAGCCCTTCCAAGGGACCAGAGCTGCCTATTGTTTGAACACTTCACAGGTTTGTTTTTGGAGTCCGTACTACATAAAGTGATGTCTGTAAGACATCACCTAAAGTAAAAGGGGTTTGGTACAACACTGCTAAAGGGCCTTCAGTGAAAATGTCATGGTACCGTCGTGGGTGCCCGGGAGTGAATGTCAGGACGCTCTGTGCTCTGGCATCATCTCTAAACTCGGCCCATGTGAGATGGTGGCATCTGGGAAACGTGAATTTTCTGAAAGAGAAAGGATTGATAGAGAGTTCTTCTATTTTTCCTTCCCCCTTGGGGTACCGAAACTACAATAGACAGGCCTTTGGGGCACTGTTTCTGACTAAGTTTTTGAAATTATGGTTCATTAAAGGACTTTCGGTTCATTAAAGGAACTCCAAAAAGCACTTGCCATAAAAGCATGGACACAGCAAGTCTAAATATCCATCAAGACACAAAAAGGCGAAAAAGATAAGTCATCAAAATATAGGATAAAAGAGGTATTTTGTATATTATAAAAGGAGAAGACTGAAAAGCCTGGACCCTAAGAGAAGTTACATAATTAAACACAAATCTTAGTTTTTTAATCTCCTATCAAACAAAGGATAGTATAGTAGGTGGGATCATGGGTTGCAGAAATTTTTTTTTAATTTAAAAAATTTAATTGTACTTAAAATATCAATAAAATTTGCCATCTTAACCATTTTAACTATACCGTTCTATAATGTTAAGTACAACCACATTGTTACATAAACAAGTCCCCTCCACCCCCTCTTCCAGCCCCCAGCAACCACCATTCTACTTTCTTTCTCTGAGTTTGACTACTAGGTACCTCGTATAAGTGGAATCATACAGTATTTTTCTTTTTGCAACTGGCTTATTTCCCTTAGCAGCACGTCATTAAGGTTTAGCCACGTGGTAGCATGTGTCAGAATAGCTGTTAAATAATATCCCATTGAAGGCTTTTACCGCATTTTGTTTACCCATTTATTTGTTGATGGACACTCGCGTTGCTTTTGCCTTTTGGACATTGTGAATAGTGCTGTTGTGAACATGAGTGTGCAGATGTCTTAGAGTCCAGTCTTAGAGATTCTCTGCATAGAAGTCAGCTTGCATTCTCCCTGCCTACGGCCACAGCTTGAGTTCCGGGAGGCGGTCAGGCTAGCCTGGATGCTTTGTGGGCTTATCAGATGTGGTATCTACTTATCAGTATCTACCTGTCAGAGTAGAAGATGAATATGATTCCTGGACTGCATGTAGCCTGGCGCAGTCATTTCCCAGGTCAGCTGCCTCCAGATGGTCCTCCGGACAACTAGAGGACTAACCCTTTCAAATGTGCTTTTTGCTAGTGTCTTGGTAATCTAGTACTTGAATACTAACACACTAGCATGTTCCTGCAGACAGCGGTGGCCAGTAGGTCCAATAGGCTGTTCTCCTAATGTGAAACCTGGCAACACTGTTAACATGTACTGATCGCACATACAGACGTTGTTCAGATTGTTTAGCTACTAAGTTAAAAACCGGCAGCTAGCATGCAATTCATTTAAACTGTGACTCTCCTTCCCACTGTGATTTTAACGGGGGCTTTTTTTTTTCTAATTTCCTATCTTATGTGAATAAACTCCATTTCCAATTCTACATTCCCTCAAAAGCCGGGGGGGGGGGGGGGAGAGATGTTTTCTAACTCTTAAATTATTCACTTTGGTCCCAAATGAATTGGGTTTGGAGACATGAGATTATTTTAATGTATTATTTTAAAACTTCTTTAAATGATTATATGATTGTAGTTTAGTGTAATGGATGTTCTAAGAGAGAGGACAGGATGAAGTTATAGCTATGAATAAAATTGGTGTTCTAATTGGAGAAAATGGTAAGTTTACAAAACTACAGAAACATTTCTTTTTCTGAAGGGTTTCTCTAAAAATATTTTTAGAACTGTTTTTCTCAATGGTTTTAACCAAGGTCTTTGGAATGGGACTGGGTCTCTATGCACATTTTGGTGGTTGTGTGTATTATTTATCCAAAAGCAGAAGTTATTCTGTTCCTGCAAATGAAACAATGTTTAGGAATGGATGATGTGCCCACGGTTCACAAGTAGAGACAGGTGGCTATCAGTTATTCAGGTCTGATGTTCACGTTAATGTAGGGATATTACCTAACTCGGTAATCTCCTTTAGCCTTTACATTAGTCCACTGTCCAAGGGTGACGTTTGCATTTACTTTCATCTTTTAGAAGCATTATACAAAACTCATCTCTTTCCCAAAGTAACCCATATTTTTTCACATTATTCTACTCAAAATGAGGTAAGATTATTAAATGAATAAAAGCATGTAGCAAAAAAAAAGATGTCTGTGAGGTAATATTGCAAAATTAATATCAGTATCATGCCAAAAAGATTGTCCTTGATTCAGCTTCTTTGGATGTACATTTCTGTGCATTTAATCTAATTATACAGAAATGATGTGATGCAAAATGTGTTTTTGAGATGGCCTATTTTCTTGAAATTTCAAGCTATATTGAGTACACAGTACCCTTCATTTAGAGAACTCAATTTCATGCCGTACAGACAGCAATGGAATTTGAAAACACAAAATCTCACCACATAATGGGGACCAAAGGATAAACAATTGAGTGAATATAACAACAAAACATATGAGGGATCAAATATCTTTATAGCTGTAAAGAGATACTATGGAGAAAAGAGCTAAAAACTGTTGAGCTGATAGATGGAGAGAGGAAAAGGCACAAGGTTTTAATTTTTTAATTCTTTCACTATTGTTGACATACAGTATGAGTTTCAGGTACACAACAAAGTGACTCAGCACTCATACGTCTTACGATGTGATCACCACAGTAAGTGCGGTAACCATCTGTCACCCTCCGTAGATATTACGATACTAGTTACTGTGTTCCCTGTGCTGTGGTGACATCCCTGTGACTTATTTTATAACTGGGCGTTTGTACTTCTTACTTCTCGCCCCTTTCTTCCTGTTTCCTCACGCCTCTGGCAGCCACTACTTTGTTCGTGTATGATTTCACTTACATGTGCAATCTAAAAAAAACAAAACAAAATGAGACAGAAACAAACTCACAGATACAAAACCTGGGTTTGGATCCTGGTTGCATCCTGGACTTAAATGTTCTTATCATGACCTTGATGATGATCTTCACAAGGCATCGTGAGAGTTAGCAAGAAGAAAGGGAGATGTGGTGTGTGGTAGGCGTTCCATGAGGGGCAGCACTGAAGGCCACGGGAGTCCCTTGGCTAATTCCTCAAGACCGAGAGATGCTATTCACACTGAAGGGCAGAGCATGCATTCTTCAGGTGTGTGGTCACATTAGCGTTTACATCTGCTTTCAGGTAGCATCTGAGGCCTCTCTTTAATTAGCCTTTCATCGGTGTGTGGTGTTCAGTTACCACATCTGATAACAGAAACACAGACACAGAGGGGTTTAGTTCTCATGCTCTAAGCCAATCCCTCTCACCTTCCCAAAAAATCAGCATTCTCTCTGGTGGTTCTCTCGATTCCCCATCCGCACATGGAAATATTAACAATAATAACACAATATTATTTTCCTGAAAAGTCATTTTAAGAATTTGATTCTGCCCTAACTGGTTTGGCTCACTGGATAGAGCATCAGCCTGCAGAATGAAGGGCCCCGGGTTCGAGTCTGGTCAAAGGCACATGCCCAGGTTGCGGGCTCATCCCCAGTAGGGAGCATGCAGGAGGCAGCCAATCATTGATTCTCTCTCATCATTGATGTTTCTCTCTCTTGCTCCCTCTCCCTTTTTCTCTGAAATCAATAAAAATAATTTTTTTTAAAAAAAAAGAATTTGATTCTTGGTTTATTTTATTAAAATGGTCATTGGTTGAATTTTGAGAAGCCTTTTATTCTCTCCATTATTAGCATACCTACAGCACTCTATAGTTTACAAACCTCTGTAGGCTGGTTCCTTCATCCCTGCAAGGGTGGGATTGCTGTTAGTATCCCTGTGTTACACAGGACAAGCATGGGTTCAGGAGCCACACAATCACAGGCTCACAACACCAGCACGTGGACGAGCTCCTGGGTTCTCCAGGGCCTGTTATGGCAAAGCCAAGGGCGGCTGTTCCGCCTCCAGCACAAGGTGTCTGAAGGGATCAGAGGCACCTGAGTGCACTGTTAAATGCATGGTGCCAATGCACGATGCATTATTATCCATCACGTCCTGATTCACAATCTGCCTCCCCCCATTTAGGACCTAAATCTCTTCCTTTTTTGAGAACTTCACAGATGCCTCATCTGTTGTATTAGCCATTTAACCTTTCTGTAGATTTTCAGGATTATCTCTCTCTAATCATCATTATATACAAATTTGTGTCTTCAATTCTTTTTGTGGCCTTCACTTGATCTCTCTCCTTTTCCTTTTCTTCTCTCTCTCATTCGTTCATGCAATATTTATCAAACAAAGATTTTACTGATGGTGCTCGTCCGTCAGGCTCTCTTTGGCATTCAAAAAGGTTAGCCAGACCTGGAGCTTGCCTTTAAGAAGCTTGTAGTTCGCGGTCAGAATGGTGCAACTGAACGGAGCCTTTTTTTTTTTTTTTTTTCCTAAACACATAGACATTCTGCCCTTTTAAAAAAAAAAAAAAAAGCCTTAAATATATAGCCAAGCTCAAAAGAAAAAACAAAAAAGTGCAAGAACAGGGAATTCACAGCCAGAGTGGCTTAACTTGGAGCTAAAGCTACAGTTGGCCCACAAACTCCTGGATGTGATAAATGCCTCCGGGTGGGTATCAGAACACCAACGGGAACAGCAGACGAGAACTGGAGCTCCAGCAGGGCTGGGGCCTGAAATAGAGCCCCTGCCAGAGCCAAGGCTCTGGAAAGATTGTTCTGTCTACTAACAAGGAAGGAAACACTCAGCAAGCTGGCCAGCCAGCAGCCCAGGGACATGGCAAGGAAGCTGAAAGAAATAAGAAACACAAGCCTGCACCACGTCAAGTGTGGGGTCTAAATTTAAACTACACAAGTCTCGCAAAAAAGCATTCAAGCCGAGAAATTAGCATAAAAACTGGTCCAGAACAAGTGAAATGCCTCTACCCTGACAGTTACAAATGCTAAAACTTTCTACAGAGTCCCTCCCACAGACAGTACCCCTGGGATTCACCCAGAAGACAAATATATGCCAAAACAATACATGGTAGACCTGCATATTAGCATCCAAAAAAAAAAATGAACAAAAACAAATCGGAGAAACTATAAAATAAATACATTAAAAGTATTTAGAAGTATAATAAGTAGAGATATAATTTAGAGAAAGAAGATACAATAACAATAAAGTAAGTATATCATGCAACATGAATGTTTGAGGAAGAACTAAATATAGCATTTCTAAGAACCTAGGCGTGAAAAATATTACCATTATAATTAAAACACTATAGACATTAAATAGATTGGACACAGGAAAAGAAAAAATATTTGTCAGGAACTAGATCTGAGAAAATCACCTAGAATGCCAGTACAATGATAAGAAGATAACTAATATGAGAGGGAAGTTAATGTGGAAGACAAAATGAGAAGGTCCAACACACTGCTAATAGGAGTTCAACAAGAAAAAAAATTGCATGAATGGGAAGGGAATGATACTTAAAGAAACAATGGCTAAGAACATTTCAGAACTGAAGAAATACCTGCATTCTCCAAATCAAATGCAGATATTGAACCCCAAGCAGAAGAAATAAGAATCAGTCTGCACCTCAGTACTTCACAGTGAGACTGCAAACATCAAATTAACACAGGAAAATGTTTTAAGCTACCAAAGAGAAAAATGCAAGTCACCTACAAAAGAATGACGATTAGACTAAGAGGAAATTTCCCAGAGGCAGCACTACAGGCCCAGGTGTAGTGGAATACTGTCTTCACAGTACTGAGCGTCCTTAGCTGTCAAATTAGAAATCTGTAACTTTTAAACTATCATTGGACTTGTATGCATGCGTATAAGCATAACCAATGGACATAAGACACTGGGGGATAGGGGAGGCTGGGGGACTGTCTAGGGCGGGGGGATAAAATGGACACATATGTAATACCCTTTGTAATACTTTAAGCAATAAAAAAATTAAAAAAAAAAAAAAAAAAGAATGAAGGTGAGATAAAGAAATTTTTCAGACAACTTACTAGTAAGATTGAAAGATAAACATTCAAAGACTGAAAGAATTCCCCTCCCAAAATGGTCCTCAAATAGAAATTGAACCCAGAAGTAAGGGAAATGCCAGAAATGGTGGTGGCTAAAGAAACATATTGGTAACTCTAAACAGACATGGGGTGTGGATATGTAGGAGAGACAAAATTCAGGGCCGATTTGAAAACAAGCTGGAATTTAAATACTAAAGAGCAGTATCATGGAAGACGGGGAGCAGTAGACCAAAGATAAAGTATACTCCGTTCCTGTTGCTCATGGAAAGGCTACTGATTAGCTTTAGCTGTCTAAGTATGCAAGTTCACAACTTAATTATTTAAAGAGTAAAAATAAAACGTATACCTTCTAAGCCCAGTCCAGGAGCAAAGAGGGTGATTTTAAAAAACAACAAACTGCATCAGTCCAATAAAAGGAAGAAAAGCAGAAAGAAAGAAGCAAAGGAGGGGATAACATTAAAATGGTAGAAAAAAATCCAAATATATCAGTAATCAAGATAAATGAAAACAGATTAAAACTGAGCTATTCAAATCCAAAGACTTTAAGATTTTTTTAAAATCTAGCCTTTTGCTGTTTATAAGAGACATGTGTGAAATATGATTATGTGGGAAGTTTAGAAATAAGGAACTTTACAAAAAGAGCTTACCAGGCAAATTCTAAAGACGGAGCAAAAGAAAGAAAGAGATATGAAAGAAGGGAGGGAATAATGAAGGAATAATATGAGTGCCACTAAAAATTTTTAAAGCAAAAAATATTTGGACTAAAGATGGTATTAGTGTCCTGGCTGGTGGCTCAGTTGGTTAGAGCGCATGCCCCACACAGCAAAAGGTTGCAGATTCAATTCCCCATCAGGGCACATACCTAGTTTGTGGGTTCAGTCCCCTGTCAAGGTGTGAAAGGAAGGCAGCTGATCAAAGTTTCTCACATCAACGTTTCTCTCTCTCTCTCTCTCTCTCTCTCTCTCTCTCTCTCTCTCTCAAAAAAAAAAAAAATAGATATGTGTGTATTTGGAGGATTAAAAATAAAATAATTTTTTTTAAAAAATGTTATTAGTAACAGCAAGAGAAAAAGGCTTACAATAAAATGAGTAAAGATATTAGGGACAAATTACCAAACAAAAAGACCCACATCTTCAGAAAACATTTGAAAAATATTCAGCCTACTGGTGATAATGGAAATGCAAATAGAATCAGCAGTGTGCTACCCTTTCAACCCCCCTCAGATGGCAAAAAATTTTAAATTGGATAATGACAAGTATTGGTGGGGAAGTGGAATAAAGGGACATTCTCATCTCCTGCTGGTTAGAAGGAAAGCGACGTGCACAGATATGCAGCTCGTCGTCCTGGTTCTGTCCCAGAGGAGTGCTCAGGGATTTCCTTGAGCCTCACTGATAATAGCAGTAAAGAGGAAACAACCCAAGTGCCCACCTGTAGTGGAATGGATTAGCGAATTGTGATACAGTCACACAAGTGAAACTTGTAGCAGTGAAAATGAATGAGCTCGAGTTATCTGTGCTAAGATGGATACATCTCAGAATTATAACACTGAATAAGAAGTTGCAGACGGAGGTACATATCTAGTTTCAAATTTACTAAAACAAAGCAGTACTGTGTGCTGTGTTTATAGATACATATGTGTGCAGTAACATAGACACATCTGAGAGGAAGTGATAACCAGCCAAAGTGAATGTATCCCTTGAACGAGCAAGACGAATGGGATCAGGGAGGAAGACACAGCAGACCTGAGCTCTGTCATGTTCCATTTGTAATGATGTGAATCAAATATAGTAAACATATTAGCATTTATTTGTATTGTTAATTCTGGATTGTAGATGCATAGGC
This sequence comes from Myotis nattereri, assembly GCF_964212035.1. NCBI lineage: Eukaryota > Metazoa > Chordata > Mammalia > Chiroptera > Vespertilionidae > Myotis > Myotis nattereri. Next base: position 56,745,622 of record NC_138080.1, read on the forward strand.
TCCTGCTGTTATTGTCTGTGGGTGTGTTTGCGTGAGTGCATGTATTTTAAATACTCCCTTCATTGAAAATAGCTTCCGGCTTATGAGAGAGGAAAGAGGTCATCATCATAATGCAGAGCAGAATGTTCTGGGTTGCATTGTGAGTTCTTCACAAACGGCTTTCAGAGTTGAGATGAGAGAGATTTCTGCCAGTTGAACCCAAGAGTGCTTCTTGGAAGAGGTGTCACAGTGTTGCTTTCCTACAGATGCCCTGCCTTCAGTTATTCATAAACATCTATCACCCACCATGACCTTTTTTGTTCATTTCTTCGGCCTTTGTCAAGTCCTTTCCCATTTTTCACTGTTTTTGTTTTTCACTAATTATATTCTGCTCAATATAAACTAGTAGTTACCCAGGGCCTCCCCCAAATTATGGGTAACTAGTAGTTACCCAGGGCCTCCCCCAAATTATGAGCCAATAATCTAAAAACCTGTAAGTGATGCCTTATTTTAATGGAAAGAGGAAATAATGCCTTCTGTCATAACATAATGTGGATTTTTGTGACAACATTGGATTTAGTGGCGGAAGAGGATTGGTTGGTTGTTCGAATAAATGGAAACATTTGGCAAACTCTCACATCGCTTTCTCCCTTTACCAGAAAAATTCTAGTCAAGGTTCTCACCTTTTCAAATTGTGTCTAATTTCCCTTTTTAAAGGTGCTTCTTCAAACAGTTAACAAACTTATTTCAAGACCTCTGTAAGTGTGTGTGTGGGGCGGGGGGTGTCCAATGGAAACTGGATTTGGTCATCACTATCCTGTGTTCATAGCATCCAGCACAGTCCTTCCAGACGTGAGTGCTTGGTCTCTGCAGACACGGAACGGAAGCCACATCACAGTGGCTTCTCTGCTCTCTGGATGCCCTCACCACAACAGCGCACACCACAGAATGAAAGCACGGCAAGCCATTCCCAGTCACTGGGCAAGGCACCCAGTTTGTTTTTTTAAATATATTTTGTTGATTTTTTACAAAGAGGAAGGGAGAGGGATAGAGAGTTAGAAACATCGATGAGAGAGAAACATCGATCAGCTGCCTTGTGCACACCCACTACTGGGGATGTGCCCGCCACCAAGGTACATGCGCTTGACCAGAATCGAACCTGGACTCTTCAGTCCACAGGCCGACACTTTATCCACTGAGCCAAACCGGTTAGGGCCCAGTTTGTCTTTAAAATGCACATCTGCTCCATGTTGACACCCAAAGGAAGACTCTGACTTAAACTGAGCTCGTTAGGGTGCCTGGAGCTGCCGGACTGGGTTTGACAAGGAACCTTGTTTCTCAGACCTTTTTTCCCTTTTCCTTGGCAGAGAGAAGATGCACCAGTCTGCCATGTATGAGCTGTGCCAGGGCATGCACCAGGTCAGCCTGCAGTTCGTCCGACTGCAGCTCACCTTTGAAGAATACACCCTCATGAAAGTGTTGCTGCTGTTAAGCACAGGTAAGCGATGCCCTCCCAGGCACCTTTCCACCTGGTCAGGTCATCTCCCCTTTGGGGAGTAGCCTACGGAGAGTATCAGGTAGTTGGTATAAAAAGGAACAATTTGAGGAGCTGGAAGGAGGGCTTTGGTCTTTGATGAGCTAGGTAACTGGCAGAGGCTAAGGCTTGGGACACATCAAAGAGCACGTGCCTTCAGTCCTTCCTTCATCCGACCTCAGATGTTCACTAGGTGTCTGTGATGTGTGTGGTGGGATTGGGCAGGTCAGGAACGATTGGGTAACTGAGGCAGGGTCTCTGCCCTTGGGGAGTTTTACTGTAAGGTAAGTTTAGACATCACTGCAATACATGTGGGAGGGATTGGCTACTATGATAGAGTGTCATGGTGGCTCATGGGCGGGAAGGGCATGGTCAGCTCTGGGGGCCAGGGAGAGGGACTCAGGGGGAGCGGATCTTGGGGAGCTTTGGGAGGGTTCCGGTTTAGCTATGAGGAAGGAGATGGCATTCCTGGCAAAGAACCGGGTGAGCTAGTGTGGAAATGTGGCAGAGCACTTCAGGCAATAGCACTTACTTCTGGGGAGTTGTGTTGTTAATTTTTAATTTTTATTGTACTTAAGTCTTTAATTTTCCAAGGTGCATCTGGTTATATTGGACTGGGGAGGAGCGGGGAGTGAGGCTGGGATGTGGACTGGACCCGGATACTCGGTGCCTGTGGGAGACACCTGGCCTCTGCTGGGCGGGCCCAGAGGACAGCCCTGAAGGCTGAGCAGCGGGGCGACGTGAGCAAAGCTGTATTTGTGGCTTTAGGAGGAGGTGTCTGGTGGTGGCCTGGATTTGAGAGGAAAGGAGGTGGGAGAGGCCAAGACAGGATCTATCCTGTCTGGAAGCACAGAGACCTGTGAGGCTGTTGAAATAATGGACTGGCTAATGGTGGTTGGTTGACGAAGGACAGGAGCAGGAAGAGCAAATGAACATGGTCTGGGTCAGAAGTGAGCACAGAGAAATGACCAGGATGGCAGTGATACCATTGAGAGAAGTGTGTTAACATTGATACTTGAGACAAGTTTTATGGAGTAAAAAATGAATTTTATCTTTGGATTGATTCATTTTTACACATATCTTAAGAGAGAGGCCAGAGGAGGAGAAAATTTGGGCCTGGCACTCAGAAGACTGGTTTGGGTATTGAGATATAAACTTGAAATTATCTTCACGGGAAATTGTAGTCTGGACTCAGCTGGTGAGCAGGGTTGCCGTGCCACAGGAAGAGGAGACCAGGTCCAGTTGGCCACGTGAAGGGGGATGGCACGGGCAGAAAGGACAGACACAGCTGTCAGAGGGGAGGTGTACAGCGTGGAAGCCAAGACTCGGTTTCCAACAGGGGCGAGAGGAACCACCTGCCTTGCACAGAGACGCCTGCCAGCATTGACCATTAGGCGTCGGGCAGGTGCCAGATGGCCAGCGACTTTCAGATGGATGGGAAGCTCCTTTACGCTTCTGGAACCAAGTAGGACTTGATGGCATAAGATGCCAGAAGAGATGGGTCAGGATTAGCCTTGGCAAAGACAGGGAGCACCTTTCCTTGGGCAAGGGCATGTTCAAACAGGGGAAGGAATTTGAGGAAACTCAGTCAGATGAGGGGCAGACCAAGAATGGTGGCAGGAGACCGTTGGGAGAGGTAATCCCTCCGCCACATGCCATGGCCACTGAGGTCACTCAGACATGTTCTGGATGCCAGCGGTGCCAGGGCAAGTGGCGTGGACCTCAGAGGAGCTGTAGTTGTTGAGTGACCGACCAGCTCTGGCATCTGAGTGTGCCCAGCCCTTCCATGGCCAGTGAATCGGGCTGGGGAGAAGGGCCATTTGCAGCAGAGTCATTTGGAAGAAAGGGGCATCAGTAGCCAAGGTGACAAGGACACAGTGGACAAGAAGAGACATGTTTCCAGCCAAGAGTGCTGGGCCTGTGGAAGAGTGAGCTTCAGACAAGGTCCAGCAGGAGCAGGGATGTAGTGGTGACCACACATCAGAATCCACTTCACGTATGTTTAGCACCTTGCAGTTTTACATGATCTAACTGAATGCTAGAACAGCCCTATGAGATTGATACCAATTCTGGAGTTGACAGAACAGGCACACAGTGTTACTTGTTCAGTATCCTCTGTGAGTTAGGACTCACCCAGGACTGTGGACTTCGTGCCCAGGGCTGCCCGCACTGTCCCAGGAGCAGGGAGCAAGGGCTGCAGAGGCAGCTCATGGCGCCTGACAGCCTTGGGGACAGTGGGCTGTGAGTGGGCTGAGTGGACTCCAGAGGGGGCATGGGCAGCCTGGCAGGGGCGTGCCGCACCTCACGGCTGTGTTTTGTTTGGCCAGGACAGGGTTTTTAGGTTGCTTTTGGCCTTTTGTCTTTTATTTTCATAGAATTTGATCGCCAGGGGCTGGGCATGTTCTCTCCTTTGCCACAGTCCCTGCCATCCCTCACTGTTTACATTCAGACCCTCATCTGCCTGCAGGGCAGGATCCAGGCTCTGGGTCCCTCCTCCCGGATTCATCCCTGGAATGTAACCTTGGAAATTGAGACTCAAGTCAGTGATCTCATGCCTCTTTCCAATCTCTGTCATTAACCATCACTGGTTAGAAACGTGTTTTAAATACACACACACACACACACACACACACACACACACACCCGAGATGATAGAAAATTTAAATGAAATCTTTTTTCTAAAAATTCACGTGATTCTAATTCTTTATAAATTTTGACTACTCAATTGGTATCTGACCCTAATTATATACAGGAGTGGACAAAAGTAAGTTGTGAGTACACAAAAGTTTGTCCTTGTATTATTTATTAGTTGGTATTTTCCATATGAACAACTGTAACCTGTTTGCCCACCCCTGCACATTTAATCAGCCAGCCTATAATCAATTCTGATATGATTTTGAAGCTGTCCAGGGTGATGTATTAGCTTCCAAGGAGCTCAGTACTTTGATTTCTGATTTTTCATAGATGCCGGAAAAGCAAAATCAAAAGGTAGAACAAGAATTTTATGAATCACAGGAGCTGTGGGCTTTAGTTTGCTCATTTTGCAAACCTGTGGAATGCCTGAGCGTCCTTCCTCTTACTTAGGGTGTGAGGTTGCACCCCTGATGTCCAGCGAATCAGGAGACTGTTTAGCAATGACAGCAAGAGTTGTGTGCTCCTTCTGCTCGCAGAGGAGAGCAGACGGACTTCTGCCCGTAGTCTCTGCTCTTCTGCAGCCTGTAGGTTCTGGACGATTTCCAGCAGCCATGCTGCTTAATAAGTAAATTTACAAAATCTGGGCAGACCTCCAAAACCTGAGGTTTTGCTCAAGTTCTCTTTATTTGTGGGTTTGTTTCAGCTTCTAAAAAATCTCCGTAAAATTGGTACAATATATTTCAGCCACTACAGTAATGTATAAGTAAAATTTGACACAGGTTATTCATATTTTGAGAACTTCTGATAACACAGCTATCAGAAATATGAAGGTCTTTGCTTAATATTCTATTATGTGTCAAATAGTATTGAAATATAGTTTTGAAATGTATTCACTTATTCTAATTTTAGGCAAATTTTTAATGTATAGGATGACACCCATAAATATTTCTAGATTGAAAAACAAAAGTTTTACTCCATAAAATGTCATAACTTCAAAAGTTAATATGTGGATGGGAAATATAGGCTGCTATTTGCAAACTTTCAGTTTCTTTTAGAAAGTTTTAGGTTAACATTAAAATTTTGGTTGAACCAGATCTATAGCTTTAATAATAACATCCTGGTTATTACCATCCTTTTTTAGTGTTTTTATAGCAAGTTTTTAATTTTAAAGAGAAAAAAAGTTATATAATGGATGGTATTTAATTCTTAATGTGAATGTCAAATATTTGAAACCACAACTAATATTGTGAAAGCCTCAGGAATTTGTGCAGTAGCTATTAGGGACTTATTTCCCCCCTCAAAAATAGACAAATCAAAAACCTCACCAATGCAACTCAAGGAGAAGATTATTAATATGTGAAGTTAAGTTTGCAAGATAATCCATATCTTTATACAAAAGCACAGGTTTAACTGCCAACAGTGGCATTGCTGGCTTCCAGGTTTGCACGTACTATTCAGAAACATGGCCATTCTAACGTGCTGATGACCCTGTCAGCTATCATGTGTACAGGTCATGATAAAGTAACAAGTGCGCTGTGTAATTAAGTGACGGTAAGAGCAGTTCCCAACTCAGAATGTTGTTACCAGCTAGTCACTACATAAAAGAAAACATAATCCTTCATTTTCTACCTTACCAAAGATAAAGATGAACATGGTATTTTCTCTTTGTAAGTTTTAGATTTTCCCTTGGCTGCAGACTGCCACTACATACACCCCACCCCCCCTCACCCTCAGGTTATCTGAGAGGTCACATGACAGTGCCTCATTGTCATGTGACCTGGCATTGTCATGTGATCTGGGGCAAAGAGAATGGAAAGTGCTTCTTTGTATGCACATTCTTCCATGGGTAGATGGCCAGTTTCCCCAAGTGTCTTTGATATTTGAACTTGAATATGAAAACATTGCTTTCTAATTCTAGCTCCAGCTTAGATTGTCTGTGGCTCTTCCAGTTGTTCTGGAAAATCAAAGTATGTTTTCCTTCCTCAGAGGTGTTGGCAAGTCAGGATTCATAAAACACTTTGAGGACAAGCCACAAGGCCATGAAGCATTGTGGTCAAGAGCCAGGCTTTGGAAACAGACCAAGCGAGGTTTATATGCCTTCGCTGCCGTTTATTGTCCTTGGACACGTGTGCAGACCTCCAGCCCGTAGTTTCCTCATCTGTAAAATAAGAGTAACATAATGGCTACGCCATAAGACTGATGTCAAGAGGAAGTGAGCTGATATATGCAAAATGTAATAATATGCTCCCGATAAATAGCAGTGATTATTCTTGTGTATATGTATGTGTACAAGAGTTACCAATAGATAACTGCCATATTTACTGATACATGCAATTAATTGAGATTCAGTGTCAATCTAAAAGTGGGAACCTCACAATCTCAAAATATCGTAGGCCATTTAACTGCTAAGATGTGAAAACTGTTTTTCATCCTGGGATTTTACATATCTGTTCTCCTTAAACACAGTTCCCAAGGATGGCCTCAAAAGCCAAGCTGCATTTGAAGAAATGAGGACAAATTACATCAAAGAGCTGAGGAAGATGGTAACGAAGTGTCCCAACAATTCTGGGCAGAGTTGGCAGAGGTTCTATCAACTGACCAAGCTTCTGGACTCCATGCATGATGTGAGTATTGTCCTTTGATGCCTCTTCAATGAAGGGTCAGCAACCACACGCTGTTCGCCAAATGAAGTAGGAGAGTTGAGAAAGTTCTTGGGACTTGGGAAGAGTAAAGGTCTGTTATCGAGTGGGAGGCAGCAGGAGGTGAGAGCTGACCAGGAAGGAAATTTTCCTCCAGATCACGTTTGTAACAAACCTCCTTTCAAGCCAAGGGTGTGGCTTTCCCTGGGAGCAGGACCAGAGGTACGTGCACCACCAGGGCAGAACCTGTGTCCCGGCCCGGGGTCGGGTCAGGTTTCACATTTCTGTGAGCGATTTAGGAAATGTTTGGCTAGTAGACCTGTTTGCTTTCACACTGCTCAGTGTCCATCTTCTACAACTGTTAATCTAATAACCCAATCTTTTAAAAACATTATTAGTGGTCCAGGGCCAGCATGGATCATCTCAACCTTTGCCAAATTTTGAATCCTATATTCACTGTTCTTCATAGGAGTCACCTTTCTTGTCTTAATGTAAATACAGAAAACAAATTCTGAGATTGTTTTTTCTAACTTAACCAGTTATAGATGCAGCTGAGGTGGTGGTTTTCAACCGTCCTAATGCCACGACCCTTTAATACAGTTCCTCATGTTGTGGTGACCCCCAACCATAAAATTATTTTCGTTGCTACTTCATAACTGTAATTTTGCTATTGTTATTAATTGTAACGTAAATATCTGATATGCTATATGTGTTTTCCGATGGTCAAGACCCACAGGTTGAAAACCGCTAGTAGAGGTTTCTACAAAAGACTGATTTGAATCACTTGCTTTATGTCATTTAAAATGTGCTTCTTGTTTCACTTTGTCTTCTCCCATTCTGGCTGGAAAAAAAAAAAGAAAGTTGTATACAGTCATGCTAATTTAGTTTTTCACATTTATGAGGTTTTCATACTTTTGGGAGGTAAACTGTACCACCCAAGATTTGCATAAGAAATTCATCTTCAACTATTTCTCTTAAGGAAAATGTTGCAAGCTTGATGACTAATATTAGTATTTCTTTTGAACTAATGGTTCATCCTTTAGAAATCTGTTTATGCCAGTGGAACCTTATCTCTGCAGGTTCTTTGATAAAAGAATGTCACTTTGCAGTATTTTACATGGAAAACCCATTGCCTATCAGGTTGACCTTTGCTTTCTCTGAACTTTTCATATGGTCTCAGTCAGATGACCAGCAAGTGAATTCAGGGATGGATAGTTCTGCTGATTACCAGAGTCCTAAAGTGTGTGCTTTACTGGGAAATGAAGAATAAGAGAGGATGGCAAACAGGCTTTTGGGAGTCACAGCAAAGGACATGAGGAAAGCAGAGCATGGATACAGACCATCTGAGAACAAGGGCACAGTTACTTCCTCCTGGTGGTTGTATCAAAATCCTTTTGAATGGAGCTTAGAATAGGGCTTTGTGGTTCTTTCTAGATGAATTCTCTAGTTTGTTCAAATGTACGGGCAGGCACAAGTGCAGTATCAAAATGAGTATACAAGTGTCATCACAACATATGACAATAGATGTGTTTTGAAGCAACTTGCATGTAATATAACAGAAGTTACAACTTTTTTCCAACAGCCTTTCAGAATCTTTATGCCTTCAGCAGAGCAGCACAGTGGAAACACTTAAGGGCCAGCCCAGGGCTCCATGTGTCAATCCATCCTCTGCCAGCTGCTTGTGTGAGCCAGCACAGTGCTGGCCACCAGATAGGAACTCAAGTTGCCAACTGGTTGTATTCTAACTGATGATCTTCTGCAAAATCCCCCAGGGCAAATCATTGTCCTTTATTTTTTAATCAAGGTATAATTGATACACAATAAGGTGAACATATTTAAAGTGTACCATATGAGAAGTCTGACCCATATCTTCACCAAGACAACAAACATGTCTATCACCCCAAAACTTTCCTTGTGCACCTTTTTAACCTTTCTTCCTACCTACTGGTCCCTATTTGCTTTCTGGCAATATAAATTCATTTATATATTCTGGAGTTTATATAGTGAACTCGTTCATATATTCTAGACTTTCATACACATGGAATCATGCAGTATGTAGTCTTTTCTGCCTGGCTTCCTTCACTTAACATGATTATTTTGAGATTCATCTATCCTATTGCATACGTTAGTATTTAGTTCTCACTCATTGTTGCGTAGCACCCATGGCACAGATATTCCACATTTTGGTAGTCCAGTCACCCAAGGGTGGGAGTGTGGGTTGTTCCCAGATTGGAAACTATTACAGAGAAAGCTGCACTGAACATGTGTGTGCAAGTCCTGAAATGGACGTCACTCTCTTTTTCTTGGGTGAATCGCTGGTAGTGGAATGCCTGGGTCATACAGGCAACGTGTTCCCATTTTTTATGAGACTGCCAAACTCCTTTCCAGAGTCGTTGTACAATGAATCGTACATTCCCTTGACAAGTGAGTTCGTATTGCTCCACATCCTTGCTAACACTCGGTAAGATTAGTCTTCCTAGTTGTAGCCATCGCAATAACTGTGTGGTGGTGTCTCACTGTGGTTTTAATTTGCATTTCCCTGGTGACAAATGATCTCGTCATGTGCTTACTTACCATTGTTATGTCGTCTTTGGTGTAGTGTCTGTTCAGCCCTTTGGCTCATTTGAAAAAAAGAATTGCTTGTTTTTAATTAGAATGTTGAGTTCCTATAGTCTAGGTAGAATTCCTTTATAAGATATGTGATTTGCAGTCTGTGCTTCTCTTTTCATTCTTTTAGCAATGTCATTGGAAGAGCAGTTTTCCATCTGAATGAAGCCCAATTGATTATTTTTTCTTTTATGAGCCATGTTTTGGTGGTGTATCTAAGGAATCCTTGTCTAAGCCAGTGTCACAAAGCTTTGATCCCAGATTTTCTCCTAGAGATTATTGTCCTCTATTGACTGATGTGTAGCTTGAAAAGCATTTTTTCTGAGTTTTGGTTGTTTCTGGTGGCAGGTAAAGCCAGTCCTTCCTACTCCATTTGTCTGGAAAGAGAACACTCTTTGGGGAATCATTTTAATTCTAAAACCTTTATTTTAAATTATAAAAAATGTTTGCTCTTAGAAGTAGCCTAACAGGAGCATCTTGAAAGTTCTATTTATATTCCTATTCCAGACAGAACATTGAAAAATGCATTGTAAGCCCAGAGGGGCCTTTCTAACATTCGCGCTTACACAGACCTGAGACTGCCTCCGGCTTCTCATTAGAGGGAATCAGTGAGTCAGCATTTGTGGATTCTCTTCCAGGGAACAAAGGGCTGCACGGGGACCCGCTCTGTGTGTAGAGTGAGTCCTGCTCACTTTCGGAAAAAGAGCGTTTGTTCCTAGGAGCGCCACAAGTAGGATCCCTGTGGACGTAAATCTAAGTGCTGCTTTAAAAAGCAGCACACAGGCCACCCTTCAGGACACACATCGGTAGATCCCGGATTGTCCTATACCGTGCACACACGCGTAGGCAGAGCTGTGCCAAGGGGAGTGAAAACAGCATTCTCTGAAAGAACAGGTTGGCAGTTGAGTATCTGAATTGGTCAGCAACTTGAATGAATCATAAGCCCTCTAAGCATCTATTCCCCCCCCCCCCCAAAAAAAAAAAAGTTTCAAAGAAGCAGCCGTGGTCGGGCTTCTGGGGGTGGATGTATTTTTGCATTGCAAGTGTTAATGCTGTTTGATGGTGGCCCTCCTCGTGGGTAGTAAGATGGTATCACATGTGGTTTGGTTTGCATTTCCCTAATGATTTGTGGTGTTCAGTATCTTTACATGTGTTTATTGGCCATCTGAATATGTCATCTTTGGAGAATTGTCTACTCAAGTGCTTGGCCCATATTTTTGTTTTTATGTATGTTCTGGATATTAACTCCTTATCTAATATATGATTTGCAAACATTTTCTCCCATTTCATGACTTATGTTTTAGTGTCAAAGTCTTCTCTTCTGAACTTGTCAGTAGTTTATTTCTTTTAATTTTGCCAGTTATGGATAAAAATTGCGTCTGATTCCAATTTATTTAAAGAGAGTGTAAAAGAGCATTTTTCTTATAACTTCTTTGACTTCATTATTAATGAACGTTTCGTACACTGCACATCTACAGAATATTGCCATTCATTATTCATAGCCAGTTTCTCAAATCTGTCAGAGAATAACTTTCTATGAGAATGGTGGGGGAAACTAGGACCTGGCCTTGTTTCGGGAGGTATAAAGGAATTGTGCATTCCATTCCCACCTGAATCTTTGGGATTTATGATGCCACAGGGTGAGCTTTGTGAGGGAAAAAATACCCTGTAGAAAGAAGCACTGAGGGTCCTGAAAGCTCGCGCATAGAAAATCACATCTAAATCTAAGCTGACACACAGGAATCTCTCTCTAATCTGAAATATATTTAGGGAAGATTTTGGAAAACTGTCTCATTGTCTAACACCTGTGTCAATAAATTCCTCCCTCTTTTGCTGCCTAAATCCCTCTTCTTACAATATAAAATAACCGCATAATGCCTGGGGTTTACCCAGTGCCTTTCTTCCTAAGTCCCATCATTAAATCCTTCTAATATCTCCATGTGGTAAGGATGAGTAAATATTACTATTTACACTTCATCACCTCATCTTAATTCCTTTCTCTATAAAAGAGGAATAATAATATTTACTCCTTTTTTTACCCTTTCATGGAGAAAAGAATTAAGGCGGGGAGTGATTAAGTGCATTTTTCCTGGTTCCTAAGGGAGGCGGGAGCAGAAGGCAGGAATGGAGAGGACGCAGCAACTGTGAGAGGCATCTGTGCATAGCCAGCCCTGCACCTGGGCTGCTGGTCGATGAGGCAAGGTGTCACTTTAGCATCCCGCATGTATCGGTAGAAGGGTCTCACTCTTGGCTTCCTGTTCCGCTGTCTCCATCTTGAGGTCCTTCATAAACTTTGAACAAGGGGCTCCACTAAGTAAAGTCCTGTCTAAGTAAAGTCCTGTAGCTCAGCGGGCATGACGAGTGGGAGAGCAGCACCTGTGGCAGCCGGTGCGGATGTGGCCATGGACCTTGCAGGGATGGAAGGCAGAAGCCTCAGTGGAGCAGGGTGTCCAATCGAAGGAAACCGGAGACTCGTCCACACTCTCAAAAGGAGCCTTAAACCTCAGGTCTAATTTAATACAAAAAGAAATAGTGAAGAAATTTCTTAAGGGACACAGACATCGTTAAGCAACAGAAAAGAGGTACGTTATTATCAGTGCCATTTTGGACTAGGGCAGATCCTATGAAATGACTGACATTGAAGATGCCAGTTGATCAAGGTCATGGCTAAAGGGAGTAGAAAGTGTATATAGCTTCACACACAGTCGATCATTATTTGCAGATTCTGTATTTTTGAGTTTGCCTACTAGTTAAAATTGTACCTCCAGCCCTGGTCGGTGTTGCCCAAGAGTTAGAGCATGAGCCAACACACACAGGAGGGTCACGGGTTCAATTCCCAGTCAAGGGCATGTACTTGCAGGCTCGATCCCAGGCACCTGTACATCCGGGAGGCTACCAGTCCAATCGATGTGTGTCTCTCTCTCTCCCCCTCCCTTCCACTCTCTCCCAAAAAACAATGGGAAAAAATCCTCAGGTGAGGACTAACAAAAACATTTAAAATACTTGTAACCTGCACCCCCCAAATCAATACTCTCAGCACTTTCACAGGCATGAGCAGAGTAATAAATTGAGTCATGTTCCCCATGAAGGTCAAGCAAGGTGACATTCTCCCTTCTTGTTTCAGCTCATACAGTAAATGAGTGTGCTTTTCATGATCTACTTGGTAACACATTTCTTGCATTTTTGTTAGTGATGTTGCTGTTTAAAATTGTCCCCAAATGTAGTGCTCATACGCTGTCTTGTGTTCTTAAGGGCAGGAGGCTGTGATGTGCTTCATGGAGAAAATGAGTGTTCAGTAAGCTTTGTTCAGGCATGCGTTATAGTGCTGTTGAATGTGAGTTCAATGTTAAGGAGTCAGCAGTGTACATTAAATAAGGAGTCTTTAAACAGAAATACACATAAAACAAGGTTAAGTAGAAATCGTTTTATGAAAATGTCTTGATCAGTAGCTCATGGAAACCTAGCTCCATATTTTCCCTAGGAGTGAAGGTTCAGTGTTTGGAATTCACTGTTCCCATTGACTTTATGGACAATGAGAGTCAGCTGTAAATGGTATGATCTGCAGGGGCTATAGGATCAACGGGAAATGGCTCCTGAGGGCACAGTCAGAAATGGGAGGCGTAAGTGATGGAAACTCTCCCTTTGAATGACAGATTCTAGAGCCTGTAAGCTAGACAACCTCTTATCTAGCTCAGCCCCTATACAAGGGTTCGCCCAAAAGCATTTCCTAAAGGCTCAGAGAAATGGATAATATTTGGAAAGCCAGATCTAGCTGGTGCCGTATGTCCTGATTCACAGACTTAAATCAGGAGACATCGTACACTTGATTTATATATTTTAATAAACAACCAAAACCTCATTAAATCCATGGCATGCCTTCCAATCCAGGAGCCAGCAGATGTTTTTCCCTAAAAGGCCACGTTGAAAGTACTGTAGGTTTTGTGGGTCCTGTGATCCTTGTCACAACAACGTGGCTCTGCCCTTGTAGTCTGAAAGCAGCCGCGGATAATAGCTAAATGAATGAGCATGGCTGCGTCCCAGTAAAACTATTTCATACAATTTCCACGTCACAAAATATTCTTTTGATTTTTTTTCCTCAACCAATTAAAACTGCACAAAAACGTTCCTTGGGCCAGATTTGGCCTGCAGGCCATAGATTGCCAACGGATTCATTCAATGGCATCACTGAATCACAGGAGTGAACTAGATCACCTTGGTGTCAGGGCCTTGGATCTGCAGAGGCTGCCCTTGGCCACTGTGGCTTCCCCTGGTTGCTGCGTGTTCCTCTTCTGTTTGAGACTGACATAAGGATTTAACTGCTCAATCTTGATTAAACCTGATATTAGAGTTGGTAACTTAGGAACATGAATTGGTTTAGATTTTTACGTTGCTTGGTGTAGTGTGCTTCTGCAAGAAGGATCTAGGAAATATTGAAAACAAAATTGGGAAAAGTTCATACTTCTATATACAGTAACATGCCAATGCATTTCAAACACAACCCTTTCATTAGAATTCCTTTGTGCAGCCCTGTTCTAATTATCCCTTTATCTTGAAACTCTGCTTTCTTCTTCTCCATTGTGTCATTTTTCTTTGTGTTTTTCACACATACAACAGACCTTATTCACAGGAAGGCGGAGCTGCAATCTAGAACGAGGCTTGTAATACAAGGAAACTTACGCAGAGTAGGAATTAAATAAATTTGAGTACAAAAAAAAATCAGAAGGGAAATGAACCCATCTTGCTTAGCACAGCATCCCAACAACATATTTTGAAGATTAAATATTCATCACTGACCAGATATCAGTGATTGGTTTTTGAATGTATTATAAAAACGGCAAAGAAGAAATTAAAATGTGACATCTCAGATAAGTAGATGCTAATGGATGGAAATGCCCTTGGTTTTTCATGAGATGTTGAGTAGCGCCCTTGTCTCAACCCAGAACCACTGCCTCAGGCAGTCTCTCTGGAAACAGGGACATTCTGGCCTGCAGCCCTGGCTTTGACCACACTCACTGGGGTTCCCCTTACCTAGAATTTGTAGGCAGAGCTCACAGCCCAGCCCTGTTGAGTCCAGATGGCCCCTGCCCATGCAGACTGGTCCTTGGCAGAGGAGGGCAGCCTTTTTAAATGGGACATCAACAAAAGAGTCCCCCCTTCTCGATGGTGACTGTGCTATCCCAGAGCTCCCAAGCATCCTGCTAAGCTTCCCACAGGCTTGTAAAAAGCCTCAAATTTCACTGACACACTAGCATAGCTCACCTGTTAAGCTTTGGGCTATGAAATGTCTTTTGGCAAATGTTTGAAAACTAGTCTTCTAGATATTTTTCTGATGGTAACTTCCTTTACCAAATATAATTGACATATAAAGCATGTACATTCAAGGTGTACAACGTCTTGCTTTGATACAATTATATATTGCAATATGATTACCATCTCTATCACGTCACATAATTATCTTTTCTTTTTGGTGGTGGGAACAAGAAAGATCTAGTCTCTTAGCATCTCTAAAGTTGATAATATAGTACTGTTGTCTGTAAACCTAGGATTTGTTTGCAAGGTTATAACTTCAGCATCTCCCCACCCCCCTAACCCCCAGTAACTACCATTTCTGCTGTTCTTATGAGTTTGGCTTTTTTGGTTCCACATATAAGTGATATTTGTCTTTTTCTGTCTGACTTCTCTCACTTACCATAATAACCTTCCAGTCCATCCAAGTTGTTGCAAATGTTCTTTCTCTTGGCTGAGTAGTATTCTACTGATGGACACTTAGGTTGTTTCTGTCTTGGCTACTGTGAATAATGTAATGAACATGGTAGTGCAAATATCTCTTCAATAGCCTGTGTTCATTTCCTTTGGACACAGACCCAAGAGTGGAGTTGCTGGATCATATAGTGCTTCAATCAATTTTTAATATTATTAGGAATCTCTATTTTCCATAATGGCTGAACCAATTTACATTCCCACTAACAGTGCACAAGGATTCTATTTCTCCACATCCTTACCAACACTTATTTCTTATCTTGATGGCAGCCATTCTAACAGGTATGAAGTGATACTACATTGTGGTTTTGCCTTGCATTTTCCAGATGATTAGTAATGTTAAGCATCTCTTCATGTACCTGTTGGCCATCTGTATATCTTCTTTGGGAAAATATTCCTCTATTTTTTAATTGGATTATTTATTAGATATATGAGTTCATTATATATTTTGAATATTAACCCCTTCACCAATATATAGTTTGCAAATATTTTCTCCCATTCTGTACATTGCCTTTTCATTATTTTATTGTTTCTTTTGCTCATAGAAGCTTTCATTTTAATGTAGTCCTACTAGTTGAATTTGCTTTTGTGCCTTACCTGGCTTTGGTATCAGGGTAATGCTGGCCTCATATAATGAGTTTTGACGTGTTCCCTTTTCTTCAGTTTTTTGGAAGAGTTTGAAAAGGATTGATGTTAATTATTCTTTAAATATTTAGTAGCATTCACCAGTGGAGTACCTGGTCCTAGGGTTGTGAATATCAATTTGAATCTCCTTATTCATTATTGGTCTGTTCAGATTTTCTGTTTTTTCCTGATTGGGTCTTGGCATGTTGGTATATTTTATTTAATTCTTTATTGTTTAAAGTATTACATAAGTCTCCTTTTTCCCCCATTGACCTCTTGCCAGCTGCCCCAAACCCAGTCTGTGTCCATTGGTTATGCTCATATGCATGCATACAAGTCCTTTAGTTGATCTCGTACCCCTTCACCCCTCGCCTTCCCTCATAGGTTGGACAGTCTGTTCGATGCTTCAATGACTCTGGTTCTATTTTTGCTCATCAGTTTATGTTGTTCATTAGGAATTTATCCATTTCGTATAAGTTATCCAATTTGTTAGCTTCTCACTATTCAGTCTCTTATGATCCTTTGCATTTCTATAGTATCAGTTGTAATGTCTCCTTTTTCATTTCTGATTTTATGTCTTTTTTTTTCATGGTCTAGCCAAAGATTTGCTTCTTTCTGGTATCTATTTATTTTGTTCCCACTCCGTTCTTATTTCCTTCCTTCTACTAATTCTAGGCTTGTTGTTTTTCTAGTTCTGAAGGTGTAAAGTTAGGTTGTCTATTTCTTAATATATGCACTTATCACTATAAAATTCCCTCTCAGAACTGCTTTTGCAGCCACCCCTAGGTTTTGGTATGTTGTGTTTTCATTTGTTTTGAGATGGTTTATTTTCCTTTAGATGTCTTTGACCAACTGATTGTTCAGAAGTATGTTTAATTTCCACATGTATGTAGATTTTCCAGCTTTCCTCCTGTTGGTTTCTAGTGTCATAGCATTGTGGCCGGAAAAGATGTTTTCTGTAGTTTACATCTTTTTTAATTTTTACTAAGACTTGTTTTAGGTCCTATTGTACGTTCTGTCATGGAGCATGTTCTGATGTACTTGAGAAGAATGTGTATTCTGGTCCTGTTGGGTTGGAATGTTCTATGCATATCTGTTAGGTCCATTTGGGCTAATGTATGGTCCAGTGTCTCCTTGTTGATGTGCTGTCTGGATGAAAGTGAGGTATTAAAGTCCCCAACTAATACTGTATCGTCTGTTCCTCCCAGTTCTGTTACATGTGATTGCTTTGAATTCATTTTCTTTATACTGACCTTGTCTCTTATTACCATTTTTGGGTGAAAGTTTGTCTGAGTATATTTACCTCACCTTCCATGAATGTCTTGTTCTGTTCCTTCACTTGGAGCCTATGGATGTCCTTAAAGCCGAAGTGAGTCTCTTGTTGGCAACATATACCTGTAGTTCTGGTTCTTGCTTTTTTTTTTTTTAAATCATCCAGCAACTCTGTCTTTCAATTGGTATATTCAATCCATTTAGATTTAGAGATGTTAGTGATATGTAAGGACTTACAAAAGCCATCTTATTGTGTTCTGGTTGTTTTGCATTTGCATTATTTCTTTTCCCTCCATGTAAGCCTGTCTTTGTAAGTTGTTGTCTTTCCGTGGTGGTATGCTCTGTTTCCGTTTTCGTTATCTTCTGTGCATCTACTCTAGGTTTTGGCTTTGTGGTTACATAAGACATCTCATGGATTAAACTTAAGCTGAGAGCAATTTAAGTTCAATCATCTATAAAAGCTTTACCCTTTTACATCTTTGATGTCATTATTTACCTCTTTATATTGTGTTTAGCAAATTATAGTAGCTGTGACTATTTTTAATGCTCTTTTTCTTTGAAATCTGTATTGTAGTTAAGTGGGTAACACACAACATATTACAGAATTTGGAGTTTCTGTTTATTTACCTTTACCAGTGTGTTGCATACTTTCATATGTTTCCATGTCACTGATTGGCATCTGTGCATTTCAGCTTGAATGTCTTGAAAGGCAGGTCTAGTGATGATGAATTGTCTCAGCTTTTGTTTTTCTAGGAAGGTTATTTCTCTTTGATAGCTGAAGGATAATTTTGCCAGATACAGTATATTTGCTGGCATTTTTTCTTTCAACACTTGGACTATCTAACTCCACTCTCTCCTGGTCTGCAGGGTTTCTGCCGAGTTCCAATGATAACTCAACTGGGATTCCTTTGTAGGTTATAATATTTTTTCCCCAGGTTCCTTTTAGGGTTCTTTCATCTTAAATTTTGACAGTTTCATTACAATATGTTTTGGACAAGCTTTCTGTGCATTGATATAATAGGGTGTTCAGTTGGGTTAGTTCTTTCTAGAAGACAAAGGGATATATTCTATTCCTTGTTGTTTTGATGAAATCCCACAGGCTATGTAGGCTTTCTTCACTCTTTTTATTATCTTTTCTTTGTTCTCCTCTAGTAGGTTAATTCACAATTCCTGTCCTCTAACTCACTTATTCTGTGCTCTACCCTACTATATATGCTATAGCATTTTTCCATTTCATTCACTGAGTTCTTTGGCTACATAACTTGTACTTGGTTCTTTTTCATTATTTCATTGAATTGTCTTTGAGCTTTCTTGTAGTTCCTTGAGTTTCTTCAAAACAGGGATTTTGAATTCTTTATCAGCAAGATCACAAAATGCTGTGCCTTTGAACTGAGATGGTAGAGGATTATTATCTTTCAGTGGTGAGATTTCCTTGGTTTTGAATGATGTTTGTAGTTTTGCATTGCTGCTTTCTCATTGGAAGTAGCAGACACCGCCTTGAATATTGTATTCATTGGTGCTGGTTTAGGGGGGGGTTCTCCTTTGTATGTTACTCTGGTCTTGCTCCCTCTTGTGGCCTAATTCTTAAGCTTTTATGCCTCTGGTTCTTACCACTCACCAGACTGCTGGCAAGAAACCTCTTTTGTTTCTATAGGTGGTGCTATAGCTCAAGTTTGTGGTTTCTCTCTTGCCCATAGACCCTGGCCAGTTTCTGCGGGCCCTCCCTACGGGGTCTTGTTCTTGCCTCCACACTTAGAAGTGGACACAGAGTGGGGGGAAGTGTGGACTTAAAGCATCAGGTGCGCCCCGAGGTTCCTCCGTAGACTTTCTGCTGAGCAGTCAGCCAGCAGGAGCCTTGGCCCTGTAATGCCTTTCGATGCTTCTTTCCCAGCCTCCTTCCTCCTCCTAGTCATGGAGTTCCCGCCTCAGAGAAAGTGGCTTCTCCAGCACTCCACTGGGCAGCTATGGGAGGTGCCGCCACCACTGATAGTTCATACAGTGCATTGTGGCTGGGGGTTTGCTGGTAAATTTCTTGCTGTCTCTGCTGCATTTAAATTCCTTTGGGTTTTGCTCTGAGGGCATACTGGCATTTCCCCTGGGGAAGGGTAGATAGACCTCTGCAGTTCCTTTCTTGTAGCTCCTTGAGTTTCTTCAAAACAGGGATTTTGAAGTTTCTCTCTTGGGTGCACAGGTGGCAGGACGCTTCCGTGTCCTGGGCATAGTGCTGGATCCCATGGCTGTTTGTTGAATTGTGGGGGACAAACAGGGTGAACCATCTTATGCCACTGTCACTCCTGATGGTATCTTTTGATCCTTTTTTACTTGGTCACATCTGGGAGGCCTTCAGCTCCTAAGCACAGCCTCCAGGAGCATAGAGCAGGATGAGCTGGGTTTGCAAAGGGATCCACAAGTGAAGGGTGGCAGCACCAGCCAGACGGAAGCAGGTTAACTCGCCTGTGCTGCGTGGAGGTCGGGGGTTTTGAATGAAGCCCTGGCTCCTTTATAATCACTGCAGGACACTTTCCAGTGTTGACACCTATCATGGTATGGGAACACCTGGAATATGTACCTACTGACCATTTGAGTCGAAGTTCTGTATCTGCCCCTCACCCCATCTTATAGCTGCCTAAAATTCTGATCTTTGAAAACGAAGCTTCAAACCTCCCCCAAGGCTTATTTCAAGCAAAAAAAGCTTGATCCTAATCAGCCGAAAGCTCGAGTCAGCAGAGAACCTGGGAGGCGGGAGCACACTATTGAAAACAGGTGGGACCTGCTTCATGGAGGCAGTTATCCGCCAGGTGCTCGTCCCCGCCGAGTGGTTCTGTAGCCTGAGAGCAGCAGCGCCAGGCCCGCCTGTAGGGCACCAAGAGCCCATGCGTGGGCGGCCGCTCAGGGGAGAGCCTGGGAGGAAGGCACCGATAGAGGCCACCAAGGGCTCACTCTGACCTTGCCGGCTCATCTGCCTCTGGCAGCTGTGGCCCAGCGGACGGAGAAATGCTGAGCATCGAGCTGAACTTCTGTGATCCCAGCAGATGCATTTTGTACAGAATAAAAAGTCACTGCACAAGACTTTCTCTTTTTCCTAATAATGCAGGATTCTTAATACTGATTATAATTAGGGTTCTTGCCTCTCCATCTAGGCTGGTGTCACCAGGAAAGGCCAGTGGGAATCAATAACGAGACGGCTGGCCTGTTTGTCTCACTGCAATTAAGGCATTCGTGCTGACAGGCGGCAGGGCAGAGCTTTTGTCCTTGCAGCCGTGATGTTCCTTGGACCCCAGTCCCTCTAACTGCAGGGGTGGGGTGCATACAACCTCACATTAAAACCCAACATAAACAAGTCGAAGGGCATTGGACTGACGGGAAAAGATGGAAGGGGGTAGCTTCATAGATCGAGTTCTGCATTCTTTACTCAGACCGCTAAAATGAAGATGCCCAATTACATTAGCCAGGTTTTGTTTTTGTTCATTGATTAAGACCAGCAACAGGCTGCTCTGAAAAAAATACTGGGCACTTACAGTCAGAGAAAGGCAGGAGCCAGAGCTAGCAGGAGGGCCTCTCCCAGGTGCTATGTGGCTGCATCAGTACTTCCTGTCTTCAAGGAGCTTGCAGGCCACTTGAGGAGCTGCAAATGTGCAAAGTTACACCAGTAGGAGGTGGAAACCACAGGATAGAAGAGGAGGGGTGTCACCTGGCTCTAATGTCAAGGAAATCACAAAGACAAAACATGGCATCTGTGAGTTCAGAGGAGAGCAAGGGTCCTCAGGCCAAGGTTCCAGGTCTCTGGGGGTGGGAGGTGACTGCAGGGAGTGGGGTTCCGTGAAAGGAAGAGCCTGGGAAACCTGCAGAAAAAGCCAAAACTATCATTTGAAGAGACACTTTGGAAAAATCATTCCATGCATTCCATGCTAATTGAGTGTCCAAGAAAACTTCTGGACTATCCCTGCAGGGCTGTGCGTGCCGTGGACCTGGAGTGATTCAATTCTAAAGGCCTGGGAGAAGTCTGGCTTTCCCCCCACGACACACACCAGACTGGGCGAGGCCCGAGGCTCCCTGCTCTGCCCTGGTGGTTTGGGGTGTAAGTAGAAACTCCCTGTGGTGGTTTAGTGACGCACAGCCACCTTGCAGGGTCTGACGACAGCCTGGCCTCACTCTGCCAACTCTCTGATCTTGGGAGAGTGTGCAGTGATGACACGTGCATTGTACCTGTTTGGTTTTCTGGCTCCTCCGGGCAGGGGCCCACCTGCTGTGTTCCTCTGCATGCGCCACTCATTGCTCCAGGGTGATACCTAGAAGACAGCATGGAGGTTAGACACAGTGCCTGCCGTGACACAGCAGTTTGGTGCACAGACAGCGTCCATTCTGGCTGGTCAATGTCCCTGCCGCCCAGTTCTCAGGGCCTAGTTCCCCCTCCTCACGCTCTGACCTCCTGCAGCCACACCTTCCAGGAGGGCTGGAGACCTTGTACTGCAACACCACCAGCCCCAGCATCTGCAGAGGGTCAGGAATGTTCTCACCCAGTGACTGGGAGCACATGCCTTTGTCACAGGTGATGCCTGACCGGCAAAGGTCTTCAGCCTTGTCCCAGGGCCCGGTGGTCATCCAAAGCAGCCACCCTGAGTGTGTGTGGGTGACAGGGCCTGATGCCTCACCTGAAGCTGCCCAGGCCGCCCCTCCCACTGCACTCGCTGAACAGAGGTGGGCAGGAATGGCAGCCCGGGCTCGGGTGCGTGGTTAGGGAGCAGTGACCGGGCCCTCGTCCCCAGCCAGCCTCAGGCCTGTCCCTTCTGGGTTCCTCAGCATCTCCTAGGTGATGCTCGGTGCTGGGAATGCAGGTGTCACAGTCAGGGACAGAGGCGCTGAGAGTCGGGGCCCTGTCCCCATTTGCAGTCACAGGGCGCTGTGCACACTGCCTCGTGGTGAGACTGATTGATTCTGCCTGCGTCTCTGTGTGTGTGTGTGTGAGCGGCACTGCTCTCGCCGGTTTCAGGTGTCAGTAGGTCTGCACAGAGCTTCCCCTGTTCCAAACCCCCGAGGGACCCCCCCCCCACCCCCCCACTGAAAGGAGTGGCACCATGTGGGGAGAGTGAGGCCACAGGTGGCTGTTAGCTCTCACAACCACTGGCCCGCCATCTAATTAGGAAACCCGCCATCCCGATTCTAGTTTAAGAATCTTTTTTCTGAAAAGCAGAAAACAAAGCCCTCCTGCCCTTCACTTTATAGAAGGGGGACCCAGTTCCATAAAGATGACTCAGCAGGTTTGGTAAACTGTCCATAGAGGAAAATGATGGAAGGAGCCTGGGACCAGTAGGAGGGCAGCATGAAAGAGGCTCCGCCCTAGCAGGGCGTCCTGGCCTCGTGACTGAGAGTAGGCACCCTAGAAAGCAGGTGCTCTCCTCACCCTCATTTTACACATCTGGAAACTGGCACCACGTCCACAAGCCAGCACGCGCGTGAACTTGCCCTGAGCGGACAGGGATGGAGGCTGGTGCAGTTTCCCAGCTTCTCTGGCCTCCAGGCCCAGTGGCTGCGGAACACGGACCCCATGTCACAGTGTTTGGAACCTGCCTAGGGAACAGCACTCTGCAGCCACTAACAGAGCCGGTATCTTTCCGAATGAGATTTTCTGGATTTCTGGTTTGTAATGAAGGCCTTTGCCACACAGTTATTTACTATCCCACGCAATGAAAGCTTGCCATTCGAGTTTAAAAAAACCTGAGGGAAAATGACAGATGTGTTTTCATAAGAATCGCTTTTCTGACGGATTATTATTGCTTGCTTTACCACAGAGGGAAATGACCAAAAGTCTAGACAACTAAAAAAATCAGAATGTGTATATTGTGATGTGAAATGATATTTCTAGTAAATAGAAGAGCAACCAAGAATGCTGTACTGCACTTGTGGTTATTGTCTCCTTACCTCACAACAGTGGTTCAGATCCAGGAAGCTGAGAAGGTCCTTGGGTGACAGAGGAGGGAAAGGCTGGATGGGCGAGGGGACTCAGAGTTGTCCTTGATGCTTTTACTGCAGTGGAGCATGGATGACAGTGGACGGCTGCATGGAGATGCAGGAGAGGCCCTCACACTGCACAGCTATGAGAAAGAGAGAAATCCTCCATTTGTGACAATATGGACGGACCGTGAGGGCAGGCATTATACTAAGTGAGATAATCCAGAGGGAGAAAGACAAATACTCTCACTTTCCTGTAGAATCTAAAAAAGCCAAACTCATAGAAACAGAGTAGGACAGTGGTTACCAGGGGCTGGGGGAAATGTTGGTCAAAGCGGACAAATTTCTAGTCATCAGAGGAGTACGTTCTGGGGATCTAATGTACAACATGGTGATTATAGCTAATCATACAGTATATCTTAAGTACTTGCACCACAAAAGAAATGGTAATTATGTGACATGATGCAGGTGTTAGCTAATCATTTTGCAATATATAAGTGTATCACATCAACCCATGGTACAGCTTAAACTTATATAATGTTCTGTGCCAAGTATAACACTGCAGATCTCAAAAGCTGGGGGGAAATGAAAAAAGTAACTGAGAAGTCTGAGTCTGCCACCAGCTAAGGGCAAAAAGCCTGAAGGAGGGAGGCCCGGGGGTGGGGGAGTAGGGGAAGGATGAGAGGAGCTCTGCCTTGTCCTTCACTGTCCCGGGCACCTGCCCCTCCAACCCCAGCCCACCTTACAGTCTTGGGATGGCCCATCACCCAAGGATACATGCTCATGCTCGCCCCACCCAATTCACACGTAAGAATCTGAGGACAGCAATTCAGTGACTATGAACTTGGTTCCACTATGAACTTGGTTACTGACCCTGTTACCACTGATACATTTAATCCTGAGCAGTTACACAGCTCTTGGCTGAATTTGTTTTGCATGAAGGCATATTATGTGCCCGGTGACATGAGCACCCTCCTTCCCTCCCCCAGGGCAGGTGACTTACTAAATTCATCAGGCAGCATCACAGACAGGATTTCCTGGCTGGATTTCTGAACACTGCTCTGAGAATTTACACAGGTTGTAAATGCAGAGCGCTGCAGGGACAGGGATGGAAATCTGACCTCTGTGTCACGTCCCCTCTCTGTCTGTGTTGCAGCTGGTGAGTGACTTGTTGGAATTTTGCTTCTATACCTTCCGAGAGTCCCAGGCCCTGAAGGTGGAGTTCCCCGCGATGCTGGTGGAGATCATCAGCGACCAGTTGCCGAAGGTGGAATCCGGGAACGCCAAGCCGCTTTACTTTCACAGGAAGTGACGGACTCATCGTAGCAGAAGAACTTTGCCTTAAGTTCCCCTGTGTTGTTCCACACCCATGAAGGACCTAAGAAATCATATTTTTAGCAGGTGATGGTTGAGTCACACTCATTCAGCAGTTTCTGGAGTTTAAGGTCATGTTAAGGGTTTGGGGCCGGGTTAGAAGTTAGACGTGGATTGGCAAGACCCGAACAGTCTAAACTCTAAAGGACTCTCCCCTCTCCAGTCCCCAGCGCTTAGAAACACGTTCCTCTGGATGAAAAGCCATATCTAGTCAATAACTCTGATTTTGATACTTTAACAGATGGGAGTTTTAACTATGCCATGTAGTTTCTGGTCTCAGCCGCTTGTTTTAAAAGGGTTCAAGGACTAATGAACTTTTTAAAGCTTACCCTTGGTTTGCACATAAAACGTATAGGCTATATGGGGCATTAATATTCTTTTGTTATTTAAAAAAACAACAAAAAAAGAAAAAACCTATACAGACTCCCGTTGTGTAGTAACAGAGCACGCGGCGTGGGAGAGCGCCCCCTCTGGCTCGCACTCGCCCATGTTCCTCCGCATCACTGGCGTCCCCCCCCTTCAGCGTCCATTGGTTAATTAGAACGGATAAGATGTTAAAAACAAATGCCTCGGTTTCAATTTCTAGTATCTATTGTGTTGGCTTTACAGATAATTTTTTGCAGTCTTTTGCTGTGCTGTACATTACTGTATGTATAAATTGTGAAGGACCTGAGTTATATATGGTATAAGGAACTTTTGTAAATGAGAAAAAAAAGATACAAAAAAAACTTCAATGGTTAATAGGAAGAATGGGAAAGTATTTTTGAAAGAATTCTATTTTGCTGGAGACTATTTAAGTACTATCTTTGTCTAAACAAGGTAAAAATTTCTTTTTGTAAAGTGAGATGCTCTGCATGCCTAATGAACCGTTTACAGTGTATTTAAGAAAGGGAGAGCTGTGCCTTTTTTAGCTTCACATCTGATTGACCATTTCCCAGTCTGTTGTAAATAGCCACACTGACACCTCTTCGGTTGTCCTTAAGCCTTTCTACTTTGTCTGCCTTTGTTTTGTCTTTGGTCTCCCGCCGGGGTGCTCGCGGGACGTGAGCATGTTTTCCGGCAACGGGCTGTGGTGTCCGGAGGGCATTGAAGGCGTCACCTGAGGGAGGACACACGTGGGAGCCGGTCCGGAGCGCGGCTTTAGCACCGCCGCCCCCGTTCCTCGGTCCTCAGGCAGCAGAACCAGCCGCAGGCGAGGAGAGCCCGTGGAAACGCCAGGGCTCAGCGAGCACAGTCCCATCCCATTTTAGAGAAATGCATCTTCTCCCGTGGGGATGAGAATCCCATGCACCCGCTACACCTGTGAAAGGTGACATGTTCACATCTGGTCTTGGGAAGGGGGCTCGCACTCCTGGCACCGGTCATGGGAACACGCAGGTTTTGCAGGACACACTGAGAAGATGCATGCGGGCACGGTCAGAGCAGCGTGGAGACCGCAACATCATTAGAGGGTTTTTAGAGTTTTAAAAGGTAGGTTTTAACAATAAATTTTATAAACAGTTTTGGGGGGAAAACTACAGATCATATAAGCAAGACAGTGGCACTAAAATTTGTAATTCATTCATCTGTTTGGCACTGATGCAGTTTACGGCTTTTCTCTTGCCCCAAATCACAAACATCTCTCTTTGGGGACACTTAGCAATATGATTGCACTAAATAAGCTACTTTGAATAGAGGCCAAATCAATCTTTAAAAGTGATGATAATCATCAGGTACTCAGTGAAATCACATTATTTTCCAAAACCTACAAGCGGTAGCTGGAGAGGCCCACGGCCAGGAGAAGGCAGCGTCGGATCCACACTTTTCTCCAGGGTGCACTGTGCAGGCAGCATTACCTTGTCTTTCCAAAGACACCCGCCTCATGCGAGGGGGAGCCTGCGAAAGTGCACTCGGAGGGAGTTTTTCTTACGTAATTTGCAATTTCGGGAATTTAATTTACGGGCAGATCTTTAAGTACAGCCAACTTACTTACCTGCACAGCAATATGAACGCCACACTTGGAAGAGGATAGATGCACAGCATACAGACTGGGAGTCTCTAGAAAAGAAATGGCTTAGGAGAGCAGCTTTCAGCTCAGACTTACTTTTTACGCAGTCAGAATTTCGACGTAACCAGGTTTGGGATGGAGGTGGTCTGCATCGGCTTCTCATATGAATGATGGTCCTGGCTGTTTGTGTGTCTCCGGGTAACTTTGCTTGGTTCAACAGCAAAGCCATATTCTAAATTCACTGCTGAATGCCTGTCCCGATCCAAATGGTCTGTCTGCTCTTATTTTTGTACCATATTGCTCTTAAGAATCTCAGTTTGGTACAATTCATAATTCACCAGAACTTCTTCATATAATTAAAAAGAAAACACACTAAATTAGTTTAAAATGAAGCAATTTATATCTTTATGCAAAACCATATGTCTGTCTTTGCAAAGGACTGTAAGCAGATTACAATAAATCCTTTACTTTAATCACCTGTTGTTGGGAAACAGTTCATTTGAATGTCTATAGGAACACCTGGATTTTGTGTCCTCCTCAACCTTGATTACATGTGCTGCTGCCTACATCCAAGATGGAGTATCAGGTTTTTGGGTTTTACCCACCATGTTAGAGACCTGTGTTAGCCACATGTTAATTATACTCTTTGGGAACTGGTTAGATGCCTTGTTTCTTAATATTTGGCCCACTAAAATACCCTATAAAAGTATGATAACTGCTAGCCACTGTATCCGCACATTGCCTCGTTTATCTTGACAACTACATGAAAGACTGTTCATTCTAGAGACTCACATGAATAGACCAGATGCCCCATCTGACTCAGCTGTCTTCCTCCAGTCGTCCTGGGCTGTCAAGAGACTCAGGTCCCCACCAGCCACGATGTTTTCACACTCCTTACAGACTCCCTCAATTCTGCTCATTAATATGAAACACAAAAGAGCAGTAAGCAATTACCAGCTCCTTTTAAACTAGAAAACATTTTCTTCCCCACAAGATAAATTCAAGCATAGCCACGCACGGCTTAATGATGGAGGTATGTCTGAGAACTGCATCGTCATGCAGTGTCATTATTGTGGGGACATAGCAGCACTCACACAGACCTAGACGCTGTAGCCTACTACACACCCAGCCTATCGCTCCTGGGCTAAAACCTGTACAGCATGTTACTGTACTGAATCTATGGATAGCTGCAGCTCAGTGTGAAGTATTTGTGTATCTAAACATAGAAAGGGTGCGGTAAAAATACCGTCGGAAAGTTGAAGAAAATATTATATTCATACAGGCCACTTACCATGAATGGAGCTTGCAGGACTGGATGATGCTCTGGGCGAGTCAGTGCGTGGGTGGTGAGGGAATGGGAAGGTCTGTGACATTACTGTATATGCTGTAGATTTTATAAACGCTGTGCACTGAAGTTACACTAACTTTATAAAGCCTGAGGTTGAATCAAGCATAAGAGAAAATGGTGCAATCAAGAGAGAACAGTAAACCCGAGATAAGTAACAGCATGCTGTTTCACAGCAAACAATTTATACGTAGAAAGAGTACACTCTACAATAATGATAAAAATTAAAGTATAGTAAATGCATCAACTGGTAAGAAAGACATTTACTGTCAAGTAGTGTGTACTGTACATAACCACCAGTGCTGCTCTGTTACACTGCTGACAGGTTTGTGTACACCAGCATCACCACAAGCAAGTGAATAATGCATTACACAATAATGTTACCATGGCTACGATGTCACTGGTGGTAGGAATTTTTCAGCTCCATTATAATTGTAGAAACCACAGTCATTTATGTGGTCTGCCATTGACCGAGAGGTCATGTAACTGGTCATCGTTCAAACCATTTGCTTTGAGAAAGATTAGACTATTTGAGAGTTAAATAAATTCAACTTCACTTAAACACAGTAGATATTTTTCTGTAACACCTCACAATCATTAAACACAACACTAGAAAAAATTCATTTAAAAGACTAAAGTATATACAAACTTGTAAAATATAATTGAAGGTAATTTTATATATTAAAATTTATGGAACTTGACATATTAAGGAGTAGGGCTTTTCACAGAGAACTCATAACTTTAAACAAAAGCCATCTTAGGCTGTAAGCCCACCAAAGCTTGCAAGAGGCCACACCAGTTGGCACCCTTGAAAAGAGTGGGTGCCCTTTCTGAATAAAGCAGGCTCAGTCTTAGGTCAAGTATGGTCATATTTCTAAGAATTTCTAAGAGTGCTCTCAGGCTCAGAGAATCCAGCTGCACATCTAGGAATCAGCTAAGAACTAAGACTGCCCCTGTGACAGCCACCACTGTGGGCCAGAGCAGTGGGAATCTGCATCACGATGCATATGTAGTTTAGAGGCTGGTTTGCTCTCCTACATTGAATACCCTTCAGGCAAGTAGACAACAGTGTCCTTTTATGTTAAAGTCAGGTCTAACATACTTCTTGATAAACCACAAGTGTACACAGACCAAAAGGACTTCATTATAAGTATCTCTGACAATTTAATTTCAAGTCATCCAATTGCCAATGCTGCATTTTTCTTGGAAATAAAACAGTGGCTTCCCAAACTGGATAAGAGGAGATTAAGATATGATCTGAATGATCAACATGGATCAAGATTGTACCGGATGCAAAGTAAACCATGGGGCAGAGTAGCAGGTAGATAGCTGCAACGCCCCCCCCCCCACACACACACACACACACACACACACACACACACACACACACACGAATAGTGGTTTACATCAGTCACCATGGATGATTTCTCATGACTTTGAGTCAGCCAGGAGGGTTCTGCTGATGTGGGCCAGGCGGGGCTGAGTCAGGCTCATTTATGGACCTTGGGCAGCCAGCCTCTCCTGTGGGTCTAGGACGGGTTTGCTCCATGTGACAGCCTCATCCTCCAGTGGGCTAGCCTGTGCGTATTTTCATGGTGGAAGAAAGGCTCTAAGAAAGACAAGGGAAGGTCTAACAATTTTCAAGCCTTGGATGGCATCAAGTTTGCTCCAGTCTCTCTGGCCAAAGCAAGTGACCAGGCCAAGCTTAGAGTCTGCATGGGAGGGCCCCACAAAAAGGGCCTGGGCAAGGGAGGAGTGAAATTGGGGTCATTAAATCCATCTGCCACTAGCAATTACTCAGATATTTTCTTCATAGGATTTATGTTGCCAAATAAGTGGTTTCCAAGTTTTCATGGTTTAACAAACCCATTTCTTTGGATCTCTATGCCCTGGGCCCGCCTGTCCAGAGAGATCATGGCTCCCTCATGACTGTGAAAACGCATGACTGGATCAGGCCACGTTCCTCCCACTCTGCTTGCTACGCCTACAGTGTTTCTTCTGAGGCTAAACCCTCTGAGGAAGGAGAAATCCATACACTGACTCATGGCACTGAGCTGCCCCCATGCCTCTACTGCCCGAGTCCAAAGTGCAGGTGTCCTGTTTGGGGCAAAAGCAGAAGTCTGCCCTCCAATCGAGTTGATCTTCTGATAGGAAAGAATTCTCCAAGGTCTTCTTCCAACCAGGAGACTGAGATGTTTTTAGCCAGGCACGAAAGCACTGGGACAATGGGCCAGCTTACCTCGTGGGGTAGCAACAAATGACTGCCCAGGCCGGTCAAGGGAAAAAGAGTGACAAGCCTCTGAGAAGACAAACGTAGGAACAGGACAGCCGCTTGAGGGGGCTCTCCTGGAATAGCATCCTCCTACGGGGGTGGGGAGGTGAGGGAGAGAACGTCATGTGGCTGAGGAAGGCTCAGAAAGTCATGGGAAACATCTGGCTGAGGAAGGGCTGACCATGGTTGCCTTTGGACTTGAGGGGAGAACCAGGAAGAAGATGAGAAAGCGCCCAGCACTAAGGTGAATGGGGAGCCCAGGAAAGGCCAAACTCTGCTGGGCAGAGGGAAAGGGCAGGGAATGGCCATTGGAGAAGGGACACTGGAGAGAAGCGGGGAGGGGAGAAGGGGGACCGACTAACCCGCACCAGCACTGCACCCGCCTCCTCCCATCTTCTCCACGTACTAACCGTACGTCCCGCCATGCACCCTCCAGGCACTTGCACGCGTCACCATTTGCCATAGCATCTCAATGAGGCGGGTGCTACTCTCTCCATTTCACAGAGGGAACTGAAGCCTAAAGAGCTCGAGTTAACATGCCCAAGGTCAGCAAGGCATTGGGGGAAAAGGACTTCAAAACCAGCTGTTTTTAACTCAAATCATGCTTTGAGCCGCTGTGTGAGCTCCCCCGGGCTGCTGGAACAAGCACCATGAGCTGAGTTGACTGAAACAACGGAAAAGTGTTGTCTCACGGGTCACAGTTCTGGAGGCGGGAAGTCCGAGCTCCGGGCGCCAGCCGGAAGGGTCGTGGGGAAGGGCCTGCCCCAGGCCTCTCTCCGTGGCTTGCAGATGCCATCTTCTCCCTGTGCCTCCTCACACGGTCTTCCCTCAGCACGTGTCTCTCAGCAGCTAAGTGATACTGAGGCATTGAAGGACACCGGTCATACTGGATTAGCGCCCAACCCCATGGACCTCACCTTAACTAACTACACCTGCAATAACCCCATCTCCGAATAAGGTCGCATTCTGAGGTACTGGGGTCAGGCCTTCCACATACGAATTTTGGGTGGGGTGGAGTTACAATTCAACCGGTAACCACCATTATCCCCTACTGGGCTCCTGGAGCAAAATGGTGCAGCAGAAGGAACAGGTGAGCAGCCCAGTGAAGCGGACGCAGCTCTTCGCCCTGGAGTGCCTCCCTTTTCTCATCAGTAAGGCGGGACCCTTCCCGGCTCCACAGTCACTGTGAGGAAAGAATGAGTTAGACATCGGTCACTGGCGCAGACGATCGATCCACTGCTTTCCCCACCTCCACCCTCAACCGCAGACGTTTCTGCCACAAGGAAGGGGGTGCAGCCCACACAGGCCTGTTCTCACGTGGCATCTCCTTCACAGGCGCAGAGACCACCAGGCAGACCCTTGGGTGACACCATCAGATGCGGGCCCACTGCCCCACTGCAAACAGGGGCCGTATCCGGGTGCCCTCTGTTGCCCAAGCCCCCGCGTGTCTCTCAATGAGCACAGCTGCAGACCCCTCAGCCGCTGCAGCTGGTGCTGAACCAGGGGTGGGGGGCGGGGCCTGCGCCCTGAGTGAGGCGGGGCCATTGCCCAGACAACCTTCTGCAGATGCTTGGGATCAGCCACACCCAGGCAGCAAACACAGAGAACAATGCACCCCATTTCTCTTCTGGGGAAATGAAGGTGATCTGCCAAATATAAGAGAACACCTCATGATGCTGTTAGCAAATCTACTCTGGGCCTGGCCCGGGGGAGGCTGCCCACCTGAATTCCCCGGCAAGCCTGGCACAGTGCCTGTTCGCAGAGAAAAACACCACTGGCGCTACCCTGCTCTTCACCAGGTACCCCAGGAAGGGTCTGCAGGGTGTGAGGCTGTGGGACCCTTGCAGCCGGCCCTGCCAGGGCCTTGCTGCTCCCACACTGCCCCTCTACATAGCACGAGTGGTCCTGACAAAGAGGCAGGTGACAATCAGAGTGCCAGCAGTTCCGTTAGCTGAGCACGGACTATGTCCCGGGCATGCTGTATTCGGTCATTTCCACCCCAGCTATCATTTTTTTAGGAGGCAGGAACAGAACTACAGAGTTGATTTAATTTGCCCCAAACCACACAAGTAGCCAGACTTAGTGGCAATTTCCTCGACCAGGTAAGTGGTGGGATATACCCTTTAGGGGGATAACAGCAATTTTGGGGTTACAGCATGCTGGGTACACCTCATGGATGATGGAAATCTCTCAAGCAAACACACAAATCAAGTCCAGGTATGGTGGGTCTTATTTTTCAGTGCCCCATGGGGACCCACCAATTAGGAATACTGCCTGGAAATCACTCACAGTGCCCACCTGAGCCCACACACCGGCCCATTGGCTTCCATTCTTCCACAGAGAGGCTTCTTGAAGTAGCGGTCGCCAACCTTTCAGACCACCAGACCACCGGTTGGCGACCGCTGTCTTAAAGTGGGGCACACCATAATCTCTTTGCATCAGCCAAGTGCCCCTTCTACACCGTAAGCGCAGGAAATGACAACTCGGTAAGCAGAACACGAGGGGTTGTGGCACCCGCACCCCCTGGCCAAGCTGGCCCACACCCCGGCTGGCTGCTGTCCTGTGGCCTGGCGCCTCGGCAGACACCCACCTACCTGGTCCAGGGGAGGCACTTCAAACCTGAGGACCAGCAAGCTCTTGAATCGTCATCTAGGCAGAGGCGACCACGCGTTCTTCCTGTGACAGGCTCTGGAGAGAGGTCTGCCAGCGCCTCCTGTGGGGACAGAAACACACGGAGCCGGAGCAGGCTCAGGCCCCCGAGACCAGGGACAAAGGGGTATCCTTTGCCCGGAGGGGCTGGGTCAGCCTGTGCTTGGGAGTGGAGGCTAAGAACAAGGAGGGAGCGGCACAGCAGGGCTTGCCCACAGGTAGCGGGCCATCACGTGCAGGGTCGCCCACCGCGAGGCTCCTCCAGGAAAGGTCTGAATGCCCGACCTGCTGCTGCAAAACCCAGCCTAATCAGAGACTTAGTGCCTAGAAAACAGAAAGCAGAGCTGTACAGCCCAGGTCAAGGGTCGCGCAGGCCCTGGGGAAAGGCTGTTCTGGAGGCTGGAGAAAGCCCTCCGGGACCTCACACATCAGAGAGGCGCTGCCCCCAGGACCACCGCCCGGCATATAAGCAAGGCTCCTCCTCCACGTCGCCTTCCTGCGAGCTAGCGAGTGCCAGGTCAGCAGGAAGTGCATTTCCGTCCACTGGCTGGCAAATCATAAAACATTACAGAGGGAACACACTCCAGCATCCTCCCCACATTATGACACACACCAAATAGGAAATTACATTTTATTTCATTTGCAGAGGCCTTGGAGCAAAAGGGTGGTGTCGGGGAAACAGCACACGGGTGAGCACCACCAAGGAGAAGCCTGTTATAAATATGTGGGTGCTCTCAGCGTAGCATGAGTGTCGGGCCCAAGGGGCCCGAGGGGGGCCGTCCAGGGAGGAGCACCTGCCCGCTGGGTTTAGAACAAGTCACTGCCCTGACCCCCGGCAGCAGTGCCTCCACACGCCCACCGGAGCCAGGAGGCCTCTTGCAAACACCACCACGGGGACAGTTCCCTATAAAACCTCAGCAGCAGGGTGGGGAGGTGTCTGGCGGGGTGGTGGCCAGTGGGGGAGGTGGGGCTGGCAGGTGGCCGCCACCCTCCCTCCTGCTCTCTGGATAATTAACAATCACATGTCTGAGGCTTGACAAGTGAAAAGTCCATCCCGACACTGTTCTCCTGCTCCACAGACCTACACAGTTCTCTGCGGTGTGTCCCTCTCCCCACCTCTAGCAGTGTGTCCCCCTCCACACCCCCGGAGTGCCCGTCGTGATCTGGAATTCCCGTGTGTCCGGTGGCTGTGGCTTCGCTGCCCCAGGCAGGGCCTTGGGTGCCAGGGTCCGTGGGGGCCCTCACAGGACGGGCGCTAGAGCAGCTTGACGTAATTCTGTGGAATCAGCCCCCTCTTGCCATTCAGAGTCCCTTCTAGCCAGCCAGGTTCCCTCGAGGTTTGTACTGAAAGGGAAGAGAAATCACTTCTTATCAAAATACCCCAAGTACTTGCTCCCTGTGAATTCATTGTACTGCTGTGTGTGTGTGTGTGTGTGTGTGTGTGTGTGTGTATATATATATATATATATATATATATATATATATAGTTTTAATGAATTCTAAGAGGGAGAGGGAGAGAACGAAACATCAACGATGAGAGAGAATCATTGATCTGTTGTCTCCTGCACGCCCACTACTGGGGATCAAGCCTGAAACTCAGGAATGTGCCCTTGACCAGAATCGAACTCAGAACCCTTCAGTCCGCAGGCTGATGCTCTATGCACTGAGCCAGAAACAGCTAGGGCTGCTGTGTATCTTGAAGGCTCAACCAATAGTGAAGATGGCCACAGTGCTCCCAGGTCAGCCACATCCTCCACCCACAGAGGACCATGTGCTACATTCAAAGTCCCACCTTCCATGACCCAAAACGCTGTCTTGACAAACATCAATCTGTGGACGTCCTTGAAGATCAAGATGAAAACAGCATGCACAGAGAACTTACGGACCAAATCCAGAGTCACACAGAGAATGGAAAAGCCAGGATCTGATCTCAGACTAACTTCACAGTTTACCATCCGTAACTACCTGCCATCAACCTGTCCTCCCCCAAACGCACTGAGATACTGGTATCTGTGCGTGTGTGTGTGTGTGCATGTGTGTTTGTGGAGAGAAACACACACACCACATAAACAGAGTCACGCACACCCACTTTTTTAGGATTCCGGCAAGTCATTGAAGGACTTCAGAGGTGGAGAACTTCAGTCCCCAGTGCCAGACATCTACCATCCTTGCTCACAGAACTGACCCTCATCCCGGTGTCTGTGGGCCCAGAGGAGATGTCCCTGTCCCAGTGTGGTTCTGGATTTTGCCAGTAACCGGTTCAAGTTGAGTATATGATTCCATTCTGGCTATCAAGACAGGAGGGCTAGTAAACTAGGAAAGAAGTTCTGGAAAACTTTTCTCATTCTAAGAAAAGAAAGGGAACACAAGCAAGGAAGAGGCACCCTTCTGCTGGGGTTGCGTGTGGCCACGGTGCCTGCACCTGTGCGGCCATCCTGGCTGCGTGGGGAAAGCCAGCCAGACGCCCCGCCCCGAGCTGAGGATGCTTCAGCAGAGGGGACACTGTGGCGGTGGGGAATGTGCGTGAACCAACCCTAGAGCTCCCGATGCCCAGACTTCCTGCAGCGTGAGCTAATCCATCTTCATGATTAATTTACCTCCTGTGTCAGCTTCTGTTACTGCAGCACAAGGCCTCCTAATAGATACACCCCTACCAGGATAAATATCTCAACAGTCCCGGGAAGGGATTCCAGAGGCTCCCAAACAAATCTAATCACACAATGCAAAAATTTGCCATCCTTCCTCAAATGGGTAGGTTTCAATGCTACATCCCGGCTTCCTCTTCTGCCATATGAGGTGCCAACAAGTGGCGGGCCCGGGGTAGGGCGGCTATGTCACCACACTCTCTTCGTGGATGTACGCGATGGTGGCAGAGGGATGATCTTGCTTACACTCCACGATTAAAATTCCTCCACAAAATATAATTCTGTCAGATGTGGAGTTTTGTTGTGGTGGTTTGTTTTCTGTCACTATCAGGAGTCCCGGGCCCTCAAGAGTACACATATATAGAAATCTCTTCTAAAAGAGGCAACGTGCTTCCTAAAAACACAATCACCAACAAATGCCGCATTACTGACAATATACCACTATGCACTGTGCTGATACATTCCACGTAGTCCAAACATTCTGGCTAATCAACCATTCCAGAACTAAGGTTCTGTTTCCCCAGAACTCTTTTGGGCAGCTCCACCCACACACACGACATCACTGTTTCCACAGCAACCAATGAATTTCATCATGAGCTAGACTGGAGAAGAAATAAAGGGGGGAGAGGGGGAGACATATATTCAACCATTGGGGTAATTGATGAAATATTAAGCCGGGCATAGTTCCTAAATGATTGTGTATGAATAATAAACACACATAAAAAGGTGCACCCTTATTTCAATGTGAAAAGTCAATACCCATATCTAAATATTCACACATTATTCAAATCAGCAAAAATCATGTAGAGCAGAAGAAGAGTAAGGGAATTATAAACCAAAATTTTTCTATAATAGTTACCTTTCAGTAACAGATTTGGCAAACCTGATTTGGGAGGCTTGGTTGGGAACTCAGAGAAAAAACAATGGATCCAGTGTTTCTAGGTGGTTAGAACATCAGTGCACAAAACCAAAGGGTCTCTGGTTCCATTCCTGGTCAAGGGCACATAACAAGGTTCGATCCTGGCCCCAAATGGGGTGTGTGCAGGAGGCAACCAATCAACATATCTCTCTCACCTCTCTCTCTCTCTCTCTCTCTCTATATATATATATATATATATATATATTCCTCAGGTGAGAATTAACAAAATAAAAAAAGAAATATATTTTAATTCCACTGGCACTAGCTTCTCTGCATCAGGAGATGAGGAGAAAGATGTCCTCAATGAAGACCCAAAGAGTTAAAAGGGTTGAAGAATAACCAAGATGAAGGCAGGGGTGGGTGCCAGCCATCCAGACAGCTGCTGGCGTCCCGTTCCGGGGGGTGGGGGGTGGGGGGTGGGGGGTGGGGTGGGGGTGGAGAGGACCAGCTCTCTCCTGTCCAGAACATAATGGGAGAGTCTTGTGCTCCTGACAATGCTCCAACCAGGGACCGCCTGGTCTAGGCGGTAGACATTCTGGGTTATAGACAGAATATATCCGACCACAAAGCTCTCAGAGCACTCACCATCCTCAAAAATTGCTCCTATTTCGAACGATAACTCAGAGCTGTGTTCTGCTTCACACGGATACACCGCTCGAGCCTTCCGACTGGTGACGCTGAGAAGGGACCAGGACAGACACAAATTAACACGTGGAGAAACTAGGAGAGAGAAACCTCACCTCCCTCCACCTCCCATTTCCCAGGTCTCATTTCTATGTCACTGGTGGGACAACTTCCACTAAGAAAGTAGGAAAGTGAACATCAGGCACAAGCACAGCACTTGATTTTCAAGTAAATGATGGGCTTCAAATTCAAATGTTTCTTTAGGGAGCCTCTCTGAGCAGCTTTCACTGAAACGCTTCCCTAGTTCTCCTCTCCGCCTGGCGGGACGCCCTTTCCGATCCTTCCATGCCATCAGCACCACCGGGCATGTGTATTTCCTCAGCACTGTGGTCCATCTATTGGGAAAAGCTCCAGTGTCTTGAGCCAGAAGACACAGCAGCGACTGGCAGAGGCACACGTGTGCTCCGTGGCTTCCACAATGCCCTGCGGACACTGCTCTGTCTGGACCGACGGTCAGCTTCCATGCCTCTGGAAGGGGCCTGTTCACCACTGTCCCCAGTGTCCCGTGAACCCTCCTTTAAAACAAAGCATGTGCTTTATAGTCATGTATAAAAAGTTGTTCTAAAATGAACGAATAGTTTCAAAACTGCAACATCGGCACCAAAAAGAGCAGGTTTGAGCAGGTCTCAGACGAGGTAAATTTCTCCCCGGAATGTCCTTGCTCAGGAACGGGGTTCGGCCCTGAGACAAGGTTGTAAGTGTTGCCCAGGAGGCCGGGGGAGCCCAAGCCAGCCTTTTCCAGCCGAGGACACGAGCACCTGCTCGGGTTAAGGAGCCCCGTCCATGTGCTGTCACCGTCCTCTACATCCCATCCCAACCACGTACCTTTCAGGTGGCTTGTCCGCTGGGGCGGCAGGAGGACAGGAAAGGAAAGGTGACAACTTGGGTGAAGGCGGGGTAACAGCTCGGTTGCAGCTCAGTGTGGTCGGAGACTGCGGGTTAAGCCACTGGACCATCGGTGGTCGGGTCTGGCTTGAGCTAAGGATGGAAGTTTGAAGAACCGGGTTTAACAGTATAAAGGCCACAGAACCCCAAACACATGACACCTCAATCCTCAATAGCTAGGATGATGGCTCCCTTGTCTCTCCAGATGAACAGGAAGACAGAGTCCTCTCCACATGCTGTTCGAACCCCAAAAGCCACCCCCAAATTAGCGGCACCTGGTACTTCTCCAGGTTAGTGGAGAAGGTCGAGTCTCGTCCAACCTGGCCAGGTATCAGCTCACTAATTAGGGCACCGGAATCCAAGTGCCCAGAATAGTTGCTGGGACTTTTGAGGTTTTCTGTTTATGAGGAAAGTCAAATGAATGTGCAGCAGACATGGCAGCCTAGAGCTCCAAAAATTCAGCATGTGGCCTTTGGATGTTTAAAGCTTTTTTATTTGGTCATAAACATGTAGCAACTCAGAAGAAAACGCAGTGGGAATCAAGAGCCCTCTGGAGAGGACTAGACTAGCTTTAAAGGAGAAAGCAACGAATAGCAAAAACCTTTGGTGACCTGAACATTCCCTAACATTTGCAAATTTCAAAAAAAAAATTAATGGAAAAGGTCAGTGAACAGGCTCCTGGAGGGGCCTCTAAACACAAAGGGAGAGTCCATACAGGTGTGTTGACC
The DNA here is from genome assembly GCF_964212035.1 of Myotis nattereri. Lineage (NCBI taxonomy): Eukaryota > Metazoa > Chordata > Mammalia > Chiroptera > Vespertilionidae > Myotis > Myotis nattereri. Next base: position 56,784,108 of record NC_138080.1, read on the forward strand.
TGAATTACATTCTTCTCCAGGCATCCACGTGGGAGGCGTGTGGTGATGGTCCCTGAAGCTCACTTTACAAGCTCCTCCTTCCATTCCGTCTCACTTTCAGCACACACGTCTTCCCTAGCTGCTCGGACCCAGGTGCTCCTCACCTCAAACTCACCCTCTTCAGCTAACACGTTTCCACGAGCAGCTGCTTCCTGTCCTTCCACACTCCTGAGCATTGCTTTGAGTCTTCCTTCTCTAGAAAAACTAATACCACTCTGTCCAGTTTTACTTCAAATTCTCCCCAGGCTGTTCCTCTGCCCACCTCCTCTTCATTATCAGGAGACCATCCCATTCTCACCGCCTTGTGTCTGTTACCACTGTGGTCTCTTGGCTCATCTCCAGCCCGTTCCTCCAACCCTGCCAGCTCAATCGGACACATTCAGCCACCGAAGATCCAGTCTACCCAACCTGCCTCCCCCAGAACCAGTGTGCCCCCACCTGCCCTCTAGGGGCTCTCCTGCCCTCGTAGACTGCCTGCCTGCCTGCAGCCCTGCTTCCCTGAGTTTGACACACACTCTGCCTCCCGTTTCTCCTCAACTCTCAGCCTCCCCAGTCCCTCTGCCTGGCCAAAGCTGTCTCTAGCTCAGCTCAGCTCGTCACCCCAATACTTCTCCTTTGGCCTAAGTCACCGATCTTCCCTGAAGGCCCGTCACACCAATAAACAGGACGGCAGGTTGACCTGAGCTGTTCTGTGATAGTTTCCGATACTTCTCTTGCCTTCTGGGCAAGAGCAAGTCTTTAGCTCTTTCTGTATACCTCAATGGCCCGGAAGACTGCTAGGCACACGAAGTCTTCGACCAACATCCGAACAATAAATCTAGGTGTTCTATAACTAAAGTTGGATTTTATAAATCAGGTACCTGAAATATTCCACTATTGACTTGATATTTAGCTCACAGGTTTCCTATCCTTTGATCAGGAAAAGGGGGTAGGGGATGTGCTTTTAAAAAACATTGTTCTTTGAATGACTTATTTATAACCCCCCCATCCAGCCGTTCATTTGGAAGTCACAAAACCTATCTCGTACACAGCAAAGACACCCATAACTCTCAAAGTGATCTGTGTCACCAGCAGCAAAAGTCACTCCATTCTTCACCTGAAAATGTCTTCCTAATCAGGAAGGGAGAGGAAGGGTGGGTGGAGCTCTGACAGAAAATTTAAGACTGCCATTAGCCAAACAATCGCCATTTTGTCTCCTAGCAATGATTCAAGGTGCTTGAACAAGGGCGGTGGTGGTGGTGGAAGATGAGATGTCTTACCACACCCCCGTCAACTCTCTCTGGTCATAAATAGCCAAGCGATTAAATGATGGTCATCCATATGCTCAGAGGGAGGACAGTGATGGGATAAAGATAAACAATGTGACTATATTTATAAGGCTCTTTAAAAACACAGATCATAAATTCTATAGTTATCTACGTAATCCTCACATCTTTCTTTTTTAAAAAAAGTCTTTTTGTTCTGTTGTGTTTTTTTTTTAAATAAAGGGAAAATAACATTTTCGGAAAGCGAAAGAATTGTTGGAATGGCGGATGCAGAAGGTAAGGGCCATTGCTGGGCTTTCTCCTTCTTGTCCCAAAGCAGAACTCAGAATCAGCAGCCTTTTCCTGGGTCCAGTTCTCGACCTTTATTGTTTGTTTGTTTTCTGTGATCTTTTTCTTGTCGTTTAAAATACAGATGTGTTACATGACCCAACACTGACCAGCTCACCAGGACAGCCTGTCAGACTTCCCACTTAGACTTAAATTTCTGTAGTGGAGTTTCCGTCTTCTCCTCAATATCTCAGAAGCCTCAGCTAGTGCTTCTCTGGATTCCAGAATCCCAAGTGGGCACAAACATTGCAAGCTGGGACATTCATAACAGGGAGCAAAACACAGGTCTGGAGACGAGGCATAAGAAGTCACGTGGAGAATCGAAGTCCTATGGAGGAGGAGACCCACACGAACAAAACAAAGTTTGGAAACAGAACAGAGTAGCTGCTTGGATACAAGAAACTTTTCAGAGACTTTTTCACTGGGAAGGAATGGGAGGAGCAAGAAGTGGTTCAATAAATACACTGAAGACATGAACATGAAATCTTACCTCAGACAGCAGCGGTCGGGTGAGGGTGTATTTCATAGGCTTCTCCCTAAGCAAACTGGCCATATTGTTCTGAAGCCAAGCAATTATAAACATGAGCTTCTTTTTGTAAACCATCTCCTACCTTCCAGAATTTGGGTAGGGTGTGTGTGTGTGTGTGTGTGTGTGTGTGTGTGTGGTAATAAGTATCAACATTTTTTTAACAATTTAATTCTTTAAAATATAATACTTACATTTTCTCAAAAAGCAGTAGAGGAAAATTTCTAAAAGTTCTGATACACTCTTCCTTTCTCTTCTTTGATTTAAAACATTGTAGAGGAATACTAAGCTATTTTGGAAATGGTGGCCCATAGCAAAGGTTTAGCACAGCGGTTCTCAACCTGTGGGTTGCGACCCCTTTGGGGGTCCAACGACCCTTTCACAGGGGTCGCCTGAGACCATCGGAAAACACATATATAATTACATATTGTTTTTGTGATTAATCACTATGCTTTAATTATGTTCAATTTGTAACAATGAAATTGGGGGTCACCACAACATGAGGAACTGTATTAAAGGGTCGCGGCATTAGGAAGGTTGAGAACCACTGGTCTAGCAGTTCTTCTCAACCTGGCTGCTAGGAGCGAATTAAGCTCCAAGGCATTCACAATGAATGAGCATCTCTCCTGTACATCTAGAATGCTTCTAGCCACCTATGTGTTGGGAGACAATTCTCTGTGTGTCTCTCGTGTTTCTGCATGTTACAAACAGAGGCACTGGCTGCCTTTGTTCGGGATTATAGAGCAAACAGTCAGGGCAGATCGAGCTTGTGACTTCCCTGGAGCAAAGGGCAGGTTTACTGCCCTTCCTAAAAGATCTGGGTTTCCTAAACTCCAGGTTCCTCTCCGGTCACACTCCGTGGAGGTGTTGCCTGGCCCAAGGGCACCAGCTGAGGGGTATTGGGACAGGAAGTGACACGCCTGATAGCCACTGCTATGATCAGTGGAGTCCGCTGCCAGCATCCACGACACCACCACCGGCAATTAGGGAAGCTGGCAAGCAGAGTACAATTTCAGACCTCACAGTTCCTTACATGAACACCTTGGGAAAACAGAAAATACTGAGGCCATTTTCCTATTCTGTGGCTTAGCAGAGAATCCTGGCTAAGAAAGTTTTTGGGTTAAAGATCAAAAATGATGGATGACATAAGCATAGAAATCTCCTTACCTAGTAGAACATAAGGAAATGGTTTACTGTGTTTGTTTGTTTTTTAATATTTTTTAAATTGATTTCAGAAAGGAAGGGAAAGGGCGAGTGAGGTAGAAACATCAATGATGAGAACAATCATTATCGGCTGCCTCCTGCACATCCCCGGCATGTGTCCAAACCGGGAATCAAACTTTGACCTCCTGGTTCATAGGTCAACGCTCAACCCCTGAGGCACACCAGCTGGGCCATAATGAAATGTTTTGAGTGTCCTCTCCTACCACCTCCCAAATTTAAAACTGTTGTTTAAAATCTCCTTATTTCCTTCTTCCTGCTGCCGCTTTAACGAAGGATTTTTGATGAGTAAGACCGGCATGATCACAAGCCACCAATTTTATTTAATGATGAGCTGCTGACCAATTACAAAAAAAAAAAAACGTGCCTAAATGCTACATGTTTCCTGAAAGGCAACTTGTGCTTTGCAAAAATGGAGACAGAGTAGTCAACTCCTCCTGAAAAGCTCAGAAACCACATTCACCAAAACAAAAATAGGCGATTCCAGAGAAACAGTAATATCTGTTTGTTTGCTATCTTCCTGATTTCACACACTACATGGCAAGAATCTTTTAAAAAAAGAACGCCTCTCCACTCCACACGGGGAAGCAACGTCACCACCTTGCTTTAAGGAGAAATGCTTCCTTCTGAAAGACAGGGACAAATGGACAAGAGGGTCTCACTAAAAACACATAGAAGATCCAAACCACTAACTCAGAAACTCAGCCTTGAAAGCACTTACACTGAGAGTCCACCTGGTCTGGCCGGCGTGGCTCAGTGGTTGAGCTTCAACCTATGAGCGTCAACCTATGAACGAGGAGGTCACGGTTCGATTCCCAGTCAGAGCACATGCCCAGGCTGCGGGCTTGATCCCCAGTGGGGGGCGTGCAGGAGGCAGCCGATCAATGATTCACTCTCATCATCATCCTCTCTCTCTCTCTCTCTCTCTCTCTCTCTCTCTCTCTCTCTCTTCCCCCCTCTCCCTCCCTCCCTCTCTGAAATCAATAAAAAAAATATATATATTTAAAAAAAAATAAAAAGAAAGTCCACCAGACTATTCCCAAGGCAACAAAGTCTCTTGTGTTTGTGCAGGGCAGGGCGGCGGGGGGGGGGGGGGGGGGGGGGCGGGTTTGGGAAGATCAGCAGGGAGCGGAGGAGAGAATGCTCTTCTATAAAAAGCATCAACACAGTTGCTTTGGAAAAACAGGTCTGTATTGCAGGCCAAGACCCTATGGCTTCTGCAGTGGGGAGGAACCGCTCTCAAGCACATGAAATGTGGACAGTAGCTGCATATGCTTACACTCTGCAGAGTCTATTCTTCCGAAATGTAACAAATCGGTGCTATATGCTGCTTCTCATTCACACTGTGCCCAACAGTCTCCAATGTCAGACTCTACACTCTATGCAGGATAAAAACTTTTTGGCAGCAACAAAGCACAGACATTTCAGAAATGGGGGCAGCGGTTAGGGGCCTTAACTTTTAAAATTGGACAACAGCTGCAGAGTCACCAGGGGGCTCCTGCACCTCACAAACATTTTCTGGCAATGCACAGCCAGGTCAGGCTCTGGGCAGCAGCCTTGAGCGCTGAGCATGATTTAAAATTCAAAGGATGCAGAAGAGGGAGAATGCAAGTCAATAAATGACTGCTTATAGGAAGTGATTAAATCCCCCAAATAGCAAGATATCTGATGGCGGTTATATGATGTCAGAATCCAATCAGAAGTTTTCGCTGGAATGAAAGATTTTAAAAACTCATTTATTTGCAAGGTCTCTGAGCAGAAACTAACACATTAGTGGAATGATCTTGCATTTCAGCCTGAGAAACACACAGCATAAGTCTAGAACAGCTGTCCTGGGCAAAAGTGTTTGAAAATGTTAATAAAGACAGAAGGAAATATTGTAGATCTGTATATTATGGGAAATCTCTGTTCCAATAAGTGCCACAGTTATTCCATAAGTGCCGGAGGGGGAGAATTCCACAGCCAGCACGCCGCTGGCTCCAACTGAGCTGGCAGAGGGGACAGCAGTGAAGAGAAGCAAACAGTCATGACAAGAGAGTCACCATCACCCACGGGACTGGGCAAGGAGGCCTTCACTGCCCTGGGAGGCTTCCAAACAAACCCTGTTTGCTCATCATTCATGGTCTGGGAACTATCAGTCAGGCCCCATGCCGGGCCTTGGGGACACCCAGGGGACTGTGACATCTGCTCTCCATGAGTACCCAGGCAAGGGGGCGGAGACTGACAACTGATCCTCATAATGCAAAGTAATGTGTGCCGTGTAGAGAGGTGCCCACGGCCCTCAGAGAACAGAGGTGGAAGCATCTAGCTATCATCGGGCATCCAGGAAGGCTTTCTAGAGGAGGCGGTGTCTGCCCTGAGTTGATGCTGCCATCATCAATATCACCCAAGCTCCTGCTGGGCGCAGCTGCACAGTCCAGCACCGAGCTAGACACAACTCATACAGGAGTCCATGCATTCCTGACACACTACTATTCCACAGTACAGGTGAGAAGACAGCCTGAGAAAAGTGAGAGTGACTTACAAATCATTTTATTTCCTGGGAAAAAACCCACAAAAAAACAAATAATCTACACCAAAGGGGAAAATTACTGATATTAAGTGGACATCACCGTTTTTTTTTTTAAATTGTGTGTTCACCACCCCAAGTCAAGTCTTATTCCGTCACCACTTTAAATAAAAATAAAAAAAAATGTTTTAAAGTTGCTAAATGCAATGTAGTGGGATTCTAGATTGGATGCTGGAATAAAAGAAGGACATGAGTAAAACACCAGTGAAATCTAAATAAAGTTTGTAAGTTAATAATGTTGGACCGAGATAAATCACTTACTTTAAACAAAAGTTCTGTGGTGCCACGTAAGATGTTAATAGCGGGGAAAGCTGGGGAAGGGTTTATGGAAACACTTTTATTTATTTGGTGTTTCAAATCTGTTTTCATTTATTTTTTTGAGAGAGAAGAAGGGAGAGGGAGAGAGGGATAGAAACATCCATGAGAGAGAAACATGAACTGGCTGCCTCCTACACACCTCCTACTGGGAATCGAGCCTGCAACCGGGCATGTGCCCTGGCTGGGACTTGAACCTGGGACTTCTTGGTGCCTGGGGCAATGCCCAACCAACTCAGCTACATCGGCTGGGCTGTGGGAGCACTTTTATACTACTTTTGTGACTTTTCTGTAAATCTAAAACTATTTGAAAATACACTTTTAATTTTAATCAATAGGTTGTAAAAAGAATGACCCAAATAAGCATTTTAATGACTGAAACACTAAAGGCCTCTTGAAATGACAATCACAAGCATAAGAAAAATGTTTGGTTGGTTCAATGACAAGAAAGAATTCCTGAGGGTTTCTTTAAAAAGTCACCTGCGCTGCCCATCTGAAAAATGGCAATTCACCAGGAAACTGACTTCTAAGAAACGGGACTCTTCCAACTAGGCTTGTTCTGTTTACAGGGTAGGCTGAGGTAAAGGGCAAGGCAGTGAATACTTTAGGGCAGTGGTTCTCAACCTCCTGGCCCTTTAAATACAGTTCCTCATGTTGTGACCCAACCATAAAATTATTTTCGTTGCTACTTCATAAATGTAATGTTGCTACTGTTACGAATCGTAATGTAAATATCTGATATGCAGGACGGTCTTAGGTGACCCCTGTGAAAGGGTCGTTTGACCGCCAAAGGGGTCGTGACCCACAGGTTGAGAACCGCTTCTTTAGGGTCTGAAGGCCACACATGGCAGGTCTCAGCTCCGCCATCATTGCATCTAAAAAGCAGCCACAGACAAAATGCAAATAACTGGGTGTCTGTGTTCCAATAACACTTCAGTTATGAAAGCAGGCGGCAGTGAGCCATCGTTTGCTGACCCCTGGGTTAAAGGCAGGGATGACAGCAAATGCCCCAGCGCCCCCCTCTCCATCTCCACGGGCTTTGTGGCAGGGGGTCCCGTGTGCCCGGGGCCCACCTGCACACACCCGGGCTTCCCTGTGGAGAAGCTCTCTGCACCACTGCGCGCCTCCCGTGCAGGAGGGAGGCAGCCGATACGTCAGGCCGGCACGTAAAAGCAATAACTTGTTCACCCTTAAGAAAAAATGTCTTTTACAGGAGGCAGGTGGCCAGGGAGAAAAAGGCACCACAGGAAATGAGTCCCACATAGATAAGACAGAGCCTGTCGAAGGACACGGCCACACTGAACGCTCAGCCCTCACCCTGTGAGATGTTCAGGCTTCTGGGTGACTTTCCTCCTTAACATGAGTGGGCCCCACCAGCCAGTCAGCTTGAAACTTACAAAGGCCACTCCTAGAGCGATCGCTTCCTGGGGTTTCGCTATAAAAGAACTGCCTTAGGATCCCACCTGCCCAGCCTTTCCCTCGGAGCATCCCCTGAATTCCACCCGTCTCTTTCCAGACGATCATTGCGGAATCAGGTACGGGGCCTGAACCGAGAAGGAACCATGGCTTCATTCCAGCCAGTGTCAGGGCTTTAGAGGTCTCTGCATAACTCACAGGCATGTTCCTACCAGCTCAGCCCCCCTGTGAAAACGAGCTGCCACCCGACCTGAGGGCTGAACAGGGGTTGCAGTTGGGAAGGGCTACAGCATCACTCAGCTAAGAAAACCCTCCTGTTTCACACCAAACTGTTTGATGGGTTGCCTGTGGTGATAGAAGATGAGCCACTCACACTGTTCAGAATATGGAGCTGGTGGGGCCCCAGGGGAACCCCAGGCCTTGGTCACATAATATCCAAAGGTCCTATTCACAGGGGCTTCTACAAAGTAGATTCTGACACAGAGAGTTGGCGAGGACCCAGACTGAGTCCTCCTGGAAAACCTACAGCAACTTCTGGAAACAACACAACTTCGGGTCAACACCTAAGGCTTCTGCAGGTCTTGAGAGGTTCTGCAGGTCTCCCTGAGCTGTTAGTGAGGAGATTCTATAACGGACGAACCAGGAAGTCAGGGTAAGTGAAAATAAGAATATCAGGTTAGGTTCTCCGAGGGAAGGGAATGCCAAGCAGGTGGCTGCCCAGAGCTCCCGGGGGAGCAGGAATTGGGTTTTATTACATGTGGTTCCTTGAAACCTCACAACAGCCCAGAGGGGCGGATGTTGTTATTCCCCTTTTACAGATAATCTTGCTAAGCCTTGGTTTGCTTACAAAATTGATAGAAGGCCCCCAAGGTTTTGAGAAGCAGAATGAGGCTTCACTGATTCTAAAATCAGTGCTTTTCTAAGTCTGGACTATCTTCCAATGTGCAGGGAGCTCCAGGGCCCTGCCTGCATTTCAACCCTGAGACGGACCCAGCCAATGAAACGAAAAAGGAAAACAAAACGAGACTAATGGGAAGACAATTTTTGAGTCTGAGGCAGAAAAACAGCTACTATAAAATTCAGACGTGTCTCTTTCTTTTGGAAAATCCACTTTTCATTATGGGGCTTTAATAAACACGCTAGCTTGAAAATAAAATCTCTACATTTATTTACAGCACAGCAAAGGAAGACAGGAATTAGGCCACACATCAGTGCAAAGTACACAATAAAAATATCAAAAACACCCTAGCAAGACACAGGGGGCGTTAAGATGTGAGGGTGTCTGGCCAGAGTGGCTCAGATGGTTGAGCGTTGTCCTGGGCACCAAAAGGTTGCCGTCAGGGCACATACCTGGGTTCAGTGCCCAGTCAGGACCTTTACAGAAAGCAACTGATCAATGTTTCTCTCTCACGTGGCTCTCTCTCCCTCCGACACACACCCCTCTGCCTTCCTCTAAGCATGTCCCACATGAGGATTTAAAAAAAAAAAAAATGTGAGCATACAAGGCATAATTCCTATACGAAGTTGGAGAGAAGACTCAAAGAAATACACAGGACAAAAACTGTGCCCCAAAGAAATGAATGTAAACAGACATTTGTGGTCCATGGCCAAGTATGTGGGCCCTGAGATTAGCTTCAAGAGCTTACTGAAGCTGAAGGGAGACAACTGGCTATCGCATTACTCACAGAAGATTATGGATGCTGCCTTGCTGCCAAATATCAAATGTCCAGGTCTCCCAGCCCTGTTTCAGGGGAAGATGCCCTCGTCCCCAAATCTCAGCCAAAGGTGTTGGATGATGAATGTGCAACAACCAGATTCAAGTGTTTATTCCCCAGACGTAATTATAAACCACAGCCACATGACAACGTAGGGTCAATGCGCCCTATTCTAACTAAGGGCAGCGACCAGCTGACAGCCAGTTACCTCACTGAGTCTCAAAATTGGGGGACACCTGTAATTTGAACAATCTTCCCATTAAGCAACCAATTTCAATCCCAACAGTAAAACAAGTCACTGTGAGAGACATCCAACTCCACCTCTGTCCCTTACAAGTCCTGTGGCTCAGGGCAACTTCCCTACCCTTCTCTGAGCCTCTGTTTCCCTCTCCAAAAATGAAGGTATGTCTATGGGGATTAAAATAAAATGTCATTTATAGAGCAGGTAAAACAGAGTCTGTTGACCACCAATAATTAAAGTTCCATGGTTTCTGAGAAACACAAGAGGGCAACCTATCGAACCAAGCCATCTCTGCAGCCACTGACCACCAGCACTGCTGAAGCAAAATTTCTCCCGCTGTAGGCCCCAGCCCTGCCACAGAAAGTCCAAAAAGAGCTAACTTCTGTGTAGAATTTACAAAGCTACTGTAGGCTCACAGCAAGGTGCTACACTTCTCCTGCTCTTTGGCCCGATTCCTTCTTACATTGGGCTATCTTAGACTTTAAACTTTCTGAAGCCACCCAGGGACCTTACTGCTCACTTAGATATGGGAGAAGGAACTGGCTTCCACGTCATTCTTCACAGCACCCAGCACCCGAGAACACACCCTTCCAATGCAGGCACGAGCTCTACCAGAGATCTCAATGTACCCCACCTTCTGTAACCAGGGGCCAGTCTGCAGGTGAGTAGAGCAAAGGTGCTAACCTTACTAGGATGGGTCCTCCCTATTGGCCAAAAAAATGCTAGGACAGGGCAGTTCATTCCTTTAGGTTAACGATCACCCTTGCCTGATCTCTTTTTAAATCTGCATAGCTTTCATCCCCTTGTTACAAAAGCAACATAGGTTCATTTTAGTCAAATTAGTAATAAAGCAGATGTACAAAAAAAAAATTAAAAGTTTTAAAATATAAACTCCCTATTTGTTCTTCAAACAATAATCATAATAAAAGAGGTAAAAATATAGGCCACCAACTTACAGGGTGAACTGACTGCCCCTGGCAAAAGGGTTGGAGCAGCAAAGTGGAGGAGGGATGGGCTGAGACACCCTCCCTGAAGTGGGGGAGGGGAGGGAAAAGGGAAAGAAACAAAAACAAGGTGAACACAACGTTTGCCTATCACTGCTGCCACCTTAAAATTTCTATCTGTGAGGCAGATTTCACAGATATGTTAAAAAAATATTTAAGATGATTTTTTTCTGAACTTTAAACAAATCATTCATGGCTTGTAGAATACTAAGCCACAAATCAAGTGTAAGGGGCACTTTGATATTTCCCGGGAAAATCCATCCACTTCCTAAAAAGCAATCGTGGAAGCAACATCAAGTGATGGGAAATGCCAAGTCACTGTCTATGGGAAAGCTCTGTGTTTGCCCAGCCTAAAGGAAGCAGGTTATTTCCTGCACACACAGTCCAGGGGTGACAGGTACCGGCTGTCAAGGAGGATGGGATTTTAAGCAACTAACATCAAGTCTGGGTGGACAGACATCTCTGCCTCGAAGCAGATCAGGGCACCCCCGGGAGAGATGCGTCAGGAATACCTGGACATTCCGGATAAACTAGGCCAAGCCTCTCATCCAGGGAGAGAGGAGTCCTCCACCCTCCTGGCCTCCCAGAGCACCCACATCTCCAGCAACTAAGAGCTTCCCAAGATGCTGCCATCCAAGCATGGGAGCTGCCTGCAGAAAAGGCGGTCTTGCTTCTCTTGGGAACTCTGTGGAGGCAGCTGAAAGCAATGCCGGAAGTTACTTAAAGGAGATTTGCTTCTGTGGCAGGGAACTTAACAGGATTACTTGTCAAGGACCTGCCCCTTCACTTACAATGGAAGAAAACCTGTTCAGAGGGAACTACTTCATTGGGGGAAAAATGACCTGGGAACATTTGAAATACCTTGACCTATGATGTAATGTCCTCCAAGGAGACTGAGCCAGCGATTCTTCACTGGCCATGAAGTCACCTATCACCTCGCTGAGTGTACAGGTAAGTAATAGCTCCAGATTGATTGACTGCAATGAATAACACCCGCAAGTCATAACCATCAGCAGAACCCAAGAAATCCAATTCTGCTGCACTGTCTTCTACCTGTCAGAGGCCACAGCTGTGTTTATACACAGCCTATACCTCAGCTTCTCGGCTGCTGTAGGTTTCCTCTGCCAACTGGCTCTCCGGTGGCTGGGGTCACGGTGTTTCTGTGCAACAGAGCTACCGGGTCCCAGGTGTGATCACAAACATTTTGGACTCCACTTTTCATGACCTGAGATAAGGCAAGTGTACATTTTGGAACAGAGCATCACACCAGGCAGCCCAGGCACTGCCTCCTTTTTAAGCCCTGAGCAGGGTTTTAATGCCCCCACAGCAACATTGGGTTTATTAAAAGGGATCTTAATCGGCATTTACTCAGATCCAACTATATTTCATATTGTACGGTGGTATGCAGAGATAATGGATTTAAAAAAGACCATTACACACTCAATGAAAACTAAATTTACAAAAGCTAAGGAAAACAAAGAAAAATGTTATAAAGAGAAAATGGTGAGATTAATACTGGGTAATTTCTAGAGGAGTTTTGATGTTTAGAAAAAAGGAATATGGATCAAAAACCAAACATAGTTGCCTAAGAGACATTCAGTGATATGCAGAAAGAAATGAGATTTCCAAAAGAAAAGTTTTATTCAATAATACATCATAATTAAGATGGGATATAAAATGTGTTTTGATAACTACATCAATATCACTAAAATGTTCAGAGTATAAGCCCCAGTTTCTATCACTAAGAACTTTACAATCTTTCTTGGCATGAGGGAAAGATTAGAGAGTGCTATGGACTGAATGTTTGTGTGCCCCCCGCCCCCCCCAAAAAAAAAAAACAAGACTTCTAGATTGAAACCTTACCCCCTACCGTGAGATGGTGAGGAGACAGGGCCTTTGGGGAGGTGATCAGGATTAGATGAGGTCATGAGAGTGGAACTCTCACGAGTGATATTAGTGTCCTTTAAGAGTCGTGCAGCCAGCAGTCTGTGGAAGAGGGCTCTCACCAGAACCTGGCAACCCACCCTCCACAGCTGCGGGAAATAAATTTCTGTTGTTTACAAGCCACTCAATCAAAGTATTTTTGCTATAGCAGCCAGAATTGACTAAAATAGATAGGCAGGCAGGCAGAATGAGATTTGATATAGATATACAGGTACACACACACACACACACACACACGTAACTATCAAATAACACTAAAAGGTAAATATTAACTCACACTAGAAGGAATATTTTCCTATTGTCAAGTATCGGGTGTAGACAGATAAAAGTAGTATTTAGAATCTTCCTGTAGACAAGAGGGCTAGAGAAAGCTTCCTGAAGGTGAAAACAAAATTAGACCCTGAAGATCGGTCAGATTTGTCTTGAGCAAAAAAGGAAGGGAGACTGCAGAGAGAATCAAAGTATGTGTGACGCACACAAGGGCCACTGGAGGAGTAAGTTAGAAATGCAGTTTCAGGCTCCCCCTCAAACCTAAGCATCACCCGGGGGTGGGGCCCAGCAGTGTGGGCTTAACAAGGCCTCAATGGGGTCCTGACATGAGCTCAAGTTCAAGTCACGCCCATAACTTCATGATAAATCTGGACCGCAATATGCTTTCAAGTAAATCCTTTAGGAAATATACAAACAGACTGGTGGTTGCCTGGGGGTGGGGGGGCTGGGTGAGAAAGGTGAAGGGATTGAGAAGTACAGATTGGTAGTTACACAACAGTCCCAGGGATGGAAAGTACAGCATAGGGAATACAGTCAATAACATTGTAATAACTCTGTATGGTGCCTGGTGGGTACTGGAAATATCAGGGGGATCACTACGTAAAATATATGATTGTTTAGCACTATGCTGTACACCTGGAACTATTATAAAATAATACTGACTTTCAACTGTAATTTAAATAGAGATAGACAAGAAACACTCTATAAATTTAAGAGAAATATGCGTCTATTCTATCTAATGCACAGAAAAATTCAAGTTCTTGATTCCAGACTTCCTTCAACTTCTATTTTCCGCTCTTCCTTTTTGGCCTCTGTGTTGGAGTGCTTTCCATGACATTTTAAAATTGGTGTGAATGGGAAGCTGGGGAATTCACTCCTCATTTGATTTATGACCAAAAATATCAAGCTCTTCATGTTTCAGGCATGGACATGCTGTGAATTGAGCACTGGCTTTACTGTGGCTCCTGTCCCTTTTCTACAGAATCACGATGGAAGAAGGATGCCTGACTAAACTGTACTCCACTGACTGTGGCAAACGCTCACTGAAAGGAATAATTAAGAGATCTGGTTTTTGCTTTAAACCCACACACGTGCAACGAATTCCACCTGGGAGTGCTCAGGATTACAGATTCCAGGTTCCTATGTACCCACTGTCACTGTTGCTAGGATTACTAAAGAGAAAAGAATATATTCATTAAGGAAAAATGACAGTAAAATGACAAGCAGGTTTGAGTAACATCTAATTTAAATCCACAACACACAGTCTTCAGCATGCATAGATGACGATTTTGGAGGGGATTTCATCTGGAGTCTGTGATTCCTACTTCGAGTTTCACTTTGCTTTTCGGTTAGATTTTTCAAAGTCTTCAGATGACCCCAAACTTGAGCATAACAAGTTTCTCCAGTCCCTTTTAATACATAATAAGTTCCTAATGATTTCACATGAATCCAGTAGTAACTATTAAAAGCCATGTAATGTGACGCACACTTTCCAATTCCATTTTAAGTCCCAAGAATGCCCGCCTAGGGTTGAATGACATCATTATCTATGGGTTATCTTAAGCAACCTTTATTATTTATTAATTTATTTTTTTTATCCTTACTCGAGGACATGTTCACTGATTCAAGAGAGAGACGGGGGTGGAGGATGGGGGTGAGAAAGAAACAATGATGTGAGAGAGAAACATCGAATGGCTGCCTCCCAACTGGGGACTGAACCTGAAACGTAGGTATGCGCCCTGACCAAGAATCCAACCAGAAACCTTCCGGTAAATGGGATGATGCTCCAATGAGCTGAGCCACCAGCCATGGCTAAAAGTTTTTTTTAGCTTTAAACACAGGATACCCAAATACTCTCAGTCTGAATTATAAAATGAATTTTGGGTGCAATTTGATTGAATACTCAAGTAAGGAATGGAATTATTAGTGGAGTTCTCTTTTTTATCTTTCTGAGCATTTGTTTGAAATTTGATGCTCTTTTGATGACCCTCCACGCCAGCAATCCTCATTCACTCCACAGCCTGGTAAGCACAAAAAGACAGACATTTATGTAGTCAAACCAGGTCCATGGAATTGTGTTTGTATTGGTGTTGGTTGTCCTAATATCCCTAAGCTGACCTGTACATGTTTGGCATGAAACCAAACTGAGAAGATAAAATCAAATATTCCATCCATCAAATGTCAATTATGCAGGGTACCATGAAGTAAATAGAGCAGAATGCTAGCTATAAAGCCCTCAAAAATCCACACAACTAAAATATCCTTCTACCAATAGCTTCAACAGTCTATCAATCACAATGCACGCATTCTCATATCTGCACAAGTTTGCATAACCAGTGGGAACGCATCCCGAGGAGGACAATAACAAAGCTCCTTAGTGCAACCCAAAACTGGCATGAGCTGAACTTGAAACAGACGGGAAACAGCACCCATCCACCCCTTCTATACCCACCCCTTCCATACCCACCCCTTCCATACCCACCCCTTCCATGCCCACCCCTTCCATGCCCACCCCTTCCATACCTGAAACACAGACACTGCTCAGGAAAGGCCTTTTGTAGGGACCTTTCTCCCTTTGGCAGCCCCGCTGACTAGAGAACAAAGGTTCTCAGATCTAACAGCTTCAGTACCCACTGGCCATGAAAGCTTCTAAACAAGTCGCACCAAAAGGTCAAAGAGGGAAAAAAGGGGGCCTATGTAATACTTTCAACAATAAAGATTATTTTAAAAAAAGTCACAGCAAAGAAGCACAGTGAAACTTACGCCGCGGATGCCCAGTCTCCGTCAGCGACAAGGTGGTTTTTGTCTGGTCCAGGAAGCCCCTGGACAGTGGCAGTCGTGGGAGATGGGGAGGAAAGTGAGTCCAGACTGCTGGTGGGGGTGTCCTCCTTCGAAGGGTTGGGGCTGTCACCTGTGCAGGAGAAAAATAAGGCATCAACTTTCAAACGAATACTCAGGGGGGGGAAAAAACAACTCCACAAATAATTATACCACAGCACCTGATTAGTCAATCAAATTATATCCAAAATTACATTTACAAAGCAGCTTGAGAGTGATGGGTGTCCTGACTTTAAAGATTTTGTTGTCTGCTTTTTCAATCAAAGATGCTTAAAATGCGTCATAGATCATACACAGTGAGGAGTGTTTTCCCCAGGAGAAAACACAATGATCAAAATCAGATCAAACGGAAGATGAAAGCCTCAGTAGCGGCCGCAATGACTTCCTAATCTCTGAGGAGCACTGTTATAAATTACAAGGGTAACCTCAGCGAGTCAGGCAGCACACTGGCCCTCCGAGGCCCAACCTCTCACTTCCTAGTCACCTGACAGTTCTTCTTAAATATATGTTTTTATTGATTTTTCAGAGTTAGGAAGGGAGAAAGAAGCATATGTGTGAGAGAGAAACAGCAATTAGCTGCCTCCAGTTTACACCCCAACCAGGAACCAAACCGGCAACGTGGGCACATACCCTGACCGGGAATTGAACCGGCAACCTTTTGGTGCACAGGTCATCTCTCAACTGAGCCACACTGGCCAGGGCACCTGATGGTTCTTTAAGTCATTGCCAGTCACCACGTAGCACTTAATAAATTAAAAGATTCTAAAGGGACCTTGTCTTCTGAGCTGGATTACAATTTAATAGCCCAACTTATTAAAATTCCAGACACAGAGAAATTCCATTTCCCTGTGAACATTAGGGAGGATGTGACACAAGAATCGAGCCCAAGCAGTTACTCCAGAAGATGACATCAAACCAAAACTAAAGAGCATTTCAAAAATGGGTTGCATGATTCATTCATTCACAGAGGACCATTTTATGGAATACGGTTAGCATCATTTGTACACATTATGGTAGAAAACACAGAAGATGGAAAAGAGAGGCCCCCCAAGAGCAGTGGTTTCCCTCAACTGGTCTTCTTGCTGTCACAGTATCCCAGCTACTACAGACACACCTGAACAGTACCCATCAGGGCTTGAAAACCCCTCAGCCAGACTGACACTCCCCTAAATATTAACTATTCCACTGCCTCGTAGAGGCAGCAATGTTCTATTAAGATGGCCCAGGTTTGGCATTTGTTTTATAGGTGATGGGTCTCAATAGCTGGCCAACAAAGTGCACCATGGAAGCAGGTAAGACATAAGGTGGAAGCCCACACCATCAGGCACAAAGAGCTTCTAGCCAATCAAACCTTACATTTCTCCTCAGCCCGAAATCCTCGAAACGGAGCATGCAGGAATGCCAGGAGCAGCAAGGAACTTGCTCTCAGAAAGCCATCTCAGACAGCTTTCACATCTACGAACAGGAAAGCACATGAGAAATGCTGGGCTCTGATGAAGCTAGATCCCAAGATGCTAATCTTGAAAATTGACTGTATGAAATCATTCTTATTTAACTCTGACCCAGCTTGCAACTAAGGCTAAGGGAGAGAACCTTAGAAATGGAAACCTAGAAAAGCTGAATTCAGGGAAGTAGATGATGAAGGGACATCGAGCTCATTTGCAGAAAAGAGCTGGACGGGCTTGAGCTATCCAGGCACCAGGGAAGAAGTAGCCTGCGTTTCCTAGTGGGCTGTATCCCGGAACAAAAAATAAATCAAAAGGAAGTCATAGTGGCCTATCATTGGGTTTAAACTTGGCCCTTCTGGGGCTGAATGACTCTAATTAGCTAAATGCATTTGTAGTGGGGGGCTTTAGAGCTGATGGTAAAAGATGGAAGGAGGGATTCTTTATGGGGAGTTATGGGAAGATACCTGGATGATCCTGTGAAGAAGGCTCTGGGAAGGAAGAGTTTTCTGAACCTTTTCTTTCATGAGTGTGCTGTCGGGGAAGGTGCAAGATGTGGTGGGGCATGAGATGACCTGATGTCTGTGATCCGGTCTTCTCCCTGGTCTGTGTCGCCCCATAAAGCCTCACTCTGTCCCCATTCACAAATGTGCAACATAGTCTATGGCATGATTCCTCATTCAGTGAAGTCACCTTTCTACGGCCCTTCACTACAAAAGTGTTTAGCTAATCAGAGTCATTCAGCCCCACATGGAGGGGCCAAGTTCAAGACAAAAGAACTGAAACCCAGTGTAGACACTATGACTTCCTTTTGACTTATTTTTGTCCTGGGACCCCCCCCCCTGCCCCCCCACAACACAGGCTACTTCTTCCCTTGTGCCTGAATAGCTCAAGTCCACCTCGCTCTTCTCTGCAAATGAGCCCACGAATAAGGGCCTTGACTGTCAGGCCGCTCCCCACTGTTCCTCATTCATCATGAGTAAGGGCTGTCTTCAAAATTAAGAACATTTCGAACAGAAGCCCAGCATGGGGCCTGAAGTAAACTCCTGAACATTTACCTGCACAACAGCTCCCACTTCAGGGCCTGACTAGAAGTAGCAAAATAGGTTCAGCTCTGAAGCAGACAGGATAACCTTCACATGAGTCAGACGCACACAGCTTGCTGGCTCCGGAGGCTGGATGCCAGCCCTCAGCTCTCTGGGCCCCATTCCCTGACTGCAGGGCATGACAGAGCAAAAGCAGCAAACAAGGGCCTGAGACCAGCTTACGCCCTGATTCACTCCCACAGGGAGAAACCTGTCAATGAGAAGCAACTGTGGGGAACTGGAAGGCCAGGGTCTAATATTACTTTCAAAAGACACCTGAACTGTGTTTACAACCAGATACCCCAGCTCATCCACATTGCCTCCAACCCTCTCCCCAAGCCAACTGACACAGCATAAATTGTCATTCAACATATTGCATCCCATCCTATTAGAATTTCTGTCTTCCTTCCTGCCATACAGTGGCGATCTGAACCCTCAGGTGAAAACAATACTGGTAGAAGGGAATATGTTTACACAAACTGATACCTCACCCTACTTTCCGTGGGCAACAAAGGGCACAAAATTCCTTTCGCCTTCACTATTCAGGAATAAGCTTATTTACCTGAGAATCGTGGAACTCAAGGGAACACCAACACCAAGCACATCAACAGTAAATACCCATGCGCATGTCTGAAACTTTAGTTCCCCAAAACCAAATCACTACTTTTTACCTTGTATGAAAAGAATACGATTTAAAAAACAAATTCTATGTTCAATGATTTCTGGAATGAAGGTTTTAACTGCTAGGAAACTAACGTGTACTTGAGAATTAAAGTCAGATACTTTCATCACTTTTCACATTTCACTTGAGTGTCACGCAACTTCTTAGGTGTTGCACTTTAACAGGCTTCTATGGACAGAGTAGTCACCTGTGAGCAGCAAAGTTGTTCCAAGTAAGTGAACACAAATGGTGCTGATCGGCTTTCCTTATGAACAGACTCCAAGGTAAGAAACTCACTAGCAGCAGAACTACCACTGTCTAGAAGAGAAAATAACCCTCATAACATCCAGCTTAATTCCCACCATCTCCACCAAGCGCCTGCACACCACCTTCCCTGCCTCTTCTCTCCTTTCTTACAACTGTAAGTAGAAATCAAGTTCGCATCTCACTGTCATCTAATAGTTTCCTGACCTGGTTTTAAATCCCCATTTCTATTATGCATTTTTTGAGGATGGAAACCATGTCTCAATCTTGGTAATCCTCGAAGAACACACTGCAGAACCAAACAAATCACAAGTCTTCAGAAAATAGCAACAGGGGACTCACGTTCACGCAAAATATCATGAACACAGAAAGCCAATGCCCGTAGAAATTAAGAAGTGAAAATTATCTACAAACCTCAAAGAAATGATACAAAATCTGCACCCAGCTGCCAATTATCATCCTCTCCCCGTTCAAGCCACACATGGAGCGGGCCTAAGCCATTAGTTGGACATCCCCCGAGGGGTCCTGGATTGTGAGAGGGTGCAGGCTGGGCTGAGGGACACCCCCCCTGCAAGTGCACAAATTTTTGTGTACCAGGCCTCTAGTATCAAATTTAAAAAAGAAAACCTGAAAGAGCAGATCACATAAAAAAAAACACACACACACCAAAAAAAACACCAGTCTGACATCAGAGTTCTTAATAGAATCAATGAATGCACAATGTTGAAATAATATATTTAACGTATCAAAAAAATTTGAACATAGAATTATATATTTAATCTCACATTCAGATGTGAGGCCATAAAAAAATTATTACACATAAAATACCCAAGTTTGCACACAAATAACTATATTGATAACACACAAAGAAAAGTAATATGAGATGTTCAACAAACTTGATAATGTCTATTGTTGTCTTTTTTTAAAACTCTAGGGCAAAAGAAAAGGTAAAAACACAACCAAAATTATCCAAAACCCAAATTCTGGAAAATATCAACATGATGGGGTGGACAGCCCAGAAAGAGATGACAGTGGAGAGAGAAATATAAATTATTTAATTTAAGAAATCAACAGATAAATGAGATTATAAATCCCCAAATAAGGGAAAATTTAGAAACAAAACAGAACATATGTCATTGGAAATAGCAGAATAACATTTGCTTTTTTGAAGAGAAAGCAGGAAAGAAAAAATCATGTATCAAAATTCATTAAATAAACATAAAATGACAGAAATCCAAACATAATAGTAATTGCAATATATATAAATGGATTTAACTCACCAATTAAAAAAGCAGTGACTCTCCAAATGTATATTTTAAATCCAACAATATGTTACTACAAGAAACATGCTTAAAACAAAACAAAGATAGAACAAAAAATAAAAGATAGAAATACCAGGCAAATGTGACCCAAAGAAAGACAATAATCTTAAATAATCTGCATGAGAGACAGAGTCATTTTATATTGATAAAAAGACAAGATGATCAAACAAGAAAGAAAGCACCTAAATGATACAGCCTCAAGGAACAAATAGAACTATGAGGAGAAACAGAAAATTCAACAATTGTAATTGGAAATTTTAACACACTCCTCTCCGATACTGCTATCAGCTAGGAAAAAAATACAAGGTCTCTGTAATCAAAAATACAAAGCTGATCCACTTTTCACACATACCATATACCTAACACATCGAATATTTATGAAGGAAGACTAAAGTCTTAAGGAATTCCAAAGAATAAATATCATGCATACCAGACAAAACATTCTCATGCCAAAATTGCAAGTATTTAAAACCTAAATACTTAGATGTTACATTTTCCATATGCTGATAAACTAAGTGTGGTTAATTAGAGAATCACAATAAAAATTAAGAAAAAATCTATAACTCAGGACAATAAAAACATTTCTATCAAAATTGTGAAGCACAGCAAAATAATACCAGAGAATTTTATAGCTTGAAAAGAAAACAGAAAGGGTTCATAATATTTTTATGCTGCATTTAAATAGGCAAAGTTCCTACATAATAATAATCAAATAAGAGTCACCATAACTGTTTAGGCACTGAAATTTAATTCAGTCAGGGTGAATTCTCAATAAAATTTACTAAAATATATTTGATGTCTTTTTTATTTTAGTTTATTTATTCAACAGGGATTACTTGAATACTATAAATAATTATACACAGGCTATTCCATAAAGTAAAAAGCTAATACTCATAGCTATTATTTTTACTAGAGCTGTGGTCGGCAAACCGCGGTTCGCGAGCCACACGCGGCTCTTTAGCCCCTTCAGTGTGGCTCTTCCACAAAATACCACGTGCGGGCGCGCACGTACAGTGCAATTGAAACTTCGTAGCCCATGTGCAGAAGTCAGTATTTTGTGGAAGAGCCACACTGCAGGGGCCAAAGAGCCACATGTGGCTCGTGAGCCTCGGTTTGCCGACCACTGTACGAGAGGCCCGATGCACGAACTTCTGCAAGGAGCTCGGCCCTTGCAGCCCCAGCTTCGTCCGAAGGTCGTCCAGAAGGTCATCCAGACGGTCGTTCTGCTGTTCGGTCTAATTAGCATATTAGCTCTTTATTATATAGGATTATCTGCTGATATGTAAGACTTTCTCCCAAATCACAGTGGACATTGATGAGAAAATGTGGTTTAATGTATAAAAACTCACCCTAAGTACAGAGTAATAAATCACAAAACTAAACATAATCTACTTTACTTTTGAGAGTAGCTTCAACTAAAATCAGGTGGGCTTTGCCCAGCTGGCATGGCTTAGTGGCTGAGCATTGACCTATGAACCAGGAGGTCATGGTTTGATTTCTAGTAACGGCACATGCCTGGGTTGTGGGTTCGACCCCCCAGTGTGGGACATGCAGGAGACAGCCGATTCTCTCTCATCACTGATGTTTCTATCTCTCTCTCCCTCTCCATTCCTCTCTGAAATCAATACAAATATATTAAATAAACAAATAAATAAGTCGATAGATAAATAAAATTTAAAAATCAGATGAGCTCTTGGCAGCAGGGGGTGTTCAGTGCTGCTCTAACTTCACCCCATGCCCCTCTCCTCTTGTGCCTGGACTCGTGCTCCTGTCATTCTGTGTTTTCCATCTTTTAAATGGGGCTGACCAATAATCAGCAAGGATGTCTTGCTTAGAGTAGCTCAACTTCTCCTTTGCCCAAATGGTGTGCCTGCTCTGATGATGCTCTCTCTACCGGAGGGAAGGATATCCTTAAAGACAAGCATTCTCTGGGTAAAAGTCGAAGTAGCATAGAGACTAACAGATCTGGGAACGAAGCGGAAAGAGGTTTAAAACTGGGAGAAAATTATGAAATGCTGCAGTAGGAGCAGTTTTATTTGTTTGTTTTGCTGGCTTATATAAGCCTATTCAAAACATAACCTCTGAACTAAGCAGGAAACATTCATGCTGCCCTAGTTTCCAGCACCATGTGGCAGATGTTATGACATCAATAAAATCTCCTTCAAACCATAGTGGTCTTTCCTCCAAATGTTGCCTAGGACATAGGGTGTACTAAAAAGGGGAGGGGTGTCTGGGATCAAGAACAACACTCCAAAATTCATGTCATAGATACTCTGACTTACTTTGCTATAATAAAGTCTGAGTGGCTATATTTTACCATGTCAAAACTGGTTCCTGATGCTGCACTGACAAGTGCAAATTAGAATGAGCCAACACTCATTTCTCCTCCCCTCACCTCAAAATGCTGTTGAACTTGACATTGTAAATAAAACTGAATGCTGAACAGCCAATGTGGAAGTGATCTGTAAAAATAAAGCTAACTCTATCTAGAAGCTAGTGAGAAGCTCCAGATATATGAAACAGTAGCAAGAAAACATGTCTCCACCCATTTCCTTTTTTTCTTGTTTTTTTGTTAATCCTTACCCGAGGATATTTTTCCATTGTTTTGTTTTTGTTTTTTTAGAGAGAGTGGAAGGGAGGAGGATAGACAGAGAGAGACACATTGATGTGAGGGAGACACATTGATTAGTTGCCTCCTGCACCCCCAACCAGAATCAAACCCAGGACCCTTTAGTCTGCAGGCCTGTGCTCTATCCACTGAGCAAACCAGCTAGGACTCTGCTGATTTTCATAAAGTCAACATGATAGATAGGATGGGACCAAAAATGGAATCTAAAGGCTGATGGAGATCAAAGGCTATAGCTATTCATTCTTCAATGATCAGTGCATGGGAAGAGTAGCATGCACGAAGTAAGGCTGTTCCCCGGAATATGGTTAATAAAGGTCAAATTGGGTTGCCTGAGTCATGAGAACTAAGACATCATAGAACTGTCAGACCAGATCAGAACAACTCATCTTTTAACAAGGAATTCCACTTTTACCAAGGACACCCAAGGACACTCTAGTTGTACATGGCCTCACCCTCCCAACCCAAGTCTGCCTGCTTTCCTATTACGGGTGAAACTGTTGTGGACAGGGAAACATCCAAGCGTTCCACCTCTGATAAAGGAGCTTGGCTTCCAGCGCAGCTTGCCACTCACTACTGCTCCAAAGGGAGGATCACAGTTGCGTCTGGTATGTTGTTTTGCATCTTGTCCTTGGCACAGGCATCCCATAATTATTGACTTACAGACAGGGGGGTGGCCAGATGCCAACTTTCCTGCAAGGCTGAGGAAAAGGGGGAATGGCCACACCCAAACCCCACAGAAGACAGCCTGTCTTGCCTAGCTGGATTATCTCGGAGGGCTGCATCCAAGTAGGCCGCTCCTTGGATACGGAAGAAAGGTGAACAGACTTGTTTCTTCACAGCCTACTCTCGTGCTTGGCTGGGCCAGAACCTCGTGGAGTTCATGACCTTCTCTGACTGAAGCTGTGATGTGCATGCAGAATGGCTGGTGCACAGCAGAGCAGCCTTTGAGCAGCAGGCCTGACAAAAGGCATGACCAGATCCAAAGCCCAAGAGAAACCCAACCAGCCAAAGAAAATCTAGCCCTCCCTCCACATCTCTCTATATGCAGTCGACTTGAACTCAAATGGCCAGGTAATGGCAATACTTGCTTTAAGAGGCACTATCACCCTGGCAGGTATGCTCAATGGTTAGGGCATCAGCCCACATACCGAAAGGTCCAGATTTTATTCCCTGTCAAGGGCACCTGGGTTTCAGGTTTGCTCCTCAACCCTGGTCGGGGCACCTGTGGGACACAACCAGTTGATATGGCTCTCTCACATCGATGTCTCGATCTCTCCATGTCTCCATCTCTCTCTCCCTCCCTCCCTCTCTCCCTGGCCCTTCCTCCCTCCATTCCACTCTCTCTGAAAAAGCAATGGAAAAAATATCCTCAGGTGAGGATTAACAAAAAAAGAAGAAGAGGAGGAGGAGAAGGAGGAGGAGGAGGAGGAGGAGGAGGAGGAGGAGGAGGAGGAGGCAGCACTATCCATGGTGGCATTAAACAGATGATGGTATTAAACAGGTAAGATCTATAGAAGAAAAAAAAAAAGTCCTAAGTAAGACAAAAATTAAAGTTGATATATTTTTAGGCCAAAAAACTATTCTTATCCTTCTCAAAACATAGCACAGAAGATTTACATCATAGTATATTGTACATTAGTTTCCCTTAAATGAAGAAGTATGCATGGAAGGGGAAGGGGGAAGGCGGGGGAGGTGGGGAGAGAAGAGAAGTTAGTTCCTTCCTTAAACTAATTAGAATAATAAAGATAGGTTAGGGAACTCAAAGTTTGACTTGAAAAGTGAGCTTTTGAATTGCTAATGTAATTGGGTACCTCTCTTTAAAGGGCAAACCCAGCACTACCACTCAAAGGGAATTCTTTACTTCCATAAGAACAGTAGGTGGTAAATGATGACTGTTAAAAAAACAAAACACAGTCTAGATTCTTTGATCAGAAAATCATCCCTAAGTTTTACATTAGGGAGAGGGGCAGGGGGTACGAGAAATTATCCTGCCAACTGCCCATTAAGGAAAGAAAGCTAATTGTGTTTCTCAGCAGTGGGAGGTGCATGAGAGACAGGTTATAATTGCCGAGTGGAAGGAAAGGTTCCTAAAGTCCCACTTAGCCCCATTCTCAGTTCCACTGCAAGTGAAAGCTATATCGTGCTGGGTGGGGGGCAAGATGTCCCAGTTCCTCTCATTCCATTTTGCCCTCCTCAAACAAGACAATCATCAGGAAACTAAGTAACAGGCAGATCCATGACAGGCAGTGGCTAGATGAGACTAATTGAATCAGATAATACAATTTCTCCAGCTGAAATCACAACTGAAAAGGGAAATCTGACTCTCCGTGGAACCTCTCACCTCAATCACAAAAGCACAAAAACAAAACTACATATAGATACGTATCCCCCTCCCGCCAAAATAAAACTGAGTGAGAGAAAAGGCAACTCCTGAACTAGAAATTAACATGTCTCATTAAGACATGAAAAGATGTAATGATTTGCCATAAAATGATACTGCAGATTTTTTTTCTATTGTCCAAAGGTTTAAAAAATTAAGCATAATGCTAGCCCCCAAAAGCTATTGCAGCGGTTCTCAACCTGTGGGTTGCGACCCCTTTGTGGGTCAAATGACCCTATCACAGGGGTCGCCTAAGACCATGGGAAAACACATATATAATCACATATTGTTTTGTGATTAATCACTATGCTTTAATAATGTTCAATTTGTAACAATGAAATTGGGGTTCACCACAACATGAGGAACTGTATTAAAGGGTCGCGGCATTAGGAAGGTTGAGTGAACCACTGAGCTATTGGATAGCTAAGATATGCCAAAAGTGTACTCTAGAAAGAGCTGAGGAGGGCATTAGCTGCATTATAATCACATGGCATAAAAACAGATTCTGTCAGAACCTCAGAGCAGCAGCTAACAGGCTTAGGTTACAACTCCAAGAACCACCTCTACTTCTTGGGAAGGTTGACTGAAGTCTGTAGCAATTCAATTACAAGATGAATAAGACAGGTTCGGTTGCAATGTCAACAGAAGTCAAAGCAAATTGCTCTCCTCTATAAAGCAGAGAGCATTTTTATATCGTAATCCCAGACCAGAGGCATTATTTACAGACTGAGACTTCTGCCCACATAAAGAAACAAAAGATATAACAACCATGTATTATTATGCTTAGGAAACAAAAAGTTAATCAGATACCATCTTCCATAAACTTCTGAGGGAAGCTGACACTGTGACAGCCCAGGAGATTTAGGACAAGTGCTGGGAACAGACTCCAGCCCAGGGAGACGATGAAGGCTACTGGACTCCTAGCCATTTACCTATCCTCCTCCCCACTATTCTTCTCACATAAAAATGTTAATTACTGCCCGGCCAGTGTGGCTCAGTGGCTGAACATTGACCTATGAACCAGGAGATCATGGATGATTCCTGGTCAGGGCACATGCCTGGGTTGCAGGCTCAATCCCCAGTGTGGGGTGTGCAAGAGGCAGTCGATCAATGATTCTCTCTCATCATTGATGTTTCTATCTCTCCCTCTCCCTTCCTCTCTGAAAGCAAGAAAAATACATTTTAAGAAAAGAATGCTAAATACTATCAATTCTCAGATTAAGACACTAGTGACCAATGAACCTATTTATTACACTGGACAGAAACCGAAAGACCCAGTTTCATTTTCTATGAAAGTGTATGTTTAAGCCCTCTGCTTCATACATCAGGCCCTCAGGAAAATAGAAGCTAAAATTCTGGAGGATTTACTACCTGGATGGTGTATAGCCATTAACACATTTGTTCTTGGCAAAAAAACACATAAAATTTTATTGCCCCAAACTCATGAGGCGTAGAGGAGAATTTGTCGAGATCATAAAAGACAGCAAGAAGTGACAGAGATTTAAATCCAGGTTAGTCTGAATCCAAACTTAACCACAAATAATTCTACCATTCAATAAAATCCTTCGCTGCCTAAGTACTTCCAGTGATAGAGGTTCCCCAAAATGCTAGGACAACGTGATTCTGAGAGAGCAGCCCAGGTAGAAGGCGAAAGACATACTGCTCAAACAGGAAATCGCTAAGCAGCAAGCGCTACCCTTTCTCAACGTGGCGTCAATAGAGTCTTTTCATGTCAACTCATGCAAGAGGGACTCCATACCCTTCTTACTAGGGCTCTGCTTTAATTCGTTCCACTTGGAATTGACCACGCTGAGATAACATCTTCTCCAAGATTTCTGCTCATCTTCCTGGCTACCAAAGAGAATGTTTCAAATCAGTCACTCTTGACAGCCTTTAAAAATTCTATTTCGTTCAGGATAAACAATACTTCGGTTGGTTTGAAAAGATGTTTCTTAGACAGCCTGGCTACCTCCTACGCCTTAAGAGTTTCAAAGAGGACTATAAAGAGAGTGACAGCTGCCTGCATTCAGAACTAGAAATTAAAATACAAGCTATTAGAAGTGAAGAAAAAAACCCACACTGCAGGGAGACAAGCTTTAAAGAATTTCTCTCTCTCCTATAAATCCCAGTTACCTGCCATGAACTTATTTTCACCACAGAAGCAGCTATGTACTTTATAAAGGCGTTAAATACACTTTCTCTTTCCCCCTCCAGAGAAAGGGGGAAATGTTCATCCCACGCAGAAGCAGAGTGAAGATTATACAGGAAGTCATATAACAAGTTGCCTTGTGCTTTGTCACTAACGTTGAGGGGCTGGTGTTCTGGAAGGTTCCTGGGGGAGGGCGGTGCAGGGGAGGTGGCTCCCATGATGTATGGGGGCACACCACAACTCAATTCCAGCCCTGAAATTTCTGAGTGCCTTTTCCAACCCATTGATCTCAGCATTGTAAAATCGAGTTAAGAAATAATCTGTCTACATATACTGTCACTGATTCAAACCTGGTCTTAGACATCATTTCACAACACAGTAATTCCATGTCAAGGAATCATAACATTGCAAGAGGTCTTAGCACTCAGAAAGTTATTACCCAGAGCCCACCTTTGAAGTGTCATGAAAAAAAAAAAAAAGGATAAGAATCAGAAGAAGATTACCAAGCTTAAAACAAAGATATGCTTGTGTCTGGGTACTTGGGTTGATTATAATTCTGTGTCAAGAGAATGAGATATGTCTAAAAGGAAACATCCATCACTATAGCATATGTCACTAAAAATCCATGTCGACAATGGTTTTAAAGTGGTTCTTCTCATACATAAGTGTCCTGGTAACATTTTGGGGAGGACAGGGTAGTTGCAATTCACTTACAAAAGCATGTTTTCAGGAAGGCAATTTCTAAAGATCTTGGGAACTGAGATTAGTGAGTACCCAGCCTGTTACCGTGGCCTTCCTGACTCCTACAGACAACATTTGTCCTGCTCTGGTTTTAGAGACTGATCCCTATCAGGACATGTTCCTCCTCGGGACAGACGGAGGATGATCATGCTTCACTGCACATCGACAGGTG
Source organism: Myotis nattereri (assembly GCF_964212035.1). NCBI lineage: Eukaryota > Metazoa > Chordata > Mammalia > Chiroptera > Vespertilionidae > Myotis > Myotis nattereri. The sequence continues at coordinate 56,812,646 of NC_138080.1, forward strand.
CATTTTCACGTTTTTGCTTATAAGGCTCTGCATCCGCCGCTGCAGCGCTACAATAACACATGTTCAACAAAACGTGCCGCAGTTAGCACATCCGAGATTAGGGTGGGAAAGTGCCAACCCACCGGTACCCAAGTCAGACCCACTCTAAAATAGCTGAAATCCTGCCAGTTGAGTTGCAAGAGGAGTTTGGTTTTGATTCACTATAAATCATATTTTGACAATGCCTAAATAAATAAACTGCTCCATCATGTATTTAAAAAAGATGGGCACAGAGTACATAATTACCCAAGCAGATACAAATAAGAACAAGTCCTGTGACTGTCTAGCTCTGTTTAAAATTAAAGCTAGTATAAAAGAAGGGAGAGTTTAGTCAAAATTCAGATGGTAATATTCTCTTTCACTTCCAAAAACTTCTTTAAAAAAAAAAAAGTTTCTGCCTTGAATGAAAAAATAACAAAGAATAAATCTCATCGAGCTTCATGAGCTTTCCTCGTATTGGGGGCACTGCAATGAACACAAGTCTCTCTTTGCATAGAAGCAGTAAGGACAAATTTGGAGTGAACAAAGATACAACATACACTGAACATTTTCAGAGTTGCTTCACTACCAGCTCAAGAGAAAGAGAAACACAACAAGGTAACTTCAGAATGAAATGAAAGCAACCTTTGACTTTTCACCTTCTTTTTTAGCAGACAGAGGTCTACATCATATTATGATATTTCACGACTGACGTAGACAAATCAATTCAGCTTTGAAGTTTGTGAGATTATTCAATGCTACATAAAAATGAATACAGCTTCTACAAAATGATGAAAGACAAGAATTTCAGTAAATATTTAACAGCTGCTCTATGTAAAGAAATCTAGCTAGATACTATATCCTTTTAAGACCATAATAATCAACAAAGATCCATAGGCAAGTACCTAGAATTTTAAAGTCTTAATCATATATTACAAAGAAGAATAATGAGCACTGTATATGTGGTATGGCTAAATGTGTTAAAGCCAATTAAAGTCTTTATCAAAGTAAAGATACTAAGTATGGTCAATTAAACTGATCACCTCTCAATGGGGAGTGCAGTGGGGTTAAATATGAAATAATAAAAGTCATGTCTAAAGCAGAGTTTCTCTCCTACTTCACACCAGTTTGGATTCTCTGATTCCAGACTCATGCTAATAGGCTTGCTGAATCTTTGCAAATAATGACCTTTTGATCCTTCTGATGTTAAACTGAAACCAACTGAGTGTTGTCCAGGGTTGGCTATTTGGTACATCACAGTTCCACACCCTACCAAAGCAGAAGATGAAATAACACACCACAAACCACTTCTCTCAAAACCAAATCTGTGACCAAATCATAGTGCTGAGAAAATTCCCAGTTATCCACTCTAGGTTCCTGAATCTTGGCAGATAATCTACCAAAGTTTTAAATAAAAATTATTTGTTCTGGATTTTATTAAATTGAATTTACCTTATACTACAGTGAATAAATGTGGGGGGGGGGGGTCAGGGGGAAGGACATATTTGCATTTAATTTTCTACCAGACTGATATAAACTAAAACATTTGGAAAAATAATCAACCAAACTATATATGGAAAGTAATTCTACTACTATCAATTTTTAAAAATACAATAAAAGATTAAACTTTTTGAAACCTTCAAGTAGAGTTGACATTAGCTAACTCAGGCTACAAAAACAACATCATTTAAGTTCTAGTGATAAGAATAGATGGTTTTTTTTGAAGGGGTAGAGTTTTCAGTATGCTGAGTCATATTCAATAACAGTCTTTTAGCATCCTTTCCCTGTATGCTTCCTTTCAAAAGCATATACACCACTTCTCTTCATTTATTTCCCTTTTTTTTAGAATATACCAAACATACCCCTATTTTGGTCTCTCTGAAATAAATTTTTCACACAACTTAAGTGTAACTAACAAATAATTGGGGGGGGAGGGGGGTGAATAATAGTTTTAATTGCTTGATCTTATGACCCCTAAGGTAAAATAAAATCACCCCATGACCAAAATCATGAGCTTTCCTTATTCTGACAACTTAAAAAAAAAATCTAAGAATTAATGTAAAGTTATAAAGTACAAAATGTAGACTGAAACATCATATAAATGATGAACATAAAAACAGACTAGAGAACTGAATATCTGACGATCTCTTTTCCCTTACAATCAAATAATGTTTAATCATTACATAACCTAAATATTATAGCAAACCATCTTCAATATTCCCATAAAAGATGTTCTGAATACCACTTCAACAATTTGTTACCCTTTAATAATCACTTAGCAACCCAAAGATGAAAAGATTAATATGCTATGAAGTTGTGATTGAATATTATGATTAAAGTCCTAAAAATGTCAAAAAAGTAGATGTAATTCTAAGACAAAAGGTCCCTCTTTGGTCATTTCCTTAATGAAATATTGTCTATTCAGTTTGAGTCAATGCACATATTATCAATGGCTTCTTGATTTTCCCCCCTTTACTTCTCAACATTTGCCTCTTTCACTCTTTATCAACACTTCCACCTGAGAACAAGTGAGGTATAAGAAAAGGTGCAATTTCAACCAGTTTTACTCCTTATTAGCAACTCTACTGAGAGAGAATGAAAGTGAGAAAAAGAGAGAGAACAAAAAGGTTAGGCGGGTTCAGAAGTTGAAACTAATGTCTAAAAGAAAGCTCTGGAATTATAGATTCATGCCCCTCTTCTGGAAAACAAGGATCTGACTGTAAAACTAATATTTGTATCATATGAAATATGTCTTAAACAAACCCCCAATAAAGATTAAACATTTATGGGCAAGAAAAAATTTCTACAAAGGAGCCAAAAACACAATGAAAAAAAAGAAAAGCCTCTTCAATAAATGGTGCTGGGAAAATTGGAAAGCCACATGCAAAAGAATGAAACTAGTCTGCTCTTTGTTACCATATACAAAAATTAACTCAAAATGGATCAAAGACCTAAATATAAGACCTGAAACAATAAATCACATAGGAGAAAATACAGGTACTAAATTTACAGACCTTGGTCTTAAGAGAGGATTTTATGAATTTGGCAAGGGAAGTAAAGCAAAAATTAATGAATGGGACTATATCAAACTAAAACCTTCTGCATAGAAAAAGAACCTTTCAACAACAAAAAGACAACCAACCGAATGGGAGAAGGTATTGCAAACAACACCTGTGATGAGGGGCTAATATCCAAAATATATAAAGAACTCATACAATTTAACAACAAAAATAAATAATCTAATTAAAAAATAGGCAGAGGACCAGAACAGACACTTTTCCCAAGAAGGCATACAAATGGCCAACAAACTATAAAAAAATGCTCAACTTCACTAGCTATTCGGGAAATGCAAGTCGAAACTACAAAGTGACACCAATTCACACCTGTGAGAATGGCTATTATCAAAAAGACAAGTGATGAGTGTTGGAGAGGTTGTGAAGAAAAAGGAACTCTCATTCAGTGTTGGTAGACATGGAAGTTAGTGCAGCCACCATGGAAAACAGGAGGTTCCTCAAAAAAATTAAGAATAGAGTTACCATATGACCCAGCAACCCCTCTTCTGGGTATCTATCCCAAAAATTTGAAAACAATTATTCATAGAGATGTTCATAGCTGCACCTCTATGTTCATAGCTGCATTGTTCATGGTGCCAAGACATTGAAGCAACTGAAGTGTCCTTCAATAGATAATTGGATAAAGAAGATGTAATACTCAATCATAAGAAAAGATGAAATACTGCAATTTGTGACAACATGGATGGATATGGAGAATATCATGCTAAGCGAAATAAGTCATACAAAAAAAGGCAATAGCCATAGGACTTCATTCATGTGTGAGATATAAAACTGAAAGCAACAAATGAACAAATAAGACAGACAACAGTATGGTGGTTACCAGAGGGTAATGGGGGTGGGAGAGTAGTAAAGGGGATCAAATATATGATGACAAGGGGATTTAACTTGAGATGGTGGGCACATAATGCAACATGCAGATGTTGTAGTATAGAACTATACGCTTGAAACCTATAATGTTATTAACCAATGTCGCCTCAATAAATTTAATTTGAAAAAATTTTAAGAATAAAATCATCCATAAAAATTAGAAATCTTTAAAATTTTAAAAATCTTTAAAAAATTAAAACCTCATAGCCCCCAATGTTATTATAGGAAGCATTCTGAGACCTTCTGTAGACACCCCCAAGTCAGCTGAGTTGAAGACACTGTCACTTGCTTGCACAGATCTTTGGATATTAACAACCTAGACCCGTGGTCGGCAAACTGCGGCTCGCGAGCCACATGCAGCTCTTTGGTCCCTTGAGTGTGGCTCTTCCACAAAATACCACATGCGGGCGCACGTACAGTGCGATTGAAACTTCATGGCCCATGCGCAGAAGTCAGTTTTCAGCCTGGGTGAGTCTATTTTGAAGAAGTATTGTTGATATTTGGCTCTGTTAACTAAATGAGCTTGCTGATCACTAACCTAGACATTTGATTACATAGCTGCTTATGATAAAGATACTGTATTGGTTTCTATCTTCATTCCCTTCCTCCCTTTGACAATAATCCCACACTGCCAAACCAATATAACTTCTGTAACTTTAAAGAATAATAAATGAAAGATGCCAAAAACAAAGAGGATGAGAAGAGGAAGACAAATGAAGACTAATTTCAAAATCAGAAAATGTCCTCAGCAGGGGTGAAGTCCCACAACAAAAGTCACAGTTGCAGACAGGCACACTGAAAACACAGGCTTTTGAGACCATGATCATTGCCTTCTCCACATCCATAACCATATGGCTACAAATCAGCAGTTGGTGTTCTCTACCTGGCTCACCATCTTGTTTTGCAGGAATTCATGTTTAAAATTCAAATTTCCAGACTCTTTGTAAAAACTAGGCAATCTGGCCAGTGTTGCAAGGCGGTTAGAGTGTCGGCCTGCCCACTGAAGGGTCGGGGGTTTGATTTTTGGTCAAAGGCAGGTATCTGGGTTGCAGGTCAAGGTGTGCTCAGGAGGTAACTAATCGATAATCAATGTGTCTCTCTCTCATAGATGTTTCTGTTTCTCTCTCTCTCTCTCTCTCTCTCTCTCTCTCTCTCTCTCTCTCCACTGACCCTCTCCCTTCCACTCTCTCTTAAAAAAACAACTAGACAATCTGGCAACATTGAGACAACATGATTACATGACAAGAATTAGCCTGGCCCTACCCTGTTTGCTCAGTGGTTAGAGTGTCAACCTACAAACTGAAGGATCATGGGTTCGATTCCCCATCGAGGACGTGTAACTTAATTGCAGGCTCCGTCTCCCGCCCCTATTGGGATGTGTGCGAGAGGCAACCAATCAATGTGCCTCTCTCTTTCTGTCTCTTCCTTCTTTCCATTCTCTCAACAACAAAAAAAAAAACAATGGAAAAAAGGATTCATTAAAAAAAAAAAATCAGCCAGAACATCGTAGCCCAAGTGGGACTTGAGAACTTACATTTGCCAGAATCCGACTGCAGCTCAGTTCACTCAGCCTAGCCCCTAAAAACAGGTCAATCTGCCACCCCTGCCATATGATCAGATACCTGCCTTATGAGAAAGGCAGAAACATGGAGCAAGTAAGGTGCATAAGCCATAACCCCTGGGCTACGGTGAACTGTGCCTTCAATATAAATGCATTTAACATCAGACTCCTCTCATAAAAGATCTGCTTTAATTTTAGATCCCCTTCCATTTGTCTCAGGATTATATAACCTCACAGGAGGTCACACAAGTCTCCCAAAAAAGAAATTTAAGCTGTCTTTTAAAAATATAAAAAGAACCATGCATAACAAAGACAAACACAAAACTGAAACTTACTTCTCTCCCAGACAGGAAAGCATTACCCTCCCTGTTAATCTCAGAAAAATCTTCAGGGAAAAAGAAATTGAAACACAAAGAATGGCCCTGGCTGGGTAGCTCAGTTGGTCAGAGCGTCATCCCCAGACACCAATATTGCGGGTTCAATCCCCAGTCAGGGCACATTCAAGAATCAACCAATGAATGCATAAATAAGTGGACCAATAAATCAGTGGTTCTCTTTCTCTCTGTCTCCCCACCCTCCATCTCTCTCTAAAAAATCATTTAAAAAAAATAACACAACCATACACAGAATGGAAAACCATGGCCTTGCCAGAGGACATATGATATGCCATATTCTCAACATGCTGTCAAGCAGAAAAATATAATGAACATCTTACCATCTTCCAGCTGAAGACAGAGATTATACACAGCCACAGGTCTCTTGGTCCTCTGGCCTTGTCTCTTCGATTGTCTTGGTGGAGCATTTGGGGGTGACTGGGAGACTGACTCAGGGGGTGTGGCATCAGGCAGCGTCCGAAAAATCTGCCATCAAAGTGCAAAGGACATTAATTGTTTCCCTTGAACAGAAACCTGTGTACTCCAACAGTAAACCAGCACCAAACAACATTTGATCTGGAGCTCATCCAAAACAGGATACAGCCAAAAATCCATTCCTTCAAATTTTGGGTATAAGTCGTAAGTCTTTCTAAATAAAATTTCTCATTAAAACTAAGTCAAAGCAATATCAAATCATTACATTTCAAAATAAATTAATCCCCAAACTAAACAACTATAATTATCTTTACCAGGTGTAGACAATACCACAGCTCTTCACCCATAAAAAAAGTAGCCAGAAAAAATTATTAAGAACAAATATCCCCTTAAATTTCACACAGGGTTATATTTATGCCAAAAAGCTTGTCTCAAAATTTCAGACTACACAAACAAAAACATATGACTGCAAATATTTTGTACATGTTTAAAAAGAGCTGGTGCTTATGAAATTACCTTTCAGATTCCCACACACATTTTTCATAAACTGTTTTATAGATCTTATCAATTCACTTAAATTCTCTCCAACTCCTCTTAATAATTCCCCCTCCACTTATGAAACCTAGAATATTAGCACCGTAATTATCCACAGTGACATTCATATATCAGCAAGACAAAGCAATCTGTGCCATAAAGGGAAGTATATCATACAGGTGACTTCTAACAGAGCTTTCATGGCTGCTGAGAACTGAGTTCAGAGGCTTCCTGTCCTCCCAAACACTGAAGATCCTTCGGCCTTCAGTAAAGTCATAAAATAAAATATTTAAAAACAACAAGCTAACAGACACGGCATCCTTAGAGGGCTGATGTTCCTCAAGTGGAAGCAAGAAAAGGGAAGAAAGCCAGCTAGCATTCAACAAAACATAAATATCTATAATAATAGAAGGGTAATATGCTACTTAGACCAGACGTCATTCCGGATGTCCTTCCTGACGAAGCTGGGGCTGGGGTGGGGAAAGCCAGCCTGGGTCCCGGGTGCCTGTGGGCGGCCCAGGGGAAGCCAGCCCGGTCCCGGGTGCCTGTGGGTAGCTGGAGAGAAGCCAGCCCGGGTCCCGGGTACCGGAGGGAAGCTGGTGCCGGCAGACAGGGGAAGGAAGGCCTACTCTTGCATGAATTTTCATGCATCAGGCCTCTAGTAAAAGAATAAAAGGCATGGTGTGAAAAGTGCCACTGTTGCAAGGAAATTATATTTGTGCATTTGAACACAAACAGCCATATAACCTGTGTGTATGAGTGAGGGTATCACATATTGGTATCATATTTAATAACAGACAACCGTATCTAAGTTACAATCATAGGGTCTAAAAGTCCTCACCTAAAAACGATTATATGCCAATATAAACAAGCATTTCACCAGAACATTTGCTTTATAGTACCATACTGCCCTCTCATGTGTGAACAGAATAAAAAAAAAATGATTTAAACTACTGTGAACAAATATTTGCTAGTGAAAATTTAATTTAGTGCTCCAACTGGTAACCTACTAACACCTATTTCCACAGAATCTGTGCTCCAATTGGGTACTCTGGAAAACAGCACACCACTTATCTGTCTTAAAAAATCCTCTGCATTCTAGACTATTGGCCACAGTTGGTTGGATTTATTGCCCTCTGTCACTGTTCACATGAAAAAAGTCTGCAGAGTGGTGGGAACAGGTGACAAGTTAAGTTGAACAGAGTAGGTTGAAGGCGAGAAGAAAAGATGGGAAAACTTAATTCCACTGAAATAAAACAGCACTTGTGTGTGAGCAACATTTGAAATAGCCCTTTGACTTACTTATGTTTGATCTTAACAAATATAACAAAAGCCTCTCGGATGTTCCTGGACTAGGAAACCAAACAAAACAAAGAGCCAAAACCTAAATAAATCGTAGAAAAGTTGTATCCCAAGAACTGGCACTGCAGAGCTGATAACCTTCCAAGCAGAACTTCCTTGAAGATCACCAGTCTGGAATGGTGCAAACGGTGACAATTTTTCCTCCTGCAATTCCTCCTCCTCCAATTCCAATTCCTCCTCCAAATTCCAATTTCTCCTCCTCCAATTCCAACTCCTCCTTCAATTCCAATTCTTCCTCTTCCAATTCCAACTCCTCCTCCTCTAATTCCAATTCTCCTTCACCTCCCCCTCCTCTTGGTCCTTCTCCTTCCCCACCTTCCTCCTCTTCCGCCACCACCAACACTTCAAAGGGCTGGGGCGAGTGGGATGAGAGAGTGAGGAGTGAGGCATGGTGGTGGTCCCAATTTGCAGAGTCGGACTACAAGCACAACAGGACCCAGGATTGTGACTCCTGCCAATACAACAACCTGGAGGCACCTCGAGGGCACTATGTTAAGTGAAATAAGTCATACAAAGAAAGACAAAGACTTTATGATCCACTTACATGTGGAATCTAAAAAAAAACAAAACTCATAAAAATAAGGAACGGACTGGTGGTTGTCAGAGGCAGGCATTGTGGGGAGAGGGGAAAATGGGTGAAGGTGGTCAAAGGTACAAATTCTTCCAGTTATAAGTTACAGCATGGTGACTATAGTTAACAATACTAGCATATTGTACATTTGAAAGCTGCTAAGAAAGTAGATCTTAAAGTTCTTATCACAAGAAAAAAAGGTGGCCCTAACCTGTTTGACTCGGTGGATAGAGCATGGGCCCACAGATTGAGAGGTCCTGAGTTATGATCCCAGTCAAGGGCACATACCTCAGTTGTAGGCTCAACGCCGAGCCCTGGTCAGGGCGTGAGCAGGAGGCAACCAATTGACGTGTCTCTCACATCGATATTTCTCTGTCTCTAAAAAAAAGAGTCAATGGAAAAATACCCTGGGGTAAGAATTTTAAAAAATGTGTAACTATGTGAGGTGATGTTGACGGTTAACTAATCTCAATGTGGTGATCATTTCTCAATATACACATATATCCAATAATTATGTTGTGCACCTGAAACTAGTACAATGTTGTCAACTACATCGCAATAAAACTGGGGTGAAAAAGCACACACAAGAATATCTGGGAACGGGGACTGGGCTTTCCCAGTTTTTGTTTTGTTTTCTTGGGTTTGCATTTTAAAACTCCCCAGGTGATTCTTTGTGTAGCCACTGGTGAAAACTGCCCATTTAGATGTCATTCCACTGCATTCGATGCTTGTTTTGGATGGATCAAAGTCCAAATCAAAACACCAGAAAAATTATTTCAGAAAAATTGGCACTGGACATATGCAATCAGTTCCTTGGACCTTCCCAAATCTTGATTAGGCTTAAAATGTTTCAAAGATTCTAAAGACCAACTACTCCTTCAAGAAATTCTATGTCATGTTGCATTTCAAAGAACTAACCTATCAGTCAGATTATATGGTAGCAAAGCAAAGATGATAATTTGTCAAGGAACTATCCCCGCTTTTAAGTCTTCCTAGCTATGGAAGCTTAGACATATTAAAACACTCAGTACCTCATTTTCTCATCTGTGTAATGAGGACCATAAAACCTACATCTTAAATTATTTTAGAGATTAAATGAGATAATGTTTATAAAGTGTTTAGTACAGCACTTGGCACATGGTAACCAGAAATAAATGGTAGTTACTGGTATTTGTAAAATGCTCACATCATCTATAATAATAAAAGCATAACATGCTAATTACACCAGACATCCTTCCGGATGTCCTTCTGGGCAACCTTCTGAACAAAGCCGGGGCTGTGAGGAAAGCCTGGGTCTCGGGTGCCTGCCAGTGGCCGGAGGAAAGCCCAGTTCCCAGGTGCCTGCCAGCGGCCAAAGGGAAGCCCGGGTCCTGGGTGCCAGAGGGAAGCCGGTGCCGGCAGCCAGGGGAAGGAAGGCCTACTCTTGCACGAATTTCATGCACCGGGCCTCTAGTGATAATATAAATGGACACAGACCTTCATTACTAAATTCAGTCACTGTTTTGAGAAGGCACTAATCTGTTGAGATTTTAAATATTCCTCAAATTCAGTGTTTGGTTATTCTAAAGGTTGTTATTCTAAAGCAGCCGTGGGCAAACTACGGCCCGTTTGAAATGAATAAAACTAAAAAAAAAAAAAAAAAGACCGTACCCTTTTATGTAATGATGTTTACTTTGAATTTATATTAGTTCACACAAACACTCCATCCATGCTTTTGTTCCGGCCCTCCGGTCCAGTTTAAGAACCCATTGTGGCCCTCGAGTCAAAAAGTTTGCCCACCCCTGATCTAAAGTATTTGTGGAAAAAAATTCATCAAGCACTGAGCCAAGAGAAGCAATAGAAGAGCATCTTTCAAATTTCCCAAGTCACCTAGAATCATACAATTGTTTTGTGTATTTATTTCTGCACTTCAATGCTGAGAGATTTTTTGTTGTTGTTGTTAATCCTCACCCTCGGATATTTTTTTCATCGCTTTACAGAGAGAGTGTGTCATCCGTAAATATAACATTGATTTCCCAATTCTAGAACCACTGTGTGGATGCAAATGCCTCTGCCACTCAGGTCTCTTGCCAAAATCTTTTGACTCCCCTAACTTCCCTAGGACCCGATGTTGTGTTACCTTTGTTCTAGGCCAGATGAACTCATCTCAACCAACACTAAGAATCAAGAGATCAAGTCTACTCAAAACTTACTCTTTTTCAGGGTAGCAAGTTCCCTCGCTGCTCCTACGTATTCATAACACAAGAAAAACTCAAACCAGACAATCCAATGACAAAAAACAAACCCCACGCGTAGGTGTGTCAGGGAAGTAGGCGCTGACTCAGGTCTCCTCAGGTGTGAGCGCCAACACAAGTCTGGCACCACTGTTCGGAGTCACAGATTCCTCAGATTCAACAAACTGGATGCCAATGCCCATGGGACTCAGCCATACACAGAAATATCTCCCCAGGTCCCTCACGCTCTGCTCCCGGGGGCCACGTGTGGAGATGACTGGGCCACTTCTGGCAGAAATACTTTGCAAACAATAGGAAGTAAGGATGGTCTCTGGAAACGTGGCTTTGTACTCAATTCAAACCTGCAACATTTGAGTCAGCTGAATGAATAAATACTCTGGTTAAAAGAAACTAAGGAGGATGAGGTCATTCTTTTTTTAAAAAAATATGTTTTCCTGAAGAGTTCACTGGTCTTCGTTACAGTGAGAAGACCATAACTACGCTTGTATACTCCTATCATCTTGAATAATGACAGTTGCACCCACTGGATACTTGCAATATGCCTGACATTACGCCAAGTGTTTTACCTACAAAGATTTGAATCCAGATTTTCTGATTCCAGTGTGCATGTCTTAGACACCACACTCCCCTGCCTCTGACGTTACCCAGTCATATTACGCCCCATTCACTTTATATCCTCTTTGGTGATGCTGTATCTAACACAACAGACAGAGGTGTAACCAGAAGGGAGCTGGAAATCAATACACACTTGCCTTAGTAAACCTTTAACATAGAAAGGAGGGACAAAAAGAGTATTTCCAATCTCCTAAAACATGTCACTACAAAATGGCCAAATATTACTTTCAGCTCCAAGGCAGCCTCAACCTCCATCCACAACGTAACCTCAGAGTTAAGCCCCCATGTGGAGAGCACACAGAGAGCTCTGAAAACTCTCCAGCCATCTGTTCCTGAATCGGCACTACCCCATGACTAAATATGGGTCTTTTATGGAAAAGTTAACTAGATTTGGTAATGGGGACTGACAGTAAAATACCAGTTGGGTTCAGGCTTGGTGCTGGAAATGTACTAAGTTTTCATGTTGGTTCTGGTTCATTAAAATTCAGGACCTCAGAGCTGAAACTTAGCCTAGTTATCACTAAGCCAACCCCTCTATTTCACAGTTGACTAAACTGAGGCCCCTATGATTACAGATTTGTTCATATTAACACCACTAGTTAGTGGCTTTCCCCCCAGACCAAGGTCTCAACGCCAATGCTATTTCCCCTCTTGCTGGCTCTGGCCCTTTCTAGCAGACTACTTTATGCATGTACTTTCTCATCAGGGGAAGTTTTGCTCAATAGTTGAAATTCTTCAAAGCGCTTTCAGACGCATTATCTGATGCAAGCCTGGACACAGAGACCTGTGAAGCTGACACTGAAGCATGTTATAGGCTCTTGTTCCACTGCGTCCCAGGAGAATGGAAGGGGGCAGGAGACATTCCCATTGTAACAGTCATTCATCCAGAGGTTCAGGTTTGATTATGCCCTGACTTACAATGAGTTTTTTAAAAAACAACTTCAATTTTGGCTTACAATAAAATAAAATAAAAGGAGATGAAGAAGAAGAAAGAAAAGCAAAAGGAGTACTTATTGGAATTTACAAAACTGGTAGGCTTTCTGGTTTTCTTTTTCTTTCAAAGCTTTGAGCTTTAATTTCAGGAGACATTTCAGACCCTTTCCTAAGTGCCAGTGGGTTAGACCACATTGATTTCTATGGCACTCTATTCAATGGAGTAACACATACCAGACTTTGGTGTCTGGCTTCAACATTTCAATAAATGACAACTTATCAACCAGACTTTATAAAATTAAAATGACCCCAAACCTACCTACCCCAAACCATGAGTATTTTCAATGGCATTAACTGTGGTGTAACTGGTTTCTCAGTGCCCTGGTTTTTCTAATGTTAAAAAACAACCACCACCGAGGAATAAGAATACATAACTGTAATAGTATAATGGGAACCCAATGGCACTAAGTAAGTTTTCTACTCCTCACTAAATAACATCCTCCCCAAAAGACATAAGGTGAACCTCTCCTGATTAACCCAAGGCTACATCACTCTTACATTTAGGGTGAACATATAACCCCAATTATAAAATGTTGTTTTCTGGTGTGCAAACCTTTAAACACGCTGAGTACAATTTTATCAATTTGCACCTGCAAACGTTTGGAAAATGCAGCATACACTTTCCAAAGTCAGAAGAAAGCACTTGCCCAAACATACCTGTGGCTTTGACTTTCATAACCCAAATGTCTACAAGTATCCTTCCCTGAATAAAGAGCTGATGCTGAGCTAGAATTGTGTTCCATTGCTATGTCCTCTGCTAACAAGCAAACAAAGCTTGCAATTCGGCAAAGCCTAGAAAACCATTAAAGAAATATAGCTATTCTATGTCAACTAGAAGACATACTCCATGCACGATATTCCTTTGTTTTTTCTTTTCCTCCTCATCCTTCAACTTGGGTGAACAACTTCTCCCAAGGTTCGTTTTCTTCTCCCCCTTTAACATTTCTTCTTTCCAGGACTCAGGCCTCCCTTAAAAGTCACTCAGTCCTATACCAGCACAGAGAACCATAACACAGGAAGCCTACCATTTACAGTCCCCAAAGACCTGGGGACCCACAGGGAGAGGCTGCCCCAACCCAGGGGTAGCTCGAGCCATGAGGAAAAGCAGGATCCAGTCTCAATGTTAACTATGAAACTTTAAACTGAATATAAGTAAACGCATTTAGAATGGACTCATTATCTTTTGCAATTTTCAAGGAAGATGACATTTTTCTTTTGGAAAATAAGCAATGACCCCACAGGGTAGTTATCAGCCTTCATGTTTAATCACTGCTCCTAAAATTTGGTTGGTTTACATTTTTTATTGACAATTTTTCCCCAAAATTATAATTTATTCATGTTACAAAAGTGATAACTAATACACTTATATTCCTTGTAGAAATTTTGGTAAACACCAAACAAAGCCCTTTGAAGAAGATAAAATCTAAAAAGGTTAATGTTTACATTCTTGGACTTACACGTCAGCATGGAACTCACTGATTTGCAGGTAGAGTAGCTGTATCTGAGCTGCCAACATCAGGACTTCCTTCACCTGATCCCACCTCGCCTGGGACCAGCTCTGACCCATATTTCCATATGTGATGAATGGTGCAGCACCTACACATTTAGAGAGCAGCCGCAGGATGGCTTGCAAAATGTGTGCTTGGCAAGAGCCGTGAAAAAAGTCAACGTGGACGGTAAGGCCACCACCACCACCTGTCACGACTGGTAAACTGATGACATCTTAGACAGGACGAACTGAGTACACCTGCAAGGAAGGTGATGCTACTCCTGACTGCGCTCCTCAGTGACTGAGCCACACAGGGCATTGTGTTCTATTGTGCGGCAAAGTCACAGAGAAACAGAAGTGTCTGCAGTGGAATGTGAAAATTCTAATCTCCAGCGCCAACAGTAGGGTGATTCCTCACACCAACAAGCAATTCTCCAACACAACTGGGTGTCCCAAGGTTCAACACAACTCTAACACTCTACCTAGAGATAGCATCAGATCCCACAGGTTAAGTGCTCAGTCCCCACAAGACTGCCCCCACTCAGATGCCAGTCACAAGCCCAAATTGTTACCGGTGCTTCTGATCAACTGGCTGTGAATCAGAGGTTCTAACAACCTCCTCCTTGGGTTCAATTAACCTGCTAGAGCAGCTCATGGGCCTCATGAAAGCCAGTTCCTCACGAGATACTGGTTTAACAAAGGATATCAGAGAATATGAATGGACAGCCCAACAAGGAGACATACAGGGTGAGCTTCTGTCCTGGTGGAGTTTGGGGACTGGCACAGCAGCACTTAGAAGACTCTGGTTCCTCAACATAGAAGCTCTCCAAACCCTGTCCTTGGGTTTTTATGGAGCTTCATTACTCAGGAATGATTAAATCATTATTGCCCATTGGAGATTGATTCTACCTCCAACCCATCCCTCCTCCCTCAAATTAAGGGGTGGGGCTGAAATTTACAATCTCCTATTCAGGGTTGATTTCCCTGGCAACAAGCCCCATCTTTTGGTGCCTTCCAAAGTTATCTTATTAATCTAAACCCAGTTGTGGTGGAAAGGAGCTTGTCATGAATATTAAGACGCCCATTTCATTCACCTTTATGGATCTGAAGTGTTTTCAGGCACTGAAGACAAGAGACAAAATATAGCAAAGATGCTCCCTTTGCTCTTATCGCTGAGGAAATTATAAGGGTTTTGGGAGCTGCGAGCCAGGAACTGTGGATGAAGAACCAAATATATATTTCTTATTGCAAATCACATCACAGAGTATGATCTGATGGTGAGAAGTTCAAAAAAAAGTCATATAACTAAAGGGCCAGAAGAGATATCCAGCAGGTCGCAGTACCAATTCTCAGATTCTAAAACACTATCATGTGGAAGAGGGAGTCACCTGGTATGGGTCCCAGAGGTTAAAACCAGGGCTAATGGGTTGAGAATATAAGGCATATGCCAACTGAATTTGAGGGAGAAAGACCTTCTGAACTGGTGAAGTTACACAACTCTTGGGCAGGTTAATTTGGGAGATAATGAGCTTCATGTCTTCAAAGTTTTCCAAGGTAAGACCAGGGTCATTGCAAAGATGTCCAAACACTGGCTGAAGGACTTGACTGGGTTGATTCATGAATCTATGAGAGAAACTATGTATGAAATCCCAAAAGATGGCCTCATTCACCAAACTAGCGACTCCCTCTTCTCAGAAGCAAGCCCGTCAAGCTGATCTGCCCCCTTTTCTGCAGGACAAGAGAACCTTTCCCCACCTCCTGATCACTGCACCATGCTGAGACCTGAGCTTTCTCCTTTCCCGACTTCAAGTCAGCCATACTCTGGGTTCTGTGGGTTCCCATTACATTTGCAATGCATGGTTGATATGCCACAGGGATGCCCTATTTAGGGAGTAATCTCCAGAATCTTAACATTCCTTTTATTCTGGTTTTCTCTTTCCAAAAAAAACACAATGTGTCAGATATTAGCATGTGCATGAAAAGGCTTTGTAAACTGTTACCATTTCATAAATACAACCGTAAAAAAAATAAAGCCATCCTTTTTTGGCTCCCAAAATACTATAATCTTATTCTTCCACAGAAGTTTTTTGTAGAAGAATGTGGTAGTTAGCTCCCTGAAGTTTACTAAGAGCCACAGCACCTACAGGCATTTTAACCTCATTTTCCTATATCCTATTATGCAAATGTATATAAACAAACAAACAAAAACTATGCAGGTACTATAGCAGTACTGAGCCAGTTCCCAAAAAGGCCAGAGATTCCCATGGATAAGTCAACTGTGTGTGTTGGGGGAAAAGAGAGAGGACAGGGCAGGTAGAACTCTGAGCCAGGTGGCTGAAGCTCTACAATTGCTATCAAAGTGGGGAAAATACTTAATCACCTACACACCCTGCACTGTATTTTCTTTGTTTTTAAATATTTTTTTATTGATTTTTAGAGAAAGAGGGGAAGGGAGAGGGATAGAGAGATAGAAACATCAATGAGAGAGAAACTTCATCTATCAGCTGCCTCCTGCATGCCCCCTCCTGGGGATTGAACCCACAACCTGGGCATGTGCCCTGTCCTGGATTCCAACTGGCAACCTCTTGGGTCTTGGGTCGATGCTAACTGCTTAGCTACACTGGCCAGGCTGTATTTTCATTTTTAGACTTTTTATTGTGTGAAAAAATAATTCAGATAGCATGTTGTTGCTCTTTAAATACATAACCTTTAAAAAAAAGTCCCTTTCCCACCTAAAAAAGTACTGCTCTGGAGGTCAACAGGGAAACAGAATTCACTAAACAAAAATTCATTTTCAGTGAAATAGTGGGACATTCCTTCTGTTCACTGCTGCGTAACAACCTCTCCAAAGCTTAGCGGTATCAAACCACCACCATTTTATTATGCTCGTAATTTCCTGGCTCAGGAGTGTGGGCAGGGCATAGCAGGAATGAGCAGTCTCAGCCGGGGCCTGCCAAATGGCTGGAGGTGGCTGGGAAGGGAGCCATGGGCCTGAGCTCAGTTTTGGTTGTCAGTTGGGTTCCTCAGTTTTGTCTGCTGGAGTCTGGGAAGACCAAGCTGTTTTTCCATGCGTCCGATGCCTGGGATGGGAAGGCTGGGACAGCCAGGACTAGCTGGGCTCAGCTCCTCCTCTCCCCTGCCCAGCCTCTCTACATGGCAAGTGTGGCTTCCTCACGCTCAGGGTGAGTGGACTTCTGCAAGGCAGCTGAAGTCTCCTGAAAGGAGTGGCCCAAGAGGAAGGAAGTGAAAGCTGTCAGTCTCTTCAAGCCACTGTGAAGAGTCACTCATGCCATAGTCTGATGATCAAAGCAATCTCAGAGTCCACCAAGATTTAAAGAAAGGAGACACTAAGGGAGGGATGTGAAATAATCCATAACAATCTTCAATCTGCCACCAACAGACACGTTTATTTCAGTTCTTCATCTGATACCATGTGTACTGGTATAACCAGATGATAGTTTGGATAGGTGCAAAAAACATGATTCAAAGTAACTTCAAGATATCAGCGCTTCACAAGAAATAGAATGTGCTCAATAGATCATACAAATACTTCTCCCACCACTGCTTCAGGTTTTTGTCATTGAAGGACAAAGGGCCACACAAGAACTTCATGCATCAGAAAGGAAGGGCATGGAAGAAGGCAGGGAGCTCAAAGCCAAAAACAATCAGACTGACTGTTAAAAGTTTCTTCAAACTGAAACTTTTCAGGGATCTCTCCAGCGATTTCCAGTTCTTCCCAATAGATCAAATTGACAGATATTTCTACCCTCTGAGATACAGAACTAGCGTATTTGATTATTTTGTAATGTAAATTTAAGTACGTGGTAGTTGGTTTAGTTTTTTTAAGTCAAATAAGAAAACTACATATGCGCCATAACCTCCTCATCCTGAAAACAATGTTGATGATACTGACACAAAGAATATCGGAAAAATAGAGTCTCTTCCCCAGCAAAATAATCATTGTCAATAGTTTCTTTGATTCCTTCTAAGGAAATTTTAAGAGTTGCCTATATATTTGCCTACATATATGTACAATTTACACACACACACTAGTAATTAACACATGAAGGATAATAAAGATACGGTTTCATATCTGTATCTTTAATTATCCATTCAAATATTAACTGAATGCCTACTATGAGACAAGCAATGTTCTGGACATTGGAAATAAGTGCTAAGTAGCTGTGTATCAAACTAACACAAATTCAGAGGCTGAGAACAGCACATCTACTGTTCCTGTGTTTTCTGATTCTTGTTATATGTAAGAAAGCTGTCAATTATCTCAAAGTTTCCATGTGTCAGGAGTCCAGGCACATCTTAACTGGACTCTCTGCTCCCATCCTCAGCTCACAAGACTCTAATCGTGTCATTTTGGAGGATTCAACTGGGGATGGATCTGCTTCCAAGCTCATTTGAGTGGTTGGCAACATTCATTTCCTTGCAGTTGCAAGACTGAGGAGGGTTCTGGGTTTTGCTGACTATGAGCTGGAGGCAACCCACAGTTCCCTGCCACGTGGCCCTCTCCGTAGGCAGTTCACAACATGACTATTTGCTTCTTTCTGGCCAGTAGGAGTGTCCCTCTCTGCCATCTGCTCCAACGGAAACTGATACAACAAAACAATCATGAGAGACATGCCACGCCTTTTATTATCCTGGTTAGAATCAAGTCACAGGCCCCACTGGCACTCCAGGGCCTGGGTCACTGGGTCACCATAGGGTGTGCCCACCGCAATGCGAATCAGTATTTACCACCCTGCCTCATCCTTCTATGGTCATCACATAATTTATTTAACCCTCAATGGCAGGCTATTTCCAATGAGAGACACATGTGGAGGTGAACCCACTCTCTTTTTTGCAAAATTTTGAGTGAATACCTATGGAGTATTTAGTAGCAGAGAGATTACCTTCAAAGCAAACATGCATTTAAGTTTTGCTGACACTGCCTAACTGTCTCAAAAAGGCTGCTCTGATCACACCCCACCAAATAAGACCACTTATTTCCTCCTCTCAAAGTGACTTCTCACATCTCATTGCGGTGGAACAATATGGCTTTCTTCAAATATGTGTTCTTCCTCTCTTGATTTAGGCTTATACTCAGGAGATTTATATTTCAGATGACATTGATAATAAGGCCTATTCTCCCCCTGTATTATCTGCTTCTGGTTGTACATGAGCAAGTTATTGATTCTGGTGGTTACTTTTAATCCTACATCCCAATAAATCCTGCTAGTGTATCTACTAGCTCATCACTCTGTTCTCTTGGTTATCTATATTATACAATCACTTCTCTAAATAATGCGCAATTTTCCCCTTCCAGTTTTCATATCATTTATTTATTTTTCTTCCTTTCTTTACTAGTAATTCTAGGACAATAATTAGTAATAGTGAACTAAATCACAATTTCAGCATTTTAAGCATTTCAACAATTAAACAGGATACTAACTTAAGGGTTAAAATATTGTTAAATCATTTTAAGGAACTATCCACAATTGCTGTTTTATTAAAATATTATATTGGGAATTATGTAAATTTTGCCAATTGCTTTTAGGCATCTCCTGAAAGATTTTCTCTTTTGACTTAATAATATGGTACACTACATTAATGTATTTCCTAATATTGAGTCACCCTTATATGTCAGGGATGAACTCAACTTAGATGGAAATATTATGCTGTTAAAGTAGTGTTGTTATTTGCTGATGTATCATTTAAGATCTCTGCATAAAATTCTTAAATAAAATTGATCTACAGCTTTGTCTCTGCCAGGCTTTGGCATTAGTGCCCTACTGGAGTCATAAAAATAATTTGAAGTTTTTCTTTATTCTGCTATGGACCAGTTTAAACGCCAACAGATCTATTTCTTCCCAGTTTAATTCACCTGTGAAAATATCTTGAGACTGGTGCTTTTTTGGGAAATGGATGGCAGCTGTATTAAAATTGTGTCCGTTTCTTTCATTATCATTAGTTCACTAATTTCATTCAGATTTTCAAAATTCTGTGCACTGAGTATTTATGGGTTATTTCCACATTTGTTCCTCTTTATATAGATGAGCCTTCTCACCATCCCTTTTTTCCTTGACTAGCCTGGCCAAGGAAATCTGTTTTATTTTATGCTCCCAATCCACCAAAAATGTCAGAGGTATTTAAAACAAAAAAACAAAAAACACCTTTTGTTTCTTTTCTCATTAATTAATTTCATCTTATATATTTTTTATTTTCTTCAAATTTGGAGTAAATGGGTAAAAGCTTAACTAATTTCATTCTTTCTGGTTTATTCAGTTGTATAAGGTTATAAATTTCCTAGAGACATAATTCTTTTAATCTGTTCTTTCAGTTTTGATATGCATGTTTTCATATTTTTATAGGAAGTCTACAATTTTTATTTTGATCTATGAATCATGAGAGCTTCAAAATTTCCAAATAGCAAAGAAATTTTTTTCTTTTGAGGAGGGGTGGGGGGCTTCTGTTATTATTACTGTTGTTAATTTCTAAAGCTAGAATATTACGGACCAGAATAAGTGGTCTGTATTATTTCTGCAGTTTGAAATTTGGGATTTTTATCTGAGCCCAAAATAGATACTCAAGACTTACAAACATTGCTTTGTGGTCTTCAGAGCTGCTGTAAGGAAACATGAGGCTACCAGATGCATCTTCCTGGTACAGTTTTTTTTTATTTTTCCCTCAAAACTCCTACACAGTAACCGAGCCACAGTATGTCTCTACATGGATAATTCTGAGTGACTTAAAATTCAGAATTGATATTTCCTAAAATTTAGTGATTACACTGATCAAATGAAGGTCTCACTGTAATTTAGATTTAAAAAAAAGGTCTCTGTGTGATCGTTACAAATGATTGGTTCAATGCACTTGGTTTGGTGTTCCCATGACAACAATGTCTTGTGATGGGTCATGTCTGCCCTCCACGTCCACAGTTTTCTCTGACTTCTGTCATCTCTCTTTTTCATCCACTGAATGCGACTGCTTCATCAATCATGGTGATTTGTTTTCCAACTTTTGACTCTATTCATTTCTGTTTTTAATCTGTTCATTTGTTTGGATGTTGTTTTAGGTGCCAGTCTGTTTTCTGAGCTCAGCAAGCACCTTTTTTAAAAATCCTCTTTAATCACTTCATTTTTAAACTCCCATTTTACTGAATAAATATTTAGTTCTTCTATGGAGATGGTTTTTAATAAGTTCATTTATTCTCTTCCTTAGATCAGTTTTTCTCCCCCCAAAAATTCGTCTACTACAGTTTACATTTTTCCCCCTCCTGTTGCAATACATTCACATAGACCACACACTAGATTATTTGGAAGCAGCTGATTTCAATGATACTAATGTCTCCAATGGGCAGCTGTGTCAACACTTTCTGTACACACCACTACAGTAAGGGTGACATCCTGAATCTCTTCCCAGGTTTTGGATGTGTTTTCTGCGATGCACTACAGTGTGCCTGCCCAGTGTTCTGAGAAAACATCTTCATCTGGTAGGGCTGCCACAACGGAACACTGTAAACTAGGTGCTTAAACAACAGATACCTATTTTCTCACAGTTCTGGGGGATGAAAGTCCTAGATTAAGGTGGCGGCAGGGTTGGTTTCTCCTGAGCTTCTCTGCTTGGACTGCAGATGGCACATTTCTCTCTGTGCCTGCACATGGTCTTTCCTCTGTGCATGTACATCCATGATGTCTTTTTTCTTTTTTTATAAGAACAGCAGTCCCCCCAGACTAGGGCCCCCAACCTTATGACCTCATGTAACCTTAATTACCCTTTTAAAGACCATCTCCAAAGAGAATCACACTGGGGACTAGGGCTTCAACTTCTGGATTTTGAGGGAATACAATTCAATCCATAACCAAAGGGTTTGGGGGGGACCAAGGATGCCACCAGGATTGTCTTCAGCCTGGTCTCTGACCTCATCTCTGTGCTTTTGCCAAAATGACGTATCTGTGTTCATACCTCCTGCTTGGGCTGTCCACAGTTCCAGCCCCTGCCAGGAGTCTCTGTCCTAGGCGGCCAAATTAGCAACCACTTCCTTCCATTCTCCAGGCAGAAGACAGACCAGGAAAGAGGATGGCTTCTAGATGCTCAAGTTGGAAGTTATAAAGGTGGGAAATGACACTCCCCCCCCTTTAAGGGGCTCCTTTTTCCCATCCTCCTCTCCTACAGAAGCTCTTTCCCTTAACTCAGTTTCGGTTTGATGGCCTTTCAGACACTTTTCTTGCTGGAGATCACTGACCCTGGGGTGTCTGAGAGGGAGTCACACTCCTGCTAGTCTCCTTTCTCTGGCAGGAGAGCAGGGTGGTCAGGAGGAGCTTCTATCTTGGTGGAAGTTTCATCTTGACCCAAGGCTGCCCCACCACCCCTCCACCTCCCTCTGGGGTGGGGGGGGGGAGGGGGGATCCCTGAGGAAGGCACATGTGCCCGTCCCATACCACCTCTGTGGAAAGTGCAGTCAGGAGTAAACCAGAAATGGCCTGTGCCTATTTTCAGAAACATCCCTTGCTGTTCTCTAGCCTTTCCCTCCATTGACTAATACCAACCTTTCTTTTTTTATTTTTTATTTTAACCCAGTTTGGGTTTGTACTGTAAGACTTTAAGCTCTGTCTTTGCCATCTTAAAGCGTATGTTTGAGATATTTGTTTTAGATAAGAATATGGCAATAAATAATACTGATAAATACATACTGAAAAGTACTATACTATCACATATAGAAACCTGTAATTTGATAAATTTCACTCCTTCTCTCACTCGCCGCATGTGTAAATGAGCCACATATTTTTACAAGTTATTTCAATATCACCTAAGTTTATTTCACCAAAGCAGAGGTTCCTCACTGAGCTCTTCAGTATTAGCATATGCCTAAAAGTCAGTTGTAAATGGTGCATATGCCTTTATGTTTTTTCAGAAAGTGAAAATATTATCTTTCAAACTCTCAAAGGGGTATGAAACATAAACACTGGTTCAGAATCACTGATCTAGAGTAAAGAACAGGAAAGCTGCCAAGAACGGGAAACAAGAAAGAATAAGAAACAATTTACAGCAGTTTGGATTCCCCTGAATAATAAAATCAAGTAAGAAAAAAAAAAGTTTTTAAGTTACATGGAATTTAGATAAAGCCACAGCTGACTTCGAAAAAAGTTCCACTGTGGGTGTGTTTGTGGCCCTGGGCATGGGAGGAACGCAGTCCTGCTGGATCACGGGAACAAAATGATTAAACAGGAGAAACAATGATAACTACAAGAACCTTTCCACATCAATCCATCAATGAGGACAGCTTCCTCCGGGCTCTTTAGCGCATTAAGCACAAATGACCTAATTCCTTCATTAAATTCTGAAAATGACGACTAAGCCTCTCAGTGGTCATTCCCCCATTTACATCTAAACAGAAAAGACCTTCTAGAGAAATCAAGTGCTTGAAGCCTTCCCTGGAGATACACTGTCTCCACTTTTACTTACTGCTGAGTAAAAGAAGAAAAACAGAGCCTATAAATAAATTCCAATTTCAAAATATACGAAAAGCAAAGTTGGTTCGGCAACAAATTAAAGAGAACAGAAGGTAGATATTGAGAACAATACACTAGAGAGTACAATCCGGATTCTGTGTGCGTTCCTGATGTGCACTGTTTCTTTATGTGAACACGTCTAGAGTGACTGCCGTTTGCAGAGGATTATAAATCTTCCTCAGAATCTATGAATCCAGCCACATTAGAGATCTGGTTTGGCACAATCGACAGCTTGTGGCCCATGTGCACTTTGGTAATTAAGAATAAGTAATACTGATGACAAACACCACACCAGCTGTGCAATGATGAATAAGAACTTCCTTGTGCACACAACCAGGCCCTGGCGTGTGAGACTCCCTCGACTCTGTGGAGCTCCCGACTTGATGAAATCAAATAGAGATTTCCTTTCTTACTCCCACACATTCCAACAGAGCCATACATAAGCACTTTTGTGCAATTTAAACTTGGAACTATTCATGTAGTAATATTGACTGAAACACTATGCATCGTTTAAGCTTAAAAAAAAGACAGTATGGGCTTGTTTTTCTTGGGACAGTAGAAAGACCACAAGAAACTTTCTCACTGTGTGGCTTAACTGCTCGAAATCCTTTTTGGAACAAGTCAGGCTGTAAATGAATAAAGAAAGCTGTGTGACCTTGGGAGAGTTCATTTCAACCCTCCAAAGATGCGGCCTGCTGCACTCATCTATAAACTGCAGACAAACCAATGCTCCCCACCCTCGCGGCATTGGTTGGTTGATTCTTGGCTCTGGTGAACGAGACCTGGCCAGTGTCTGGAAGATGAGGCGCTCAGGAAGCCCTCCTGCCGAAATTCCTCCCAAAGCAGACTGGAATACTCAATGCTTAGGACAAGGGATCTTCCATTTTATAATTATATCCATTCTACCCCCTGCAGGCCTTCTTCACTTCTGCGAATGGAACAGATAAGTATGTTCTGAAAAAACAATGAAGTTGGTTCACAAAGGGATGCCCAGTAAGTGCATTTAAGTCTTTAAAGTGCACATGGCTTTGGACAAAGAAAGCCAATGGCTTCTCAGGGGTCAAACTCTAATACACAATCTTCAGGCCCTGTGATGAGATTTCCACTGTCAACACTTGCACTGTTGTCTTTCTCACTAAACACTGACTTTCTCAAGAGCAAGATCGCTTTTATTTTATTAATCTTTTGTGCCTGTTCCATGGAGGAACAACTTAACAAATGTCTGTTGACTGAATTAAGAATTGCATTAAAAGAGGGTGCCAATGACAAAGATCACTTAACTTTTATCAAGAATAACTTCAGATACATATTTAGAGAGAGAGAAAGAAACAGAGAGGTAAAACTAATATAATGAACTCCTACACACACATCAATCTGAGTTCATCTCCATTCCCAGATTATATGGAAGCAGATTCCAGACAAGCGCAGTGCCTTAGGAAGCTTTGGGTCATTCGGTTTTACTCTGCTCTAAAATTCTAGGCATTTGTACAGCAGGTCTTCAAATAATGTTTCATTATAACACTGAGGAGATGCTGTAAGGACTTAACTCTGCTTATATCAGTTAGTCCATGTTAAAACTAGTTTCCTTATGTCACTACACTTCTAGTTAAGTGAGGACTTATTGTATCTCTATGGTAACAAGAACACACAATACTGCATAAAGATTGACAAATCAAGAGAAGATCTGGGACAGGAACAAAAATAAAAAATCAGCCTGGCTGGTGTTGCTTATTGGTTGAGTGTTGATGTATGAACCAGGAGGTCACAGTTCCATTCTCAGTCTGGGCACATGCCCAGGTTGCAGGCAATAGGGGGTGTGCATGAGGCAGCCAATCAAAGATTCTCTCTCATCATTGATGTTTCTATCTCTCTCTCCCTCTCCCTTCCTCTCTTAAATCAAAAAATATATATATTTTTTTAAAAAATGAAACACTTCCCCTAAATTGCTACATATTAGTGTATTAGGGGATACTTTTAGTATGACCACCTAAGATACTAAACTAAAATAGAAACTATCCTATTTAATAAAAGAGAAACATGGTAATTAGCATATGACCGCTACCCTTCCCATTGGCTAATCAGGGCAATATGCAAATTAACTGCCAGCCAAGATGGCAGCCGGCAGCCAGGCAGCTTAAACTGAACATGAGGCTTGCTTGCTTCAGTGATGGAGGACTCCAACGTTCCCCGCCTGCCTTGCCGGCCTCTGAGCCTGCAGTTTGAAACATTGTAACAAATATAGAAGCTAAACAAAACCCCAGAAACCAGCTTTCAGCGAGCTGGGATCTCAGAGCTGGAGTTGATACAGAGTTTCAATTATAGAACCTAAACAAACCAGATACCTGCTTTCAGGAGCTGAGGCCTCAGAGCTGGAGCCAGGCTAAAGCTGGCCCAGAAAAAAAAAGGAAAAAAAAGAAAAAAAGGAGCAGTTGGGAGCTTCAGTTCCAGCCTGAAAACAGCCCTCAGCCCCTCACCCAGACTGGCCAGGCACCCCAGTGGGGACCCCCACCCTGAAGGGTGTGTGACCAGATGCAAACAGCCATCATCCCCTCATCCAGGCTGGCCAGGCACCCCAGTGGGGACCCCCACCCTGATCCAGGACACCCTTCAGGGCAAACCAGCCAGCCCCCACCCATGCACCAGGCCTCTAGTCTATATAGTAAAAGGGTAATATGCCTCCCAGCACCGGGATCAGCGGAGCCGCGAGGCCTCCCGGCACCGGGATCAGCGTGACGGGGGCAGCGCCCAAACTCCCTGATTGCCCTGCAGCTCTGTGTGTGACAGCGGGCAGGGCCACAACCTCCCTATTGGCCCTGCTTTGTTCCTGACAGGGGAAGGCCCCCCAACCCCCTGAACAGCCCTGCTCTGTGCCTGATAGGGGGGAGCTCCCCAACCCCCTGATCGCCCTGCGGCTCTGTGTGTGACAGGGTGCAGCATCCCAACTCCCCAATCGGCCCTGCTCTGAGCCCGACCAGGGGCTGCACCTAAGGATTGGGCCTGCCCTCTGCCACCCGGGAGCAGGCCTAAGTGCCGGGAGCCAGTGCATGCTTGCTGTTTCAAGGGACCTGGCATATATGGCATACTGTTCTTAATATGCTTGCTCACCTTCTTGGCACTATGTGTTTTAACCAAGGTCTCTGAGAAAGGTTGTTTCCCCAGGTAGGGCTTTTCCCCTGAAGTTAGGGAGGGAATAAAACTTCTTAACTAAGTGCCAGGTGGGTAATTAATCACTTTAACTACGAACAATCATGCTTAAGCTACATAATCTTTACTCCCTGGAATGGAGATAAGAAACGCCCTAACCTTTGAAATAGAGATTGATAGGATTGGAATCAACTGGTATAAACACAGATGTAAGAAGACAGAAGGAGAGAGACAGAACCTAGGCACAGAACCTACACAGAACGTTCTCTAGAGACAGAAGAACTTCGCTGGAGAGAACATGGCAAAAGATCCTGGACAGAAACTGGCCTCAGAACCTAGAGACAGAACCTAGCGAGAGAACATGGCAAAAGATCCTGGACTGAACCTGACTACAGAAACTGGCAAGAGAACCTGACTAGAACCTGGTGACTGAACCTGGCTGGAGAACCTGGACAGAATCTGGCTGGAGAACCTAGCGAGGGAACATGGCTACAGAACCTGGCTGAAGAATCTGGAGAACCTAGCAAGAGAACATGGACACAGAACCTGGCTGGAGATCCTAAGCAGAACCTCTCTGGAGATCGAGACCAGAACTTGGCTGGAGATCCTGGCTAGGCTGCTGATCAACTGAACGCTGTCTCAGTGTCATTCCTTCTTCGCCAACTCCGTCTACGCCTTTGGGGACCCCTGGACCCACTGGGGTTGGACCCCGGCACCTAAGCCAGCAGGTCGTTATCTCCCGAGGGGTCCCAGATTGCGAGAGGGCACAGGCCGGGCTGAGGAACCCCCCCTCCCTCCCAAGTGCACAAATTTTTGAGCACCGGGCCTCTAGTATCCTATCTAATAATAGACAAACATGGTAATTGACTGTACCTTCACTATGCCTCCCATTGGATAATCAGCATATATGCAAATTAACCACCAACAAAGATGGTGGATAATTTGCATACTGCAAGCAGGGTGGGACAGCGCCATCCCGCCTGCCCTGCCGCCATCCAGGCCTGCTATCTGCGATCCTGGGTGGGGGGGTCACATGTGTGACCGGACCTGGGGCGGCCGGGCAGGGCAGCAGTGATCCGCCGGCCCACCTAGGTGTCTCGTGTGCGACCTGGGGTGGGGCCCCAACCCCCAGATCCGTCCTGCCCTGTGCGCGACAGGGGCCGCGCCCCCAACCCCAGGAATGGCCCTGCCCTGTGCGTGACTGGGGTGGGGCCCCAACCCCCCGATCGACCCTGCCCTGTGCGCGACTGGGGGCAGCATCCCAACCCCCTGATTGGCCCTGCGCGACCCGGGTAGGTGGGGCAGGCACCTAGGGATCGGGCCTGCCATCTGCCACCTGGGGAGCGTGCCTAAGCCAGCAGGTGGTTATCTCCCGAGGGGTCCCAGACTGTGAGAGGGCACAAGTGGGGCTGAGGGACACCACGCCCCAGCCTCACCCCCCCCCACCAGTGCACAAATTTTTGTGCACCGGGCCTCTAGTCTATATATAAAAGCCTAATATGCAAATTGTCCCCTCAGGAAGAAGTTCGACCTACTGGGAGCTCAACAGCTCGCTATGACGTGCGCTGACCACCAGGGGCAACATAGAACAAAGGGAGGCCCCGGCCAGCAGCCAGCAGCCACTTAGGGACCCTACCCATGCATGAATTTCATGCACTGGGTCTCTAGTATATATATAAAAGCCAAGCAACTGGAATGATGGGAACAACCAGTCGCTATGACGTGCACTGCAGCCGGCCAACCGGCCTGATCATTAAATTTTCAAAGTGAGTCCTAATGAAATAAAGCTTCAAAGTTATGGCTCTGGATAGGGGAAAAGGATGTCAGATGCAGGAGTGGACTCTTAAAATGCTAACTGCTAACTGAAGGACAACCCAGAGGATCACCCAGCCAGGAGATGTGGGAGAATGCAGTGGGGGGTGAAATGGATATATATCCAACTGGAAACGAAGAGATAGGAAACAATTATCTAGAAAAAAGAAATTATGTGAGAGTTGAGAGAAAAAGCCATTTCTGGTCTGTGAAGAGAAAATTGAAGAAGAAAGTTAAAGTAATTCTAGTCATAAAACTATGGGAATACAGCCACAGGTTCCGGTTTGGGTGACCTTAAAAGCCCAGTTTCATCTAAAATTATGTTGCTCAGACATACTCGATCTATTTGCCTAAGAACTGGGCCTAGGAAGCAGCCAGCCTTATATGGACATGCAGGATACACTGAAATAGAAACTTAACGGAGTTAACTCAGACAGTGCAGAAACTGTATCTGTCAATTTATCAAATTGCAGGTACTTTACACTCTGTCTTTTCTCACACTGTCCAAAAATGATTTGGTTGCAATCAAAACATTACCAAGTTGACATAAGTAAAAATGGAGTTATTAAAAGGAAATGAGCAGGAAGTGAAAAGAGTCAAGACTGCTCCAAATTAGTAAGTCGAGGCCATCGACAATCAACCAGCAACTCTCCATTTCTCACTTCCGCATTTTCGAATCCTCCCTGGGCACTGGCTCCCCGCCCCTCTGCTCTGTCCCACCTGACCCACTGCAGGGGGTTCTTCAGCCCCTAGCCTGGGGACAATCTCAGAGTAATTGGCTGGGTTTCTCCACATCCCGATTCCAAATCTCTAGAAGAGACTATTCTTATATTTTAGCTGCCTCTGATCAGCAGATCTGAGGGGAGTGGACATGCCGGAGGGTCCATTTTCCCAGTGAGCAGTTCTCAGGGGGGCTGGGCTGTCTGCGAGGACGTCTGTACTAAATGACATGGGATGCTACAGACGGGGAGCGGGGGCGTGGGGAGCGAGGGAAAAGGGGAAGAGGCCGTGAGTTCAGAGTCTAGAAAATACCCTTCTCCCAGCCCTGTCTGTCTGCAAAGTAGCAGGACATCTTCCCAGGAAAAGAAAAAAATGTTTTCTCTGCAAGAATCCTAATCTGATGCAAATTATCAATGTGTAGGCTTCAACGGTATACGTATTACATTAATATAAACTTACATCATTTTTAATTCCAAGGTTTTTGCTAAAAGCATGTAGTTTATCTTTAATACTCTGGCTTACGGTCAGAAAAAAAATCATTCTACATAATACTGAAGTGATGCTACGTCCTGTTTCTATTGTCCCACTTATACTAGTTGGTGTAATTTTCAATTTCTGAAAAAAATATTTTATTTTGGGTGACTCAGTGCAATCTACATATATTCCAGATCTGCTATCTCTGAGGATGACAATATAGTGGTCCGGGCTATTAGACAGTGGCTGTGAAGACAGAAGCCTTCCACTTACAGCCATTTATAGTCTAAGGCTTATCAGCTCCGCCTCCAGAGCCAGACGGCCCTGGGTTTGCGTCTCAGCACTGCATTTACCGGCTGGGTGAACCTAGAAGAAATGCACCTCAGAAATGAGGCGTATGCACAAAAGGACCAGATCCCTCCTCATTTTTAATTCTGTGAACACTGAGTGCCAAGCTCCAAGCACTGAGCTTCGCTCTGTCTTTGCAGCTTTGCATTCCCAAGACTTTGGCGGAGAACTTCAGCGTGGATCAGGCCTCAGAGGTCTGCTAGCTTTCCTCTCACACCTCAATCCCAACTCTAGCATGAACACATTCTCATTATTAAAAAAAATATTATGAAGTCCTTCCTTCTACTGAATCAGAAACACATTTCCTGGCAAGTTATGCTAACTTGTACCGAGTATGCGCCCTTAGATAACAAAGAATAAATCTACTCCAATCTTCTACACTGCAGCTCCTCATTTTTCTTGAGGCAGTCCCGATGCTTTCTCCATACTGGACACAAAAGCACTGCAGGGGGAAGATCCTTGTCTCCCAAATTTTCTCTTATCAAACCACTCCTGTTCCCGGGGAAAATACTATCTACCCTCTAGAGAGATACACAACAGCACAAAGCCGAGACTTCCTATGTTGTCGCTCATGAAAAGAGCAGAATTCGGAAGACAATGTCTTTGTTACTTTCTGACTCTCCTGAAAAGATGCAGAGAGGATGACACCAAGTTTTCTGTGCCTTTAAAGCTTCTTCTTAAACACTCTAGAAAAGGCAAGGCCCTGCTGAGGGAAAAAAAATAATCTAATAGAAAGTAAATTTTCGTGGCTATGTCAAGGAGGCCAACATTCATAAAAACTGGAAGAAGAAAACAAAAAACACCCTCGGAAATCTGTCAAATATTCTGGTCTTGACTTCTACATTGAACAGTCACTACTCAGGCAAACATAAAGCTTTGAGTAAACTTTGGAGTTTTATTGTGTTGCTTGTGTTTAAGACATTTATTTTTCTCTCTGAAAACTGATGCTGCCTAGCAACCCAGGGCCAGCAAAGCTAAATCAGGAAGCATTTAGGCTGGGGTGTTTTTTTTAAAGAGATTTCTATTTCCCATTAAATGATAAGCATCTTCTAAGACTGGGAGGTTCCTGGTACTGGAAGAAGGAAAATTTTGCATACTACTCACTTGGGCCAGCTTTTCATTACAGGACGACCAAGCGACAGAAGAGTGTGAGGATGTGTGTTGTTTTTGCAGCAATGGAAATGGAGAAGTGGGCTGCCCAGTGTCAATCAGGGTCCACATGTGGCCACTGCTGGACTACAAGCTGGGACTGAACAGGGAATCCATTCCACCATTGAACCTGGGGGCAGGGATGCACCCTTCTAGCTCTTGGCAAAGACAAGAGGTCACAGATCAGAAAGGTGGTCCCAAGGTTAACAAGAGTAATGCATAGCACCATTGATACTCTTCTTCCAGTGCCTGTAATCTAATAGTATGGCGATGGCACTGGAGATCTGTGGGGAAACACGCATGCCCGTCTCACCTTTACTCTTTCTAGGCTCTTCTATGACCAGAGGGCACTGGCTCTTCAAGGACAAGGACTTGGCCACATGTGACAGGAAGCTGTGGAGGCCCTGGCCAGCACTGCTCAATGGTTAGTGTGTCAGCCCATGCACCAAAGGGTCTCAGGTTTAATTCCCAGTCAAGGGCATGAACCTGGGTTGCAGGTTCTATCCCCGGGTGCATGTGGGAGGCAACCAATCGATGTGTCTCTCTCACACTGATGTTTCTCTCTCTCTCCCCTTCTCACCTCCATTCCACTCTTTCTGAAAGCGAAAAGAAGCCCTGGCGCAGAAGTATGGCATCGGCCTCTTCCACAAAGCATGGTCATCAGGAACTGGCCTCCACTTTCACGCCAGGAAAAATGAGACGGACCAGGGAGCCCGGCTCAACGCCTAAAATGCTCCTTTTGACAACGTTATTTCCTCGTTGAGGAAAAGGTTTATATAGACAAAATGTGATTGTCCCTCGGCACCTTGTGGCCCATAGACACTGTAATAAAGGGTAGAAAACATATGACCCACAGGCCCTCAGACGATCAATGATATCAGAACGTACCGAATACCATGCAAAGCTAAGATCATCCCAAAACTCCACATATGGCATAGTGCACTGAAAATAAATATAATCTGGATTGTAATTATATTATTATGTGTATTACATAAAGCGATTTGGTTGAGAACATTGTATGCCTTACTTTATATAAACTGCCAATTTAAGTATTAACTAACATAAGGCAGATATTAAAAGAAAATGACCTTGATATTAATGATTCCTTGATATTTTGCAAATGTTCATGGAATTTTCAAGGGCCTTCATGGACTGGGGAAGTGACACTTTATAGCTATCAGCTAACAGGTCATTCGAATATGAGATTACCAAGCTATATGCAACTCATGTCCTACTCTGTTCTTCCTTCCCTATCATGTCGATTCTAACTCTTTTTCCTGAATATTTTTCTGTCATATGGGGAAAAAGCATTTAGACCAGTGGTTCTCAACCTTCTGGCCCTTTAAATACACTTCCTCATGTTGTGACCAACCACAAAATTATTTTCGTTGCTACTTCATAACTGTAATGTTGCTACTGTTATGAATCGTAATGTAAATATCTGATATGCAGTATGGTCTTAGGCGACCCCTGTGAAAGGGTCGTTTGACCGCCAAAGGGGTCGCGACCCACAGGTTGAGAACCGCTGATCTAGACTCATTACTGCTCAGTCCTTAACACTCACTGAAGCCGTAAAAGTTGACTTCAGCCCTTGGCTCTCTGCAGACATTTCACTCTTGGAAAGAACATGTGCCATCTCCCAGTCCTCAGATCCTCCCACCCCGTGACAACATCTGGCATCACTGACAATGTCCCTCAACAACCTGACACTGAAATTGCCTGCGTTGCTTCTGGCTCCACTTTTAATAGTAAAATCTCGATGTTTCTAAAGTATATTATTCTTAATATACTTTATTCCTAGGTAAGAAGCTGAATTTTAATTGTGGTCTGATGTCCAGCAGACAGTTGGAAGCGTGGGGCTCAGCCTTTGCTTCTAGTGATGGAAAGCAAAGACTTTGGGGTGCAACAACTCTTAGTTCCAACGCAGGCATTTCCACTTACTAGCTATATGCCTGTGAGCAAGTTAATCTCTCACCCTTCAGTCGTCTCATATGCATAAAAGGATAACACATGTAATAAGAACGTTGTATGTACATAAAAATACTGTGAAACATATGTGCCATGGGAATTGTATATATTTTAATATATATTTTTAAATATATTTTTAAGTGTGTATTTATATGCATGTTAGATAAACACTGTGTATTAGATTAAAAGTATATAATGCAATGAACATCCATTAATACTCTCGCATGTCAATCTCATGTCTCTCTATTTTTATGTTACACTTTCTACCACTAAATTCTCACAAGGCTGAGCCCCACGCTTCCAACTGTCTGCTGGACATCAGACCACAATTAAAATTCAGCTTCTTACCTAGGAATAAACTTAACTAAAGAGGTAAAAGACCTCTACTCAGAAAACTACAGGACGTTGAAAAAAGATATAGAGGAAGACATAAACAGATGGAAGAACATACCGTGTTCATGGATTGGTAGAATCAACATCATTAAAATGTCCATACTACCCAAAGCAATCTATAAATTCAACGCTCTTCCCATTAAAATACCAACAGCATACTTCAGAGATCTAGAACAAACTCTCCAAAAATTCATCTGGAATAAAAAAAGACCCCAAATAGCTACAGCAATCCTGAAAAAGACCAAAGTAGGTGGGATCTCAATACCAGATATCAAGTTGTATTACAAAGCCACTGTTCTCAAAACTGCCTGGTACTGGCACAAGAATAGGCATATAGATCAATGGAATAGAATAGAGAGCCCAGAAATCGGCCCGAACCAATATGCTCAATTAATATTTGACAACGGAGGCAAGAACATACAATGGAGCCAAGATAGTCTCTTCAATAAATGGTGTTGGGCCCTGACCGCTTTGGCTCAGTGGATAGAGCGTCGGCCTGCGGACTCAAGGGTCCCAGGTTCGATTCTGGTCAAGGGCATGTACCTTGGTTGCGGGCACATCCCCAGTGGGGAGTGTGAAGGAGGCAGCTGATCGATGTTTCTCTCTCATCGATGTTTCTAACTCTCTATCCCTCTCCCTTCCTCTCTGTAAAAAATCAATAAAATATATTTTAAAAAAAAATAAAAATAAAAATAAATGGTGCTGGGAAAATTGGACAGATATATGCGAGAAAATGAAACTAGACCCCCAACTTACACCATACACAAAAATAAACTCAAACTGGATAAAGGACTTAAATGTATGACAGGAAACCATAAAAATTCTAGAAGAATCCAAAGGCAACAAAATCTCAGACATATGCCGAAGCAATTTCTTCACTGATACAGCTCCTAGGGCACTTGAAACTAAAGAGAAAATGAACAAATGGGACTACATCAAAATAAAAAGCTTCTGCACAGCAAAAGAAACCATCAACAAAACAACGAGAAAACCCACTGTGTGGGAAAACATATTTGCCAATGTCATATCTGATAAGGGCCTAATCTCTAAAATCTATAGGGAACTCATACAACTCAACAAAAGGAAGATAAACAATCCAATCAAAAAATGGGCAAAGGACCTAAATAGACACCTTTCAAAAGAGGACATTCAGAAAGCCAAGAGACATATGAAAATATGCTCAAAGTCACTAATCATCCGAGAGATGCAAATCAAAACAACAATGAGGTACCATCTCACACCTGTCAGACTGGCTATCATCAACAAATCAACAAACGACAAGTGCTGGAGAGGATGTGGAGAAAAAGGAACACTTGTGCACTGCTGGTGGGAATGCAGACTTGTGCAGCCACTATGGAAGACAGTATGGAGTTTCCTTAAAAAACTGAAAATGGAACTCCCATTTGACCCAGTGATCCCACTCCTAGGAATATATCCCAAGAAACCAGAAACACCAATCAGAAAGGATATATGCACCCCTATGTTCATAGCAGCACAATTCACCATAGCTAAGATCTGGAAGCAGCCTAAGTGTCCATCAGTAGATGAATGGATTAGAAAACTGTGGTACATCTACACGATGGAATACTATGCTGCTCTAAAAAGGAAGGAACTCTTACCATTTGCAACGTCATGGATGGAACTGGAGAGCATTATGCTAAGTGAAATAAGCCAGTCAATGAAGGAAAAATACCACATGATCTCACTCATTCATGGATAATAGAGACCATTATAAACTGTTGAACAATAATAGATACAGAGGCAGAGCTGCCTCAAACAGATTGTCAAACTGCAGCGGGAAGGCCAGGGAGGGTTGGGGGGCAGGAGGTAGGGGGGTAAGAGATCAACTAAAGGACTTGTATGCATGCATATAAGCATAACCAGTGGACATAAGACATTGGGGGATAGGGGAGGCTAGGGGACTGTCTAGGGCGGGGGAATAAAATGGACACATATGTAACACCGTTTGTAATACTTTAAGCAATAAATTAAAAAAATGGCAAAAAAAATAAAATTAAAATAAAAAAAACAAGAAACAACCAAAAAAAAATAATAAATAAAAATAAAATAAAATAAAATAAAAAAATAAATTAAATAAAATAAAATTCAGCTTCTTATAAAGTGAACTCACTCATACCCATTTTTTCTTTCCTATTATTATTAATGGCACTAATACTCCCCCGGATCAAGTCCTCAGCATCACTTAAAAGTCCGTCCTCTGAGAAGCCCCACAAATCCAGGCCCTGGATGCTGACTGGTCCCCCTCACAGAATGATGCTCTCCAGCTGTAACTCCCGCTCTCACACCGGGCCTTAATCTGCACCATGTGATGCCTCCTGGCCTTTTATTCCTCTACTTCCTACCGCAAACCTTGCTGCCAAACTAAGCTTCCTGAAGCAGGTGACCTGAAAACCACGAGAGGCCCTGGTCCCTATAAAACTAAGCCCACACATCCTTGGGTGGCATTCTCAACCTCCCTGCACCTGGCCTGACTCTCCAGTCTCACCCCGCACCACTCACCCAGGTTCCAACAGGAGCCACTTTCGCAGAACAAACACCCACTTTCTGTGCTTTTCTGATTGCATGATCCCCCCATACCTGAAATGTCCTCTTAAAATACCTCCACCTATTCTAACTTCATTCCAAAACAACCACCATTATTCAAGACACTTTCCAATCCCCCACACCGGGATGGAATCCACCGAAAGTCTCTTCAGCTTCTCTCTGTCTCTACTCTTATTCTCTGCCATCTCTTGGAGTTACTGTTGGACATTTCTTCTTTCCACTACTGGACTCATGGTCCTCCTTCCCCCAAATCTCATGGCTGACTCAAAGCCGACACTGTACTGAACTAATCCATAACACGTACACTGTGAGGACAAAATGCATGCACAGTTCACAAATTCTAAGGCACAACCCTCGCTTGAAATTCCTTGTGAATTTCCCAGTACCCCTTTCCACCTGGGAAATACAATTTTCTGGTTTGCAAGGGAAGAAAAGACCTTGATAATATTTTTGGCCCACAAACACATCTTTTAAAACAACATCTTCACGTATTATGTGGAAATGAAGCCAAAACATATGGGTTAAGTTTCCTATAAAGTCCATATGAATTTTATGAAAACGGCAAAGAGGCTGGAATAAAATGTGATCTCCAAAGCAGGTTCACTAGGGGTCCTTTTCTAACTCCAAAATGAAGCCAAATCTGTCTTGCTTTCATTACATGTTGAAAGTTTCTTCTTCTACTTTAGTGACTTTCCTAGTCAGTCAACATTTTTCACATTCCAATGGAGTAAACATGACAGGAAAAGAATACATCTTTCCATTATTTTTCCTTCATAGACACTACCTGGGTCTCTCCATTTCCTTTCTAGTCTCCCTTCCTTTCTGTATTAGAACTTTTTCCTTCCTCACTAGACAATTCTTTTTTACCTCCCCTATCCTTACCTCCTCTCTTTCTTTTCATTCTCAATCATATACTACAAGAATCTCTAGCTCTCCCACACCATGTTCAAGGCTTTGGGTGGTATATGTGCATCTGTTGTCAAGGCAACCTGTGGCTCACATGGGTACAGACATCCATATGAAGTTCTCCTGCACGACCACCCTTGTCAGCAAAAATATTCCTCCTCCTCGCAGAGCCTCAACTCTCAAGTGAAGCCCAGCCAAGCAGGATAAAGAGCTGGGAGTAAGAATGAAAGGAGACAGGGATGAAACTGGAGAAGAAAGATGATATTATGGGGAACTACTTTCTCAGAAATAGTAACTAATCCAGCGAACTGCTCTTGCCTCCCTGCACACCAAGCAACTCTGTGTTTCCACCCTAACCCCATGCACTCAGCAAATAATCTGAAACTCAGTATCCCCCTGCCTACCTTCTTGGTAGGAAACCTCAGTGCTTCAATTGTACAGGTTGTGCATCCATAGCATTATCTAGCCTGGCCACAGAACGGGAGAGGGGGAAACGGAAAACCCTCTCTCTACTTAGCTGTGCAAAGCTCCATCTCTGAGAATGGGTCTGGTTTCATCTGTTGTAGCTATTATCATTGGCTCAGCAACCACTTGGAAATTCCTCGAAGATTTGTTAACAAGGTGGAACCTGCACTGTCTACTTCCCAGCAGAAGAATCATGCACTTATCTTCCCAGCTTCAAATGAGACAAGAAAATAGGAAGCCATAGCACTCAACGGAGATCCCTCTATCTGAGAGCAAGTCCAGGGCCAGTGTTTTCTCAAACAAATGGGATGAAAGTTTCCTAATTGGGAGTCGATCTAATGATAGTCGCATTACTAAACACTGTTGTAAAGCCTGTAGTCCAATTACTTCTTTTTCAAAAACTGAACAGTAGCCACCATTCCATGAAGCTGTCTGGATAGCTGAGTGCACACTAAGGAGGTTCAAGGACAGTTTGACAGGAACATAAAAGGAGACATAAATTCACCATTAGCTACTAACCACACACACACACACACCCCCACACACACACCGCACTAACTTCCCATAAACACGTTGCTTTTACTATGCTGGTAACCAGCTTTACCTGTGACCAGCTTTCAAGCTTTTCAGTGGGAACCAACACTAGCACAAGCTAGACTTGTTTTAGCAAAGAGCAAATGCAACAAGGACCCAAGAAATGCTCCTTCAATGCTCTGCTCCAAGGGGCCACACCTCTGTCTGATCACCCCTTTCCCACTTTTCTAACCCCCTCGAAATTTATTGAGCTCATGAATTAATCCAATAAATATGAACTGAGCTTCAGATATGTACCAGTTTTATTCTAAGTGTACAAAAAAGATCTCTGCCCTCAGGATCGAGCAGGGAGAAATAGATAACAACTAAGGAAATAGATAAGTGAATTATATAGTATGTTAGACAGGGATGATGCCATAGGATACAAGCCCTTAAACAGGCTTCCCAACCCCAGACTGTGACCTGCTTTCCATCAAGGGCTGTGATGTTCCTCTTCGCATCCCCGCACCGAATACATGCTTGGCATATAATGCAATGTCAAATTTTCTAAAAGCTTTTAATGAACAAATGAATAAGCAAGAATTTTAATAGTTGTCTTGGAGGAAAAGTGATCAGCAAGGTCCTGATCTGTAAGTGACAGAATGAGAAAAAGAAGTCTAAACGTCCTTGAAAGAGTCTATTGTATTTTGAAAAAGCATGTATTCCCCTTGATTATATAGAACAAGTAACAAGCTGAGTCACCTAAGAGATTATTCCTTTTAAATTAGAGATTCTTAACC
Organism: Myotis nattereri; assembly: GCF_964212035.1. Taxonomy (NCBI): domain Eukaryota; kingdom Metazoa; phylum Chordata; class Mammalia; order Chiroptera; family Vespertilionidae; genus Myotis; species Myotis nattereri. The sequence goes on from NC_138080.1 coordinate 56,851,533, forward strand.
TGGGGTACCCCAGATTCGGAGATACATGTGAACCCCCTGAAATTGTTAACATGCTTGGGGTAGAGGGGAGTTATGTGCGCATCTCTGGGGAGAGTGTGACACAGATCGACAAAAATATTATCCTTGTGTCATGGAACTAGAATTTGAGATAGGAATGAAGGCAGGAAAGGAAAAAATAAAAATAGAAAAAAAGAACCTTGAACAGTCACAACTGCAGAGCCAATATCCATTTGCAACGGGGTTAAATATTTCTTCCTTAAGCCAGTTAGATAACAGAAGACCCAGCAGGCTCCCAATTTATGAAGCTCCATCAGAAGAGAGAAGCTCAGTGCGAATTTCTCAGAACCAAGCTCATCATCATGACAAATTTAAAAAGAGAGAGAAGGAAATACTTATACATCACAAATTGACAAGCCAAATACAGCAATTCCTTTAAGGAGAAAATATTAATATGGGTTTACCTTTTCATGGTTTTCAATTAAGATTTCCACAACAATGTTCTGGAACTTCAAGTCCATGATGGCAGCAACAGTTTCTTCCTGTGGCCTCATCAGAGTTGGTCCAAACACCACTCCCAAATTTGCCACGGTCATCAGGTTCTGCTTGGAGTGGTTTGAAACACTAACGTTGATGAGGGCAGAAAGAAAGGTCTCTGGTTAGAAGGTGAGCAAAAACTGTGGAATGTACAGTATTCTGCAAGATATTTCCCTAAACACCAGGACTCAACTATCCTCAATGTCTGCCTCTGAAATAACAGGATCCCCCAACAAGACCACACATCATGAGGCCCCTGCCTACCTCTCTGCTTCTCTCTGATACTCTCTGCTCTAGACACAGAGGCTGGCTTAATAACTCCATCCACACACCAAGCTTGTGTCCCTCAGAGGCCTTCATTTACTGTTCCCCTCTACTTAGAGCACCTTCTCTGTCCCCAGATTACTGAACTCTTGTTCCCAGGGACAATGCGACTTGGCAGAATTACCTTCACAAGCACATAGGACTTGGACAGAGCACCCAAGTCCTGGGAACAAACTGGACAACTGTTCTCAGCAACTCCAAGGTCTCATCCTCAAAGAGACTTTCCATAATAACCCTCTTTGTAGTCCCACACCCAACATATATTCTCTCTCTCCTCCCTCTCCTTTTTGCCTTTTGACCACTCATCACCTCGAACTATTTTATATTTTTATTTGTATTCTGTTTGCTGTCTTTTCCCCTTAGAAAAACAAGACTTCCTGAAAGTATCCTGTTCAACTATGTGTCTACTAGCACCTAAGAAAGGTCAATCCTAGATGGTTTGGGTCAAGAGAGTGTCAGCCTGCGGACTGAAGGGCCCCCGGTTCAATTCCAGTCAAGGACACATACCTAGGTTGCATGCTAGGGGCGGCTGCAGGAGGCAACCAATCAATGTGTCTCTCTCACATTGATGTTTCCCTCTCTCTGTGTTTCTCCTCCCAACCCCCCCTTCCTTTCAGTTTCTCTAAAAATCAATGGAAAAATATCCTCAGGTGAGGATTAATAAAAAATAATAAAAAGGGCATTTACTAACAACTCTTTGTTGGCCAAATGAACAAATGGCTATACTAATACTAGGCCTCTACAGAGGTCATCATGTCCTCTGGCCTTCAGTTCCTTTTTCTGTGAAACAAGGGTTCTAAAACACAGTGCTCCTTAGTTTCTTCCCCCTCAAAAACTCCATAAATACAGCGACCAAGGAGTTATATATTTAAAAAAAGAGCTAACTTCTCTACTGGATTATTAGATTTTGCTTGCTTTTTTAAAGAGGGAATAAAAAGAATAGAATGGATCCTATGAAATACCTACCTATTCCTGGATTAAACAATCTTAAATGGCATGTTCAAAGTCAGAGTTAGGTAGGTGTGAAACCAGGCTAAATTTGCTAACAGACTAATAATCACATTTCCAGAATCAGTGTGCAGGGAAGTGTATAATATTCTCTTCTTCTACTTCAAATCAAACCCCAAGTTGTTGGCAGTGATGTTAAGCAAATAATTACACGACTTCATGAAAGCATCGTGTTTCAACAGTCTTGTCCAAAACACACACAAGGAGTCAGATGTCCAGCCTGCCCTTCCAGGTGTGGCCCCTGGTATTGTGTACACAGCCCCAATTCTGACCATTACAAAGGCAAGAACACCCAAGCAAAACGTTAGGCAGGAAAAGAGGCTTACTTTGTTAAGTGTTTCACCAAAATGTCCAACATCTCTTTATTTTTCTCTGGAAGTTTATGCACCAAGAAATGGATAGCATTCACACGAGATTCTGGACTCCCACTTTCTTTATAAAGGAAAAAGAATAGTTAGTAGTGTATTCGGAATCAAATATATTCCTAAGAGTCAATACATGCAATATCTCACCAGTTCAACATCTTCAGAGAAATTAAACATGTTTTGCCACCTTTCAAAGGAAAAGAAAATCTCTCTCTCTTCCCTGTTCTGAACTTCTCCGCCTCCCTGGTGGGGTGGGGGCTTTCAAGGAGGCTGCAGTTCCTGTCTTCCTCCCGGCTGACATGAAGAACAGCCAGCCCAGCTTGGCCCCTGGCACGCTGCACTCACAGTGTGCTCATCGCCCACTTGAAGGGGTCTAGTCACCCTGTCCTGCCCACAATGGGATGCAAATAAAATATCAGCAAATAAACTCTTCCCTCTTATGGGTTGAATTTCATCCCCCACAACATATGTTGACATTTACCACCCCCCTCCGCCCCCCGCCCCCCCCCCCCCCATGTCTCAGATGTGACTGTTTTAAAACACAGCCGGGATTTGTTTTAATCAGGTATGGTGAGACGTGCAGGCATTGAAATGACTGTCATCAAGGAAGTTTATCCTCACAGATTCTGAGAAAAAAGAGGCATGTCATGCCATAAGCTTCATTGTGGTTTCGTGCACAGGAACGGGAGAGGCAAGGTAAGCAGGCTGAGGATTGGTTTGGATTCTTTCAGGGACTCTGGGGCATAGGGGCTGTCCTCAGTTGTCTGGTACCTGGCCCCAGGTGATTAGGGAAGAATATGGCTGGAGTGTTAAGAGTCCAAAAGAGGGGGTGGGGAGGAGGAAAATGAGCTCTGGATTGGTTAGCTGGCATAGAAAAAGCACATTCAGGTTTACTATCTTTAGGAATTGGTTAGCCCCAAGAGGTTAGTCTCTCAGGATCAGTTAAGCCCCAGATGTTAAAACATCACAATAAAAAAAGACGGGCTTAACACAGTGATCTCAGTGGGGAATATGGCCCTTGCAGATGTCATTCATTAAGATAAGATCATACTGGAGACACACTAGAATGTTCATGGCAGTAGCACTCTGGGTAATAGTCCAAAACTGAACCAACTCAAGTAGCCATGAACAGTAGAACAGTAAATAGATTGAGGTATGTTTATACAATGGAATACTGCACTACGAGAGTGAATGAGCTACTGAGTCACCCACCAAGGAGGAATCTCACAAGACGAGCCAAAGAAGCCAGACGCAAACGACTATATTTTGTTAGATTCCATTTGTATATGGTTCAAATGCAGCAACCCTAACTTGTGACGTCAGAAGCCAGGCAAGTGTTCATTTGGCATGGGGTGGATGGTAACCATGGTGGGTATGAGGAAGGGTTTCTGGGTTCTGATAATGTTGTATTTCTTGATCTAGGGGCTGATTACATGGCGACCTTCACTTGGCAAACGTCCATTAGTCTGTACACTTGGGATCTGTGCATATTTCTGCTGTGTACCAACAAAAAGTTCACTGAAATTAAAGTTATCCATAATCAATATCACCCGAAGATAAGCTAGTAAATTTTAGTTTAATGCCTTTCATGTGTTCCACCCATTTTAAATAATGAATGTGCACACAGCCTATTGCATTCCATATATCATGGACATCTCTCCCTGTCATTCAAAGGAGCTCCACACCATCAACTTTACGATTAGCTAAGTTGCCTCCGAAATTAAGGGGCTCCAGTTTACTCTTTCGGTAGTAGTGTTTAAAAGTGGGGAATGAGATTTTACAGCACAGGACACAGTTGTGGCTAAAGAAAAAAAAAGCAAAAAAGGCTAAGAAATGAAAAGGCACAAGATAAAGTGGAACACAATCAAACTACATAATAAAAGACTTAGATATGGATTACACTGGACACTGAAAACAAAAGTACAACTATCTAAAGTTAGGTGATAAATTATAGTCAAGTTTTTAATCTGGAGTTAAAAACAAGATCTTACTAAATCAAAGCTGGGGGAAAAATAAAAGCAATAAAAATATAGAAACATTTTCAATTCACAGCTTTGATTTTAAAATTAAAGCAGGGACTCTGAAAAATAGTCTAAGATTCTGAAGGGTAAAAAGATAACTGCCTATGATAAGAATCCTGTACATTTGAAAAGTTAAAAAAATTTAAAAACTTTGCACTGAACAGCTACTTCTAACTCATGTGTCTATTTTGTCATCTTTCCTCAAGGGAAACCTAATGTAATATTTTTGGATTTATTACTTATTCAGAAACACAAGACATAGAAATAGTTTTCCACCCTCGAAGGATAAGGGTCTTCATTTCTAAAAATAGGGTAGGTTTTGAAAGATAATCAAAACCTCCCATTTTCTTTTTTGAGTCCCTCTTCCTCTCCAATCCCATATCAGTTGAAATCACACACACATTTTTTCCAAGTCTGCTTTTTCCTCCTTCTTCCAAATAGAAGAATTTTTGAGATAATGCTTTTAAAGTAACTCTACCTTTTTCTCCATTTCTTTTTATTTTGATGTTAATCTATTAATGGGCATTTCCATGTAGCTACAACATACTAACTTAAGGTACTCAAAAGTTTTCTAAACTAAATTATTTTCCGTTTTCACTGATATAAATGAACAAAGAATGAAAGGTACAACTTTTTAAAAATCTAGGACACTGAATTAACCATAACACCAAATTCCTAACATATGCCAAGGAATTGGGAGTTTACTGTAATAGCAAAAATACGTTTAATTGTATAACTATAAATCAGCATCCTCAACACTTCACATCTATCTGCTTATTATATGAACTCTGCCAACTAACGGAGACTGGAAAAGATATGATCTTAGCTTACTGGAGCATATCAGAGATACACGGGCAGATAAATGTTCAGTTATGTTAATATTTAAGTGCCATAAATCAATAGTACTGTAATTTTAGGAAAGCATGAGCACTTCCCAAGGAACAAGGAGTATCTTCCCTCAACAGACACCAAGTATCCCAGTTCTTCTGCAGAAGCTCCTATCGACTCAGAAATGAATACACCAGGCTCAAGTAACTTGATGTCAATAGCATTCGATTCCTTTAATTTCCAGATTTCCGACTCCTTCCCCACCAAGACCATATGACTTTGTCTGTTTACCAACAAAAACAAAACATTCTGGGTAGGCCAACACCAGTGCCCTGGAGCCTATAATTGTTATATTTTTCATCACATGAATATGATTTCACTTCCTACGTAACTTGACTAGTGAACCTAACAACACAAGTATTCTGGTTTGGGGGACTGAGATTTCCTGTGTGATACCTTAGCAGGCATCCAGGCTTCAGCTATCATCTTAAACTAAGTCTAACATGAGTCCAACCCTGAAGCATGGGTCCAATTCTTACCAATGTGACATATCAAGAAATCCAAGTCGGAGAAACTAAGATGGCGGCATACATAAACACCGGGAAATAGTCGCCTCCCCACAACAATTGAAAAATATCCCAAAGGACGGAGCAAACATCGTCCAGAACAACAGGAAGGCTGGCTGAGTGTAATTTCTACAACTAGAAGACAAGAAAAGCACGCTGAGAGCCAGAGGAGCTGCGGAGGCTGAGTGCAGAGGTACTGCGGCGGCTCGCGCACGCGGAAAGGGGGTGGCACCTGAGGACGCGGCTGTCTTTTTGAATCACAAGCTCCCGACTGCTCTGAACTCCGGTTCCAGCAAGTCTCTGGGGACCCAGGACTCATACGGGGAGAGGCTGCTCTGTCAGGCGGCAGCGGGCGAACTTGAGGGCGGATTTCCCTCAGAGGTGCTTGCAGCCGTTACCAGGACACTGAGACGCGCGACTCCGGGCACGGAGAATCAGCCATAGCTTCTTTCTCCGCCCTTTTGACTCTCTGAGACCCCGCCCCACCCAGGCTGCAGCAGAGGCTTTTGCATGTGAATGTACCTAACTACAGCCCAGCCAAGCAGACCCGGAACTTCCAAGAGAAGGCCCAAGGCCCCGCAGCAGCGGCTTGCATTGCTTCACAGCTGAGCCTCTTCGTGGCTCCGGCTGTGTAGCCTCAGGCAGGGGCTGAATTAGCGCCTCCTTAGATCCAGGAGCCACTGTACCCAGTGGTCAGAGGGGGACCATTCTCCCACGTCAGACACAGCTGCTTCCCACAGCCAATTGGCCTGGAGGTCAATTCCTCCCAGTGATCCTACAACAACCAAGGCACCAAGAGTGCACCAAGAGTGTCCACCCCAGGTAACTGGGGAGGCTGAGCCACTGGGCCCTACAGGACACCTGGCGCGCAGGGCCACTCTATCAACACAGGGAAGCAGCCAAAATGCGGAGACAAAGAAACAGGTCACAATTGGCAGAAACGGAGGAGGGCAGATGACTGGATATAGAGTTCAAGGCCACGTTTATAAGGTTTGTCAAGAATTTTATGGAAACCGCCGATAAATTTAATGAATCCCTCAAGGAGTATAGTGAGACCATGGAGGACATGAAAAAGGACCAACTAGAAATTAAGCATACACTGACTGAAATAAAGAATAATTTACAGAGATCCAACAGCAGACAAGAGGATCCCAAGAATCAAGTCAAAGATTTGGAATACAAAGAAACAAAAAATACCCAACCGAAAAAGAAAAAAGAAAAGAGATTCAAAAAATATGAAGATAGTGTAAGGAACCTCTGGGACAACTTCAAGCGTACCAACATCAGAATTATAGGGGTACCAGAAGGAGAGAGAGGGCAAGATATTGAAAACCTTTTTGAAGAAATAATGACAGAAAACTTCCCCCACCTGGTGAAAGAAATGGACTTACAAGTCCAGGAAGCGCAGAGAACCCCAAACAAAAGGAATCCAAAGAGGACCACACCAAGACACATCATAATTAAAATGCCAAGAGCAAAAGATAAAGAGAGAATCTTAAAAGCAGCAAGAGAAAGACAGTCAGTTACCTACAAGGGAGTACCCATCCGACTGTCAGCTGATTTCTCAACAGAAACCATGCAGGCCAGAAGAGAGTGGCAAGAAATATTCAAAGAGATGAATAGCAAGAACCTGCAACCAAGATTACTTTATCCAGCAAAGCTATCATTCAGAATGGAAGGTCAGATAAAGAGCTTCACGGGTAAGAAAAAGCTAAAGGAGTTCATCACCACCAAACCAGCATTATATGAAATGCTGAAAGGTATTCTTTAAGAAGAGGAAGAAGAAAAAGGAACTCTTACCATTTGCCACAGCATCGATGGAACTGGAGAGCGGATAAATACCACAAGATCTCACTTATTTGTGGAATATAATGAACAACATAAACTGATGAACAAGGACTGATCCAGAGACGGAGAGGCTTTGATTGGACTGTCGGGCCTTGGAGGGAAGGTAGGGGAGGGTGGGGGCAAGGGGGAAGGACCAACCAAAGGACTTATATGCAAGCATATAGGCCTAACCAATGGACACAGACAACGGGGGGGTGAGGGGATGAGGGGGGGGGGGGGGGTAGAGGTATGTAATATCTTAATCAATAAAAAAAAAAAGAAATCCAAGTCTAAGAGGCTGAGACACAGGCCATGGACTACAACATTCTCAAAGGTAGCAATCACCATGCAGTAAGAGCCTTCCCCAGATTGGTACCATCTTTTGTATTCCTGTGTAGACCAAGTAAACTGTTTTTACATCTTATAAATTTCTATACTAAAAGTCCATTATATTCTCTCAAAAGAATGATGTTAAATATATATATACTAGAGGCCCGGTGCACAAAAATTTGTGCACTCAGGGGGAGGGGGGGTCCCTCAACCCGGCCTGTGCCCTCTCGCAGTCTGGGACCCCTCGGGAGATAACGACCTGCTGGCTTAGGCCTGCTCCCGGGTGGCAGAGGGCAGGCCCAATCCCTAGGTGCAGCCCCTGGTCAGGCTCAGAGCAGGGCTGATTGGGGACTTGGGGCGCCGCCCCCTGTCATGCACAGAGCAGGGCGGATTGGGAGCTTGCGATGCAACCCTCAGTCACGCTCAAGGTAGGGCCGATTGGGGGGTTGGGGCACCACCCCCTGTCACACTCAAGGCAGGGTCAATGGGCAGGTTGCAGCGCCACCCCCTGTCACGCACAGAGCAGGGCCAATCAGGGGGTTGGGGCACTGCCCCCTGTCATGCACAGAGCAGGGCCCATCAGGGGGGTTGGGGCTCCATACCCTGTCACGCACAGAGCAGGGCCCATCAGGGGGTTGGGGAGCTCCCCTCTGTCACGCACAGAGCAGGGCGGATCAGGGGGTTGGGGCGCCGCCCTCTATCACCCACAAAGCAGGGCCGATCAGGGGGTTGGGGCGCCACCACTCTCACACTCAGGGCAGGGCAGATGGGGAGGTTATGGCACTACCCCATCACACACAGAGCAGAGCCCGTGGAGGCGGGGTTGGGGCGCCTCCCTCTATCACCCACAGAGCAGGGCCGATCAGGGGGTTGGGGCGCCGCCACTCTCACACTCAGGGCAGGGCAGATGGGGAGGTTATGGCTCTACCCCGTCACACACAGAGCAGGGCCCGTGGAGGGGGGTGGGGGGGAGGCGTTGGGGCGCCGCACCCTGTCACACACAGAGCAGGGCTGATCAGGGGGTTGGGGCGCCGCACCCTGTCACACACAGAGCCGCAGGGCTATCAGGGGGTTGGGGAGCTCCCCACTATCAGGCACAGAGCAGGGATGATCAGGGGGTTGGGGCGCCTTCCCCTATCATGAGAGAGCAGGGCGGATAGGGAGGTTGTGGCCCCGCCCCCTGTCACACACAGAGCTGCAGGGCGATCAGGAGGTTTGGGCGCTGCCCCCTGTCACACTGATTCCGGTGCAGGGAGGCCTCTCGGCTCCGCTGATCCCAGTGCTGGGAGGCCTCGCGGCTCCGCTGATCCCGGGGTTTTGTTTAGCTTCTATATTTGTAACAATGTTTCAAACTGCAAGCTCAGAGGCTGGCAAGGCGGGGAACGTTGGAGTCCTCCGTCACTGAAGCAAGGAAGCCTCATGTTAGCTTCAAGCTGCCTGGCTGCTGGCCGCCATCTTGGCTGGCAGTTAATTTGCATATCACCTGATTAGCCAATGGGAAGGGTAGCGCACGTAGGCTAATTACCATGTTTCTCTTTTATTAGATAGGATATATGTGTGTGTGTATATGTGTGTGTTTGTGTGTGTGTGTGTGTGTGTGTGTGTGTGTGTGTGTGTGTGTGTATATATATATATATATATATATATATATATATATATATATATATAATCTGTCCTCAGGTTCCTTATAAATAGGGGTGCTCAGATCATCTTTTGTTCTATTATTAACTGTCTTTGACCCCAGATTCTGACACTGAGCTCTTAGGACCTCCATCCATAATTTATCGAGTGTTAGGATGTCTGACGACAAGCTCCTAAGTCCCTTGGAATTTCCTGGGTGATAAGAACATCTTTCGTTTTAATGAGGTGACTTTGGGTGGGCCCTTGAATGGGGACTGATCACCAGAAAGATCTAGCCATGATGAGAAGCTCAGATTTTTCAGTCCCATCCCCCATTCTCCAGAGATGCAAGTGGAGCTGGAAGTAGAGTTAATAATCCATATTGCATTCATGATAAAGCCTCCATAAAAATCCCAAACGTACAGGATTTGAAGAGCGTCCGAGTGCATGGACATTCCTGCATGCTGGGGTGGTGGAACACCCCACTGCACAAGGACAGCTCCTGTAGCAGGGTACCTCCAAACCTCGCCCTATTCACCTGGCTGTTCACCTGTATCCTTTATTGTTTCATTATGTTATAAGCTGTTAACCTACAATGTGTTCCCCTGAGTTCTATAAACCTTACCAGCAACTTACAGATCAAAGGGAGGTTATGAGAACCCGGAATTACTGGGGGTAACCTGAGGCTTCAGACTAGTGTCTGAAGCAGGGCAGTCTTGTGGGACTAAGTCCTTAACTTGTGGGATCTGATGCTAATGCTAGGTAGAAAGAATCAGAACGGAACTGAACTGCAGGACACTCTGCTGGTGTCCCAACACTGCTCGGTGGGGGGGAGCCCACACATTTAGTGACCGGGAGTGTCAGAAGTGAAGTATTGTGTGTGTGATGGAAGGAGAAACACAGGAGTGGTTTTTCTATACAGATGGTTTCTAGTTCCTTTCAGCAAATTTAGTTAACTCTCTTAGCTGAGAGGGTTTAGTTAATGCTCTTAATTATCTCTAATAAAGAAAACTATTTAATTCCCCAATGCATAAGTCAGTATTTCTTAAGAATGGAAAAATAAAAAAAAAGTTTGCTTCCTGTGGTTACAACCAACAAAACTCATATTTGTATCATGCACATCAGAAATTAACTCACAGGTTCTCAACGGAACTCTACGGGAAAGAAACGTACAACAGGAAACGAAAGGACCAAGAGCAACCTTCAGAGCTCTCAGCAGGGAGGGTAGGAGAAGAGACTATCTCAACACCATGAACAGATGGAAACTACCACACATGAAAAGAATCAGAACTCTGTTTCCATGCTGGGGTGAGAGGCGGTAACAAAGTCTGGTGATGCTTGGTAATTTTAGCAGTGAGCTCAGCTAACAGACACTTCAGCACAACAGGGCCATCTCTGACATTGGTAATGGACAATGAGAGCCCTAACCGCAATTCTAATTTTCCAATAATATTCAAAAAGGGAGACTAATTTTGGCCACCTGATTTCTGTAGCTGTTTTATTCAATACTTGAAAGTACACATGCAAGAGATTAGAGGACCTGCTCCTGAGAGGAAAAGTGAGTACAGAGAACGGAACTCACAAAACTCAAATAAAAAATTAGAAATGTTGGCCTCTAAAATACACCTGGTTCATAGATGTACTTTTTCCTCATTAAATATGGTCACTACAGGTCCATTCCAACCGCAACTCCACTTAGGTGCAAATACGTGCCAATAATTACAGGAGCTACAGTTTTTCTTTGGAACAGGCCTGTTATTCAAATTGTTAAGGCTCTGTAACAGCATCCCACAAAATCGGGAAGCAAAACACAAGGTTCTGGCCTAGAGGGTGGTGATACCTTTTGTATTTATACAATCTCCTCTATCACATTGCTCAAGGATACCCTCAACAAACTCTTCCAACTCATCCCCACCACCAATGACTCCAGGACCACTTGTAAATTCCTCCTCTTAGGAGGCCTTCATCTGGTAAAATACACTGACATTAGAGTTTCAAACACACTGGCTTCAGTTACCAGGCCTGATAGTAAGAATAATGATACTCCCTTGTGGTGACTTAAAACTTATTCCATAATCACTTTATCTTTCTCCAATTCTCAAAGGATCCCAGATTAAAATTGGCACGCTTCTGCTTTTTCCAGTCCCCAAGGCGCACAACATGAAACAATGGTCCTCCAAGTGGAGTTTAATTTCTCTTTCCCCTGTGTGCCAAAAATGCCACAGGGAAGAAATCAAAACAACTAAGCATTTGCTTGAGTTTCTGCCAAGAAAACTTTCCCCCACTTCCTTGATCACACAAATTCTCTTTAAAAAAAAATCCTCTTCCCACATGAAAACAAAAGTGAATAGAACCATACTTTCCCCCATTACTGAAAGCCTATTTTCCATGGATATTCTAACCAGGCTTATACATGGCTTCTTCCTGCAACATACTAGGAACCTTCACGTGGGTCTGAGCAAAGACCTCACAAAAAGGCAACATTTAAAGCAATGTTCGGGCAGCAGTGACGCAGGCCCCAAAGGGACTGCTCGATGTTTTCCAACAGCAGATTGAACTATGGAATGCATCCAAGGGGGGAAAAAAAAGTAAATGAAAATACAATTATAGCTACTGTCGGTGCACCTGTGAAAACCAAACTGCAGGTTTTAGCTAGTGGAGCCTGGGCTTTGAATTTAAAGATCCCTATAATCTGGCAAATTACTTAACATCTCTCCACGTTCATTTCCTTAACTATTAAATACCTAACACCAGTGTATTTCAGAAGACTGTAATGATTGAACACTATGTGTCGAATATAAAAACAGGTGTACGATAATAAAACAGAAAACAAGAACACTTCAAATAAGTATAACTCACCCAAAATTTCATCACAAATTAAAATTCTACCAACTATGGGCCTTTTTCATTTAACATTTTATCACATATAATTCATTCTCTGTCAAATATTGTGTGGGCTTCTGACATTATCTCAAAGTATTTTTTCTGCCTTTAATTTACATCTAAATATCTAAATGAAGCCATTTCCAAACTACTAATCTCTCCATATCTGCTCATCTCCCTAACCTTCTACAAGTTAAATACATCCATGTTCCCATAGCATGGTGCTCATGCCATTATTATATATTTTACCTATAGTGGGAGGTGTGTATGCACCAATATTTGCTAGAAAATTGATTCCTGGGGCAGAAATTCTTTCATGGCTCTACTTACCCAGTATCTGCAAGGGACTAGGGCACAGTAGACAATGAGTACATGTGAATGAATGAATTTATTTATTGTCCCTTTTTTTCACCTTTTAAAAGAGAAAAGAAACCCAAGATCTTCAAAAGTGATTTCTATTTTTAAATTCAAATTACAGTAATGAAGTTCAATGTTCATGTGGAAATTACAGTTTATACACACTACCAACCACAACACTGTATTTTGCACCTCTACGCAATACTTACTGGCTGGAACAATGAAATCCCCATGTAACTCATAGGTCATAAGAGGCTCCGGAAGACTCCTGTGTGAAAAGGACAGCATAGGATTACCAAACAAATCCACATTGGTCACTGCTCTTTGTGTCCATTCTTTAATAAAGGATATTAAATATGTTGTGTATTTCTTAGTAATGCGTAGGACTTCCCTAGGGAATACTTTTACATATCAAAAAATACATATATCAAACAGATTATTTTATTAAGGGCTATCTGCACCGGGCACTATCAAAGTTAAGCACCCACAAATTCCTATCAGACCTAAGCACATGGTATTTTATATTTAATCTTGGTTAGTACCTTTACAAGATTTTATATATAAAACTTCCTTCCACTCATTAACTTAAAGTCAAACCTTCTATTCAATCAAATAGGCACATAATTTTGCAAATCATCTCTAATATATTAATTGAAAATGCCACAAAAATATATATTCAAAGATAAGAAATCAATCCTTTCCTCTTACATATCCCTATTATAAGTATATGATATCCATTTTTGGTTTATGCCTATGAAACAATAAAACATAGGTAAGAAGTGAAATTGAGGACAACTTGAAAAATATCCACGCCAGCCCAGCCGGTGTGGCTCAGTGGCTGAACCAAGAGGTCACCGGATTGGTCAGGGCACATGCCCGGGTTGTGGACTCAATCCCCAGTAGGGGGTGTGCACGAGGCAGCTCTTCAGTGTTTCTCTGTCATCAATGTTTCTATCTCCCTGTCCCTCTTCTCCCTTCCTCTTTCTCTAAAATCAATAAAAACATATATTTTAAAAATAAATTATGGCCCTAACTGGTTTGGTTCAGTGGACAGAGCAGCAGACTGCGTACTGAAGGGTCCCAGGTTCGATTCCAGTCAAAGGCATGTACCTTGGTTGCGGGCACATCCCCAGTAGGGGGTGTGCAGGAGGCAGCTGATCGATGTTTCTCTCTCATCGATGTTTCTAACTCTCTATCCCTCTCCCTTCCTCTCTGTAAAAAATCAATAAAATATAAAAAAATAAATTATAAATAGTAAAAAACACCCACACCATTTTAATTTTCTACAAAAAGAGATTACAGAAATGGCCATATATTTTATCCTATGGTCAACATAATGCTACAGTTCTACCATTATACAAATCTGAAATTTCAAAAGACCAGATCTCTGAACTCTATAAACACTTTGAGAACAAGTATAAATCTGTACAGTTTCTGGAGGGCAATCTGGCAAGATGTTAAGAACCTTTAAAATATTTAAATCACATAATCCAGAAATTCCTCTTCAAATGCTTTAAAAAAAAAAACATCAAAGATACACACACACACACAAAAAAAATGAAAACATATTCAAAAGCCAAGAAAAATGCCAGGAACAAAGATCATTTCATATTGATAAAGAGGTCAATTAATCAATAAGACATAAGAATTCTAAATGTTAATGGGTCTAATAAAAGGAGCTTCAAAGTACATGAAGCAAACTGATGAGACTACAAGGAGAAACAGACAAATCTACAACTATAGCCAAGATTTAAATACCTCTCTGTCTCAATAACTGATAGGACAAGGAGACAGAAAATCAGTTAAAATACAGAAGATTTGAACAAAGCAATCAACCAACTTCGTCTTTGTTTCATCCTTTACCTAAATGACACTCCACCCAAATGCATTCTTTCCCAGGGCACATGGAACATTATCAACCATATTCTGGGGCATGAAACAAATCTCAATAAATTTAAAAGGGCTCCATTTATAGAGGGTATTGCTCTGATTATAATAAAAATGGAATTAGAAATCGGTAACAGAAATATATCTGAAAAACCCCAAGGAAGATAAAATTAGGAAATATTTTGAACTAAGTGCACTACACCACATATCAGAATTTGAGGAATGTTAGTAAAGCAGTATTTGAGAATCAATTTTTACTGCTAAATATCTATATTAGAAAAGAAGAAAGGTTTTATATCAATTACTTCATTTTTCATCTCAGCCAGAAAAAAAAGAGTAAAGTAAGCCCCAAATAAATAGAACAGAAAAATAAATAAATAAAAATTACAGCAGAAATAAGTAAAATAGAAAATAAAAACAAGACAGAAAATGAATGAACTCAGTCAGTTCTTTGAGATAATCAATGAAATTGATAAATCTAGCCAGAATGACTAGGAGATAACATAATGAAATCACAAATTATCAATGTTAGGAATAAGAGAGGTAGCTGCAGAATTGATATAGCATTTAAAGGTATTAAAAAATAAGATAATATTATGAACAGTTTTAATTTACACAAATTCAACAACTTAGATGAAATAGACAAATGTCTTGAAAGACACAAATTCCCAAAGTTCCCATGTATTCCCACATCTATTTGAGAAACTCAATTTGTACTTTAAAATTTGCCAGTAAGAAAACTCTAAGCCCAGATAACCTCACTGGGGAATTCTAGGAAACAAAAAAGAAAGAACACCAATTATATACAAATTCTTCCAGAAAATGTGAGAGGGAATACTTTCTAACTCATCCTTTGAAATAAGAATTACCTTAGTTCCAAATTAAAGACATACAAATAAAACTACAGATCAATATAATGAATATAGGTGAAACTATATCCTATCTAATAAAAGAAACATGGTAATTAGCGTACTTCCGCTACCCTTCCCATTGGCTAATCAGCGAGATATGCAAATTAACTGCCAGCCAAGATGGCGGCCGGCAGCCAGGCCGCTTGAAGCTAACATGAGGCTTGCTTGCTTCAGTGACGGAGGAAACCAACGTTCCCTGCCTGCCTTGCTGGCCTCTGAGCTTGCAGTTTGAAACATAGTTACAAATATAGAAGCTAAACAAAACCCCAGAAACCTGCTTTCAGCCCGCCGGGATTTCAGAGCTGGAGTTGATACAGTGTTTCGACTATAGAACCCAAACAAACCAGATACCCGCTTTCAGCAGCAGAGGCCTCAGAGCTGGAGCCAGAGCTAAAGCTGGCCCAGAATAAATTTAAAAAAAAAAAAGAAAAAAAGGAGCAGTTGGGAGCTTCAGTCACCCGCCAGCCTGAAAACAGCCCTCAGCCCCTCACCCAGACTGGCCAGGCACCCCAGTGGGGACCCCCACCCTGAAGGGTGTGTGACCAGCTGCAAACAGCCATCATCCCCTCACCCAGGCTGGCCAGGCACCCCAATGGGGACCCCCACCCTGATCCAGGACACACTTCAGGAAAAACCAGCCAGCCCCCACCCGTGCACCAGGCCTCTATCCTATATAGTAAAAGGGTAATATGCCTCCCAGCACTGGGATCAGCGGAGCCTCAAGGCCTCCCAGCACCGGGATCAGAGGAGCTGAGAGGCCTCCTGGCACCGGGATCAGTGTGACAGGGGGCAGCACCCAAACCCCCTGATCGCCCTGAGGCTCTGTGTGTGACAGGGGAAGGCACCCCAACCCCCTGATCAGCCCTGCTCTGTGCCTGATAGGGGGAGCTCCCCATCCCACTGATCGCCCTGCGGCTCTGTGTGTGACAGAGTGCGGCGCCCCAACCCCTGATCGGCCCTGCTCTGTGTGTGACAGGGTGCGGCGCCTCAAAACCCCCCCCCCAGGCCCTTGCTCTGAGTGTGACAGGGTAGAGCCATAACCTCCCCATCGGCCCTGCCCTGAGTGTGAGAGTGGCGGCGCCCCAACCCCCCCTCCACGGGCCCTGCTCTGTGTGTGATGGGGTAGAGCCATAACCTCCCCATTGGCCCTGCCCTGAGTGTGACAGTGGCAGCGCCCCAACCCCCTGATCGGCCCTGCTCTGTGGGTATAGAGGGTGGCGCCCCAACTCCCTGATCCACCCTGCTCTGTGCGTGACAGGGTGGAGCTCCCCAACCCCCTGATCGACCCTGCTCTGTGCGTGACAGGGTATGGAGCCCCAACCCCCCTGATGGGCCCTGCTCTGTGTGTTACAGGGAGCAGAGCCCCAACCCTGATTGGCCCTGCTCTGTGCGTGACAGGGGGTGGCGCCGCAACCTCCCCCTCGACCCTGCCTTGAGTGTGACAGGGGGCGGTGCCCCAACCCCCTATTGGCCCTACCCTGAGCGTGACTGAGGGTGGCATCGCAACCTCCCAATCCACTCTGCTCTGTGCATGACAGGGGGCGGCGCCCCAACTCCCCAATCGGCCCTGCTCTGAGCCCGACCAGGGGCTGCACCTAAGGATTGGGCCTGCCCTCTGCCAGCAGGTCGTTATCTCCCGAAGGGTCCCAGACTGCGAGAGGGCACAGGCCGGGCTGAGGGACCCCCCTCCCCACCGAGTGCACAAATTTTTGTGCACCAGGTCTCTAGTATATATATAAAAGTCTAAGTGACCAAACGACCAGTCGACCAGTCACTATGATGCACACTGACCACCAGGGGGCAGATGTGCAATGCAGGATCTGCCCCGTGGTGGTCAGTGCGCTCCCACAGTGGGAGTGCAGCTCAGCTTACCAATGGGCACCAGCTGCCAGGCTCACAGATGGTAAGTGCAGCTACAGTGGCGCGAGCCTCTCCTGACTCCACGGCAACACTACTGAGTGGCGGTGGCAGACACAGCGGGCCGGGGTTAGCTGAGGATCAGGCCTAAACCAGCAGTCTGACATCCCCCAAGGGATCCCGAATTGCAAGAGGGCGCAGGCCAGGCTGAGGGACCCCAGCGGTGCATGAATCCATGCACTGGGCCTCTAGTTCTAAATAAAATATTAGCAACTCAAATTCACAAAGATATAAAAGGATAATACAGCATGAGCTTATAACAAAAATTTAACTGCCTTAGTATTAAAACAAAATCAATGCAACTAACCATTCTAGAAAACTATAAAAGAAAAACTCTATGATCATCTCAATAGGCAATTCAGGGAAGAAAAAGATAATTGTTCCCACAAAAGGTACTGGAACAACTGGACATCCATATTCAAAAGTGAACTTGGATCCACACCCCATATCATCACAAAAATTAACTCAAAATAGACCACAGATCTAAGTATAAAACCTAAAACTATAAAACTTCTAGAAGAAAATAGAAAACCTTTGTCACTTTGAATTAGGCAGATTTCCTTGATACATCCCATAAAAAGAAAAATTGATAAATTGGACTTCATTAAAATTAAAAACCTTTTAAAAGATGCTCTTAGAAGAATAAAGACAAGCCATAGGCTGAAGAAGACATTTAAAAAGCACGTTATGTGAGAAAGGATTTATATCCAAAATATATAAACAATGACCAAAACACAATAGGAGGAAAAATAACCCAGTTTTTTTAATTGTGTGAAAGACACAGACACCCAAGAATACATATAAAAAGCAAAAAAGCACATAAAAATGTCTAACACCATTAGTCATTATGGAAGCATCAACTGAAAAGCACGATGCGATGGCACCACATCCCTGGTAGAATGGCTAAAATCCAGAAGATTGACCATATCAAGAGCTGGCAAGGATGTAGAGAAAATGAGACTCTTCCATGTTGTTGGTGGAAATGTAAACAAGCACAACCACTTTGGGAAAAAGTTTGTCAGGTTACCAAGAAGTTAAAGGCACACCGACCATACAACTTAAATGTTACAGACAATCTGATTTGCCCATGAGAAATGAAAGCCTATGCTCCCTTAAACATTTCTATTGTTTTTAGTAGCTTCATTTTTAATAGCCAAAAGCTGCAACCCTAATATCCATCAACAGGTGAACAGATTAAAAAAAACTGTGAGATACCCATATAATAGAACACAAATTACCAACAAAAGGGAATGAACTATGCTACAACATAATTCACATAAGTGAATCTCTGCTGAGTGAAAGAAGAGTTGAAGGAAACAAATAGGACTGTATGACGATATTCTATATATGTGAAATTATAGCAAATACAACATTTTTTATATAGTGACAGAAAGCAGACCAAGGTTGCTTCCTGGAATGAAGGAATGAAGAGAGCGGTATGAGAGCAAGGGGTTTCAAAGGGGCATGAGGAAACTGGGGGGTGATGAGAGGGTCCCTATTTTTATTATGGTGATGACTTCACAGATACATACACGTCAAACTTATCCAAATGTACGCTATAAATATGTGGTTTATTGTATGCCAATTATACTTCAATAAAACTGTTTACAAACAAAATAGATGCAAACATGCATTTATAGGTTATGTTCCCTACATACAATTTATGATGGTGCAGCAGACATACACACACACAGAGGCACGCACGCACTGACAACTGTAGACTTTGAAACTGAACTACTAAAGGAAACTGTTCTCTTATTTCCTTCCCTTCACCCCCTACACCAGCGGTCGCCAACCTTTCGGACCTCACGGACTACCAGTGGTCTGTGCGACCGCTGCCCTACACTATCATTTAAAGAAAAAAAATAAAATCAATTATACCACAGCCTAGATAAAGGGAGAGAAGTAAATTTATTGGGGTTTTTGTTTCAAAATGAGGACAAGCAAGATGAAGCAAAGAAGGAAAACTGTTACTGGGCAAAGAGTGAAAGTTAAAGGGTGCTGAAAAGAAAAGTGGGGAAAATGAGAACACTTAGAAAAACCATCAAGGGAATTTCATTTTCAATAAAAATGAATTTGTATCTGAACAGCTTCTACACGCTTCTTACATCATAGCCATATGTCTGCTAGGCAATGAAGCATAAAAAGTAAGCATTAGAGATCAATGTTACTCTCTCAACTTCCATCTCTCTCTCTCTCCCTCTCTCTCTCTGTCCCTCACTCCCTCTTTCTCTCTCCAAAAAGCCTCAGGTGAGGATTTTTAAAAGCAAACATTAAATACTGTTAATACAAATGACAAGTTCCCCATACAAAATGTATTATCCTGAGCCACAGCACCCCTCAATTTTCCAACCCAATGTGTTTCTGAGCTACATCTCTTTGCCACCCATTGCAAACTGTCTGGGACTATACATCATAATATTGACCAATGCTGGCAAATTCTTCCCCTCAAGTCCCATTCCAATTTGCAGGCTTTAAAAGTTTCCTCTAGGTGAAATCATTTTACTAAAAACATCACAAAACAGCTCACTGGTCCCCTCACATGGGAAACTGTTGTAATGAACACACTGCTGAAAGTCAAAATCAATCAGAGGGCTGGTATTCAGCCCTCTAAGTACTAAAGTTAAAGGAAAGTTCCCTCAAGTCAGTAGAAGAAAGAGGGAGACACCAAATGCGTGTCCACTGTACATCTTTTATTTTTTGTCCAGTCCCTGGGAGGGGTTTTGCTTCTTGTGTTAGTTTGCCATTTGGGGGTTCTGTTACTTCCCTTCCACAGCCTCCAACCTCCCATCCCCTAAGGTGGTAGGGTTACTTGCAGCAGAATTCAAGAGCAATCGTGAGAAAAGCTGTCTGCAGCTCTGTGCCATGCGCTTGTGCCAGCTGCGATTCCAGTCCAGGCAGGCTGGCTCTAGCGCCCACACTCTCGACCATCACAATGTATTTATTACTCCTTGTGCTGAAAGAAAACCATTTGCTTAGGCCACAACTGGGTAGTCAAAATGAGATACATTTGGCACGTCACCAGAAAAAGTGTCAAATCTGAATGACTACACTTTCAGTTGCTAAACATAACACGGGGGAAAAGATCAGCAACCTTTCAAAGCTTCCAAGGCACCTGCCAGTTCATGTTCATCACTTCATCACGTTCACGCAGAAGGTGGGTATTGTTAGGAGGGAAGTTGTAGGACACATACAGCATCTCATAATGTTCTTCTGTAAGTGATGTTTGCTTCAAAGTGGGATTTGACAGGATGCAGCAACGTGATGAGGGAAAAAGGCAGAGAACGCAACACAAGACCAAGGCCATAAGGAACAAGCTACAGTGTGTGTCAAGAACCATTAAACTAATTCCTCACACAAGGGGTTAAAAAAAGAACTATGTGGAGCAGCGGGAAAACATGCCATTCACTACAAAATAACTGGATTTTTGTCTTTAGTTATCCCACCATAATTGAATCACCTCAGTCAACCCCTTACCTATACCAGGCATGAGTTTACCAAATAGTCAAATGAGTTTAAAGCTTCCCCCGGAGTGGCAGCTCCCTTTGCTAGTCAGTAACATGCAATTCCTTCTATGCTCATATCCCTCTCCCCTTCTTTCAGTCATGCACCTAACACAGGCTCTCTCAACCTCAGCACTATTGGCATGTTGGCCATCTGGGGGAAAGAATGGGCTGTCTCCTGCACTGTAGGATGTTTAGCAGCCCATCTCTGGCCTCCACTCATCAGATGCCAGTAGCACCCCCCCCTTTCTCCTGCAATGGTGACAACCAAGAATGTCTCCAGATATTGCCAAATATCCCCTTTTGGGGTAGGGGTAGGCAAAATCATCCCAGGTGAGACCCACTGCTCTCATATTTGAATGACAGGTACAGCTCTAGATACTGGGAATTCTGCAATGAGCATGAAACATAAGACATCTGTCTTCAGGAAGCTACATTCTAATCCCAGGGTGGCTAACGAGATTCATTTTTACTGTAGTCCTCATCTATACCTGTCAAGCAACATTAATGACAAATTAGACATAGGCAGGTAGATTTAACTTGTGTCCCTCTATAGACTAGGGATAATAATAATGTACTTCATTGTTGAAGAAAAAAAGTTTAAAGTGACTAAAAACATCTGGCTTAAATAAAATACTCGAAAATATGTAATACACACCGGAACCTATTGATATATTTTAATTTCATTAAAAAGTAGAACAGCCAGACAACACAGGCCACCTGATATAAAAACAAAACAAACAAAAAAAAAACACCAAGAATATAGTGCCACTATGATGCATTCTTGCAATATGTAACTGTTCTTGCAATAAATAACCTTAACCTGAATCTAATGAAGTCTATAGATTTAACTAATAGTTTACAGGAAATATGACAGCTAGGGAAACATGTTAAATGACACCATAAGGACACGAAATACAGCCATAACTAAAAAACAGAAAACTCTTTTAAAAAATGACCCAGGTTCACCAAAAAAAAAAGCTGGGGGGGGAGGGTGAGGGTGCTGAGGGAAGAGAATGTGCAGATTAAAAGCAACTTACTAGGTGTAGCAGTTAATAATGTGGATTTTTTTTCAATAGATGGAGTTACACATATGTTGATATATATGCGATTTGATATGTATGCTATTTTATTGTATTGACAACAAGCTTCAGAACTTCATATGTCAAATTTTCTGAAGGTGTTAACATCATAGATATTTTTACGCTTAAAAATGTCAAATTTCATGCCAAAAAAGGAGCATTTGTGGAAAGTTTTAATTCATTACTTTATTTTGAAGATAAGTGCTGCTGATTACTTCGGGAAGCTTATGGTGAATATGCTCCATCTCAAGATACTTGTGAACACTGGTTTAAACGCTTTAAAAGTGATGATTTCAGTGTGAAAGACAAAGAACGTCCAGGTCAATGGGAAAAGTTTGAAGACCAACAATTACAAGCATTATTGGTTGAAGATGGGTGTCAAACTCAAAAACAACTTACAGAAAAGATTAAACGTTGCTCAGCAAATAATTTCCGATCATTTACAAGCAATGGGAAAGATTTTAAAGGAAAGAAAATGGGTGCCACATCAACTGAACGAAAGACAAATGGAAAACCCAAAAGTCATTAGTAAAATGTTGCTTCAAGAGCACGAAAGAAAGTCTTTTTTGCATCGAATTGTGACTGGCGATGAAAAGTGGATTTATTTTGAGAATCCCAAAGATAGAAAATCATGGGTTGATCCCGGTCAACCATCAACATCGACTGCAAGGCCAAATCGCTTTGGAAAGAAGACAATGCTCTGCGTTTGGTGGAATCAGGAAGGTGTGGTGTATTATGAGCTTCTAAAACCAGGTGAAACCGTTAATACTGATCACTACTGACAACAAATAATCAATTTGAACCACACTTTGATCATGAAACAACCAAAATGTGGCAGAAGACACGGCAAAGTAATTTTGCTTCATGATGACGCACAATCACACACTTCAAAACCAGTTGAAGACACGTTAAAAGATCTTGCCTGGGAAGTATTAACCCACCCGCTATATTCACCAGACCTTGCTCCTTCAGATTACCACTTGTTACGATTGATGGCACATGCACTTTCTGAGAAGCACTTCAAAATATACGAAGTGGAAAACTGGGTCTCTGAATGGTTTGCCTCAAAACAAGGAAAGTTCTATTGGGACGGTATCCACAAATTACCTGAAAGATGGGGGAAATGTGTAGCTAGCGATGGACACTACTTTGAATAAAGCACTTTTGATGTTTCTTTTGAAATTATCGTAATTTCTTTGATTACAAAATCTGCCATTATTAACCAGTACACCTAGTAAAACACATCAACCAGGTTCTGGTCAAGCAGCTCAGTTGATTAGAGTGTCATCCGCACACACCAAGGCTATGGATATGGTCGGACACATACAAGAATCAACCAATGAATGCATAAATGAATGAAACAACAAACTGATGTTTCAATGTTTTCTCTCGCTCTCTCTCTCTCTCTCTCTCTCTCTCTCCCCCCCCCCTTTCCTTTCTCTCTAAAAAAATCAATTAAAAAAACCCTCACATATCAACCAAGTAAAATGTGTTGGCACTGTTTAAATCCTGTAGTTATTAAAACAAATATAAAAAGACTTTTTGAAAAAAATTAGTAAAAATGGAACAAAGACTAAGTACTTGATGATATTAATTTTGTTAGATATAATAATTATATCCCTCTTATCTTTTCTATATGGTCTTTTTTAAAGTATATTTTTACTGATTTCAGAGAGGAAGGGAGAAGGAGAGAGAAATATCAATGATGAGAAAAGATCATCAATCCACTGCCTGCTGCAAACCTCCTACTGGGGATCGAGCCCACAACCCAGGCATGACCTGGACTCGAACCTCAATCTCCTGGTTCATGCATCGAAGCTCAGCCAGTGAGCCACACCAGCGGGGCAGCTGCCAGGACTTTTTTCCCATTGGCTTATTCACTTCTTTTTGTACTTCTTAGGTATTTACTTTTTTTATCTAACCTTAAGCTTTTTAATCATCAAATTCCTCTACTTCTTAGGGAAAGTTTAATGACTCACGGAGATGATGAACCTTTTTCTAATTCTAATCCTAAATATTTTCTATAATAAATGGAAAATTGAAGTTTATCTTTAAACCTCAATAAGTAAATTTGTTTTCAAATAGCTCTGCATTTGTTTTATCATTTCAGCCTTTAAGATCAAATGGTTTAAATTTAAGCTTTAAAAAAATCATTTTAGCCAGAAAAAAAAAATTCAGTGAATGCAATAGTGTTCTTCCTCTATTGTTTCATAGCATTTACATCCTAAAACTCACATTTACAATAGACATCTATTTCTATACCTCAGTCTGCTCCCTCCAATTCTCTTCTGTTGCAATTTACCTACCTGATGTTCCCCTACTTAACTCACTTTCTGGGACATTATTGGCTACCTCATACATGTTCTCCTTTTAATAAGGTTTAACTTGACTATTAAGATGCAGAGTTGGCATCTGCTGGGTTGGATATCCACATCCCCCCTGCTTCCCTCCTGGTACTCAGAGGAGCTTACCTCAAATACTGCTTCAGGGCACTCGTTATTGTCTTCACTTCCCAATCACTGGAATTCTCCAGGTCCAAATCATTGCAGGTTTTTACATCTAGTGAGCAAGCAAAACAGAAAAAATAATTAAAACTTTGAACATTCAAAGGCCCTCTTGACTGGCTCACAAAGCTTTCATTTATAAGTGGCCAAACCACAAATAATTAATTCTGTGGTTTCCTATAAAAACATTATATACCATTTCTTATAATACTGTAAGCCATGACCTAGCATTAGACATTTCTAACACTTCAGAAAATCTGTCGTGGAGATCAAAATAAGAGGATTGGGATTGGGCCGAGAGTAGGAAAGAACTGGACATAGTATAGCATTTCAACAGTGACCACTGCAAAGCATGGATAGCTGTTGTTATTATTATGATCAATATTATTATCATTATTCAAGCTGGGACTCGGTAGCCATGGCTTAGAGAATGGGGCATTTGCAGTGTCTGTATACTTTTGGTTGCTCAGGTGGCACTATAGCTGTCACACTGCGTTAGGACAGGAAACAGGCAGTGTTGTTAATGGCAAGATGACTATTAGAATAGCGAAGTCAGTGGAATGAAAGGATGAGTTTGGTCCTACATGTCTAAGATTTGTACTCATCATATCATATTTCTGAAAATTAATACATGATCAGTCAAAATAGAAATATGATGACACATAGACTTATACCGTCATTTATGGGTACTCTTTCACATTAATATTAGAACTGATACACTCATCCAGGAAATATTTATTGGAACCCCCTGTGTGACATTTCTGACATTCATTCTAAAATTAAACTAGTTTTCTTTGTCCTACAAATGTGTTAATGATGTGTTCTACCAAATGGCCTTTCAAATAGCTAATTAACTCAAAGAAGACATGAGGCTTTAAAAAAAAAAGAAAAAGAAAGAAGAGGGAAAGAGGGAGAAAAAGAGAAAAGGAGGGAGGGAGGGAGGGAGAGAGGAAAGGAGGGAGGGGGAAGGGAGGCAGTGGATTCTGAAAAGGAGAAAGTCAGTCCTGGATGGTGGGGAAGGCCAGCCCTCTGAGCTGGGTGGCATCTCTGATCCTAGTAAAGGCTGGGCTACCATGGCTCGTGTGGCATGGCCACAGGGCAGAGTGCAGCACTGGGATCACAAACCCGGGTGCAATCTCTGTGGAAACCCCACTGCACACACATCAGTTCCAAACCCATCTGAACTTGAGGCCCTCACCTGCAGAAAGGGGTCAGGCAAAAGCTCTCAGAGAGCATGAGAGCAAATCAGGGATGTGTATGGATTTCCACAAGTTATTAAATTAAATGACTAGGTAATTACCATCACCGAATCACTGCAAGTATCAGCAGTCAGTGGCGGTACCCGCCTCCGAGGGAGGGAGGAGCAGATGGGTTATAATGAATGATCTCAAACAATCACTATAAGCATGTCTGCCTTTCTGCACTCCCCTCACGCAAAGGAGAAAAGAGGAGATTCGTGGAGGGGACTTTCTTTCTCCCTCACTCCAGAATGAGGAGTTTCAACTAAGACAAAAACAAATGAAAAACTCGTCCTTTCTTTTCCTCCCTTACATTGCACTTGTCTATATGGGGGATGGGGGGGGGGGGGTAACATCATGTCAGTATTTCCTCTTTAAAAGCACTAAAAAGACAAAGCTGTCAAAATGAGACCACCACATGATGTCATCCATGCCTCTTCAAAAGTTTTAGGCTTGGGTATGAAGAAGGATGGATGACAACTCAATGTTATTCTCGAACTTTTTGAAAATCAAGTAAAACAGGAAGTGATGGTTATTTCACAGCCATAACAGCCTACATATGAAGTCAATTACTCAAAAGTCTGGAGACTTTTTAAAGCGCTTCAGCAGTTCTTGATTACAGCAACTGACAGCGGCATGCAATAAACTACAACAATGGCAACTGACACAGGTTACATTTTGATCAGTTCCTACCATTCAGGACTCATTTGTTACTGAGCTTGTCAGACAAGCCACAGGTACATTCGAGAAATCAAATTAGGCACCCTGATTAAAGGTGCAATCCTTTATAACTGGGGCTAAATAATTCTGTTCTAAAGGCTTTGCCAACCAATTACTTCAGTAACTGAATATTCTCTCTCATTACATCAATTATTTAAATCTCATTTTAACATACAAGTCAGATAACATATTCAATCAACTTGCTCCCAGAAAATCACCATTTTTAAATCCTTCTGAAGGAAAGGCTTCTAAATGAAATCTTTTATTTTCAGCTTTCTACCAAAGTATCATTCTATATTTTGAGAATCTTATTTTTTTCAACGAGAAAAAAAAAAGCCATCCTTTGAATTCATGGAATAAAACGTAGCTGCTACCTCAGGAGCTAATAACTACATTGTGTCTATGGTACTGATCCTTTCTTAAATGTTACTGTTTTCAAATAACTCAATCATCATAGCAGTTTTTTTACAATCAGTGGATGCACTGGGACTAGATAAATGTGTTAATAACTTATTTGGGATTCAAACTTAAAATGCATTGCACTGTTACATGAGAATATATGTCCTATTGTAAATAAGGTAAACATTTTGCTTCCTTTCTGACCAAGGGAACCACCTGGTGGATTACTTAAAAATTTAAATTAACAAGCACAGATCCAAACAGTTGGCTTTTTATTTGGATTATGTTTCATAATTTTATAACTAACCAGTGGTCATTTTTTTGAAACAGGAAATTTCCAGCCCAACCTAAATGTAAGTGTTGGCACTCACTGGGGTCTCATTTGAAAGTACTTAAGAAGCATAGTGGTTGAGTGAATTCTGAAAATGAATTTTTTTTCAGCTATTAGTTTACTTTTTCACCAACCTATGTGGAAAAGTTGTTCTACAATGTAAAGAAGCTAATTTTTTAAGTAAAACACTTCTAAATTAGTTTTACTTGTTTTCTATAGTTCTCTGTCTAAATTTAAAAGCATTCAATCTTTTTTTTGCAAATTATATTTATGTAGAAATAACTACCACATTCACCAGCACACACAAGCTGCTATCACCTTTTCTCACAAGTTTCCCCCTGCTCTGGTATTTTCATTCCAAGTGGGGAAAAAGGCAGAACATGTGAAATTCTAACTCTTCTCAGTTCTAAACTACCCATAACTATTGTAATTAATCTGTTATATTCTCACCCCACTTACTAAAAAAATGACTCACCCAAAGACACCTCATCTGATACTTCTCCCTGCCTTTCCCAACTGCTCTCTCTAAAAATCAAACCAACAAAAAACCCAAAACTTTTTTTGAGACCAAGTGCGCCCTCTGTTGGAGCCAAAGGGAAGGGAAGGAAAATCATCTGTGAAGGGAAGGAAGTCACCTGAACATTTTCTCTTGGGAACTTAAGAATTTTTGTCCAGGGAAAACTAGGGAGCCGCTGGGAATCCAGCAGACCACTACCCTCTGTGCCCAGGCCTGGAAGGGTACTACTGACTTTCCATTGTCAACTGCCATTAGTATTTCACATTGGCAGTCAGACAGGAGAGAAGCGCTGGAGAGAAGGGGGAAGGAGAGGGGGGAGGGCAGGAGGAGAGGAGGAGAAGAAAGAACAATAGAAAGATTTTTTTTCTCTTTTATTCTTAAATATGAAGGGTGGAAACATACGGAAAATGGGAACAAGTGAAGAAAACTTGCAAGATTTGAGCAGGCATCCTTTCTTTCAAAATCATCCAAACTTCTACATGTGAGTATTAAGGAATACTCAAAATATTTTAAACAGTACAAAAAAATGTATGTAAAAATGGCAATAATAGAAAAATAATACCAAAGTAAGAATTCCTTTCCAAGAACTAGAAAACTAAGTAAATCAAAGTTCTTCTTAAAAAGTGTAAGATCACTTGGAACTTTTTCTCAGATACTTAAAAATTACATCATTTTTTATTTGTACAAAGAAAAATGCATTACAAACAAAAGGTGCTTTGAAAAATTCAAATTTGGAATAAACATTACCTGGAGGAATAGCAATATTAAAAACTAAGTGCACAGTACTACAAATGAGCAAACTTATCAGAATTAATTATCTAGAGAGGGAGGAAACATTGATTGGTTTAAAAGTGCAAAGTTAAACATCTGGCAGACTCAGCCAATTTTTTTTCACTAAGATATATATAATCTTAAAATAATGTATAGAGATGGGGAAGTTGGAGAGAAAGAATGTCTATGAAATAGTTCTATACACGGCTATTCAGAAACTCTAAAATCCGTTTTTTTTGGAAGAAGTATAAATTATTTGAATTTGAACACTTGCTGAATCAGAATGAAAGTAAAGACATATCTTAAAGAAACTGTAAATTTATTAGGAAAGTGGGTAAATCTATTTTGTTAAGCGCTAAAGTTTGAGTTGGTGAGAAAGTAATAATAAAATAATATTAATGCTAATAAAAATCCAAAATTTGTGATTGACAATCTTAAACTTATACCAGGAATTATTTATAGATTAAATAAAATAATTTATTTTACAGCCCCTTTAAATGAATTAATACTTAATACAAAACGAACAAGCCAGCATCTTTCCCTCACATCAATGTTCTAACTTCCTCTGTTTGCACAATACCACTGAAAACACAGTCTTTCCTTTGCCAGCAACATAAATGAGGCTGTCACACTTGGGTCCTGGACTTCTCTGTTCTGAGTCTCACGGAAAGCAAAAACAGTTTTCCAGGTCATGAGATTTTGAGGGCTTCGATTATTTTTAAAACACCTTGCAAGTTAAGGACTGTCAATGAGACATTTCCCAGGAGCAGAGGAAAGAAACTACCCTTGGAGTTCAAGGATACAAATCACGTGGGATTTTGTGAGACTAAAAACAAATGTACAAATTTGGGGGCAATTTAACACTTGGGGTGGCCACAGAGGCACCCTGTTGGAACTGACCCTGAATATGAACAGGAGATAATAAAAATAGTGGCAGGATCCTTAAGACCAACTGACTGCCACAGTGTGTGCCTGTCAGCCAAAACCCCCCCTTCTGAGAGCAACAGCCTTCCAGTTCTAATCATCATAACACCATCTTGGAAATGAGAAAAGTGTTTCTAATTTTAAAATGAACTAAAAGCAGATGCTATAGTCCCATTAAACTCTTCCAGCTGCTACTGAACCACTGGCAACCTGAGCCTATTTAATTTGGAGACCGCTAATGGCAAAAGGGAAAATCTGACTGCCAAAACGGCAACCCAAGTTAAACCAGAGAGGCAGAAAATAAAGCAGCTCATGGGAGTGGATGTATTCTAATGAGGTCTCCAACTGATGATGGGAAACTTCTACCTGTGGTTAATAGCTTAAAAAAAATAAAAGGTTGCTGCTTATTAAATCCTTAATTCCAATACAGCCAAACAAGCAATCCTATCTGTGACATCTCAATTGATGGTTTTATTTATCCTGGTTTCTGCTTCCTAAAAATGAGTCTTTGCTACAGTGCTTTAAGATGCAGACAGGTTTTAAATGCATCGATGGTACGCCTGAGGGCACTGTGAATGTTGATTAATTAAGGTGAGATATCACATTAATTAATATTTAGCAAGGTCCTAATGACACGCAGGCCCTCAAGCTTGATGAGCTAGTATCACTCCTCCAGAGGCAGTCTGCTCTGGGGTGGGAGGAGAAGCGGGCATCTTACAGGTGGCACTGCACTGGCAGCCGTGTGCAATGGAAAAGCGCTTTGTCATCCCAATAACGTCTGGGGTGATGAAATGCATTCACTTTCTGGCTTCCTTTGGTCTGTGATGCCAAAGAACACTGTGTTATCAGCACAGATGGGGCGTGCATGGTTCTGGAGGAGAGCCTGGTGCAAACTACAAACAAGTCCCTGTGAATACCAACGGACCCCTGAGAACCAGACTCTTGCTGTCAAATGTCAGTTTGGGAAGCTCCATAAAAATCAGCACCTCCCCGTGGTCTTGTCCAATCACATGGACTGTCAGGACTCTCGACAGCCAATTTGGAAGCCACAGAGGCCTGGCTGCTACTTTCCTGCGTGAGTGGAAACTTAGTGCTTTTCTTGTCTTGCATTTTTTAGTAAGTCAAGGGGAAGTGGGTAATCTGTGCTGATGCAAACACTAATCTACCTCTCGGAGACAACTGGGAGAGAACTAAGCTAGGCAGCAGAAGAGAATGGATTCGCAAGTATGCTGGACGTGACTATGAAACATTAATTCGTGACGTCAATGAACATAAACAAATCATGCATGGAAAATGATTAGAAAAGAGGCATACCCATTAACATACTGAGAAGTCTCTGGACCTTTGAACTCACCCCCACAACTCTGTACAGTCCTTGGTCATTTATACCTATTGGAAGAGACAAAACATTAACAAAATACGAGACTGTCATGTTTTAAAATCTGTCAACAAACAGTTGCTTTCAGAAATCTTTGCTAACTCACATTAACAGCATTCCTGTTGAGTATAAAAATAACGTTTGACAAAAGCAAGTGTTTACTAACTTGTTTAGCAGCTAGGTATTCATGAGTTTTGGTTGGAAAATCATGTCATAAACAATGTTCCATGTAGACAAAATGTAATGAATTCATGTCAATGAAATTAGTTAAGCAGTATTCATGTATACCAATATAGTGTAAAATACACAACTTTAATGTTTATTATGTGTACTTATTCTTGACATTTTCTTCTTTAAAACTTCAGCCTTTTATAAGTAATATGGTGCTGCCTCGGCCACTGTGGCTCATTTGGTTGAGAGTCGTCCTGTGCACAAGATGGCTGGCTCCATCCAGGTCGGGCCCAAGCCCAGAGTTTCAGGCTCAAACCCCAGTAGAGAGCAAGCAGGAGGCAGCCAATTGATGTTTCTCTCTCATTGATGTTTCTATCTTTCCCTCTTCCTTCCTCTCTCTCTAAAATCAATAAAAAAACATAAAAACTTTTAAATATATCCTATCTAATAAAAAGAGTAATATGCAAATTAACCATCACTTGGCAATAAAGATGGCAGCACCTTCAGCCAATAAGGAGGGAATATGCAAATTGACATGACAAAGATGGCAGCACCAGCTGCAGCCATGGAGAGCAGGTGGGAGGCGGAGGCTTGGCTTCCTTGGTAGTCCCAGCCGGCTCGTGGCCACCACCCAGACAAAGCCATAGTGGCAGGGCTGAGGCAGAGGCGGTTAAGGGCGATCAGGCCAGGAGGGGAGGGCAGTTGGGGGTGATCAGGCCAGCGGTGGGAGAAGTTGGGGGTGAGCAGGCCGACAGGGGGGACAGTTGGGGGCAAGCAGGCCAGTGATGGGGGGGAGGCAGTTGACGGCAATCAGGCCGGCAGGGGGGGCAGTGGGGGTGAGCAGGCCAGCAGGGAGTGTCAGTTGGGGGCAAGCAGGCCGGCAGTGGGGGGCAGTTGGGCGTGATCAGGCCAGCAGGAGTAGTAGTTTTGGGCAAGCATGCTTGGGGAGGGGTGGGGGGGGCGGGGGGGACCCGTAGCTGGGGGCGAGCAGGCTGGTGGGGGGGAAGTTGGGGCTGAGCAGGTCAGGGGTGGGGCAGTAGGGGGCAAGCAGGCTGGCAGGGGAGGCAGTTGGGGGCAAGCAGGCTGGCAGGCAGACTGGAGAGTGGTTAGGAGTGATCAGGCAGGAAGGCAGGTGAGCGGTTAGGAGCCAGCGGTCCCGGATTGCAAGAGGGATGTCTGACTGCCTGTGGGATCGGGCCTAAACTGGCAATCAGACATCCCCCAGGGGTTCTCAGATTGGAGAGGGTGCAGGCCGGGTTGAGGGACACCCCTGCCCCTGCACAAATTTCGTGCACTGGGCCACTAGTAAAAAAATAAAAATAATAAAGTGTCGCTTAATACTCAGCAAAAAATCACTGTTTGGATGATTCTTGAAGACCATGGATATGCATTCAAAACTGCAGCAGAGCTGTTTTTGTTGTTCAGAGCTGTTAAATGCACCGTCCGATGAGAAACTCTGAAATTTTAAATAAGCATCACTCAAACTCTACATCAAAACAAACCAAATCGCTGCATTTTCTCTCTGTAGAGACCTACAAGCAAAGTATCCCTGAGTACAGCAGGCATGAAAGAAAAGAAAAGTTACTGTCAAACATTAAGTATGTTGAACACATGACCTTGTTTTGATACTGAGTTGAATAAACCAATTTTAAAAGGACTTTTGGAGGCAATCAGGAAACTGTGAGTGGCATTAGGTTATGTCAAAAATAGTTTATATTTTTTAAGTTAGATACTGAAAGGAGTGACCTGTGTTAGATTCACTTTAAGAAGGGGAAAGCAATTGCAGCAAAATCCTGGTAATCACCGAGTCTGAGTGACAACAAAAATGGGAGTTCATTGCACCACTTTCTCTACTCTTTTTATGCTTAAAAACTTTCATCAGAAAATAATGACTTCCAGAACATGTGACTTATTTATTTCTCCAAAGAGTTGTAGATTTCTGCCTATGTGTTTACTTTCTGCACTATGCATGTTGAACACAACGGGCTGACGGGCTGACGAGGGGATGATGCCTCTAATCTCCAAAGTTTTCAAAACAAAGAAAAAAACACCAAACAGGCCATGAAATTTGCCCATGGGAGTATACTTTTTTCTTTTTTTTTTCTTTATTAAGGTATTACATATGTGTCCTTATCCCCCCATTGCCCACCACCACCCCCGCTCATGCCCTCACCCCCCCCCCCATTTTCTGTGTCCATTGGTTAGGCTTATATGCATACATACAAGTCCTTTGGTTGATCTGTCCCCCTTCCCCCACCCTCCCCCACCTTCCCTCTGAGGTTTGACGGTCTGATCGATGCTTCTCTGTCTCTGGATCTGTTTTTGTTCATCAGTTTATGTTGTTCATTCCACAAATGAGATTATGTGATATTTATCTTTCTCTAACTGACTTACTTCACTTAGCATAATGCTCTCCAGGTCCATCCACGCTGTTGTGAATGGTAGGAGTTCCTTCCTTCTTACTAGTACAGCAGCATAGTATTCCACTGTGTAGATGTACCAGTTTTTTAATCCACTCATCTACTGATGGGCACTTAGGCTGTTTTCAAATCTTAGCTATTGAAAATTGTGCTGCTATGAACATAGGGGTGCATATATCCTTTCTGATTGGTGTTTCTGATTTCTCGGGATATATTCCTAGGAGTGGGATCACTGGGTCAAATGGAAGTTCCATTTTTAGTTTTTTGAGGAAACCCCATATAGTTCTCCACAGTGGCTGCACCAGTCTGCATTCCAACCAGCAGTGCACGAGGGTTCCTTTTTCTCTGCAACCTTGCCAGCACTTATCATTTATTGATTTCTTGATGATAGCCATTCTGACAGGTGTGAGATGGTACATTATTGTCATTTTGATTTGCATTTCTCAGATGATTAGTGACTTTGAGCATGTTTTCATATGTCTCTTGGCCTTCTGTTTTTTCAAAAAGTATCTATTTAGGTCTGTTGCTCATTTTTTGATGGGATTGTTTATTTTCCTTCTGTTAAGTTGTATGAGTTCCTAAATATATTTTATTGATTTCAGAGAGGAAGAGAGAGATATAAACATCAATTATGAGAGAACATCATTGATTGGCTGCCTCCTGCACGTCCCTACTGGGGATCGAGCCTGCAACCCGGGCATGTGCCCTTGACCGGAATCGAACCCAGGACCCTTCAGTCCGCAGGCCGACACTCTAACACTCTATCCACTGAGCCAAACCAGCTAGGGCCATACTTGCTTTCTGTCTCCCTGCCTGGGGTGATGAAAAATAAATACTAGACACAGTCTAAAGAACTGAATTCAAATCACAGCTCAGTCACTCGTAAGCTGAGAGCTTGGGCAAGATGCGAAAGCTCCCAGCCTGGATGCTGCCTCTGAGATCATAGACAGTAGCCTACACCCTGTGTTGTGATGCGAGGGAAAAGAGGTGATGCCCACACGTGTTCTCTCAATTACTCAACAGAGCCAAGAACCGGAGAGCAAAGGCCACCCCTTCTGTCTAGACAAGTCTATTCAGAACGCTAAAGAACCTAAGTAGCAGAGACACGCCTTCCTCATGGGGAATGCTCACCGACTACAAGGGAGGAGGAAAATGCAGGTCAGTTCTGCAAGGAATTGGAAAAAAGAAGGAAAGAAATTTATCAACTCAGAGTGTGAGCCTGCTGAGCTTCATTCCTTCCTCCTCCTGGAGTCCAGAAGGCCATGGCAGTTTAAAATACCAGAGGATTCCCACCTCCCCTCCACCCAATACTACTCTATTTGAGAGACCTAAAACAGTCTGACCTCATTGCCAGAAGCCAAAAGAGCAAGCCATATTCTACAGTCAAATAAACGTACTTGAAATACATGGAAAAATTAAATAAAAATGTTACTTCGGCAATAACAATCACTTTGTACTGGCAATTACTATCAGATAATTGATCAAGTTCAAATTCATCATCCTGCGAGAAGTAGAGTTAATTGCTAATGCGTAATGAAAAGGTGCAAGGGGTAATTAATGCTACTCAGCACAGCTTTTATTTTTTAATGAAATTTAAATAAACTTTGTACAAAAGCAGCTAGGAAGTAGCATGTAAAACACATACACTCAAGTTATGTAAGATTTTCTGTTGCATTGTTCTTAGATGCTATGGACTATGGAAACTGGAGCATGCTTTATATCTATAAACACATCACACAAAAGATATTACTAAAGACTTTAAAGAATACAAACCACTCAATATGCCAAGTCATGTCAGTGGGTTTAGCCTATTTTCTCCAGCTTCTCTCAAATTTCCCTCTTTCAGCCAAAGGGATCACTATTTGTAATCACCAAGTATTAGGATTTTGAAATTTTCTTTGATTTCCACCCTGTCACTTTCCAAATTCAACAGGTCAGTGTCGGCATTTTCTTCAAACTCAGAGTAATCTCTGTTTCTTGACAGTTTTAAATGTGATACACACACATTTTTTTAAGGCACCCTTCCAGGAAACACATACACCCATAATCCATTCGGAACATCATCTCTGTTTTTTTAACTTTTTATTTTCCAAACCTCTGATTATCTAAGTTCTCTTCCATCCCCTTTTAAGAGTAAGCCATCAATACAGTCTAAACTCCTCAGATGAACAAGTATGTAAGGCATAAACACCGATTATGGTCCCCACCTCACCTACCCACATGTACTGTGTGGAGTATTCGCTTTAATCAGGGCAGAGACCACTGATTGGCCCACAATAACCAAATGCATTCCCTTCTCCACATCCACATTCAAGTGGAAGTCTCCTCCCTTCTCCTCATAAATTACTCATCTGTCAAATATTATTTATAAAATATGTGGCAGGTGCGAGTCTAGCTACCAAGGATTCAACAGTGAGCAAAAATAAAGTTCTATCCAGACCTTCAAAACCAGATAAAATACCATCTTTCTGACACCATAGTGATATTCCCTTATTCTGAGAGTGGCTCATAATTAATCCTTTTAACACTTAATTACGTTTTAAAACTAACCAACAATCTCTTATGCACAATTCACAAAATCAATAAATTTCAATGCCTGACCTGACATCAGGTTGAGTTTTTATTTTCCCCACTCAGTGTGAATATTTTTATTTCACCATGTTAAAAGTAATTTCTGCCCGGCCGGTATGGATCAGTGGTAAGCCTCAACCTATGAACCATGAGATCACGGTTTGGTTACCACTTAAGGCCCATGCCTGAGTTGTGGGCTGTATCCCCAGTAGGGGATGTGCAGGAGGCAGTCAACTGGTGGTTCTCTCTTATCATTGAGGTTTCTATCTCTCTCCCCCTCTCCCATCCTCTCTCTGAAATCAATAAAAACATTTATTTTAAAGTTATTCCATACCAAACCTATCTGGAAATGATAGACTGTACAGTATATGTCCCTTATTACCTTTTTAAATTTAAAAGAAAATCTAAATTCTGAAATACATCCAACTTCAGAATTTTCAGATTACAAACTGAAGGCCTGTGTTCTTCTACGTTCTCTCCCTGAATACACAGATATTTTACCTGAAAAGATACGAGGTCAACCTTGTTTTTTGTTACTGTTGTTTTTAGTAGCTTTCATGGGGCCTTGCATAAAGTAGTTGAGTGCAGAATAGACTATAGCTAGGCTGATATGACTTGAAATTAATTTAGAACTACTGATAACAGATTGGACTTGGGCCAAAACAGACATTATAGTTAGGAAATGAAAAGTTAAAGTTAAGATATCCAAATTATTAAAACTTTTTCAGAATATCAAGGCCCACTGATTTGCTATCATTATTACAACACTTTCTAACTTTTCACAAATATTGTCATCCGCTCAACATGTTTACAGGCCCAAATATTTTTTTTCTTCTGATAACTACGATCAGTTCTGATCAGCAGGAAAGAAAAGGGAAGCGCTCTCCATTACAGTGATGGGCGGGTGATGACAGCTGTCCCTGGGCAAAGTGAGTAAGGTGAAATCAACTGTGTCTGACTTCCCACCACCTGCCTCCTCCAATCTCACACAGCGCTGTCACAGGACACCGCCCAGATCTTCCTGGAGGAGAGGGTTAGAAACGGGAATGAGTCAGGTTTCATCTCCATCTCTGCCCAACTGCCTCCCTCTCAGAACCCAAATGACTGGAGCAGCACGAGTCTATTCAGCACCAGAAAACACCTGTGTGGAGCTACGGACCTGCCAGGGGTCCCCAGAGGCCCTTGTGGGTGGGCTGGAGAAGCACAAAAGCAAGTAAGATAATCTGAAACAGTAAGATGATCTGAAACAATAAACGAATTAGAGGCAAAAAGAAAAGTTAGCATGGTTGACAAATTTGGTTCAATAACAGAGGTGGAGGCAAAGTCTGGCAAGTAGATGTGGTAAGAAGGAAACAAAGTGGCAATTCCAAGAAGCAGAAGCGAGAAGACAGGTCATTAAAACACACACACACACACAGACAAATGGAGAACACAAAATGAAAACCGGAAATAAATGAGAAGATAACAGGCTAAAAATTATATAACACTTAATTTCCTATTAACTTCTTAGGAATTATTGAGTGCTGGCTGTATTTCAGGCACTGAGGTGGAATAAAGTGAAAAATGGGGTAAAATTAAAAAGAAATATAAAGTGAAAAGAGAAAGCAACTTGGAACCAACTGAGCCACGAAGTCTTTCCTTTCCTTTAAGCTTCAGAAATAGATTCTGTACCTGAAAGCTCAGTATCCTTAATGCCTTGCACAGTCCTCAGCACGCAGTGTAGACTTAACAAATGGACTGAATAAATTAGTGAATGAACTGAATAAATGAATAATAAGGTGATGACTGATTAGCAAAGAAATAAGGAAAGAAAAGTAAGAGAGACAGAAAAGGCGATTTGTAACTATAAAATACAGATATAACAATATGAAGGGGTAAGGCTCAAAGTGGAACATAAACACTTGCTATGGTAACAGGCACACAATTATTTTTTAAAGTTTTTGCAGGTGTGTGATTTTACAGAAATAAATGATCACTTTCTATGGGTCTGTAAACTAACAGATTCAGCTCTCATTTAGTAATAAGAAGAGTGTTTGTCATAGAATGAGGTAAATGATCAATATTTGGGGAGGGGATAAATCGTGTTTGCACTTGTGCATGTTGACAACAGGGGTGAAAGGTCATTAATGTTCCTTCTTGTATTCACAGGATTTACATCAAAAGTCTGCCGCATGGGAGTTCCCTCAAAAAATTAAATATGGATCTGCCATTGGCCCAGTGATCTCACTTCTGGGAATATATCCTAAGAAACCCAAAGCACCAATCAGAAAGAATGTATGCACCCCTATGTACATAGCAGCACAATTTACAATAGCTAAGATCTGGAAACAGCCCAAGTGCCCATCAGTAGATAAGTGGGTAAAAAAGCTGTGGTACAGTTACACCATGGGATACTATGCACAAGCAAAAAAGAAGTATCTCTTACCCTTTGAGACAGCATGGAGGGACCAGGAGAGTAACATGCCAAGTGAAATAAGTCACTCAAGAGAAAGACAAGTATCACATGACCGCACTCATATGTGGAATCTAAGTAACAAAATAAACTAATGAACAGAGTGGATCCAGAGACATGAAAGCATGGAACAGAGTGAGGAAATCTCAGAGGGAAGGAAGGGGAGGTGGGTAAATGGGAGGTAATCAACTAAAGACCTTGTATGCATATCTGCATAACCCATGGACACAGACAATAGGGTGCTGAAGGCCTGCGGGGGTGGGGGGGGATGGGGGTGGGGACAGGGCGGGCTGGAGGGGATCAATGGGAGAAAAAGGGGGACATATATAATACTTTCAACAAAAAACAATTTTTTTAAAGAAGTCTGCCATATGTTATTACTAATGGGGCACATGTGCATATTTATACATGTGTATGTATAAATACAAATACAGGTTACATATCCCACCAGCACTGCAAAGACAAATTCTCCTACAGGCTACGGAATGAACAAACATGATTAATATTTATATATGCATAAAATTGTATCACTGTAATGTGTTTTAGAATTATATATTTATATAGTTATAAATATTAACCAATCTTGAAAGATTTTTGAAAATAAAAGAAAAAATGCACTATAGGTAAAACGATCAGGAAAAATTTGTGAGAAAATACCAAACACAAAGGTGAAGAATGATAAGCTATAAAAGTGATTAAAAGGAAGCAATGATGAGACTCGTGAATATTGTTTCAGGTCACAGGTGAATTACAAAAAATTTCCCAATGTGTTCCTCACACGGTGTACAACCAATCCTCAACAGGCACTACGTTTAACTGTCTACTTGAGTCTGATAAGCACTTCCCAGGCTACCCACTGTGCTGAGTGACATAAAAATAAACAGGCTCATAGGCAGACATCCTTCCAAGATACTGGGCAATTCATACCATTTTAAAGTTCTGCAAAAATATGTGTTCCTATTAAGTTATTTTTAAATATAAGCATGCAGACCCCAAAATGATTCCCCTAATCCAGTGATGGCGAACCTTTTGAGCTCGGCATGTCAGCATTTTGAAAAACCCTAACTTAACTCTGGTGCCGTCTCACATATAGAAATTTTTTGATATTTGCAACCATAGTAAAACAAAGATTTATATTTTTTATATTTATTTTATATATTTAAATGCCATTTAACAAAGAAAAATCAACCAAAAAAATGAGTTCGCGTGTCACCTCTGACACGCATGTCATAGGTTCACCATCACTGCCCTATTCCATCAAAGGGAAATACCATTCAGCATGATACATTTAAGGTGTTGTATTATAGAATAAGGATTCTAAACTTTGGAAGAAGAATGCACTGTTTTCAACACATACAATGCACTCAGTACTGTACGAAGCAAGGTAGATGATTTCTAAACACTGGGAATGTTATAAGATTATTGCTGTACAAAGATGAAAAGCCCAAAATGAGATAACATTTTAAGCCGTGTAGATAGATTATATATATCCTGGAGACACAAATTTGTTGAGTTTGTAAGATATAAATTATTACAGGTTAAGGTTACTGATAGCCTGGAAACTTCCAACTTGACCACCTCCCAACTGTATGACCTGGTAAGTTACTCAGTCTCCCTGTGTCTCCGCCTCTTTGCCTGATAAATGAGGTTAATGAAGGAATGGGGTTGTTGTGAAAATTAAAGGAGGTAATGTTTGTAAAGCGTTTGCATCAGCCCCACATACCACACATTCAAAGCTTTAACTGAGCATAAAATTCAAAATTAATATCAAAACAGCTAGGCACAATAAACATAAAAGTCATCCTATCCTAACCAAGGCATGCAGTCGACAGCCCACTTTCATAAAAATAAAGCACATGTTGGGAAGAGAGTCAACGTTCATTTAATATGAATGACTCATGGAAAATATGAAATTACTGCTCACCAATAACATTTGGAATTTCTCCCCTGGATCATAATTATTTGGGCAGCGGAGAGAAAAACATTACAGAGAGCTTCTATCTGCCAGGAACCAATCTGCATTTTCCCTTCCTGCGAAGTGTTGCTTTCACTTTCAGGTTGGCCTTCAGACTCTTTTCATATAAATCCACATCTGCATGATGATGAGTCGTTTCCCCACTGTCAGGAAAGGGCTTATGATTTCATTCAACCTGTCTTCCCACATCCAGACCAACCAGAGACTGAGCTCATAAATCCAACCCCGTGGCACATGAGGGCGGCTGCACCACATCTACTTCTGTTTCTGCTGCCCATCCCAGGCTACGTGAGAAATATGGAAAAAGCAAAAGGCTAATATCCATGTCCGACCTAGTATTTCTGGAAGTACTGGTGATGTCAGGACTCTGTAAACACAATCTATACTTAACTCTAAGTCTCATCTCAAATTCAAGTCCAAATACAAGCAGTGTTTGGTGTATTAGCTTCTACCTTTGTGTCAGGGTCAGAATGGACTATATATTCCCAATGCTCTGTGTGGCTGGCTTCATTTCCAGTTTCTAACCAACACAAGTGAAGGTATTTTTGCGTCAGATCAGACAACCTTAGACTTGTTGCTATTCCTTGTATAACCACCCAAGCCTGTGGGCAGGCTGCCTAGACTGGGGCTGGAGGCAAGCGACAGAATAACAAGGAGTTTCCTCTTTCTCTGGAACACTTGGGGTCCCAAACTTTCCCCAGTTGTCAGATGTCTTGCTGTCCCAGGATTTAAGAGAGGCTGTAGCCACAACTCGTTCGATGTGGCCTTCAGCCTTCCTCTCAGAGTGAACCTTAGGGAAAGGAGGATCTCACAGCCTCTGTTCAGTTTCCCTTAACTTGCTCTGAATCGTAGACTCCTCATACGCACTTAAGGACTATTAAATAAGATATATCTGCTCAACTACCTACTGAGTAGTATAAGATTTGGCAGCTAGAGTACAGGAAACACTCAGAAAATGCTGCATATTAGGATTTAAAATACTGTCAGATGCAGATTCCACACGTCATTATGTCTACGACTAAGAGACTTCCCACAGTGTTGCAGAGATTCCCAGCAAAGCAAGCAATTCTTTCCTGGGCAGATGGTGAACCTGCAGAGGTCCTTGATTAAGTTGGAATGGAAAGCAGACAGGTAGGTGTGACTTTAGAATGGCTTCATCCCAAAGCTAGAGGAGCACTTCAGAGATACTTAAATCTTCCCTCCCCACTTTCCTTTCCTATTGTCTACAGTTTCAAATCATCTCTGTTCTTTGAAAATGTGTGTCCTCTTTATTTTGTCCATCGTCAACATCCTCAGAAGATCAGCCTGCTGCATCTCCATCTCCTCCCTTTCCTTGTGGCTGAAAGCACTGGTATGAATAACTCAGTCTTAGATTTGCTTTTCGGTCTCCTGCTTTCTAGCTCTGAGTCTTGTACAAGTCAAACCATGTCTCTGCACTTCAGTTGCTCACATAAATGCCACTG
Organism: Myotis nattereri; assembly: GCF_964212035.1. Classification (NCBI taxonomy): domain Eukaryota; kingdom Metazoa; phylum Chordata; class Mammalia; order Chiroptera; family Vespertilionidae; genus Myotis; species Myotis nattereri. Next base: position 56,893,330 of record NC_138080.1, read on the forward strand.
TCTCATAGGGTTCTTGTGGGAACAACACATAAGTACAACCTGTACAACCTGGCTATTCTCCAGCTTCTTGCCTTCACAACCACTAAACCCATATATGTCATATGTGTCCATTCTTCTTCTTCCCCTCTGTCCCTGAATACAAAGATCCTCAGATTCTTCCTTTTGCTCCCTTACCTTCTTACCTCACCATCCACCTGAATGACTGACATTCAAAACCTCACCTCTCTGAAAATGATACCCACCATCTCTCCTGCTGCCTTCGTTCTACTTCCAAAAGAAAAGTCACAGGTACCTAGAATTCGGGATTTACAAAACCAGTGTACATTCCTCCCAAACCTATCTCTCCTCGTGCATTCTGTCTTGGCTCAAGATGTTGGCAATTACCTTAGCTGGAAAGCTCTGAGTCTATTTTTACATTCACTTTTTACTTACCCGCTACAACCCACAGGTCGCGGATTCTGTTTTTTCTTCCAAGTCTCTGTTCCTATCCATCTCGTCTTTCCATTGTCAATGCCTTAGTTTAAACCTCCATCATCTCTCATTTGCATTATTTCTTTTTTAAAAATCTTTATTGTTAAGAGTATTACAGATGTCCCCCTTATTCTCACCAATGATCTGCATCATTTCTAAAACCCAACCAGTGATCCCACCTTCCATCTCCCGCAGCCACACCACTCCCATCCATTCCACTTCCTGTCAGAGATCTGAACACACTGCTTCTCAAACCTGTCAGTGTCTTACTACTGCCCACAGGACCGAGGCAGACACACAGCACAGCACCTGGGATCTACCACAGTGGCCTCCACTGCTCACAGAGCATCTGCTCATATCGTACCACCCACCCATTCCCCTCTGCCAGCAGCACCCAGAGCGGGCAGACACCCTCTACTCCAGCATCTCCCTCTGGAGCAAAAAGCAGGTTTATGTGTAATTTTGGAAAATAGAGATTGGTGTCTCCAACTAGAGCAAAAAGCCGACATGCTTGCCCACCTTTACAGAAGAGTCTGCTTCCTAAATTCAGAGTTCTTCTCCTATAATGCAACCTACTATGTGAGAGTAATAAGCTGACCTTCCTAAATGGCCCAGGAGTCTTATGTCTTTGACTATATTCATGAAATGATGCAGAAAATCTATAAAAGCAGCATAAAATCTCAAAGCCTTTACTGTCGTGAAACTACATTAAAGCTACCCTTTAAGAAAAGGAACCATATCTCCAGCATTTTTTCCTCCAATCTCTTTCCTGTAAGAAACATCCAGAAAGTGTTGCCTAAAGCCCATTTAACATGTCCATGTCCCGGAATAGGTAAGTAATTAAAGTAAGATGGGATGGAGGGGACAGTTAAATCAAGGTATGTCTTATTTTCAAATTCATCATTCATGTAGCTTAAACCATTACAAATTTTACTTATATAAGTCAATGAAGAGACTCAAAGTCAAGGCAAAAGTCGGCCGTTGCATTTTGCAAGGTTCCTGTCATCCCCTCTCTACAGAGACCAGGGCGTTAGAAAGGGCTGGAGCATGTCTCCTTGCTGCCACCTGCCTCCACTCAGAGCAGCTGCGGCATCAGGGACTAAATTTTAGGCAACGTTGGAGGATCTCTTTCTTTGGACAGCTTGAGATCATCCTTGCTGAGCCTCTTCCCTTTTCTTCACTGTCCCTTGGCCATGTGACTGCTCCCGTGTCTGCGGGACACTGAGAACAGAAGGCTGAGTGCCAAACCAGGTAATTTTGCTGCTGGTTACAAAAGCCACACAAAGTTACTAGATAAGGTAAACTGAGGTGATTTATTTCCCTATGTAACTTACTTGTTTTTAAAAACTAAGCAAGGTTTCTCAGTGCTCCCAGACTCTTGAAACAATAATAGGACTACTTAACTATGACTGGGCTCGCTTAATAGATTTATCTCTAAATAAGCAACTCACATTTACTAACCATTTAATATGTGCCAATGCCTCAAGCATTCTTAAAACAACCCTGGGAAGGAGATACTACCTTTAGCCCCTATTACACATGATAAAACCAAGAGATGAGGAGGTTAAGTAACTAACTTGGTTGTAGAGTTAATAAGTCTTCCAAACAAGGCTGAGTTCTGAGCTCACGCACTTCACCATGATGCTAAGAGTGCCTCAGAGCCTTACAGGGACCTCATCACAGAATTTGAACCAAACACATAAAATCTAGCATGCCTATTCTGTAGCAAGACAGTTGAATAATTTGTCCCTATTAATCTTATTCAACCATTCATCTGGCAGCTAATAGCTTTGGAAACTTATTTGTTCTTAAAGCAAGTAAGATGACTAATTGAAAAAATGAATAATCAGCCCCGACTAGCCTGGATTTAGTATTTCGGTTTTGCATATGCATTTTTGCAGACACCACAAGACTCCTGAGCTCCCTCCTCCCACATCAGACTGTCCTCTGTATCCACCCACACTCATCTCATACCCATTATATTATGATTAAAAAAGAGACAGTGAGCAAAAACTTTCATTTGCTGGCTGTAAAATTTCCCAGGAACAGCTGTTCTTTATTTTCTTCATCTTGCACGTAAGTTGCCCTTGGCAATTTAAGATTAATGTGCAATCATGCCAAAATATATTGCGAGTTCACTTTGGGCGTCTTCCCTCCCACAAAGATTAATACTAAAACTCTACATTATTATCTTCTTCCAGCCCATCGTGAGACTCTATATAATTCCGGAAATGCTCTGGAAACAGAAAAATCCTCAACCCAACCTCAGAAAAATTTTCCAAAAACCTAAAACTACTTTTCAAAGAAAGAGAAATTCACTTTTACATGTGACAAATCTAAGACTGTCACATCTTAGAGATGGCTTCCTACTTCTAGCCCGTGAATTCACAGCTTGTTACAAGGCTGAATCTGATAACTGACAGCTTGCCTAGACCGACATTTTAATGCCATACTCTAGAAATTAAAGTGAATATTCAAATTATTCACATATGGAAGATTTTTTTAAGGGAAACTTCATAAACAAAAGTTGCATACAAATTTAATTTTAAATCATGATAACTATTTAAAAAATAGCAACTAAAAGAAGTTTTTAAGCAAAAAGAGTCTTCCTTGGTTTTTGCATATTTTACAATACAAGTACCTGAAAAACTAGGTGTCTTGCAGTTGCAGACTAATACAATGTACTGGGTATGGGAGATGGTTCCTTTTTAGGAAGGGGAGTTATTTACTTAAGGAAATTAGGTAGTGAATTCCCAAGATCTGAAACCATTAAGACTCTTCCACATGTATTATGATACAACTTTCTATCGATATCTAAAATATTACCCAGAATGCAGAAAGATGTTGACAAACTGATAAAGCAGTAAAAACCAATCCTTCATGTTATTTGAAAGTACTAATTCCAACCACATATAGAAGAATAAATTCTTCCAATAATTTTACAAACTGTTGGGACACACAATGGTGCTAAGGTGCCATTTTAATCAAATCTCTGAATTCTCAAACAGAAAGCAGTTGCTTACTATATGTGTAAGACACTGACCAAACTTAGAAATGAAGAAAGGCAGGCAAACACTAAGACGTTTTCTCTACTTAAAGGAAAGAGTCAAGTTTCAGAAACAAGATAAATACATGAAATGTAATGAATACACCATGCAATATCGTAGTTAAAGGAAGAACATGGACATTTCACAATTAAAAAGAATTCAGGGGAAGGATGGAAAGAGGACAAATATAGTTAATGAATATCTACTATGTACAAAAATTAGCTTTTATCCTCACAAACATGCATGGAGCTAGACAGCATGAATGAAATTCCGAGCTACATTCTTTTAGAAATCAAGAGTCCCAGAGGTTAAGAATCTTTCCAAGATGCCTATCTTATCTCACCACTTTGGAGCTTAAACCTGACAACTGCTTATCAATTCATGAATAAGTAAACCTCCTTCAGAGTAACAATGTCACCCTTCCTCCCACAATCCTCTCCGGTCCTTCCTCTAGTCTGGACCATTATTTTTTTAAAGTTTTTTAAGTTATATTTGACGTACAACATTGTATGAGTTTCAAGTGTACAACATAGTGGTTCAACATTTATATACCATACAAAGGAATCACCCTGGTAAGTCTAGTAACCATATATAATTATTACAGTATTATTGACTATATTCCCTATGCTGTCCATTACATTCCCATGACTTATTTTATAACTGGAAGTTTGTATTCTTTAATCTCCTTCCCCTTTTCCTCCTATCTCCGCACCCCATTCCCCTCCAGCAACCATCAGTTGGTTCTCTGTATCTGAGTTAGGTCCCAGGGGCATTGCATTCTCTGCCCCTCCATCCCCACTTTCCAGCACGGTTTCCCTCAGGCACAGCCACCAGGAACCTTAACTTCTTTGGATTGCAAAAGGGATCAGGCACCTTTAAGGCCAGGTATCAGTGATAAGCAAAGCCCTACTACCCATACCTGAGAGAAAAGTAAGTCCTGCTGTTTTAAACCATAGACACTTGTGGGTCTCTTGTTAGAGGAGCATACCGTAAACTAGCTTTATTGTGACTGATGAAATAAAGTGAGACAACAACACCTGTAGCACAAAAAAATACCAACAGCAATTACAGCTGATTGGGGGAAATCATTAAGACCAAATTCCTTGAAAGAGCTTCCAAATTTAGCATAAAAAGCCTCAGAGATTCTCTAATGTTCCTCATTATCTACATTAATAAAAGAGAAACATGCAAATTGACCATACCTTTGCTATGCCTTAAGCCATGCCCACCAAGCCAATCAGAGCGACTATATGCAAATTAATCCAACCAAGATGGCGGCCGGCAGCAACGGAGCTGGAGCGAGCAGGAGGCTTGGCTGCCCCAGTGGAGGAAGCCAAGCTTCCCGCCTGCCGAGGCCGGGTCTGAGCTCCACTCAAGGCAACAAAGTTTCAATTATAGAAAATAAATAAACCCCAGATACCTGCTTTCAGCGGGCCGTGGCCACGGAGCTGGAGCTAGCAGGAGGCTTGGGTTGCCCCTGGCGATGGAGGAAGCCAAGCTTCCCACCCGCTCTGGCTGGCTCTGAGCTCCATTCAAGGCTACAAAGTTTCAATTATAGAAGGTAAATAAATTCCAGAATAAAAAAAAAAAAAGAAAAAAAGGAGAGGCTGGGAGCTTCCATCGCCAGGGGGCTTGGCCAGCCTGAAAACGGCCCTCAGCCCCTCACCCAGACTGGCCAGGCACCCCAGTGGGGACCCCCCACCCTAAAGGGGGTGTGGCCAGCCTGAAAGCAGCCATCAGCCCCTCACCCAGGCTGGCCAAACCTCCAAGGGGTGAAGGTCCCCACTGGGGGGGGGGGGGGTGGCTTGACCAGCTTGAAAACAGCCATCAGCCCCTCACTCAGGCTGGCCAGGCACCCCAGTGGGGACCTCCACCCTGCAGGGGGTGTGACCAGCCTGAAAACATCCATCAGCCCCTCACCCAGGCTGGCCAGGCACCCCAGCGGGACCCCCACCCTGATCAGGGACACCCTTCAGGGCAAACCAGCCAGCCCCCACCCACGCATCAGGCCTCTATCCTATATAATAAAAGGGTAATATGCAAATTAACCCTAACAGCAGAACGACTGGGAATGACTGGTCACTATGACACACACTGACCACCAGGAGGCAGATGCTCAATACAGGAGCTGTCCCCTGGTGGTCAATGCACTCCCACAGGAGAAGCTCTGCTCAGCCACAAGTCAGGCTGATGGCTGCCAGTAGAGCAGTGGTGGTGGGAGCCTCTCCCGCCTCCTCAGCAGCACTAAGGATGTCCGACTGCAGCTTAGGCCTGCTCCCGCTGGCAAGTGGACATCCCCCGAGGGCTGCCGGGCTGCCAGAGGGATGTCTGACTGCCAGCTTGGGCCCGTTCCCCCAGGGAGCAGGCCTAAGCCAGCAGGTGGACATCCTCCAAGGGGTCCCAGACTGCAAGAGGGCATAGGCCAGGCTGAGGGACCCCCCTGAGTGCACAAATTTTTGTGCACCAGGCCTATAGTTTTTAATATCATCTGACAGTTGATTCTTTAACTCTATTTTTAGTCTATTAATCCATTAAAAACAAAAGGCTTTAATAATGGAAGCCCTTAGAGAACAAAAAATTTGAAAAAAAATGTGTTTTTTTAATATTTAAATGGGAAAACCTAACTTAACACATTGTATGCAGGAAATGTATTTATACGTTCTACCAGTGTAGTAGAGCACGGGACACGTATTAATACGTTTTTTATAGACTAGCGGTAGAATGCGGGTAACGTATAAATACGTAAACTAAAGTTATCGTAATTTTACTGAACGTTGCCATTTGCGCAAAAAAATAGCAAAAATGGCCCGTGCCACCTATTAGCGCGCGATAAAAACTACCCGCAAACAATGTGTTAAAAAGTGTAGATTCGTTCTTCTGTGAAAAACATCCAGCCCTGGCCGGCTTCCTCAGTGGTTAGAGCACTGGCCTGCAAACTGAAGGGTCTCGGGCTTGATTCCTGGCCAAGGGCAAGTACCTGGGTTGCAGGTTCAATCCCCAGCTCCTATCAGAGCTTGTTTGGGAGGCAACCAATCAATGTATCTCTCACATCGATGTTTCCCTCTCTTTCTCCTCCCTCGCTCCTTCCCTCCCTCACTTTACTCTCTCTAAAACAAGCAATGGAAAAATATCCTCGGATGAGGATTAAAAAAGAAAAAAAATCCAACAACTTAATATATTTATAATAAAAATACATTCCATATATATAGGTTCTAATAAATACAGGGTGGGGCAAGAGTAGGTTTACAGTTGTGAATACACAAAACACAGAGTTTATTCTTGTATTATCATTAATCAGTGCATTATTTTCTACACAAACAATGGTAAACCTACTCTTGCCCCACCCTGCATGTTCTAGTCAATGTACAGAAGATTCCCAAAAGCTACACATATCAATAAGAAAGAGTTCTACACAGATTTTTATCTATTCAGAAAATGTATAAAATATAACTTTTGGGGGAAAGAATTCAATTATCAAAATAATAAACATACAAGTAATACAATTAAGGTTCTTAAGAGGCTCAAGAAAAACAGAAACATGAATAAGAAGTGAGAGATATGAAAATCACAGTATTTTCCTGAAGTCTGAAAATTCTGGAAGGACGAGGAAAATGAAGACATCTGTCAGCTCAACTTCAGCGCAGGTGGACATGAAGGAAAACTGTCAGAGCCTCCATGGCCACTGTAACAGAGTGTGGGAGAAAAGGCTCTCTGTGGCTGAGGTCTTTGTAATTGATGGGCAAATCCCCAAATCACAGAATAGCTCATATACCGCACGCTAATTTCACAGGCAGCAGTCCTGGCTTGTATATAACAAAGGCCTTGTTTTGACAGAAAACATGAATGCAATGCTTCATCTCACTAAGTCATCCAAAGTAGGCCTGGAATGTACATGCATGAAAGTGAATTAAGTTCTCAATATTCCAGTACTTCACCAGATTATTTCTCTGAAGTCGGCTGGAAGAGCTGCAAAGTGCCAAAGCCCTGTTTTTCCTCAGGGACTGTAAAGAAATGCCCGTGAACTTTTGGTTGGGGAAAGGATTAGCTTCCCTTCAATTTAGGATGGAAGCAACCCAAATATTTATCAACATGTGAAAGGATAAATAAATTCAGTTCATCCATGTCATGGAAGTCTACCTAGCAATAAAAAGAAAATGAGCTAAGGATACACCCAACAAGGTGGATTTCAAAAGCATTAAGCCAAATAAAGAAGCCAGGCTCAAAAGATGACATACTGCATTAATCCACTTATATAAAATGCTATTTTTAAAAAGAACTAGAGTGCAAAAAAGCAGCTCAGTGATTGCCAAGGGCCAAGGAAGGAATAGAGATTGATTGCAAAGAGGCCCAAAGGGATTTTGAGGAGAGAGAGCAATCTATGATTGCAGTAGTTCTACAACTGTATACACTTATCAAAGCTCATCAAGCTGTACTGTTAAAGTCAGTGAACTTTATTATATGTAAATGAGACACCAAAGAAACTTATTTTTTCGATGGAGGCCAACATGACCATGGATATGGGAATATCTCAACAGTGCATGAACAAAAGGTGATTAAGATTGGCAGCCCAACACTGCTGATTCTTCCATGATTCTCCTTTTCAGTGCAGAGAGGAGTATGTAAATGAAAAAGAAAACCACATCCTGACACAATAAATGAACAACGGAATCTGTGACATGGAGAATGTGCCCATTCTTTTCTGTATTTCCCTTTACGACACTCAACCATGCAATGAGCATTTTAAACGTCTCTCAGATTTCACATACCTGTCAACTTTCATGAATAAAATGACTCAGATAATAACGTTACCTCGTGTTTCAACTGCACTGATGCACTTTCTGAGAATTGTGAATCCCATCTTATCCAACTGTGCACCTAAAAGAAATAGTGATAAAACATGAAGGGCACAATTAATTACCTACATTTCTCTTCCTTACAAAAACAAGAAAATTTATTTAAACTCAATTTAATTTTTATTTTCCTATTAAGAAAAAGAAAGCCAAAAGCCATGTAGTCCCTGTTTAAATAATGTAAATGACAATTTTAAATATTTAGAGGACCGCTTAATGGCCTATTAGGCCATCTACTATCAATATCAATAAATTTACTGTTTAAAACAACATTTATACTAATAAATACAACTTACATCACACAACGGAAAAGAAAGTGATACAAAACCTTTAGGGGAAGCTATCTGGAAATAGTTAAGATACATTTTGCCAAAGTTCCAACAACAGCTTTTTTTTAAATTATATACGGGTGGAGGTTTTAAAAAGTTATATATGAGGAAAGGTTTTTAAATTACTTGACAGTTGGAGAAATAACACACACTATGTTTTGAAAACCTAGGGGAAAATATTTAAGAAACACTTTTTAAAAACATTATTTGGGTCATGAGCTTCAAAAAGAATTTCATATTTTATTCCATGCTCTAAGCATTTAATATTTTATTGTTTTCACAATGAATTTAGAACAGATGATTCGTGTAGTAGATAATTTTGAAAATATAATATTAGTTTTTTTCTAATACAGACTCTTGCCTATGGATTAGGCTGGCATATTTTGAGCACCTAATAAAAGACAATTCTTGTGTCAAAATGAAAACAGGGAAAGTAAATACTTTAGTTCTGCATTTAGAACTAGGGAACAGTAATGCTAACTCTTGCCTCTCAGCGGGGATAGCATGAACAACCCATGAACATAAATTTTGCAGGTTTTATGCTAAGCTTCAAAATAATTTTAATGAGGAAAATCAGGCAGTGGTTTGCTGAGAAAATGCAAGTAATTCTTTCTGCTTGGCAAAACTTTTTTAAAGGCATGTTTCCATTTCTCTATTTAAAAAAAGAAGAAAGAAAAGAGAGAAGGAAAAAAAGAGAGAGATAGGGGAAAGTAGGTAAAGAGAGGAGAGAAAGAAAAGAGAAGGAAAGGAGGAAGGAAGGGAGGAAGACAGGAGGGAAAGGAGGAGGAGGAGGAGAGAGGGCAGAAAGAAGTTAAGAAAATGCTGCAGTACATTTACAACCTTGCGTGCACACTGTCACTTTCCAGTGCCAGGCTAGAAAAGATGTCTTTTATTCATATGTTTGGTTCAAGTGATATGCATATCATGGTAATTCTGAAATTGTACGTTATGTGACATAATGTCTCCAAACTGTGGACATGTGAGAAATGCAGTCTTAATTTCTCCAAAGATATCAAAAGTAAATTCATAAAGAATCTAGCAAATCTGATCATATGTTTGGTTTACCTCAGTAAAATCCAGACTACAGAGCCAAACAGTACTTCATTTTCCTTTAGTGCATATATACAATGCATGTGAAATCACTGTCCTAGAATATCTGAGTATGTTCTAAGGTGCCATGATATGTTATTTGTGGAGCCACATGCAGAGACTCTAAGGATAAAGGGCATCAAGGGTGAGGGAGCGGTGGCCAATAAGAGACCTGATAAACAGCTCCTACCAACAGGAACTTACAACGGAGGAAGCTGAAAGACGCTTACCTGAAACTCCTATGTGTTCATGTATGGCTATAGGAATAAATATCAAAATGAATTTTGACAGAGAATATATTTTGGGTTTTTAGAGAAAGTAACTGTAGAGAAAGAATTTTTTTTTTTAATGCTCAGAGATGGGGTCAATGAGGGTTACAAAAGCCCAGGAAAATCTGAACAGGTCCCCAGTGGATAAGGCAGAACACATAGTACCTGGAGGGCTAGCGTAGAGAGGGTGCAGAGAGTGAGCACCCAGCAACAGTCTGACATCAGTAATGAAAGCAAAGACATTCATGGAAGAGGGAGGCAAACAGTCTGTTTTATAAATTAGCACTTACTTCCTTCTGGTCTTGGGACGATGGCTCTATTAAAAGTATGGAGCAGCTGGTAAGAGAGAAAAAAGGGGAAACAGTATTTTTAACAAATCAATAAAAATGATTCAGTAGGCACACCTAGGGCTTTGCAAAAAGTACACTGGTATTGGAGAATTCCCATCATCTGCTCTAATGTAGACAGCTAGCCCACTCAGTCTCTCACTGAGGAAGCAAAAACAAGGTGAAGGGACCACGATTCCTAGGGAACTCCTTGAAAGTCCATGCAAATATGAAATGCTCAGCCTGACAACTCTAGAAGGACAAAGTCATTGCTGCATTTTGATCCGTAAGGTGAAGCTCATTTTTGCACCACTATTTCTAAAACCTGGTTTCTACCTAATTCAGAAAGCGATGACTCGGGCCCATCATGTAAATAACCACATCTGAAATAGATAGGTGATCATTCCAGGCTGCCTCTAAGAATTCTAGCGCCTCCCCATTATGTGCAAGACATACATAGCACCTGCAAAAACTACACAGTACCTGAACTGTCGCCATATAAATACACAGCTGAACACAGTTATGTGCTGCTTACCAAAAGGGGCTATGTTCTGAGAAATGCATTGTTAGGTGATGGTATCTTGGTGCGAGCAAACACCTAGATGCTGTAGCCTACTATAGTAATTGTAAATGGGACTATACTTTAATGCTACTGGCAGCACAGTAGGTTTGTTTACTAAGGCATCTCTGCACAAACACGTGAGTCACACCTCACAAAGGCTATGGTAGACACTGAGAATTCTTCAGCTCCATTATAATCCTGTGGGACCACCACAGCATATGCGGTGCATATCTGTAGTGCATGACTGTATTTTCTTTCTGCACACTTGCCTTTATCCGTGTATCTCAAATGGATGACTTGACTCTTTACTCTAAAGAAGGGTTATACATGTCTTCAAGATGAGACTGCCTTTGGCAACAGATTTATTTCTATATAGATTTGTTTCTATAATGATCCCAAGTCCCCAATTCAACGCGAGATCTGCCCAATCTCAATTCCCAAAGGCCACTGAAATGAAAGTCGTGGCAAACAGACTGGATTTCTGTGCCTCTGGATCTATATTCCTGACTTTATTCCTCAAACCAATCCAAATACACAGGCCCATTCACTAAGGCTTCATAACACTGTGTACAGTATTCCATTAGGCTAAATCACAAATTGTTAAAGCAAGCAACATAATTACAGCAGTCGCTTATAGGACTGCCTGCCCTGCCTCATATTTACTATCCCACCTCCACTGAGATCAAAATAAATTGCAAGCCTTTATTGTGTTCATCATCCAAAGTACTGTCAGGTAGGGGAGAAGACACGGAGAATTCAGATGACTTCCCCAAGCAGAGCAAATCAGAGTGGCAAGTCATAAAACATCGAAAATAAAAACTAATGATACAGCAGTCTCATGTGTGCTGCTGCCACCTCAAGCCAAATTACTCGAATTCTGAACATGTCTGAGATTAATCCAAGCACCAGTTTCAGCAGGGAACTTTTTTCAAATATTATAAAATAAAAATAACAGGAAAATGAACACAAGTCAACTCTACGGGATTTGAAATAAAACTCAACCACTGATTATTCTTACAGCTTCTTTTCCACCCAGAGCTTCCAGCCACTGCTTCCTCTCCTCTTCAGAAAACGCCTGCATGGTCAGGGCAACGCCGGGCCTGAAAGACACAGAACAATCAGGCTACCCCTCAGCTGCTGAAAACAAACCTCCTTTTCCACTCTCTAACGTTTCATGGTGGTGATTACGCTGTTGTTGTTGTTTTTAATTTTTTAATTCGGAGAAAATACACATCATAAAATTTACCATCTTAACCATGTTACCTGTATAGTTCAGCAGGGTTGAGTACATTATTGAGCAGCTAAGCTCCAGAACTCTTCCTTTTCTAAAACTAAAACTCTGTACCCATTAAAGAACTCCCCATTCCCTTTCCCTCCCAGCCCCAGACAACTATCCTTCTACTTTCTGAGTCTAGGAATCTGACTACTTCTGGTAACACTTATAAGTGGAATCATACAGGGTTTTGTCTTTTTGTGACTTGCTGATTTCACTTGGAATAATATCCTCCATTTTCATCATCAATAGAGTAGCACATTTCAGAACTTCCCTCTTTTGTAAAGCTGACAAATATTCTGTTGTATATTCTGTTGTATGCCTACGCTCATCCATTCACCCCTCAATGGACACCTGGGATGCTTCCACCTTTGTGTTATTGTAAACAAGGCTGCTATTAACACAGGCATACAAAGATCTCCTCAAGACCCTGTGCTCAATTCTTTTGGGCATACACCCAGCAGCAGAAGGGCTGGGTGTGACATAATAATAAATATATATGGTCTCTGATCCCATTTCCTAACACACAGCTCCAAAAAACCTTTGGAATCTCTGTATCTTTTTGCACACTACTGAGATGATGAGGGTGGGGGCTCCTAGGTAACCCCATGATGGGGGCTGATTGCCAGGGGAACCAACCATAGGATTGGAAAATTTGATCTTTAAGCCCTATCCTCCCCTACCCTTCTTGGGCAAGGAGAGGGGCTGGAAAATGAGCTCCATCACCAATGGCCAATGATTTGATCAAACATCTGCTACACAAGGAAGCCTCTATAAAAAACAAAAACAAAAAAAAAAAAAACCACCTAGGATGTGGGTAGCTTCTAAATTGATGAACACATGGAGGTGCTGGGCGGGTGGTATGCTCACAAAGAGTATGGAAGCTCCAAGCCTCACCTCCCATGCCTTGTCCAATATATCTCTCTATCTGGCTGTTAATGTATAGATTTTTAAATATCCTCTTCTGTAATAAATTGGCAATAGCAAATGAACTATTTTCCTGAGTTCTGTGAGATCCCAAAATATTATATTTTTGGGGGTTTTTTGTTGATCCTCACTGAGGATATTTTTTCCATTGATTTTGAGAGAGAAATATTAATGTGAGAGAGACACATCGATCAGCTGCCTCCCACACAAACCCTGACCAGGGCCGGGGATCAAACCTTTAACCCAGGCACATGCCCTTGACCAGGAATGGAACCCGAGACCCTTCAGTAGACTGGCCAATGCTCTAACCACTGAGAACACTTGCCAGGTCCCAACTTACTATTGAACCTGAGAGGATCACGGTAACCCTCAATTTATAACCAGTCAGCCAAAAGCACAAGTGTCGACCTGGACTTGTAAATGGCACCCAAATTGGGAGAGGGCAGGCTTATGGGACTGGGCCCCTAATTGGTGGGATCTGTGCTGACTGGTTATTGTCAGAATGAGTTCAGTTGTAGGACGTTCAGTTGGTCTCTGCAGAGAATTGGAGAACTGTGTGGTGTGGAAAAAGCATCCTAATGGGTGTGAAGTGGTAGCAATGATTAAATTTTTATTTATGAAAGAAATACATATTTATTGTTACAAAACCAGAAAGTCACTTTTACCCCCATCCTAATTCCACTTCCAAGACCACACAGTTAACTATTTGGTCTGTTTCCTTCACATTTTGGTTCTCAGGACCAAAGGTCGATCTCTCTCTGTTCAGTTTTATGCAGACATAAGGAGATTCTACTAGAAAATTCTTAATATTGCAAAAGAATACTAGGCAGAAAAGCTATTAGTCAGCTCATGCCAACTGAAGTGACAGCCTTGCACATTAGTAGCCTGATGGAAAAATGGACAAGTTCTTTATCAGGTATAAATCTCTACAGCTCTTACACACAATATCTGTCATTCAACGGCGCCCCCCACCCCCCAAAAAAAAAAAAAAATACAAGGCAAGGAAGGAAGCAAGAAAATGTAACCCAATGTCAAAAGAGGAAGTAGTTAAGTCAAGAGAACCATACCTAGAAATAACCCAGATATGGGACTGGAGAGATTGGACAGAAACCTAAAAAAGGTGGCCAGCGTGCATAAACTGAAGAGAATTTCAGCAAAGAATTGGAAACTATTAAAAAGAGACAAATAGATATGCAAGAATGGAAAATAAAATAATGATGAAGACTTCAGGAGGACACCTTTCATATGCAAACCAACGAATCCTTTTACTGAATTCCCACCAGCCCAATATTTCCCCTGCCCTACATCACCCCAGGACCAGGTACCAGACAACCAAAAACCACCCCTATAGTCCAGTGCTCACCAACATTATTCAAACTAGCCAATCTTGATTCCTGACCCAAACCTGATGTTTCCACACATGGATCTTTATGGCGTGACCTGGCTTATTCTCTCAGAAACTAAGTAATAAAAATTCTCTTCCAGTGGCATCAGCCTCACTATCTTGTCACTCAGTCACTTCCATCAATTAAAATCCTGCAGGACTCTCTGAAACAATATCAAATAGCCTAACATGATGCAATCAGAATCCTAGAATGTGCAGAAAGAAAAAATGGAGAAGAACGATTTGAAGAGATAATGGCTAAGGTTTTCCAAAACTGATAGGAAATATCAATTCACATACCAAGAATTTCAATGAGCCCCAAGCAGGATAAAACAAAGAAAACCACATTTAGGCACATCATAAAAAGAAAATCTTGAAAGTAGCAAAAGCAAAAGACAGCATATAGGGGAACAATAAGAAAGATGGATGACTAGCCATGGGGGAAAAAATGGAGGCCTGAGAAAAAATGGTACAACTTCTTTGAAGTGCTGTGAGGAAAGAAACTATCATTGTAGAATTATATATGCATCCAAAATGAAGGCAAAATAAAGACAGTTTCTGACAGACAGAACATTAAGAATTTTTCTCCATCAGTCCTGCATTACAAGAAATGCTCAAATTAATTTAGCCTAAGGAACTTCGGGGAAATGGTACAAGATAAAAAATCAGTTCTGCTGAAAAGTATTAAAAAAATCAAAGTGGATAATAAACATGTTGGTATAAAAAAGAAAAGACCAAAAAAAATCACACACACATACACACACACCCCCTCATATATATGTGTAGATATACATATATGTAAGTAAATGTTATATTTTTAAAAAAGATTACTGATTATTGATTTCATAAATTAGAAGTTGTAGAGTATTATTGGATTCATAGTGTAGGCAGAATTAAAATATAACAAGGGCACAGAAGCAAAAGAGATAATTAGAAGTCTACTGTTATAAGGTTCTTACATTATTTATGAAAAGGTAGATACAATGATAATTTTAAAGTTGATGTTACATTCTCTAGGATAACTAGTAAAAATGCACACACAGAGAGGCATAATGAAAAATCAAACAGGAGATTATACGAAATATTAAAAAGATTGAAGCCACTGAAAAGTAAAGGAAGAATAAAGAATAAACAGGACCAATAGAAAACAAAACCAGTGGTAGGCTTAAACACATACAAATTATTAATTACATTATACATAAATGAACTAAAACTCTGATAAAAAATCAAAAGACTGGATTTTTTTTAAAAGCAGGACTCGATTATGTGCTGTTTATAAACAACAAAGTTTAAACATAAAGACAGGCAAAAAGAAAGTGGTGAAAGAAGATTTGCCATGTATGCTGTAACCGGTTTGGCTCAGTGGCAGGGGTCCTCAAACTTCTTAAACAGGGGGCCAGTTTACTGTCCCTCAGACCGTTGGAGGGCAGGACTATAGTTTAAAAAGAAACTAGTCGGCTGCTAAGCAACAGGCGGCGGCGGCAAAAACACCCGGCGGGCCGGATAAATGTTTTCAGCCGCATGTGGCCCGCGGACCGTAGTTTGAGGACCCCTGGAGAGCATCGGCCTGTGGACTGAAAGGTCCCAGGTTTGATTCCGGTCAAGGGCATGTACCTTGGTTGCGGGCACATCTCCAGTAGGGGGTGTGCAGGAGGCAGCTGATTGATGTTTCTCTCTCATCGATGTTTCTAACTCTCTATCTCTCTCCCTTCCTCTCTGTAAAAAATCAATAAAATATATTTTTTTAAAAAAAAGATTTGCCATGTAAACACTAAGCAAAGGAAAGCTCATGTGGCTCTATTAATATTGAACAGATATATTTCAAGATAAAGTTTATTAGCAGAAACATTTCCTAATGATAAAAGGGTCACATCATCAAGAAGATATAACAATCCTAAATGGACATGCACAAAACATTATCTCAAATATTCAATACAGTAAATAAAAATTGACAAAACTAAAGGGAAAAAGACAAGTCCTAACCATAGTTAGAGATTCTTGCATCCCTAGTTTAGCAATTGATAGAGTAATATCAGAAATCAAAACAATACAGAATATTTAAGCAACACTATCAACCTACTTGATAAAGCTGACATTTAGAGAACACTACATCCAACAACAGCAGAAAACTCATTGGTCTCAAGTACACTAGGATCATTTACTAAATAGACCGCATTTGGGGTAATGAAACAAGTCTAGTAAACGTCAACGTACTGATAAAACACAGAGGATGTTGTAGAAAAGCAATGACAATATTACATGTAGAAAATCCCCAACCATTTGAAAAATTTAAAACATATTTTAAGTAACACCTGAGTTGTAATTCAATACCTATGCCCTAAATCACAGGGAAAAAAATTTAAAAAGTACAATGAAAACACCAAACATCAAATCTGTGGGATGCAAGTTAAGCAGTCCTTAGAAATGTATATGTTTAAAAAGTCTACATTCAACAATAACATGGAAAATCAATCCTTCCATCTTAAGAAGTGTTTAAATGAAAAACAAAATCCAAAGCTAGTAAAACTAAATAAAGATAAAAGCAGAAACCAATGAAATATAAAATGGACAATATGATGTATCTGAAATAAATATCAACATTGAAAACCTAGGCAAGACTTACCAAGAACTTTTTTTAATCTCCAGTATCAAGCTTGAAAAAAAAGTTACCATTATAGGTCTTATAGATATGAAAATACGTGGCCATTATGAAGAAATGTATGCCAGTAGGTCAAGAGCTTAGCAAAAATAAACAAATCCTTTCAAAAACCACAGTTTATCAGAACTAACAAAAGAAAAATAGAAAATTTGAATGATCCTTTACCCACTAAATAAACTGAACTTGTAATTTTTAAACTTAACACACATATACATACACACACACACACACAAATTCAGCCCATCATGGCTTCACTGGTAAATTCTCACAAAGATTTAAGAAAGAAATAATTCCAATATTACAGACACGTTCAAATAACAGAGCAAAACTGAAAACTTCCCATGTCTTCTGAAGCCACCATAAGCCTGATATCAAATCCACAAAAACACATTACAAAACAATGCAATTAGACCCAAAAAATAAATAAAAAGACATACAGAATGAAGAGAAAGCTGCCTTTATTCACATATGATACCACTGTGTACATAAAATAATCCTGAAGAAACTACATAGAAAAAAAACAAGTAAATGAACTTAGCAATATTGTAGGACACAAAAACCAACTGCATTTCCATGTATCCAGAGTATTTTGAAACCTAAAACACCTACCTTTCAAAATAACATCTGGAAACATAAAATACTTAGGGAAATTTAACAAAAGATATCCATGAACCCTGTATTGAAAACAATTACTGAGAGAAATTAAAGACTATATAAATGAAAAGGCATACTCATGAGTTATCAATGCTCCACCATTGATAGTATTGGCCTGTAGCTATTTTGTGGAAATAAACTGATTATGAAATTTAAATGGGAACACAAAGAATATAGAATTGCCAAAATTATTTTGAAAAAAACCAGAGGAGTCACACAACTCCGCTTCAAGACTTACTCTAAAGCCACAGTAATAATGACAGTGTGGAACTGACAAAAGGACAGAGCAATAGATCTCTGAACAGAATAGAGAATCTATTAACAGAAACAGACCTTCACATACACAGATAATTTGGGACAAAAGTGCCAAAATAATTCAATGACAAAAAGCCCTTTTCAACAAATGGTGTTAGAGATACTGAATATCTGTGTAAGAAAAAAATAAGTAACACTCGACCTCCACAGATCATACCACACATCCTCCTCAAAATTTTCATGAGTCATAGACTAATGAAAAAGCTTTTCTAAGAAAATATGGAGAAATATCTTTGCAACCCTGGGAAGAAAAGATTTCTTAGAGCAAACAGTTCTACCAATAAAGTTTTAAAAAACTGATCAATTCCATTTACCCAAATTAGACTATTCTGCTCATCAAAAGACACTATGAAGAAAATGAACAGGCAAACCACAGATCTGAGAAAATGTTCACAATTGATATATTTGATAAAACATTTGTATCCAGGTTACTTATAATAAAAAGACCAACAACATAATTTTTTTAATGAGCAAAATATTTGAATAGACACCTCACAATGGAAGAAATAGAACTGTCCAGAAAGCACATGAAAAGGTGTGGTCAACAAACTAGCCATGAATTGCTAAAATGGGAAAAAATACGTAATGAAAAGTTGGTATGAGGTTGGAAAACTGGAACTCTCATACATTGCTGGTAAGAAAATAAAACTACTTTAGAAAACCGTCAAATTCCTAAAAAGTCAAACATATAGATATAAATATACACACATACATACACAAATATATACATACTTATATGTACACACACACACACACACACACACACACACACACACACACCATAGACCCAGAAATCCTACTCCACAGTATTTATCCAAGAGAAATGAAAACACATGTCCACAATTATTTATTAGAGCTTTATTCAAAAGCTAAAAACTTTTCCATGACCCAGACTCCAATGTCCTCCAGCATGTATTTTAACAACAAATTCATACTAATGTCAATTTATATTCTACTTAAATATTGGAAGCAATATAAAATGTGGCTTTCAGTATCCACTACCAACATCATCATTTATAGGGCAAATTCTTACCCTTCTGAAAAACACAGAAGCCTATATACATGAGATGCTGTTTCTAATTCTATTTGTTCCATGTTCTACCAATCCCATCTAAATTCTTAAAAAAAATAACTTCCTTTCATGTTCTCTCCACCTAACATCTCAGAGTTCTTGGAGGATGCAGCACTCCTGACAGGACAAAGCCACACACCGCCCTTCCCATTCTGGCTTTAAATCATCCCCTGAACTATAACTAACTAAGCTACTGTTACACTTTTTATTTTAATTAAAATATGCTCCTCATAAATATATTCATGTAAAAGAAAACTGTACAGTTCCATTTGCTTCCACACCCATTTGTTGGAGATGTTGGTCCTAAATGCATTAAAAGAAGGGCTTCCCAACAGCAACACTACTAACATCTGGGACCACATGACCCTTTGTTGTAGGGGGCTCTCCTGTGCTAAATATTTAGCAGCACTGCGGCCTCCATCCACGAGATGTCAGCACCCATGGCCTGCCCCGTCCCTCCCCACCCCAGCTGTGACAATCCGTAAAATTTTGTTAACCACCAGTGTCACCCCAATAAATGCAATAAAAAGGAAAAGAAAGGTTCCCAGACAGAAATCGCTCACGGTTGAGAACCTCTGACTTAAAGAATTTTCTCAACATATTTTCTCAAGACTTCTATAATTCCTTTTGCCTGGGCCTCAGTTCCACTGAGCTTCCAAACACATACTAAATCTTCAAAATTCAATTTAACGATCCATTTTTCTAGTAAAGCTTTCCCAGCCAACCCCATTCCCAATTGCTTCTGAGCTCCCAAAGTACCTTAAGCAGATTTCTGAACTACTATTTGTTTGTAAACCCTCCTAGTCTGTAAGTTCTCCAAGATCAGACCTTTTAGTGTCTGGTTTAGTCTTGCATCCGCAGTGCCAATCACAGTGAACAACTGTTTAGGTGCCTAAATGCCATGCACTATAAAACACTTACAAATACTATCACAGCTAATATGCGACAGTAATATTTTTTAAATATACTTTTATTGATTTCAGACAGGAAGGGAGAGGGAGAAAGAGATAGAAACATCAATGATGAGAGAGAATCATTGATTGGCTGCCTCCAGCATGCCCTCCGCTTGGGATTAAGCCTGCAACCCAGGCATGTGCCCTTGACCAGAATCCAATTTAGGACCCCCAAGTCCACAGGCCGATGCTCTATCCATGCAGCCAAGCCAGCCAAGGGCTACAGTAACATTCTTATTATTCAGTCCACTTGCATGGGTTTCTGAAAGCAACACATTCTTAACTCACCCTTTCAAAGTGACAAACAGTACACTTTCATGCACACAGATGATAAATAAAGTCACTGGTATAAAAGCATTCTAAAACGCACAATGCTTCAAATACACAGGAGGCTTCATCCTCCCACCATTTTCGTTAAAATATAAAGGGGTGAATTACAAAAGTAAAAAGCATCTTGCCATCCTTCCAAGAGCGAGATACTAGGAACAGGGCAAAATCAAACAAAAATATAATATTTGAAATGTCAGATTAATGAGAGTGAAATGGGAAGAAGCACATTTTCTTTCAGCAGTGCCTGAATATGATGTGTGGGAGAACTTCAAAAGAATGATAATTATTTATCAGGCAAATGTGTGGGGGTCACAGCACAATGGGACATGTGGCAAGCTTGCCAATCAAGTTAAAAGCACATTATATAACACAATTGTTAGAGGTGGGAGTAGCGGTGGGGTGGGGGGGCCAAGGTTTCACCCTTCAGAGAAGACAGCAGCCTCTCTGAAAGACTACAGCTTGCCACGGGGAAAACAGCTCCACGCAACACTCCTCTACAGCCCGCAGTGAGTGACATGGCCGTTCACAGCCCCAGGTATTTGAAGTGTGGCTGGCCTGGAGTCAATGTTTATAGTCATTTTTAACAATCTTGTTTTAGTTATGGTAAGTATTCGTTTGTAGCTGTGTTCCCTTTCATCTAATTTTTATGGAGATATCATTCACACCATGCATTTTAACTACTTCGAGTATACAATTCAATGGCTTGTTAAAAATATTCACTCAGTTGTATAACCAACATCAAAATCAATGTTCAAATGTTTTCATCATTCCTCCCCCCTAAAACAAACCCACATTCATTAGCTGTCACTCTCCACTTCCCTCCTCGCCCCCTGGCCCTAGGCAGCCACTAATCTACTTTCTGGCTACATAGATTTGCCTGTTCTGGATGTTTCACACAAATGAAATCATACATATGTGTTCTCTGTGATACGTTTATTTCACTTGGCGTACTGTTTTCAAGGATCATCCACATTGCAGCACATGTCAGTTCTTCATTCCTTTTTATTACAGGTCTTACTTGATTGTACGAATGTTATCTATCTATTCATCAGTTGGTAGACACCTGAGTCATTTCTACTTTTTTTGGCTAGTATGAATAATGCTGCTAGGAACATTCATGTGCAAGTTTTTATGTAGAAATAGGTTTGGTTTTTTTTTTTTTTTTTGCATATACAGCTAAAAGAATTTCTAGGTCATAGGGTGACTTTATGCTGAACTTTTTGAAGAACTGCCAAACTGTTTTCCAAAAACAGTTACATCATTTCAAACTCCCACCATCAGTGTATGAGAGTTCTAATTTCTCCACAGCCTCACTCACCAGTACTTATTATCTGACTTTTTCACAATAGCCCTCCGAGTGGGTGGGAAGTGGTATCTTATTGTGGTTGATTTGCACTTTCCTGATGGCTAATGATGTTAAGCATCATTTCATGTACTTATTGGCCACATATACTTTCTTTAAAAAAATGTCTAACTCATATCTTCTTCCGATTTTTAATTGGGCTATTTGTCTTTTCATTATTGAGTTACAAGAGTTCTTTATATATTCTGGATACAAATGCCTTATGAGATATATAATTTGTAAGTGTTTTCTCCTAATCTGTGGGTTTATCTTTTCATTTTTTTAAAGCACATGTGTGGTTAAAAACACTATTTTAGCTGAAATAGTCAAAGTAATCTTTTAGTGAATTTAGGGGAGGAAAATGAAGCACACATCCATCTAACCATTGATAATGAAAGCAGCAACGGTTAATTGGACACACAGACAGACGCACGCACACACCAGCCACTCTTCTTTCATTCTCAGTAGTAGATTCTCCAACTATTAGAACAGCATATGGATGCCTGGAAACAAAAGATCACAATTTCTGAACCACCCTTGCAACTAGGTGTAACGATACAACCCCATGTAGCCCAATGGAATGTGAGCAAAAGTGGTGTGTAACCTCCAGAACGTGTTCCTACAACAAAAGACAATGCCATGTGATCAACGGGAGCAGGCACCTTGGGCCTGAAGTGAGTAGGAAGGCAAACCATGCACAACAGGGGGCAGCTTATCAGCCACTGCCCGACCACCTCTCTAGTCTTCCTGAACACAAGAAAACAATGAACTTTCACCCGATTTAAGCCACCTTACTTCAGTTTTTCTGTTACATGGAATCAAATCGGATCTGAACTCATGCAACAACTGAGTGAAAGCTCTGTATTTACATGCACACACACCAAAGCAAGCCCAGGCTCCATGCTGAGGTTTATGAAGTATCGCTTATTGCAGGGGTGGAAAACGTCTAGCCCTCGAGCCGTATATGGCCGCGAAATCATTTGGTCTGGCCCTGCCGAGGCATTAGGGGTGAGTTAAGTAAACGTTTGACCAAATATGGCAGGCTAAGTTTTAAGCTGATCATTTTGTATGGCCCTCGAATGGTGCTATAAATATCCAAATGGCCCTTGGCAGAAAAAAAGATTCCCTACCCAAGCCTATGTTACTGACTTCTTTTCCAACACAAGGAATAAAAAGCAGCAAAAATTAATACCTGAAGAGAAGATACAATATATTTAGAGTAAACATGTGCAATCAACTGTGAAATTGCTCTATGAAGGTGCCCAGTAAGAACTCTGTACAAATCCCATCAGAAACCCATCACAAGCCCCACATGCTCGGGAATGGGTTACGCTCACTTCCTTTAAGCAGAATGAACACAGGGGAGCTCGGTTCTGCGTGTGGTCCAGAAGAAAAGGATGGTTGACTGACAGTTGCCTGACTGAATCTAATCCCAATTCTATCTTCTAAGCAACAATTCAATGTCATTTAATCCGGAACAAATTTGGTGAATGCCCACCATACCAAAAGCATTGCATTTGGTTCTCCAGTACCAAATGATACTGAGATGGGGTATCCACCCTCATGGAATTCATGATCTAATAGACAAGGGACAAATTACCTATACTTCCCAGTAGTCCACTGGCCAGGAATCAAGGTAAGAGTCAAGAAAAGAGCCTACTTCGTTCAAACTTTTCATTAAATATGCCTTCAAAGCCCCAGAATTAGAGTAGAGACCTCTAAGCACAGGCCCTGCCTTTGCCAGATTTTTCCTGTTTTATATACACACAAAATTTTATTTGAAAAGAGGACTCCTTATTAACCAGTTTGAACCACTAGGATAAATCAATTCTAAGGTCTTCCAAGAGTCTCCTTACAAGGTATTATCTTCTCCAGATAAAAATAACTCCATACGAGCCCAACTCAATCTTTGTGAGGGGGTGAAGAGGCCACAGTCATCATCAGGATCGTGGCTGATGAAGAGCACTTGGTGTGATCAAGGTTTTAGAGAAGATATAGAGCTAAGCAAAAGTAATATAAATTGTATTAGAGCAATATATATGAAGAACTAGAAGGAGCCTGCTTTTAAAACAAATCAGATTAACCTCCTGCAACACATTTTCTAGTTGGTGTCACTGCTGACTCAACTTCCTCAATTATGTAGGACACGTCAGGATTACAAAGTAAAACTCGGGCCTGGGGCACAGTGGTTAAGGGCTTGGCTTGGAGGCAGAATGCCGAGTGTCTCCACTCTTACTTCCTAGCTCCGTGACCTTGGGAGGTCAACTAAGTTCTCTATGTCCAAGGTCCCCACCATCAAGGGGAAGGATAATATCTACCCGATTCAATGAGAAAAGGCGCAGAAGAACTCAGAACACTGTCTGGAATTTAGAAAGGGCGCAGCACGCGTCACTGTGGGTGTTTGCACACAGGAGTTGGATTACGCAGCTGGAATCTCTTCTTGAAGTTTTGAACCAGTCCTTACTGGCTTGAAATGTAACTTCTTTTGCTCATTCTCCTTCACTTTTTTTAATCAATCCTGGCAAAATACTTACTAAGCTGCCTACCCTTTTCATGGTAGTGCCAACTGTATCCTGGTGCTTAAGGGCACATCTTTATCTATCTGGTCTCAGTTCATTTATTAGAAAGTGAAGCACAGATTTCCCCTCTCTGCACCAACCCCACGATTTAGTTGTATCATCTAAAGGAAGAGGAAGCATGAGTTATTTTTGTATTCTTGGGTCCTGACCTGAAATGAACTTTTACTTTAAAAAAAAAAAAAAAAAACTCATATGTAAAACTTTTATGATACAAATATGCAACGGCCCTATCTGAACACCACTGTTTCCAAAACCAGGGCTTGCAGCGAGCCACCATACTGTCCGCCTTGGAAACAAAACAAAGTAAAACCCAGGACCACGAAGTCCCTCGGTGCCCCCGGAAGACACAGAAATAAATGCCAGACACGAAGTAATATGAACAGGTGAACTTTTTCCTTTCTCTTCCTTCCTTCTCTCTGGCAAAGATTCTTTTATAAGTAAACAACAGAAAGTCCTACCATAAGAAAAATACAGTAATCTTTTAACAGAATATCCTAAGAGCCTCCCTCACATAAAGAGCAAAGACAGTGAAAATTCCCACACACAACGACGAACACTGTTCTGTGTGAAGTCACCAGCACCTCTTTTTAGCTTCGCCACCCATATATTCCTTACTTTCCCCCATTATTCCTTTAGTATCACATCTTCAGCACGGATCAACAATGAAAGGCCAAGGTTATTTTTATATACATATATATATTTTTTTTATTTTATTGATTTCAGAGAAGAAGGGCAAGGGAGAGAGAAAGAGAAACATCAATGATGAGAATCATTGACCAGTTGCCTCCAGCACGCCCCCAACTGGGGATCAAGCCTGCAACCCATGCATGTGCCCTTGACCAGAATCGAACCCGGGACCCTTCAGTCCACAGACCATCACTTTATCCACTGAGCCAAACTAGCCAGGGGCCAAGGTTATTTTTAAGTGACAACACTGCTTAGAATGACTCCAAATGTCAGCCACGAATGACCTATCCCTCTGCAGCTAAACGCAGGGGCCCAGACTAACAGCTCACAATGAACAGCACACAGGCGGGACATGTAACAATGCCTCAGAGAGTGGCATTCTCTTTCCATCCTGGAAATAGCAGTTGCAATTTATCTTTATTTTTTTAATCATTTTTTCAAATGGTTCTTTTAAGAAGTCTAATAATTCCAGTCACTTACCTGTCAGCAACTTCTACATCAAAACAGAATCTTCTGTCTATGGAGTCTGTGTGCCTCTTGGTACATTCTCTCAAAAAGAACACCTCTCCATCCCCCTGCAAAAAATCATTTTAAACACTCTCAAAAACCACAGTATAAACATATGCACACGGAGGCACCCTGTATGGGAGCGGGGAGAGAGAGAAAGATTTTAAGTCTCTTTATCCTACATATTATCTTCCAAACTAGTTTCCATTTAGAATCTTAACCATTTTTGTCCTTCTCCTTTCCTTGGGGGTTTCTAGACCCTCTTTGGTGACAACAACATTAAGTAAGACCTCAGGAGGGCTCATTTTAAGAGCTACTTGAACAAAGCATTTTCCGCATGCTAGAATATGTATTACTGTCTTACTGACTTCTTTTAAAAAGAAGAATGGCGTGTTTTTAATGCCCAGTATAGTATACCATATAAAATAGCCAGTATGTGACCATTTTGTCCTATAAAAATTTGATTCTAGCTACGGGAACTTGGAGGTCACTTAAATTCTCTATGTCCCAGTTCCCCCATCATAAAGGGGGAAGGATAATATCTACCTGACAGAGGTGTGATAAGATTACATGAGAAAAAGCGCAAAAGAATTTAGAACAGTCTGGAACTTACCTAAAAGTCCACGAAGGGCCCTAGATTAGCAATCCTGGTCATCTAAAACTAGAACCACTCAATCTACACAGTTTTTCTGTTTCCTAAGTGAACATCCTGAATTTATCTCTTCTTAATTTTTTTATGGTACTTGTTTACCTCCCTAAACCATCCTCTCTAAAAGCATTAAAAAGAGGCAATGCAGGAACGCAGGTCCTCGGTGAAGAACTGTGAGAAGTCGGGCTACTCCTAGAACATTTTAACATTTTCTAGACTAAGGATCTCCAGATAATATTCAACAGTCAAATATACAAATATTCAAAATGTCACAGTCACTATGGATACAATGTATTTTTTATTTGGTGGCTAAAACAGACACCACTCAGCAGACAGGACCTGGGACTTGAGTTAGCTCTGGAAGGAAACTCAGACTCACCTCCGGCTCCATCCTAACCCCTTCAGCCTCGGAGAGTGGCATACTCACTTCCTCCTCTTGTCCATCCACCTGATTTTCCATGTCTATTTCATTACCACAGAAATGTGTTTGTATTATAAGCCACCTGAACTATTCTTTTTCATGGGTTGGCTCTGCAGTCACATAAGCAAAAGCATGCCTGTCCACCCAGCGAACCCTTCTTTCTTAAAATGTGTTACCAATGATGTTCAGCGCTGGTGGGAAGACCTTTGTCCCCAGACCCCTGACTACTGCTCTGAGCTGCAGCTTCTACTGAAAACACAAACGAAGATCACCTTTCCCACACAGCCAGTGCCGGGGGCTTCCTGCTCTTTTCTTGCCAGTATGAGGTTCTGCCGTTCCTTCCTACGGGAAGAGGAAACTAAGTGGGGCCTCCCTACGTCAGAACTTGGAAAGTCTAAGTGAAACATAGTGAAATTCATTACAGATCATCCCCTCTATCATGTTTCGGGGTGCAGATACACGTGCGCAGGTCAGATCTGCGTGTAAACACTGTGATGACAACTTGTGGTAGGTGCTAGGTTTATCCTCCAACCACAGTGACGTGAGAGGATTCTACTCTCTCTTAAAGACACAATACATCTGACCATAGATACCCATGCAGTCAAGTAAAAGACCACACACACAAAAATAATAATTTTAATCCTAAAAAATTAAATAAAATGTATGAATCGGTGAATATGAACATCATTGAAGCGACACCCTCAAAGACTCCCTCCCACAGAACACAGTGTGAAATCAAATACTTACAAGTTTCCCACCAGATCTGTGCTCAAATGGGATCATGTTGAACTTCTTGGCCGCCTTCCGATACATGCAGTAGTGTTTGACCCAGCTGGACCCGAATGGGGCAGGCCCTGACACAAGAAATAGGAAAACAGGACTTTCTATGTTTCCTCAGAAATGAGCAAATGTGCAGAGTTCCACATTACTAAAGAGGGAAAACCCAGTAAGCCGCAGGTAAGACAGCTGAAGGAAACAAATCAGCAAAAACCACTCATCCTAATAAAAGGGGGAAACCAGGGAACTGAGACGCGGAGAGCTCATCTGAGCAACATGGAAGGCGTTAAAGACACGCTTCTCAAGCAGTTTGCTGGGCTGCTACCTCAGACCTGAAAGTCTTGTAGATGTAAGCTGTATTTATTTGGGTCTAGGTATTAAGAGTTCATGCCAGTCTCAAACGTTCTATTTAATATATGCGGCTATTAATATTTTTGTTAATCTTCACCTGAGCATATTTTTCCATTGATTTTTAGAGAGAGTGGAAGGGGGAGGAGGAAGGGAGAAAGAGACAGAGAGAGATTAGAATTAAAGAACCAATGTGTGTTGTTATCAATAGCTAGCTCTAGTTACTTTTCATTGTATCTGTCTCTCCCTCTCCCTTCCTATCTCTGAAATGAATGAAAACATTTTTTTTTAAATGACTTCAACAAGAAGGTTGTAGGAGGGGGGAGATGGGAGGGTGTGCATATGTACTAGGCATTGTTTTACCCCATTTTATATATGGACTTGAGCATCCAAGGATTTTGGTATCTGTGGGGTCCTGGAATCAACCC
This sequence comes from Myotis nattereri, assembly GCF_964212035.1. Lineage (NCBI taxonomy): Eukaryota > Metazoa > Chordata > Mammalia > Chiroptera > Vespertilionidae > Myotis > Myotis nattereri. Next base: position 56,921,578 of record NC_138080.1, read on the forward strand.
CCCTGAAGATATTGAAGGACAACTATATGGGGGGGGGGGGGGAGATGGGGAGAGAGAGGGAGGGAGAGAGAAAGAGAGGGAAGGAGAGAGAAAGAGAGGGAGGAAGAGAGAAAAAGGGAGGGAGGGAGGGAGGGAAGAAGAGAAAAAGAGAGAGAGAGAGAGAGAGAGAGAGAATATGAATAGGGGTTAGGTGAAAGGAGAAGACCCCATCTTGCTTTCAGCCTTATGCCGAGTTCTGGCTCCCTTGAGAGCTAGTTTAGCAGAGCCTGGTGCAGAATTCAGGGTGTTCCCGGAAAGCCCAGTGCTCACAGACCCTCCCTGAAGCAGGAATGTTCCCCCCCCCAAAAAAATGCAAATACACCTTCTAGATGGGAGGAGGCAAAGTGGTAGGAACGATTATTCCAAAGACACAGAGTCATTACAATAAGAAGTTTTAAAATAATTCCTAAGGAGTCATCCCTCCCTGTTGGCGGCCTCTTACTTTTCTCCTGCACATACAGGTAGCCTTCGGCCGTGAACTGGCTGGCTCGCTTGTGGTCCTTGGGATTCTGTCGGATTTTGTTCATAAGCTCTTCCACTTCCGACCTCGTTCCTTCAAAACGATTCCGAGTCTGAAATGGATAAAAAGCACAGACATGTTTTAAGTTCTCCCACGAGTTTGTTGTTATTTTTTTTTTCATGTATATTTCTACGTCTCTGGACAACTATAAGTAATTCATAGCATTTTTCTATAAGTTTCTCATATATCCAGCCTTTCCAGTGTGCCTCTTTGTTAAGAAAAGGGGACGGAGTGGTGGTAAAATAACAAATAGAGGCGTCAGAGTAACCAGAGATGACTTACTTGAGCAGCTGACCAACACCAAGAATAATTCTACTACTCAACATAAGAACGCCTGCGTCCACTTCTCACAATTCTGCTGAATCTTAGAATGTGTTACAGCGCAGGTCATAAAGCATCCGTCCCGGAAGTCTTTCCCTCACAACAGTCAACCTGACTCCTTGTCACGACGATACCAGCAACATGTCAAAGGGTCAGAATCTGAAAAGCTTCCTTCTTTTAAAGTTAAATATGAGCATCGTTTTTCCAGGTCAAGGTAACTGCACTTGAAAACGACATTTCTTCTAAGAAATGGGGGGGGGGGGGGGGACCTCACCTACAAATATTGTCTCCTAGAGCTGAGGAGACAAATCTCATTTCTGAAACCCAGTATCTGCCAAGCGGCGACACTAACAAAGCACAGGAAGGGGAGGTGACAGCATTTCCGAGGCGACTGTGAGGAGTCAGCACCAGCGGGTGCCTGGACCTCGCTCTCATCCACACTCAAAAGTAACTGTATTAAGACGAAAAACTGCTGATGTGACGCTGCGGAGGCGCGGAGATGAAAAATTACTATGGAAATTTCTCCTCTCTCCTCCCTGTAATGAAAGGGGTGACCAAGGGTCCGAAGAGCAGAAAAATGGAAGAAAGGTAGACATTTTTTAGGGGGATGGGGAGTCTGACAGAAGTGGTTGTAAAGGGGAAAACATGTCTGCAGAGAAATGCAATAGGGTGGTGAAGGCCTGGGGCGAGGCAAGAACCGATGAGGGGAGGGGGGACATCTGTAATACTCTCAACAATAAAGATAAATAAAAGAAAAACAAATAAAATAAAAGATCTGTGTATGTGTTAAAAGACCTTACAAGGCTGCAAAGCGGGTGGGGCTCGTGTGTTAATGGCCACTTCCCATTCTCCTGAATCCAGGGTTTCTTAACACTGACCACACGCTGGCTTTATTCGCCTTCTTTGTCACTTTGCTGAAATTTCTTACAACCCTCACTTCTTTCCATCTCTACGTTTTATACATATACATACATATATACACACACATATATATACCCACACACATATATATGTGCATACCATATATAGGTATGTACAGACGTGAACATATACACACTATTTACCTCCTATTTACCCAATACTCTCATTATTTATGCTCAAATTGTCCTGGATTTGACCTGTGCCTTTTGACATGCCCCCTAACCCTCTGAGCAATCCCATCCTTTCTGATCCAAGGAGCCCGGGTTCACCTCGTGCTGGCTCAGGCCTAAAATCAGCCATTTCCCCAACAGGGCCCTTGCTCCCCTTAGTGGAGGGTCGTATTTAGAAACCAAGATCTGGGCAGAGTCCACAACATCATAAAACCAAGAGAGGGACCAAAGGAAAAGGAACAACAAAGTAAAAAGACGGTAAGCCCGCCCCTCAGAAATAACCACGTTCGTATTTTTACGTGACCACTCCAATCTCTTTTTGTAAAAAACACAGTTTATTGTTTTGATGGTCTACTATTCTCACAGCACTGTGACAAAGACATTTCTGCATATTCTTACATTTTTTTAACCATTCTTCCTATCTCCTAGGGGGAAGGAGAATCCTAAAATTTCTCAAGTTGTGCCTTCCTCCAAGAATTCTATTCTACTCTCCTATCCCATATTTCCCAGGGGAAAGAGATCACAGAAATGTAAAGTTGATTTTATAAAATATGCTTTAAATTTTGATGAATTTTACCTTCTTCTGCATAATCTATTTCTTTTTTATTGTTATTAATCCTCACCCAAGGATATTTTTTTCCACTGGTTTTTAGAAAGAGTGGAAGGGGGGGGGGGGACTGAGAGAGAGAGAGAGAAAGAGAGAGAGAGAAAGAGAGACTTCGATTTGAGAGAGACACATCAATTGGTTGCCTCTTGAACATGCCCCGACCTGAGTGTGTGTGTGTGTGCAACCCAGGTATGCGCCCTTGACCAGGAATCAAACCCGAGAACCTTCAGTGTGAAAGCCAACACTCTAACCACTGAGCCACCAGCAAGGGATACATAATCTATTTTCTAAAAGCCATCTTGCTCTTTTTTGCTTTCCATTTATTACTCATGGAAAAATAGATATTCAATCTCTCTCTCAAAAAAAAAAATCTAAGCATTTTATAGAAAGTGAAACCGAATTAGGGGAAATAGGTTGTTTTGCCTTTTAAGTAACTTTTACCTTTTTCCTGATTATAAAATAGTATTGCTATTTTTATTACAGTAAAATACTAAAAAGTTGGCCAAAGTTATCTATGATGTCATATCACACAGGTAGCTAACTCTAAGATTTGGTTTTAACATGTGCATATATTTCCTTAAATACATAAATATACACAGCAAAGGAAATAACACACAGCTTGGATTTTTTTTCTCAGCAATATGTAGTTTTCCCTTCAATATGCTAAAAGCTGACATTAAGAAATGAAATGAATGGCCTAGATATGAGTAGGTCACAGCAGTGCTGAAGTATAGCAGATGAGATAAAATGGGTGATGTGTTTCAAGGTGCTGGTATGATGTTTCTATCTCTCTATCCCTCTCCCGTCCTCTCTATCTAAAAATCAATAAAAACATTATGAAGAAAAAGAATTAGCTAATAGCAAAAATGAACAGTCAAGAAGACACCTGGATCAGGTGTTCTCAAAACTGAAGGTGAAATGAAAAGCAGAGCCTCTCCCAGGAGCAGCTGCAGGAGTGGCCTCAGAAACAGCTGGGACAAAATGGAGAGGGGGAGGGGGAGCGGGAGGGGAAGGGAGAGATTAGAGAAGCAGGGTCATTCATTTACCGATGACAATCCTTAAGTTCCAAACCATACAGAAAAAGGTGGGTTTTTTTTTTTTGTTGTTTTTCAGTAAATTGTTCTTTGGCCACTTCTCTACAGGAAATGAATACTGTTACCAAATGTGTGCTAAAAGTTCTCAATATATTAAGGATATCGACTGGGTCATTTTGCAAACCATTTGAAATGACAGCTTGTCTTATAATATTTTACGACTGCACATTCACATTGAAATCCTTAATCTCTCAGAAGCTATTTCAGCATATGTAAGGCGACTATATCCCCTGTCCCCATAGGTGTGCTATAAAAGTACTTCCACGCCTAAGCAGGCGTTGCAAGGAGAGTTTCACTGAAGGCCCCAAAAGACACAGATTTGTCCCCACACCTCACCCCACACTTGACCAGTAGTATCCTGTCACACGGGGCCTGTCCTGGGAAGGTCATGCCCTTAGCTAAATGTCCTACTGTCCTGAAACACCCCATTTTGATAAGGGGCCCTGCCTTCCCATTTTACCCTAGCCCCACGATTATGGATCCAGTTCTACTTGAGGGTTCTCATCCAGGCCAGCCCTGCCACTGACAGATGAGGTCCAGACAGAAAAAGTGAATTTCTACAAGTTATATAGCCAGTTAGTGGAGGAGAAAAAACGAATCAGGATTATAATCTATTCTTCTAAGCTAACTATGTAATGTTCTTTTTATAACACTGTGTTCTCCCGTCTGGAGAAGTATTCTGAAAAATCACAGTATCATTAGTCTAAACATTCTACCGCCTACAGAGATCATTGTTTAAGTTAGGACTAACCTATACAGATACATTTTGATGGGGTCCAACCCCAGCAGGTCCAGGGGTCCCCAAAGGTGTGGACGGAGTCGGCGAAGAAGGAATGACACGGAGACAGCGTTCAGTTGATCAGCAGGCTAGCCAGGATCTCCAGCCAAGTTCTGGTCTGGATCTCCAGTGACGTTCTGATCAGGATCTCCAGCCAGGTTCTGTGTCCATGTTCTCTTGCTAGGTTCTCCAGCCAGGTTCTGTAGCCATGTTCCCTCGCTAGGTTCTCCAGCCAGGTTCTGTCCAGGTTCTCCAGCCAGGTTCAGTCACCAGGTTCTAGTCAGGTTCTCTTGCCAATTTCTGTAATCAGGTTCAGTCCAGGATCTTTTGCCATGTTCTCTCGCTAGGTTCTGTCTCTAGGTTCTGAGGCTAGTTTCTGTCCAGGATCTTTTGCCATGTTCTCTCGCTAGGTTCTGTCTCCAGTTTCTGCCCAGGATCTTTTGCCATGTTCTCTCCAGCGAAGTTCTTCTGTCTCTAGGTTCTGAGTAGGTTCTGTGTCTAGGTTCTGTGTGTAGGTTCTGTGTCCTGTTGTCTTGTTAAATCTGTATTTATACCAGTTGATTCCAATCCTATCAATCTCTATTCCAAAGGTTAGGGCGTTTCTTATCTCCATTCCAGGGAGTAAAGATTATGTAGCTTAAGCATGATTGTTCGTAGTTAAAGTGATTAATTTCCCACCTGGCACTTAGTTAAGAGGTTTTATTCCCTCCCTAACTTCAGGGGAAAATCCCTACCTGGGGAAACAACCTTTCTCAGAGAGGTGACCTTGGTTAAAACACATAGTGCCAAGAAGGTGAGCAAACATATTAAGAACAGTATGCCATATATGCCAAGTCCCTTGAAACAGCAAGGATGGACCGGCTCCCGGCAACATTTCATATTTTTAAAAACTCTATTACATAAAAGAATGCTAGGGGAAAGGGAACTTACTCTTTTAGGCATTTAATTCAGCTGAATGTTTAAACAATCTTCACACACACATTGACACAAATGACAAAACACAAGAGATTTCATTATCTACATTCCTAAGTGTGGGGAACTATACATGAAAAAAATAGAAACCAAATCTATACAAAAACTACTCATCCTCAATTTCTAAGACTTCAAGAAATGGAAAGCCAGGCAGCAAACATCACAGAGACTCCTACCCTTCAACATGTATGCCTCTGATTATGTGCTAGCAGTGTGTCCCAAAGCTCGCTCACCATGTTGCTAACAAGGCCTCAAATAACACTAAATAGAACCTGAATGGTTTGTCCATGAGGACACTTCCAAAATCGACTAAAGTATTGAGAGACTCAACATCTAACCACCTGATCGAAATCACACACACTGTACTGTTTAACAGATAAAGTTCTCCTAAATCTCTTTACCCAAGACCTACTGAAAGCATGTGCTTTCCAGGAAAATAACAAAGCAAACAGCCACTGTGAACCCAACATATTAGTGACGAGGCCTACAAGCCAGGAAAGAAGTTCCTCATGCGCCAGAAGTCCGCCTTGGAATAAAATCCAACTAACATATACAGGTCAGAGAGGAGCAACTTAGATCCTTATAACTGAAACGCCTGAACTCTACAGTGCAGTGCTCTTTGCGTTGTACACAGAGGGCTCTGGGCTGCATAACAAAGGTTATCCTCGGAACTACCCCACAGAGCGTGGGTGACTACAGTCAACACTGCCCTCAGATATATGTAAACGGTGGTAGGAGAGGAGATCCTAAAAGTTCTCATCACAAGGGAAAAAAATACTTTGGTAACTATTATGAGGTGACATCTTAACTAAACTTATCGTGGTAATCATTTTGCCATATATGTAAGCCAAGTATCTTCTACACCTTAAACTTACACAGTGCTGTCTGGAAATTACATCTCAATAAACCTGGAAAAAATAAAAATTAAAACATACTGGGTGACTTTTCAGAAAACAAGGGAAGAAAAATAAATTGCATGAAGTTTTAAAAAGAGCCACCAGGTGGCAGAATTCCCTGAGCCTCACCCAGTTAAGAGAGCAGTTTGTTACGCTCATTGACCAGAAGGTGGCAATGTAGCCTCAGTTTCTCAATACCAACAGATCAGGCTGGTCTTGGGTTTAAGATTTTGCGTGTAACAAATACAGATCAAAAGCACACATCTCTAACATCTTCTAATACCAGAAAGCTTTCATTTCCTTACATTCTGAATGTTGATCTGTAGTTCCATTTTGTAGTGATTGAAGTCTTTGGCAAGTTCATGGCCCTGATGATAGAAAGTAAACATTCCCTGAAAAAATGACAGCATCTAAGACAAAAAAGAAAGAGTCACATTAGCACCAAAAAACTCAGGAGGAAAAAAAAGAATTAAAACAGCCGAGTTATTTCCCCTTATCTCACTGTGATTCTAATGAAGTAAAATAATTAAAAGGAAATCACTCGAATTCAATTAAATCCAAAAGCATCTTACTTAATTTGCCCTTTAAAAAAAATTTGTGATTTTTTTCCCCTTAAATATCAAAGCCATGAGACAGTGTTTATAGTACAATGTGTAAGAGAAAAAGAACTCTACATCCATTTGTTCTTTTTAGTAGAGAAAATTGCTGTATTTATCATTGAAACGTTATCATTGTAGGTCAATAGAATCTATATAGAAAGTGAAGTCACAAAATCAAAGAGCTAAATGGCAGCCAGGGTAGTGCCACCTGTTTTGTCAACAAGGACTTTCAGTCACTGGGCAGAGAGGAGCAGTAATTAAGCCCCAGGTTTCCTACCAACTCTCCACCTGCCCCTCTCGATTAGAAGGCAGTTGCTTCTGCCCCACATGTGAGTAAATCTTAAGTGAGCAAAAGTGATTTGGGGTGAGAGTTGAGGAAATCTTGAAATCCATCTTCTTCAGAATGTCACGGAGTGAATAGTTAGGAACTTGGGACTCTGACCTCCATTGGCCAGGAGGGGTCAGTTCCCAACTTCAGCACCATTAGGAGGCCTTGGCCAAAGTACTGAAACAGACTCTACTTCAATCTGCTTATTTGCTAAGTGAGATTATAAACATATCTCCTCATTGAGTCATTCTGTGGAATAAAATTGCAGGAAAGGACTTAGAACACTGAGTTGAACGATGACTGAGCATTGCAAATGCTAAATAAATGTCCATTGTTATCTCAGATGAAAAGAAAGTTCTAAGAAAGAAAAATTTTCCTCTAATTTAGGTTAATTCTATTACTCCAACTGGACCATACCTCCCATGAATGCCAATTTTTCGTTAATCATTACTTGATTTTTTTTTGTTTCTCAAAATTATATACACAATGGATAAATTGTAAGGCATGTGAAGTTACACCAATGAAGCTGTTTAAAAAAAAATCAGATACAAAAACATCTACATTAAAATTAATACTGACAAATTCTAGTTTCTTGATTTTTTTGCTAAAACCCACAGTATGAAATACAGTTTACATTTTATTCAGAAAATAAATATATTCATGTGCATAACCTTTAATACACACAGAACTGAAGCTATTAGAATATCTATAATAATAAAAGCATAATATGCTAATTAGACCAGGCATCCTTCTGGATGACCTTCCAGATGAAGCCAGGGCTGCAAGGGAAGCCCAAGTCCCGGTTGCCTGCCGGTGGCCAGAGGGAAGCCGGTGCCGGCAGCCAGGGGAAGGAAGGCCTACTCTTGCACGAATTTTGTGCACCAGGCCTCTAGTATCTATATAAGCACAAACAAAAATCATGTGTTTCTAAAATAAATATAAAGCAATCTCAGAATAACACGAAATAGTTTCAAATGTTCCACACACTGGTTCTTAACTTAGGTTGGCATTAGTATTGGGACTTGTATTAGAAATAATCTGTTATCAATAAATGTTGAAAGTACCCAAGTTTGGACAGGTGTACTTGCTTTGGAAACAAACTTGAGTAGAGTGAGTATTATCCCTCTCACTCACATTCCAGTAGCATTTCTTTCACAGGGATGTTCATTAAAGGTGAACCTCCGCCTCATGGCAGGGTCCTGGAGACCACGCAGCAAAAGGAATGATACCCATCACATGCTGCTGTGCAGATGAGGCTAAGAACCACAGACTGATGTGTCAGTGATTCATTCCTTGACCTCACGGCTGTGTCCACCCTTTACAGTTTACGGTGCCCCGCCTCATAGGAGTGCACTACAGCCTCTAGAAACCATCAGTGAAAGCTAAAACAAAAAACATTTGCGTCACACCACAAAAACCCAGCAGAACCACCAGCTACAATACTCACAGGTTCCACGAATTCAAACTTCTTTCTTTCTTGGATTTCCTGCAGCTTACATACATATTCGAGAGACAGTTCGTAAAAGTGCTGCCGGTTTTGCTCCACTTGGACATCTGCCTACGTTAAAATAATTGAGGCTGGTCACATTAGAGGCAGCGAGGAGTGAAACTCTTGATCACAAGTCAGCAAAACGATAGCCACAGGCCACGTATGGCCCGCTGCCTGCTTTTTCTAAATGAAGCTATACTGAAACAGAGTTATGGCTGTTCCTTTATATACCACTGACGGCTACGTCCCTGCTACAACAGCCGAACTGAGTAGGTTGCAACAGGGACCGCATGGTCTACAAAAGCCTAAAATATTTACTAGCTGACTCTTTACAGAAACAGTTTCCGACCCTGGTCTATGTATTGACGTTGGCCCCAAAGGACTGAAGATGAAACAGTAAGGGTCTTCATGAAAAACCCAAACAACTGAAACCCAAGGCTGAACCACACACACAGAAGTCTGAGGCCGGCCAGGGAAAGAGGTTGGGGAAACGCCAGTCACCTCAGCACCCACGAGGGAAGGCAGCAGGTGAGGAAGTCGCACTCATGCCACCATATCAAGAGCCGGCTCTCAGATGGATCAGGCTGGGAAGCCCATGCCTGGTCAGTCCTGCTCCTGAATCCTCACAGTGCCTCGTCCCCAGGGAAGGGCCAGGCACCCGATGGTCAGGCACCGCTCTTAAAAGGAAGGTCCCAGGGTACTCAGTCTAAGCAGAAAGGAATTGGAAGAGGAGCGCAGTTCCACGGAGGAACAGCAGAGAAAGAACTCCGGAACCATTCTTACAAGCCAACGTGTAATATAGTCCCGAATTTGGCTAATTATAATTTTAAAATTATTCATCCAGACATTTTTCCAAAAAGATATGCAAAGCATATACTCATGAGTACATAAGACAGTCAAATTAAGAGAGGCAGAGCCCAGCCAGTGTGGCTCAGTGGTTGAGCACCCAGGGAACCAACAGGTCCCCATTTGGTCAGGGCACATGCCGGGTTGCAGGCTTGATCCCCAGTGGGGGCGTGCAGGAGGCAGCCGATCATCTATGTTTCTATCTATCCCTCTCCCTTCCTCTCTCTCTAAAATCAATAAAAACATATTTTTTTAAAACAAGATAGAGAAAATAGAATGGAGCTTGCCAGGGGTTTGGGGGTGGAGAGAATGGGGAGTTAGTATGGAAAGAGTACAGAATGTTAATTTGGGAAGATCAAAAAGTTCTGAACATGGATGGTGATGGTTGCCTATATGAATAAACTTCATGTACACTTGAAAATAGTTAAAATCATAAATTTTAATTTTTGTCTATTTTACCCTAACAATGTTTTCTTAATTTTGAGGAGAAAAAAAATTAACATATAACTTTTTCCTGTCAAATGATTTTTAAGCAAAATAATGTTAAGATACAAAAAGTATAACTAAGCCCAAATGAGAATTTCTACCTCACACTCATCAGAATCATGATATTTTTATATCTCTAATTAAACTAGAGTTTGCTAGATCCATCACCAGCAGTTAACAGGCACAACTCCCAGCAAAAACAACGTAATTTTGTTGAGTATTTAACCAAATAAAGATATGAGACGCTATGAATAAATTCTTCATGTTTCTGTTACTGGAAAATGTACTTCAAAAAATTACACCAGGGTCAGATTTACCAAGTTTGTTTTTTTACGTTTTTGCTGATTCTCTCTCCCAGCTGTTCATGATACTGGAATCATCCTAGCATTGCCAGTCAAATGCTATCCATGCCCCTCTAATGGTCTGATTATTCATTAATCAAATTAATGAATCAAATTAATGAATAACCAAAACATTAACCCAGGATTAAATCACCAGTATCCCTGATATTGTCAGTAGCCCATCATTTACAACAACGCCATGGACACCCATGTATACCTTGCAGCACTCTCCTTGGCCTGACTCAAGTCTAAAAGGCAATCACTACATGTGGTGCAATAATAACTATATTTGGTCTGTGTCTCAGATTCCTAGCACAACGCTCCTAAAACCCATGAAATTTCCTGAGTGACGGGAGTGTCTTTGACCATACCCAGCAGCCCCTTGAGAGCACACCAGAGATTATGCTAATGAGGGCATGAGAGGGGGCCCTAGACAGTGATGGAAAGACCCAGTGATCAGGGGGGTGACACTTTCATACCCGCCCACCACCTCTGGGACAGGAAAGGGGATGGGGAGGGGGACATTACAGATTAAGCTCCATAAAACTCTTACATAGGAACTGATGAGCTTCCATGCTGGTGAAAGCACCCAGGTGCCCAGAGAGTGGCACACCCCAGTTTCATGGGGACAGAAACTTCTGCATTCGGGACCCCCTTCCAGATCTCGCCTACGTATGTCTTGATCTGGCTATTCATCTGCATCCTTTCCATTATCCTTTATGATAAACTGGCAAACTAGAGTAAATGATTCCCTGAGTTCTGTGAGCCACTCCAGCAAATTAACTGTAGGAAAACTCTTAATGAGTGGAGAGTATTTGAAAAAGTATTTGAAGGAGTGAGGCCTGTGGATCTGGGTTAGAAACATACCAGGCAGGAAGGAGACCAAATGCAAAGGCCCTGTGCATAGAATCCACCTGTCCCAGTCCAGCCGGAGCCTGGCAGTCATGTGGGTGTGAGCACAGGTGGGGTGGGAGGGAGCTGCGGGAAGGGTTTGGAGAAGAGGAACCATATGAAGGTTCACTCAGCTTGTCCTACAGAAAATAAACTGTAGGAATACATTGGTGCAATCAGGAGGACCAACGGAGAGGATTCTGCAGAAATCTGCTGAGAGATGCCAGCAGCTGGGCCAGGATGATTCTGAGTATATTCCGCAAGTAAAGAAGGCAGAGGCTGGCAGGCGGGGTGTGGATGTAAGCGAGAAGGCCAAGGACGACTCTAAAGACTTTGTCTAAGCAATGTTTAGAATGAGATACGCAATTCGATAGTGAAGTGGAAACGGAAATTAACTCGGGGCATGAAAAGCCCTTCAGGACACCAGAAAGCAGAGATAAGGGGAGAAGAGAGGCAGCATAAAGGAACCTATGAAAACAACAGCTGTCACTTCCAAATTGGCGGGGGGGGGGGGGGGGGTGGTGTGGTTTTCTATATAACATGGAACAAAGTAGAGAATGAGGGGAGCCCTACCTGCCTAATACAGAATTGTAGTTCGGATTAAGTGATATAAAAGCACTTTTCCAAACTGTCAAATGCCATCCAAATGTCAGTCAAAGGTATTAAAGAGACAAAAGGAAGTGTGACATGTGGGTAAGGTCAAAATGAACACACACAATTTGCAACTACATTCTGCTGTTTAAAAATAACCCAGGTTTGTACTAGAGTTAATGTTGCTAGTGTCTTTTTTATGCTACTTCAGTAAAGTGTATTTTGTAGTGGTAAATTATGTCAGGATTCCTTATGTGTTTAAAAATGAACAAATGTCATGGATTGGTAGAATCAACATCATTAAAATGTCCATACTACCCAAAGCAATCTATAAATTCAACGCACTTCCCATTAAAATACCAACGGCATACTTCAGAGATCTAGAACGAACTCTCCAAAAATTCATCTGGAATAAAAAAAGACCCCGAATAGCTGCAGCAATCCTGAAAAAGAACAAAGTAGGTGGGATCTCAATACCAGATATCAAGTTGTATTACAAAGCCACTGTTCTCAAAACTGCCTGGTACTGGCACAAGAATAGGCATATAGATCAATGGAATAGAATAGAGAGCCCAGAAATCGGCCCGAACCAATATGCTCAATTAATATTTGACAAAGGAGGCAAGAACATACAATGGAGCCAAGATAGTCTCTTCAATAAATGGTGTTGGGAAAATTGGACAGATATATGCAAGAAAATGAAACTAGACCACCAACTTACACCATACACAAAGATAAACTCAAAATGGATAAAGGACTTAAATGTACGACAGGAAACCATAAAAATTCTAGAAGAATCCAAAGGCAACAAAATCTCAGACATATGCCGAAGCAATTTCTTCACTGACACAGCTCCTAGGGCACTTGAAACTAAAGAGAAAATAAACAAATGGGACTTCATCAAAATAAAAAGCTTCTGCACAGCAAAAGAAACCATCAACAAAACAACAAGAAAACCCACTGTGTGGGAAAACATATTTGCCAATGTCATATCTGATAAGGGCCTAATCTCCAAAATTTATAGGGAACTCATACAACTCAACAAAAGGAAGATAAACAATCCAATCAAAAAGTGGGCAAAGGACCTAAATAGACACCTTTCAAAAGAGGACATTCAGAAAGCCAAGAGACATATGAAAACATGCTCAAAGTCACTAATCATCCGAGAGATGCAAATCAAAACAACAATGAGGTATCATCTCACACCTGTCAGACTGGCTATCATCAACAAATCAACAAACGACAAGTGCTGGAGAGGATGTGGAGAAAAAGGATCACTTGTGCACTGCTGGTGGGAATGCAGACTGGTGCAGCCACTATGGAAGACAGTATGGAGTTTCCTTAAAAAACTGAAAATGGAACTCCCATTTGACCCTGTGATCCCACTTCTAGGATTATATCCCAAGAAACCAGAAACACGAATCAGAAAGGATATATGCACCCCTATGTTCATAGCAGCACAATTCACCATAGCTAAGATCTGGAAACAGCCTAAGTGCCCATCAGTAGATGAATGGATTAGAAAACTGTGGTACATCTACACGATGGAATACTATGCTGCTGTAAAAAGAAAGGAACTCTTACCATTTGCAACGTCATGGATGGAACTGGAGAGCATTATGCTAAGTGAAATAAGCCAGTCAATGAAGGAAAAATACCACATGATCTCACTCATTCATGGATAATAGAGACCATTATAAACTTTTGAACAATAATAGATACAGAGGCAGAGCTGCCTCAAACAGATTGTCAAACTGCAGCGGGAAGGCCGGGGAGGGTTGGGGGGCAGGAGGTAGGGGGGTAAGAGATCAACTAAAGGACTTGTATGCATGCATATAAGCATAACCAATGGACATAAGACACTGGGGGATAGGGGAGGCTAGGGGACTGTCTAGGGCGGGGTGATAAAATGGACACATATGTAATACCCTTTGTAATACTTAAAGCAATAAAAAAAAAAAAAAAAAAAAAAAAAAAAAAAAAATAAATAAATAAATTTTCAAACAATGAAAAAAAAAAAAAAAAAAAAAAAAAAAAAAAAAAAAAAAACATAAAAATGAACAAATGAAAAAAAAAATCACACTTTTATAGGATGAGTCAAGAGCCTAACAGCTGCACACAGCATTATTTTCAAGGAAAGCGTATGTTCCAAAATGAAAACCACTGAGTTTGCATTCAAGTGTGTGTGAGAGAGAAAAAAGTGGCCGGAAATTTAGAAAAGAGAAAGAGAAAATGAGAGATAAGATATAAATTCCTTTCTCCTTACGTACAACTCCCTCAAAAAACAAAAAACAATGAGTCTATTAACAAAAGGAAAACAGATGTTCTCTATCTAATGAAATGGAACCTCCTGAATCTTCAGCATTAAATAAGATTAACGCTGCCTTCACATAAGAGCAAAATGGCCTGTGAGCTTGTTAAATTTAATTCATTTCTTCAAGAAATCTTGAGCCCTGACCGGTTTGGCTCAGTGGATAGAACAACAGCCTGCGGACTCAAGGGTCCCAGGCACGATTCCGGTCAAGGGCATGTACCTTGATTTCGGGCACATCCCCAGTGGAGAGTGTGCAGGAGGCAGCTGATCGATGTTTCTCTCTCCTCGATGTTTCTAACTCTCTATCCCTCTCCCTTCCTCTCTGTGAAAAATCAATAAAATATATTTTTAAAAAAATAAATCTTGAAAGCCATTCAATAACTCAATTCCTGAAAATAACAATTGTTCTTCAGCAATGCTCTTTAAAACTGTTCCTGTGAATATATACTGAGAACCAAAGATTGTGATATTATGAATCCACACTGAATTGATCACTGTAAGATGTATTAGTTATTCTGTGTCTTGTTCCACAAAAACTCTTTTTCCTTCATTCAGGGAAGTACATATTCATTTTTTTCCATCTCTAATATCCTACATGGAAAGTTTTTAAGTTACATGCACCAAAAGATTGATAGATTTCCCAGCAGGGGGCGTACAGGAGGCAGCCGATCTACCTTTCCCTCACATGGATGTCTTTCTTGCTCTCTCTCTCTCTCTCTCTCTCTCTCTCTCTCTCTGTTTCTCTCTCTCCCCCTCTCCCTCCTGCTCCCTCCTTCTTTCTCTAAAATCAATACAAAATATAAAAATATATTTTTTAAGGTTTTTAAAATAAAAACACCTTTTAAAAAAAGCTATACAAATCATATATGGTGACGGAAGGATGCTTGGCTGGGTACTGAACACACAATGTAATATACAGGTGATGTATTATAGATTTGTACACTTGAAACCTATATAACCTCATTAATCATTGTCACCCCCAATAAACCTAATAAAACTTTTAAAAAGACATACACTGCTTATTCAATTTTAGAAATGAATGAATAGAAAAATAAAAATAATACCTCTTGTAAATGTGAGTCTTTCTTTTTTGCTGATAAATTCAAATGTTTATCAATTAGGGTATAGTTCTTCTCTGTCTCTTTGTCAAACTTCTTTTTTTCTTCCTACAAATCAGAAAAACACAGACAAGTATGATTAAACAGGAAAGGGAATGCATACACATAGTAAATTCACTGGGAAGTTCAAAATATGAAAAATAATCTGAAAGTAAAACAAGTGCCACTGAGAGTGAAGTTATCTGAAAAATCTATCTGTACTCAGGCCACAGATTATTCATCAACAAGACAGCATTAGAATTGAAGAGCCACTTATCTTTTTTTCCCTTGAATGGACTTTATTCCAACCCTGTTATTTTCCAACTCTTCATACTTATCAGTGTTTAGAATTAATGCCATGTCACTTATCCCGCATTTTTTAAAAATGCAAAAGAAGGATATATAATAAGAATATAAAGGTTAAAAAAAGCTAATTTGCACCCGGCCAATGTGGCTCAGTGGTTGAGTGTCAACCCATGAACCAGGTGGTCACAGTTCCATTCCTGGTCAGGGCACATGCCAGGGTTGCAGGCTCGATCCCCAGTAGGGGGCGTGCAGGAAGCAGCCAATCAATGATTCTCTATTATCATTGATGTTTCTATCTCTCTCTCCCTCGCTCTCCCTTCCTCTCTGAAATCAATAAAAACATTTTAAAAAAATCAAACTTGATATCCATTTGGCACAGAAATGGAATTCACTTAAAACTGAGTTTTTTCTCTATATTAATAACAATAATAATAATCACATTGGGGGGAAAAATCTTAGGGAAAGTTCTCCCTAATTGTCTCCAGTATGGATATAACAATAAGATCCTCTGACCAGAAATGCCATCTGAAGGGCCTAAAATAATACTGAGACTGTGGTTAATGTTATAAACATCTCTCAGATACTACCTACAACTAGCATTTGCTGTCTTTTGCTATAGAAGCTCTTTGAGAAAACAAGTGACCAACATTTTAATCGCAGAAAAAAACTATCTCCCCTCACTTGCCAACTTAAGCAGATTTTTTAATAAATATTTCTGAGCACCAATGAGAGCACACTATGTCCTCATGCTGTCAAAATGTTTCCATTAACTGCAAGCTCCCCGACTCTCCAGTGCCTCCTGGAAAGGAACATTCTCTTCCCTGTTTTCCAACTTCCCCTTTCTAAAGCAAAAATAATGAACCAGTCCAGCCCTTTCTGGTATGATCTTGCTCGGATTAGGCAGGAGCCTGAATAAAGCACATACAGTCTATCCCTTTGCATTGGTCATTATTTTTTTCACTACGTGGGGACTACAAACTGCTCCTGTGGGACCCTAGGTCAGGAGCTGCCAGCTCACCTGAAGAACATACACTGCTGGATTAGAGACAGACGCAGGAACTGACGTTTATTACAAACTAGCTGCACAACTTCACACACAAAGTTTAACACCTTGGTTTTCTTATCAAGAACATCAGGAAGTATTTTTTGCGCTAGCTCACTCATAGATCCAATCCTAACGTTCCGTATCCTATCCTATCCTATACCCATGTGTACGAATAAACTTTTGTTGAAATAGGAGCACTTTTTCTTTATGCCCTAGGTTATGTACAACCATTTTTTCTTAAGTTTAAGGCATGAGTATATGGTTACTCTGTCTTCTGCTTTTCATGAGTATACTCTTCCTCAACTATTGTAACAGAAAAATAAAGTAAAACAAACATGTGGCCATTACTACAGAATCTACACTATTTTAAAAAGCTGATATAGCCAAAACCGGTTTGGCTCAGTGGATAGAGCGTCGGCCTGCAGACTGAAAGGTCCCAGGTTCGATTCCGGTCAAAGGCATGTACCTGGGTTGCGGGCATATCCCCAGTAGGAGATGTGCAGGAGGCAGCTGATCAATGTTTCTCTCTCATCGATGTTTCTAACTCTCTATCTCTCTCCCTTCCTCTCTGTAAAAAATCAATAAAATATATTAAAAAAGAAAAAAAGCTGATATAGCCCTGGCCAGGTAGCGCAGTTGGTCAGAGCGTTGTCCCAGTACGTCAAGGTTACAGGTGCGATTCCCAGTCAGGACACATACAAGAAGCAACCAATGAATGCATAAATAATTGGAACAACAAATCTCTATCTCTCTCTCGCTCACTCTCTCTCCCCCCGCTTTCCCTCCCTCCACCTTCCTCTCTCAAATCAATCAATTTTTAAAGTAAATAAATAAGAATAAAAACCAGAAAAGCTGATATTGTACAGGACACACTGGATTAGGTGTCAGGAGACTCAAGTTCTAGTCATGGCCACTTAGGGCTCTAACTGCCCAGAGTCCCAGCATTCTCCGAGCATGTCTGCATAGTTTAAAGAGAACAGGAATGGAAGTCATGCAGCTGCATTTACAAGAAGATTACTGCAATGCAAGGTCACCAAGTAAAAAAGGTTCACTATCTTTGAAGATTACTTCTGACCAGGAATGTGGAAAACATTTCTACTCATGATTTCTTCTGAATCACAACATGCGACAAAAGAAGGAATGATGCTAAAATCAGCATCAAAACACCCAGCACACTCAGCAACAGTGGGGGATGGAAATTAACATGTGGGTCAAGTTTGGAATGAAAGAAAAGGGTGATATCAAGGCTCTGTGAAGAAAGAATTTAGCCAAGAAACAACATTACACCCTCCACTGAGAATGGAAATACATTCACTCACACTGAGTATGGTATTATACAAATGCTGCTGTGTTTTTGTTTTTGAGTCATAAGACTTACATAATTATTTCTTCCTGCATCTGTTCTCAATGCCCTTTAGAGTATTATTGTTTCTTTGTGCTCATATAACTTTTTGTACTGAAATAATATGAATTATTTCTTTAACACTGCAACATAGGATATATATGTGTGTATGTGTGCATATATATATGTATATATGTATATATATATATATATATATATATGAATTATCCTATCTAATAAAAGAGAAACATGGTAATTGGCATACGACCGCTACCCTTCCCATTGGCTAATCAGCGAGATATGCAAATTAACTGCCAGCCAAGATGGCAGCCGGCAGCCAGGCAGCTTGAAACGAACATGAGGCTTGCTTGCCTCAGTGACGGAGGACTCCAACGTTCCCCGCCTGCCGCTGCAGGCCTCTGAGCTGCAACTCTAAGCAACTATGTAACAAATACAGAAGCTAAACAAAACCCCAGAAACCTGCTTTAGTCCGCCCGGTTTCAGCCAGCAGGATAGCAACATTGTAAACGAAGGTCAGAAACCTGCTTTCAGCAGCCCTCAAAGCTAAAGCTGGCCCAGAATAAAAAAAAAAAAAGAAAAGAAAAAAAAAGGAGCAGTTGAGAGCTTCAGCCCTCAGCCCCTCACCCAGACTGGCCAGGCACCCCAGTGGGGACCCCCACCCTGAAGGGTGTGTGACCAGCTGCAAATAGCCATCATCCCCTCACCCAGGCTGGCCAGGCACCCCAGTGGGAACCCCCAACCTGATCCAGGACACCCTTCAGGGCAAACCAGCCGGCACCCACCCGTGCACCAGGCCTCTACCCTATATAGTAAAAGGGTAATATGCCTCCCAGCACCGGGATCAGCGGAGCCACGAGGCCTCCCGGCACCGGGATCAGCGTGACAGGAGGCAGCGCCCAAACCCCCTGATTGCCCTGTGGCTCTGTGTGTGACAGGGGGCAGGGCCACAACCTCCCTATCGGCCCTGCTCTGTTCCTGACAGGGGAAGGTGCCCCAACCCCCTGATCAGCCCTGCTCTGTGCCTGATAGGGGGGAGCTCCCCAACCCCCTGATCGCCCTGCGGCTGTGTGTGTGACAGGGTGCAGCACCCCAACCCCCTGATCGGCCCTGCTCTGTGAGTGACAGGGTGCGGTGCCCCAACCACCCCCCCCCCCGGCCCGGGCCCTGCTCTGTGTGTGACGGGGTAGAGCCATAACCTCCCCATCGGCCCTGCCCTGAGTGTGAGAATGGCGGCGCCCCAACCCCCTGATCGGCCCTGCTCTGTGGGTGATAGAGGGCGGCGCCCCAACCCCCTGATGGGCCCTGCTCTGTGCGTGACAGGGTACAGAGCCCCAACCCCCTGATTGGCCCTGCTCTGTGAGTGACAAGGGGCAGTGCCCCAACCCTCTGATCCGCCCTGCTCTGTGAGTGACAGGGGGTGGCGCTGCAACCTCCCCATCGACCCTGCCTTGAGTGTGACAGGGGGCGGTGCCCCTACCCTGAGCATGACTGAGGGTGGCATCGCAACCTCCCAATCCGCCCTGCTCTGTGCATGACAGGGGGCGTCGCCCCAACTCCCCAATGGGCCCTGCTCTGAGCCCGACCAGGGGCTGCACCTAGGGATTGGGCCTGCCCTCTGCCACCCGGAGCAGGCCTAAGCCAGCAGGTCGTTATCTCCCGAGGGGTCCCAGACTGCGAGAGGGCACAGGCCGGGCTGAGGGACCCCCCCTCCCCCCTGAGTGCACAAATTTTTGTGCACCGGGCCTCTAGTCCTATATAATAAAAGCCTACTATGCTAAGTATCCGGTCGACTGGTCGGCCATTCAACCAAAGTGCAATATGCTAATGATATGCTAAGGCTGCTCAACCACTCTTTATGACATGCACTGACCACCAGGGGGCAGACAGTCGACCAGTCGCTATGATGTACACTGACCACCAGGGGGCAGATGCTTCAACCAGTAGGTTAGCTGGCTGCTGGGGTCCAGCCGATCGGGACTGAGAAAGACAGGCCAGACACACCCTGGAGCCCTCCCATGGTCCCTCCCCAGCTGGCCAACCTCCCATGTCCCTCCCCGGCTCCGATCATGCGCTGGTAGGGTCCCTCGGCCTGGCCTGCGCCCCTTCACATTAGGCACAACAGCAGAACGACTGGTCGTTATGACGCACATGGACCACCAGGAGGCAGATGCTCAACACAGGAGCTGCCCCCTGGTGGTCAGTGCACTCCCACAGTGGAGAGCAGGCTAAGCTGTCAGTCAGACATCCCCCAAGGGCTCCTGAACTGCGAGAAGGTGCAAGCTGGGCTGAGGGACACCCCCACCCGCACCCCAAGTGCACGAATTTTGTGCACCGGGCCTCTAGAGCAGTGGTTCTCAACCTTCCTAATGCCGCGACCCCTTAATACAATTCCTCATATTGTGGTGACCCCCAATTTCATTGTTACAAATTGAACATAATTAAAGCATAGTGATTAACACATTGCATGCAGGAAACGTATTTATACGTTTTTACGTATTTATACGTTCTACCAGTGTAGTAGAGCGCAGGACACGTATTAATACGTTTTTTATAGACTAGCGGTAGAATGCAGGTAACGTATAAATACGTAAACTACAGTTATTGTAATTTTACTGAACGTTGCCATTTGCGCAAAAAATTAGCAAAAATGGCCCATGCCACCTATTAGCGCACGATAAAAACTACCCGCAAACAATGTGTTAATCACAAAAACAATATGTAATTATATATGTGTTTTCCGATGGTCTTAGGCGACCCCTGTGAAAGGGTCATTCGACCCCCAAAGGAGTCACGACCCACAGGTTGAGAACCGCTGAGAGAGAGAGAGAGAGAGAGAGAGAGAGGGAGAGAGAGAGAGAGAGTGTGTGTGTGTGTATAGTTGAGCAACATAAGACAAAAAGCTCTATCAAGGTTCAAATTAAATACAAATGAAAGCTTTTTTATAAAACTGCATTACAAACTCAAGTACTAATATAATAATAAAGGTTGGGTAGCAATATAATGACTAAAGCAAGCTAGAAGAGGAACTCATTAAGGCGGGTGGGGCAGTGGAAAACCAGAAAGCCTATCTATTCCAGAGGGGAAGGCAGCCACCACAGCTCCACACATTTCTGCCTCATGGAAATGTAGGCCCAGCCTAGAGGCCGTCCTCTGATTTTTTCTGGAAGAGCTGAAAAACCCAGTGATTTTTAAATAGTGGTAACAAATTTAAAAATGTTTTGACATGGGTAAGCCAAACAAAATTATGTTCATAGGTTAAATGTAATTAATAATTAATGGGAAGTCAGCTTGTCATTACTAATAAAATCTCACATGCCAAAAAAAAAATAGTGAAGAGCTATTACTTAAAACAGCAAAATTGGTCAAATAAGATGCACACTGTGTAACTGGTAAAGGAAATTCATAAAGCTAAGAACCACAATTTAAACAATCAGATATTCTGAATACATTAGAAATGAATTGTGTGTGTGTGTATACATACATACATATATATACACACAGACACATATATACAAATATATACACATACATAAAAAGGTGTCATTACAAATCACTGAGGAGAAATATATATATGCGTTATTCTCTCTCATCATTGATGTTTTTATCTCTCTCCCTCTCCTTTCCTCTCCAAAATCAATTTAAAAAATATTAATAAAAAAATTAATTCCAGATGGATTGAACGAGTAACAGTAAAAAATGAAGTCATAAAAAAAAAAGTATTTTCACAGACATCAGAAGACAGAAGGGCCTTCAAGTCAAAAAGCAACAGAAGAAGCCTTTGCAGAACAGCATTTAACTAAGTTCTATTATCAACAGAAGTTTAGCTCTGGCTGTGCACCAAAAGTTCATCGGTTGGGCTCCTGGTCAGGGCACATGCCCAGGTTGTAGTTTCAATTCCTGGGGTACATACAGGAGGCAACCAATCAATGTTTCTCTCTCACATCAACGTTTCTCTCTCTCTTCCTCTCCTTACCTCTCTAAAATCAATAAAAATGTATTAAAATAATAGTAAGCTTTGCTGTACCCATGTGGTTTCGGCACGCCCCTCTTTACTGGAAGCCACATTTTCATTACCTGATTGCTTGAAAATCTGGAGGAGCGATTCTAAATTCTCCCACTGTAACTCTTACCGAGATCGGGCATTTCTCCGTGTTCTTACACCTCAACTTGGCTTCTATGTGAGTTGGGACCTGTATTCGTTTCCTGCACCTAAGTCAACTATTGACAGTGCAGTGTGGACACTTAGGAATAAGTGACAAACCCTGAGGGAGGCAACACCGCTTCAGAGGAGGTAAGAGTCGAGCTAGGCCATGAGGGACACTGACCAGCAACCTGGTGTGACACAGCAGAGACCCACCTGTGTCCTGCGATGGAAAATGGGGCTTTTTCAACAGAGATGAGAATGTGGTAAATAAGAAAATGTAGCAAATCTACAGAATGAAGGGACACGCCCAAAGTAAAGAGAGATGACTGAAGGAACATACAGCCACAGAGAAAAAGCAAACAGTAGAAAAGATACCTTGGGGCTTTTAAAAAATCCAATTTACAAAACCACCTAGCAGTTTAGATGACAGTAAAACCACAAGTTAAACATGTAATTGGGATTGTAGAAATTGGAGAAAAGAGTAAACAGAACTGAAAGAGCTTCGAGATGAAGGCGAAGGGAAGGGCAGCACCAGATGGGAAAAAGAAGAAAAGAGAAGACAAACATTTTGTCATTCACATCCAAAAAAATTCTGCTGTGGTCAACTTTTAAAGACTTTTTTTTAATCCCCACATGAAACTGCCTTATGCTATTTCAAAGAAGATCCTTAACCTAAGAGAATCAGTTGTGTGTGTGTGTGTATGTGTGTGTGTATGTGTGTGTGTGTGTGTGTGTGTGTGTTTTCTTAAGTATCCCAGGTAAGTAGATAAACCAGTGGAACAAGACCAATGTGCTTGTCAAAATATGATTAAATGTTTAGGAAGCAGAGATGTAGAAAATAATCAAATGCCCCGATTACAAAGCCTTCTAGAATTCTCAGTAGAATTGGTTATTTATTAGATACCTTATAGAGTAAGACGGAGTAGAGGCTACTAGAAAACAAAGAATCAAGCATAGTCTTTTCTCTTAAAGGTTTAGTAATCTAACAAAAGAAGCAGATGTTTATCTATTACAAGAACATCACCATTCTCTATTCTTTATTATAATATACAAGACTGCTGGTAAAACAAAAATAAAGGCTTCTGCCTATGACCTACAGTGACTGGCCTGCTCAAAGGTAACATCAATAGGTATAACAGGCAACACACATCCTGTACAGCACAAGAAGGTAGGATGGATCCTTCATAAACTTGAAGCCAGAAGAACAATGAGGAAATAAAAAAGGGGGACTTTGGGATAGAATTTGGCCACTAACCAGCTCCAGGCATAAACCAAAACTACTAAAATAATTTCTCATTTTCATATGGCAGTTTCTTTTGCAAGCTGCTTTATAGGCTATACTCTGAACAAGAAGCTGGGGACGTTTGACAGAGAGGAGTCAATGGAAAATCCAAGGTGAGGAAGGAATTTAGGAGAACCAAGCAGGGTGGATAGTAAATAAAAAGAAAATATATTTAAATCACAATCATGTTTCTTTTCCAGAACATAATCCTTGCCATACAACTACCATCATTGCAGTAAAATAAGAAAAATAATAAATGGACATTTGTTTGCATTCAATACCTACCAATGAAATGTTAAAAGAGAAAAGAACTAAGATGTTCAAGTTTTAAAATACCCTAAGAAGACAAGATCATAAAACAGATAATAAAACAACAAAACAGAGCAGTCAGAGCCCCCAAGTCCTTCATGTTACACATCAGAAACTAAAGCCCAGTATTCGTCCAAGTCTCAGGTGGGAAACCAGACCACCAGTGTCCTGCTTCAAAGCCAGAGAACACAATTCAGCTTCATGAAGCTCAGCTAAGGATCCCAGGAAGGAAACAGGAGACACCCTCCCTGGCCTACCGTCCCTGACCTCGCCTCAAAACATAGCGTAGCCCTGGCCGGGTGGCTCAGTTCGTTAGAGCATCACCCTGTACACCAAAAAGGTTGCAGGTTCGATTCCTGGTCAGGGCACATACCTAGGTTGCAGGTTCAATCCCCAGTGGGGGTATGTATGGGAGGCAACTGATCAATGTTTGCCTCTTTCCCTCCCTCCTCCCTCCCTTCCTCTCTCAAATCAATAACCATATCCTTGGGTAAGAATTAAAATAAATAAATAAATATAAATATAACTATATATGTATATGTGTGTATATATATATATATATATATATATATATATATATATATATCCTAAGAACTGTAAAATACTATACCAAAAAGAAATGTCTAACAGTTTAACAAATGGCTTAAAAGAAAATTGATTCCATAAATAGCAACTAAAAACTTGGTGCTCTTGGGCCCATCTGCATAGCTACAGCCATTGAGGCCTCAATGTTAATTTGTTTTTTGTTTATTTTCAATTAAATAGTATATTTAGAATGATAAAGAAAAACACTTCACATACCCAACACTTCACATGGGGGGGGGGGGGTACAAATATAAAAACTCTCTTCCCTGCTTAAAACTGATGTTATTCTCTTCTCCTTGGGTGAAGCCAAAAATGGTTAACCACGCCCAGAATGTTACTTTTTCTTCCTGGAGTACACGGCACAAAATTCAGAGGAAAGGTTAGTGGAATTTATTTCTCTGGGATAATCTCAAAGCTCAATTCTAAGGAAAACTTTAGTAGTTGCTAAATATATCCCAGGCCCCCTGTGGCAGCATCATACATTATTCCCAGAAATCCTGGCTCACTCCTCCAACCCTGAGCGCAGTGTACTTCACTCATCCCGGATGACCCAGCTCCTATAACAACACTGGCACCTGACAGCAGCTCAATATATGGAAGGAAATCACATCCCAATAGCCTAACAGCCTCTTCCTAGTTTCAATGGCTTCGTGGTAAGTTTCTAAATAGCTCTCTAACCCACGGCAATGCTCCACTCCTCCATACAGAGTTAGGCACTTCCTCTCTGGGTAAACGTGTTGCTTGGTTCAAGACAGTCTTAAAACTCTATATGGAATAGTGCAGCCCAAGAAGATTACTAGACGCTTCATGGTCCTGTCCAGGTTTTTTGTTTTGTTTTTCACTTCATATCCCCCCCCCCCTCCCCAGGGGAAAATGCACATTTAAAACATAAAACAGCAGATGGTTTATTCCAACAGCTCCTGCGAAGCTGCCAAGCGTGCGTAAAGTGCACACGGAGGCACAGAGGCACCGACGTTTTCTGTTTACAAGTGTACTCAAATTAGACACCAACCTTTACAGCTCCCAGCTGCTCTTTCCTGAATTTTTCCAAGGGTTTAATCAGGGTTTCAGTTACACTTAATGCCTAGAGAACAAGGGTGATAACAAAAGAACATCGGATTAGTTTTCCCAAAAGGAAAAAGTTAGCAGTGCATTTCCCTCTTGCATCCCACCCAGAAATAAAATGAACAACACTTTTAACTGCTTTATCTAGCCCCGCCAATGCAGCCACTGAATCACTTCTAAATTTATGGACACACTAGGTTCTCCACAAATATTTTCAGGGAAGAGGAGGTGGGGCGCCACGCCAGGGAAATGCGCCACCCAGCCCCACACAGCTCTGGGAAATAGCAGGAGGGTTGTCTTTACGTAACAACGGGGTCTGTCACCTCCATTAACAGAACACTTCTGTTTAAGGGTGTTCTTTCCCCTCCGTCTCCTCAGAAATTGAAAAGTCAATTACATTCCTTTATTAGTTATCAGACTACATTATGTTCAGGGCTAGGTTTGTGGCTGCAAGTTTAAAAACACTCAGTCTGCCCTTCACAGCTGAAAATTCCTGGAGAGGATTTAAGGTGCCAGGGAAGCAGCGTCCCCGGAGCTCATGGGTTAGTAAATATTGGGCGTGTTGGCACACGGCACAGGAGACTGACAAGACGGCAGCCACACACGTGCTCCAACCACAACTGCACTCACTCTTACACTGGCTGGGGAGGGCTTTTCATTTGAAGACAGAATCTATAACAAGCAATGCTGAAATGCAAATAAGAGGGAACATTTACCCAAGGAGAGTGCATTTAATATCAAGTTAACGACTTTCTTAGCCTCTCTTTCCAGGAGACCAGAAACACCCAGAATTGTAAAGTGTTTTGAGGTTCCCTTTTCTATAATGTGCCACCCCTATTTTTATCCCTAACAAAAGCCCCTAAAAATTAAAACTAAAAATCACAGGAAACGAATACATGGCTTAGAATAGGAAAGGATATTTTTTAAATCCTCATTGATTTGAGAGAGAGAGGAAGTGAAAGAGAGAAACATCCATCAGTTGCCTCCTATACACACACCCTAACCAGGGATCAAACCTGCAACCTGAGTATGTGCCCTGACAGGGAACTGAACCCATGACCTTTCGGCACACGGAATGATGCTCCAACCAAGTGAAACTTTAAGCAAAGGTTCATTTGCAGTGTTTCATTGTGTAAGGGTTTCTCCCAAAGAGGCCATTCACCCTGTGTGGTAGGGAATCCTCATGATGCCCGGAGTTTGAACTCTCTTCCCCTGCCTTGTCATGGACAAAATAACCATCTGGGAGCACCTCCCTTCGCTTCCCTTCCTGAAATCTGCAGGCCCATTGTACCAACGCTGGTTTTCTCTTGATGTCCTACTGCAGGGAGTGAAGGGTCTGTGCTCCTGTGACAGTTCAACACTGGTGCATGGTCAGTGTTAGGTCGGAGAGAGCCCAGGATCAGATACATGCAGACATGTGACGAGATAATGGACTCCCCCTGGCATTTCTGGCAGATCAGCGTGCCAGACACAGATACAGGCTTCTCCCTGAATCCACAACGACCCCCACACAGATACTGACTCATTCCTGAATGCCTGGCTGACCCCTCTGCAGCTGAAACTTCAACTGAATACCTCAGCTCATGTCCCCGCCCCTCACCCAACTGCAGTATAAAAAAAGCGCCCCCCTCCCTGTTGGTGTGAATCCACGTGCCCTGTCCTTGGGGTACGTGGGTGTCCCGGGGACGCAGAAATAAACCTTTTCCTTTCCTTTCTTTTCTGATTCACTGGACTCTCTATTTCTTGCGCCGCCTCCTGAGCCACCTAACCTAACAGTCAGCACCCCATCTCCTCCCACGTTAGAGATGGTGAACCATGACTTTTGGTTCACATGACCCTTTAGATGTGCTCTCATCTCTTAAAAGCTGATCCATCTTAAATCCATCTTTAAAAAAGAAGAAACATCCCCTCACTTGACCTTGTGTTCCCTTCCAGCAGACAT
The DNA here is from genome assembly GCF_964212035.1 of Myotis nattereri. Classification (NCBI taxonomy): domain Eukaryota; kingdom Metazoa; phylum Chordata; class Mammalia; order Chiroptera; family Vespertilionidae; genus Myotis; species Myotis nattereri. Next base: position 56,948,919 of record NC_138080.1, read on the forward strand.
CTCTCTGCTGTGTCTTCATGAACAGCATTCTGAAGGGTTATTGCCACAGAGGTCTCACTTTTTGGTCATTAACTACCTGCCTGTTAGTTCTTTCTTAGATATCGCTATGGCCTCATTCCTTCTTTATCCTCAGCTCACAGTTACACTCCTTTCTTCTTTCACCCAATGCTGTGATGGCTTGTTTCAATCTTCATTGCTGTGCTCCCCTCCTAAGCTTCCCTTTCCTGACCCGAGTGCTGGGACCTTTTCCTTCTGGCCTCTACCCATCCCACCGACGGCCTTCCATAACTTCAAGTGCACCCACTGCAGATGTCTCCCCGCTTTGTATCTCTGATTACACTTCTTCTTCAGGCTGGGGACCTGTCTCTGTTTCCCTAATTTTTGGGGTATCTCTCGGAGAGTTTGAGCATGGGACAAAGTTTGAAAAGAGAGGAGCATGAAGGGAGGATCATTACAAACAGTGGCCTGCACACTTCCCACAGAGCCATGAACATTCCTGAGCAGGACGGCTGGCCCTTGGAGACAGGGAAGCAGGAGTTTCTGAAGACATTCATCTGCCTCGTTGTGAGATCCTTCTTTAGCCATGCAAGGAGAAGGTGGGTGGTCCCGTTCATCCTGGGTGAGAGTATTGCCAACAGAGGAAACACACCAGCATAATATGACACTGTATGCACAGTGCTGGCAAGCTGCATGCAGCAGGCACCTGAGTAAGAGAAGACTTCCTGAAGGGGAAAATGCAGGGCTGGGCCCAAACAGGGTACAGGAGTTCTCCACGCAAAGGGTGATGGTACATAGAGAGGGGGAAACAACAATTTCAGGGCATGAGACCACAAGCAGCTCAGTGTCACTAAAGCAGCTGAAGAAGTCGAGTCAGGATCAAGTGGGCACCTGGGAAACGCTCAGAAAATGCTAATGTAGGCACCAATAACATGGTATATGAAGGGCTTTTTAAAATGTGAACCTTGCCCTGGCTGGGAGGCTCAGTTGGTTGGAGCATCGCCCTGTACACCAAAAGGTGGCAGGTTTGATTCCCCGTCAGGGCACATACCTAGGCTGCGGGTTGGATCCCTGGTTGGGGTATGTATGCGAGGGGGCCAATCAATGTTTCTATCTCACATCAATTTCTCTCTCTCTCTCTCCCCCCACCCCCACCCCTTCTTCTCTCAAAAAAAAAAAAAATCAATAAAAACATCTCCTCAGGTGAGGATTTTTTAAATGTGAATAGTAAAAACCCATACTCTGTCCTTCAAAAGGGACCACACCACAGAGATTACACAAGAGCAATTTTTAGGTCATTATATTTTCTTTCCACTTGGAGAATTAACGTGATGCAATCTCTAACTTCCCAGGGCTAACACTAGTGTAGGAAAAGAATATAAGGGGTTTCTGTCTTATTGTTTGTGGGTCAGTAAGTAAATCTTCAAAATAGGAAAGTTGTAGCTGTGTCAGATAACACTATATCCAATTCTTCAACAACAATAACATAAAAAACCATTTTAACATAGAATTCATTACCATTTTTCTTGAAGAAAGTCTAATTGTGTAACTTGTGAACTGAACTTTAAGCATTCTATTCAAGAACAAAATAATATAGCTACTAAAAACTTCAGTAAGGCAATGTGGGTTGAGCAATAAGGATTGTTTTCTGGAGTCTCTCACTTCCTTTTATAATCTCATAGAAGTATTGTATAATATTTGTTAGTAATACGTGTCACTGAAGTTTTCTAATGCCAAGACAGGATTCTTCGCCCCCAGAAACAAATGAATACCAAACACAGCTCCCCCTAAAACTCTGAAGGCAAATTTCTGCTGATGGCAGTTTCCCAATTTAAGAATTAGCTGAAGCAATGATGTTGGGAAAAGCTTTCCAAACCAGCATAATAGAAATCAATCAGATAATTTAAAGCGAGAGGAAGCAAATATAGAATGTGATTTAAACATATACATATAAGGTTACATAACCATATTTTTTCTCATAAAATATTTGAACCAGACACACACACACACACACACACACACACACACACACACACACAAAAGGAAGCTATGGAAAGCCTTTGCTAATGAGCTCTGGAGAGGGTTCTGGATAGTCCAGCTTACAAACAGACTGTGTCCACACAAACAGAAAGCATGTGAATTAATCAGCTGCTCTCACCTTGGAGGAGGGGTCAGGCAACTTTTTCTAAAAGGCCAGCTGGTAGTTAATGTAGACTTGGCCACCACACGGCCTCAGCTACAACTACCCAATCCTGCTGTTACAGCACAAAAGCAGTCGTGCACAGTATGGAAGTGAATAAGCATAGCTGTGTCGCAACAAAATTTCATTTACAAAAACAGGAGGGGTAATGGGTTTGGCCCATGGGCCACAGTTGACTGAGCCCTGCCTGAGAGAATCATCTTGAGTACAGAGGCATAAGATGTTCTACTCACTCTTATCTGAGTGCATATTTTAATATATATTTACCAAATTTGCAGAGGACCAAAAGTTGGGAGCAAAGATTGAAATATTAAATGGGAAAGAATCTCAGTTCTACTAACTCTCAAGCTGAAAAGAGAGATTCCAAAGTAGTGCCATAGAATTTGACTGGGACAAGGAAGCTATCGTTTCAACGCGGAAAGGCTCAAGTGTAGAAGGTATCTTACCAACAGTTTAGGTGAGTGTAATAGTGGGCCTTTACAGGGGCTTTAATCCCTAAAAATTTGTGTTAACTGAGGCTTAGCACGTGCCAAAGTCGTCATAAACTGGCCTAGAAGATTAATGAACACATCCATACGTCGGTTACGTATATACTATTTGAATCCAAACAAGGTAACCATTCCCTTGTGTTCCATTAGATCAGAGCTTGTCTCAACAGTATGGCTACCACATTTCAAGAGGGGCATTTTCTAAATGGGGCAAAGCAGGAATGTGCCTAGAATGCTAAAAAGGTGTAGGAGGAACAGGTAAGAAAACCAGAGGTGTTTAATGGGATTGGGGATAAAAGAACATTTAAAGGGACTGTGAAAGCTGTCTTTCGATATATTTAAATGAGTATTGCTGGGAGAAGTGAAAATCATTTTGATTTGCTTGAAGAGGACACACCAGGTCAGACTTGGGTTTACTCTCAAGAGGAACTCACTAAGACCAACCAGGGGCCACGCAGTGTGGTGACCTTTAGCTGCTTCTGCATAAACAAGTGGAAGCTAGATGACCAATGTCCAGGGACACTCTGCAACAGATTGTTGTACTGAGAGAAAGCTGGCCTGAGACCTCTGAGGTCCTATCCCTCCCTCTGATTGCAGGACTCTGGAAGAAGTGGAAGTGCGAACTACATATCAATGTTGCCTTATCATGTATGATGGCAAACCACAGAATCCACTAGAATTTCACACCTCAACATAAAAGAACGGGATTATCATATAACAGCCTGGAGGACTAAATTTTTCTCCACTAGTCAAGTCTGAAGTCCCTTTTCAGTAGACATTTGGATATAAGAAATTGCATGTCTGAAGAGAAAAGGCTGTGGAGGGAGCGGGAGCAGGGTGGAGAGGGTCAAAGGGAGCATCTGTAATACTTTTGTTGTTGTTGTTAATCATCACCCCAGTATGTTTTTCCATTGACTTTTTAGAGAGTGGAAGGGAGAGGGAAATATCAATGTGAGAGAGAGACACATCGATTGGTTGCCTCCCACATGAGCCCCGACCAGGGCCTAGGATCGAGCCTGCAACGAGGTACTGCCATTGGCTGGAATAGAACCCAGGACCCTTCAGTCCGTGGGCTGATGTTCCATCCACTGAGCCAAACTGGCTAGGGCTGTAATACTTTTAACAATAAAAACAAATTTAAGAAAAAAGAAAAGGAATGGTAGGGCGGTCGCTTTTCCTACCTCGATAGTTTGAGCTGCAGCTGAGAAATATGCTGACAATGTGGCTGATCAGCAGAGAATCAGACCCCACTGTGGGATGGAACCACTGCCACTACTTTAGACTCCCCCCTCCTCCGAGACCAAAGGCCAAGTCCCTGATCTAAATCTTAAAGAGAATGGGGCTTAGGGACAAAACCCATAGTCAGTAAAAAGGCAACAAAGGCAAAATTACATCCAATGATATCTTTAATACAATATTTTAAAGACTGAGTAAATCTGTATAAATACTAATCATGCCTTTCTTCTTTCTTTCTTTTTTTTCTTTTTGGTTAATCCTCACCCGAGGATATTTTTCCACTGATTTTCTTTTTGAGAGAGAGATTGGAAGAGAAGGAGAGAGAGAGGAAGAGAAACATGGATGTGAAGAGACACATCCACTGGTTGCCTCCTGCACATGCCCTGACTGGGGCCAGGATGGAGCCTGCAAAGTAGGTATGTGCCCTTGACCAGAATCAAACTCTCGACCCTTCGGTCCTGGGGCCGACACTCTAACCATTGAACCAATTGGCTAGGGCTAATCATGCCTTTCTAATCACTCAGTACTAATGAGACCAGACTGAGTCTAATAAGACAGAAAGATTTATGTCTGTTCTCCACGGCCCTCAGTATTTTAATCCTGGATTCCAAGTCTTCTTGAACCCAGAGGAATGCATTATCTGAGAGCAAACGAGAATTCCACTATTTTCTCCCATGACCTTCCAGACACTTCCCATTTCATTAAAGGGAAAACTCTACATTCCAATCCCAATGTCAAAAAAGCAACAAAGTAACCATTTGGCAGAGACATATTCCTTATTTTCCTTGAAACAGAACCCTGAAAAAGGGTGCCAAAGGACTATCATGACAGCACATCTCCAAACACAGGGAATATCTTCCCCCAAACTGTCCCTCAGGGAAAAGGGACCTGCTCATATAAGAATTCTTAGAGTTTCCTTAAGGAGTGCACTTCCCATTATTTTGATCAACAAAGAACTCTAAGCAACTGGTTTCAGATGCTTAGAGATCAGGAACAGTTCTGGATCAGAAAAGCGAGGGCAATCTAAGAAACGTAAGATTCAGCTGTCATTCTGAAGATGCCATCAAAATGATCAGGGCTCCGTGTTTTCGTGAAGATCGCTTTAAAAGGTGAGTGGTCACATTAAGCAAATCATGAAAACACAGCTCAGTGATACTTTTTTTTTTAAAGACTGTCCAAATTTCCTGCAAATGAGTATTTGTGGCTTGAGATAAAATTTCCAAATTTTATCATCAGAAAGAGGTTTCAAACAGTGCTGCTGGATCCCAACGAACCCAGACAGATATGCCAGGAGGCACTGTGCAAAGCGGTGCTGAAAAGTTCAGAACGTAGTCTGTGATAAACATGTCTAAGGTGTCAGGAATTGGAATAACTTTTTCATGAAATAAGTGGGAAAACTACTCCTAAATTATACACTGGTGATTTCATTTTAAAATGCGGACACATATGTAAGCAACTAAATAATGAAAGTAGGCATGTGATTATCTAGCAGACATACATATGCATAACTAAAGTAGGAACATTGAAGCTCTCCAAAAATCTTTTTTTAATCTTGTCATGGGAAAATGGCATTGCCGTGTAATCAGGCATGAACAACACAGGTAGGGGACATCTGTCCTTCTGGGCTATGAGGCACTTGAAATCCCTCCCTATGTTTGAGGGATTCTCCTTCCTAATGAGGCAGAAGCCACTACAAGAGGTGAAAAAGCCACACACTTGCTTTCCCGGAAGTCCTGCAGTGAGTGTTGACATCTGAGCAGACTTCCATTAATTACATGCTCCCACCCAAGATTTTGATTTGGAAGCTGGTGTGTCAAAAAACCAGTGACCAGAGAGTCTAGTGGGCGCTAGCCATTACGCCAGTTTCTAGAGGCAGCAGCTATACCAACAGCCACTAGGAGCTGCAGGGGTGTTGCTGGCGCAGGCTGTAGTGTTTACACCCAGTGGCAAAGTGGAGATTGCCTCCTCCAAGCCTAGGTCTGTGGCGTGATCTGAGACATCATTCTTGGTTCCCAAGAACCTTATGAAGACACTGCAATCTAACCAACATTCTTTAATAAATTAACTTCCTGAACAAAACAGCCAGTCCTTGCAAATGAATATCTAGACTACTATAGGATATTTCAACCTTTTCAGAACCTTAATCTTATAAAAATGGTTCCAGTACTATCCTTCTTAATATTCCTACATAAGATTTTTTTTCCTGATTAAACTAACTTATTTTTACTTAATTAGATTACTCTCTATCCACACTCATCCTTTGCTACCTCTTTGTCCATCAAGCAGGTCTTTCCCTGTCCTATGCCTTTCCCCATCAATCAGGACTCCAGTTTTAATAGGAAAATTTAAATGGACAATGAAGTCCTCCCACCTTTTTTTTTAGTGATTGAAACAAGATGAGAAAGAATAGAGTCAAAGATTCTGATATGACAAGAGTGTGAGGATGGACTAATAATACTCGCACACTACCTACTTAACACAATTAAGTAAAAAGAGGAAGGGGGTGTCACAGTAGAAGCAATTCTAATTTCCAAATAAAGAAATCCTTAGATGATATTTTATTTTTAAGCAAGCTAACCTAATCCTCCTGGTAGAAAAAAATAATGTAAAAATGAAATTAAGTTTTTGGTAATAGCTCAAACACACCAGCTAAGAACTAATGAGAATCTTAATGAACCCATCCCCAAAGCGCTAATTGGGACACGGGTACAGAGATGCTACAAATTAATTAACCTAAGTTTAAACCTAAAAATTAGAAGCCAATTAATATGAAATGGTTTCTTGAATGTCTGATTCTTTCAAAACCATGGCATCTCACTTAACGCCTAGGAACCATAACTTGTAAAATATATATTCCAAATTCACTAATTCAGTTACTACACTTCTGCTTTTCTTCAGACAGTCCAAGAATAAGATGTCCCCAATAACAGTTTACATCAACTTTCAATCCTAAATTCTGAAGAGCTTAAAAGCTAACAGAACTAGAGGATTTGATCTAAAGTTCTGACCACTTCTGCTCTCTGACTTTATTCCTGCAACATCTGACTATGACTTTTCTCTGGGGAGAAAAAAATAAGTGTATCACAGAAGTTTAAGATTCCCTTAATGAACAAATATCTTTGGGTTTGTTTGAAGGGAAAAAAAAGAGTTTGCATCAATTTTGAAGAACATTAATCAAAAAAATAAAGTAGTCATTATATTTAGATTATTTACATCAAATAGACTCTTTTTATTATGCTTAGGAAAAAATGAAAACCTTCAAAACAAAGTATTGGCTATATTAAGAATGAGTTAACCTAACCTAATAAGGATGTGCAGAGATTCAACCTTAATCTTCTTTCCATCCGTGTATGAGAGACAATACAGAACTAACTTCTATTTTTAAAACAAAATAAATACTTGGGCAGAACATTATGAGAAGGAATAAAAGCCTACAGAAGTAAATAAAAGATAAGCCTATCAACACAGCTGTGAAAGTATCATGAGAGAATTTGCTATTTTGTTTTTTAGGCTTAAGTAAGAGAACATTTAAGTGAATGGTATAATTCAGTGGCATAGTGAAAAATGGAACCTACTGAATAATATAAGGCAATAAACTGTTGAATCAAGAAAATATGAGAGAGAGAGAGAGAGAGAGAGAGAGAGAGAGAGAGAGAGAGAGAGAAGGGAATGAGGGAGAGGGAGAGAGAGAGAGAGAGAGAGAGAGAGAGAGAGAGAGAGAGAGAGACTGTTCAGAAAAGAACATCTAGGCCTTTGACCAAGGACAAAGAGATCTCCAGCCCTTCTGTGTTGCCTGGGCTATTTGAGAGAGAAAAGGAAGGACATGGGATAGAAAGGCTCTTGCCTACTCATTCTCTCCCACTCAAACTGGACAAGAGCCTAACTCCTCACTATATCCTTATACTAGGCCTTCAAAAATATTTTTAGTAATGAAGTGGGAATCTCCTTTAAATTTCAACAACATAAAGAACAGAGTTTCCATACAAGTGCAGCATTTCCTGCTGACAGTGGTAACAGTAACCAGGCAGCATTTCCTGCTGATGGAGATAACAGTAACCATAAATACCTACCCTGAGTCTCCTGTATCCATTATCTCTGACTCAAAACAGTCAGTGTCTATACTAATCCAGGTCTCTCTAAAAAGCAGACACCAAGACAGGATTTAAAATACAACAAATGTAATAGAGAAAAGAGGGAGGGAGCCAGGGAAGGCTGGAAGAGCTGTCAGACAGTGATGCAGGGCTGAGCCCAGGGGAAGGAGAGAGGAGAGGAAGGCTGGATGGACCATGTTAGACTGAATGCAGTTCCAGGGAAAGTTTGGCAAGGCTCTCAGGGACTCCCTGAGCCCAGGCTGCCTGTCAGAGGATTCCAGAGTCCCCAGGAGTGAGCCAGGTTTACCACCCCTGCTGTGCTCACTGGCTGCAGACAGGCATAAACAGCATGGCCATGGCCTTGGCCTTCGCACTAATGCAGTGATGGAGCCACAGGGCAGCTGGGCCTGATGGTCAACTACGCTCTCTGTAGTTGGAGATCTGAGAGCAGCCTCATGGCTGCCAAAGTCCAATTCTTCCCATTGCATCATCACGGCCACTGGTATTCCTCCGGACCCCAGCACCCTTTTGGTACTGCGTTTCCTTAAATCTAACACGCCATTACATAATAGTAAAACACTCCATCATTTTATATAGACTGTGAAGAAGAAATGCTAACAAAATCTTGATTTAGTATCTTTTTTTTTTTTTTATTGATTTTTCACAGAGAGAAAGGGAGAGGGACAGAGAGCCAGAAACATCGATGAGAGAGAAACATCGATCAGCTGCCTCCTGCACATCCCAAACTGGGGATGTGCCCACAACAAAGGCACATGCCCCCGACCGGAACCGAACCTGGGACCCTTCAGTCCGCAGGCCGACGCTCTATCCACTGAGCCAAACCGGTTAGGGCTTGATTTAGTATCTTAACATTTGGAGCTTTTATATGTACTTAAAAAGCTCTTGGAGGGTTACATATTTTTACCATGTAACCCTCTTGTGCATGAGCAAAGAAGAAAACAAGCAGTATTTCTAAAACAACTTCAGAGTCCAACTCCTCTGAATCCCTTTTCCTTTCAGCCAGTAATACCTGGCTTTCCCCACCTATTTTTTTCCTCTGTGTCGTCAAAAATATTAGTGATGCAGTATTTCCTTAAGGAGTGTTCCACTGTGGTCTCCAGGATTTTCCTCCAAGACCATGGCACCCACTCACTTGAGGCTGACATTAGCACTTCCTTGGCCGAACCAGGTCTCACTGGCAGATCTTTAGACACCCACCAGGATTCATATTTCCTCTTTAACTGGTCCTTACATGGTTTGGTGACTAAAATATTGAGAGACTACAGTTGTCCAAACAGGCCAGGAGAAAACAGAACCAAATTCATGTTTCTTCATGACCGCTGCCTGGTGGATAGCAGCTATAAAGACACATCTCCATTTACCCATGCTTAAAGGTGGAGGAAAGGGCATTGACTCCTACAAGGAGCTAAAGGCAAGGAATAATGTCTTTGGGATCCCACAGCAGAAGATTTGATTTTTAGTCTCTATCACCAACTTATTTTGTGATGGAGATCAGATCATTCCACCTCACTTGTTCCAGTACTAGCTTGCTTGTTTGTCTGCCTAAGTCAAGTGGTTAAGTGTGAATTATCCTAAATTCTCTCTCAGCCCTTTGTTTTAAGAGCCAAGGCCACACCTCTGAGTACATCGTGACAGGATCTTAAGAATGATTTGAGATGCGCAGGCTAAGCCCACAGTTCTCTCATAAAACTGTACATTCAGCTGAACTGATTCCCACTAAGGGAACCACGTCTCTGGATCAGACAATGAAGCAAGCAGGCTGGTTACAGTCGGGTGTCCCTTGTTCTGTGGGCAGAGGAGGAAGAGTTCATGTCTACTCTTTGCTCTTTCATGCCAGCAGTCTGTTTAATCAGAAGAGCTAGCTGATTCCTCAGAAGCAGGGAACACGCCCCAGGATATTAAAATAGGAAACAGAAGTTTCAGTAGGGAAGTAGGATCTGGGATGACAAGGCTGTGCGAGGCCACAGATGACAGTGAGTCACCGAGCGAGATCACTGAGTCAGAGGCACGGCCCCACACAAATGGGTCCAAGAAGGAGCCCGGGCCTCCTGCGGAAGACATCCTCACTCACTTTAGAATTTTGATTTGAGTTAGTCAAGACCATAATGTCCATAGCATTCTGGGCCAGTCAAAACCCAACTCTCAAAAGGTACATTCTCAAAAAACAACAACACAGGTTTCATGTGTGACAATAACCTGGAGGCTGATGAACCGCGCCGCACCCGCCCCCCCCACCCCCACCCCCGAGTTTCTGACACAGTTGGTCTGGGTTGGGGCCCAAGAGTTTGCATTTCTAGCATGTTCCCAGGTGATACTGATGCTGATGGGTGAGGGGCCAAGCGTTGAGGACCACCGCCCCAGGGTGCACTATGGAAAGATTATCATGAAAATGTCTACCAAAGTATCAACGTGATTTAGTTCATTTTAACCAACATGCATTTTTCTAATAATATGATGAAACTTTTGAAAGTAAAAAAACACAAAAAGAATATTTGGGACAAAAACCAGTGTAAAAAACCCCCCAAAAGATATAGAAACCACTTAACGACATGACTATAAGATATTTGAGACAATGAGAGAAATGATGAGAAAGGAGTGAAGGAAATCAGACAAGGATTGAGGCAATGCTAGTGTCTTGCCTGGAACCATCTAAACTATTAACAAAAAGTGTTTGGTTCTCAGAAGCGTAGGGCCTTCCTTATCCATGCATAAGCTCAGGGCAAATCACCCAGCAAGCTTTCCCCAGCCCAGTGTTTTCACAAGAGTAGAATCTGCGGTGGGAAAAACAACATGGAATAAACAGAAGAGGGACTCCACCGCCTCCAGAGTCTGTGCAGGCAAAGGGTCATCTTGCTCAGGTGGGAAAGGGATGCAGCTGGTGGAAGAGACACCCCCTCTCGCCTGCTTGCCAGCCCAGTGGCATGGGGAAGGGGGCACTTTTGTGCATCATCAGGCAAGCTAGACCTCCTCTCTCCCGTTATTCCCCTTTCCCAAAGTTTTCCTGGGCCTCTGGGCCTCGCATAACCCCCTGAAACTGAGCGGTCATGTTTCGGAGGACAAAACTAACCCCTATGATAAAAGGATACATGCAGAGAAGTAAATACAGGATGAAGCCCTTTTAAACACTACAGCACTATTTTAAAAGTCCTTAAATTCCTGGCCAGCAGCCTGCCTGGGATGAGGACACCCTGTCCTGCCTCACCAGAGAGAGTATCTCCGGAATGCTGGCGGAGACACCACGCAGCGGCTCCCTTCGACAACAGGCACGGAAGACTGCAGGGCAATGCTGGCCACTCACGGCACCTGGCTCCTCACTTTCACAGTCAAGGGTGGCAATATTTTCAGCGCAAACTACTTACTTGAAAACACTGTCCTGAAAAAAGACAACATTGGCCTTTTATGGGGCGAGGCACACCCAATTCATAGAAACTGGGCTTCTGTGCACGGAGGAAAAACTCTGGCTGGCTAGACGGGCCTACTTTCCACTTCCCTTTCCAACACTTCAGTTAACAGCTACAGAGCTGGACACCAGTGGGGGGACAGGCAAACACACTCCTCCCTCTTTTCCAAAATCGATTTGTTTTCCCCAAGGAGGAAACTACTGCCTCACTTCCCTCTTTCCTTACCTGACTAACTGTGATTCACCTGTAAATTCAGCTCAGGAATGGTGTCTCCAATTTTAGAATATTTCTATCTCGATTTACAGCTGTCATTTCCCATTCCTTTTTAAATATGCGGCTATTTTAACATGCTGCTGGTTTGCAATATTTGAAGTAAAATAAGAGTTTTTAAAAGTTCGCAGAATGAACTGGCATCCACCTGTTTAAAGACCGTCCTTACCGCCTTGTCACTGTGTTGGGGAGGTGAGAGCTGGTGAAATGATACAAAGGCCCTCCTTGGCATCTCTGTCCCCTGCACTCCAGCTCAAATACCACCTCTTCCAGACTGTCTTCCTGAGCAGCAAGGGCTTAGCTGCTCCCCACTCCTGGCAGCCACACTCTATACCCCTGCTCCTGCACTTACTGTCATGTATTTTAATTAGCTTTGTACCAGTTAGTCTCCACAACAACATTGGACACTTCTTGAGAGAGGTATCTTTTCTTCTGCAAAAGTTTAAGGCTGGTGTCTAGTAAAGCATAACTAATTTTGTTCCCTAAGTATTCAAAGCAACTTAAAGGAACAAAGCTAAGCCATAATAATTCCTTACAATTTACATGCTTAAAAAAAAAGTGATCAGATCAGTAACTATTAAGATTAGACAGAAACACCCAAATAACATCCATATCGGTTAAATGTCAAACTTTTTATCTTTTATTAACTTTACTAGAGGCCTGATGCACGAAATTCGTGCAACAATAAGCCTCCCCCCCCCCCTCCCCCCGGCAGCCGGCACCTGCTTCCCTCTGGCACCCGGGACCTGGCTTCATCCGGAAGGTCTTCCGGGAGGATGTCCAGTCTAATTAGCATATTACGCTTTTATTATAGAAGATTATCACTGTTAACTCAGAAAATACTACCATAAAGGTCTTTTAAAGCTAATAAAGCACCAGGAATTCCTGTCAAGGGGAAAAAAAGGAGGAAGGACCTATAGATTAAAAGAGACTTAGAAACTTATCAATCAAATATATTGTGTTTGGATCCAGATTCAAACAAAACCACTATTAGGGGGGCTGGGGAAGGGGCAACAAAATGTGAATGAATATCAGAAAAATTTGAATACAGCCTAATTCTTTGTAATATTAAGGAATTGTTATCTGTTTTTAGGTAAGACAAGGATACTGTGGTTCAAAGAGTTATCTTTAAGAGCTACACACTAAGGTATTTATGGATGATACAGGGCTTTCAAACAAAATAATGGGGGTGGCAGTAAGAGGTACAGGAGAAACAAGATCGGTTGTGTGGCAATGGTTATTGAAGCTGGGTGATGAGTACGTGCAGTTTAATTATATTTTTCTCTCTACCTTTCGTACACGCTCAAAACTTTCCACTAAAACGTTAGAGGGAAAAAAGATCATTCGATGCCCAGATGTCCTGTTAATTCTGTGGTTGGTCACAGCTGCCCCCACTGCTTGCTGGCTTTGAATATTTTCCTGCTATCCAGCAGGTGTTACTGTTGCCACAGAGGGTTATAACCTCTCTGAGGTTCATGGCCTTATACGGACAACATCCTATTCTTACTTCTACCCTGCAGTGAAAGCCTAGCCCAGCCATCCTCCTCCTATCTAAGACAGATACCCTACCAACTCCCATCACAACTGAAGATTAAATCAATAAATCCCCTAACTCAGCTCTGAGAACCATGCTATCTCTGTCAGACAGCCTGGAGCGAAGACCACATTCTGGTTTTTTGACCTAGTCATTTCACCTCGGGAACATAAATCGGAAACAGAATATCAAGACAGGGAGCAGTGCCCTGACTGAGTGGCTGAGCTGGTGGAGTGTCATCCTGTACAATCAGGGGTGGGGAACGTCCAGCCCTCGGGCCATATAAGACCCTCCAAATCATTTGGCCTGGCCCTGCCAAGGCATTAGGGGTGAGTTAATTAAATGTTTGACCAAATACAGCAGGCTAATTTTTAAGCTGATAATTCTATATGGCCCATGAATGGATGCTATAAATATCCAAAGGCCCTTAGCAGAAAAAAGGTTCCCCATCCCTGCTATACACGAAAAGGCCGCAGATTCGATTCCCAGTCAGGGCACGTACCTACATTGTGGGTTCAATCCCAGGGTTCAATCCCTCATCAGGGCATGTACAGGAGGCAACTGATCAATGTTTCTCTCTCACATCGATATTTCCCTCCTTTCTCTCCCTTCCTCTCTCTCCAAAATCAATAAAAACATATACTTAGGTGAGGATTAAAAAAAAAAGACTGACTGTGGTTACACAGTATTTCTGCAGAGCTAAAATTTAGCACCAATCTGACAGTACTCTCTTCCCCCAGATACCTGGAGTTCTCTGTGCAAAGGCCTTCTCTCCCCACTCTAGGTGTAACAGTACCGGGTCCTACTCTCTGGCTACGTACCCTTCCTTATTAAGTTCTGTAGCACTTATCAATACCTGACAATGTATTATATGTTGTTTTTTAATTATTATTATCACCTCCCCTTTCTAGAATGTAACCTCCCTGAGGGCAGGGACTTGGCTTTGCCTCTGCGTTCAGATTTTAATCAGTCACTGGAACACAAAAGGCAAAAGGTGATCTGACACATATTTGCTGAAGGCTCAGGATCCCAGGAAAGTACAACTAAATATCAAAGAGAGTTGAGACGAAAGTCCACGGCTATTAACAAAGACTAAGAACATGCAGTTTCACCATCAGCCACACACTCACACCCACTTCATGTAGCAGAAAAGTGATGTCACAGGACTACTTTCATCCACTACCACATTTAAACTTGCCTAAACAGCTGGAAAATCAGTGACTACAGCATCACATAAATAATGGTTGAATATGTCAGTTTGTGCCAGAAAAACCTAAGAGGACCACAGTGCCTTCACAAGCCCTCTGAAAGCCTTAAAATATGGTGAGAATAGTATGTCCTATTCCAGTGCCAATTCTACTGTAAATTTTTGTGCAATGATTATCAGTCACTTGGTGGGAAATGCAAGCTTTTAAGAAAGGTTAAGTATTATTCCATACACTCAAACTGCAGTGCTGGGTGTAAGTAAGATGATCCACTCAATGCACTCAGCATAGCATGATATACATGGAGAGCACCCAGTGAAATGTAGCTATTATCATTACTGCTGGCATCACGATTCTCAAGGCAAAGTGGGATCTTAAAGACTTCCAGGCCTGCCCTGGCTGGTTTGGCTCAGTGCATAGAGCATCGGCCTACAGACTCAAGGGTCCCAGGTTCAATTCTGGTCAAGGGCATGTACCTTGGTTGCAGGCACATACATAGTAGGGAGTGTGCGGGAGGCAGCTGATCGATGTTTCTCTCTCATCGATGTTTCTAGCTCTCTATCCCTCTCCCTTCCTCTCTGTAGAAAATCAATAAAATATATCTTAAAAAAAAAAAAAAAAAAAGACTTCCAGGCCTGAGTTCCCTCCCTCTCCACACAGCCTAGAAATCGACAGATATAGCTCTAACATTGCCCTGCTGTCCTTGTGCTTCTACATAAGCTTTTCTGCTTTTATCTTTTTGATACATTAAGGTTCTGCATGAGACTCAATTTAAATCAGGGGTAGGGCACCTTTTTTCTGCCAAGGGCCATTTGGATCATTCACAGGCCATACAAATTTATCAACTTAAAAATTAGCCTGCTATATTTGGTCAAAGATTTAATTAACTCACCCCTAATAACTTGGCAGAGCCAGACCAAATGATTTCCCAGACCTTAGACAGCCCGAGGGCCGGGCATTCCCCACCCCTGAATGTAAAATGCAAGTGCTGACGAAAATCTAGATGGAACTGATATAGTCTGACTATTTTACTGATAAAGAAACAGGTCCAGAAGTCCAGCAACTTATCTAAAATCTTGCCAAGGTCAGCACCACTGAGGAAATAGAAACCTGATTTCCCCTGCTCAAAGTTAGATTTATTCATTTACATCCCACAACTCACCATGATTTCCCTCTGCTCTTCCAGGTTCTTCAAAAAGTTAGAAAATTCACGCAAGGAAGCATCTGTCAAGAGAAAGGAATCGTTATTTGGTGGACAAAGCAAAGGAGAGCAGACCAAACCCTCCCCTCCACATACCTATGCAGCGTTCATCATCGGTCTCCGCATCGCCAATAAACTCAAACTTAAAGTCTCTGAGCGAATGAGCAAACTTCCGCTGGGCTGCTGAAAGACCTAGGAAGAAAGATTTAATCATGACATGGGTCGTTTTTTGGTTTTTTGTGTGTTTGTTTGTTTTTTATATTTTACTGATTTTTTACAGAGAGGAAGGGAGAGGGATAGAGAGTTAGAAGCATCGATGAGAGAGAAACAACGATCAGCTGCCTCCTGCACACTCCCTACTGGGGATGTGCCCGCAACCGTGGTACATGCCCTTGACGGGAATCGAACATGGGACCCTTCAGTCCTCAGGCCGACGCTCTATCCACTGAGCCAAACCAATCAGGGCTGGGTCCTCATTTTATGTCAAGGCCTAGAAGATATTTATTCCTCGTCAGGTCAAGAGAGCTAGAGAGCTCTCCTCCAATCAATCTGCGAAGAGGCACAACCCAACTGCTTTGCCAAGGGGCCCAGCATCCCTGGTGCTCTCTCCAGCAGCTTCTGTCTTCCACTCTACATTCTGGCAGAGAGCAGGTGCTGGAGAAATGTTTATTCCACCCCCCAGTCTCTTCTTCCTCAGAGATCGGACTGCTTCACCTAGTTCCCTAAAACACTTTTCCTTTCTCTGCTTACTCAGGTCAGAGCTTGCCCAATTCAAAAGTGAGGACCGTGAACACACACCCCTGATACTATCTCCCAGGGCTCCATGAGATCTGGCTGGCTACCAAGGTTTCAAATATAAGTGTCTGAAGTAAAGATTGGTAGTTACAAAATAGTTGGGGATGTAAAGTACAGAATAGGAAATACAGCCAATAATCTAATAATCTATATATAGAAAAGCCAAGCGACTGGAACAGCAGAACACCCGGAACAAACAGAACGACTGGTCACTATGACGTGCACTGCGGTGGCCGGCCAACCAACCCAACCGGGGCCCCGATCGGCCCCCCACAACCTCCCGCAGCACCCCCCCCACTCTGATGTGCAGCCCCTCCCACCAGCTGGCCTTGCCCCCAAGCAGCCCCCCCACTGCCTGATCGGGGGCAGAGCCAGAGGTCAACCTCCCACAGCCCCTCCCCCCCACCAGCCCAGCCCCAATCGGCCCCCATTGGGGAGGGCCTGCCAGACCCTACACATGCACGAATTCGTGCACCGGGCCTCTAGTATTATAATAACTATGTATAGTGCCAGCTGAGTACTGGAAATATTGGGGTGAACACTTGGTAAAGTATATGGTTGTACAACCACTATGCTGCACACCTGAAACTAATACAAAATAATATTGAATATAAATTGCAATTGAAAAATTTAGAAACACACACACACACACACACACACACACACACACACACGTCTCAAAAGCTTGATGTCAGCCAACCAGATGCACTTAACTGATTGTCAAACTCCAGGCAGAGAACCCAGAAGATGATGAAAGAGTTTTCACAGAAAACAGCCACAGGGAGGTAACTAAGGCCAAGCTTAAATGTCAGAAATAATTCATTCTGCAAAAGACCTATCAAGGTCCTCATCTTTTCTTACTGGAGATTAACAGAAAATAGTGGAAAACCTATTTCTAATCTAGGCTAATGTTTATTTTATGGGCCACATGTCATGGTAGGTAATATTTTTTTTCTATCTCATTCAATACTCTTGAAAGATAATTAAAAATGATCTCCATTTTAAAATGCTGACTTAAAGCTCAGAGATGTTAAGTTATTTGCACAAAGTTGCACAGCTACTACGACAGCAAAGGCTTGATTCTACTCTAGGGCCATGTGTCCAAAACCCAGGCCCTGGCCAGGATACAATCCTACCTCTAGTCTAAAGCACTTTCTAAGAAGCTGCTCACTGACGCCTGCACTCCTTATGCCTCTGGTCTCAGTACAATGAGTACTGACAGACCGTGTTCAAATAAAACTTCATGTTAAGAAAATTAAAAAGTTGAAAAATAAAATGCAATCCATTACTGCTGATCGGAATGCTATCTTGCAACAAATAAATATAGACAAGAAAGTGAAGCAAATAATGTAAAAGACCAAGGGCAGTTTTTAATAAGATGGTAGGATAGTAAAAGCAAGTGTTCTTTTTAATGTTCTTCACTGTATTATAGCTAACAAACAAACAGTGAATGCTCACCAGCTCTTTCAGCTGTTGTCATAGTTTTGCTTTGTTTTTTCATTTTTCCTAATAGACTATGGCTTAGAGCAGTTTTAGGTTCGCAGCAAAACTGGGCAGAAAGTATACATTTTTCTTTGACCCTCGGCCCCTGCAGATGCACAGCCTCCTTCGTTATCAACATCCCCCACTGTCATGATGTTTGAAACTTCATTCTTCCTCTAATTCATGTTTCTCTTGCTGTTTTCAAATTCTTTTTCCTCTTCAAAATAAATTTTTTTAAAAAAACCAACAT
Organism: Myotis nattereri; assembly: GCF_964212035.1. Taxonomy (NCBI): domain Eukaryota; kingdom Metazoa; phylum Chordata; class Mammalia; order Chiroptera; family Vespertilionidae; genus Myotis; species Myotis nattereri. The sequence continues at coordinate 56,967,090 of NC_138080.1, forward strand.
TGAAAAAGACTTTGATGTGAAAGGGAAAACCCTTGTAACTTTTAGAAGACACTATAGGATTGTATTCTTACCCTTGGAGTAGGGGAGAAAAGCACAACTATAATGTAAAAAGTGGTGGGTTGCAAGCATGGTCACAACTCTTGCCCCTGCCTGCAGGCACTTCTCTTTTCAAGGACACTCACAGCCTCGCCAACAAGTGGCAGGGTCTATGTCATGTTCCCACCCCTTGAATACCAGCAGGGTTTGTGGACAACAATGGAACGCAGTGAATGTGACATCTGCTATTTTGGAGCCTCCACTTCAAGAAGCTTTGTACACCTTTGCCCGATTCCATGTGAACAAGTCCAAGCGAACCTGCGGCTGATGAAAGACTTGTGGCTCAGTCACCCCGTTATCACCCCAGCAATCAGACAGCCAACCAGCAGAAGCAGAGCTTCCCTGCACAGGCAGGAGGCAGGCAGTCACTGCCTAGTGAGCCGAGTCCCAACTGAAATAAAGTTGTTTCAGCCATTAGGTTTTGGGGTGATCTGTCACAAAGCAATGGATAACTAATATAAAAAGATTATTAAAATTCGTCTCTGTTTAAGTTTTAAATATTTAAAAAACATAAAAAAGAGAGGATAAGCACACAGAGAAGGTCTAAATAACTGCTATACGGTAAGGCAGAACCAAGAAAAAATTGGGAAAAACACTTGAATCAGCCTTTCAGAAACATAAGTGAAAGAAATCCATATGGCCTATAACCACATGAAAAGGTGCTCAAACTCATTAGTGAGAATAAAAGTGAAAATTAAAACTTCAAGATACCTGGACACACCCATCAGACGGGCAAAAATTACTAAGTCTGGCAACGTCCAGGGTTGGTGTAATCCTGTACATGCAGCAACAGAAAGCCTCGCACACTGCTAGTGAGAGTAAAGACTGGTGTATTTACTTTGGAAGGAGTTTGGCATTGTCTAGTAAATTTGGTGATATCTTACAACTCAGAAGTTGTTCTCCTAGGTAAATTACATCAGACCTTATTAAAATAACAGCCAAGCACTGGGAAAAAAAGAACAAATACTGATCGACACTGTAACAAATAAGTATGTTACAGTGTATTCATATACTGTAGAGTAAAAACTAAAAACTCACAGATCAACACAAAGGAACCTCAATTTGGAGAGAAAGAAGCAAGACACAGAAGAATACACATACCATGGATGTTTTATATAAAATTCAAAACAAGCTACACTAGACTACATGTTTGGGTTGCAAATATAGGTCACTAAATCCAGACTAGCAAAGGAATCCTTATCTCAAAAGTCACACAATGTTTATCTTACCACCGGGAGCCAGGGAGAGCAATGCAGTCCAAAAGCTACAGTATTTTAGGTCATAACTGGTGGTGGGTCTGTGGATGTTTGCTTTGTCATTCTTCTTTAAAACATACATTTGCTTCGTATACTTCTGAATTTTTGCCATAATTTTCATAATCACAATATAAAATTTTTTAAACCGTAAGAAAGTAAAGTCTAGCTATTTTAGGCCATTCAAAAATAACTCAGTTTCTATTGTAATCTAGACAAACATACACTTATTCTCTAAGCTCTAACCACTCTGGCCTGCTCTTGGCTCACACCTGCTGAACTCATTCCAGTCTGAGAGTCCTCAAACTTGGGCTCCCTCAAGTGCTCCTTCCCCACCCCCACTGTCACCTGGCAGGTCCTTCTCAACAAGGATGGCTCAGTGAAGAATCCCCCTCCTCTCACCATCCTCTCTAAAATAATGTACCCCCTCTGCCCTAAGTCCCTCTCTAGTCCTTTGTCCTTTTATTTTCTTCATAGCACTTATTATCTAAAATTACCTTATTTCGCCAATGTTGATACTCATGGTGATCTATTTTCCACTCTAGAATATCGTGTCCCTGAAGCAGCAACTGATTGTGATATCTTACAACCCAGAAGATACCCCTGAAACAGGGACCACAATAGGATTTTTCTGTTTTAATTTATATCCGGCACCTATTTCCAAATATTAATAGAGTGGGCTTATTATTATCTAAATAACTTTGTATTATTCTATCTTGCTAATGGGTGCTCTGCCAGTACTCAATAGGGTATGAAGCTGGTTCCATTTATGTTTATATATCTGTGTGTACTTACATGTTTATATTTACTTATATACATTGTATGCATGTATATATTAGTAGTTATATATATATTAGTAGGTAGATATATGTATATGATCATCAATGCTGGTATAAATTATATTTTCCCTCTGGAGCTGTTTCCTTTGACTATTTTATCCAAAATTCCAAGTCAGGATACTTTCAAGACCATGTTTCATATGATCAGGATAGGATGCCCTCCAGGGAGTTAAAACTTAAATACATCAATTTTCCAACATGTACTTCATCGTTCCTAATTTTGTAAGTTGAAATGTTTATGATAGCAGATTAAATTTGAGTTCATCTGCACAATTATTATATTTTTTTAGCATGTTCTTATCTAACCTCTGCAGTATTATAATCACATCAATTTATTTTAGAATATACCATTTTCCTCACTCATTTTTCCTCTTTGTTGACTTCCTTCTGGTGTTATTAGAGCTTATTGTGCAAAATTTTTATTGTTTAAAAATTTGACCATACCAAACAAACTCCATTCCTTTTAAGAATCACAAATTTATCACCTTCCCATTACCTGGTACATTTTAAATTTACTTCTCCTCCCATGCAGTTTACCCTTTTGCTTATATCTTCTGCCTTTCTAAACTAATATAAAATCATAAGACAGCTTACTAGATTTAGTACAGTTCTATGAAATAAGCACAATGATGCTTGTACAAAGGATAATGTTTTTTCTTTCCAATATAATTGCACATGAAACTCAACCAGTCTTAGTTCACTAGTTACAAAGACTGGAAAAGATAGTGAGGGGGCCCACTAGACAGAATTATCTTTATTGAGTGCTTACTCTATGCTAATTGACTTAAATATCATTTACTCTTTATAATCAGCCTGCAGGGTAAGTGCTGGTGCCACCTTATCGTAAGTAGGTTCAGAGGTAGATTAGTGACTTCACCAAGGTCACACACTTCTTTATAGACTGCTGGTAGTAAGCCCTAGAGGTTCTCTCAAGCTTCCACAAATGTCCTTTCTACGACATCATTCTAGCTTTCAAGAGATTTAACATTTTTCCCGAATACTTTGCCCAGATCTCAACTAGTTATCTGAATGGCTCAAATGCAGAATTCTAACCAAATGGAAAACTCATATGCATGGGCCTCCATGCCCCCATCCTCTAATTCCTGAGCTCTCCGAAGCAGCACTGCTCTTTGAAACACCTTCAAGGCTGATATGACGCCAGCTGGTGGACAAGGCCAAGCCTGAGTTGAGCACAAGAAGCTCAGCTAACGTAACAGATTTAATGTGATTTGCGCTATTCAAATGACCTGGCCACTTCAGAGTCTCCCACACTGGAATTTTTAGGCCCTCGATCTGTCAACAAATAGGAGAAAAAACGCAAGCAAGGCCTTCCCAGGGACAGGAGCAGTCTGAGAGGTGAGGGTTTATATGGGAGACGTGCTGAGTTTGAGATGGAGGACACCACATGGAAAGATTCAAGCACAGCTTTAAGCCAGATTTGGAGAGCCTCCGGACACCGGCAGAGCTGCCTCGGATCACCCTTGATGATTTTCACACATGAAAATCATTTCTGGTAGCATAGCCACCTATTAAGAGTTGTCAGTTAAGACCAGGAACTATCACACACGTAGAGGCACTTGGGGGTAAATGGAATACCTCTCCACTCAGGTTGCTCCACTCATGTTGAACTTCTAGGCAGCCTCCTGGGTGGGTTGGCCCCTGAGGTGACAAGCCTGGCCTGTCATCTCCTGCAACGTCCTACCCCATCAACCAAAGCACTAATGGGGACCCAAGAAGATGCGGCATGTTCTTTCATTCTGGGCATGAACAGGAAAAAATTAAACCAGAAAATAAATAAGCCTTTCTCACTCATTAAATTTAAAATACAGGATTCTTCACAAACCACACTGGATTCTGAAACCTTTTTCTCAAACAGGCAAAGTACACCTAGAAGCGCACATTCCTTTGCATGTAGAGACCCAAATAACTAGATTATCAACTATGCAAAAAGCTCTGCCAAGGTACCTCTGCCACCCGTTCTGCACATCAAAACATGTACCAGAATTCTTCCATGCTTTATTTAGAGAAAAGTAGGGTACGGACTCTAAGAACTTAATATCCTTCACGCCAGATTCGTGCCAAGGAAATAATACTGATGTTAATCCAAGTAACTTGGAAGGGAAACAAAATTCCTCTGGGACTGCAGACTGGTTCATATTTGGCCTCATGTTTTCCAGATTTACAAACCCAGCAGCTGTGCTTTACACAAGAACAGCATTGTGGCCTCTCTGCACACACAAAAAAAAGAAAGAAAGAAAGTAAATAACTTACATTGTAGATTTTTAAAAGCTGTGCTAACATCTCACAAGCCTGAGATGCACTCACTGCTGGGCTAGTTGAGGCCTGAAGGGAAAATCACAGGCTGTTTGTTCTAGGAGCAGCTCATGGCCCTCAAGGTCTCTGGAACTGTTAGGTTAAAGCAAGCATGTCAAACTCGCGGCCCATGGGCCATATGCCTCATTTACTTGACCTGTGTTAGCCTTTGAGCTTGGGTTAAGGCTTTCCTGGCCCTACTTCTCCAAATACAGCCCAACCAAGGTGCCTGTGAAGTGAGTTCTTCTTAATCATAAGAATAAGCACTGTCTATCTGAATGGATGAATTTATGGGGTAAAAGGAATATAAGCTGAATCTGAGAAGGCTAACCCCATTTTGTAAAACTACTGTTTGGAATTCTCTGCTATTATTTAGATGGCCTCTTATCTACACTAATAAAAGAGAAAAATGGTAATTGGCGTATGGCGATACCGTTTTCATTGGCTAATCAGGGCTATATGCAAATTAACTGCCAACTAAGATTGACAGTTAACTGCCAACTAAGATGGGCAGTTAACTGCCAACAAGATGGCGGCTAATTTGCATATGTAGGCACAATGCAGGGAGGCGAAAGGGAAAGCAGGAAGAAGCCCCCTGCCACTGACAGTGATCTGAAACCCAGGGGGGAGCTAAGAGCTGGGGGGCAGGGCAAAGGCGGCCCTGGGGCCGCCTTTGCCCTGCCCCCCAGCCATGATCGGAGAATCAGGCGCCTTTGCCGCCCTGGCCAGTGATAGCAGGAAGTAGGGGTGGAGCCAGCGATGGGAGCTGGGCAAGGTCGAAGCTGGCAGTCCCAGGAGCTAGGGGTCCCTTGCCTGGGCCTAAAGCGAAGCCCACAATCGCGGCGCCCCCCGCTGCCACTGCAGGTCCCCGCTGCCTGGGCCAGACGCCTAGGCCAGAGGCGTTAGGCCTGGGCAGGGGCGGAGCCTGCAACCGCGGGGAGCTGGGGGTCCCCTGCCCAGGCCTGACACCTCTGCCAGAGGCCTCAGGCCTGGTCAAGGGGCCAATCCGGTGACTGGTGATCGGAGGGTGATGAGGGTCAACTCCTCTGGCTGAGGCATCAGGCCTGGGTGGGGGGCGGAGCCGGGGATTGGGGGGATATGATGGTCCCCTTGCCCAGGCCTGAAGCCTGGGTCAGAGGCGTCAGGCTTGGGCGGGGGGTGCAGCAAGCGATCAGAGGGAGATGGGGGTCCCCTGCCCAGGCATGATTCCTGGGCCAGAGGCCTCAGGCCTGGGCGGGGGCCAGAGCCAGTGATCGGGGGGAGATGGGGGTCCCCTGTCCAAGCCTGACACCTCTGGCAGAGGCATCAGGCCTGGGCAAGGGGCCGATCAGGCGATCGGAGGGTGATGGGGGTCAACACCTGAGGGCTCCCAGTATGTGAGAGGGGGCAGGCTGGGCTGAGGGACACTCTCTCCCGCCCCCCCCCCCCCACACACACACACAGTGCACGAATTTCGTGCACCGGGCCCCTAGTTCTAAAAATAAATAAATAAATAACTTTGCTTTCTAGCCTGCTTTAGCCTGCCTGAATAATGAGGAAAATAAACTTAGCTGTCTGACCTCATAGGCCAGAGACTAGATATGCCCATACTCTCGATGCCATGCCAGGTGTATTTTTTAATTGGATAGAACTGTGTAGTTTTCAAGGCCACCAGCAAGATAACCACTAAGCACACATAGATGGGGCTGGATCTTTAATGAAAAGGGAAGTTCTGCTTGTAGCTCTGCTTAGAATTTGAACTCATTTTCTCTAAGCCCACCGTGGTAAATAAACTGACTCCAAACTCTCTGAGCACTGCTTGATTTATTCCGGTTCTCTGTAACAAATTCACAAAGACCCTCATACCCCAAGCAAATGCATAAGCCTGGATGGATTTTGGGCTCTAGACCCAATATGGCACATAACCAACACCAAGATCCTGTTTACCAAAGCAGTCAATTAATTAAGAAGACCCCTTCAGAAATGCGTGCCCTGCAAGGAATCCCATGGGCAGGTCCACTCTGGAGAACACCAGCCAACCTTCAGTCCACCTAATGCAGACGTCAGGTGCACTGTACACATTCAGCAAGGGAGGATTCTGCTCGGGCTAGATGCTGTGTAGAGAGAACAGAGAGAACCTTCCACAACAGGCTGGCAGACGAGAAGGGCATGCTGGCGATCACCTGGCCCACAGGCTTTCAAACTGTCTTTGGCCACAGATCCCTCTGTTCAAAGAGAATCTTATTTACAGTGAGAACAGAAAATACAGCTAACATTTACATATTAATTTCCGATTATCGCTATAACGAATTTCTATAAGCTTAGTGGCTTAAAACAACACAAATTTATTATCTTGCAGTTCTGGAGGTCAGAAGTCAACATTGGGTCTCACAGGGCTGTGTTCCTTCTGGAGGCTCTAGGGGAGAATCCATGTCCTGGCCTTTTCTAGCTTCTGCAGGGGTGGGGAACCTTATATCTACTGAGGGCCATTTGGATATTTATAACATCACTCACAGGCCATACAAAATTATCAACTTAAAAGTTAGCCTGCTATATTTGGTCAAACATTTAATTAACTCACCCCTAATGCCTTGGCAGGGCCAGACCAAATGGGCCGAATGTTCCCCACTTCTGTTCTAAAGGATGCCCAAATCCCTTGGCCCATAGCCCCAGCCACCAATCGAATCACTCTGACTTCTGCTTCTAACATCATATCTCTTTCCCTGACTCCTTTAAGGGCCATTGGTATTACAATGGGCCCAGTGTGATGACCCTAGAGAACCTCAGCATCTCATAATCCCATCAGCAAAGTCCCTTTTGCCATGCAAAATAACATATTCACAGGTTCAGAGAATTAGAAAGGGACCTCTCTGGAGGACCATTATTCTACCTGCCAGGTGTATTTGCATTTATTGATTCATTTAAGTACCACAACAACTCTAATTTATTATTATGCCCACTTTACAGAGGAGAAAATGGAGACACACAAAGAGGTTAAGCAATTTGTCCAAGATCATACAACTAGTTAAGTATTACAACCAAGAAATCATCAAAGCTGCTCAGGTAGAGGTAGGATGAAGAACTCCACCAAATTGGTCCCTGCCTCCCACAGAGCGGTCCGCAATGAGACTGCACCCTGCAGATCCCAACCTGAAAACCCATGACAGAGGCTCTCACCTTCACTTTACAGCTGGGATATGAAAGCACAACTTTGGACAACTAGCTCAATGTCACACACCCAGTTCAAGGAGCACTCTAACTAGAATCCAGGTTTTAGCCTAGAATCCTAGTTTTAGTATAATCTTGGGAGGCACAGGAGGACAGTAACAGGTGCACATGTAAGTGAGGAACACATGGTCCAGCAGTTGGACAGCATGTCCCAGAGAATGGCTGCATAGGACACAAGGGGACGTGTGTGCGTGTGTGCGTGTGTGTGTGTGTGTGTGTGTTGGGGCGGGGGGCAGGGGGGAGCGGGGAAGGTAAGGGGAAGTGCTTCTGTATGGAAAAGTATACCCAGGCCAACACACTCCCAACCTGTACTTTCTCTAATTACACTTTATTGAAAACACGAATGGCTGATAGGCTGACAAACATTCTAGTTGACAAGACTGTATGCTAAAAATTAGGCTGGTTTGATGTCCAGGGAAGTGCCTAAATCTGAATGTCAAAAACTGGTGGTCCTACAGACTTACTTATTTAGCCATCCCTTTCATTAAAATTTTAATTTCAATCTCTCAAACCCTCTGGTTACCATTATTCCCTATTGTCATTGGCCTCACTTAAAATATCTTCCTGATCCCTGGAATCATTTGGATATCAAGTCTTGGCCTCAAAGAACTGTAGCAAGGAATGTAATCATAGAGACAATTTAGTCATAGATCCCATTTTACAGATAAGAAATCAAAGGGACAATAAACTAGAGGCAGTGTGGTTTGTCACAAGCAAAAAGGCTCTATAATCCTGCAGGCCTAGGTTCTGATACTGGCTCTGCCATATCTAAGGTAGTAGCTTTGGGCAAGACACACACAGTTTGCACTGAAATTCTCACCTACAAACTGAAAATAAGAATATCATGTCTAACACGTGACCTCTCACTTTCCCTTCTCAAGCAAACTGCTTGACCCAGAGTCCCCATTTCCTGAGCTGGTGGGGGTTAGCACACAACCCTACTCAAAGTTCATTAGGGCCTAATGAATAAGAATAGGCAGCTGACCCAAGAACAGCCCCCACAGGCCAGCCAGAGACACAAACACAATGTAGAGAGAGAAAGAGAGAAAGAGATGACTTAAAGGCCACAAAATATTAAACAATTGTTTTTACAGATCCGGGATTTAAGCTCAATGACAAAACATAATATTATTCACACATTTTGCTACTGAATATAGTAGCTGTACAAACAAAGCGGTTTCCAAAATGTCTTCAAGAAAGGGAGAGAAAAAGAAAAAGAAAACCACATACAGAGATAATGCCCAAACAAGCTACCTTATTAACCACAGTACATGCCTCAGGCCCAAAATAAATATTAGTAGGGATTTTAGATGTCAGGTGTTATTCTGGCTTACTACATATGAGCTTTTCCATTGTTATGGCATAATGAGAAACCTAGTTGACCAATAAAACCAAGAGTCACTGTATAACTACACCATTTCTCTCAAATGCTTTAATATTTATTCTCTTTAAAACAAAAATATTTATTCTCTTTAAAGTAATATAATACTAACTCAAAGGAGGGGCTAAAGCCTCCCCTTCTGTGCCCAAGTTAAAGCAGGATCACAGAGTTAAGAGAAATGCCACCAGAAATGACCAATGACTTGCATCTACCACTCAGGCATCAGAGCCCAGTGTGCACTGTAAAATTCTAACAGGTCGGGACCGCTGCCCTAGGAATTCATGACCTCCACCCATGAGAGACAACTATCACATACTGCATAGGAACTGAGGGGTCCAGATTACAAACTACATAGGAGTTCATAGGAGACAAAACACACACACACACACACACACACACACACACACACACACACTAAAATCATCAGGAAAGCATGGCATGGAATGGGGGGGCTTGAACAGGATCCTAAAAGGTCTGTTTGTTTTAAGTCACCGTAAACTATAGAGGAGTTAGTCAATGTACTAGGAACAAAATGAGGGAATCCTTTAGATGGGAATGAGAAGGACAGTTGATCCTTGAACAACATGGGGGTTAGGGATGCCAACCCCTCCCTTCATGCAATCGAAAACCCACGTATAACTACTGACTCCCCAAAAACTTAACTAACAGCCTACTGTTGACCAGAAGCCTTACCAATAACAGAGTCGATTAACACATATTTTGTATGTTACATGTATTCTTACAGTAAAGTAAACTAGAGAAAAGAAAATGTTATTAAGAAAATCCTAAGGAAGAGAATATAGATTTACAGTACTGTACATTTTATTGATCACCCAGTTCAAACCCAATGTTCAAGGCTCAACTGCACTATATGACCTATGTGCATTAGGGCCTATGGAATGCAAGGAATAAAGACTCAAAAAGAGTACAATACAAAATGCCTAGAAAACAACGTGAACTGGCTTTACAGCCAGCACCAGGATCTTCTCTCCTGACCTCTGCCATTAACACAACTTGGTTCTCTCTGAGTTTACTTTTCTCTCTTGCAATTGCTTTTTTTTTTTTCTTCCATTTCATATCAACTCTTGCTGATGGTACTGCTGCTTACTTGGAGGGTTTGCTGCTATGCCATCGCCTGGTAGAGCCCTTTCATCATCCTTACATTAGTTTATGACGTTCTTTCGACGTCAACTCCCACTGCTTTCCCCTTATTTCCCAAAATAAAATTATCTAGAGAATCAAACTGGCTCAGCTCATTTTTCCCCACAGAAGGCCATGAAAAAAGTAGCTGTCCCACCCCAATCAAATCAGCCAGTCCAGGAAGAGGACAGAGGTTCCCGAGTGCTTTTTCCTCAGCAGGGGCTGGGAGCAGGAGCCGCTTTCCCTGATTGGAGCTGTGAAGTATGAGGTCAGCAGATGCCATGAGTGACAACTCCATTTCAAGGCCAGTGAGTACAAAAAACATCCTTTCAAGGCCAAAATTATTTCTGAAGACTTTACTATGCTAACACACAAAATTCCATAAACCCTAAAGGCAGAAACTAGTCCTTCTAAACAGCTGCAGCAAGTAGGGCCTGAGTCCATTTTCACATAATGAACTATGTATAAAGTTCATAAAAAAATTTAAACACTCATCAATGACTACAAAAATTCTTTCAAATCCAGTGCTTCCAAATGGTTTAGGTATGTGCAACAACCATCTGATATTCATTTAGCACTTCTTATGTGGTAGTCACTGCTCCTAGGAATACTTTGCATAAATTAGATCATTTAAGCTTCATCAAACCCAATTAGGAAAGCATCTTTTACTGCATTTTATAAACAGACACAAGAAGATACAGATAGGTCACACTATGTGATCTTATCCTGGAGCAATCTAACCCATTGGACTATGAGGCCTCACCATACGGAACAAAAACTACACAGGCCACAGTTGGGCCACAAAGACTCTCTGCTTGCAATGCCCTAATGAAATGGATGTAAATAATCAAAATGCCTTGCTCATGTTGAAATGTTAGAGAAAAGGTCAGGAATAAAAAAAAAATTTTTTAAAAAAGCGTTGTAGACAGTCCCTGGGGAAGGAAAGTTTCCCAAGAAGAATGCAGGATAACAGAGTGCTACACTGAGGAACACACAGCCAACAGGAAGCAGGAAACAGAGCAAACTTGGAAAAGTGGCTGTTAGAAAAATAGTGTGCGGGCTGGGTGTTGAGGTCTGCCTCTTGGTTTCACGCTTTTCAAGGGCAAGGGCAATTTTTATCAAGACCCCAGACAATGTGCGCCCTGACTGCTTTGGCTCAGTGGATGGAGCGTCGGCCTGCGGACTGAAGGGTTCCAGGTTCGATTCCGGTCAAGGGCATGTACCTTGGTTGCGGGCACATCCCCAGTAGGGGGTGTGCAGGAGGCAGCTGATCAATGTTTCTCTCTCATCAGTGTTTCCCTCTCTCTTCCACTCTGTAAAAAATCAATAAAATATGTTTTAAAAATAAATAAATACCCCAGACAGCACAATCAACACAACCCATGCCTCTTGGGCAGACTGGCAAACTCTGGACCTCCTGAAAACTACCCATGTTCGAGGAGGGAAGGAGTGTTATACAAGTAAGACACATCATCAATCTGTAAAATCATGGAAAGCATGAGAAAGACATTTTAGTGCACATAAAACTGTTTAGAATGCAAGTTCCCCAAAGTCTTATCCAATGGTTCTTTGTCCTTTAACTTTTTCTGTATTTTCTAAATAGTATTCATTCCGCATAAATTATGATCAAAATATTAAAGCCAAAACAAACAAAAAAATTAATGACACCCAATTATAAGTACAGGCAGAGGTGTAAGATAATGTGGCTATAAAGGTGTGTTTTATGTGGCAAACTGAGCTGGCTAAATTTGATTTGTAGGTGTGTCTGTGAGGCGTTTCCAGTAGAGATTAGCATCTCAATTGCTAGACTGACCAAAGCAGATGGCCTTCCCCAATATGGGTGGGTATCATCCAACCCGCTGAAGATCCAAAAAGAACAAAAAGATAAGAAATTTTAACTTCCTCTCTTGCTGCCTATTTGAGCTCAGAGATCAGTCTTCTCCTGCCCTTGAATGAGGGCTTACACCATTGGTGCTCCTGTTTTCATTCTGAAATTTTTGAATGACCTTATAAAATGTTTCATCTTGTAAAAGAAAGTTCTATCACTGAATATCATTACCATTCGTATTGTTTCAAAGAGAGTGAAGAATATAACTACGATTGGTGGCACCACCCAAACAAATTAATACCGTAACTTAGCATTTCATGTGGCTTTTTATCAAATAATCTTTGTGTACTTCAGACATTAGATACTTCTCACAGTATTTCCCCCTGTAGTACAGCACAGTGACTGAGAGTATGGGTTCTGGTGTCAGACTTAGACTCACAGAGTAGTGTCACCAGCAACCAGCTGGGTGATCCTCCCTGAGCAGGTGACAACCTGTCTGAGCTCTGATTTCTTCCCTGACAATTTGGAGAATAATACTGGATTTTATATAGCAAACTGCAGTAAAGGAAAATAATGAATCAAAGATTACTAAGTTATCCTGTCTGGATGACAGAAAACGGCAGAACCATGAAAAAGAAAAAGGGAAGTCAAGAGAGGAAGCCAATTTGAGGTGAGGAAACAACTGCATTTTAGGTATTTCAGAAAGTAGCATATTAGCTAAATAGAAATTCTGAAAAACCGCTGCCGATAGCGGTCAAGACCACAGGCTTGAGTTGTCTATCTGCAGAGGAGTAAAGAGAAATAATGAGTGTTTTTTTAGAAGGAAAAAGTATAGAAATGCTAGAGATGAAAAAAGTGAACTACAAAGGTGACTCACAAATGGAGAAAGGGGCAGGGAAGGCCAGAGGGAGAAAAGACCCAGAAAGTAAGCCAAATGGGGGATAGAAAGAGTGCAGCTTCAGAGAAGACACTGAGAACGCTCAAAAGTGCCAAATGCTTTCTGAAGCGGTCAGATTTTGGCAAGAAGCAGTCCTGTGACAAGTCATCCTGATTCCTCTCTTTCACTTAAGCCCCTACATCCATCTACTTACTCCCCACCCAAAATATCCCAGGGAGCTGCTCACTTTTCTGTCTCCACTGTTAGCCCCACCACCATCATCTCCTGACTGGCCACCCTGCTTCCACTCATCCTCTATCAGTCCAATTTCCATGCAGGAGCAAAAGTTAACTGAAAATAGCCCTGGCCGGGTAGCTCAGTTGGTTACAGCGTTGTCTTGACATGCCAAGGTTGCGGGTTCAATCCCAGGTCAGCCAAAGACAGGAGTCAAACAATGGTAGTGTGAATGAGTGGAGCAATGAATGGGTCACTGATTCTTTTTCTCCCTCTCTCTCAATTTTTTTTAAAAAAGTAATTGAAAATATAAATTGGATCTCCTTACTGCCCAGCTGAAATCCTTCAACATCATTCTGTTGTCTTTAGGCTAAAATTCAAATTCCTCACCAAATCTCTGAAAGACCCTACATGATCTGGTGGCTGCATGGCTCTCCAGCCTCATTCATTCACACCCTAAGGTCACTGAATTCCAGTTGTTATCAGTCTTCCTTGTATTCCTGGAAGAAAAGAACAAGGCCAAAGTGCTTTCCTTCCTTGAGGTCTTTGTATATGCCCTGCCTTCTGCCTGGAATGCTCTTCTCCCACCTCCTCGGAAACAAGTACAACCTGTATTAGAAATTCCGCTCAAGCTACAGAGGGGTCATCTGATGGCTTTTAGAAAGAGGGCTCCAGGTATTAGACATATACTACACAGCAGGATACATGTAGCTGCACTACATCCTAACTTCAACTGGGCTTCTTTGGTTTGTTTTGGTTAATACTCACCTGAGAATATTTTTTCCCTTGATCTTTAGAGAGAGAAGAGAAGAAGGGAGGGAAGGAGGGAGGGAGGAAGGAGCAATAAGCATCTAGTGTTAGAGTGAACATTTTATATAAACATTGTCCAAAACCTTTGAATTATCTTATAAGGTAGATATTCATTCTATCCCCCTCTTATAAATGGACGGTGGGTACTTAATAGGTCATAGATTAAAACCAGAATTAAACCCAGGTCTGATTCTCAATTCATGATCTTTTCATCCCAAATAGCTCTTTTGACATAGCAAATTCATATAGCATCTCTTCACCTGATTTTAAATCTACTGGAGGCTTGGAAACCTGATAGCCTCACTGCTAAGAATTGAGGGGCCAGGGACATTTTGTGGTTCATGTGGCCAGTGCTACTCAAATTGCCAGACTGTTTGTCACAAGGTCTCTGCAAGACAAGGAATTTGAACAAAATATAAACTAACCAAGTCCCAAGCACATTGTTCAGCTTGGCTGACCTTTTTTCACACCAAGATATTATACCTCCATCTTATAAGTGGTGGGGGTGGTAAGAAAGGAAATTTCTTACATCCTCGTAACCAACAGTCTGCAGACACCGGACAAATGCTGAAAAAATGCTGCTCTAGGACTGTGACTTAATGGGTGATAAAATCAATACATTAAGTCATACCAGCAGGGTTTTTTTCTCAATCAGTTTACATTCAATATTATTTTGTATTAGTTCCAAATGTATAGTATAGTTGTTAATCATATACTTTACAAAATGTTGCCCCCAATATTTACAGTACCCACCCGACACCATACAAAGTTATTATAATATTATTATTGACTGTATTCCCTATCCTGTACCCCAACTTCAACTTTTTCTGTTTCTGTTTTGTTCAATTATTTGTTATTTAGATTCCACATATAAGTGAAATCACATAGTATTTGTCTTTTTCTGGCTGATTTATTTCAGTTAGCATAATACTCCCTAGGTCCATCCACACTGTAGTAAATGGTATAAGATTTCACTCTTTTTTATGGTCAAATAATATTCCATTGTATATATGTACCACCACTCTTTTATCTACTGATGTGCTCTTGGTTTGCTTCCATGTCTTGGCTACTGTACATAACACTGCAATGAACACGGGAGTACATATATTCTTTTTTTGAATAAGTGTTTGGTTTCTTCAGATATATACCCAGAAGTGGAATCACTGGGTCATCAGGCAGTTCCATTTTTATTTTTCTGAGGACCCTCTATATTGTTTCCCACAGAGGCTGCACCAATCAGCATTTCCACCAACAGGGCGTCCTAGCCAACACCTATTATTTGTTGTTTTATTGATGACAGCCATTCTCACAGGTGAGGTGATCTCACTGTGGTTTTAATTTGCATCTCTCTGATGATTAGTGACATTGAACACTTTTTCATATGCCTATTGGCCATGTGTGTCCTCCATGAAGAAGTGTCTATTCAGGTCCTTTGCCCATTTTTTATTGGATTATTTTTGGTGTTGAGTTGTATGAGCATGTGGGAGGCAACCAATCGATGTCTTTCGATATGTTGATATGTCGATGTTTCCCTCTGTCTCTCCTCCTCCCTTCCACTCTAAAAAAAAAAAAAAAAATCAATGGAAAAAATATCCTCAGAGGATTAAAAAAAAAATCCATGTATTCTATTTAAGTTTGAAGCGTCTAAGAAAATTAATCATGTTCCCCAAAAGCATAAATCATATTATGAAGGTCAATCAAAAAAAGACAAATCTGAGGTGGCAGTAGATCCTCATTTGTAACCTGTGCATTTACTGAGGACCTTCAGCATGCCAGGCATCAGAGTGAACCTGTACAGCTCCTGCCTTCCAGGAGCGCACACTCCAGAGTTTCCTTTGTGAGACGCTGCATGGGAGGATGTTTCATGAAGAAAAGTCTATCACCTCTGAATGACCAACTTATGGAGAACCCACCGCCTCAGACTCATCAGGGGCCAAAAGGAGAGCCACCTCTTGGGCAAAGGATATAATCTTGGACTACAGCAGAACTGAGATGACCTAATAAAAAGTTTGCAAGGAAAGATAGGAGTAGGAAGACAAAAACACAATTAGGATAAAAGGGAAAAAGGACAGTGAGTGCATCCTTTTATAAGGCACTTTCAAAAGGCAAGTTGATGACAAAAACTGCAGATGCCACCCTTGACTAGCAGCTGCTACCTTACTTACAATGAAAGCCACAGGGAAATTAATATTTTATTAACGGCTGTATTTATATGGTACTGATTATAGTCAATGGCAAATTAGCTGGAAACTTAAAAGCATACTTTAAATATTGAAACTGACTTTTTCTTTTAGGATAAAGTATAAATGAGTCATGATAGAGACAACCCAGATATCCATCAGAAGGGGATTGGTTAAATTCATTGTGTTGTACTTACATAACAGAACACCATACGATCATTAAAAATCATGTTTCGGAAAAACACTTAAGGGTACCACAATATGTCAATTACTAGTTACGTGATCTTGGGCTACAATGACCTCTCAGCCTCACTTTCCTCATCTGTAAAATGGGGATAATGGAATACTAGAAATGAATAATCCACAACTACATACAATAGATTACAACAAGAGAATATGCACAGTGTGATTCTATTTCCAGAAAATACAAAAATGGGGAAAAACTTGCTGCTGGAAGTCAAGGGGGCATTAGGGGAACTTCTAGTGTGTCTGGAGCCTTCGGTTTGTTCTTGCTTTGGGTGCTGGTTCCACAGGTGTGCACAATTCATGAAAGTCCATCCAATTGTACATGCATGAAAATGTATTCATATATATATATATATATATGTGTGTGTGTGTGTGTGTGTGTGTGTGTGTGTGTGTGTTTATATATATATATGGTAAATTTCAATTAACAGTTTCTCAAATGAGGATAATTATAGGATCATCTTCATAGGAATGTTTTGAGAATTAAAATTATGTTGCAGAGATTAACTATATATAAAATCTTGGCTGCCTAATACATGGGTACGCCCACAGTAAATATTAGGTACTCTTATAACCCTCGCTTGTGCTGACCACATAAGAAGCACTATTAAATATTCACTGAAGGAACAAATTTTTCAGATGAAATGAATCACTCACCACAACCTCTACAATCCCAAAACTACTTTAAAATTTTACTATGTCACTTATGTCACACTTTGCATTATAAAGATTTATGTCCAAGTTTGTCGCTCCCCTCCACTTAGAACTTCCTCAGGACAGAACAAGAGTCTGTCTTTGTATCATTCACAACACACTGAACAGCAGAGACTCTCAATAAATGTCTGATGATTCTGTGGGTTGCAGAACATTCTAAGAATGGAAGAATGATGTACAGAAAACTTTAACTGCAAAATAATGTCCTTTCTAAGCTTTACACTTCAACTTGTTTGTGAGTGAACTTGATATTCTGTTTAAAAGGCACATGTTTGACTCATACATTCGTTGGGAAAATGTGTACAAAGGTGCATAGGATCAGGTCCCCACATTCCACGAAGTTCACCACTAAAAGGGGAAGGCATGGAAACAACTACAGATTTCTTTCCATGAGGCACCTCAACGGAGGGGCGTCACTGACTCTGAATTGGTTTTTAGGCTAATTCCTGGGCATACATTTGAACCATAAGAAGTGAGGGAACACCTACGCTTTCGAATTGTAGGACTAAGTCAGAGCACTTTCATCTCCTACCCAGAGCCCAGGCTAAGATACACAAACTTCTTTGTATTTCTATGCTGGTAGGGCAGGCTTTTTCTGGTCCACTCCTTCCTCAAGGGTGCAGCCACTGGAGAGTCGTGGCTAACTAGATATGGAGGGAGATCCTAGGTCCAACTCCTTGCCCAAGGCTCTATTCTCTCCTCCCAGGTTGGTGTTAAGACTCCAAGCACCTTGTTTCTGATCCTCCTGAAAGTTCAACTCTAACCTACTGTTCTGGAATGATGTCTTTTGATCTTTGTCAAATTCTGGACATTTTCCATACTTTTTTTTAAAATAATCACAGCTGTGCATTTAAAAGGATATGTGTTGTATTTTACCCAACATGGCTAGGTATTCTGTAAACTAAAACCCCTACTCTATATTTTTAATACACCTTTAACCCAAGTCTCCTGAATTCCCACCTATAAAGCTCAAGTGAGTAACAGTGCACAATCCAAAACTAAAACACACACAAGGGGAAAATCCACTATGAACCAAACAGAGAAAATATTGTAAAAGAGCAGAGATTGGATCCACTATAAATTTTATATGATAAACCTTTGAGAAATACTATAAAACAAGCAAATTTAAAATGATTACAGACATAAAAACAATAATCAAATACACATGAAGAGAAGTTTTGCACACTAACTTAAGTCCCCTCGGCCATCCAGAAAATGTCAAGTTCTTTTCATAAACACTAATACTAATAGCCTCCAACGTGAGCAGGATAGGCTTGTGTATTGCTCTACCATCCTCTCTATATCAGCTACCATATTACAAGAAAACCAAACCTTGCTACCCAGTTCCACCAAACCAACAAATGTTTACTAATGAGAAATGCACACATGAAAAGAACTACAGATTGAGCAGAAGCTCTGGAGCAACCTGATCCACTGTTTATAGAATATAGATGGTATACGACTTTGAGAGAAAAAAAGTGGCATGAGCTAACAAAGTTAAACATCAGAACACCTAACCCAACATTTCTAGTCCCAGGTAGTATTCAAGAGACCATCACGATGGTGGTCTACAAGGTTCACATGTGTGAATGCTCATAAAAGAACAGTTCATAATAACAGACAACTGGAAATAAGCCAAATACCTATTCAAAAGTGAAATGATAGAAAAATAATACCACCACCAGAGAATGTTCTATGATAGTGAAAATGAGTGGACCAAAGCCAATGCAACAACTTGGATAAATCATAATAATAATGGAGAATGAGAAAAGCAAGGCCCAGAAGGTAGACAACATATGGAACTCGATGATAAAGTTCAGGATAGTATTATGGGGGAAGGCACAGGGACGAAATAGGGAAAAGCACAGGCAGATGTAAGTTGGTAATGTTTCAGATGTTGATGAGCTCTCAGGTATTCATTATATTAAAAATATGAATAAGAGGGCCATGCAAAACCCACTGATGGCAATATGTTATGAATCAAGATTATGATCAATCTGCTTCTCTGCACCTGAGTCCCACCACCACCACCACCAGTAAAGAAGTGGGGGTATGCCCTAACCAGTTTGGCTCAGTGGATAGAGCATTGGCCTGCGGACTCAAGGGTCCCGGGTTCGATTCTGGACAAGGGCATGTACCTTGGTTGCGAGCACATCCCCAGTGGGGAGTGTGCAGGAGGCAGCTGATCGATGTTTCTCTCTCATCGATGTTTCTAACTCTCTATCCCTCTCCCTTCCTCTGTAAAAAATCAATAAAATATAATTTTTTAAAAAAAGAAGTGGGGGTATGTTATGAATAGGCAATTCACAGATGCCAACTACCTAAAAGGCCAACAGACATGTGCAATGAGGGAAATGCAGCATTAAGCTAGAAATAACAAGTTATCACTTTATACCTAACCAATGGTCAAAAATTCCAAAGTTTGATAATACCAAGTATTGGAGAAGATGCAGATCAACAAAATCACTGATACAGTGTGGGGGGAAGGTAAACTGGTGACTGTGTAGAGCACCCTGGCACAATCTAGGAAAAGTGGGAGATAAGCCTGGAGTTGAAGATACTCACATCCTATCATCTGCAATTCAGCACTTACATCCTTCCCCACGGAAAGTCACAAACACACATCAGGGGACAAGAATGTCCACAGCAGTGCTACTTACAATAATGAAAATCTGGGAGCATTCCAAAAATATCTAACAGAAGAACAGACGAATATAATGTAGAATAATCATACAATGAGATACTATATACATTAGTTTTTTTAAGAAAGAGCTAGAGCTAAGTATCAAGAGGAATAAATGATATGGCTGTTTACTTTTCTCTCAAGGTATAGAAGAATATATACAGTTTGCTATCTTTTTTATAAAGTTTTTAAAATGATATATTTTATATTGTTCATAAACTCACACATACATAATAACAGTATTAAAAACAGGCATGGTGATGATATTCCATAAATCAAGGATAGTGGCTACTTATAGAAAGGGAAAGAGAGGGGCATACAGGGGTCTTTAATCCCCAGTGATGTTTATTTGTCATACTTAAAAAAATAATTTGAAAAGAAAAAAACATATTTTGACATGTTTTCTTCAAATCAAATACTGTTACTAAAATCTGATAAAGCCAAGTGTGAGTACTTAGGTATTCATTATATTATCTATATATTAGGTTTGTAATGGTTATTTTAAAAAGGACAAGATTACAACTTGATAAAATGTATTTGAAAGAAGACTGGAAGAAAACAATGGTATAGAACTTTAATACTGGCTACTATACAGCTCAAGTAAGACGAATGGCTCTATCTCATTATTACTTTGGCCTATGACCCAGCACAGGGCCTGACTCATAAAATGTGCTCAAATATTTGCTGAACACACTGGACAAACATGTAAAAAAAATAACACAAATTATTAACCTAGCCATCTCTGAATATTTTCAAATACATCTAACCACATCTCTGAATGTTTGTGAGTATGAATAATAATCAC
Source organism: Myotis nattereri (assembly GCF_964212035.1). NCBI lineage: Eukaryota > Metazoa > Chordata > Mammalia > Chiroptera > Vespertilionidae > Myotis > Myotis nattereri. The sequence continues at coordinate 56,987,696 of NC_138080.1, forward strand.
TGACACGTTGGATCATCTCTTAAATTGAAAACATACTTTCTGCTAGACAGCTCACTTAAAAACATAGTATCACTAGGTGTTATGGACTGAATGTTTGTGTCCCCCAAAATTCCTATGTTGAAGCCCTAACCCAAATATGATAGTATTTGGAGATAGGGCCTTTGGGAGGTACTTATGTTTAGATGAGGTCATGAGGGTGGGGCCCCATCATGGGATTAGTGTCCTTATAAGAGAAAGAGAGCAGGAAAAATCTGCTGGCATGTTGACCTTGATCTTCCCAGCATCCAGAACTGTGAGAAATGTCTGTTGTTTAAGCCACTCAGTCTACGGTATTTGTTATAGCAACCCAAGCTATGACTGACACTAAGACTTAAAAAAAAAAAAACAAAAAAAAAAAACTTTCTGTTCTTTAAGAACACAACTTGCCCTAACCAGTTTGGCTCAGCGGATACAGTGTTGGCCTGCGGACTGAAGGGTCCCAGATTCGATTCCCATCAAGGGCATGTACCTTGGTTGTGGACACATCCCCAGTAGGGGGTGTGCAGGAGGCAGCTGATCGATGTTTCTCTCTCATCGATGTTTCTAACTCTCTATCCCTCTCCCTTCCTCTCTGTAAAAAAATCAATAAAATATATTTTAAAAAGAAAAAAAAAAGTCAGCATGCTAAATTTAAAAAAAGAACACAACGTACTAGTAACCGTTAACAGAAAAGCACCTGCTGGGAGCCCTTCTAAGCCCCCACCAGGGAGAGCTGATGAGACTCCCACTATATCGTCTGAACCCTTTCTCCCGGACAAACAGGAGTGCTGTCATTATAAATGGCTTCCTCACTGTTTTATAGAGAAAAACTTTATTGAGGAAAGCCCTACAGAGGAAGGGAAAATACCAAATGCCCGAGTTCTCATACTGCCTAACTATATGACACAGTTCATCTGTTTACCTGACAACCTTACTGAAAACATAAGATTGGTCCAGGTGACCCAAGTCTCTTCAATCTCAGAGTTAGGGATTACACTGATAAGGAACTTCTAAACCTCTCGCTGAAAATATGAGGAGACCATAACCCACTTGCACAGAAGTATTCCTTGACAAAATATGACTTACATGACAATTCCACTAGGCTGGTTTTAACAGGATAGGTAAACTGTGGAAACAAAGTTGAAGGAAAACAAGATGATGCTTATAAAAGGAGCCCCTTTTCCCAGAGCTCATTCCCAGAGAGGACGCTCGAGCTGCTAAGAGGGGAGACCACTCTCAAAAAAAGCAGTCACCACTTTGGCAGTTCACACTGATGTCACCAGGTCAGTGAGAATGTCATAGCTGAGGAAAGCTGCTGCTGCAAGCGCTGAATGGATTTATGGCATCAACTTCATGTGTATGATTATTTAACAGATATTAATGGACATTCTAACATAGACCCAGTTTGAGTAACTTTCCAGATGTTGTTTCATAGCTTATAAACAACAATGAAGCGCCAATATTTCCTCAAGCCTACGAAAATATATTGCTTTCCTGATGTCACAGGAATCTACCAAAACACTTATAAATCATAGTTATCTAAGAATATCTCATAATGATCCTTTTTTTTTTTTCACTTTTACCAACAAGAAAGATCTGGCACAGTTGCCATATGCTGATACAGTGATTGTTTATTACCCATGCTCAAGTCATTGGCACAGAACAGTCCCAAATGCGTGTCAAGGACTAGAGTTAGCCATTAGCCGGTCCAGACAACGTGGAGGAACTGCCCTTCCCAGCCTGAGGTGCTCATCACACGCCCTTGGTCCTTGCCCCAGCTCCCCAAGGCGTGCACAAACAGAAGTACTGTCAGAATGCTTCCTTCATGCTTTCATTTGATCTCTGAAGTACTTACACTTATTTTTTAAAAATGGAGTCAATATGGGGTACTGGGCGTGTGTTTGATTTGTGGATATGGGGAAAGGAGGCCTGGAGAGCAAGAGCTGATAAACTCTAAATTCTCAGGAATTTTTTTATATATGGGAACTATTTGGTGTCTGACAAACAATTAGCCCTGATTTTGCCCCTAAAACCCTTATTCCTAATCCTATCCAAGGTGCCCACCTCACAGCCTCCTCACTCACTTTCTAAATCACAGATTCTTTCACCCTCACGGACCTGGTGCTTCCCACTAACTCCAACCACGATGCTGCTGTGCGTCCCCCTGGGTAGGATGACTTCTCCTAAGGTTCCTGGATTAGCACTTGTGCTATCAGGAGACCTGAGTTAAGGCTGCTGTGACTCGATATGTTGTGCACACAAGGTGATAGGAATTCGATGGTCACTGGTTACGGGACCACGACTCAGGTGAAGTGACCAAAGGACAACAGGGAGTCACTCAAGAGGACTGAGACAATGCAGCATGAAGGCAGTGAGTGCCAGGATTTGGGCCCCCTGGGGAGCAAAATGCCTCCGAGGAGTCCAGAGCAGAGATCAAAATGAGAATTTTCTCAGACTGAGTCCACCATTCAACCCACTGCCGCGGAATTAGTCTTCCCAAATCCAACCACCTCTCCAGCTCAGACTCCTTCCAGTCCACCCACTGCCTGACAAACACAACCCAAAATTCTCTGGCTGGTATTCCCAGCCCTCCACAGTCTGGCAAGAACACACACTTGCTCTCCTCCTGCCTCACCCCCTTCCATCACTCCACTCCCACCAAGAGAATGATTTTCATTTTTACCTTTACCACCTCCATCTTCCCCTCTTGCTGACGTTTTGCTCATGCTGTTTCCTAAAGGGAACATACTCTTTCCTCATCCAATCTGTCTGTTTAAAACCTGCCTTGAGATTCATTCAAATATTGAGCCCCTTAGATGTGCTAAGTGCATCTCAAATGTCACTTAGCCAAAGAAGCAATTCTACTACTTCTGCCCAGAAGTCACACCTGACCTTCCAGCTTCCCTCCTGTCATCTAAAGGCCCACAGCACCATGGATGTGCTACAACCCCGATCTTCCAGCTTCGGTAATTTGTTGGGGAGATAAGACTAATGAACAAGAGCCTAACTTTCTTCAGCATAAGGACTGAGCACTCCAGGCCCCTACAGAATAGGGAAGGAAGTGCTTTAAGAACAAAGGAGTGACTTACATCAAATGCTGCCAAGGAGTGAAGATAAAAGTAAAAAGCACCCACTACACTGAGTCCAAGGCAATCAGAGGTGTGAGCCTGCGGAGGACCTTGTCACTAGAGAACAAAAAGACTATAGTGGGTTCAGCCAAGAAAAAGTAATAGAGACTAAATGTTCATTTTTATACCCACTTCTCCTCCATCCATACACTCCAAATAACTTTAACAGGTCTTATGCATTCAAGACAGAAATCACTGATGAATAAAGTAAAAATTCAAACACAAAAGCTAATTTGTACCATCCAGTATACAAGACCTGCATCATATCTACCAATTTTTATTTAGCAATGATTTATTTTAAGTTACCATTTTATCCTCAGATATCCCTTGTAATGTTACAACTTTTCCCCTACTACACTGCAAACCAAAATGTTTCATGGAGCCCTGGCCGGTGTGGCTCAGTTGGTTGTACTAAAAGGTTGCCAGTTTGATCCTGGATAGGGCACATGGTCAAGATGCGGGCTCCATTCCCGGTTGGGGTCCTTGCAGAAGGCAGCTCATGATGTTTCTCTCTCATATCAATGTCTCCCTCTCCCTCCCCCTTCCTCTTTCTCTAAAAATCAATTTAAAAAAAAATTTTTTTAAAAACGTTTCATGGAATCTTTCCTCCTTTTGCTCCTTCAGATGGTACAGTAACTAGGTTAAGTGAATGAAATAATGGGAAAGAGGGAGAAAACCCTTTCTATAATTTTGAGGCACTACTTTTCCCTGCCATTGATAGAAATGGATGTTCTTTTTATGGATCCCTCAGTAGGTTCCCACACTTCCCACTCTCACATAGGGCAATCATTCAGGGGTCACACAACTTGAATATTGGTATTGCCAGATTCACAAAACAAATACATTTAAAGGCACTGCTTGGTCTGCTTTCCATAGTGACATGAATGCAAATCAATTACCTGATATGATGCAGCTGCTTAAGAGAGGCTTATCGGCTCTCCAGCTGCCTTCTCATAATAATTAGTTCCACTTAATCATCCACTGACTTTGGGATCCATCTAGAACAGAGATGGGGAACCTTTTTCTGTCAAGGGCCATTTGGATATTCATAACATCATTTGCAGATCATACAAACTCATCAACTTAAAAATTAGCCTGCTATATTTGGTCAAACATCTAACTCACAGGGCCAGGCCAAATGATTTTGAGGGCCTTATACAGCCAGCGGGCTGGACATTCCCCACCCCCACTCTAGAACTTTCACAGCTCCTTACCCTACTAGGGTCAGCCTCTGCCTTATCTTTAACCAAACAAAGCAGCTTTGCACATGAAAATTTAGGAAAGCAACAGCTTTTAAATGACTCATCTCAGAAAAACTCTTGTCCTTATCATGAACACACCAACCTTAATCTTCCTAAAACCAGAAACAAATTTATCCTGTATAAAGAATTCATAAGTTCAGTTGTTTCACTACTATTTTGGGAGGTAAAAGGAAAAAAAAGTATTCAGTGACAGATTATGAAAACAGGAGTGGTTTGCATCCCTAAAGGATTAAAAAATGAGTGCCACTGAACAGTCATCTAGGAACCAAGTCTTTACAGTTATTTTTCAAACCTAGTGTAATATTTAAATCTTAGAGTACAACCTTCCTGGTATGAAACTAGAGGCCCAATGCACGAAATTTGTGCAAGGGGCTCAGCCCTTGCAGCTCTGGCTGCCTCGCAGCCCTGCCGCCCCACCCACTGGTCGTTCTGGAAAGTCGTTCCACTGTCTGGTCTAATTGGCATATTAAATCTTTATTATATAGGATGATTGCTGAAAATCCACACTAATTGGCCAAAGTCATGGCTAAACTATGACAGAGGGAAAATCAAAATTATGTCCTCCTCTTCCATATCTTCAGCAGACTTCATATTCCATTGTAAGAGTGAAGAGCTCAAGTTATGATGACACTGCAGGGGGAGGGGAGGTTGTCTGGATGACTTTTTTTTTTTTAAGGCATAAACTTCATGTCATTTATGTCCTGGGCACCAGGCACGTACATCCATTTCAGGGCTGTCCAAGAAATTTGAGGAGGTGCTTAAGATATCAAAAAACATATCCGCAATGCTCAGTTCTAAAAGCTACATGCCATTTCATCTGAAGGGCTTAATACAGTTGCTACTTATGCCTAACATTGTTAAGTCACCTTTCAAACACAACTGGGACTCTGAATTGATAAATGCTAAACTGGTGCCAGAGAAGAGAAAGAAGCAAACGGGAACACTGAATTACAGACACAGCAGAAAAAATGAAACACCACAGGCCATCATTAGAAAACTGGGAAACTTAAAAAAGCAGAACTCCAGCCCCGCGAGTTTTATTTTTAGATTGAATGATGCTTCCAAAGGATAAACCCTCATTTTCAGTCTTGATCAGAAAGCCTCGGGGAGCCAAACAAGTCAATAGTCAAAGTTATCCCTTCCCTTTAGCTTAAGTGTTATTATCTGCAGTCATACAAGAACACTTTTTTCCTGTTAGAAATTAATCATCTGTGCATTTCATGCTTTTGGAATCACTGTAATCTATCATATGTAAAATAGGAGGAAATACTTTCTGGGTCTTTTGGATCTTCACAGACCAGTAGAGCTGGAAACAACTCAGGAATGCTTTCAAACTAACCAGGAAGTCTTTTCACAGAAGTTTCTTCTTTCCTGTTTGCAAACTGGTCTGACCCCTCAGAGCAAGTTGTAACACAGTCAGTAATCAGCACCTCAGATGCGGGGCTGGCACGCAGTCTTCAGACTCCAGTGAGTGACGACTGAGCCAATTACCACACAGGCTTTTGCAAAGCACCTTCCTTCACTTCACTTGACCCAGTGATCTACACATACGGTTCTCTCAAAGCCAATTCCTCAGCCCCCCCTTTTATTTTTCCTGCTGACAACCATTTCCACAAAGTTGTAGCTGACTCACACCGGAAGAACCCACTCCTGAAAATGTGCTAGTTTCATGCTGATGATCAAATGCAGATGCCACGTGAAAAATGCCATGGGCACTCCATTCTGTTATTCAACTGCCATCACAGATATAAGAAATCACATTCCTCATGAAAACTACACACACTAAACACACCCCAATAGTTGATCTTTCCATCCTATTGTGCAAACTAGCAATATAAACATAAGGATTGTCATAGTCAAATACTTCTATGCCCACACCCCCCACGCCCATCACAACTGAACTGAGTGTGACCCAGTCTCTATAGGACAGCCACTCTATGGCAATGTGAAAAGTATTGCATTAGCAGTAAAAATGGTTTCTTCCTGCATGTTGTTCCTTCCTCATAATACTTCCTTTGTAGTCCAAAGTCACAAGAGAAATACTGTGATAAAAACTATTTAGTGCCTTTATAAAATATCATTTTTTGCCGCATTTCCAAATCAAAACGGCTCAACTGTGTCATTTGTTCAATTTAGGAGTCCACATTTAAAATAAATGCCTAGAATTTGGCAATGCGGATCAAAAAGTATAAAATCTGACCCAGTTATTCTATTTCTAAGAATTTGACTTCTCTGGAAATACTGAGTTATACACAAAGATCTGTTTATTTTGTTACCATTCATAGTAGCAAATAACTGAAAAGGAATTTCGATTGGTAACATTATGCAATTAATAAAAGTCTGGTACATTTATGAGATGGAACACAATTAGCCACTGACAATATTCTTGGCAAAACATTGAGTATGGCAACATAGTCCTAATGCAATAGGGACTATTATCCTTTTTCTTAAGGCAGAACAAGAAAGTTAAAGTTTGAAAACAGTTTAAGGCTTTGGGATGGCAGTACAGTACCCAAGACATAAAGGCAGTTCTTTAGGTGTTTTTCCATGTGTATAAGTAACCTGAACAGCCCCAATATCTGGGTGATGCTACCTCCTGGCTTGCCAGGTGAGTCCTAATGTAAATATTAAGTTCCCCATTTTGGTCAACAGAATAAATAAATGGTCACCATTCCTATTTCCCCAATAGTTTGGGGTCCTAAGTACAGTCACTCACAGTTATTCCCTAAATCTGTAGGGTCAATGGCTCCTACTGCCAAATGCAAGGTATGAGTCCTTCCTCCTTTTTTTCTCTCTTTCTCTGGAGTTCCCTGAGGTGAGCGATGGAGGGGAAAGGTCTTTACCGCACACAACAGCCAGGCTGCTCTTTGTGCCTCTGACTCTCTAGGCTCCAGGTGCTGCTTTTTTCCTTAGCCCTCCCATCCTCACCAAACTCCCACTCATGGGATGCCACTCTAGCAACACTCCTCTGGGCATCTGCTCACCAGCTACGCCTTCAGCTCTGCCACTACCTGCCTTTACTGTCTTCTGGGCTGCCCCACCCATGGCTGCTGCCCTGCTGGGGCGGTCCACAGGATAAGGTGGGCTGACCTGTCACTAACCTCAAATGTTTCCTTCTCTCTGCATGATAGGCAAGAAACTTCCCCTTCTCACTCCCTTTCCCTGGGTCAGGCAAGGAGAACCCCACAGCAGAGCTAGTCTATCTCCCAGCCTCTCATCACAACTATAAACGCTGCCCTCTTCACTTCCGGCCCTGTCTACCAGACTCCTTTCTTATCAATGTTGACATTTCGTTTCATTCTCATGGAGCAGAGAGTGGCTACTGTCATTCCCAGTAATCTGGCCCCATGCAAAATATGGACTATAGCCAAATCCTGGGTAGAGGAGCGGTAGGAGGGAGAAAACCTGTCACCTAAGTCCACACTCTGGCATAAGGAACCTCAGCCCAGCCATGGAAAGGGAGTGAACTGGATGAAAATGTCACAATTTATGGTAGTTCCCAGCTGATTCTTACTTTTATTATCCATAGATCTTCCAAATTTTCTGCAATGAGCATGTATTACTTTGAAAAACGAGGAAAAATTGAACTAAAAGCCAATTTGTGGGTGTTCATAATGATAAAATGATTAGAAATTGGTAACTTACAGAAAAATTAGAGATACTGCAACCCACTATAGTTAGAGTTATATTGTTGTAAGTCACTTGTGTTTTTAGCAACACTATTTCAGTTATACTTAGGCAAGACTATACGAGTGTAAAAGTCTAGAGGTAATTACAGTGAAAGGGCTAAGAGGTATTTTTAAACAATATTCTTCCACTTAAAGTTCAGGATAAGAGGAAATTATTCTGGGAGACAAGTGACTGCATGTTTAGACTCATGAAAAGCTTAGACGTTAATGACATAAACGATTTGGAAGGCATGGAAAATTATGTAGACCCTTCACTTAGAAAACAGGCTAGAGTAGTCCCCTTGGAAGAGAAGATAAGCACTTTAAATTCAGCTTAAAAAAATAACTGAGACGTTTCCCCAAAAGCAGCCCCTGTCGATTTCCCCTTTCTGTCAGTGTGAGCACCATTTTCAGGCTCCCAAGCTGAAGGGAATGCTGGGTCATCTCTGTATTTGTCCTCTTTCATACCTTCCAGGTCTTTCTCCAAAATTCACTCCTGAAATAACCCAGACACGGGACTTATCTCCCCATACCTGACCCACCTTCAGCTACCAAATTAACTGAAAGGAGATGCCAATAATATTATCCTGGTAAAATCCTTCCCTGGCTTCTCACTACCAGAATCAAGCGCCAGGTCCTTAGGCTGGGCCTCCAGGCCACAGTGGGGCTGCTGCTTGAACGAGCACACGCCACACGCGGGAACAGGGACCCCTGGAGCTGGGAGCACGGCTGCCCCTGGCACCACCTCACCCTAATGCGACCCAAGCAGCAGCTGACACATTCCCCTTCAGCAATGTCCAAGGGCAGCCCTTGGACCAGTAGCATCAACGCCACTGGGAACATGTTAGAAGTGCAAATGCTAGGGCCCCATGGCGGACCTTCTAGAACAGAAACTCTAGGAATGGGGCCCAGCAGCTGACCGATAGACTGAAATTGAAAACCACTGCCCCACAGAAACCTCCAAATCTATCAAACCAGAGTCCCCATCCCTAGACTGTGGCTGGTACTTTCCTTTCCTGCTCCTTTATTCACAGGCCAGCTTCCTGCCCCCACCTGTCTACATCCTACCCATCTTCAAAGCACAGACCCAGTCCTTCCTTCATCATAAAATCTTTACTGATCACTGTAACTAACGTGTTCTTGTCGTCATTTGAACTCCAACAGAACTTATTCTCTGTACCACTCCCTCAACGCTCATTGATACCACAACAGAACAAAAAGATCCATGGCAGGGATTTCATTAAATATGCAATTTTAAGCAGAGTAGTGACAGCCAGGAACCATGTTTTAAGATTCTGAGGCTACACTGAGGTAGGAAAACGACACTGCAATTAGCAATGTTCCGACGAGTGGTTCCTTGGGGAGAGTGGGGGAGAGCAAAGGCATACTTACTACAAATGTCTCGTATCTGCTCTAGGGTTTTAACCCAACTGAGATAGGTGGAAAGGGCTGAGGAAGGTCCAGAGACAAAACAGACTACACTAAGCTGGTTTTTGATGACCATTTTGCTGCTCTGTGCACCTGACAGACAGCTGCACTATCCAGCATGTCTGAGAACGCAGCCCAGATCATGGCAGATCTCAGTATGTTATGACCCACTGTAAACAACACATACCTAATTTTTTCCGCAATTCCAGTTGCATGATACCAGGTGGTGTGAGGGACAAAAAGACACCATTTCCTGTCATATGTCAGACAACACCCACTTCTCTAAGTTAAAAAAAAAAAAAATCACACTAAAAGATATACCTAAGCCAGGCTCAGAGGATATGGATCCATCTATTTCAAATCATTTTGTTCCTCCACGTGCCAACTGTAACATTAACAGACATTTCTAACAGGATCTTGTGCGTTACAAAACTACATAGTTTCCACCTCGCTTATCTCCACCCAGAGCTGTAAGCAACTTGAAGACAGGAAGCAGGACTTATTTTGACCTCAAGTTATCTAGTTCAGTGACGTGCATAGATTATGATGAAAGGTAACCCACAATGGCTGGACCTGCAAACTCCTTTTCTAGTTTTAGAGTTTCAATTTCTCAAGATGCCTCCCCCCTATAGGAAACAGAGTCTAGTTCAGAAACTTAGATCATTAAAAGCACAGCATTGGTGGTACAATAAGGGCCCCAAGGTGCAAGGTGGGGCAAAGTAGGTTTACAGTTGTGAGTACACAAAACACAGAGTTTATTCTTGTATTATTATCTATATGCATAAAAAGCCAAGAACCAGAACGCCATAATGACTGGTCGCTATGACCCCACTGCAGCCAGCAAACCGGCGGATCAGGGGGTGGGCCAGTCAGCCAACCTCCCACAGCCCCTACCCCCAGCCGGCTTGGCCCTGATCGGGCTCGGGGCAGGCCCACCGGCCAACCTCCCACGGTCTCCTCCTGGCCCTGATCCACCGATTGGGGCCAGGCCGGCTGGACCCCACCTGTGCAAGAATACATGCACTGAGCCTCTAGTTTATTAATGACTGCCTTATTTTCCATAGAAAAAACTGTAAACCTACTTTTGCCCCACCCTATAACTTCATGTGTGTTACGCAGAGTGCACGCCAATCCACATTCACATCACTATTTCAAGAAGCAAAATGTCCCTACCAGAGGCAGAGTGAAAACACAGTTGGAAACGACAGGCACATGAATCACCCTTGAAGTCCATCCACTCAGTGTGATTCATAGGTCTGCCTGACAGGAAGGTTACACCTCCAAGGCTCCGGTTCAACATGAGGTCAAGTTGGACAAGCACATCCCAGCCAGACACTTCTATCCAGCCACACAGACCTTCATTCCATTGGCAAAGCAAGAAAACCCAATTTCCTAATGGTGAACGGCCACAGACATGGAGATGAAACTCAAATCCGGCACATCCATCTTAAAACAGTGTAACATTAATACGTACTTAGGTCCAAAAGAAGAAAACGGATCATGACAACAGCATGTCACACACAGTACTTTCTGCTGCCAAGTCGAGCGCAGCCAGAGCTTTCCTGGACTCATTGGTGATGAATACAGCCAGACACCTACCCCCAAGCCTCCATGTGACTGCAGGCTGCTGGGGAGGGAAGGCATGCCCTCCCAGAGCAGAGAACCTCCCCGGAAGCTTCCACCAAGCCCTGGCAAAAGTCCCCAAACTCTTAGCAGGGTAAGACTGAGCCACATTATGTCACCTGAGCCTCACAACAGATAAGAAAGCTATCTCTGCTCTGCTGGAAGCCCCAGTGCTGAGCTCCCAAAGCCACCCATGACTGCTCCGTACCCAACCTTCCCTCAATAGCAGCAGCAGAGCTCCGAGTCAACTTGGATTAAGCCAAAAAAAAAAAAAAAAAAGAAAGAAAGAAAGAAAAAAAGAAAAGAAACCAAAAGGGTTTGGAGCCATTCCTTTCCACACATTTATCAAAAGCTATAAAACCATGATTCTTAGCCTGCTTGCTATCTGTGTAGGCACCAGAGGTCACTGAGGGGAGAAATATGCTTCCCACTGAACCACAGCAAACATTAAACTTCATCCGGAACACCTGCAAAAGGACAGTATTCTCATTTGTATGCTGAAGCTGTTCCGTTCCCCTCAGGTAGGTCTGCAGAAGGTAAATGGACCACCCAGTGAACTCTTATGCACAGACTAAGAATTTAACAGTAGCTATATTTTATATTATCAGAAGTCCTGAAAATTATTTTTAAAAATTATATATCTGGACAACTGCAGAAGCAAACTTTTGAGTGTCTAGAGTAGACCCAGATCTGTGCTTCAGTGCCCATGTGTTCAACATGCTTCACTTCCGTGCCTCAGTTTCCTAGTGTATAAAATGAAGATGTTGTGGTGAGGATCACACTACATCGTAGGACAAAACCTGGTACACGGTGAGCCTGACCAAGGTTAATGATATCGTCCTCATCTGCCACTATCCAGGTGTGCCGCGTTTACATGTTTTACGCCATAATGACCCTAAGCAGGAGGAATTAGAATCCCCGGGCCCCAGAGCAGGAAACCAAGGCTCAGTGTGAGTTATTCACTTTATTGTAATATAGTGAGCAACAGAGCCAGTACTCAAACCCAGGTCAGCCTGACCGCAGAGCCTGGGATCCTTCCATCTTCCTACACTGCCTTCTGGGTGAACCAAAAGGAGACAAAACCCAAAGGTACTTCGAATAACCGCCCTCCCCCACCAGGCCACATCACAATAGGCCACTTCAGCACCCAGGAGAACAGGTTCCCACTACAACCTGGATGAGGCTCTGAGAAAAGGTCTCAGCCTTCACTGTCCCTGAAGCCACCCCCAAACAACGGGCGCTGCGCTGCTGTCCTCCACCCACCTCCCAGCTGCACAGTGTGGCCCTCGCAGAGGATCCCCATCCGCCTGAGACAGAGGTGAAGCAGTAAATGGCAGGGAACAGGCCTGGAGGAGGGACATAAGCTTTTCACCTGGACTCCATTCGTGGGGATGTGGAGAGCAGTTAAGGACCATGTGTAGGGGCACAAAAAAAGGAATTTCCCTTCTGCCTTTCTAAGTTCTTCTGGCTGGGCTAATGGTCAAATTAACATGAGACAGATTAACGGGAGAAAATGTCCATAGTGTATTATGGATGCACATCTGGGGGTGCCAAAAAATATGAAACCCTGGAGCATAGGGCAGTTGAGGATTTTATGCCATTTTGGGTAAAGAGAAGAGGGGCAAGGGCCTGGGATTTCAAAAGAAAAGTAGGCAATTTACAGGTAGTTTGGAGAAAGAACAATCACATGGTAAATTCTTGCTGGGCCACCCAGAAACAATGGGACACAGAGAAACACAGATGTTTCTCTTTCTCTCCCTTCCTCGCTCTCCAAAAATCAATAAAAACATATTTTTTTTCCACTCCATCAGCATTTTTATTAAATACATATTTATAGTGGTATTGCTGAATCTTTATTCAGAGCTAGCTAGTCCAGAATAATTTATTTTAATTTCTTTGGTGAAGATTTTCATTTTTTTTAATATTTTTTTATTGATTAAGATATTACATATGTGTACCCTCTACACCCCCCCCCCCCCCGCTCATCCCCTCACCCCCCCGTTGTCCGTGTCCATTGGTTAGGCCTATATGCTTGCATATAAGTCCTTTGGTTGATCCTTCCCCCTTGCCCCCACCCTCCCCTACCTTCCCTCCAAGGCCCGACAGTCCAATCAAAGCCTCTCCATCTCTGGATCAGTCCTTGTTCATCAGTTTATGTTGTTCATTATATTCCACAAATAAGTGAGATCTTGTGGTATTTATCCGCTCTCCAGTTCCATCCATGCTGTGGCAAATGGTAAGAGTTCCTTTTTCTTCTTCCTCTTCTTAAAGAATACCTTTCAGCATTTCATATAATGCTGGTTTGGTGGTGATGAACTCCTTTAGCTTTTTCTTATCCGTGAAGCTCTTTATCTGACCTTCCATTCTGAATGATAGCTTTGCTGGATAAAGTAATCTTGGTTGCAGGTTCTTGCTATTCATCTCTTTGAATATTTCTTGCCACTCTCTTCTGGCCTGCATGGTTTCTGTTGAGAAATCAGCTGACAGTCGGATGGGTACTCCCTTGTAGGTAACTGACTGTCTTTCTCTTGCTGCTTCTAAGATTCTCTCTTTATCTTTTGCTCTTGGCATTTTAATTATGATGTGTCTTGGTGTGGTCCTCTTTGGATTCCTTTTGTTTGGGGTTCTCTGCGCTTCCTGGACTTGTAAGTCCATTTCTTTCACCAGGTGGGGGAAGTTTTCTGTCATTATTTCTTCAAAAAGGTTTTCAATATCTTGCCCTCTCTCTCCTTCTGGTACCCCTATAATTCTGATGTTGGTACGCTTGAAGTTGTCCCAGAGGTTCCTTACACTATCTTCATATTTTTTGAATCTCTTTTCTTTTTTCTTTTTCGGTTGGGTATTTTTTGTTTCTTCGTATTCCAAATCTTTGACTTGACTCTTGGGATCCTCTTGTCTGCTGTTGGATCTCTGTAAATTATTCTTTATTTCAGTCAGTGTATGCTTAATTTCTAGTTGGTCCTTTTTCATGTCCTCCATGGTCTCACTATACTCCTTGAGGGATTCATTAAATTTATCGGCGGTTTCCATAAAATTCTTGACAAACCTTATAAACGTGGCCTTGAACTCTATATCCAGTCGTCTGCCCTCCTCCGTTTCTGCCAATTGTGACCTGTTTCTTTGTCTCCGCATTTTGGCTGCTTCCCTGTGTTGATAGAGTGGCCCTGCGCGCCAGGTGTCCTGTAGGGCCCAGTGGCTCAGCCTCCCCAGTTACCTGGGGTGGACACTCTTGGTGCCTTGGTTGTTGTAGGATCACTGGGAGGAATTGACCTCCAGGCCAATTGGCTGTGGGAAGCAGCTGTGTCTGAAGTGGGAGAATGGTCCCCCTCTGACCACTGGGTACAGTGGCTCCTGGATCTAAGGAGGTGCTAATTCAGCCCCTGCCTGAGGCCACACAGCCGGAGCCACGAAGAGGCTCAGCTGTGAAGCAATGCAAGCCGCTGCGGGGCCTTGGGCCTTCTCTTGGAAGTTCCGGGTCTGCTTGGCTGGGCTGTAGTTAGGTACATTCATATGCAAAAGCCTCTGCCGCAGCCTGGGTGGGGCGGGGTCTTAGGGAGTCAAAAGGGCCGAGAAAGAAGCTATGGCTGATTCTCCGCACCCGGAGTAGCGGGTCTCAGTGTCCCGGTAACGGCTGCAAGCACCTCTGAGGGAAATCCGCCCTCAAGTTCGCCCTCTGCCACCTGACAGAGCAGCCTCTCCCCGTATGAGTCCTGGGTCCCCAGAGACTTCCCAGAACCGGAGATCAGAGCAGTCGGGAGCTTGTGATTCAAAAAGACAGCCCCGTCCTCAGGTGCCACCCCCTTTCCGCGCGCGCGCGAGCCACCGCAGTACCTCTGCACTCAGCCTCCGCAGCTCCTCTGGCTCTCAGCGTGCTTTTCTTTCCTTCTAGTTGTAGAAATTACACTCAGCCAGCCTTCTGGTTGTTCTGGGCGGTGTTTGCTCCGTCCTTTGGGATATTTCTCAATTGTTGTGGGAGGCGACTATTTCCCGGTGTTTATCTATGCCGCCATCTTAGTTTCAATAAAAACATATTTTTTTAAAAAAAGAGGAAAGGCTAATAAACAAGCTTTGTTAGATTCCTCCTAGCCTGCCACATTTATTTTATATTTTAATGCTAAGGTGATTTCCAAATGAATTCCTTTAGGCAGGTAAGGTGGGGAGGGAGGTCAAAGGTTCTTTCTGAGTCTTTGTTTCTTAATAATCAGATTAAAATATCCCTAAAGGCCTGTTTGGGGGTAGCAAGACTTGGTCCCCCTCACCATCAAGGGGCAATGGACTATGGTGAAGTATTAGCATGGAGAAGATAGAGCAAATGCTGTTGACTTCAGCTCAGAGTCCTGCTGGGACCTGATAAATGCCAAAAGGTTTCTTTTATATCTGCCTCTTCAGGTAAGCCCAAGGGAAAACAAATAAAGCACCCACAGTGGCTAGGTAAGAGGTTAGTGCATGTTACGCAGCCTTCCACAACATAAAAGCAAGCTCTCAGGTTCTCTGGGGTCCCAATCACATACAATAAAGTCACAACAAGAGACTGAGCCTTAAAAGGTAATTTTTTTAAAAAAAAATCCTATTATAGAATGGAGAAAATCTGGAGAAAGAGATGTTTTTAAAGTCATCCTCTCAAAGTCACCCTCATAAGCCTCACCCTAAACCCTACAGACTCAAACCCAGGTCAGTTCTCCAGATGCACACTCTAGTATACAAAAGCAGACTTGTCACACAACATCGGGTGCCTACAGAAACAAATTCGGCCACCAAGATTCCACTGAGAATGAGGGTTAATGTTTACCTAGTCGGGGTCTCAGATTTCAGCTGGACAACCCAGGAAAAACTGAGGCAGGTTAGTAAGAAGCTAGGAAAATTCCTTGGCAAGTGGAATGGGGAAACTGAGACAGGTAGCTGAACAAATTGGCCCAGCAATTTACAGCCAGATACAGAAGGTCACCAGGGTGGAAAACCCCAGACGCCTAGCAACGGGCAAAATGGTTGCCAGACCACCCCAGGGTAGCTTTTCCTCCCCTGGCATATCTCTGGTCATGTGATTTAGACCACTGCCTTGGCACTGACCATCAGTGGAGACCACGACCCTGAAAAAGTACATCTGGAAAAGCTGGTAACTATTCTATTGAGATTTTCCCCTAAGACTGCCCTAAACTCCCAGCCTTGGAAGCCCTGGAGAATAAGGAGCCAGCAGGCATTCTCTCTCCCAGGAGCATGCCCAAGCCTTTCCTTTCCTCCTCTTCTTCCCCCACAGGAGTGTATCTCCTAAACTCTAAGGAGCCCCACGGGACTTGCAACCAGGGGAGCAATGGGCAGTGGCAGCTCAACCCTGGCTAACCCCCTGAACCTGTCTCCAAGGCCCCCTTGCCTCTGACTTCTCAGCCTGCCTAGGCTCTCTCCTGTTGCTTCTTCTATCCTAAGCGCTTCCTTGTTTCACTGTCCCTAGCTTTAAGAAACATACTCTCAAAATCACCTGGACTCCTATTGTGAAGTCTTTCCTGCATACCAAGTGGCCTGGGCCCCGTCCCCTTTCTGGTAACAAAATGACTCAGGAATGGAGAACAAATGGAACTGGACATCAATCTGGTCAGACCAGGGTCAAATATGGGAATTTAATATGTACTAAGATGATAATGACATTCAACACTTATACATGGCGATGTGCCAGGGACTATCCTAAATGCCTTCCATATATTAACACATTTCATTCTCCCAATAACCCTATGAATACTATTATGCCCACTTTACAGCTGAGAAACTGGGGCACAGAGAGGTAGGTAACTGCCCACGATCGCATAGCTGGAATGGCAGAACCAGGTGTGAACCATCTAGGCGCTCAGGTTCTCCAGCTTCACAACTGGCTTCAAGACCTGCTGCAGGCTACGCTCTACAATTCACCAACCCCTGAGCGGCTGAGAAAAGGAAACCACCTATAAAGGGGCTTCCAGGCACTCTAAAGTATGCCCCTGTCAGAGCTGTCCAGGTGCTTATCGTCGTGGTGACTCATTGTTAAGACCTGAGGTGGAGGACCTAGAATCCCCTTGCCCTATATACCACGCAGGAATTTTTAAAGGCTTCCTTGTGACATCACAGCAACCCAGGAAACCACACTAGAAAACATTACAATGTCAGTGCATGTTTTTACTCCGAATGAAACCCTCAAGCCCACATATGGATCTGAGCTGACATCTAATACAAACTCTAAAACATAACACTGCTTCCCAAGCTGTCACTGGGCAGCTGGAATTTTAAAATATGAAGCCTGGCACTGCCCCCTTTACTATGCTGGGTAACATTCCAAGGGAAGTTGATGTTAGCCAGCCCAAAAGCCGCTTTCCACTCAATAAATATAACTCCTCTTCCCACAGATATATGGGACACGGCAAAAGTCAAACTTGGGTGGAATTACTATAAATTTCGGAAAGTATTTAAAAGAAAAAAATGATAATTGTATTGTACATACAAATGGGCCTTCATGAAAATAAGGTCATATCCACAATAAAGAAGCAGTTTGGGAAGGAAAATGTTATTTTAACTATTTTCAAAGAGGGCTGTCTTGACAACATATTTTAACAATTTCTTAATATAAAAAAAAAGTATTCCTGCAACCCACCCAAAAAAGGAAACTAAAGCAAAATGTAGAAGACAAATATTCAGATACTTTGTCCATAAAGTGTTCTTTTTACCACTTAAGTCCAGAATGTAGGATTCTGTCAAAAATTCTCCCCTAGTAAATTCCAGACCTTCTACCTAACTGCCTGTATGTATTGCTTTTGGAATTCTAATCAGTTCCGCCCACCCAGTGACTCAAACTGAACTACTGGGAGATAGGAACAGCTGCACTCATCCCCCACACCAAGAATAGCTTTCAGGAAACCGAGGTCCACTTGGAAAACTACATTTAGTCACCCTTCTCAACTCCAGAAAACACTGCAGGAAACTGCTCAGAATGAAGAAAGAAAACGCCTGGGAAAGCTCTTGAAATGACACACATAAAATACATATTTTCTCCTAGAAGTAAACAAGGGAAATGATTTTGTGACCATTTACACTCTAAGATTTTAAGCTGTGTGTGTGCTCATTTGGAATTCCCTGGATGGCAAATGCTTGCTAATGCCTGCCCAACATTAACCTTCCAGAGAACATTCTCAGAGGAATTACAGCTCAGGCCACGTGGTACGGGTCCGAACAAAAACGAAAAGTCATCCAAGCCTGTGCTCATTTTTCTTTCGTGTTAATTCCTCATTCACTTATCCTGCCCTGTCCTAAATCTCCAGTCTGTGTGCGGAAATGTGGTAGGAAAAGAATATATAGCTGAGGGCGGCAGGCAGGGGGGAGGGGGGGGCTGGGGTGTTGACTAGGCCTGAAAAAACACAAACCCTGGCATTTGAAGAGTGTCATCTAACAGATACACACTACTTCCAGGAAGAAACACTGAGAGAGCCCTGGGAGAGAGGGCGTCAAGGTCCAGGGCTTTTCTCTGGAGAGATTTCTGACATTCCTAGCAGCTGGAAGGAAAGACAAGCCAAGCTTAGTTTAAAAGTGGAGATGATGATACCTGGTGGGTAGGGAGCAGAAGCAGAGGGAACTTCCTAGGAGAGACTACAAGTAGCCTTGAAGCAAACCACTCATTCAGTTGCATGAATGAAGGTAAAAGATAATGAGAATCATGTGGGGGAAAAAAAACCCAAACACCCAGATTGCCCTGGCCAGTGTTGTTCAGTGGATGGAGCACCAGACCAAACCAAAGGGTCTAGGTTCAATTCCCAGTCAAGGGTACATACCTGGGTTGCAATCCCCATCCTCACAGGAGGCAACAAATCAATGTGTCTCTCTCACATCGATATTCCTTCCTCTCTCTCTCTCTCTCCTCTCTTTTCTCTCCTCTTCTCTCTTCCCTCTCTCTCTCCCCATCCCCTCACTCTCTCCCTTCCACACTCTCTAAAAATCAATAGAAAAAATATCCTTGAGTGAGGATTAACAACAACAACAAAAATCACACCCAGATATTCAAAATATAATTCTACCAATGTTCACTGTTTATACTTGAGGGAAATCTAAAGAAAACTAGATTCTATCCCACCTCCGGTAAGGAGAAGTTTAACAATGAGTAGGCACTAAACTTGTGCCAGGCCCTTGCATATCTTATTTAACTTAATCCTCTCAAAAATACAGTAATATTTGATTATATATTGTTTTCATAGCTGTTATGAGCTGCTGAACTGTGTCCTGAAAATTTCATCTTGAAGTCTTAACTCCCAGGACTTCAGAACGTGACCATATTGGGAGATAGGATCTTTACAGAGATAATTAAGTTAAAATTAGGTCATTAGGGTGGGCCCTAATCCAACATGACTGGTGTCCTTATAAAAGGAGAAACTAGGACAGAGATACATACACAGAGGTTGACCCTATGGGGACACAGGGATAGGGCAGCCATCTATAAGCCAAAAAGAGAGATCTCAGAGAAAACTCTGCCAAGAACTCGATCTTGAACTTCTAGTCTCCAGAACTGTGAGAAAATAAATTTGGTTGTTTCAGCCACCCAGTCTGTGGTACTTTGCTATATGGCAGCCCTAGCCAAGTAGTACAACTGCTATAGAGAATAAGATACTGAGGCTCAGAGATGTTAGGTCATTGGCCAAATGGGAGTGGCTACTGCAAGGGTATGAACATTTGGGAATATATAATCCCCTAAACAAGTAAATTCTCGATCTTGGCACATTAACTCCTGCTTCCTTCCATTCACCCATATGGCCCACAGCCATGCAGACCCCACACGCAATGGACTGATTGATAGACTGCAGTTAGTGGATATTGAACTAGACCCTGCCTCCAACATGGAAAGGAAAGTCTAGGCAACGGCTCTGATTTTAGTTCTATATTAAAACCCTAGCGCCAAAACCAGTTTGGCTCAGTGGCTAGAGGGTCGGCTTGTGGACTGAAGGGTCCCAGGTTCGATTCCGGTCAAGGGCATGTACCTGGGTTGCGGGCACATCCCCGGTGGGAGATGTGCAGGAGGCAGCTGATCGATGTTTCTAACTCTCTATCTCTCTCCCTTCCTCTCTGTAAAAAATCAATAAAATATACTAAAAAAAAAAAAAAAAAAAAAAAAACAACCCTGGCTACACTTCTGTGACTAGACTAAGGGAAATGGGACTTTGGAAACCCAGGGTGTAATTCCATGCAAATAAAATCACTCATTCCCCCTTAAGAGTCTCCAAAAGTTCCTTTTCTCAGGATATCACAAGGACTCTACCCCTCAACAGCAACCAGGGGAAACGAGGAACGTTTTTCTCCAGGAACAATTCTATGGACTGGGGTTAAGTTCAAAATCGAGGGAGATGCCCGCTCACATAGTTAATGAGATGGTGCAGGTGAGACCTGATAATGACTTGACCTAGGGAAGCTGGAGCAAAGACAGAGGAAGGGCTGATGTACAAACACATATTCCACCTCTAGGTGATCAAAGATGACAACTTTACAATAGTTTTCTTCCTGCTTTCCTCGGGCTTTTACGTTGTTACCTGCAGCACAAAAGCAGGATGACTTTTCTGTAATCCTCACCTGAGGATATGTTTATTGATTTTTTTTTTTTTTTTTTAGTATTTTGGGTTTTTTTAGAGAGAGAGAGAAACATCGATGTGAGAGAGAAATCTCAATGGGTTGCCTCCTGTCCCCGCTCCAACAGGGGATCAAACCCACAATCTAGGTATGTGTTTGGACCAGGAATCGGCCCCCAACCTTTTGATATAGGGGATGATGCTCCAACCAACTGAGCTACATGGGCCAAGGCAGTATGACTTGTCAACACCCCACATTTAAGGGAAAGGTGATGGTTACTTCGGGCTCCTCTCTTTTTCCTCCCCCAACACATTTCTTAATTCCAGCCAGTGGTTTTTAAACAAGAATAACAAAGAAAAACAGGTTCTGTGATAGGGTTTCTTATCTGAAATGATCAGGAAATGGGACATTTAATCAAATATAAAAATATCTCAGATTCTCAATTTCAAACTATTAGAAGACAATAAATATGTGACAAAAAAAGGTATATTGACTATAATTTAATCGTTGATGATGTCAGAGGAGCCAGCGAGTAATCGTTGTTAAATATTAATCATTGCAGGAGAAAGAACCTGTTAACATAATGGGTAACAGAAGGTCAACTAATAGGGAACTTACTATGTACAAAGAAGCACTATGGCACATACTTGATATAGTCTTGATGCATGGCTTACTTTCAATGCTTGTACTATAACTAACAGGGACATAGAATAACCTAGATGCCTATAAAATTTAGACATACTTATTTTCTAATTAGGGGTTTACCTTAAATTTGAAATCATGACCATGACAGATAACTTTCATTTTTTCCTCAAGAACATTTACTGAAGTTATTTCCCTAAAGTCCAGAACTACTCTACATGGTGAGAAAATACATCATCATTGAAACAGATCAGTAGGACCTTACCTCTTATCCAGTTCTTGAGAGCACTAATGACGGTCACTGCATAATTTATTTCCCCATTTCTAAGGACTTACGTATTTAAATTAAAATTTTCAATAACAAGCCGAAAGCAGTTTGGCTCAATGGATAGAACGTCGGCCTGCGGACTGAGAGGTTCTGGGTCGATTCCAGTCAAGGGCATGTACCTTGGTTGCAGGCACATCCCCAGTAGGAGGTGTGCAGGAGGCAGCTGATCGATGTTTCTCTCTCATTGATGTTTCTAACTCTCTATCTCTCTCCCTTCCTCTCTGTAAAAAATCAATAAAATATATTTAAAAAAACAAACTTTCAATAACAAAAGGCTTGACATTAAGTACATTCAGTTTCTACAGCTTATTTAAATCCATTTCTACTTTAAACAAGCAACAAAAAATAAAAAACTTGTCAGAGATTTTCAGAATGGACAGTTTTGAGAATATGCTGGAGTCTCTTGTGCCTGAGAAAACTTTAGCTAAGTAAAATTCATTAAATTCAAAGCTTGCATGGCTTTTTCTTCCCTAGGGAGACTGCTATCATAGCAATAAGGAGTTGCCAAGTAAGTCACTAACAAGTCTTCAAATTGTTTGCTACTAGTGCATTCTTTGGGGTTATTTGGCAATAGGTTGACAGTGTTTCCAAACCCCAGAATCGCATGCATGTTCTTATCAAGAAGTGCTTTACAATGTAATAAGGCAACATGAGTATTGCTGTGCTCAGCTCCGTACTCCACTCTACCTGAAATCAGGCTACAGCAATAGTGGCTGGGGTTGGGGACAGGAGAGGTAAGGAGGAGAGAGGTCCCAGACAGGGGGAAAAATGCAACCCAGAGGAAAATTGCATCAGGAAAGCAAATCCTCCAAACTTAGGAGCTTTTTAAGGGCAGCAGTCATATCCTATATCTTTTCCTGAATATTCAGCAGTTAGGGAACTGGGCAGTCAATGACATATTTATTCAGTGTTTGATATGTGGTCTAAATCACATACATATTTTCAAATAATCCTGAATCAGTCGAGTTATTAAGAAGGAATAATCCATTAGTTATACTACAATTGTCATATCTTAAGACATACCATTTTGGAGAGGAAAGGGTATTCTTCAGTATAGTCATATATAATGGCCTTCATGACTTTATATCACTTCTTCTGGCTCTAATTTATCTGTCCTATTCATTAAGACCCATCCCCTTGATCATTCAAATATGATATTCCCTGGCTCTCCACCCACATCATGACTGTTTTCAAATCTGCAAGTTATACTGAGGAAAGGACCCCAGCTGAGCAAAGTCACAGGGTAGAAGAAGAAAACTGGAAAGTTTGTTTCTTTTATTTTCAACATGATTCTCAATAACCTCTTGATATATTCTCAGTCTTCTTTTATAGGAACAAATATAGCTCGTTTTTAAAGGTGCTGTACAGGCAGATTTCACACATCTCACAATGGTTTTCAAAATTCTGACAATAGATTTGCAGAGTGCCTACATAATTCTTTCCAAATGGGTTTTTTAAATAAGGGGGGGGGGGGGGGGGAATGTGGATTCTTCAGCTCACACACAACCTGGCTTCGTTTATATTTCACATTCAGCCAACTTTTATTACAGTGAGCTAAATTAATGTTTCCTAATATTTACCTTTGAGAAGTTAAAGAGTACTTTGAGAAGAGAGCTCCTGGTTAAACAGAGTTAGGAAGTGAATTTAAACAAAGCTAAACAGGTTTCTTTAGTGCAGTGTGTCTTCCCAGCAGGACAGAACATGTCCCGAGTTACAGGAAGATTTGACTTCAGATACTGCTTTCATGGAGCTTCTTTCTGTCAGCACTAGCATTTCCCAGAGAACCCACTGGAAATTGCTGGATTAAATCCTATCTTGTAACAATAGACACGCCCATTTCTCTGCAGTCTGTCAAGAGTGAAAATGGATGTGGCACATTAACACACACATACACACTCATCGATCCCTGTTCTGATGTGTACTTTAATTATAGTACTACTAGAGGCCCAGGGCACGAAATCTGTGCAATGGTAGGGTCCCTAGGAGCTGCTGGCTGCCAGCCGGGGCCTCCCTCCCTGCCCCTGGCTGGAACCACCCCCCCCCACCCCCCCAGATGAACTCCTGGACGAACTCCCAGTCGAGGGGACAATTTGCACACTACACTTCTATTATATAGGATGAAATGGAAACATTTGGTTATGGGTTACACAAACTTCATCCAAAAACTACTTGCTAAACAGATGCTGAATTACTCCTATGTCATGATGAATTGTGGCTAACAATTAAAAGAGCAGAAAAGATCTGTATATTCTCCTCCCCAAAACGTAATGCCATGCATCACAGTTATTCCACAGTCTATTCTAAGGATTATCTTGGAGTCCATAAACACCTACACGGATTATGAATTGACTTCCAAAGGCCTGAAATTATAAGATTACATGTATCTGTACATTTTTGTGGAAAGGAAGATCTTGCTTTCATTAGATACTCAAAGGGTTCCATGGCCCAAACTATACTTTTTAAATCCTCTCAATGAACCAGTCTTCCAGCATTACCCTGATATGTGCAACACAAAACAACTGTATTTGTCAAATCCCCAAGATCATCCAAACCATTGCAAATTGTCCCGATTAAAACATTTCCAGCCCTAGCAGGGTAGGCTCAGTGGACAGTGTTGGCCTGCGCACATACCTCAGTTGCAGGCTCCTCCCCGGCTTGGGCCCTGGTCAGGGCGCATGCATGGGGGAAACCAATGAATGTGTTTCTCTCACATCAATATTTTTCTGTCTTTCCCTCTCTCTTCCACTCTCTCTAAAAATCAATGGAAAAATATCCTCAGGTGAGGATTAAAAAAAAAAATTCCAATGAACCCTGACCATGATATTAGAATTTGTGCACATATGAAAGTCATGATTGCTTTTTCTCACGCTGGTCTGATGGTACTGGTGAGTCTGTAAGTTTTATATAAATGTGTTGCCAACAAAGCATTCTAGCATAAAAAAAAAAAATAACCTATATCCCCAGCATATCTATCACATAAAATGTATTTAATAAATGTTTGCTAAGTTTACTCCAAATTTAGAGAATTTGGGTTCAAGTATCACTATTTCATTACTGCATGGAAGCCCCGATGTGGAATGAGATAAGCAATAGTACCCAAGTCACCGCCCATATAGCAATCACTTCCTAAAGTGTCAAGGGCTCTTATTCTCTAGACGTGTTTACTTACCTGGCTTGCTCAGACCCTCAAGTCTCTCCAAGCCTAACAATTCAAATCCTATGCTCCATAAAGTGGCAATGAAGGCCCTCTACCTCCCCCACCAAAACCAACTATATCAATGCCCCAAATATACCTTCTACTTTCTCACCCCATTTTCTTCTGAATCCTATACTTTAGACACTTGCTCATGTCCCAATTTCCATGAAACCTGTCCAATCCTATTCAGTGCCCACTGATCTTATTACCCAACATCCTATACCTACCATAGTGTTTCTGAAAGGATAGCCCAAGATACTGCATCAGACCCCCAAATTTGAGTGGAGACCGGGAAACTGTATGTTCAATGAGCACCCTAGGTATGTGGTTGGCAAACTTCGGCTCGCAAGCCACATGCGGCTCTTTGGCCCCTGAGTGTGGCTCTTCCACAAAATATCATGTGCGGGCACGCCTACAGTGCGATTGAAACTTCATGGCCCATGCGCAGAAGTCGGTTTTCGGCCTGGGAGAGTCTATTTTGAAGAAGTACTGTTGATATTTGACTCTGTTGACTAATGAGTTTGCCAACCACTGCCCTAGGTTAATCTGATTTCCATTAAAGTTCAAGAATTACTGCCTATGTAAGGCTTAATTTATGGTCTATACCAGCCATTCTCAACTCTGGCTGCACATTAATATCCCTTGGAGCTCTCAAATATACCAATGCCCAGCCTTTATCCCAACACAAGTAGAATAAAAATCACTCAGTCATTTTGTAAAGGCATCAGCATTTTTTAAAAGTTTCCCACATATATATGCGCCTAATATGCAAAGTGTCCGCTCAGGAGTTCGCCAAACCGGGAGTTCGATTGCTATGACGTGCGCTGACCGGGGGGGGGGGGGGGCACAGAATGAAGAAAGGCCCTGGCTGGCAGCTGGCACCCAGCAGCAGCTAGGGACCCTACCTGTGCAATAAGTCTTATACGTCCTTATTATGGGTCTCCTGTCTCTGTATTTTACCATTAGTTAGCTAACTAATTCTGATTTTACTTTCCTTAGGTTTATGTCCTATCTTAGTCTGTCTTGTCTCAATTGTTAAAATATGTTGTTCTCTTTCATAATCCTTAGCAAATGGTATAGAGAGTAGGTGAGTAGCAGCTATATGTTCTTTTATTAGTAACAGTCCACCCTATTCCCTTCCACAGTCCATACAGTGAAGAAAATAGAAATAGAAATCATTTCTCTTTTTGGCTGTCGCACCAACTTCAATACTCATTTTTCCTTTTCCTACACCCCTACCAGGTTACCATCCCATATCTGTTTCAACTAGTGCTTATAAAATATGTCAATTCTAGATGGAATCCTTTCATAATGTATGTTTATGTATTGAATCATCATTTGCACACTTTAGATATCTTACAACTTTATTTGTCAATCATACCTCAATAAAGCTGAAAGAAAAAATCCAATGCTAAAGAGTATAATCCATTAGAAGATAACATATTAATTGGTATCATATTTATATTTCAAAAGGAATGAATTTCTAATGGTGGAGAATGTGGTGGTTTCTGACCTAGGTGTGAGCATGAAAACCAAATCAAGAGAATGAACATAAGATGCTGCTAAAGAGAATGGCTGAAGCAAGTGGCTACTCATTTAATCCAATTCAGCTTTTTTCCTTCCTTTGTTCTAGTTATGCCTTCTTAAAATCACCTTAAAAGTTGCTTAGCACCAATCAGCACAAAATCTTAAGAGCTCAGTACTAGACAAGGTAAACTAACCCACGTATTCTGAATGGAGAGATTTCCAAATTCATATGGTTTGCCCTTATTTGTTTCCAGAATTCCATGCAGTTACTTTTTTAAAATTAATCCTCTTCGGAGGATTTTTTTTCATTGTTTTAAAGAGGGAGGGAGGGAAACACCAATGTGACAAAGAAACATCCATATGTTGCCTCCCAATGCGCCCCAAACAAGGATCAAACCTGTAACCTGGGTATCTGCCCTGACCAGGAATCGAACCCACAACCTTTTGGTATATGGGAGATGCTCCAGCAAACTGAGCCCCTGGGCCAGGGCAATGCAATTACATTTCATAATGGATACACTTAAAAGCCAGATATAAAGGCTAGCTCCCCAACAAAAGCACCCCTTCCATTCTTGAAAGGCTGCTGCCTCTCCCATGGAGAGCAGGGGGAACAAACGCAAATACCAAGTTTTCAATCAAAGAGGAACACTAGCAATTTTGCAGACTCATGCAGTTTGAATTGAGCACTGTTGCCACACCCACTCAAAGAACTCGCATCCAAATACAAAACACACAGAACACACCTGCTGTCAGTGAAGAAATTACAATTAAAGGTGGGAGACGGGAGGGGGGAGAGAACCCTAGAGATGACTTAAACCACTTCAAACAAATTTAATGCCAGGGAACTATAATCTGATCAAACTGCCTGTCAGAAACTGTACCATAAATTCTTTTCTAGTTGTCATTCCAGGGTCAACTTCACAACAGACTTTGGTTCCAACCCAGCAGGGTTTTCCTATCACCCCCCAGAAGAGACTAACATAGCCCTCTTCCATTGGGACAGCGAGAAACCAGCCACAGGTGAGAACATCTTTTCTTCACCTAGTTCTGTATTGCCAACCAGTGAACTAGTCCTGAAATAACCAAATCAACCAAGTCAACAAATTAAAAAAATTCGGGGAGGAGGAAGTTATTTATCATGAAAAGCACAGGACAGGGAACTTCCAGGGGAGAATTTGGGGAAATAAGAAAGTCTTAAAAGGAACCCAATCTGAAAGAAGAATGAATTTGGGTAGGGAAGGAGGGACAGTGTCCTAAACAAGAGGGAACATGTGAGGGGTCAAAATGATGAAAGGCTGAAATCGGTGACAAAGAATCTCTGGGCATCTCTGACAGAGTTAGTCTGTGAGAAGGCCAAGCACGGACTTGGGGGACAAACACACAAACCTTCATGTTGAAGGGCTAGCCCATGCCTCCTGGGAGCTGGATCCAACTCCCAGCCCTGCCAAGTGGAAGCCTGGTGAATCTGGACGAACTATTTAAGCTCTACATATTGTCATCTAGAACAGCGGTCACCAACCTTTCGGACCTCATGGACCACCGGTGGTCCACGAACCACCATTTGGCAACTGCTGATCTAGGGAATTTCTATGCTAACTGGATAGGCATTGGGACCAGACATACTTACCTCCTGGAACTCTTGTAATAATCTAAGGAGCTGGGCATGTAAACTAAGATCTTTGTAAATGGTCAGCCTCTACAAATGGAGATATTACTACTATCCTCCCAAGCTGGAGGGGCGGGGGTTGAGGGAAGGGGTGCAGATTGAATACTGGGCAGCAAGATGCAAGGCCACAGGACTGCTAGTCAGTTAGACCCAGGCTGACAACAAAGCAGCCACATGGGGCCACAGAGCACTTGAAATGTGGCTTGTCCACATGGATAGGTATTGTGAGCATAAAATGGACACTGGATACCAAAGATCACATTTGAAAAAAACTGCAAAATATCTCACAAATAATTTTATACAGAAAATTCTTAAGCTGAAATACTATTTTTATATACTTAATTATGTAAACTACAAGGGGCCCAGTGCACGAAATTCATACACAGTGGGGGGGGGGGGTGGTGTCCCTCAGCCCAGCCTGCAACCTCTCCAATCTGAGACCCCTTGAGGGATGTCCAACTTCCCTCTCACAATCCAGGACTGCTGGCTCCCAACCACTCACCTGCCTGCCTGCCTGCCTGATTGCCCCTAACTGCTTCTGCCTGCCACCCTGATCACCCCCTAACCACTCCCCTGACAGCCTGATCACCCCCTAACCCAGGGGTGGGCAAACTTTTTGACTCGAGGGCCACAATGGGTTCTTAAACTGGACCGGAGGGCCGGAACAAAAGCATGGATGGAGTGTTTGTGTGAAATAATATAAATTCAAAGTAAACATCATTACATAAAAGGGTACGGTCCTTTTTTCAATAGTTTTATTCATTTCAAACGGGCCGGATCCGGCCCGCGGGCCGTAGTTTGCCCAAGGCTTCCCTAACCACTCCCCTGCCAGCCTGATCGTCCCTAACTGCCCTCCCCTGCTGGCCTGATCGCCCCCAACTGCCTTCCCCTGAAGGCCTGGGTCCCCCCCCAACTGTCCTCCCCTGCAGACCTGGTCGCCCCCAACTGCCCTCCCTTTCAGGCCTGGTTCCCCCCAACCGTCCTCCCCTGCAGACCTGGTCACCCCCAACTGCCCTCCCTTTCAGGCCTGGTCCCTCTAAACCACCCTCCCCTGCAGACCTGGTTGCTCACAACTGCCCTCCCCTGCAGGCCTGGTCCCTTCCGACTGTCCTCCCCTGCAGGCCTGGTCCCCCCCAACTGCCTTCCCCTGCAGGCAGGCCATCTTGTGTGTTGGAGTGATGATCAATTTGCATATTACTTCTATTAGGATATTAAAAATAATTTCACCTGGTTCTCCTTCCTTTCTTAATGAGGTTATTACAAGTTTTCAAATCATATATATGTATATATCCCATCTGATAAAATAGTAATATGCAAATTGACTGTCACTCCAACACACAAGATGGCCGCCCCCATGTGAACACAAGATGGTCTGCAGGGGAGGGCATTTGGGGGCATTTGGGCCGGCAGGGGAGCAGTTAGGCATCAATCAGGCTGGCAGGGGAGTGGTTAGGGGCAATCAGGCAGGCAGGCAGGCAGGCAGGGAGGGAGGCGAGCAGTTGGGAGCCAGCAGTCCTGGATTGTGAGAGGGATGTCTGACTGCCCATTTAGGTCTGATCCCACTGGATATATACATTTTGAATCGTGTTATCTTCTTAGGGCAAGTTATTCCACCTCTGACTTCAGTTTCTATGTGAGTAAAATGGAGATAACAGCTCTTAGATGAGTTAACGTACAGAGTTCTTTTTTTTTTTTAATATATTTTTTATTGATTTTTTACAGAGAGGAAGGGAGAGAGATAGAGAGTTAGAAACATCGATGAGAGAGAAACATCGATCAGCTGCCTCCTGCACATCTCCCACGGGGGATATGCCCGCAACCCAGGTACATGCCCTTGACCGGAATCGAACCCGGGACCCTTCAGTCCGCAGGCCAACGCTCTATCCACTGAGCCAAACCGGTTTCGGCAACGTACAGAGTTCTTAACACAATACCATACTAAATTAGTAACTGGAAGCTTCACAAATTGATTAATAGTCATGGTAAGACAAAAACTCTGTCTCCATGAAGCTTACATTCTGAGAAAAACAGACTATAATGCAAATAGATACATAAAAATACTGAGGACATTAAGTGAGAAGTGCTCTGTTGTGCATAGGCAGGCAAGGGGGAGAAAAAATTGGAAAGGGATGCAAATTGAAACATGGTGATCAGAAGACCTCACTGTGCAAAGCACTGAAGCATCATTTTCAGCATCAGAAAGTATGAGGCCAAAGGATACAGATTTCTTTTAGGGGGAGGAGGGTTTGGAAAAAAATTCTAAGTGATAGTGGTGATGGCTGCACATATCTGCAAACATACTTAAAACTCATTGAATTATACTCTTTGAGTTGTTTGGTGGGTAAATTACATGATTATAGAACACAAAGGAAGCTATGGCACATGTATGAGGTTCCTACTTGTATTGTGCCTGCCCCTCACTCAGCCTGTTCTATGCCACAGGTTACAGATCCTGGACTGGGACAGGCACCAGAACCAAGAGCACCCAACAAGGGGGCTGGCCAGTGATCTCCCATGAGCTGGGCCAGACAGACTCTCCCCTAAACAAGGGGCAATGCCTATGATACAGACTCTTCCTCCTTCCTTCTTCTTCCTCTTTCTTTTCCCCTAGCAAGGGGGTGTAATGGCTAGGCCATCTTGCAACCATGAGGAAAAGGACAAGAAATTGGTAGAACCTCAGCCTTGACAACCAGCCAGCAACCACCTCCCATGTGACTTGTTATGTGAGAATAAAATCACCAACTTGGCCAAGGTCTGTCAATTGGCTTTTATATGCAGCCAGTTGCTTCTTGCATTGCTCCTCAACACAGAAGTGGGATAAATACCTCAATATACTCAAGGACAACATACACAGAACACAGCCACAGAGGCTGACTCACCATATACTTACTACCTACGCACCCACACCCACACACACACCTGCCTTCTTTAGTGATGGCCCAGCTTCTGAAAGGGACAAATAGAAAAGTGTCACCTACACAATATAAGGACAAGAGGGTAGTTATACACTTACTGTGTTTATAAGAGCAAAGGTAAAGCTACTTCCTAAAATATACTTAATCAGCAGCTTGTCAAAGAAAAGGCCAATGATAGTAGTGTTTTCAAAAAGAGCCCTCCTCTTTTCTGGATGACATGGTACTCATATTCCTATAGCTGGTGTCCCTTCCTGTTTACAGTCAAATGGAATGGAATGCCCTGCAGTTATTTTCTAAGAGAAATGAAATGGGAAGTGATGCCATGAACACAGAACGTCCAGATTGAGTTTATCCCAAGAACTGGTTATGCAAGAAAAATTTAATAAGGAAAAATATGACACTGTGTTCTTCTTAAAATAACAAGTACTTCTAACATCACAGCTTTGTTTGTGCTTAAATAATAGGTTTGCTTGTATTTTGTCATTACTGCCTAGGAATTTTTTTAAGCTATCGTTTTGAAAAGATTTTAGTAATCCTTCAGGAACCATGCTCTATTATAAATCTAATACTTAATAGTGTAGCAAGATCACTATTTTTATTTGTCTCTTTCCTGTTACTTTTCTTTACGTGAAACAAAGTAAACACAAGTACCCTATCTTTACACATGTACAACTGTGAAAACTCACTAATACTATTTATCACTATATGAAGACAGGCTAACTTTGTATACAACTTTCAGCATATTAAATCATTAAGGAATGGCAACAGAAAGCCAACCAAAGGAAATAAACTACTGTCTAACAAGCACCACTCTGAGTTTTTTGTTCCATCCAGAAGCAGTTTGGGGTCCTCAGAAGGATCTGAACGCAATACCAATGGTGCCCTAACTCCTCCTGGGCCTGTCTTCATGCTCCCAAGATTTGTCAACTCAACTGAGCCAAAACAACGTTCTAACCAGACTTTAGCCACTTTCACCTCCTGAGTGTGATGACTTGACTATTTTCATCAGATGCAAAGTACTCAGCAGGGATGTACAAGAGGAGCTGGGATAGCAGCAGGTGGTACAAAGTTACAAAAGGCCTTTTCTGCCTGCCTAACATCAGGGTCTCAGGAACAGAACAGGAAGCAAGGCACTGGACTCTCACATCCTTATCTGCTTCTTTACTGGTGTCACCCAACCTCTCGAGATTTGAAGGACTTCCAACTTCCAACATTCCAACACGCAGACGGGCATTGCTCAGCAAGCATCAATCCAAGAGGGCCAGGCACTGTTGTAGACACTAGTGGGGAACTAACAACAAACTCTGCTCTTGAGGGGCTGAGAGTCTACTGGAAGCTGGAATGTGAGCAAGGTGAGGGGTATCAAACTTTTTATATATGTTCGTTCTTTATTAAAACCTAGCAGCAGATGAACAGAGGCCCCTCCAAAATAATGTCATATCATCTTTGCTCAAGCCATTAATTTTTCTTCAACTTCAAATGAAGCATCAAGAGGTAAGACTCACTCATGTGAATGATTAAATAAAGGGTTGAGTCTTAATATTTTCTGTCATCCTGATGTAAATTTTCAACATACATGAATATGATGTGAACATCATGAAAATAAGCTCAAAAGGAAAAATATGATCACCATTTAAATACTATTTCCTCCTTTACTTGTTCATTAATATTACAAATAAGAAAAATATCAGAAAGAAAAATGACTTCCTGCCCAGCCTGTTTCAGTGGTTGAGAGTCAACCCATGAACAAGAAGGTCACAGTTGGATTTCAGTCAGGGCACATGTCTGGGCTGCAGGTTCCATCCCCAGAAGGGGGAAGGCAGGAGGCAACCGATCAAATGATTCTCTCTCATCACTGATGTTTCTATCTCCTTTTCCTCTCCCTTCCTCTCTCTGAAATCAATGAAAACATGTTTTTCAAAAACGACTTCCATATAAGCGCAACACTACAAATGAGCTTCATGGAACCAAGAAGCAAAACAAGCAGATACCTACGTGGCTGCAGAGGCGTGTTTTCTCATCTAGAGTAAGAGGGTTGGGCAATCCTTTCAGCTCCAATGGCAGGAGGCCGGAGACCAGGACTCTCTATTCTGGCTTTCTACACGGAAACTGCAGTTTATGAAATTTAGTAATTATCATATAAACTCTGAAATATTTTTAAATAAACTACAATGTCGAGAAACCAAGATGGCGGAATAGGTTAACGCCGGAGATTGCTGCCTCGAACAACCAATCAAAAATACAGCTAAAAGTCGGAACGGACATCATCCAGAACCACAGGAAGGCTGGCTGAGTGGAAATTCTACAACTAGGAGGAAAGAGAATATCATACAACGTATCTTACCCCAGGTTCCTAAGTTGCAAAATAGTATTTACTATAAAATAATAAGAGTAATTATAAGAGTAACTATCAAGTAGGCTGTTGTATAAAATTTATTTTAAAAAATACCTTTTACCTGCTACTGCTACTACAACCAACACCATTATTGTTATTACTTCTAGTAAACTTACAAATTCGTTTTCATACATCTCAGAAAATGTTTACCAATACCTAAACTTATTTGTAGATTATCAGGTCAATTAAAATAAAATCTAAGATTTCTAATTTAAGATAAGAGTAACCTACTCATTGCTCTTTTAAATTGAAGATATTTTATATGCACCTTCATTTAAACAAATTTATCATATAAAAATGGATATTAACATGCACACAAAAAATAGTTGTGAGATGACAATTCACTTTAAAGGATTCAACACTGAGCCCTCTTGCATAATAAACAAAATTTACTTATATCTAAACTTTCATTAGATTAGTCACACACACACTTAATGAAAGCGAGAGAGCTCAGTGTTATTAATTCCATTCCATTCTATTCTAACTTTTCTTTCTAATATAAACTCTTTTGGGCATCCATTCATTAAACAGATGCCACAATCTCACACCCTTCATTCTAAAGGTGGCCCTTCGACACCTTCCAACGGTCAAATGCACATTGATGCACTAGCTTCCACCATGAAACCAACTCCCTCTCCACGCCTCTCCATTCTGTTCTCACTGTCATACATTAAACTGAGTAAGCCCATTCACTGAAAACTATACTTTCACCTTTAAATAAAGCTCTAGGAAACTGAAAACTTCAAAGTCAAAAATTTGAAGGTCTTTACAAACTTGCTTCTTTGTTCTCTGGACAAAGAAGCACTTTTTAAAACCTTTTTGTGCTGTGATTGTCAAGATAAATCAGACCTGCAGACACTCTAGTAGTCACTGCCAAAAGGCACTGAACCATCTCACAGCAAACAAAAAAACTGTTAACTGTGGTTACATGATATATCCTGTTTCTGGGTGTCTGACTGTTCATCAACAGGTTGCTTTGCATGGCATGCAAGCCTTCAGAGGATATCAATGAAGACACAGCAGTCAAAAAGATTTCAGAATTCACAGTGAATATTATTTAACCATCTCAATCCCCTAGACAATCAATGAAAATACTCCAAATAGGTCACTTACCTACTTTCAAAACCTTACTTAAGATAGTAGCCAGCATGCCCAATAAAATGTAGTAGGAAAATATTTCCAGAGACTAGCACACTATTTTAGAAGAATATAACTTCTTTGGACACCTTTTCCGGATGTTTACAGGATTTCTCAATTGATTTTAAAATTAAACCAGGAATATATAAAATTAGAAAGAATAAAACTGCTCTATGTTCAATTTTCTTTAACCACCTCAATAAACACATTTGTATAAAATAGTACTTTCAAAATTACTTTTGTTTTAGCAAAGCTATAAATTTTTCCATAGATTAATTATCTCTATTTTTCTCACATGTAAATATTCTGCCATTTCCTTGAGGTTTATCACTATGCAATTTTAAAATAAATAACAAAATTTCAAATACTCTATATTTTCCAATTCAAGTTATATAGTTAACTGTGCATCGAGAAAGTCAAGCCTATAAAGTTTTCTAACAGAGAATAAGTATAGATTGGGAAAGCCAATATATTGATTTCCATATCTTACATAGAGTAAAGCTTTCAAGTAAGTCTTCAAACTCATTCTTACAAAAAGAAAGCACTGTTATTGCAAAAAGAAAAAAATTATAAACAATGGTCATCAGAAGAAACGCACATACACACACACATTTCTTTGTTTTAAAGGAAAAAGAATGGTTCAGTGGTTCAGCATCAACCCATGCCCCAAGAGTCATTTGGTTTGATTCCCGGTCAGGGCACATGCCCAGGTTTCAAGCACGATCCTCAGTAGTGGGCTTGCAGAAGGCAGTCAATTGATATTTCTCTCTCATCCATGTTTCTATCTCTATCTCTCCCTCTCCCTTCCTCTCTAAAATCAATAAAAACATTTTTTTTAAAGGAAAAAGAATGTAAAATTAATCTACTCTGTTGGATGAATTAAGTTTTTTTCAGGAATACTTTATTTCTCCAAAGATCAGTTTTTTTAAGCAATACTTTACTTCTCCAAACCTAAACAGGAGCACTGTTAGTGTCAGGAATTTAAATTAAGCCAGCAAATCACTATTTACTTAGGTATTTTCCTGGCCTACAACAAGTTAAAATGTTATAAATATTTACTATTTTAATCTAAGCTTTTTCCACAATGATCAATAAAGTGTCACGGTCACTCCATACTTCAGAGGTTAAATACTATAAGGCGCACACACTAGCCAACACCTATCAACAACCTTGACCTTGTATCCAGGCAAGTCACCCAGACCACAGTCTTCATTTCCACCCTCCCATCTCTCCCACACTTCTCTATTCTGGTTAAAATTAATCACCTAAGCAATGGGAAAAAACAGAAGGCACACTTATTTTCACTTGCTATCTTCTCTTACATATGGACATCATCTTTTTTTAATGTTCTCCACATCTCTTCGTTATGAGCCTTGATATTCTGTTGAAGCAGATCACCCCCTGCTGCCTGCTTCTTCACCCCAGTGGTTGGTGATCACCAGGCTGGCTGAAGTACACTATCTGCCATGTCTCAGTGGTCCAGGCTGGCAAGTGACCCGGGACTGATCGAGCATTTAGTGAGGGCAACCAAATGTCCAGGTTTACTTGGGACAATCCCAGCTTATGCCTGTTGTCTTGGCAGAATTTTACTCTGAAAAGTATCCTGATTTAGACTACATGATCTCCCTACCTCTAAAGCAGGGTTTCTCAACTTCAACACAATTAACACATTGAGCTGAATCATTCTTTGTTGTAGAGAGGCTGTCCTGAGCGCTGCAGGGTGTTTAGCACACCGTTGGCCTCTACCCACGAGATGCCAGTAGCACCTCCCAATTATGACAAGCCAAAATGTCTTCAAGGTGTCAAAATCATCTATTTGAGAACAACAGCTCTAAGAAAAAGGAGGCGCTCTTCTCTAGAATTCTCAGAACAAAAAAGACATAAACCTTAAGCTATCGCCATCATGGGAAGAGTGCTATTCTGAGGGTCAAACCAATGGAGGGAAATGCCGAAAAAGACCTACTGACACTGTCTGAATCCTTGGGTTCAGGTGCATGTAAAGCAAGGCCCTCTCTTGTATTTCACTCATTGGAGCGAAAAATTCCCCTTTTTGCTTCAATTAGTTTTCATTGGGTTTCTCTCACTTGTAACTGAAGGAAATGAATGAGTATATATAGTTTGTTTTATGCCAAAAATTTGACCAAGAAAAAAAAAAAAAAAGGTGTTCAAGTTAATTTTAAACCCTGTCCTATGCTTTTCACAAAAATGGGCCATCAACTCTAGCTCCAGGGTCAAAAGCAATGAACTCCTCCACTGCAGTCCCAGAATCCCTCCCTTTGAAGAACCTGAAAACCTCCACATTGCACCTCCAGGAAGGCACACTGCATGCCTGCAGTCTCAGTGCATCCAGATGGAAAGGGAAGAGAAGGGGCATCTACATACCACTGCACTTGTAAAGTTACATCTTTCTTTCTTTTTTAATATATTTTATTGACTTTTTACAGAGAGGAAGGGAGAGGGCTAGAGAGCTAGAAACATCGATGAGAGAGAAACACTGATCAGCCACCTCCTGCACACTCCCTCCTGGGAAACCAAGGTTCATGCCCTTGACCAGAATTGAACCCGGGACCCTTGGGGTCCACAGGCCGACGCTCTGAGCCAAACCAGTTAGGGCTAGAGTTACATCTTTCTTAAGAATTTCTTTCCTCTAGCAATCACTTCTTAAACTAGTTAGAACCTATTCAGCTAAAAGGGGTAAGAAAAGCTTTTTCTAGATCACAGAATATTATTGCATTTTTAACTCTTCTAGGTTCCATTCCCTCCTCTTCTCTCAGACAAAAAGGCAGAAATTTTGAAGTCCTAGAATCTTCCCAGATGTTGCCAGAAGCATTTTCTTCTTTATGGAATATAAAGAGAACCAGCACGATTCCACGGAGATAAGACACAAAAATCAGCAGTGTCTTTCAGTGAAAAAGAAAAAAGAAAAACACATGTTTTTGTTTAACACATTTTTTAAAACAAAGAATAAGGAATATTTGAATGAAGTACTCAACTCTAAGTGCCAGCAGAATAAAGTCTGAAATAAAAGTATTTCTTGGTGCTTTGAGGGTTTGTTTATCCAGACATTTTACTCCATTTTTTCCCCTTCTCTCATTACTTCTTCTTAATAGTTTAACATCTATATTCCATCCCATGCAGTTCAAACTGACTATGATACAACTCTTCCAAGTCACATATTCACTAACCAGATAAAGAATGTGTTGGGAGAGAAATTAAAACAATTAATTACTGAAAACTATCTTGCCACTAAAAAGCATCAGTTAATCATTGGCTCAATGTCCTGAAACAAATCTGCAAATCTTCCTGGGTATACACCCATCATTTCCACCCCTTCTGTTATTTAAATAGATGAAGGGGGTTTTCCCCCATCCCCTGGAATCTGAATCGCATCTTCTTCTCTATTCAGAACCACTTTCTACTCTGGAATATTCCCTGAATTGTCACTCTCCTCTCTATTGGATACTTGCTTCTGCTTGTTCAAATCTCACCCATTAACCAATGACTTGGGAGATCTAGCTGTACCAGAGGCTCGTGTCTTTTCCTTGCACTGTCTTCTCAACCCTCTGCCACTGGGTTCCCCTCCCTGCTGTGCCATAAACTACTCTCCCAGCTATTACCAAGGACACTGTCTTGCTAATGCAGCCGTGGGCAAACTAAGGCCGCGGGCCGATCCGCCCGTTTGAAATGAATAAAACTAAAAAAAAAAAAAAAAAAAAAAAAAAAAGACCGTACCCTTTTATGTAATGATGTGTACTTTGAATTTATATTAGTTCACACAAACACTCCAGCCATGCTTTTGTTCCGGCCCTCCGGTCCAGCCCACCCCTGTCTAATGCAATGTCACCTGAACTCATCATACTTGACCTCTGTAGCTTCCTTGTCTGCTTCCTCCTACTTCCAAACATTCTTTCTCCTTGGCTTGTGCAACCCTCTCCCCGGATTCCACCTCTCTATCAATGGCTACTGCTCTTAAACATCCTTCTCAAGTTCTTCTACACCCTCCTTAAAAGCTGGTATTCCTCAGGACTCGCCCTGAGCCACCCTGCCTTCTCCTACACTCTCTTTCTGGGCAGGTTTGCCATCCAGTTACATGGTGTCAGTTCCTACTTATATGCTGTGTCCCAGGAATCTTCTCATTTCTCCAGCTCTGTTCCCTGTTCCTGACACACTCATAAAACGAACACGCTACTGAATATGTCCACTGGATATCTCAAAAGCACCGCATTCTCAACATATTCAAAACCAAAAATGTATCCTCTCTCCAGAAAACCTATTCTTCTGGCTGGACTGCCTCCATCGACACTCAGCAGCCTGAGACAGGGATTGAAGAATCATCTAGGCCCCCATACCCAACCACCTGCCAGAGCCTGCAGCCCCTCAATCCTGACTCCTCAAGTACCTGCCTCTCCTGCCACCAAAGTCTGGCCTAGGTGACTGACCTCCAGTCCTGCTTTCCTCAAATCCATTCTCACAACTGCAGCTTGAGGAAACTTTTCTAAAATATCATTCAAATGATGCCAATCTCCTGCTCAAAATGTTTCAATCACTTCCTGCTGTCCTCAGAATGAAGTCTAAAGTCTTTAACTTGCTTCCCCAAGCCCTTCCCAGCGCTGCCCCCACCCGCTCAGTAGCAGGGTCCTTCCTGCTCTGCACTGACTCCCTGCCCCACTCCCCAGCCCACCTGAGCTGTTCTTCCAGCCACCGCTCATGCTCCCTCTGGCCTCCTGGCCCCATGTCACTATGCTTGGAGAATTCTTCTGTACCCTCAGCATGAAACGCTCCTAAGACTTCCTTTTGGTTTCAGCTTAGAAGTTACTACTTCCTTGAAGTCTTCTTTGAACCCCTAATGTAGTTAGTCCTGTTAATTACGGTCAACATCCCACTCTTAACTCCACAATGTGAACATCATTTACTTGTTTAACTGACCTTCTGTCTCTACAATTCAAATTCTAACTTCTGCCAAGACACAGGATCTCATTGCACTGTTAAACCTCTAGCAACTAGTCCACAATAGGTGGAATTCAATGACCTGGGAATGACACATCTCCCCCATTGTTATAAATGGCATTACTATACTGATGACAGAACAGATTTTTAACTTTGTTTCTACACTTTGCAAACACATATAGGGTTCACACTATTTTCCAAGTGCTCTCCAAATAATTAACAATTTAATGCTAGCCAACATTTAGGGAGATAAAATTAGTACCCACATTTTACAGAAGAGGAAATCAAGGCACAGAGAAATTAAGTAAGTTACCCAAGGTCTCATAGTATGTACATTTGACTTCAAAGGCCATGGTCTTTAACATCTTTGCTGTGTTCCCTTTGACTGCACTTCACAAAAGAAAACCAATACTGTGTGTCAGAATGGCAGAAGTACTATCTGCCAGATTCTCAAATAAAAGTAATGGCATGTCAGTAACACTCCACCCCCTTGTACTTTTTTTGGCTTTGTCCCCATCAAGCAAAGATCTTCAGTAATATGCTGGACTACAACACACTATTACAGATGTTTTGTCCTATTTAATAAATGAGAGGCCTATATTCAGCCCTGTGCTTCAAAATATTGTTAGCTCAAAAGGGAAAAAGAATGTGTTCACAGACTATTTCTACTGTCACTAGTAGTAAAGCTATAACTGTGTTCCAGTTCAACAAAGGAAGTCAGAAAAGCATTCAAACGAAGAAGAAAGAAGCAGCTCCTCCCGCTCTGCCTCCCATTCCTCCCATAGGCCAAGCATAGTTCTAAGATCTTTGAATATGTAGCATGAATAAATAACATCACCCCGTGTGGTATCTTACTATCTCCATTTTACTAATAAAGGCA
This sequence comes from Myotis nattereri, assembly GCF_964212035.1. Classification (NCBI taxonomy): domain Eukaryota; kingdom Metazoa; phylum Chordata; class Mammalia; order Chiroptera; family Vespertilionidae; genus Myotis; species Myotis nattereri. Next base: position 57,028,020 of record NC_138080.1, read on the forward strand.
CTGAGGGTTTAAGCAACTTGCTCAAGGTCTACTACTGCTATTAAGTAGCAGAGCCAACTTTATAGTCAGAGATAAAGACATCCGTTTTTGTTTGTGTTTTTAGAGTATGAAGCATCCTGTATTCAGACCTGAGGTGACAGTACTCTGGCCAAACTGACTTCCTCAGCCACACGCCTCACCATAATTCACGGCTGGATGGTGCTGGAAGGCAGACAGTGCCCGTGGGTGAACAAGTCAACAAGGAAGGAGAAATCACACTCAGCATTGAAATATTAAGTGGCACAGAATTAACATCTTCCTCAGGAAACATGGGGAGGAAATTCAAGTTCAACCTGGGAAGCAGGCCTAGCAGTGGTAGCAATGCAGATGTCATTCCAGTGGACCTTGAAGCTTAGAAAGATGTCTGCCCTAAGAATGTAAAGCATCAGGAGTTTTTTCAGTGTGTTTGTTTGTCTGTTTGTTTAAAGAGGAGGATGTCAAGGCCCTCTCATTACAAAAGCATCCCCTTGGCTAGTCTATAAATTATGCTCCTATATTAGGATAATCAAGTAAAGCAGGCTGTGGTTCCTGTTTGCTTTGAGGCCTATCGCTAAATGCCAACCAATCCCTGCCTAAAAATCACGTTCATCTGACCTAACTAGACTGACAGTGCTTAATGCGCAGTTTGTTTATGAATACAAACATCTTTTTTTCTCTACCTACTATTATTGGAAGACTAGTTTCAATAAAGCAAAAAGGCTTTTTAAAGGTTTTTTTTGTTCTTGAGTCAGACCAATAACTTCTTACAGTCCTGAAATTTACCCTCACTTGCCCTGATGATCAATGCTAAGCTTATAACTCAAAATATAAAGAAGAAATTTTCCTAAATGTCTTCAAAATTCAGATTGTTGTCAAAGCTAGTGTTTGAAATTTTATAAAATTAATTACAATAAGGCTGTCATACTGAGTAAATTCTCCAAATATATTGTTTCACAATAAAAAAAAATGCATGAAATATAAGGTACATCATTGAACTCACGTTATTTACAGAACATCAATCAACAAAATCTTTTTAAATGCCACTTGTAGGAAAAAAGAGTTTTACCTAAATTAAACAGAGCCACATGCAGCCGCATGGATAAATCACACAATTATGATGTTGAGGGGAAAAAGAAGTTGCAGAACACATAGCATGAAACCACTATATAAAGTCTTAAAACATAACACATACTATTCTTTAGGAATGTGTTCAGATGAATTAAAATGCCTGAGAACAGTAAACACCAAATTTGAGGTAGTTGTTACTGGAGAAGTTTTTATTTCTTAAATTGAGAAGCAAATACAGAGATGTCTATAATGCGTTTCTTAATATCTTTTCATATTACTAAAATATCTCACAAACTTTTAAAGGAAAAAAGCCTAATACTAAAGTATGAGAACAGAATTAAAATTTGCTAAGGTGTAAGATGCATACTGAGGAGGAAAGGAGGGTCTAAAGAAGGGCAGAGGTGGATGTAAGAGAGAGACTGAGGGGAAGGAAGTTCTTTGTTGTTGTTGTTGTTGTTTTAAGTGAGCAGTTCGAAACCGACCCAGTCCCTGATGTCTATACTATACAAGTTAGCCAACAGTTTTATTTACAATAATCATCTCAGGGTGCCTTAAAATTCATATTTTAAATCATGGTCATTGTGCTGAGCATATTATAAGAACAGTCTCCTAACTAGATCATGAAATGTACACACATTCCTGATAACCAGGATTTATCATCATAACTTCCCCTAACAGAAGACCACAGTTACACCCCTTTATGGAGACAACTTATAATTGTGGTTAAGGGTTTTGGAGTCAGACAAATGTGGGTTCACATTCCAGCTCCACCACTGACAAATTCAGTGATCTGGACAAGCTATTAACATTTCTAATTTCTATATCTTAATCTCCAAAATGGGGTGAATAATAACATACTTCACTAAGTCTTCATGCTAAATAATATAATGCCTGCCCTGAATTTAACACAAAGTAAAGCAAATAGTAAATGCTTAATAAAAGTTAGCTACTGTTATTACAATTATTTAAATTAAATACACCTTAAATAATATAAAACCCTCTTCAGATGCAGTTTGGAATCACCTATTTGTCTCTGGAATGGAATTTCACTGACAGGAAACTAGTAAAACAACCAAGACACCCTTAATCAGATTTATAATCTAGAAATGTCTAAACACTCTTCTACAAATCCTGAGATAAAGCCAACTTTTCTTTAAACAAGACATATAAAGTCAAAGGCAATTCTAGACAACACAGAATCTCAAACAAATTTTTCAAAGTTATGTTTCTAACATCAAACTGAAACAGCAACGAAAGACACCATATATTATTAACTGTGGTCAAATGTAAACAGTTTACTTAATCCTGCCACATGCAGTCAGCAATCTCTTAAAGCATGATTTATAGCAACTTGCAGGCTACACAATATTTTTTTATTTTTCGTTATTTTTGCCTCTCTTTTGATGCCAAAATACAAAAAAAAAAAAAAAAATCATACGGTGATATGAGGCTATTAGAGTCACAGAGGTTCAAACCTTTAGGAAATTTGTCCCGGGGACTTTAATGATTCTTTTGTAGAGAACAGGATTACCTAATAGCTCTTCAGAATAACCACCCCTCTTACCGATGTCTCTGGGTGCCTTCTTTTTCTCATTGTGAATTTCCCATAGCAAGCACAAGCACTGTCCATTAATTTGTTCGGGTTTCCTGCATGTTAAACACTAAAGTTAACACCCTCCAAAAGTATCACTGTAATGGTTAAGCCTCTGAAGGCTCCAGTCACTGATGGTGTCATCTGAAGATCTTGAGCAGAGCTCTCTTGATCATCTCCACTCTTCCTCATCATCCCCCGGAAGAGAGGAGATGACCAAGCTCCTGCTGCTAATTGGGTGAGTCTCTGCTGCAGGCAGCCCATTAGATTGACAACAGCCTTAGTGACACCTTCTATTTCATCTTCAAATCTTTGTGAATCAGAAATTATTTCTGGGAACTATTTTTTCCAAAATGCCACTTAGCTCTGGTCTGTCAACTTAACCTTCAACATTTTCCAGCATCCTGAACTACATTCAAACCTTGGAAGCCTTTCCATAGTTTGACAAGTTTGTCTATCTTCTTGATCACCGGTAAGGATGATTTGGACAAATGTACTCTTAGGGTAAATAAGCACTAAAAGGTTAAATACTAGTCTCTGGACCACAGCAGTGATTCCTCAAGCAAGAAAGGAGCCTCGATATTAAAACACATACAACAATTTAGAGATAATGCACCACAATGGTTAACATTTGAGTACTTATTCTAAATACTTTACACATAGGAACTCATTTAACCCTTTATGGTAGAAAGAATTATAATCTCTGTTTTACAGATGACAACATCGATACTGAAAAGCTAAACACCCTGACCACAGTCCCATCGTTAGTGAGTGGTTGAGCTATGCTATGGACCCAGACACACTAATACCTCAGTCTATGATCTTAATCTTCTATATCATTCTGTCTCATCAGCTTTTTTAAAAATTAAACATGCCCTGGCCGGTATATGGTTAAGTGGTTGGAGTGTCGGCCCTTGGACAAAAGGGTCTCGGGTTCCATTGCCAGTCAAGGGCGGGTACCTGGATTGCAGGTTACATCCTGGCCCTGGTCAGGGAGCATGTGGGAGGCAACCAATCCATGTGTCTCTTTCACATCAATGTTTTTTTTCTCTCCTCTCTCTCTCCCCCGCCCCCCGCCCCCTTCCACTCTCTCTTTAAAAAATGGCTCCATTGGCCTTACCTGATTTGGCTTAGTGGACAGAGTGTCAGCCTGCAAACTGAAGGGTCCTGGGTTTGATTCCAATCAAGGGCACATGCCTGGATTACGGGCTCCAGCCCCAGTAGGGGGCGTGCAGGAGGCAGCTGATCAATGATTCTCTCTCATCATTGATGTTTCTATCTCTTTCTCCCTCTCCCTTCCTCTCTGAAATAAACAAGAATATATATTTTTTTAAATGGCTCCATTGGTTGGTCACTGTCCTGTGCATGGAAAGGTTGCTGGTTCAATTCCCAGCCAGAGCTCATGCTAGGATTTCAGGCTTGATCCCCAGTAGCGGCATGCAGGAGGCAGCTAATCAATGTTTCACTCTCACATCAATGTGTCTCGCTCTCTCTCTCTCTCCCTTCCTCTCTCTCTATAAATCAATAAAAATACCTATTTTTTTAAATGGGAAAAAAAGATTAAGCACAAAAATGTCCTCCTCTTCTGAAAGTCAACGATGCTCTCTAGTCTCCCTCACACACCCCGCAAAAGAAAGCTAAGCAAAAACAAGGTGGTGGGCCCTAACCGGTTTGGCTCAGTGGATAGAGCGTCGGCCTGCGGACTCAAGGGTCCCAGGTTCGATTCCGGTCAAAGGCATGTACCTGGGTTGTGGGCACATCCCCAGTGGGAGGTGTGCAGGAGGCGGCTGATCGATGTTTCTCTCTCGTTGATGTTTCTAACTCTCTATCTCTCTCCCTTCCTCTCTGTAATAAATCAATAAAATATATTTTTTAAAAAAAAGGTGGTGGAAGAAACTCGAGCAGTTGAGAGGAAAGGGAAAAGGCAATGTATCAGAGAGACCCAGAGGACATCAGCTAACTGACCAGTAAAAAATCTACATAAGCACGGCCCCAGCTACTGGAGGGCTCTAAATGAGAACTACTCTAAATGGAATCAGGGACCACCTGCGTGTATCAAGTAAAGCCTGCCTGGGTCCACCGCCCAGCCTCAGTTTGATAGCAATTATTTTCACAGCAAGTCTACATTCATGTACAAGACCGGTCCGCTGTAGTAAAGCCCCAGGGGAGAGTCTCAGACTTATCCCAGGTGATGGATGCCCTGAAGTGTGGAGGGAAGGTGGTGGCGGGGGAGGGGGGGTGTCTGTGTGATTTCTTGGGGCAAAGAATATATATGAATATCCTTTCCCATTTAGAGAAAACTTATATATTTAAATAGCATTTTATTTCTATACCTCTCTAAATTCTACTTAATAGGAGCAGCAGTGCAAAATTTCCAATTATACCACTCCATCAAAATTAGGGTGCTAAACAATTTACAATAGCTAAGATTTGGAAACAGCCTAAGTGCCCATCAGCAGATAAATGGACTAAAACCCTGTGGTACCTCTACACAACGGAATAGTACACTGCTGTAAAAAAGAAGGAATTCTAATCATTTGCAACAGCATGAATGGACCTGAAGAACATTATGCTAAACAAAATAAGCCAGTTGGGGAAATATAAATATCACATGATCTCACTCATTTGTGGAATATAATGAACAACATTAACTGATGAACAAAAATAGATCCAGAGTCATGGAAGCATCAAACAGACTGTCAAACCTCAGAGGGAAGGCAGGGGAGGGTGGGGGGTAAGAGATCAACAGAGGACTTGTATGCATGCATATAAGCATAACCCATGGACACAGACAGTAGGGGGGTGAGGGCATGTGCTGGGAGGTGGAGTGGCCGGGGAGAGGTCAATGGGGAAAAAAGGAGACATATGTAACACTTTAAACAATAAAGAATTTAAATAATAAAGAAATTAGGGTGCTAAGTAGCAGAAAACCCTACTGAAACTGGCTTACGCCATTCAACAAGATATCCATAGGTGGGCTTCCAGCACAGACAATTCATGGCTCCCACAGTGGCATCAAAAATCAGACTCAGTTACCTCTCTGCTCCACAGTCCTTGCTTTGGCTTCACTCACAGTTCCAGGATGGTGGCAGAGGCTCTAGACAACACAACCAGACACCACAGAAAACTGAAGAGCCCTTTTTATGAGACCCCTCACACAAAAGGAAATCTTTCCTGAAGTCTCCAGCAGACTTTCCACCATGTCTCACTGGCCACAACTGAGCTACTTCCTCACCTTCAAACCAGTTACTGGCCTAGAAAGTAGGTTTACCACAACTGAGTTAGAGTTCAGTGATTCTCAACCTCGACTGCACGTCTTTTTTACAGTTTCCCACGTGATTCTAAAGGTCAGCCATGATTGAGAACCACTGAGTTAGATAATCAGAATTAGCCCTAATCACTTTCCCCTGAGTCATTTGGGGAACGGTATAGACCCCTGCACAAAATTTGGATTGTCAGAGAGAGAAAAAATGTTGGCTGGGCAAACAACAGAATCTACACAACCACTTAACATCTGTGTTTTCAATGCACCTTCACACCATTTTAGTCAATCCTTAAGGCTTTCTGCAGCAGTCCCATTTTACAAATGAGGAAACTGAGTTTACGAAGTGAAATTCTTTTAAGTCTTCCAAATTTCCCTGTGTTTCGATGCAACAGCACCTTAAGAAACTTCTCCAAAAGGAATCAGCACATGAACCATTTCTCGGAAACAATAAACAGAAAAACAGCAAAAGGGAATTTTTATGTTGTCCTGAGGAAAACAGGGTCAAAATCATTAAAATAGCAAAGCCTAAAAGAAGTACTAAAACCAAGACTTGGAAGACTTAAATTCTAGTCCTGGCTGCCACTAACATTCTTCCCATATCTGTGATAAGAGCAGACTCACATATGAGGGCCCCTCCAGCTTTTCTCCCGCCCCTCCGAGTTCGTTCTCTCTCTCTCTCTCTCTCTCTCTCTCTCACTCACACACACACACACACACACACACACACACACACACAGCTAGACAATCTACGTTTACTAAAGAGCATTTTATATACCCATGTAAGTGCTTAATAACTGTAAGAATTATTTGTTTTAAAAATATGTATTTGGGGCCCTGGCCAGTAGGCTCAGTTGTTTGGAAAGTCATCCCATGCACTGAAGAGGTTGCAGTTAGAGTTCCAGTTAGGGCACATACTCAGGATGCGGGTTCCAATCCTGGTCAGGGCGAGTATGAGAGGCAATCAATCCATCGATGTTTCTATCTCCCATAGATTTTCTTTTTCTCTTTCCTTCTCTCTCTCTCTCTCTCTCTCTCTCTCTCTCTCTCTCTCACACACACACACACACACACACACACACACACACATCAATAAATATATCATCAGGTGAGAATAAAAAATAAAATAATAAAAATATGTATTTGCCTCCAGCACAAAATATATCCTCTCAAGAATGCCTAACATAAAATTTATGAAAAAAGCATATATGGCTTATGGTTGTTTCTGGAAAATATGCCACACATTTCTACAGATCACAAGTCTCTAAACCACACAGTTTAAACTGTATTGAAAGAGGACACAGGATGGGACAGGACAGGACAGGAAAGGGGGAAAAAGGAAAGGGAACAAAAGGAAAGGAACAAAAGGAAAGGGGGGAAAAAAGGAAAGGAGTAGGGTGAAAAAATAAAGTACTAAAAACCGTTTAAACAAAGACTCCATTGAATTGAGTGAATGATCTCCACTCTACAACGTAAGTCAAGGATCCTAGACTCTTGTCTCTGGAGCTCCTTTCTACCCTCACTGCTATCTCCATCCCACACAGATGTCACATACCATCTCTCAGCCATCTCTTTCCCACTATGTCCAGCTTCTGCTGAAAAATTTTCAGCCATTCCCCACAGGATATAAAGTCCCCATTCCCAACCTTGCTTTCATGGACCTCCATAATCTGAAACTCACCTTTCCATTCATCCCATTCTACTACCCAAAATGAAATCTCTATTCCAGCCAAACCGGTCTCCTCATCGTCCTCAGACACTGTTGGTATTCTGGTTTCTTCTCGGCTGTTTTCAATCTGACAAAGTGCTATTCCTTACTTAAAACACCAATGAGTTCCCAAAGTCCCAGCAAACCTTCTCTACTCTAACCTACAACCAACTCTGGTTCCTGGCAAAGTCAGAATACTGACTTGTCACTGAATTGTTAACTTTTACCATGTGTGTCTGCGTATCTTTTGTTTCTTCAAGAACTTAGCACAATACAGAGAGGACATGTCCCCTAGATTGAACTTTATTCAACTCAAGGACAATGAACTCAATTACCTCTCTTTTATCTCAACTCCAATATTTGTAGGTGCTAAGCATTTTCTGATTGCTACATAACTAAACTCAGCAGTAAGCCTTCAGGTCCCACAGAACACCCTCCAATATCTTTACACATTTGTGGAATATTCAAAGCATCAACATCACAATTACATAAACCTAACAAGTATTTAGTGCCTGCAGGAGGCATCTCACAGGGCAATTAAAAACAGAAATCACTAAACACACAATTCTAAAAATGCACAAAATCCCTGTTTGCAAAAACAATGTAAACACCTTAAAATATAAGCAGTCTGCCCTAGTTGATTGTTAATTCTTGCGGTAGCTCTTCCCTCTGCCTCATGTCCTTCCTGGACTTCTTGACTCGCAGATGTTATGGAAAGGCACAACCAGTTAGGCAAATGATTGACCGAGGCTGCAATTTCAAATGAATTAATCAAGCAATTTCCAAACACTGCAGAACCTTACTAATGTCTCTTAGAAGTAGGACAAGAGAAACTGGACACAAAAGAATTAAAGTGACCTGCCCAATTGTCATGTAGCCAGGCCCTAACAGTGAAGGCGAATTAACTCAGATGTCCTGACTTAAGTCCAGTGCTCTTAATCTTCTATAGCAGTGGTTCTCAACCTTGGCTGCACATTTAGAATCACCTGGGAATCTTTGGCCCCATTAGTAACAAAGAAACAGAATTTCTGGAGGATGGGGCCCAGAAATCAGGATTTTAAAAAGATTCCCAGGTGATTCTAATGTGCAGCCATGGTTGAGAACCACTGTTCTACAGGAACTAGAAGTTTAAGGAGCAAGCTGGGTAAAGGCAGTGTCTTCCTAACTTGACGAAAGCTTGTAAGCGAAAGCTGTGCTCTTATCATCTTCTGGGAAAGAATTTAAGTTACTTAAACATGGTAAGAAAAAGGATACTTTCTGGTTGCTCTCTTAAGCATGATTATAAACTATGTTTCCTATGGTAAAGGACGAGAATCAAAACGAATACAATCCCAATTCACAAATTCACCGAAGTCTATAATCTGGGGAGGAAGGCTGACAGCTGCCCTCCCCCCACTTCCCAGATGCACTAGCTGCTGCTGGAACACACCAGGCATGTGTCCTGCTTGGCAGAAGAGCTAATATGCAGTCACATAAATAGCTTTCTACCAGTGGCCAAACTGGCTTTGCCATCTGTCTCTCTGCACACCAAAGCCTCTCTCCTCAGCTCCCGGGCTCCTGAGGGAGCTGCTACAGCCAGTAAGGGAAGGTACACACCCCCAGCCAGGGACACTGGTTAACACCAGGCTTCACGATCACTGTGTGCCCTTCTCCTGGCCTCTGCCTTTCTACACTCACTCCTACATATTTTCAGTCCCTCCCTACTTCCCACCCATACCCAATGCCATGGATACTGGAGAGCCACCAACCAAATAAGCCCACTTAGTCACATCTCCCAAACAAAGTGATTCCCAATCCTCATTTTGCAACATCTAAGAGGTCACAGAACCAAAAGGGAACTTGGACATTATCCAAAGCAGCTTCCAAAATTACAAGGATGGCTCACTAAATTCTTCTCATTAAACCTTATTCCAACTTATTCATTAAATGGATATTTACTGTTCAGGCACTGTGCTGGGTTTAATCTTCCTTAATGAGAAGGAGAGGAGACAGTGACAGGGGTATTTTTCATAGAGGTGATGGCTATAAACATACAAGGGTCAAACTGCCACGGCTGGAAATCACTGAATTGAGAAGCAGGGGAAGAGATTAAGACCCTAGCACAGATTTGCAAGACTGGATAACTGCCCCCACCTGTCTGCTCTATGAGCAGGTGTTTTTAAGACAGAACAGGGAGCACTAGAGACATCCTCACAACAGGCTATGAGTTACAGGTGTAGTCAGTCTGCCCAGCTTCTCACTGTAGTTCAGTGGTTCTCAACCTTCTGGCCCTTTAAATACAGTTCCTCATATAACCCAACCATAAAATGATTTTCGTTGCTACTTCATAACTGTAATGTTGCTACTGTTATGAGTCGTCATGTAAATATCTGATATGCAGGATGGTCTTAGGCGACCCCTGTGAAAGGGTCGTTTGACCGCCAAAGGGGTCGCGACCCACAGGTTGAGAACCGCTGCTAATACCTCCCCATTAACAGCAGCATCACCAACTCAGTGTTCCAGCATGAATTTCGGCCCACCTTCCTCCTAGAAAGCCTCTTCTCAGATACTCAGACAGACATAAATACACATACACACAATTTCTTCTGTGGCCACTTCACTTCAAGTCTTCCAAGATAGAAAAAAGCCCCGCTAGTGTGGTTCTGTGGTTAAGCGAGGACCCATGAACCAGGAGGTCATGGTTGGATTCCCAGACAGCGCACATGCAGTGGTTGTGGGTCTGATTCCCAGTAGGAGGCGTGCAGGAGGCAACCCATCAATGATTCTCTCTCATCGTTGATGTTTTTATCTCTCCCTCTCCCTTCCTCTCTCTGAAATCGAGCCATATACATATAATATATTTAAAAGATAGAGAGGAACCAGGGAGGAAAGCATCCAGCTTGACCGAGGTGGAATTCCCTATTTGCAAGCAGCGCTCCCTGGGATCAGAGGGCAGGCTGGCTGGCTGCTCACCCTTACAAGCCCATCAGTGCCCCTCTCCTCAGCGCAGGGGAGAAGGAATGCGCGGAAAGCAGCACAACGCCAGGTGGACTTTCTGGTTTAGCCCAGGGAAGGACCCGAGTCTGTCCGGGAAGATCAGAAATTGACAAAAGGGTGCAATTCAACACCCACCAGGTTTTCAAAGAACCCTTAGGGAAGTTCTTCTGAAAGATCACAAGACAAAACTAGTAAAACTGATGGTTTCTGTTTTGTAGGAGACGGTGAGCAGCTTTAGGGTGCATTGACAATTTCTCTTGGGCAGTCCTGCGGGGAACGCAGACACCGAGGGACGCCGTCTAGGGCAGGCGGGCTCCCGGACGAGTCTCTCACGCATGGCTCCTGGCCCTGGCTACCGAAGAGGGGTAGTAGGGGGAAAGGGAACTTACGACCAGCTGCCTGGGAGCAAGGGAGAAAAGACCCCAGGCCCTCCCGGTCCGACTGAACCTCCAGTTCCTCCGGTCACTGGCCTCGGGCAGGGGACTGGCCGTCTCCCCCGGGGAGAGGCTCCTCCCGGCCCCGCCGCGCCGCAGCCCACGGGCGCCCAGGTCCCCGCTTACTTTTGGTCGCCGCGATGAGGTTCTTCCCGTCCTTGATGAGCTCTTTGATGAACTTGTTGGTCCTCTCGAGCTCCACTTCGTGGGCGCGGATCCTCTCCCGGAACCACGGACTGTCGAGGTAGCAGTCGCTGAATTCCAGGGGCTGCAGCCCCATGACTGCAGCGGTCCGCGCGAACCGCCGGCCAACGAGCCACCCGCCCGCCCGCGGCGCGCTACAGCCGGAGCCCGGCCTGGGGCCGCGGCCAGGTGCGGGGCCGCGCGGGCAGGAAGTCCCGGAGAAGCTAGCAGCCCGGGGCGCGTGGCGAGCACGGCGCGGACATGTCCCTCGGAGCCAAGCCTGGACGCAAGGACGATTGGGCGCCCCACTCCCCGCGGCCCCGCCGAAGCTCAAGTGCCCGCGGCCCCGCCCCGCGCGGCCCCCGCGCCGAACACCCTCCCCGAGGCGAGAGGCTGCCCCGCCCCGGGCGCCTCCCGGGCCCGCCCCGCTCGCCCCCTTGTTTTTCCCCCGCCTTCTTTCTTCCTCTCCTCCACTCCCTTCCCTTCCTTTCCCCGGACGCCTCTTCCTTCTCTTCCCCACGCGCAGTTGCCCCTCCTCTTCCTTCCGAGGCTCCCTTGCTCAGTTTATCCCGCGGCTCTCCTCCACCCCCGGGGCGCGTGCCTCTCCCCTTTTCTTCTGCTCCCCTTTTCAGGGTGACTCACTGTAGGCTCCCCGAAGCGGGGAACTGGACCGGGTCAAGGAAGGGGAATCTTAATACAGTCTCTAATCCTCCGCAGCCGGACGACGTAATTCAGAGGTCTGGCATGCTAGGGGAAGTGATTGACTCACCTCATTTATCCTGGACTGGGCCTCACCTGTAAATGAACGCCGGGCTCTCTTGTCTCATTCACGTTCCTCCTCCACTTAACGCAAAATGCATGCCAAAGCTCCGCTTTACATTGACAGCCTTACCTAAAACAAATCAATTGTTCAGTATAGTAACTTTTAAAAATGACAATTTATTACCCAATTATTATGTGCCAGGCACATACTAGGAACTCTACATACATGATTTTACAAGTTCACAATATACAGTTTTACTAATGATGTTAATATCCACAAGAAACTTCAAAGTGATTGTTCCAAACGTTCAGCCTAGGAGCTGGGAAAGTAAGAATCTGTTGGGACAACATGTTGTAGGAGTGTGACCCTCAGGGCCAAGTTAAATAAGCCTCCTACCCAATAAGCTCTTTTGTTACAAAACATCATGGTGCTTAAGCCAAAGATAAACAGATAAACATTATAACTTTAATGTCCATCCTCCAGAGAGCTCAAAATGTTTTACAAATAACTTTTAGGTGTTGAAAACTTCAGTCCCCTACTAAGATCAGCAGGGTGGCTGGAGGCTAAGGAGAAGAAAATAAAGGAGGTAAATAAAGGGGGATAGGGACACTCAAGAATAGAAGGGATGTAAACAAACAATGAGGGCCTTGCAAAACAGCCAAACACAGGCACTCAATCTTCTGGGCAAAAACCTAAACTTTTCCTCATAAGGAAAAGCTGTTGACACTTCCTCAAAGGGTTAACCTTAGGGTTAACAAATGAGCCAGCAACTCCACTCCCCAGGTAGAGATACCCGAGAGACATGAAAACATACATCCATACAAATCCTTGTTCATAGTAGCATTCTTCATGATAGCCAAAAAGTGGAACCAACCCAAATGTCCATTAGCTTACGAGTAGAAGAACAAAATGCATGTATCCACTATAAAAAGGGATGAAGTACAGCTGCATGTTACAACACTATGAACCTTAAAAACATGTTGCTAAGTGAAAGAAACCAGTCACAAAAGACCAAATGTATTATTCAATATAAAATGTCCAGAACAGGGAAATCTATAAAGACAGAAAGTAGATTAGTGGTTGCCAGGGGCTGGAGGGTGGCATAGAGTAAGAGGTATCTTTTGGGGATGATGAAAATAATTTAAACTTAGATTTTGGTAATAGTTGCACAACTTTGTAAATATACTAAATATACCCATTAATTTTATACTTTAAATTGGGTCAATCTTTTTGGTATGTGAAATATATCTCAATTTAAAAAGAGGGTCTGCTTCAGAACTGTCTCTCCTTCCTTACCACTTTCCAGCTCCCAGCCACAAAAACTCTGGTTCATTCAATGTGGTTGATTCTTTAATATTGAGACCAAACTAGTTGTTTAAAATAATTTCACAGCATTGCAAAAAACATTGTTATTGTGCCTTTACACACACACACACACACACACACACACACACACGCACCCCAAACAGCAGGTCGATATGAACCTTAATTTAATACTAAATAAGTCTACTGTAATTGACAAAAGTGGGAGGGCCTAATTAGTTTTGTTTTATTCAATTACACCTTGTACTGTGCCTGGTAGAGATTATCAGTAACTGTGGAATGAATGAGAAGTATGACCAAGTGAAGAGAAAGCTTATGGTACAGTGGAACGATAGAAATTTAAGAGCTCCAAGTCAGTTTCACTATTTAATAGTTGTACGACTTTGGCTAAAGTCCATTTTCTCTCGATCTCAGGCTTGCCATCCATGCAATGGAGATTGCAGCTGCAGGCTATTTGAGAAGATTTAATGAAACTGTTTATAAAGCACCTGTTGTAAATTATGATGATGAAGATGAGAACAAGAAAGTTGTGGGGGAGGGAAAGGAGAGAGAGATGGAGATTACATACTATTAGTATGGAAAAGATTGGGGGCAGGGGAGCCTCCCCCTGAAATCACAGCATTAAACAATATAAGACAGAATTCAAGGAGGGTGGTTACAAAAGCAGATGCTACTGAGTGCCCAGGTCTCATCTTCGGTTCATTAATTCATTCATTCTTCCCACAAATGTCTGTAAGTTTCTATATATGTTAAGCACCACACTGGGTGCTGGTGATACAGCAGTATACAGAAGACTGTCTGTCCTCACTGTGCTTTTGGTCTCTGGAGAGAGATTGACATTCTATCCCCCAAAACCACACAAATATATCATATATATTATATATATTATACATATATATGTATATTATATACATATATATCCTATATAATAAAAGCCTAATATGCTAAGTCGTCCAGTCAGCTGTTCAAACAATCAAAACATAATATGCTAATGATTATGCTAAGGCCGCTCAACTGCTCTTTATGATGTGCACTGACCACCAGGGAGCAGACGCTGCAACCAGTAGGTTAGCTTGCTCCTGGGGTCAGCTGATCAGAACTGAATGAGATGGGCCAGACATGCTCTGGAGCCCTCCCACAGTCCCTCCCAGGCTGGCCAACTTCCCGTATCCCTCCCTGGCCCCGATGGTGCACTAGTGGGGTCCCTCAACCTGGCCTGCAACTGCTCGCAATCAGGGACCCCTCAGGGGATGTCAGAGAGCTGGTTTCGGCCCAATGGCAGAACAACCAGTCACTGTGACACACACTGACCACCAGGGGGCAGACACTCAATGTAGGAGCTGCCCCCTGGTGGTCACAGGGGGAGCGCCGCTCAGCCAGAAGCCGAGCTCATGACTGGCAAGTGCAGCAGTGGTGGTGGGAGCATTCTGCCCCGCCCCTCCCTCCCTCCCCCCCCCCCCGTGCACAAATTTCATGCATCGGGCCTCTAATATATATATATATATGTATATATATATTAAAAAACACAAAAAAAACTAGTGGCCAGGTGCATGAATTCGTGAACATTGAAAGGAAATTAATTAGAAGAAATATTTTAATATCACTATTTGCCCTTTCTCTATAATAGAAATGTCAACCAAATTTATGATCGACAATGACAGATGGAAACACACATGTGCGATTGGCACCAGCGAGAGCTTTATATGTATTGTGCATGCATGCACAAGTCAACTTAGCCTTTTATAGATATAGAATAAACTTGCTTAATTAGACCTGCTTTCTGATTTAGCTAAACTTTTTCCAGCCCAGTGAAGCACCCCAACTTCTCTTTCAGGTAATTGTCAGCAACACAGCAGTAAATACCAACACGAAGCAGATTATTATTGTAGATCACACAGGGAGAACAAAGGGTAAAATATTTAACTGCAGCAGTGTTTGACCAAATTCTGCACAGTGAGAAAACCTGAAGTCATTTTCAAGGTCCACCATTTCTTACTTCTTTTCAGTCGGGTCAAGTTTCTAAGCTTTCTAAATCTCCATTTTCCTGCTTATGAAAAGAAAATAGGATTCCACCAAGTCTCCTATCTACCTACTCCAGGACTTCTGTGAAGATCAAATGAGATGAGGCATGGGAAAATGCTTCACAGACATTTGGTTGCAGTGTAAAATGTTTCCACCTGGGTATAAAGCAAGCTGTATTCCTGGGCTGAAGAAACTCCAAGGAGGCTAGTCACTATGGAGGGGAAGCCAGGCATTGCTACATGATGTCATTACCCAGATAGACACTTAGCATATTAGCCTTTTATATAGAGAGATGCCATGCAGTTCACGTAAGGGGTGTTTAAGAGATTATAATTGGGAGATATAAATTGGGAGTGGTGTCAAGGAAGACTTAATGAAGAAGTCATCAGTGACCAGAAGAATCAATAGGAGTTGACCATTAAATAGGGAGTGTGAGCACAGTAATCCAGGCAGGGAAACAGCCTGTGAAGCCCCTGGGATGGGAAAGGATCTGGTATATTGAAGATACTAAAAAAGAAGGTAGGGGTCAGATCTTGCAAAGCTTCTAGGCCATATTTAGGATTTTAGTCATATCATATGCTATCAGGAGGCTTTAAGGAGTTTCTAGCTTGGTGGTAGTAGGCTCTAGTTTGTATTTTCTAACTGCTGTGTGGAGAATGGGAATCCAGAAGGAAGTCTTTGGAGTTGTCTGGGCAACAAATGGTATAGCTTTACCTTCCACGTGACAGTGGAGATAGAAAAATAAGCAGATCACAATATATTTTAGAGAGAGATCCTGGGACCTGACAGTGGCCTCGATATAGAAATGAAGAAGGTATCAAAGATGGGTCCAAGCCTGACCAGTGTGAATCAGTGGTTGAGCATTGACCTATGAGCCATGAGGTCATGGTTCGATTCCTGGTCAGGGCACATGCCCAGGTTACAGGCTCGATCCCCAGTAGGGAGTGTGCAGGAGGCAGCCAATCAATGATTATCTCTCATCATTGATGTTTCTGTCTCTCTTTCTCCTTTCCCCTTCCTCTCTGCAATCAATAAAAATATACTTTAGGAAAGAAAACATGGGCCAAGGCTTCTGGCATAATAAGGTAGGTAGATGGATATGAACTTAAGTGAATATTTACTGAAAGGAAAATATGGGATAAGAATTTGGGTGACAGAGATGGACAAGAGGAGTTTCAGTTTCACCCATTAAGTCTGGGGTGCCTGGAAGACATTCAACTATGTATGTCAGGTTGACATGTTTATGCTTTGCTCAGTGCCTCAATATGTTAAGGATTCAAATCAATGAAAGTTGGTCAGCTTCCAGTCCAGATAAAATAGAGGTTAACTCAGATGAAACCTTCCATTTCTGTAGGTTCCACTACATGTAATGTTGTCTTTCCCTGATGAGTCACATAGTTGCTATCTATGAAGTAAAAAATATGGGTTCTTCTGAATCTCTGGGTATGCTTCAAAGCTGTGAGTCAATTAGAATTAGATTCAGATACATGATAACAGAAAATCCAAAATAACAGTGCTTTACCCCATAAGGTTCCTTCTTTCATGCAAACCAGATCCAGAAGTAAATCATCTAATACTAGAGGCCCGGTGCACAAAAATTTGTGCACTGGTGGCGGGGAGGGGGGGGGGTCCCTGAGCCCCAATTGTGCCCTCTTACAGTCTGGAACCCCTTGGGAGATAACGACCTGCTGGCTTAGGCCCACTCCCGGGTGGCAGAGGGCAGGCCCAAGCCCTAGGTGCAGCCCCTGGTCGGGCTCAGAGCAAGGCTGATTGGGGAGTTGGGGCGCTGCCCCCGTCACGCACAGAGCAGGGCCGATCAGGGGTTGGGGCACTGCCCCCTGTCACACACAGAGCAGGGCCCATCAGGGGGGTTGGGGCTCCGTACCCTGTCACACACAGAGCAGGGCCGATCAGGGGTTGGGGAGCTCCCCCCTGTCACACACAGAGCAGGGGGGATCAGGGGGTTGGGGAGCCACCCCCTGTCACCCACAGAGCAGAGCCGATCAGGGGTTGGGGCACTCCCTCCTGTCACACTCAGGGCAGGGCTGATGGGGAGGTTGCGGCTCCACCCCGTCACACACAGAGCAGGGCCAATCAGGGGGTTGGGGAGCTCCCCCCTATTAGGCACAGAGCAGGGCCGATCAGAGGGTTGGGGCACCTTCCCCTGTCACGAACAGAGCAGGGCGGATAGGGAGGTTGTGGCCCTGCCCCCTGTCACACACAGAGCCGCAGGGTGATCAGGGGGTTTGGGCGCTGCCTCCTGCCACACTGCTCCAGAGACCAAGAGGTCTCGCAGCTCCGCTGATCCCAGTGCTGGGAGGCCTCGCGGCTCTGCTTGACAGTGGGGCAGTGAGGCCTCGCAGCTCCACTGATCCCGGTGCTGGGAGGCCTCACTGCTCCGCTTATCCCGGGTTCGGGAGGCCTCACGGCTCCGCTGATCCCAGTGCTGGGAGGCATATTACCCTTTTACTATATAGGATAGAGGCCTGGTGCACGGGTGGGGGCCAGCTGGTTTGCCCTGAAGGGTGTCCTGGATCAGGGTGGGGGTCCCGCGTGGGTGCCTGGCCAGCCTGGATGAGGGAATGATGGCTGTTTGCAGCTGGTCACACTCCCTTCAGGGTGGGGGTCCCACTGGGGTGCCTGGCCAGCCTGGATGAGGGGATGATGGCTGTTTGCAGCTGGTCACACCCCCTTCAGGTTGGGGGTCCCCACTGGGGTGCCTGGCCAGTCTGGGTGAGGGGCTGAGGGCCGTTTTCAGGCTGGCGGGTGACTGAAGCTCCCAACCTCTCCTTTTTTTCTTTATTTTTTATTCTGGGATTTACCTTCTATGGCTGTCACTGGAACTGAGAGCCAGCTTTAGCTCTGAGGCTCGGCTCCAGCTCTGAGACCTCAGCTGCTGAAAGCAGGTATCTGGGTTTGTTTGTTTGGCTTCTATAATTGAAACACTGTTGCAACTCCAGCTTGGCCGCCGGCTGGCTGAAAGCATGGGGATTGTTTAGCTTCTATAATTGTAACATTGTTTCTTAGAGTGCAGCTCAGAGGCTGGCAGTGGCAGGCAGGGAACCTTGGCTTCCTCCTTCACTGGAGCAAGCAAGCCTCCTGTTCACTTCAGCTGCCTGTCTGCCGGCTGCCATCTTGGTTGGCAGTTAATTTGCATATCGCCCTGATTAGCCAATGGGAAGCGTGTCGGAGGTATGGTTAATTACCATGTTTGTCTATTATTAGAAAGGATGATTCCACAGGCCCCAGGGAAGCCCTAGCTTCCATCCTCAATATCACCTCAATGGCTGCAGAGCTCCTTCTGTGAAGGAGGAAGGAAAATGATAAAAGGGGCCCCTCTCAGCTGAGTCAGCACTTTCTTCAGCCTTTCCTGCAGGTCTTAGACAATTTTGGTCTTTATCTCATTGGCCAGAACTTAGTCTTATGGTCACACTTCACTGCAAGGAAAAATGGAAAATGGGGTTCTTTGTCCAGGTATACTGCCACCCTAAAGAAAACCTGAACTTTATAACAAAGAGGAAAAGGACAACAGATTTTGAACAGGAACCTAACAGTCTCTGCTGCAGGCAGAGTGAGGGAGGAGCATAAATTATAGCTGTGGCAAAACGTAAACGATATAAAGAGAATAAATATAAGAAAAATCTTTGGGTGGGGTGTCTTCCAAAGTACATTAGGCTACTTTCTCTCACAGATATTAGTGGGGGAGGGAGGATACCAAAACGGTTTTTTAAAAAATTATTGGACCATATCACTGGACACTTACCTGAGAGGTAAGGCAGGCTTCTGAGGGCTTTTACCACTCCAACTTCAGTTCTCTGTGGTTCTCTCAACTCTGTCCCCCTTGTTGCTATTGGCTTCAGCCTCCAGAAAGCTTCCTTGATGAAAACCAAATGGCTTCAGTGCTTCCAGACTTACCTATAAACAATATCCCACCCAGCCTGTGTGGCTCAGTGATTGAGCGTTGACCTCTGAACCAGGAGGTCACGGTTCGATTCCCAGTCAGAGCATATGCCTGGGTTTCGGGCTCGGTTCCCAATGTGGGGTGTGCAGGAGGCAGCCAATCAATAATTCTCTTTCATCATTGATGTGTCTATTTCTCTCTCTTTCTCCCTTCCTCTCTGAAATGAATAAAGTATGTTAAAAATTCAAAAAAGATGGACAGCATCCAGTTAAAAAATAAAAAACTATAAAGAAAAACAATATCCCTTCCTGAGCTAAAAAGATGCTCCCTTACCACAACTACTTCAATCTGAACATCAGACCCTCTTTGAGTCACTCTTTGAGCGAGGGTGGGTTAATCCACCAAGATATGAGGAAGCTGTATAACAGCAGTTCTCAACCTGTGGGTCGCGACCCCTTTGGGGGTCGAACGACCCTTTCATAGGGGTCGCCTAAGACCATCGGAAAACACATATATAATTACATGTTGTTTTTGTGATTAATCACTATGCTTTAATTATGTTCAATTTGTAACAATGAAAATATGTCCTGCATATCAGATATTTACATTACGATTCATAACAGTAGCAAAATTACAGTTATGAAGTAGCAATGAAAATAACTTTATGGTTGGGGTCACCACAACATGAGGAACTGTATTAAAGGGTCGCAGCATTAGGAAGGCTGAGAACCACTGCTGTTTAAGAAATTGGTGAATGAGTAATCTGTAAAATATAATGGTGATAGTTGCACAACAATATGAGTATACTTAATCTCATTAAGCTTAGTCAAACTTAAAAACAGCTGAAATGGTTAAGTTTTATGTCATGTGTATTTTATCATAATAAAAAAGAAACAAAAATATAATGAAGGAAGAATAGAAGACCCCTCCCCTTAACCACTATTACCAGTTTGAAGTGCAACTTTTCTTAAAGATAAATTATCACAGAATAATAATTGTCCAAGTAAGTTTGACATTTTGTTACATATACATTTTTTAATAATTTCTTTCTCCAAAGAATACCTAATGAGGCTTCCTGAACTAGCGGTCTGGGTAATGCACTTTGGAAAATACTATGCACTGCACTGGATAAGCTCTACTGTGAGTCAAGCCAGAATCTCTGTATAATGGCTAATTTTAAGTGTCAACTTAAAATTACACTTAAAATTGAGCTAAGGATGCCCAAAGAGTTGGCAACATTCTTTCTGGCTGTGTCTGCTGAGGTGTTTCTGGGGAACATTAGTATATGAATCAGTAGACTGAATAAAGATCACCCTCACCATTGCAAGTGTCCATCATCCAATCACTGAGGGCCTGGACAGTGCAACAAAGGCAGAGGAAGGGCAAATTCTTCTCTCTCTTCTTGAGCTAGAACATCAATCTTCTTCTGGCCTCAGATACTGGTGCTTCTGCTTCTCCAGCCTTACACCACCAGCTTTCCTGGTCCTCCAGCTTGAAAAGGGCAGATTATGGGACTTCTTGGCCTCCATACTTCCATGAGACAATTCCTATAGTAAATATCAATACCAATCTCTCTTTCTCTCTCTCCTCACTCACACACACACACATGCACACACACGCATACACATGCGCACACACTCATGCCCTCATGGAGTAACAGTCTCCAGTCAGACAGAAAAACAACAACACACATATCAAAAATAATTACAAATTCAAATACTAAAAGAAAACTCTGACTCTTTCCCTGCTGCAGTCAGTGCACTCAAGATCTGGCTCCCCATGTAGCCCACAGACAGCCATGGCCAAGGAAGGCGTTACAGCTGGATGTGAATGGATGTTAACACAGGAGGGCCTAGCACATAGAGTTGGAGAAACTGCCCAAGCCTTAAAGTGCCAAGCCGTTGCCTGTGTGCTTCCATCCAACTGTGACGAGCCTGTCAGGTTGGTGGAGGCCCTTTGTGCTGAACAACAAACAGCTTCCTCAACGTTGATGACAGCCAGAAACTAGAGGCATGGGTAGGCCTCTGTAAAACTGACAGCGAGAGAAAACTCATAAAGTGGTTGGCTGCAGTTGTGTAGTAGTTAAGGACTATGGCAAGGAGTCTCAGGCCAAGGATGTCATTGAAGAGTATGTCAATGCAAGGAATGAACAAATAAAAAACTTGTTGCCGGTTCCACAAAAGGAAAGAAAAAGAATACTCATAAATTCTAGGAAAGGGCTATGTATGCGTGGCGCTATAACATCAGAATTGGGCCTATCCTGAGATGTCCGTGAGGAACTGACAATTAAGCTGAGATCTGCGGGATGAGGAGTTAGTGGGTAAAGTGGATGTTATGTAGAAAGGGCAGAAACATACCCAGAGGAAGCATTGTTGGAGAACTAGTACAAGAAATTGAAAAAGGCCATGTGGCTGGGGCACCGTGGGCTGACACACAGCCCGTGCAGAGGGAGTGCAGGCCTGTTCCATCTGCTCCTGCACCAGGCTTGCTTCTTTCCTCCAGAACACTGCACCCAGGAGTCCAGACCTCCTCCTCCCTGATTGTTTCCAGGGAGAGTGCACCTTTCCATCACCCCTACACATCATAACTTGGAAGAATTTTAGCCCCAAAGAAGTTCTAGAACTACTCCACTCACCTAAGGAAATTCAGTCGGTAAATAATTGATTGAGTAGCTGGAGTGGGCAAGGCACTGTGCAAAACGCTGCAGGGAATACTAAAGTGAGGCAGTCCCTAACTTCAGGGTTTTGCAATCTGGTGTGCTCTGGCCATGAGGAATAAGCTGACATATGGATAATTATAAAACAAAGCGTCCTGCTACATAGTCCAGCCAACCTGGCAGTCTGCCTGAGAAGCGGAAGTTCCCAGTGAGGCTGGGGTGGGGAAATGGAGAATGGGTGTGTGGGTGGGGGGTTGAGGGGCAGAATTTTACAATTCGCTCACATTGAAATGAAAATCCTCTAAAGAAATTTGGGACTCTCATCTTTTCAAGTTTGGCGCTAGAAGAACCTGGCTCAAGGAGATGTGGGTCAAAGCATACAGCCTGTATCCTCCCCGAGTGGAGTGCTTTCCCAGGTCATAATGCAATCACTGCTTCCCCTGTGTCCAGCTTTTGAGGAGACCTGATGTGGAGAAGACAGAGTTGGGCATATCATACCACATGTACTGATGTACATCAGCAGGCACGCCCACTGACTGCCCACAGATCCCTCAGGCAAATGCTGCCTTCTTTCCTGTTACCAACTAACCGAAGCAGTGACCTTGCAGTTTATTTCATCCAGATTGCAATGTGCATAAAATATGCTAGAAGGAAAGAGAAGAGCTTTCAAGGGTATGTTCTTGCCTTAGCTGGTTTGGCTCAGTGAATACAGCACTGGCCCAAGGTCTGAAGGGTCACGGGTTCAATTCTGGTGAAGATCATGTACCTCAGTTGCAGGACCCAGTTGGGGCATGTGTGGGAGGCAAACAGTTGATGTGTTTCTCTCATATTGATGTTTTTCTCTCTGTGCCTCTCCCCCTCCCTTCCACTCTTTCCCTAAAATGCAATGAAAAATATCCTAGAGTGAGAATTGAAAAAAAAAAAGAGTATGTTCTTTCTAGTATCACAGATGCCCCTGGTATAACCCACAGAAAGGTGTCCAGAGAGTGATCTGCACCAGGAAATTATCTAGCCACTGAAAAACCAATCTTCCATGATTAAAGTCATATTCTTAGAGACCATGGGCACTTGAGTAAAATAGAAAATGAAGTATAAATACTCATGTCTTATCTTTTGAACCAATAATTCTAGGCCTGGCAATATCAGTCCTAAGAAGATAATTGTTTAGATGTATATGTTTAGACCTAGTTGTTGGGGGGGGGGGCGGGGAGGAAGCAATCTAACAATTGGAAAATAGGAAAATAAGTCAGCACATATTAGTTCAACAGACTTGTGGCTTCATGGGCTTTGATAGTCAGTTTTTTCGCTCTTAGTGGTGAACACTGGCATTTTTTTAATGTTTAGCCTTCATTCCCACTTCTCAACAGCACCCTGATTTCCCCCTGGATAATCATTTTCCCACACAGCACAAAGTCTTGGTAAAATTCATGTGCCTGTATTGCACTAGGGAATCCAAAGAGATAGCTGGAGGCTGCTTCTGCCAATCCTGCCTCTCAGGGCTGCCACTGCCAAGGGCTGGGCACATGACCTACACTCAGCCAACCAGACTCTCTTTCCCAGGACTTTGACTCTTGAGCATAGTAAGCACTGACAGAGAAACAAAGTTCATCTGTTTCAGCCAAGAGTGTCAAAAGAGATCCGCTGCCTGGCAGGCGACTCAGCTTCTTCTTCCAAGGCTGGTTCTTCACGCTTCCTTTAGCACTCCACATACTTTGAATGAAATGCCTTTTTGCTTAAATTGCCAGAATCAGGATTTTTTTTTCCTTGCAGCCAAGGAAGAAGAATAAATACGTAGGTTGGTGCTCAAAGGCAATGGACCTTCAGGTACACACTGGAGCAACAAGTCATTAAGTTAGCATTGGTCACTGAACTCTAAGTCACATGACCTTAAGTGCTCTGTGATGGTTCATTTTATGTGCCAATGTGACTGGGTTTACCAGAGAACTGGTAAAGCATCATTGCTGACTGTGTCTGTAAGAGTGTTTCTGGAAGAGATCAGCATTTGATTCAGTAAACTAATGGAAGAGATCCACCCTCACCAATAGGGGTGGCCATCTCCCAATCTAGTCCATTGAGGGCACAAATAGAACAAAAAGGCAAAGAAAGGGTGTATTCCCTCTTTCCTCTTGAGCTGGGATGTCCATCTTTACCTGCCCTTAGACACTGGACATTGGAGCTCCTGGTTCTCAGGCCTTCAGCCCCAGACTAAATTACATCATTAGCTTCCCTGGTTCTCCAGCTTGGCCTCTATAACCACATGAGACCATTCCTATAATTAATAAATAAACAAACACACACACACACACACACTTATCCTATTGGCTCTGTTTCTCTGGAGAACTCTAATACATTTTCTTATGTCTGGAACTGGCCTGCTTCGCACCTATTGTCCTGGAACCCTTTCCCTTCTACAACAATCCCCTGGATTTTTCATTTCTAAATGGAGTTTTACTGTAAATTCTTTTTTTTTTTTAAATATATTTTATTGATTTTTTACAGAGAGGAAGGGAGAGAGATAGAGAGTTAGAAACATCGATGAGAGAGAAACATCGATCAGCTGCCTCCTGCACATCTCCTACCGGGGATATGCCTGCAACCCAGATACATGCCCTTGACCGGAATCGAACCTGGGACCCTTCAGTCCGCAGGCCGACGCTCTATCCACTGAGCCAAACCGGTTTCGGCTTACTGTAAATTCTTGCATGGAAAAGATTTTTTTAAATAATCTAGGATGAGCCCTGGCTGGTGTTGCTCAATGGTTAGAGTGTCAGCCAGGGGAATGAAGGGTTGCGCGTTCAATTACCAGTCAAGGGCATGTACGTAGGTTGCATGTTTCATCCTCAGCCCCAGTCAGGGTGTGTGGGGGAGGCAACCAATCAATGTGTCTCTCTCACATCAATACTTCTTTCTCTCTGTCTCTCGATCTCTCTCCCCTCCCTTCCACTATCTCTAAAAACAATCAATAGAAAAAATATTCTCAGGTGAGGAGGTGAAGATTAACAACAATAACAAAAAAATCTAGGATGGGACCTCTACCCTGTATTTCCAACTCCTGCCATGGTCTCATCAAGTATTAAGACACATGTGTAGTGAATTGTCCTCACTTTGATATGGAGATAATCCAAAGATGACTAAGGGATAACATCTCATTTCTCTTGACCTGTCCAGAAGCAATGTAACCAACTTTCAAAATCAGCATGAAGAGCGTTGTTGGTAAAATAAAGCTCTCTGGGATATGATCAGATAGAGACAGCTACTCCTTTCAGTAGCCATAGGAGAAGTAGTTGATAGTGCTTATACTTGCTGGCTATTTGGTATACCAGCCAGTTTGCGAATGCCCATGCAATAACCTGTAAGATGAGTGAAGTTGTCACACTGCTGGTCACCAAGGTCAAAAGGAAGCATAGACATTGTAGGTTGAGTGTAAGGTGTGCAAGAAAATGAAGCGTTAGTAGAGCTGCCATAGTACATATAGAGTAGTCTTAACTCCATTGCTACAGTTGTTTATCTCTTATTGTATTGCACAAATTTACAACTATTTAAATATTTTACTGTTTGGTAACACAGTTTTTTTTGTACAAAAAAACCACCACAACTTTTTGCAGGAATGAGCTAAAAGAAAGAGTGGATGTTTAATGAAAAATTAAATTTTGATTTCCCATTTCTCAACAAACTT
Organism: Myotis nattereri; assembly: GCF_964212035.1. Lineage (NCBI taxonomy): Eukaryota > Metazoa > Chordata > Mammalia > Chiroptera > Vespertilionidae > Myotis > Myotis nattereri. Next base: position 57,053,601 of record NC_138080.1, read on the forward strand.
GCTAATGAACTTGTGAAGTGTTTGTCGGCATTTATTGGTCTCCATGGGCCATTGCCTAACTAAGCACATGAACATCAGAGGGCCCAATGCTGCTGGAAACAGGGCCCAAGATGGCATTTAGCCACAGCAGGGTATTTACATAACTCTGTGATTCGTGACTTTTTAATTCAGATCAAATGACTATTCTTCTGAATTAATTTTTTCACTTTTTATTCCAAGATTTCTTGTGGCATTACATAAAGTGCAATATTAATGTGTGGGGTCCTTTATTAGAAAAAAATACTTTGTAAATAGTTCAATGAAGCCAGTTTTGTATCAGTAAATAAATGAATGAACATATACAGATTTCCAGGGCTACTCCATTTTCGGCAACATGGGAGGAATATACTTGCCACACTCTGCTGTATTACCTGTTACCAGTTCTCACCAAGGCCTCCTGGCTATCATGGAAGTGACTGGAGTCATTTCCTGGTGAAGCACTTAATGGCTAGTGCAAGGCTCTACAGCACTTTTTTGGCCCACCTTAGCAACCATGAAGTCCTCATGTTCTGAACAATAAACTGATGAAATGATTGGGCCCCCATGAGCCTGAACCTCTAAAAGACTGTGAGAAGGAAATACTCTCACTTACTGGCAATGCATAAGTAAGTTGAGTGAGAAATAATCATTTGTGTAAGACAAAATATTTTGGAGTTGCTTGTTACCACAGTACAGCCTGCCCTAGTCCGACTAAAGAATTCCAAAGTCTTGGGAGGAGGGAGAGAGCATTGCTGATGAGACTAAATAAAATAGAGCAAACTTTTTTAAAATTATATTTTAGTTTTGTTTTGTTTAATGAAAAAGTTCTAGAAATACATAGAGATGATGGTTGCACAACATTGTGAATGTACTTGATGCTACTGAATTGTACACTTAAAATTATTAAAATGGTAAATTGTATGTTATGTCTATTTTACCACAATAAAAAAGAATCACCAAAGAAAAGTTTTCCTACCAAAATCTTCCAGGAATAATAAAGATTAGAAAAATAGGCACTCATTTATTATTGTTGAAATATAAATAGGTAGTTCTTTCTGAAGGCAACTTTGGTGATACTTATTAAAAGGCCTTTGAAATATGAAGCCTTTGATTCATTTATTCCTCTACTGGGAATCTGACCTAAAATTTAGAAAAAGTAATAATTTACAAAGTTTTATGCAAAATAATCATGACTCCAATATGTTGTGTGTGTGTGTGTTTTTTTTTTCTTTTTTGATGCCATGTCCAGGAATCAAACCAGCGACCTCTTGATGCAGGGGACAATGTTCAAGCAACTGAGCAACATCGGCCAGGACTCCAGTATGGTTTTTAAAAGCCAAAAATGTGAAACAATGTAAATGGGACCATGGTGGATTAAGAAATTTAGGATATATTCATACAATTGAGTACTGTGTAGCTATTTAAAATTATAGTCCGTAAGACTATCTAATAAGATATTGGCCAAAACCAGTTTGGCTCGGTGAATAGAGCGTCGGCCTGCGGACTGAAAATGTCTCAGACTACAGTTTATCTGGGCATAAAAACAAGCTCATTAAAATAATTCAATTAACAAAATTATTTCTTACCTTCTGTGCATTTAGGTTCCCTCCTATCATGACTCTTCTACCCTTTTCATTTGAATGGAGTTACTGAAAGAAGAATGGAGAAAAAGCGACTTTGGTTAGTTTTGCTTTCTCTGTTATCTTTTTAACATTACATCATCTTTCCCCAGAGTCTATGTTTTTGTTTTTGCTATGAACAGGACCTTAAAAGGGTCCTTTTTATCTTCTTTACTACTTTTCACATCTCAAGTTCATTCTGGGTTCTGCTTTTCTTGATAATGTTATTCAAGGGTCATGCTGCTCTCTGGTATGGAGGTAACTGTATACATTTATCTATTGTCTCATATTTTGCAAAGGCTCCACAAAGAAATGCTTCTGGAATCACTCTTGGTTTTAAAGATCTCCCTCTTTTTCTTCCCTATTGAAATTATTTAATACAATAGTCTACAACTTGAGTTATTGGAACCCTCAAAAGTATGTAAAGATTTTCCAAGGAGCCCTATGGGCAAGGAAAATTTTATTTTCAGATACTCAGCTTCCACTGTCTTTTTTTCTTAAAAGTTATCTGTCTGGCCTGGCCGGTGTTTCTCAGTGGTTGAGCATGGACTCATGAACTAGGAGGTCACAGTTGGGGTTCGATTCCAGGTCAGGGCACATGCCCAGGTTTTAGGCTTGATCCCCTGGGGGTATACAGGAGGCAGCCAAAGGATGATTCTCTTTCTCATCATTGATGTTTTTCTCTCTCTCTCCCTGTCCCTTCCTCTCTCTGAAATCAATAAAAACATATATTTTTAAAAAGAGATCTGCCTGAAAATAACATTTTGTGAGTTCTCCTACCACCTCCCCTTTAATAATAACCCTTTTGCAAAGGAAGAAGAGAAGGTAGAAAAACATATAGCAAGTTCATTCACCTGGATCCTTGTCCCAAGATGTAAAAATCTCCAGGGTACTGAGGATACAACTTAACATATTTTTTCTAGAAACCTTCTGTAATGATTAACCCACACCATAGTGCTTTTTTATTTTCCCTGTCTTATGCATATTTCTGTTAAGGGCAAGGTGTAGTCTTAGAATAAATATCCCACTGAGAGATTTTGAATACATTTTAGGGTAATGTGGTAGGAGTGATGACAATGTGCTTTTATTAACTTGCCTTTTCCACCCTTAAGTTAGAGATGCACAGTTCTTCCCCCCAAAAAATACATGCAGGAAAGCTAAAAACAAAAAACAAAAAGATGTGTCCTAACTCCCACCCATATCACACTGAAAATGCCCTGTCTCTACTTCAACCTGAGCATTAACAGTTTCAGCTGGAAAATGCTCTTCATGGCCTGGAACCCATCCCTTCGTCACCTCCAAACCTCCTGCCTAAGGTCATGAGCCAACACTTCACTCCAGGAATCTGTGCCCAATTCCCCCCTTGCCCTCTCTTCTCATCCAGAGAGTGCATGGCTCTTGTGGAAGAGAAATGTGAAAGCTTAGACAATGCCTTTAAAAATTAGTGAACATTGCCCTGGCCAGTTTGTTCAGTGGTTAGAGCATCAGCCCTAGGACCAAAGGGTCTTGGGTTTGATTCCTGGTCAAGGGCATATACCTCTTGCCTGGTTGGGACACGTGCAGGAGGCAACCAAAGGATTTCTCTCTCTTTCTCTCCCCTTCCCCCTTTCTCCCTCTTTTCCACTCTCCCCTAAAAATCAATGGAAAAAAATATCCTCAGTTGAGGATTGAAAAAGAAATGTGAACACTAAAAATGGCTCTCCTTTTCTCCTATTTAAACATAAGCTTTTCTTTTCTTTCTCTTTTTTTTTTTTTTGTCTCTCCTCAATATGCTTTCCTAGAATGTGCTGTCAGCTGGAAACAAAAGCACCTTTGAACAGATGACTCACGCTAATTCTTTAAAGCATAACTGGAATGTATAACTAATAAGATTTTTAGACATAGTGGATAAAGCCTGTGCAGAAAAAGTTTACATGATTTGTTTTAAAATAAGTTTGCATTATTTAAAAAGGGAGTTAAAACTTATTTCATTGATTCTTATCATGAAATAGTTATTGATTTACTGACTTTATCTGTGCCTCACATTCCTCCTCTGTAAAATGGGGATAATAATAGTATTCCTTCATGGAGCTGGTTTAGAGATTAAATGAGTCAACCTATAATCTATGCAAAGCACATAGAACAGTACCTGGTGCATAGTATGTGCTCTCCATGTTAGAATGACCCCTCCCCCAGTGGTCCCTCTTGTCTTTGTACTCACTCCCTTGGTAATCTTACCCAGTCTCCTGGCTTAAAATATCATCTATATGCCAATGATTCTCCAATTTATATTTCCAATGCCTGCTCTCTACAGAACTCCAGACTCATATTCAACAGCCTACTGGACATCTCCAGTTGAATAGCTAGTAGACATCTCAAACTCACCCTTGCCAAATTGAACTCCTGTTCTTCCATCTTGCCAAAACTGCTCCACCTACAGCCTTTTCCCTGTTGCTTAATGTCAATGCTATCCTTCCAACTGCTCAGGTCTCCAAAACTTGGAGTTAATCTGATTCCTTTATTTCTCTCATACTCCACATTCAGACTGTCTTCCTGCAAAAATATATCCAGCATCTGACCATCAACTTATTGTCTCCACTGCTGCCCCCTGCTGTAAGCCACTCGGATCTCTCGCCTAGATTACTGCCGTGGACCACTAACTAACCACCTTGCCCCGCCAATACGCTTATTTTCAACAGGGCAGCCAGAGTGATCTTTCTAAAATGAAAACCAGATCACATCATTCCTCTGCCTAAAATCCTTCAATACATTCCTATACATAATACAATAACTTTAATATACAAATTAATCATGTACATACATATGAATTTTTTAAAAAACTAAAAATATGCATTAGATTGCTGGCCATGATTATTTTAGGGTGGCAAACTACATAGTTTAAACTACATTTAAAACTATTTTCCTTTTAACCCAATAATATTACTTGTAAGAATTTACTTATAGGAAATAATTAGGATGTGCCCAAAGACTTCGAAAATGCTAGGCATAATAGTATTTACCATAGGTGAAAACTGGAAATAGCCTAAGTGTCTAACAATAGGAAACTAGTTTAATAAATATGTTATGGCTACATCTGACATGGTTGAACATGTTTTAAAAATTAATAATGCATTGTTAATGAAAAAAAGATTAAGTAATAGCAAGTACACCATGAGATTAACTTTTCAAATTAAAAAAAAAAAGTATATAAAAAGAGGAAAAGACAGGAAAGATATACACCAAAATATTAACAGCAGTCCTCACATAGGAAATTGCTGGAAGCCAATTCCAGCATGTTCAGCAGGGCTGAATCATCTGGAGTGGCTGAAGGGCATTTCCCCAAACCCGAAAAGGATGCATTAAATGATTGCTTGCTGCCAGACAGCTCAGGGTATCTTAATCTACATGTTATTGCCTCCTATTGGCCAAACACCTGAACAGCTGTAGGCAAATCCTTCCAGTCTGACAATGGACTCTGTAAATGAAGCCTGACCCTTTGATGTGTATATCTCTGCCTTGCCTCAGGACAATCTGTATTAATAAAAAGCATGAGGTCCTGACACGAGGAGACCTTAGTTTCTTTAGCTAGGCTCCTCTGACCCCGAAATGCTTTTCAAAATTATGCTTCATCTCTGGACTCTTTAAGTTACACACAGCCCCTTCTCCAGTTTGCTGAACCCTTCTTAATGCCGGAACAAGAACCCCAGCATTAATGGCGCTCGAACTCAGGGACCTCTGGAAAAGAAGGATTCGCCTGAGCGGAAACAACACTGGTATGGTGGTAAGATTGAACTGTGTGGCCCTGACCGGTTTGGCTCAGTGGATAGAGCGTTGGCCTGCAGACTGAAGGGTCCCAGCTTCGATTCCGGTCAAGGACATGTACCTCGGTTGCGGGCACATCCCCAGTGGGGGATGTGCAGGAGGCAGCTGATCGATGTTTCTCTCTCATCGATGTTTCTAACTCTCTATCCCTCTCCCTTCCTCTCTGTAAAAAATCAATAAAATATATTTTTAAAAAAATAGATTGAACTGTGTGTAACACTTGTACTAGCTTTGGAATTTGTGAAACCAGAGTGGGCAAGGAAAATCTTTTGTTTTTAGTCAGATTATAATGGGGAAAATTTTTATAAAAAGGCAAAATTATAAAGAAATTGGAATATTAAAAGGCACTTTTTAAAATCAGGCTGAAAAAATGAGGACTGTGGTCATCTTTAATGTGGTTTCTTGTTCAAATCATAAAAAACCTAATATGTTTTGAGAATTGAAAATCTATAATTTCTAAAAAGTTGCCAGATCCTCTGCCCCTGGAGAGGAGAGACTGGGCAGCTAGAGAGATTAAAGCTGTTAGCTTTCTCCCTAGGAGACTACTTAATGCTTTGTTTAAAAATTACAGAAGAGCCCTGACCGGTTTGGCTCAGTGGATGGAGCGTCGGCCTGCGGACTGAAGGGTCCCAGGTTCGATTCCGGTCAAGGGCATGTGCCTTGGTTGCGGGCACATCCCCAGTGGGAGGTGTGCAGGAGGCGGCTGATCGATGTTTCTAACTCTCTATCCCTCTCCCTTCCTCTCTGTAAAAAATCAATAAAATATATTTAAAAAAAAATTACAGAAGAACTCGTTGGGAAAACCAAAATTTGGCTAAGGTCACCTTGGGTGCTAGTTATTAGTTTGGGAACGAAATAGGAAAAAATTTAAAATCTGACGTTATCTATTAAGCATGCCTTTAATTGGGAAAAGATACACGGCCAGGTCAGTTGCTGAAATCTTCTCCAAAGCAAACAGGATTTTGGGGAAGGGAGACACATGGCGACCCAGATGGGACGCCCCCTCCCCGTGTATGCTAATTTAAAGTCTCCTTCTCGCTATGAAAAGTTTTACAAAATTTAGAAATGTGTCTGGGATTTCTGTGCACTCGCAAAGAGAGAAGCTAGCTTAAAACAAATGTGTGCACAGTCCGATTTCGGATTTTAGAGTTTTGAACTAAGCTTAAATCTCTTTACAACTGCTACAGAATAAAAGCCCAGGACTGTTTTTTTCCTAAGAAAGATGGCGGAAAGGAACCAAAAAGAAAGATACAGGCGTTCTAGCAACAAGATTGGTATTTCCATGATAAAGAGTAATTTTTAAAATGATAATGGAATGCATTCAAAAGTTGACTTTAAGGCTGCCAAAAGAAAATCAATTAATTGTCTGTTACAAAAATTTGCCAAAGAAAATGCCTTAAAATAATTATAATAATTGACTCTAGATTCTCAAAAATTGTTGAAACATAGATAAATAATATATTAATTATAAAAAATACTAAGTAGCTTAGGTGAAGACTGGCTATGCCCTCCTTGGGGCTGGTCACATTTCCAGCAGAAAAAAATATAACTAATTTGCATACCTGTTTCCAGTCACTGGCAGCTCAGGACTTTGGGAGTTTGCTAAATTAAATTAGGTATTTTGAAATGACAAAATGCTGAAATGTTGGTCTGAATTTGCCTCATGAAAAATCTAGAGGGCAGAATTGAACCTATTGATTGATTGTATTTTTTGAAATTTATTCTTAAAAATTTTAAAGTGTTATTAATCTAATAAGTGCTAAGTGTTTAACTTACCAGCAAAAAAATTTCAAAGCAATTAAGGCTTTTACTTACAGGGCATTATTCCACTGGAAATACACACAGGAGGCCATGATCTAGAGCTGAACTACAGTGGATGAACTGCTACTTCCCCACAAGTAAACCTGCTTGGAATTCACACACTCGGAGCTTATGTGCAAATTCTAATCAACACTTCCTGCAACTCTGCAGCGTCAGCTTAAGCAACCATCTCTTTTGCAGGCTGCAAACGCCTTAGAGTATATTATATGAATAGAAAGATATCTTAACTCTGGCTTTATTATAATAAAAATGGTTCATATGCAGCACACTTAGGAAGTAGAAAAGAAAAACAAATCCCCTAATGATTTTAGGAATTTCAGCCTTTTAAGTCATTGCCAGGTTAGGATGGATTAAGCTATTTTTTGCAATGCCTGATAACAGTTTCCCAAGAGCTTCTTATCAGTTTTTAACCTGTCTAAAAAGTAGGTACTAGAGCAAGAAATAAGTTGCTTGGTATGCTCAGTGTCTAAAATCCAGTTTTCAGCTCATGTTTTTTCTTATTTTTAAAATATAGAGTTTAAATGTTAGTTCTCAGAATTTTATGTTTTATGTGTTTTTGTTACTTACGGAATGAAGTGATCAAAAACAGAAAAGAAATTCTGCATTCACAAACATCTTTCTGTCTTATTCAGGCCTTTACCTATGATTGAAAAGTTTGAGTCTTCTCTCTTTACTCTTTTTCTAACTAAAGCATAGATACCATTCAAGCTACTGACTCGTTTTCACTGAAAAGTAAAACAAAGAAACAAATTAAAAGCAGAATGCAAAGCTCCTATGCGACAGAATGAACCATGAAGCTATCAGAAATTACCTGAAAGCTAAGCTCGCATAATCAAGCAACAAAATTCAACCACAAAAGGTGTTAGGTATGTAATGAAATACACTAATTTCAGCACTTGCTTAGCACTTTGTTTCAACATAAGGCAATGAGGCTGCCATTAAAAATCTACATATTGTCCTAGCTGGTTTGGCTCAGTGGATGAACATCAGCCTGAGGATTGAAGGGTCCTGGGTTTGATTCCCCTCAAGGGCACATGCCCGGGTTGCAGGCTGATCCCCAGGAGGGGGTGTGCAGGAGTCAGCTGATTAATGATTCTCATCATTGATGTTTCTATCTCTCTCTCCCTCTCCCTTCCTCTCTGAAATCAATAAAAATATATTTTTTAAAAACCCCACATATTTAATGAGACCATGAAATTTACAGGACTTTTCTGCAAAACTAGAGGTGCATTAGAACACTGTGCCCTTTTGAAAACATAATTTACCAAACAACAGTCTCCATGAAAGATGGGAAGATCTGATTATATGCTTATGAGAGTTTAACACTTTCCTGCTTGTTTGTTTTTCAGACTATCTTGGCATTTTGAGAACACACTAAAATTCTTTTGTTTTCTGGAGAGAAAGGTAGGAATTATTAATGTACTACATGAGCTTCTTACCAATATCAAAACAACTAACTCAACTAACTCAAAGCTTACTTGGGGTGAGTGTGTGCAATAGGATAGGAACGCCCATTTTGGTCATCTCTGTAGGCAGGCTGAGTCTGTACACCAGGTATGTCTACTGAATTTAAAATCTGAATATTAAATGACACCAAAAAATTTTAAAAAAACCTCTACAGATGTGTGAACAAAGAGAACATCTTTTGCTCCTAGATACTTAGTCAAATCTAAGGTGAAATTTCTTTCTCTTAATTTACACTTTGTTTCTCAACTTAGGAATGGTGATGTTTGAAGGATATTTCAAGTAAACTATCCTAAGGTCTAAGGCAGCACTTGTTGTTTTTTTAGTGACACTTTACACAAAAAAGAGAGTAAATATCACTGATTTAAAAATGGACAGATTCCAGCTGAAGTATCTCACCCATTGACAACAGATCTTTAGCCTCTATATAGTTGGGAGCTACTTCATTGGTATTTACCATCACAGAGAGGTAAAAGGAGTACTTGTTTGTCAACACATAGCCATCAGAGCCTCACAAATAATTAACCCTGAACAAGCTGAATAGCTGACATTTGACACCTAGATTCCTCCCACAAAGTTAAAGGGCTTCACTAAAGAGGGGGTAAATATTCATTAAGGTATTTAGGGTGAATTTTCTAGGCTTTTTATATCCTTATTACTGCCCTTGGTTGCTAAACCCTCTTTCTACTTAGGAGTCTAAAACTCGACTTTCTACATAAACTACAATTTACAATTTTTTTTTTATATATATATTTTCTTGATTTTTTACAGAGAGGAAGGGAGAGAGACAGAGAGCCAGAAACATCGATGAGAGAGAAACATCGATCAGCCGCCTCCTGCACATCTCCCACTGGGGATGTGCCCGCAACCAAGGTACATGCCCCTGACCGGAATCGAACCCGCGACCCTTCAGTCCGCAGGCTGACGCTCTATCCACCGAGCCAAACCGGCTTCGGCAACAATTTACAAATTTAAACTCAGTTAATCCAGAGTTTTGCCCTTCTCCCTTTTCCTTCCCTTTTCTGGAGATTTACATGTTGGGCTGACCTCTGAGGCAGAAAGCCCAGCATATGCTGAGATGGGCAATTCCTTCTAGTCTGGTTTCAGCTCCTTTCCCTCCCTGCCCCAGGTCTGCATACACCTCTGCTAGCTCCACCCTGACCACAAGGCCCCTCCCATCTGCCACCCGCTCTCAACCACCCCTGTGCTGCTTTGGGGTGGTGGTGTGGGGGTTCTGGGAAGTGTTGGATGCTCAGTATCCTGGAGGGCGGGGAGGAAGGACTCAGTCACTCTGCCGCAGCTGTGTGGTGAGCAGGGGCTTTCTCACTGAGGCCTGCTAGAAGCCAGGTGCAGATCCCTTCTGCACTGAAGTCCTTCCTGTTTCTCCCCACGGAATTTCTTGTCCTGTTGACTGACAGAGGAGAGTGACAGAGAGTACAGTGCCTTCTTAGCCACTGACCAGCATTTGAATTCTAGTCACGTGCCGTCAGACTCTCTTCCTTTTGCTTCCTTCTGGCAGATTATTTCATGCCTACCCTTTGGTTCATGGTATGCGATGCTCTGCCCTGAGTCCTCTAAGCTCTCGCTCATTTATAACTCCAACAAACATGCTTCCTCTTTCAAGAAACCTGCCCTTATAATAAAAAACCTACTCTTTCAGCTTTAATTTTAAAATTCCACTCAGAAACTTAGGTGCCTTTTTTGTGTTCTTGGCTGTGTTCTGGAGCAATGAATTCTACTGACTTGGTGGGGGAAGGGAGAGGACTACCGGTGAGGAGGAGATCTAAAAAGCCCGTGAAGAGGAGAAACAGTAATTTTCTCCAAACTATATTCCACCACATTCATCAGGAAGTGTGTTTATTAGTAAATATGTGATAATTGGGCATTGAGGTGACACAAGCCCCCTAGTGGGCCTTTGGGAATGTGCAGGACATTTTTAGTGGTCACAGTGACTTAGTGATTTACTGGCATTTGAGGGGTAGAGGTGAGGGATGGTATATATCCTGCAACGTGCAGGACAGTTCCATACAAAAGGCCAATTGCTCCCTGCTGAAATATGCCAAAGACATTCCTCTCTGTTGGGGCTTCTCCAGTCTCTGACCACACCCATGTTTACTATAGAGTACAGCTTTAGGGCCCTCCCCTTGGAATCAGGACTTCCCCACTTACTGCTATTATAAATAGCAGTATTTAATAAATATGATCCTTAAGGACAATGTTCTGTTAACAGTATTTTATATTTTCAAATGAATCCAAAGATAGGTAATTTGATTTCCTTTCTATCAGCCCTTTTATTAAAAACTAAAGACCCGGTGCACAAATTTGTGCACGGATAGGGTCCCTCGGCCTGGCCGGCAATCAGGGCTGATTGGGGCCATCTCGCCCAGTCCTGATCAGGGCCATGGGGGTTGGCCAGCTGGGGAGGGCCTGCAGGAGGGCTCCAGGGCATGTCTGGTCCATCTTGCCCAGTCCAGATCAGCCGGACCCCAGCAGCAAGCTAACCTACCGGTGGGAGCATCTGCCCCCTGGTAGTCAGCGCATGTCGAACAATTGGTCGGACACTTAGCATATTAGGCTTTTATATATATAGATATTATTGTGGGGTGTATTATTTTTATACTTTATGATATTATTTTCAGGAAGGAATGGGCATGATATGTTATCAAACAAATCTTTACCCATTCTTTATCAGAGGGACAACTGTACATAGCTCTACTTGTATAATTATACAAGTATTCAGTTCATCAGGCATTTAATTACTTCTTTTATTTATTTTTATCTATTGATTTGAGAGACACAGAAATTTGTTGTTCCACTTATTTATACATTCATTAGTTGACTCTTATATGTGCCCTGACTAGGGATTGAACCTGCAACCTTGGGATATCAGAGCAATGCTCTAACCAACTGAGCTACAGGGCCAGGGCCATGATTTCTTTTATTCTACTCGCTATTCTGAATGCTGGAGATAAAGAATGAATAAGGCATACTTCCTGGGGCCCAGAAACTCACTTTCCAGTAAAGAAGACAAACAGATCATTTCATTTACATAATAGGGTAAATGCTAAGATGGAGTTATGGATAGGAGAAATCAGATTTCAAGAGCACTTTGCCTTAACTAGCAGTGCAGAGAAGCTTCTCTGGAACTGGGGGATCTTGAATTGAGGATGTTAAAGAGTGAGCAGAGAAAACAAAGATGGAAAATACAATAGGGGGAAAGAACTGCTTTAGCGAAGGTGTGCATGAAGGTAGTGAAGTAGGAAATGTTGAAGACTGAGAATAGAGAGGTTAGGTAGAAGCCAAATAGGTAGCTGGGCCTTATTAGGAGCTAAGATTTAATCTTATTTTTTTCCTTTCCTGTTACTTTATTTTTTTAAATTTATCTTTATTGTTGAAAGTATTACAGATGTCCCCCTTTCTCCCTCAGTACACCCCCCCTCCCCACTTCTGTCCCCTCCTCAGGCCTTCACCACACTATTGTCTGTGTCCATGGGTTTTGCATATCCTATATAATAAAAGGCCAATATGCAAATTGTCCCCTTGACTGGGAGTTCCACTGGAAGTTCAACTTCGAGTTCAACCAGGAGTTTAACCAGGGGGCAGGGCTGGCTGGCCAACCGCCCATGACCCCTCCCCCGGCTGGCCTGGCCCGATCGGCCTTGATTGGCCCCAATGGGGGTGTGCTGGCTGGACCCCACCCATGCACTGGGCCTCTAGTATACATATAAGTTCTTTGGTTGATCTCTTCCCTCTCCCTCCCCGCTTCCTTCTGAGAATCCTCAGTTTGTTGCATGCTTCCATGTCTCTGGATCTATTTCATTCGTCAGTTTATTTTGTTCATTAGATTTCAAATATAAGTGAGATAATGTAATACTTGTCTTTCTCTGACTGGCTCATTTCACTTGGCATAATACTCTCTAGGTCCCTCCATGCTGTCCAAAGAGTAATGGATCCTTCTCTTTTACAGTTGCATAGTATTCCATGGTGTAAATGTACCACAGCTTTTTTACCCACTCATTTACTGATGGGCACTAAGGTTGTTTCCAGATCTTATTTACAACACTGCTGTTATTTACAACACTGCTGTGAACATAGGGGTGCATATGTTCTTTCTGATTGATATTTCAGGTTTCTTAGGATATATTCCTAGAAGTGGGATCATTGGGTCAAATGGCAGTTCCATTTTAATTTTTTGAGGAAACCCCACACTGTTTTCCATAGTGGCTGTACCAGTCTGCATGCCCACCAGCAGTGTACTAGGGTTCTTTTTTCTCCACATCTTCACCAGCACTTGTTGTTTGTTGTTATTGATGGTAGCCATTCTGGCAGGTGTGAGGTGGTGCCTCATTGTTGTTTTAATTGGCATCTCTCTGATGATTAGTGACTTTAAGCATTTTTTCATATGTCTGGACATTTGTATGTCCTCTTTGGAGAAGTGTCTATTGAGGTCCTGTACCCATTTTTGACCAGATTGTTTGCCTTCCCTTTGTCCAGTTGTAAAAGTACTTTATATATTTTGGAAATTAACCCCTTATCAGATGTATCATTGACAAATATGTTATCCCATACAGTGGGTCTCCTTTTCATTTTGATGCTGGTTTCTTTTGCTACAGAAGCTTTTTACATTTATGTAGTCCCATTTGTTTATTTTTTCCTTTGTTTCTCTTGCCCTAGGCATTGTATCAGTGAAAATTTTGCTACATGTCTGCCATTTTGCAGCCTATTTTTCTTTAAGGGTTTTTAGGGTTTCATGACTCACATTTAAATCTTTTATCCATTTTGAGTTTATTCTTATGTATGGTGTAAATTGATGATCTAGTTTCATTTTTACATGTACTTGTTCAATTATCCCAACATCATTTATTGAAGAGACTGTCTTTATTCCCATTGTATGCTCTTGCCTTGTTTATCAAGTATTAATTAGCATAACAGTGTGGGTTGATTTCTGAGTTCTCTGTTCTGTTCCATTGATCTATATGCTTGTTCTTGTGCCAGTACCAGGCTGTTTTGATTACAGTGGCTGTTTTGATTATCAGTAGAGGTTGATATCTGGTATTGTGATCCCTCAAACTTTGTTCTTCTTTCTCACGATTGCTGTGACTATTTGGGTTTTTGTTTTTTTTAAAAAAATTAAGTTATTACGTATGTGTCCTTATCCCCACATTACCCCCCATTGGGGTCTTTTTTGGTTCCATATAAATTTTTGGTGTGTTTGTTCTAGATCTGTAAAATATGCTGTTAGTATTTTAATAGGAATTGCATTGAATCTATAGATTGCTTTGGGTAGTATGGACATTTTAATGATGTTGATTCTACCAGTCCATGAACACAGTATATTCTTCCACTTGTTTATATCTTCTTCTGTCTCTTTTTTCCACATTCTGTAGTTTTCCAAGTACAGGACTTTTACCTCCCTGGTTAAGATTATCCTAAGTATCTTAATTTTTTGCTGCAATCATAAATGAATTTTTTTTTCATTTCTCTGAGAGGTCATTATTGGTGTTTGTTATTAATTTTGAATTTGCTATATTGTCAAAATCATTTATTAAATCTACTAGAAGCCCGGTGCACAAATTTGTGCACAGGTGGGGTCCCTCAGGGTGGCTTGCAGGGGTCAGGCCAAAACCTGCAGTCCAACGCCACCTGTGGCTCCTACCTGCCCTCCCGCTCATCCTGGCCTCACTGTGCCTGCTGTGGGCTCATGCCCAGTCAGTCCCAATTGGGAGAGGCTCGCTGTAGCAGTGCTTGTGAGCCCTGCGTCTGGCGCAGATCCCAAAGGGGTGGGGGGGCCCAGATGCAATTGGCCCTCTGGGTGGGCAGTGGGACATCCTTGCTGGCCTGGGATCTGGATCTCTCCCACTGTCGTTCACACTGGTTGTCGGGAGTCACCTGGTGGGCACTTTTATATCATTTCTTCCTTGCGGAGCATCTAGAGAGGGGAAGCAGCCGTGGTGCCCGAGGCTGACTTCCAGGAGGTTGGCAGTGCTGTCAGGATTGTGCCGGCAGTGCTGGTCCATCAGTGCCTGGCCCATTCTCTGGAGATTGGACCTGCAGGGCTACTGAGGGAGTGTGTGGCTGCTGCCAGGCTGGTGGGTCGCCAGGATGGGTCAGTCAGCTGAGTGGTGCTCCCACTGTGGGAGCGCACTGACCACCAGGGGGCAGCTCCTGCATTGAGTGTCTGCCCCCTGGTGGTCAGTTCACATCATAGTGACCAGTTGACCAGTCTTTAGTTCGTTCGGTTGCATAGGCTTTTATATATATATAGATTTTTGGAGAAGTTTTCTATGTACGATATCACGTCATCTGCAAATAATGACAGTTTTACATCCTCCTTCCCAATTTGGATGTCTTTTGTTTTTTTCTTCTTGTCTGATCCCTGTGTCTACATATCCAGTACTATGTTGATTAAAATTGGTGAAAGTCGCCAAGACCGGTTTGGCTCAGTGGATAGAGCGTTGGCCTGCGGACTGAAAGGTCCCAGGTTCGATTCTGGTCAAGGGCATGTACCTTGGTTGCGGGCACATCCCCAGTGGGAGGTGTGCAGGAGGCAGCTGGTCGATGTTTCTCTCTCATCGATGTTTCTCTCTCATCGATGTTTCTCTCTCATCGATGTTTCTCTCTCATCGATGTTTCTGACTCTATCTCTCTCCCTTCCTCTCTGTAAAAAATAAATAAAAATATATTTAAAAAAAAAATTGGTGAAAGTGGACAACCCTATCTTGTTCCTGTTCTTAGGGGAAATGGTTTTAGTTTTTGTCCAGTGAGTATTATGTTGATTGTAGGTTTGTTGTATATGGCTTTTATTATGTTGAGGTATGATCCCTCTAGTCCCATTTTTTTGAGAGTTTTTATCAAAAATGGGTGTTGGATTTTGGCAAAGGCTTTAATTTTATAGGATGGCAGGTTCAAATTGGATTCAACAAAGGTCTTCAGAGTTCATGGAGTGGGAGAGGGGAACGGAAGGTCAACTGTGCTTCATGGCTTTGGTTTTGACACCTACTTCAAAAGGAGAGGCTTAGCTAACTTTCATTCCATCATTTGCATAACATTTCCCTTACTTAATGGTGTTGGGTGCTTATGAAAATCATACAAATGAAGAGGTTAGAGAGGGAATCTTAGTCTTGGAAAGCATAAGTACTGAAGAGTTTAACTTAACTCTTCTCTGAAGACAAATCACAACATGTCTTTTTATGATTCAGTTCACACCCAATCAGCACCATGCACAAAACCTACATCACAGGAATCTACTGTGATCATTTGCTTTCCATCAAGTTAAAAAACTTTCCAAAGTGGGAGAAAACCAAAGTATGGCTTAATTGTTTCTCTCTCAAGGCAAATGTTAGTTTACTTGTTAGATGTCAGTAGGCAGAGAAGGGAGGACTTCTTGTCTCCTTTCTGCCCAGTTATGGGTCTCAAAATCCAAGCACTACGTAAGACTTATGTGACTAGCAGAAGATAGTGGCTCCTTTTGGGTGGAAGCCTGGCCCCTCTGAGAACCATAGCGTTCTCTTCTGGGGGAAGCTGGATTCATAATAACAAGTAACACTTATTGAGGGCTCAATATGTTCTAGATTCTGTAAGTCAAGCATGTCAAACTTGTGATTGGTGGGCTGCATGCCTTCTTTATTTAAACAAGGCATGCAGCCCGCCGGCCATAAGTTTGACGTGCTTGTGTATAAGTGC
Organism: Myotis nattereri; assembly: GCF_964212035.1. Taxonomy (NCBI): domain Eukaryota; kingdom Metazoa; phylum Chordata; class Mammalia; order Chiroptera; family Vespertilionidae; genus Myotis; species Myotis nattereri. Next base: position 57,070,007 of record NC_138080.1, read on the forward strand.
ATTAATTCACTTAATTCATACAACAAAACTAAGAGATAGGTGCTGTGCGATCCTCATTTTATGGATGAGGAAATTCAAATACAGAAATTAAGTAACTTAACTTGTTCAAGATACCTAGGTAGTAAGTGGTTAGGCTTCAAACCCAGACAGTCTAACCCTAGCATTTGATTTCACAATCACTGAGCTATAGTGTCTCCTTAAGTAGGTCTTAAGCAGAATCCTTTAGTACAAAGGGTGTAAAAAAGGCCAATCCCAGCAAGCCTAGCCTGTGATCAGGACTTAGTCTTTTTAAAGTCAATTTTTCTCATCTCTACTATTCAACAAGAAACCCTACACCTTAATGGTCCAGTTTCTCTAAGGCTGCTACAAAAGAAGATGAATTTGTATCCTTATCAATTAATTTATTTCTTAGGGTCAATTTTAATAGGCTCAACTATTTCACTCAGGGAGGACACTATAACCAAACATTCTTGGGGCTTTTAGCCACTAAGGAACCCCAAATGACTCATTTACTCAAATAGGACATTCTAAACCAAATAACCTCAGTATATAAACCTACACATTCAAATAACTTTTGCATCCTCTTTTCTAAGCATCCTCTTTTCTTAATTTAAAGATTAAGATTTAAAAATTTAAGATTAAAATTTCAGAAATTCTCCATATAAATAATTTTTTAAAAAGTTTATAAGACACAACTAGGAGCCACTGAACAATAAATTTGCATTTTAGACCATTCTAGCTATAGCATGGATGATGAAAGATGAATTCAAGAGGTGCATGACTGAAGGCTGGATGATGAAAAGCCCAGTATAACAGACAAAATTAAAGATTAATAAGAGAACACGAACACAGGGAGTAGTAATAAGGATTGAGAGGGGAGGACAGATTTTAAACGTCTAGAAAGTAAAAGAGGCAAAACTTGGTAATTATGCTGGTTATTCTCCATTTGTGCTACAGAACCATTTTCTACCTTTCTTTGCTCTGCTCTGTGCCCCGGAGGGTGGCTAACTCTAAAGACATCTATAGAGTCTTTGCATTGGGTTCTGTTAATAGGAGGCAACAATAAAAGACTGGGGATGGGAGGTCACAGAATTCTCTGTACTATGGCCACACATCCACTTAGATGGCTCCTCTTCCATAGCTATAACTCTTTCTGGGTTCAGGTAATACAGTCCTCTCTTTTTGCTAGTCTCTGGGTACCTCACAAAACTCATTAAATCCCTTAACTGCATTCACTTCTATAAATAATCCTCTGGTTTAACTCTCTTGAATACAGCCCTGTGAGTCTTTTTCCTGCAGGGATTCTGACTAGTAGTAATTAACAGGGAAAGCGTACAAAGAATTGAGGTGATTCCTCAATTTGGATTCTTTGCTCACTATTGGATTTCAGCATTTTTCTGAATGCTCTGTTAGGACATGCTCTGTTCAGATTACTTGGAATCCATCCCCAGCACCAACACATTGACTGGCATTTCCAGCAGGAGTTTGAGGCAGGTTCTCCAGAACCAAGCATGGTGCTTGTAGCAGAGTAGTAATAAATGGATTTTCTCTCACACTGACTCTGAACTCCGTTGTCACATTATTATAGGCCCTTGTACACTCACATTCTGAACTCAGCAGTGATCTAGCCATTATTAGAGTTTTATATTTAACTCTGAGGTCTAGATTTTGAAATGTACATGGAATAGTTAGAAAAAGTCTATTATAAAACAACAAAAATCATAACCATAGTAAAAGAAAAAATATTGACGAAACAGAATATTTAGCAGTGTGAATGCATTAATGAAAATTTCAATGCCCAAGCAGTTGGACCATAACTATAGTATTTGGTTGATCCAATTATATATTTTTTCTAACAAGCAATTCAATGTAATGTACATCCTATTCTTTTTCATATGACAATAACTTCAACTCAAAATAATTTGAATCTTCACAATTCTTGTTAAACCATAAACAAGTTATATTTCGAGTCTCTACATTGCCTTTATGCCTTATACTACGTATACTAAATGCTTCAAATATCGTAACAACTCCTAAAGAAGCCTGATCTATACCCCACATCTCTAGCTTGCCCATTAGACTCACCCAGAGAAATACTCACGCCCAGACCGCCCCCATCCCCAGGCCAATTAAGTCAGCATCTATGAGACCCAGGCATTGATATTTTAAATCTCTCCAAATTATACCAAAATGCAGAGAGTTGAGAACAAGGCTCCAAACCACAAGGTACAACAAATAGGATCACACAAAAAGAAAATCTCCATAGAAGGTATAAACACAAGATAGCTTACCTCCAGCAAACTTTTTATCCCTTATTAATGAATTCCTGTGAGTTTTTTCCCTCCTGTTAACCTTCAACTTTAGGACATTGGAAAGTGACTGAGAACCCTTCAGTTGGTTTTGCTTCCTTGTTCGGCATGTGTGGTTTGTGGACAAGCTGCCCAGAACATGGTGAAAGACAACCACAATTAAACCTGCCTCAAGTCAGCAGTGGTTTTCTACATCAGTGAGGTTTTTCTTAGAACCCTAAAAGAGGGTGAAAAAGAATATATAAATGAAAGAATCAAATACACATTCAAAGGTAAAGATCACAGTTTGGGTTGTGAGGGAGGTAGGTAAGCTATTGTAAACAAAGGAGTGATGCCTTCAATATTTTTTTAAAAATATACTTTCATTAATTTCAGAGAGGAAGGGAGAGGGAGAGAGAGAGAGAAACATCAATGATGAGAGAAAATCATTGATTGGCTGCCTCCTGCACCCCCCGTCCCCCCAATCCCCACTGCGGATCGAGCCCGCAACCCAGGCATGTACCCTTGACCAGAATTGAACCTGGTACCCTTCAAGTCCACAGGCCAATATTCTATCCACCGAGCCAAATCGGCTAGGGCTTCAATATCTATATAATAAAAGCCTAAGCAACTGTTATGGTGGAACGACCAGAACAACTGGTTGCTATGATGCGCACTGACCACCAGGGGACAGACGCTCAATGCAGGAGTTGCCCCCTGGTGGTCAGTGTGCTCCCACGGGGGGGCGGGGAGCGGGCGCACTCAGCCACAAGCCGGGCTCACGTCTGGTGAGCACAGAGGCAGTGGCACTAAGGAGCAGCGAGCAGGTGGGCGGTAAGGAGTGAGGGCTCCTGTATTGCGAAAGGGCACAGGCTGGGCTGAGGGACACCCCAGTGCACGAATTTTTTGTACCAGGCCTCTAGTTTTTAAATAAACCTTTGACTAACGATTAAGAAGTAAAATCTATATTCTACATCTATTTTGCATTATACCTTAGGTTTCTTTGTAATGGACTATAGGGCTTTCAAAAGAAAAGGTAATAAGTAGTTAACCTTTAGTAAATATAATCTTAAGTAATTCAAAGTCTTAATTAGGAATGAAGTAATAAAGGAAAATAGTAAAATATACGTAAAATATACTTAAAATATACTTTCTATTTCAGTTTCTTAAGGTGACCAGGTATTCCATATTATTTGTGTGAGTTCAAAGAGTATCTACGCCAGGGGTCCTCAAACTTTTTAAACAGGGGGCCAGTTCACTGTCCCTCAGACATTCCACACATGTGCACTGCGGGCCCGGGATGAGTCGGCTGCTAAGCAGGACAGGCAGCGGTGGCAAAAACACCCGGCGGGCCAGATAAATGTTTTTAGCGGGCCGCATGTGGCCCGCGGGCGGTAGTTTGAGGACCCCTGATATTCTAAGCTATAGAAAAACTACAAAGAAATGCAAAACACCTGTGGTTTCTCTATCTGGATTAATCCCATTTTAACTAGTGAGAACTAGTAGCTCGCAAAGTTATCTGAAGTATTTCACAAGGGGCAGGCAGCATCCCTTGCTCTTTTTTATCAGTAGGCACTGCCCGAAGGTTGATACTGTAGGTGATGATGGAACTGAAATTGTCTTTGTTCATTACTTCTCTGCCCTCTCTCCACTTCCTGCCAACTCCTGCCTCCATCTTAGCATACATAAGACTTGATAATAATATCTATACTTTAAGTTTCATGCAGTCTAGTTGTTTTAGATATTTGGGCTATCTCAACAAACCAAACAAATGAAAATTGAAAAAAGAAACCTTGCCCTCATGGAATGGGAAAGTATAAAATAAATATAAAATATGCCCTGAAATATAAGGTAATCTGTGAGGTCAAGTAACTCAGCTGATGCAGGCACTCACAGAAATAACTAGAACGATGAAGTCTAAATGCTTTTGATCAAATGCTTAAAGGTATTAGTGGCCTAATTTTTATTTTAATAATTCAAATAGGTTTTAAATGACTTTAGATAATAGTAACAATGCGTAGCATTAAATATATATTACATATAAAATACTTTTGCACATATTATCTCATTTAGTAGTTATAGCAATCTTGTGTCCAAAGTAGGAAAGGTAACTTTGTTAGGCCTTTTTTTACAAATGACTCTTTTTTAAAAAATATATATTTTATTGATTTTTTACAGAGAGGAAGGGAGAGGGATGGAGAGTTAGAAACATCAATGAGAGAGAAACATTGACCAGCTGCCTCCTGCACACATCCTACTGGGGATGTACCCACAACCAAGGTACATGCCCTTGACCGGAATCGAACCTGGGACCATTCAGTCTGCAGACCAACACTCTATCCACTGAGCCAAACCGGTTTGGCTACAAATGACTCTTTCGGAAAGGTTATTGAGTGGGCCAAAAAGGACCAAACACGGACCAGAACACACTTGTTTTCTGTTTGTTTGTTTTTTAGTCCAGTGGCCTTTTCATGTTCTACTACATATCCTAGTGGTACTAGAGAGGTTTTAATTTTTCAGTTGTGTTCGGGATATACTACAGTTAAATCTTCAATTGTTTAGTACAGAAAGTAGCAGTTGAGGATGGGAGAGAAATAAAGATGTTAAATAGTTGGGCAAGTTTTCATGTAAAACCTGGGAGTGAGGGGTGTACTTTCTATTAAAATTAAAAAGATATCTGACTCCCTACTTTGATCCAGACTCTGCTAGGTGCAAAGTTACAAAATGTTTAAGACTAGATCCTGCCTTTGAGGGGCCTTCTGGCTAGGGGACAGGTCACAAATCTAGTGCTCTGGCCTCTGAAGCATTGATTAGGATTTACAAGGGTAGGAATTCAGAGGAAGGGTGATTCAGATAATAAAATCAAAAGAGGAGGCAAAAAGGCAGGCAAATGATGGTCTTTTGAGCATTAAAGGAGCCGCCAAAGTTTTAGTTTGATATACAAAATGTTCTTTTTGTTTGTTTCTTGTTAGGTAAAATATTCACCATTAATGTGTTTGAAACCGGGAACTAAATTGACCTTTTTTTTTTTTTTTTTTTTTTTAGCTGTTATTCCTATGCCTGCCCCCTTTTAAAGTTTAGAATCTATCGCTTAGGGGCCACACTATAAGGTAGAAAAACTTTTTCTAATAAAAAGTAATATAGCTGAACCAGTTTGGTTCAGTGGATAGAGCGTTGGCCTGCGGACTGAAGGGTCCCAGGTTCGATTCCGGTCAAGGGCATGCACCTTGGTTGCGGGCACATCCCCAGTAGGGGGCGTGCAGGAGGCAGCTGATGGATCTTTCTCATGGATGCTTCTAACTCTCTATCCCTCCCCCTTTCTCTCTGTAAAAAAACCAATAAACACGTTTTTTTTTAAAGCAATATAACCACCATACAGCGGTGATACCCTAAACAGTGAAATAAACCCTAAGCTCGTTTTAACACAACTGAACAGGCCATCAGGGCACTCGGGGTTTGAGCCAAGCCAACCAATGCCACTAACTGTCCGTGATCTTGGGCAATCAGTTCTCAGGCTGCCTCCCATTCTGTCTTTAAGATAAATATGACCCAAAGGCCCACCTCACAGGGCTTTGTGAGGGTGACTTAATGCCAGTGAAAGCATTTCCTCTATCACACCTAAGGTGCTTTTGTTATTTCCGGGGTTCTTTCCAGTCTTGCCATTTTGAGATTTGGTGCCTCATAATCCAAAGGCCTAAGGCATCACCACGAAAGTCAGACGGTCTTTCCCCACATTCATCCACATCCCTCACGGGTGGGTGCAGCTTCTGTAGAGTGAGGTCTTGCAGCTGAAGTCACCCAGTCCTGAAGGCCAGGGAAGGGGGACGGAAAGCTCTGGTTTCAGGCAGGGGGGACAAAAAACAAACAAAAAAAAGGGAGCAAGCCAAGAAGAGACCATTACAGACAATGCCCCACGCGCACGCGCAGTGGGCGCCCCGCGCCTCCCCCCGCCTACGGGAAGGGGCGGACCGCGACGTGCATACGTCAGGCGCGCTGACGTTCGCGTAGCGTGCGCTGCCCACCAGCGTCCGTAGTTGGTTGGCTGTGCGTCAAGCTCTACGGAGCCCTTCAGACAGGGGGGCGGGGCTTCCGCCTGGCGGTGCTGTGCGCGCTCACCCGCGGCAGAAGCTAACTCTTTTCCAGGTGCTCGCTCTCGTTATGCACATGCACGCGTAGCCATCGAGGCAGTGCCGTCCCGTTTACCAAAGCATCTTCCCTTTGCTTACACCAGCTCTGGCTTAGGGAGGTGACTCTGTCATGTCGAACTCGCGGCCCAGGCCCCGCCGCGGCGCCGGGAGTGGCGCCCGGGCAGCCGGGCGGGACGAGCTGGTGTCGCGGTCCTTGCAGAGCGCCGAGCACTGCATGCGCGCCCAGGACTTCGGCACCGCTTACGCCCACTACCTCCTCGTGCTCAGCCTGGCGCCGGAGCTGAAAGACGACGTGAAGGTGAGGAGAGCCCTTCTTTCTCCCACTTGCTGGCAGGTCCTCTGTTCTCCGAAGAGTAAATACAGACATAAATAAATCGGGAGAAGGGGGCTAAGTTGGTTGCTGTTGCTATTTACTGTTCAGCCTGGACTTCTTTTGTTCACACCCACAGCTAGCCCATCAGAAAATCCTGTCTGCTCCACCTTCAAAATAGATCCCAGAATCTTACCACTTGTCCCACCTTTGCTACCCTGGTGGAAGCCTCAGTCATCTGCAGACTTGGAATAGGCTTGCAACTAGGCTCTGTCCTGCGGTTTACCCCTATGAAGCCAGCGACCGGCGTGAGCTTTACAAAACAGAAGTCAGATGACATCACTTTTCTAATTCAACGTTTCCTTCTCGCTCAGATTCCCAAGGCTCTATTGCAAATGAGGCCTCTGGTGATCACCTCCCATTTCCTATGTTGAATTCTAGCATGTCCCTGCCTCAGGGCCTTTGCACTGGTGCCTACTGTATACAGGAGGAATGTTACGGGTTTCTGTGGTTGGATACATTTTGGAATTAGCCTTAAGTATTCATTTGATGATGCATTCTTTTAGATTTGGTTATCAGATTATTTGTGGCAGTTATTCTATTGAAATGCGGTACATTTTTCCAAGTTATTTTAGAATTTATATTTGCAAAAGGGATTTAATTTTGCTTCAGTTTTCAGCCTCAAACTACTTTCCTTTATTTCACTCAGGGTTTCTCAACTTCAGTACTACTGACATTTTGGGTGGCATAGTTCTTTGTTGTGGAGGTCTGTCCTGTGTACTGCAGCATGTTTAACAACAACCCTGACCTCCATCCAATAGATACCAATTTGTAGTTCACATAAATTTAGTGTGAATTTTAGGACCAGCTGGCTTAAAGGAGGGGAAGATGATATGTTTAGATACAGTTTGCTTTTCTAGGTAGCAGTGGAATAATGGGTCATTTCGAGTGCATTTCCTCTATTCTTTGTTCCTTAGTTTCCTCTTGTAAAACTGGGACAATATCTTTTTACTAGATATTTAATGTGTATGAAAAGTACATCTAAAATTCATATTTCAATGCCTGGCATTCAGTAACTAGCTCTGTTTTCTGCAGAACAAAATTGTGTTTCTTTGGGCTTTTGAAAAATACCAGTCTCTTTAGTCTTTTTTCCTGTTACTCCCCATACCCACACTTCAGCCACACCAACCTTAACCTATTGATTCTCTAATCCATTTCATATAACCTGTGCTTTTTTTCCCCGTCACACCCTAGGCTCTTCTTCCTTATATTCTTGGCTCTCTAGTAAACTTCATCAGAATTCAGTTTCAGGTATTAACTCTTCTGTAAAAAATATGTGAAGATGATGTAAAATGTGTTCATGTTACAGCTGGCATGACTAAAGCCTTCTCTCTTTCCACTGTGTTGCAGTGTGGAGACTGGAGGGAAATGTAATCGGAGGGAGGGTGACAGTCCAGCAAGTGGTTAAAGGGCCAGGTTATGTTGTAACACTGGGATTGGAGAGGAGGTGACAGGTGTAAAGACATTGAGAGAGAACAGGCTGGGTTTGAAACTAGTTGTATTGGAGTTAAGGTAGCATTATAAGATGACTAAATGGTTTTTGGTCAAGTGGTACCTTAACCTTATATCCTGTGTGAGAGGAATATGATGGATTCGTATAGAACATTTTAAATTTTTTTCAAAATTGTATGTTAAAATGCTCTCTACAAGGCCTCTGTGAGGATTGGAACAGGATTTATGTTGTTCATGCTATTCTTTGCACACTGATTGTCCAGGAAATATTTGAGTTGAGCTGAATTTGAGGTGACTAAGGGTGCAATCCCTGGTTGAGATGACTGGTAGGAAGTTATGAAGCTGAGGTTCAGAAGAGCGTCAGGATTGGAGATGGCAGATGTAGCATCTGTCAACACACAGGTGATAGTTAATGCACTGGGGATGGATGAGAAAAGAGAAGAAGGCCAAAGACAAACTCCCAAAACATAGAAGCCCACAAAAAAGAGGTAGGTGGAGAATGTGAAATTGCAGCGAAGGGTGGAGAGAATTTAGAGGTCAAACTGTCTAATTTACTACCACGAAATGGTAAAATTTATTCATTTATGTATTTGTGTTTTTTTTTAATATATTTTATTGATATTTTACAGAGAGGAAGGGAGAGAGATAGAGAGTCAGAAACATCGATGAGAGAGAAACATCGATCAGCCGCCTCCTGCACATCCCCCATTGGGGATGCGCCCGCAACCCAGGTACATGCCCTTGACTGGAATCGAACCTGGGACCCTTCAGTCTGCAGGCCGACGCTCTATCCACTGAGCCAAACCGGTTTTGGCCATTTATGTATTTGTTTAGCAAACAGTGCCTTTTAGAGATAAATAAAATTTAAGATGATAGTTAAGTTTTACTCTCTGGGGAATCTTCAACATGTGTTGTATTGTCGTTCCTCATTTTTGTTATTGACTAATTTGCCATTTTCTCTTCTGTAAAGGAAACTTTCCAGTATACACTCTTCAGATGGGCTGAAGAGCTTGATGCCCTCAGTAGAACACAAGACTTACTTGGTTGCTATGAGCAAGCCCTGGAACTGTTTCCTGATGATGAAGTGATCTGCAATAGTATGGGGGAGCATCTCTTCAGGTGTGTAGTGATTTCAGATTACTTGTTAAGAATTATTCTGTATCACCCGGATCAGGGATAAATTGTAAAGTAATTTGAACAGGGAAAGTTTAATATAAAGAATTATTAACTGTAACAGGATAGAGTAAAGAGGGATTAGCTAATAAGCTATAAAAAGAACTCAGAAGAATATAGGACTAGCAGACATAATATGTAATAACAGAGCAGTTTTAATACAGTTATCACATAATATATAATAGCCACTGTCCCTAAGGCCGAGGTGAGTATCAGGGAAGTGTCCCCCCACTAGGCTGAGATCCAGACCTTGCGAAGCGGATGTAACGTGGTTCCCAGATGGCAGAGAAGTCCTGTGATGCTTTGCCAGGGAACTTGTAAATCTGTTCTCTGGAACTTGCCAAAATTTGCCATTAGAATTTCTGTCTACTCTACTTAGAAACTTTATAATTAGGACTGATAAAAATACCAGAAATTTTTGTTTTGGATTTTTTTTTTTTAAATATAATTTATTGATTTTTTACAGAGAGGAAGGGAGAGAGATAGAGAGTTAGAAACATCGATGGGAGAGAAACACTGATCAGCCGCCTCCTGCACATCTCCCACTGGGGATGTGCCCGCAACCCAGGTACATGCCCTTGACCGGAATCGAACCTGGGACCCCTCAGTCTGCAGGCCGATGTTCTATCCACTGAGCCAAACCGGTTTCCGCTGGATTTGTTTTAATAAATCTGGTTTCACTTCTTGGCTCTGCTCATCTGGTCACATTAAGTTTTATTTTTCTATGAAAAATTCTATATAAGAAATACCTGTGTCAGACTTTATTAGTCAGCCTCAGTAATGTAACTATAGTCTTAGTCGAAATGGCTGGTGGAGTGAAATGAGTACTCCTTTAAGAGACAAATATTTGATAGTTTCTAGTTGTAGAGTATGAGAGTAACTAGGAAAATAAGACAGATTGTCAACTGTGGCTTGTTTGTTTATACTGACAGCTAACCTGATTCTGATACACAGACTCCATCTCTACAAATTAGCAGCCAACTCTCCATTTAAATGAAATTTAGTTTAAAAAGATTTTTAAGTAACTCTTCAAATTAGTTGGAAATCTACATTTTAAGTTCAAAGTTTTCTGTAGTTCTTTAGTTTATGCAAGTAGAATTACTTTATAGGACTCAATTATATTTCCAGATTACACACATATAATGATCATAACATAATAAGACTTAAGTTTTAGAATAAACTCAATTTAACAGACAATTTGAGTGCTACACTATTGGCAGATTGTAACCGTTGGTGAACTATTTTTGAAATGAAAAAACAAACACTTGGTGTTAATTTGCTTCGGGGAGATGTAAAACTGCAACATTTCGAATTTAGACAATGTCAGTTCAGAATTTGTGATAATGTGAATGTGGCTTTTTTTTTTTTTTAATATATTTTATTGATTTTTTACAGAGAGGAAGGGAGAGAGATAGAGAGTTAGAAACATCGATGAGAGAGAAACATCGATCAGCTGCCTCCTGCACACCCCCCACTGGGGATGTGCCCGCAACCCAGGTACATGCCCTTGACCGGAATCGAACCTGGGACCCCTCAGTCCGCAGGCCGACGCTCTATCCACTGAGCCAAACCGGTGCTGGCAAGTGAATGTGGCTTTTGATGTATAGTTTATCTTTGTTCTTTAGGACAGGGGTTCTTAGCTTTTGTTCCATTCTATTTTTCTTATCAAAACAGTGTATAGCCCTAGCCGGTTTGGCTCAGTGGATAGAGCGTCGGCCTGCGGACTGAAGGGTCCCGGGTTTGATTCCGGTCAAGGGCATGTACCTTGTTTGCGGGCACATCCCCAGTGGTAGGCAGCTGATCGATGTTTCTCTCTCATCAATGTTTTTAACTCTCTATCCTTCTCCCTTCCTCTCTGTAAAAAACCAATAAAATATATTTAAAACAAAAACAAAAACAAAACAAAACAAAAAAAAACCAGTGTATAACTTACTCCCCACCAAAGGAATCACTTTTCCAGGAGAAAAAGATTTCCAAAGTAAATGATAGCTTCCTTTCCTGATATTTGTGAGATAAAGTTGGTGTCTGGAGTGTCTCCTTGTGTTAGCCAGTCAGATTTAAGATACATTAAATTGCTAGTCAGGGAAATAATGTTTTTTTCTAGTTAAAAGAAAAAAGGCATTTTTATAGTTCATTGGTGTTATTGGGACACATGAGTGTTTCCGTAAAAGATGTACTTTGAGTTGGTCATGTATTTTTTAGATTAGCATTGCAGTTTAAGAAAACTGAATTATACATTAAGGGTCAAGCCTAAGGGAAATGTAAACCCAGGAAATGATTAGATGCAGGCTTGGCATTGATTTATCAGATCATTCAAATTTTGAAATTTTAAAATATCCATTGCTAAGTTGGTTTCTCGACAAATAATGGTTACTTATGGTCTATTTTTTGCATTGTACTGTATGCTTTGGCGGTTGCAGAATAAGAATAAGACAGCTCTGTCTTCACGATACTTAAAGATAACATGAGTAAATTCATTTAATGTAGGGCGATTGCCTTTTGTTAGAGTGCAGTTTCCTGTTTGGAGTTCCCTTTTCTTGCTTAAATCATACAGTGAATAGTCTGATTCTGTTTCTTTTTTTAAAAAAATATATATTTTTATTAATTTCAGAGAGGAAGGAAGAGGGAGAGAGAGATAGCAACATCAATGATGAGAGAGAATCATTGATTGGCTGCCTCCTGTATGCTCCCCCCTGGAGATTGAGCCTGCAACCTGGGCATGTGCCCTTAACCGGAATAGAACCTGGGACCTTTTAGTCCACAGGTTGACTCTCTATCCACTGAGCCAAACTGGCTAGGGCTGATTCTGTTTCTTTCAAGTTGATAGACTGCTTCAAGGTGCTTGTGAAGAAATCTGAGTGTAAAAGGGTTCTACTAGCTCAGTTCTCTTCAATGTGTGGACCACACACTGGTACTGATCCACAAATTACCAATCAATAACAGATTAATACAAAAATTGAGAGTAAGCCTTTAGGAATTTAAATTCAAGCATTTAATCAGGGAACGTGCTTGTTGAAAAGAGTTTGGACTAGTTGAGTGCTGCTGAAATACTAGTCATGTGCAGTACAACTATCCTATATAATGAAAGCCTAATATGCTAAGTGTCCGGTCATCCAGTCGGTTGTTCAGTCAAAGAGTAATATGCTAATGATATGCTAAGGCCACTCAACTGCTCACTATGACGTGTACTGACAACCAGGGGGCAGACAGTCAACTGGTCAACCAGTTGCTATGACGTGCACTGACCACCAGGGGGAAGATGTTCTGACCAGTAGGTGAGCTTGCTGCTGGGGTCCGGCCGATCGGGATTGAGTGAGATGGGCCAGACACGCCCTGGAGCCCTCCCGCGTCCCTCCCCGGTCCTAATTGTGCACTGGTGGGGTCCCTTGGCCCGGCCTGCGCCCTCTCGCAATCTGGGACCCCTCGGGAGATGTCAGAGAGCCGGTTTCAGCCTGATCCCACAGGCCAGGCCAAGGAACTCCACTGGTGCACGAATTCGTGAACCAGGCCTCTAGTTGGTTTATAAAGGATTAGGTACTTCAAAAGGAATGGAACTGTCTATCTTTATTAGATAGATAGTTTAAGAAACTATAATAGTTCTGGATGGTTTGATAGTTTTTTTTCCTTTCTCTTCTATTTTTTATTTTATCACATTGAATTCAGTTGTAATTTTTGGGTGACTCGCCTTTGATTTTTTCCAAAACATTTAGCTTAGTGTTCTTAGAAACAGTGGCTCTTTTTATTGCAGTCATATTTACTTCATTTCTGTAATCTTTAAGTAAAATATGTAATGATGGTAACAAGTACAACCGGTATAAACTGGTCTGGCAGCAAATTCAACTGACTCTTGATGACCATTCAACTCAGTTGCTGTGAGAAATGGTATGTAGGCAGCCCAGAGAGGAGCCTACTAGCCATAGATATTAGTACCTTTTTACAGAGAGAATGGCTTTTAGAAAGCACTGGTGTTCTGTTAGGTTGGCTAAATGAAGGATGACTGAGCGCTTCTACTATACATGGTACAGTAGTAATTTATAGTTAAGCACTTGTTAGGGTCCTGGAATGCATAAATGTAATAGGGGTTCAGAAAAGAAAGAAGTGATGAAAGATTGCAATTCTCACTGAAGACTTCCCAGAGGAGATGACACTTGGGTTGAGTAGGATTTGATGTGCTGGTGAGGGATTCTCAGGCCAGATGAGTGACATGGATGAAGGCACTGTAATTGATAGCCTAGAGTTAAATTTTTTGTCTGTCATTTTTTACTCTAGAATGGGCTTTAGAGATGAAGCAGCTGGATATTTTCATAAAGCAGTGAAGCTAAACCCTGATTTCAGTGATGCGAAGGAGAACTTTTATCGTGTTGCAAATTGGTTGGTGGAACGTTGGCACTTTATCATGCTTAATGACACCAAAAGGAATACGATTTATAATGCAGCAATCCAAAAGGCAGTTTGTTTGGGATCCAAAAGTGTTTTGGATATTGGAGCAGGAACTGGAATACTAAGGTTTGTTGTACTTGTGTTTTAATTACATATGCATGTATACTACTGTAAATTAAAGATTTACCAAATATGGAATATTTACCTGTGGAATTTAAAAATAGAGTTTAATTTATTTCTCATAATCTTATTATGACTATTTATAAACTATTATATTTTTCACTGTAACTTTTGCTTTATCAAGAACTGGACTTAACTACTAAGAAAAATTTGGGGTTATTGGAATTTTGAATAATGAATTTCAGTAGTATTTTTATATTAATACTCTGGTTGAATCTAGTTATTTAAGTCTATTAGTATTCTTTTTTTTTTAATATATTTTTTTATTGATTTTTTACAGAGAGGAAGGGAGAGAGATAGAGAGTTAGAAACATCGATGGGAGAGAAACATCGATCAGCCGCCTCCTGCACATCTCCCACTGGGGATGTGCCCGCAACCCAGGTACATGCCCTTGACCGGAATCGAACCTGGGACCTTTCAGTCCGCAGGCCGATGCTCTATCCACTGAGCCAAACCGGTTTCGGCCTATTAGTATTCTTCATGCCTGTTTTGTTTTCTTAATCTGCTGGACATCATGATTTATTGTATGATTTATTTCTTGACAAGAATATTAATTCACTTTTTAATTTGGAATGAATAATGGTTGTGTTAAAGAATAAAAAGAAAGCCCATGTTTAAGTATCACAATTCCACTAATACTTGAAAAAAGACAGTGAATTATTATTTTTTTTGATGGAGCACTTTTCCCCTTGTAGTATGTTTGCTAAAAGAGCTGGAGCGCATTCGGTGTATGCCTGTGAGTTATCCCAGACCATGTATGAACTCGCCTGTGATGTAGTGGCAGCGAACAAGATGGAAGCAGGAATCAAACTCTTACATATGAAGTCGCTTGAGATAGAAGTTCCAAAACACATTCCCGAAAGGTATTATAATGTGAACTAATTTTAGTATTTATAATCCACTATTTTTTAAAAAGTAAGATATTTACGTTGCTGGTTTCTAGTCCAAACAAAAATGCTAAAACCCTTATACTATAAAGTTATGGATATAGGATAGTTTAGCATAAGATGGTTTTCATAGTAAGGTCATATTCTTTTGCCGTTTTTGTTGTTAATCCTCACCTGAGGATATTTTTCCCATTGCTTTTCAGAGAGTGGAACGGAAGGAGGGCGGCGGAGAGAGAGAAAGAGAGAGAAACATTGATGTGAGAGAGACACATCAATTGGTTGCCTCCTGCACACCTTGACCTGGGGTGGGGAGCCAACCTGCAACCCAGGTATATGCCCTTAACTGGGAATCGAACCTGTGACCCTTTATTGTGCCATCTAATGCTCTACCCACTGAGAAACACAGGGCAGGGCCATAAGGTCATTGATTTCATAGAGGAAGGGAGAGGGAGGATAGATAGAAACATCAATGAGAAGAGAATCATTGATTGGCTGCCTCCTGCACAGGGAGATCAAGCCTGCAACCCGGGCATGTGTCCTTGACCGGACTCGAACCTGGGACCCTTCAGTCCGCAGACTGATGCTCCAACCACTGAGCCAAACCAGCTAGGGCAGGTCATATTCTTGATAATAAATATTTAAAGATCTTGAGAAAAATTTGTGGTAAGGGACTTAATAAATGAACTTGACCTTTAGCAAGTTACTGTACCTTTGTTAATTTTAGTGTTCTAGTTGTAAAAATGGATTAATAACTCCTATGTAGTCAATAACTTTAAAAATTCTACTCTAAAATAATATATGAGTTGATCAACCTTGGTGGACTTATTACATTTTGTGCAAGAGGTGGCTCAGGTGCAGGCTGTGAGTGAGAGCGGGGCTGGCGCCAGCAGCAGGTGCAAGCGCCGGGCAGGACCATGGCACGTGGGAGCAAAGAATTTTCAGTAACCACCAGAGGCTCACCCCGATAACAGCGACCAGTACCCCGCCTTGGTCTGGCGCCCCTGCTCACCTGCTCCACCATCCAGCCACGGTCATTGCCTGCTATGTTCCGCACATGCCCCCTGGTGGTCAGTGCATGTCATAGCGACCGATTGTTCCGGTTGTTCCATTGTTCTATTTGCATGTTAGCCTTTTATTACATAGGATTCTTATCATTTGGACGATGATTTTAAAACGTCTTCTTTCATATATGTATAATAACGTTTATATTTACATAGTACTTACAAAGAAGTACTATTAGATTGTTGAAACAGATAATTATACCCATTTTATAGAAACATTGTCCTGAATTGTCGTAGTCTGCTCAGGCCACTGTAACAAAATACTGCAGACTATATGGCTTAAACAACAAACATTTATTTTCTCATAGTTCTGGAGGCTAGAAGTCCATGATCAAAGGGTGCTAGTGAGAGTTCTTTTTCTAGCTTGCAGATGGCTAATGGCTGCTTTCCTGCTGTGTTCCCAAATGGCCTTTTTCTGTGCATGTGAGGAGAGGGAGAGATCATTGGTGTCTCTTTCAGTTTTATAAGAATACCAGTTCTATCCACCTTAATGATCTCATTTAACCTTAATTCCCTCCTAAAGACTTTCTCTCCAAATACAGTCACATTGTGGGTTAGGACTTATATGAATTTTGGTGGTACACAGTTAAGTCCATAGCATGAATCAGAGTTATTTACATTTTACTTCCCTGGTTGGTATGGCTTAGTTGGTTGTAGCATCGTTCTGTACACCAAAAGGTGGTGGGTTTGATTCCGTCAGGGCACATACCCAGGTTTAGGATTGCATAGGCCCCTGTTGCAGCATGTGTTGGAGGCAACCAGTCGATGTTTCTCTCTCTCTCCCTTCCTCTCTCTAAATAATAATAATAATAAAATAATAATAATAATAATAATAGTAAATAAATTTTTCTCACAGTAGTGTTGTAGAAGGATCCAATACAGATTCTATTATTAATTTATTTTGACCTTGAACAAATCTAGAGATTTATGATGTTGGACTAAATGTTTGCAATACCTTCTACTTTGTAAATGTATGTAATTATAAGTACTGAAAATGTGTGTATATATAAAATATTGTGTCTAGGCATTGTGGGGGATACTAAAGTTGTTCTTTTTCTTCAAGACACCTATAATCTAGATTGGAAGATAAGGAATAGGCAGAAAACTTTTCCTTTTTTTTTTTTTACCTTCTAATTACACTGAATGATACAATAAATTCTAAAAAAGTTTAGAGAAGGGAGAAAAAAATCATTTTGGTGTGTCTTTGGATGAAAATTTCTAGAAAGAAAAAATGAATGATGATCAGAGTTCTGTGGGTTCGACTTTTGTGAAAACTCACAGGTAGTGTGTAAAAAGCAAGAGAAGTAACAGGAGAGGCACAATCAACATGTAAGCGGTAAACATGGATAATGAAGGTAGAGAAGGATTTTGAGAGGCAGGGCTTCTCACCTGCATTGAATATTATTTGTAGATCAAGGAAAATGAAAACTGAGAAAGATGATTTATTTGGATAAGTAGGGGAGTCCTTGATGATGCACAGCGTTTTTATATAGTGTTGTGCATAGAAGTCCAATTAGTCGGCATTAAGGAGAGGGACTGGTAACGTTAATGGGTATGAGCAGCTCTTAAGGATTTCCAGTGGTTCTCAACCTTCTGGCCCTTTAAATACAGTTCCTCATGTTGTGACCCAACCATAAAATTATTTTCGTTGCTACTTCATAACTGTAATGTTGCTACTGTTATGAATCATAATGTAAATATCTGATATGCAGGCTGGTCTTAGGCGACCCCTGTGAAAGGGTCATTCGACTGCCAAAGGGTCGCGACCCACAGGTTGAAAACTGCTGATTTAGGCAATGAAAATAGTCTGAGGGGGCAGCAGAGTCAACTGCAGGTTGTGCCACCCTCCCCCGCCCCCAAGAAGTTAGTGGAATACAGAGGAGCCTGAGGAACATTAGAGTCAAGTTCTTCACATTTGAAGAGTAAATATTAAAAATGAAATGTGTTAGGAAATTTTACTTGTGGACTGTTTCTGTAATATACTCTTCATTTTTTTTCTCAGCTTTGACATCTTTATATAAAAGCATGATATTTTACTTACATGTATTTTTAAAAAATCATTCTGTAGAGTGTCCCTAGTTGTAACAGAAACTGTCGATGCAGGTTTATTTGGAGAAGGAATTGTGGAGAGTTTGATTCATGCATGGGAGCATTTACTTTTGCAGCCAAAGGTAAGCAGCATGAAATTAGGTAAATTTGATATAGAATTCATTATCTTAACAGATATTCATTGAGCCCCTATCACAAAGAAATTTATAAAAAATACACCCCACAAACACTTACTAACATAATGCAGTGTATATCCAAATGGGGTATACAGGCAAAAAGGAATTCATAGGAATTGAGATTGTGTTGTGAAGGGACTGACTGACTATTGAATTCTTGAGTGAGATTGAGAAAGGAAGAACTTTCAGTCTCACAGCCCTCACTGCTTGAAATTTTGGCAAATTATTGAGAGTTTAGAAATAACTGTCTTGGTATGGTTTTAAGGCACTAGTTTGACCCAGGTGACTAATTAACCCTTGTAATTGCCGAATTATATTTTGCATTAAAATCCTTTACAGTGGCCTACAAATTGTAGATTTGGTTTATATAATACGTATTATGAACAAAATGATTTTAACATGTAATAAGAATTCACTACTTACAGAAAGTGGTTTGGATTTAAAATAACTAATTAAAGGTTGAAAAGAAGAGCAGTTTGTTTTTCAAGTAGGTAATGGTCATTTTGGCTTCTCAAGTCAATATCCAGTAGTTTTTTGCCGTATGCATACTTATACTCTTATAATTCCCCCTCCCTCCTTCCCTTCCTGTTTGTATTGTTAAAAAAATGTATATAGCCGAAACCGGTTTGGCTCAGTGGATAGAGCGTCGGCTTGCGGACTGAAAGGTCCCAGGTTCGATTCCGGTCGGGGGCATGTACCTGGGTCGCGGGCACATCCCCAGTAGGAGATGTGCAGGAGGCAGCTGATCGATGTCTCTCTCATTGATGTTTCTAGCTCTCTATCTCTCTCCCTTCCTCTCTGTAAAAAATCAATAAAATATATTTTAAAAAAAAATGTATATATAATATATATAAGTACATATGTAGAGCAATGAAAATAAAATAAACTTTGAAGAAAAAAAAACATCACCTGCTTATTCTTACCTATTGTTCTTTAGTTTTCTATTAATTTTTAGATGTTGTCATTATATATTTTTGCGTAAATGTAACTGAATCTGATGTTTATTGTTATATTTTTAGACCAAAGGTGAAAATGGTAACTGTGGAAAGTATGGGAAAGTTATACCAGCAAGTGCTGTTATATTTGGCATGGCAGTAGAATGTGCAGAGATAAGAAGACATCATAGGTAAGTGATTATTGAAATAGCAATTACTTAAAAAATTATAATTTAAAGGATTGACTATACTTTAAAGGTTAATGAATATTTATTTGAAAGAGAATTTGTAGTTTTCTGACCTTTAAATTCATGATGTTTATTCAGATCTTAATTTTCTTTTTGAATTTTTTAAAACTTAGGATTCTAGGATTAAAACCAGCTTCAATTTCCTAGTGGAAAATTAATTTTGATACAACTTATATCCTTTTCCTATGTGATAGATTCACATAGGAAAATATTAAGTTCACTGATTTTAGATGAAAGTAAAAATTTTCAACATGAAAATAATTTACTTTATTTCTCTCATTCATTCTTAATAACTTTATTAATAGTAAATCTTTTGTGATTGAGGTGAATGAAATTTAAGAATCTTTCTACCCATGAGATGCTAAGATTTACTTATCAACTATGATATAAAGGTTTTTTTAGTTAAAGAAGTTTCTTGTTTACATGTTCTTGAGCATCGTGAATGTTTTATTTTGCTAAAATGTTGATCTGTATTTTCTGAGGACTTTTTAAGGAGCCTCCCCCCCTTCCAATTACTTATTAGTAGTAAATGTAACATACAAATATTTTAGGAAATACTGATGTGGCTCAGTTGGTTGGGTGTCATCCTGTGCACCTAAAGGTTGCCAGTTCAATTTCTGGTCAGGGCTCATGCCTGGGTTGGGGCTCAATCCCTGGAGAGGGTGTGCAGGAAGCAGCCAATTGATGTTTCTCACAGTGATGTTTCTCTCTCTTCCTTCCTCTCCATTCCCCTTGCTCTAAAAATCAGTTGGAAAAAAATCCTAAAGAAAAAATCATCCAGATAACTACTGTCCATCTTTATTACATATTCTTCCTTATACTTTTCTATGCATATTACAGGTGATTTGTAAAAAATATGTAGTGATTGGTAGGGCACAGTGCACTGACCACATAGATAGTGGCCTTAATCAGAACATTGGCTGAATTAGAGTATACTGGTTGAATGTTAGCTCTGTGTAAGTAAATGTGTGTGTGTGTGTAAATTATATTTTGTTTTCAAAGTATCAGTAAATATATTTGCTTTTTCTTTGTTTATTGTCCATTTGGTTATGCTCTTTTGTGAAGTGTTTAAGTCTTTTGTCAATTTCAGTTTTTCTTTTATTAATTTGTAGGAATTTAAAAATATATTTTGGATAGGAGCCCTTTGTTGAATAGATGTATTACAAATTTTTCCTACTTAATGGCTTGACTATTTCCTATCTTACTGGGTAACTTTTTTTTTTTAATCGTCACCCGAGGGTATTTTTTTCATTGATATTTTAGAGAGAATGGACGGGGAGGGAAGAGGAGAGAGAAGAAACATTGATGTGAGAGAGACACATCTATTGGTTGCCTCCTGCATGCATCCCCTGATAGTGGTCAGGGATCGAACTTACAACAAGGTATGTGCTCTTGACCTGGAATTGAACCCATGACCCTTCAGTCCAGAGGCCAACACTCTAACCACTGAGAAGCTAGGGTTGGGTATCATTTGATGGGCAGAAGTTCTTAATTGTAATGTAGACCCATTATGTTTTCCTTTATAGTTAGTGATTATGTATATAATTATGTTTAGGAAAACTTTGTCTCTGAAGTTTTATTTTATTTTTCTGTTTATTTTTGATGGATCCAATACTAGATGATGCTATGTGATTCTAAAAAAGAACCTCATCTTTTTTCCCCCCCCCTCTTATCTCCTCTTTCACCAGGGTGGGCATTAAGGACATTGCTGGGATCTGTTTGCCAACAAATGTGAAATTTCAGAGTCCAACTTATTCTTCTGTAGATACCGAAGAAACAGTTGAACCTTATACAACTGAAAAGATGAGTCGAATTCCTGGTGGATATTTGGCTTTGACAGAGTGCTTTGAAATTATGACAGTAGATTTCAATAATATTCAGGTAAAAAAAAAAAAGTTCAATTACTGTTTTTGAGCATTAAAGTTTATCTGTTGTTTAAAATAATTAATACATAAGACAGTCTTATTTTCGTTTGCATGGAATTCCATTTAAAGAAAATGATTAAACGGTAACCAGAATTCCCTCCTGAAATTATTCACTTTAAAAAAAAGAGATAAGAAATCCCTAACATTTATTGGGAATGTCTAATATGCCAGGTGTTTTCACATGTGTTCTTAGGTCGCTCAGGCAAGAATCTTGTAATACGGTTGTACTTATCTGTGTGCTATACAGATGAAAGAACTGTTGCTTACATTAACGTTCCCCAAATTACGCAGCATGTGAATGTAGGGGCAGGAGTTCTATCCTAGATGTTTCTGATTTTTCTTAGTGTTTTGCTGCCATTTCAAATTAATAGTTGACTCCTCCAAATGAATAGTAATCCACATCTCTGGATTGTATGATTTTTAGGGTGACTAGCCATCTCAGTTTGCCGAGTAAGAAGTCCCTGAGATGTGGGACTTTTACTTTTAAAACTAGGATAGTCTTGTGTAAACCAGGACAAGTTGATCACCCCAGTGTCTCTATGTGTGTGTTGCTGAGTGGTGGAAGGAAGTGAATATACAAAGAAAGTGTCCAAAGGAATCGAGAAAAGTAACAAAATCCTTCTCTGAAGCTCTTTAATTAAGGTTAAATGTTCAAGTATATACATTTCTATAGATGAAACCTATCTGGGGACAGAAGACTTTGTGAGGGTCATTTTAGCCTAAGATTTTTATAATTTAATAAAAGCTTTCTCCTATTAATTGTTACCAGCTTTTTCTTGAAGTGATCTAGAGCTAAATGAACATTTTGGCATTGCTTACTAAGGCTGAGCTTCAAGAACATTTTTTTCCTGATATCACATAGAGAACAAGGTGATTACAGTTGCTAAGTACCCCGCAGCTATCCTTTTCTTAGTTCAAGCTTTTCTTATTTTAATTTTTCTTTGACACAATAAAAAATACATCTTATTAAGTCTTTAATTTTGAAAGTAATATCTGCCTGTTTAATACTTTAAAATAATACAGAAGAATAGAAAGGAAAAAGAAAAAGTGTCTTTAAAAAAAAAAATCTTAAGTCCTTCTTTCCCCAGGTTACTGGTTTCAGATGCATCTTTTCAGACTTGCTTTTCTATTCTACACACACACACACACTCTCTCTCTCTCTCTCACACACTTTTAAAAAAACAAAACAATCTCTATTGCTTTGCCACTCACACTGCCTTCATTCAGCAATAAGGGAGGGGCAAAAGTAGGTTTGTAGTTCTTCATATGGAAATTAATAATAATAAGTAATAATATCAGAATGAACTCAGTGTTTCATGTACTTACACCTATAAACCTACTTTGCCCCACCCTGTTTAGCATGGACTTCTTTCTATGTCAGTAATATGTATCTGCTTCCCTGTTTTTAATAGCTGCATGTATTCCACTGTGATACATCAGAGCTTCCCATCAGTGTGCCCTAAGTGGTTTCAGGAGTGCCAAGATATCAAGTCCCCGGGGTCTATGGTCAGACTGAGTACTTGCAGAAATGGAAAGTGATATGATATTGGGATATGCAGATATTAAGTGTATAAAATCCTTTTATATTTTTGTAGGAATTAAAAAGTCTTGCAACTAGAAAACCTGATAAAATTGGTGTTCCTGTTATTAAAGAAGGCATACTAGATGCCATTGTGGTTTGGTTTGTACTCCAGCTTGATGATGAACATAGTTTGTGCACAAGTCCTAGTGAAGAATCATGTTGGGAACAAGCTGTCTACCCCGTACATGACCTTGCAGGTATTACCTTGTCTAATTTTTTTTCTGTTCGTTTTCTTACACTTGTTGTTTTAATCCTCTAAGCATTTGAGGCATTGTCAAAAAATCACTTTGAAGTTTCTAGTCAAGGGAGACTGATGACAGCTCTGAGAATTTTCTTTTTCTATTTTAAAAGTAGCTTTAAATAATATATATGTAGGTTGATAAGATAATCTAAAACACAACTCTTCTGCATACTATTCAAAAATATCTGTCATTGCCCTACCTGGTTTAGCTCAATGGATAGAGCATCAGTCTGTGGACTGAAGGATCCCGGGTTTGATTCCGGTCATGGGCACATGCCCGAGTTGCTCGATCCCCAGTAGGGGGTGTGCAGGAGGTAGCCTGTCAATGATTCTTTCTCATGATTGATATTTCTCTCTCTCTCCTTCACTCTTCCTCTCTGAAATCAATAAAATATGTATTTTTAAAAAATCTATCATTAAATCATTTCTCCAGCAGTAGATAAGAGCAATGCTAGCCCATTTTTAATAAAACAGAAAAGTATTACTTTTTTTAAAAAATGTATTTTTATTGATTTTTTACAGAGAGGAAGGGAGAGGGATAGAGAGTCAGAAACATCGATGAGAGAGAAACATCGATCAGCTGCGTTCTGTATGCCCCCCTACTGGGGATGTGCCTGCAACCAAGGTACATGCCCTTGACCGGAATCGAACCTGGGACCCTTCGGTCCATAGGCCCAACGCTCTATCCACTGAGCCAAACTGGTCAGGGCAAAAAGTATTACTTTTAATGCAGGAGTTTTTACCGCTTACAGAACCTGATGGCATCTGTGGAGCCCCATGTCCTAGAAAGGCACACACTCATATAAGTACACAAGTTTGTAGTTTTAAAGAGTTCATGAATCTATGGACTTCTCTAAGAAAATTCTGTATTAAAGATACTTTTTGTATAGAAAATTTTTTGGACCAGCAATTTGATGGGTTTCAGTATATTTCACAGCAGTTGTAATGCATAGAAAAATTCTGCTTTTTAAAGTGGTTACTTGTTTTTCCTAATCAAGGATCTGATTTGGCATAGTCATTGAGTCATGAAGTCAGCGCAGGGTTGTGGCTAGTATGGTGTTTTTAGACTCAGTTGTGTAGATTTGGATTCAGGTCTCAGCTCTGCTACTTTCTGATTCCCTGGCTGTCCTTGCTGGTTATTTTTCAGAGCTTCTGGTATGAGATGTGTAAAAATGGGATGCTGCTGCCTCCCTTGCAGGATTGTAGTAGGGATTAATAGAGATGATGGATGTAAAATGCTTACCATAGTGATTGGCACTTAAATGATATTTTCTATTTGTGTTTATTTATTTTAAGCCTCTTACAGTAACTTAGACACATGGTCTTTTTGTTTTTAATCTTTCTTGGGAAAGGACATGTTTTAAATGTTTAAACACAAGAATAATAATTTGTATTTTCAACTGCTTTAGTGCTGATAAGAGATTGCAATTGTACATTCACATTTTAAAATTTCATTAAGTGAAAACTAATGGAAAAGAGCATGAAACAGTTTATTGTAGGACTTATTCTTTCCTTATATTTTCAAATATGCAAGATGGTTAAGAGATATTATTGATAAGGTTCTAGTGAATACTGCTTTTGTTCTTTTTTTAAAAAAATATATCTTTTTGATTTTTTACAGAGTGGAAGGGAGAGGGATAGAGAGTTAGAAACATCGATGAGAGAGAAGCATCGATCAGCTGCCTCCTGCACACTCCCTACTGGGTATGTGCCCACAACCAAGGTACATGCCCTTGACTGGAATCAAACCGGGGACCCTTGAGTTCGCAGGCTGACGCTCTATCCACTGAGCCATACCAATTAGGGCTGCTTTTGTTCTTTCAGAAATTACTTTTAGAGAAAAGAATAATGACCCTTTAAGCTAACATAAGGTTTCGTATTAATCCCTTAATTTCATCTCTGTTATTGTCAGCTTCATTGCCAAAGAAAATTGAGAGTTCGCCGTAGCCCTTCCCACCTCCAGTTTGGGGACACAAAGGATATCTAATGATTGTAGGGAAAGGACTAAATACTGGTAGTTAAGGTCCAATAATGTAACTCTTGAATCTCTGTATTAGACTGAGTTAATTGAATCTTTAACTTCAGTTATTTCCCTTTGTAAAGCTGAAGAGATTTTCCTAGGTTTTTTTTTTTTGGTGTGTGTGTGTGTGTGTGTGTGTGTGTGTGTGTGTAGGAAATTAATAGATTGATTCACTTAATTCTATTAAATTAATATATATAATCCTCCCTGTAGTGATTTAAAAAATGGGGAGGGTTGGTGGAATGGGAGGACAGATGTGTTTATGTGATCATAAGGCTAATAAACACTTGTATTCATCAATTATAATTATTTTCTTTCTTTCTTATGAAGACTACTGGATAAAGCCTGGGGACCATGTGATGATGGAAGTGTCTTGTCAGGATTGCTACTTAAGAGTCCAGAGTATCAGTGTCTTCAGTTCGGAATATGAAATGGATGTTGGACAAAGTTCTACCAAGAATAAAGACTTGCTGTCTTTAGGAAATGAGGCTGACCTCTGTAGTGCCCTGGCTAACCTTCAGACCAGTAAACCAGATGCTGTGGAGCAGGCATGTGTACTGGAATCCACAGAAATTGCTTTGCTTAATAACATTCCGTATCATGAAGCCTTTAAAATGGCAATGAGGAAAGTGCTGTCTTCACTGACCCCAGAGAAGCTGTGCCAGGCCGTGGATGCCCACTGCCAGGACAGTGAGATGAGCTGTGGAAGTGGACAGAATGATTCTGAACAGAGTGCCTCGGAGCCTTTCTATGTGCTAGATGTGTCTGAAGGCTTCTCTGTTCTGCCTATAATCGCTGGCACATTGGGGCAGGTTAAACCTTACAGTTCTGTGGAGAAAGACCAGCATCGCATCACTCTGGACCTCATATCTGAAGCCAATCACTTTCCTAAGGAAACACTTGAGTTTTGGTTGAGACATGTGGAAGACGAATCTGCTGTGTTGCAAAGGCCCAAATCAGACAAGATGTGGAGTATAATTATATTGGATGTCATTGAGCCATCTGGGCTCATACAGCAGGAAATAATGGAAAAAGCTGCAATATCCAGGTAAAACACAAAATATAACTGTTGGGTTTTGTTTTTTTTTAACTTAAAATTCATGTGAATTCTTTTAGTTCTTTAATGGTATAAATGTACAAATGATTCATGATTTTGTATCTTCCTCAAGCATTGCTTTTCAGGACCTGTGACTTCAGACCTTTCTCTTTGTGTGCATGTAATTACTGATTTTTCCCCTCAAAGGACCCCCTCCACCGTAGATGTGAAGAAGAGTGAACCTGCTTTGGGATTGGACTGCCTATATACTAGTATAATATGGGAAATAAGTAGAGATCTATAAAAATACATATTCAAGGTAACTAAGAAAAAAATCAAATTTCAGCTTGCTAATTTCTTTTTTTTAAAATTTATTTTATTGATCTTTTACAGAGAGGAAGGGAGAGGGATAGAGAGTTAGAAACGTCGATCAGCTGCCTCCTGCACACTCCCCACTGGGGATGTGCCCGCAACCAAGGTACATGCCCCTGACCAGAATTGAACCCGGGACCCTTCAGTCCGCAAGCCGACGCTCTATCCACTGAGCAAAACCGGTCAGGCCAGCTTGCTAATTTCATAGAATGGTACCCTCTCGTGGCTATTTGGGGTTAAAATTTTATCGGGTTTAGTAAAGGCATAGATAGGAATTTTGTTAAGGGCTGTATAATTTTTTTTTAAGCTGTATAATTTTGTTACGAGGTCTATAGTTTTACCAATTGTGGAAATTCAGTTTTGCTGGAGATTCCAGCAGGTCATAAATGCAAGAAGTTCATCAAAAGGTTGATGGAACTTGAGGCTTCAGCAGGGCTGAATCATATTACCTGCTGCTGGAATAGCTGAAAGCATTTCCCCAAACCTGAAAATCTGCATATATTATTGCCTGCTGCCAGACAGCTGAGGGCAGTTCCCCCAATCTGATAATCTTACTGTTTACCAAACTTTACCTTTAATTGATATATATATATATCTGCTTTGCTATAGGGCAAAATGTGTTAATAAAAAGCTAGGGGTCCAGAGACTTGGGGAACTTAGTTACTAAAGCTAAGCCTTCCCTGGCTCCCCTGAAAAATGCCTTCCAAATTTATATTTCATGTCTAGTTTATTTACTCGCAGCCCCTTCTCCAGATTCCGGAACCCTTCTCGATGCTGAGAATGACCTTGGCACAGTTTCTGCCTGACTACTTAAAATGATAAAAAGTTAATAGGAAAGGAATAACAAATATGAGTAAAGCATTGGGGTCAAGGTAGAGTCCATTTTTAGGGTAATGTGTATATAGGACTTACTACAATTTAAATGATCATGTGCTCATATTTACTGAGATTATCCTGGTTTAGGAGCATGGCTTGTTTCCATTATTCTGGTGCCATTGTATTAAGGAATCATCTCTAACTTCCCTTGCTGATACTGTGCTCATCAGATTACCTGTATATGATTTGGCCTTTAGGGAGAGCTACTGCGGAGCAGCCTGCTTGCCTATTGAAAACTTTTCCATCAGCTTTTTATCTGGAAAAGTCCGTTAGACTATTTATAATTTGTAGCTCACTAATTCATCTTGATTTAGTTGTTGGTATTGATAAAATGTGGGGCATCAAGATGCTTTTTTTAAAACACTTCTCTTTCTCTAGGTGTTTGCTACAATCTGGAGGCAAGATTTTTCCTCAGTATGTGCTGATGTTTGGGTTGCTCGTGGAATCACAGACACTGGTAGAAGAGAATGCTGTTCAAGGAACAGCACGAACTCTTGGATTAAATATAGCACCTTTTATTAACCAGTTCCAGGTAAGTGCCTAGAAGAGAAATTCAACCATGTGGCTGTTATCCACAGTCTACCTTCTCTCTCTCTCATCTTATATAGTCACTAGTGGCCCGGTGCACAAAACTCGTGTACATTAAAAGGGAATTAGAGGAAATATTTTAATATTAGTATTTGCTCTTTCTCTAATAGAAGTGTCAGAGATGAGAGAAAATTAGTAAAATGTATATGAAAATCTCCCTCCTGTCTGGGGTGTGCTGCGGGACCCAGAGTCAAGTCCTCGCCCACCTGCATGCGCCTTGAAATCACGAAAGACCCAGACCTGGCTGACCCCACCCATCAAGCCCCACAGGGCGAGGAGCGCGGCCTCAGGTCCCCTGGCCTGGTGCTGGGGCGGCGGGGGGGGGGGGGGGGGGGGGCACGAGGCGCCAGGTCCCCTGGCCCAGGGGCGAGGGTGCGATGACCATTTGCATATTAGCTCTTTATTATATAGGATTATGTTTAGCTGGATTAGGATCATTATCAGTTTCCTAGAGCAAAGGAACTTATGGATAAAAATCAACCTAAGGAAGGATGGATGCCTTCAAGGATGTCCAGGGAGAAGTTAATGTATCTGTGTCTCTAATATTTAATTCAGACAGGATTTCAGAGAGGAGGGGAACAGGAGAGAGAGATAGAAACATCAAAGATGAGAGTGAATCATTGATCGGCTGCCTCCTGCACGCCCCCTACTGGGGATTGAGCATACAACCCTGGTATGTGCCCTGACCTGACCGGGAATTGAACCAGGACCTCTTGGTTCATAGGTTGACAATCACAGAGCCACACCGGCCAGGCAGGAAGGCACTTTTTGTTTCTTTTTAATTTCAAATGAGGCGAAAGTGATGGGACACTTTATAGCAGTTAGTTGTCAATTTTGACTCTATAGTCATGTGCCCCACATGATGTTCAGTCACCTAAGGACCACATATCCAACAGTGGTCCCATAGGATTGTCGTGGAGCTCAAAAATTTCTGTTGCCTAATGCCATCATAGCCATGGTAATGTCATAAAGCAACGCATTACTCATGTATTTGTGGTCATGCTGTTGTAAACAAACCTACTGCACTACCAGCCACATGAAAGCATCGCACATTACAGTAGTGGGCTGTACCATCTAGGTTTGTGTAAGTGCACTCTGTGATATTTGCTAATGATGAATTTCTCAGAACATATCCCCGGGTTAAGCAGTGCATGACTACTTTCAGAGCTACTGGTAATTGGAATCCAACTCCAGATCAATCTGATGTGTGGCCTGAATGGTCAGATTTTAAAGCTTCCCTAGGTGATTCTAATTTGTAGCCAAAGTTGAGAATCACTGCCTTATAGAAATAAATTTTATTTTCAAACAAAACCCACTATTAAGTTGTTTGGTTGTATTTGACATTTTCTCAAATTCAATAATTCATGTTATACTATTAGCTTATTAGTTCATCTTTCACACGTAAGACATCCTTGGTTTAAAAATTTTGAGCTGTTTGCCTTAAGTAAAAATTTAATCTGTTTCCATCGAAGCAAAGAATCCATAGATAATTGAAACCATGGTTTAAACAAATGATTTAACCTGTCTAAACTGTAAAACCGGGATCATGAAATTCCTTTTACCTTAAGATTGAACTAAGAATTGAGCTAAATGAAAAAAGCATTGTATTGTACTGAGCCAAGTACAAAGTAATCAGTTGGCCATAAAAAGAATTGAATAAAAGTGAACAATTTGTACTTTGTTTAGGTACCTATTCGTGCATTTTTGGACCTGTCCTCACTGCCTTGTATACCTTTAAGCATGCCAGTGGAACTCCTAAGACTGGATTTAATGACTCCATATTTGAATACCTCTAACAGAGAAGTAAAGGTAACTTAAAATAATTACTCTTGTCATAACAGAACAATTATCTTAAACGAGGTAACACTTTATGTACATAAAATTGTTTTAGCCACTTCCTTTGAAAACTTAAATGTTTATTTCTTTTCTGAACAATATGCAAAAACGGGCTTGGGTAAATAGAGTAAAATAGGTTATTAATTAAATATATTTATGAAATTTGGATCTAATATTGACTAACAAGGCAAAGACTTATTCAAGTCTATTTGTTCTGATGAAATTCTCACGATTTCTTAACTTTCCTAGGTACACATTTGTAAATCTGGACAAGTGACCGCCATTCCATTTTGGTATCATATGCATCTTGATGATGAGATTAGGTTAGATACGTCCAGTGAAGTCTCCCACTGGAAACAAGCTGCAGTTGTTTTAGATAATCCCATCCAGGTGGAAATGGGGGAGGAACTCGTGCTCCATGTCCAGCACCACAAAAGCAACGTCAGCATCACAGTGAAGCACTGAAGAGCAGTTTTCTGGTGAAAACCTGTTTACGTAGAGCAAATACACAACTTTTCTGTTCTGAATAGTGTGACTGTAATCATAAAGTGGGGGATAGAAAGACTTAATTCCTTGTATTGATCAAATTTTTTTAAAAATTGATCTTTAATAAAATGTATTTAAAAGATACATTATGTAGTAGTATTATTACAAAAATATTTGCTGCAGACTTCCTTTCTGAAAAATCATTAGCAAATCATTAGTTTTTACATTAGGAAAACTTGGTCTTTATTGCTTAGTTTTACTCACTATAGATTAAATTTTACTAAACACTTTTACTTATGTGCTAAAGCTAGAAAGGATTTTGAATCATCTTCATTGTCATGCTTTATTTATTTATTTTATTGATTTCATAGAGGAAGGGAGAGATAGATAGAAACAATAAGGATGAGAATCACTGATTGGCTGCCTCCTGCACGCCCCCTACTGGGGATTGAGTCTGCAACCCGGGCATGTGCCCTTGGCCAGAATCGAACCTGGAACCCTTCAGTCTGCAGGCCAACACTCTATCCACTGAGCCAAACCAGCCAAGGCTTCATTTTCATGTTTTAGAAAGTAAAGCAAAACTTTTAATATTTAGGTATCTTGGCTTTATTCCGTAAGTCCTAACTTATAATTGGAAACATCAAAAAGTTGGCTTCCACTGAAGACTGAGGCTATGGTTACTTGTAAATTATAAGCTTGCTTCTTTTAAATACTGGGTGTACTTCTGAAATAACTTCTTAGGTTTTGTGATTTGGGAATGCAAAAAGAATTTAAACGCTAAGCTAAATGTAATTAAAGGAGTTAGGAAAGAAAGAAAATCTTATGGAGGAAGCATTTTTCCTGGTCTGCTTTGGCAAAGAAAAAATGAAAACGATAAATTCAAGAAAGAATTAAACCTAAACCAGTATTGTTCAAGGTTTGATTTGGATGCATAGTAAGAAATATATAATTGACCTAATTTTTAAAGACTTGAAATAGATTAATAAGATGATCATGCTGTGTATATACTATGTGCTATTTGTAACTAAGCCTCAAAGAAAATAAGATGTACCTTCTTTCCACATTGCTTATTCTTATTACCTCTAATATTATACTACCCGGCTTTACTTTCAATAAAAATGTTTAGTTTATAATAGTGGACACAGTAAAGGCTTTGTATGTAATTACTGTGAACCAGTATATATGTGAATATATGTGTGTGTGTAAGTATGTAAAGTCAGGGTTTTGACAAATACTGTTGCTACTTGCAATATACTACTATGGCACTTTCTATATTTCATTTTTGGTATAAAATGTTAAATATGACCCAGAAACTCCATCCTAAGTAATAAGATTCATAGCACCTCCATGTCTTCTGATTGTGGTTTATAAGTTTACATTAGCTGACACCTTTAATAACACTGAGGAAAAGTAGACTCCTTTTCTACAAGTTTCTTATTCTTCCAGTCTTCAATCCAGTTTATTTTTTTCATCTCAGTCACAGATAACATTAATCTATTAGCGTTATTGCAAATGATTTTTAGATAGTAGTTGTTGTAAGATTAATAAGATTAGGTCTGAGCTATTTATCCTAATAGGAATATAAGAACTAGGTATCTTTCATTGTAGGCATATAATTTTTACCCTTAATTTTTCTGGACTTATTTTATGCTATGCCTCTCTAATCAAGACCTTTTTGTTAAAACATTAATGATTTCTGTTTAAAGAATGATAGACATAAAGTTGCAGAAAATGATAAATTATTATTTATTGAAAGACATCCAGTTGAGAAATATATGGCACATGATTATGATTACGTTCCACTAATTCCTATACTTTCTGAATTATACTTTCTGCTAATTCCAGAGCATTATTTTCATGCAGCAGTGGTAGGAAGCATTGATTATTATTTTTTTATGCCCATCCTCTTGATAAAGCATGTAACATCAAGAACTTTTAGTATAGTCATTTCCTACCATTTGAGTATGCGATACTCTAATGTGAAGAAATCTTAAGAGTCTTAAGTCTAGGATATTTAGACTGGTTATTTGTGACATACAAAATGTAGTTATATAAAACCAGTAGTACCTGGCTTCCGCCTATCTTTGTGTTGAAATTTTCCCATCATTTATGGCTTGTCCCAAGCACAAAATCCTGAGCAATGTGATACCAGGTATTGAAGTAACAGTGCAGTTTGTGTTCACACACTGTTCAGGAGACCACGGGCTTATC
Organism: Myotis nattereri; assembly: GCF_964212035.1. Taxonomy (NCBI): domain Eukaryota; kingdom Metazoa; phylum Chordata; class Mammalia; order Chiroptera; family Vespertilionidae; genus Myotis; species Myotis nattereri. Next base: position 57,102,528 of record NC_138080.1, read on the forward strand.
TGAAGGTTTATCTGAAGCTTCTCTTTCTTCTGTAGTATCATTACATATTTCATCAGATATATCAGCTATAGTAGGGGTAGTCTGGGGAGTCAAAGTACGTCCAAACCCTTGATAGTGACCCACGGGGGAAGGTGGCACAGAAGAGGCAACAGAAATTGCATCTTGTGATGATGATGATAACAAGCTTGTATGTTCATTCTGATCTTGATCCTCGGGAAAAAATTTTTTCCTAGGATGTCCCATGACTGTCCTTCCTTTAAGGTAATATAAAGGTTTCCAAATTAGCCAAAAAGTAAGTATTCGTATTTTGCCTTTATAAACTTACATGCTAAAAATAAGCGCCCCCTTCCCCCTCCTTATTTGAAGAGCCTTATTGTGGTACTGCTTTAAACAAAGTCTTTTAATCTCTTACGGTAAATAGCTACTAATTTGCCCCTACAAAAATTACCTATTTGGATAAATTCAATGACTGGTACTTACCAACATGCCTTACTTGTTCAGAAATATCATCCCTAATGTCTGAAACATCCCACATAGCAAGAAAGGAATCAAAGCATGAGCCCTCTTCTGCTTCTTGGACATATGGTTTATATGAGAAAGTGTAGTGATGAGCAATAGCAGCCAGGAACATCTCAATACAAATAATAAAGTCCTACAACAAAAAAATAATCTTTAAGTCTAGTTTTGTAGGTAAAGGGAAAACACTATCTTCCTTTTAAAAAAACATATTCCTTTTCAAAAGTACTTAAGTATCAATAGGTGGGGTTTTCCTCATAAGTATAATCATTTTCCACTTTCCAAAATAATTACTTTTCACCTCAAAAAAACCCCAAACAGCCAAAAACTTAAATCTATTTTGCATTAACTTAGTCAAGTATTTCTTAGCAAAGTACATAGAATGCTCAGCCCACTGCTCAAGGACTAAGAGAAGAAGTGCAGAAAGATAAACTGACTAGGAATAACAAAATCTAGGTTGTATTCCTAGCTCTACTACAAATCAGTAATTAATGACTAATTTCTCTAGGGTTCCTCCATTTCACCTGTAAAGTGAGGATAACAGTAATGCCATAGCCTGCACATTGTCAGGTTTAAGATAAAATGTTTCATATAAACATGCTTAACAAATAGTCAAGTTCTATTGAATTTAGAGATAGCACTACTTACCTGGAGACCTGTAGCCACAGCTTCTACAGTTCGCCATTCCCACGTGTGCTTTTCAGAAATAACGCCAACTTTTACCAACAAAGCAATAACTACAGCTTGCCTATATGTTAGGAAAAGGTAAATGCCAAATCTATATCAAGCATAAAATGAGCAATTGTTTTAAAAATATGCCATTTTAAAAAGTTTAAACCCCAGCACAACCTGTGGACCATCACTACCACCACCACACCCTGCCTTCATAGCATTATCTTGAAGACACTGTCTATATTAAATATACTTTTACTTGCTTTACAAATTTACTCTTCTAGTAGAGTTTCATCACAAATTTGGATTATGTATTCTTGGAACTTCACTATTTGGCTTATGTCTTTTTGTTTTGAAAGTGTGTGAACTTAAGTTAGATTTAAGTTCTTCCTATACATAGATGATGCCTAACACACTGTACAATAGGCACTTAAAATGAAATAAAAGGTAGCCCTGGCTGGTGTGCTCAGTGGTTTGAGTATCAGCCTGCGCATCAAAAATGGTCACAGGTTCATTCCCCAGCTTCGGTCGTCGGGGTGCCTGTGGGAGACAAGCAGTTGATGTGTCTCTCTCCCTCCCTTCCACTCTCTCTAAAAAGCAATGGAAAAAATATCCTCATGAGGATTAACAAAAAATAAGAATACAATGAAATAAAGGGTGGATACTTAAATGTTATTTATACATGTGTTCATTATTCAAATTATTTTAAAAAACATTTGAAACCAGTCTTGTTTGAAGTACTGGAATTAGAGACAAACTTAGAAGGGGTCTAACTCTAACACAGGGAGTCATACTGAGCATTTCAAGCAAATCTCCGGATGTGACCCTAGGCTAAATTTCATCAGCTAATAATGAGACAGACACACTTTCATAGTTCTACAGATAAGAATAGTCACTCAATGTTGCTTGTAATGGTGAAACAATTAGGAACCTAAATGCCAATAGGAGATTGGTTAAAAAGTTACATCCACACAACAGAATACTGAGCAAAACCAAAAACCTAAACAAAATTATATTTTACTTTATTGGCAAAGAATTATATCCACAATATACTGAACATAACAAGTTAAGTTTTTGTAGTATGGAACTTTCTACGGAGTTTTAATAACACAATAATTCTGGGTGGTGGGATTAAGAATTTTTTCTTTTTCCACTTTTATTTTGTATGTTGTTAAATTTGATGTGTTTCTGGGCCTTTTATCATCCACCCTATAACTAATGGGACCATGTATAACTTTAACTGTTTTTTCTTGTTAATTCTCACCTGAGGATATTTTTTCCATTGATTTTTAGAGAGTGGAAGGGAGGGAAGGAGGGAGGGAGGGGGAGAGAGGACGAGGAAGAAGAGAAACAGAGAAATATCAATGTGAGAGAGACACATTGACTGGTTACCTCCACATGAGCGCTGACCAGGGTTAAGTATCAAACCTGCAACCAGGTAAGTGCCCTTGACGAATCAACCCGTGACCCTTTGGTGCTCTGGCTGATGCTCTAGACCAGTGGTTCCCAACCTTTTTTGGGCATGCCCCACCTAAGCATCTCTAAAATCCTGATGCCCCCCTGTGACATATAATTCTTATTATTCAAAAAGTGAACTCCTATTCATGTGGAAGAAGCCTAAAAGGCCATTAACTTGGTCTAAACAATCTTCCAAAGAATATGGCATCCATCCAAGAGAAAAATAAAAGAACGAAAGGACAGTTGAAGTACTGAGGTAGAAATCACTAAGAAACGGTTAAAAAAATCATAATAATATGAAGTGATATGAAAAAATAGCACAAGGTTTCAAAACATAATAGAGAACTAAAATGCATAACTATGTCACTATATTTATATACTGTATTTGAGGCCCCTTGAACTATAAGAACTGCAAAAAATTCATTGTTAATAACTCATTCTCAAATTGCCCCCCTTAAAATTCAAATTGCCCCCCTGTGGGGCATGTGCCCCATGTTGGGAACCACTGCTCTAACCAATGAACCCACTGGCCAGGACTGCCTTTAAAAATATTTTTATTTTTTCACTTTATTTTTTTCTTTTTAATTAATGTATCCTTATCCTCCTATGCCCCCACTCATGTCCTCACCTACTAATGAATATTTTCTCACATTATTAAATATTCTATTTTACTGCAAACTGCAAAGTATTCTCTTATGTGAAAACACCATGTTTATTTATTTATTTATTTTTAAATATTTTATTGATTTTTTACAGAGAGGAAGGGAGAGGGATAGAGAGCCAGAAACATCGATGAGAGAGAAACATCAATCAGCTGCCTCCTGCACGCCCCCCACTGGGGATGTGCCCGCAACCAAGGTACATGCCCTTCACCGGAATTGAACCCGGGACCCTTGAGTCCGCAGGCCAACGCTCTATCCACAGAGCCACACCGGTTCTGGCACACACCATGTTTATTTTAATGATTTCTTTAGTGATTCCTCTAGGGTTGAGACATTTAGGTTGTTTCAAAATATTTTTTTTTTAATTTTTAAAATGTTTTTTATTAATTTTTGGAGAGAGGGAGTGGGATAGAGAGATAGAAACATCGATAACATCAATGAGAGAGACACATGGATCAGCTGCTTCCTGCACACCCCCTCCACCCCTACTGGGGATGGAGCCCACAACCCGGCATGTGCCCTGGCTGGTAATCGAACCAGTGACTTCTTGGTTCCTGGGTTGGTGCTCAACCACTGAACCCACACTGGCCGGGCTCAAATTATTTTCTTCTTATAAATGTTACAGTGGCCATCTGGTTATTTCCTTACGAAAAACCAAGAAGGGCTAAAAGGATTAACTTTTTAAAAGGTAATTAGTGACATTTTAATTCATCTTCTATATTAAAACTATTTAAAAAATCCTCCCTAGTCAACAGTTTTATTGTCCTTAGGAAATGAGAACACTGAAGATAAAGTAACACTTACCAAAAAGAAACAAAAACCACCAGCTTTACGCAAAGGAACTTGCCAACAGGCTGGATTGGACTCAGTTCTTCCTTCAGTACTTTATAAAATAGCAGCAGACAGTACATGGCAAACTGGAAACAATCAAGATTAACAATTAAACTTCTTCATTAAGAATAACTAAATAGGGTGTTAGAAATATTAAAGTTATAAAGCTAAGACCTGGTACAGAGTAATGTTTCAGGCAAATTTTTCTAGGCTTTATTATGGTATTTTTAGATTAACAACAAGCTTTTATAGTTTACTGTGGATGAATATATGTGATATGAAATTTCTCAGAAGAGATGCATAACATTTCCCCTGAAAATGGTTTTAAGTGTTCACTCATTGGGGCCCAGAAACAATGAACAAATGACGGCCATGCATAGAAGAAATTAAAACATTATCTGCTTAGTAATGGCTTTTGTACACAAATTATCATTAATTTTTAAGGGTTGAGCCATTCATTATAAGTCACATTAAAAAAAGTTCTTTTCAATAAAACTGTAAGCATGATATCTGAAAGTAAGGAATCAGGGAAACAATTTTTCTCAAGGGCAGTATGTTAACCCAGTTTTACTTACTTTTATATAATAAATGCTCAAGACTTAACTATTTTAAAAAATTAGTTGTAATAACCTAATGTAGTGTTGCATAGCAGTAAACATTTTTCTAAAAGTTTACTTTTTCCATTAAAATAAACTGTTCACTTAAGATATTTAGAATATCAAAACAGTAACATATTAAATTGTTCATAGACCCATCATCCAACTAAAATGGTTTTTAACAGGCATCATCAACTAAAAACAAAATTTTGTTGCCTGATTATTCTCCCCCCCTTAACCTTACTTTCCATAGGTTTCATAAAAATTACTTTTAATAACTGCCAAATATTTTGGCCAGTGGAAGGACCATAGTACATTTCACCAGTCCCTACCACTGGGTTTAGTATTGTTTTTAGCCTTTCACTATTACAAACAAGGGCAGGGTCCCAGATTGCGAGAGGGCGCAGGCCAGGCTGAAGGACACCTCCACTCCTGCTGCGGCCCCCCCCCCCACACACACACACACAAATTTTGTGCACCGGGCCTCTATATACAATGACAATCAAAGCATAAGTACTTCTGACCATTACTTGAGGATGCATTCCCAGAAATGGAATTACTGGTCCCAAAGAATATAAACATGTGAGAAAACTTTAAATACACAGGCATTTGGTTAAATTTTTTTTTAATTTTTATTTATTTTTAGAGAGAGAAACATTGACTTGTTTCAAATCTATCCATGTACCCATCAGTTGATGCTTGTATGTGCCCTGAGTGGGGATTAAACCTGCAACCTAGGTGTATTGGGATGATGCTCTAACCAACTGAGCTACAGAGCCAAGGCCTGGGCATTTTTAAAAAAATATATATTTTATTGATTTTTTACAGAGAGGAAGGGAGAGGGATAGAGAGTTAGAAACATCTATCAGCCGCCTCCTGCACACTCCCCACTGGGGATGTGCCCGCAACCAAGGTACATGCCCTTGACTGGAACTGAACCCGGGACCCTTGAGTCCACAGGCCGACGCTCTATCCATTGAGCCAAACCGGTTAGGGCGGCCTGGGCATTTTTATTCTAAACCTCTAAAACCACACATGCATGCCACATATTCTAAATTACTATTTTGCTGAAAGTATTAAAAGATTTTAAATAAAGTGTACATTAAGTTGAAATAATCAGATAGTTAATATGTGAGCATTTCAGTATCTAGAACATAATTTTTTTAAACTTGGCATTCTCAATTTGCCTTTAATCCCAAATATATGAGAGAATCTTACTGAATATGCCTAGATATTTTTTTTAAGGGAGGGCATTGTGCTTTTATTTATGATATATCCAGAAATTGTGCAATAAGTACCCAGAACCAATGAACAAACACAATAAGCAGGCCAATATATGTCACCAAATAATTAGCAAAGATATAATACCTTTATATATGTATAAAGATATAAATTACAGCTTCTTGAAATTCTTCCTATAAACCTAACTTCAAGATAAAAAAGTAACAAGCTTTATTCCCAAAGAAACTTTCCCTAAGAATCTAGTTATAAATACTAATTTAGTACAGTTAGAATGCGTACTTACTTACCAATTGTGACATATTGTTTATTATAACCAAGTAAGTCCAAGCATTTGAAAAACTAAAGTTGCCTTCATCATATACACCAAGCAGCTCACAGATTCTAAATATGATAAAAATGAGATAACTTTATGATTAATAAATACAGCATGGACAGCAATACTTAAATTTAGAAGTCAGTTTATTTAAAAGACCCTATAGATAATTACTTGATTTTGGTCATAGAGGTGGTTCAAAAATAAAAACATTTTTTCTAGAAATGTTACATGATTGTACCTCCAATTTGAAGTAAATCCACAGTAAGACACAAACATTGAACTGGAAAGGTTATTATATATAGATTCAAAAAAATTATGCTGCCTTATTTTCAAAAGCTTGATTGTTATAAAATGCAGGTCTATAAGTACAACTAATGTTTTCACCCAAATTGTCTTGGAGGTAAATTGTTTTTTTAAAGAAGAGTTTATTGATTTTTAGAGAAGAAGGGAAAAGAGAGAAACATCAATATGAGAGTGTAACGTGGATAAGCTGTCTCCTGCATGCCCTACTGGTGACTGAGCCCACAACCTGGGCATCTGCCCTGTTTGGGAATCGAACCAGCAACCTTTTTGGTGCACAAGATGATGTCCAACCAACCGAGCCACACAGGCCAAGGCTTGGAGGTAAATTTTATGAAGACCCACATCTAAGTATTAACTTATATGATTACCTAGTTCCTAAACTGCAGAAAATAAAGCATACCTTCATAAATAAGTGAATTAGTCTTAACCAGGGGTGGGCAAACTTTTTGACTCGAGGGCCACAATGGGTTCTTAAACTGGACCGGAGGGCCAGAACAAAAGCATGGATGGAGTGTTTGTGTGAACTAATATAAATTCAAAGTAAACATCATTACATAAAAGGGTACGGTCTTTTTTTTTTTTTAGTTTTATTCATTTCAAGCGGGCCGGCCCGCGGGCCGTAGTTTGCCCACGGCTGGTCTTAACTCTAAGGTAAATACCACTAAAAATTGCTAGCTCAAAGGCAGAATAAATAATTGAACATTTCTCTCCCTTGTCTTCCCTTTCGTCCTCTGTAACCATGCAGAATGTTAGTTATGACTAGCAGATAAAATACGTAATCTACCTGCTTTAAATTATTTGATGTTTTTAAATTTTTAGGGAATAACTGTTACTAGGTAGCTTAATTTTACCTCAAGTGCTAAGCCTCGACAGAATTATTTAAAAATATGATTTCTACCTTGGAATATAGTGTTCATATTCTAACTTAACTACTGAGAAAATAAAAGCATGCAATGAATCTAAAGTAGCATACTTTAACTTCATGTAATAGAGGTTTCTGTAAAGCTATGTGAACTAGTATTTTAAAAAGAAAGTAGTTTTTAAATGATTTCTGGAAAGCTCTAGAGAGAATGTTAGTTAGAAGAATTCTGTGGCAAATCTTTGCCTATAAATGGTCACCTTATTTCATATAGTCGGGTTTCTATATATTATGTTTTTTAAATAAGACTACACCTGTGTTATAAACAAGTAAATTAATGTTCTTTAGATGTTTTTCGACTCAGTTGTCCCACATAAGAGCATGAAGACTTGGAAAAAAATAAACGATAATAGAAGCTCTATGTACTTACAAAGCAATGATGGTGGTGAATGGTCTGACAACTGTATACTGCAGTACACCCAGTTTGCACCTAAACAGCAGTACTCTGCCAAAAAAAAGAACTTAGCATTTTCAACTACTCATTTAAATAGTACCAGATTTTCTGCACAGTTCCCAAATTAAAGTCACTTTGACAAACGATGCCATATTTATATTTAATTCTTTTAACTTAGTCATTCTAAATGGCGACTGGGGAAGAATGTGGGTGGCAGCAAACAAATTATTTAAATACTATTTTTAAAGTTATTTGTCAACTACATCTTCTGCAGGACCCCCTTCCTGTGTATAGTGTCAAATTAGTGAATAGTGCTGCACAGATCAAAAGAAAAAAGGTGGGTCCCTGTGTGTTTCTGGAAGGAAAACTGACTAACAAATGAAGTGCGTGTGTGCATGTGTATGTGAAAGCATGCACACATGCAAGTTAGGAAGTACCATTTACATTTCAGGATTCAGTTTCCTTTCAAGGTTGGTAGTTAAGTGGCATTCCAGAGACTATCACTGACTAGATACTCTGAAAGGACAAAATAAAAATCCTATATAAACAACAGTTTTTATTCTACTGCTGGGCTCACTCAATATAGAGGAAATTTCACAAGCAGTAACAAACAAAAACAAAAAAGTCCCAAAACACAACTACCAAAAAAAGGCTTTCACCTGAGAGCCTTGTGTAAGTCTTAAAAGACCAAGCGGATCTGAGAACAAATGCTTATTTAGCATTCCTATCAGGAAAACTGGTCATCACTGTCATGTATTATGAATCCCCTAACTTGAGAATTACATCTAGGATGAGAATATTGTGAGTCTGGTATGCAGACCTTCAGATGCTGTGTTACTAGGTCTGAATAACTATTGGGGTTCTGTGTGCTGAGGTGGTTCACTCCCACGGACAAGTAAGCGTGCTCCCTGTGGTGGTGTGTCTAGGAATTGAACTTGGGCTGTTGCAAGATCTCTTGATGAGCATCCTTTGGCTGCACGTAGTGTGCTTCCTGTCCCGTAAGCTTTACAAAGCTTAAGTTGGAGCTGGTTAAACCTACAGTGTTCTATAAGCTGATTGCACACCAAACCTGAGACCATTAAGTGGGACTACATAGATGGATTAAATAGCCAATTAGATACCATTGAAAGCTGTGGAGAATTAAAGAACTAGGCGATTTATCTGAAAGAACTGCTGAGACAGAGACAATGTGAATGACAGTTACAAAGAACGAAACAGAATCAATTGTAACATATAATCAGAGTTACAAAAGACAGAGTAGAGGAAAGGAAAAATCAGAAGAGATTATGGCTGAAAACTTTTCAGAACTGATGAAAAACATGAATCTACATGATTGAGGCACACTGTAAATTAAGCAGGACTGAAACAAAACCAAAAAAACCTAGATACTTCATAACTGCAAAACATCAAAGACAGATAAGGTCTTAAATGCAGTTGGGAGACAGGTCACCTACAATGGAAAGACAATTAGATTGACCGCAGAGGGTTAACAGTAAAAACTGAAGCCAGAATTAGGTGGAATAAACTCTTCAAAATGCTCGGAGAAAATTCCTGTCAACGTAAGAGCTACATCCAGCAAAATTATCTTTCAAGAATTACATCCAGCAAAACTATCTTTCAAGAATGAGGGCAAAATAAAGATACTTTGGATAAGTATAAAACTAAAGGAATTCTTAAAATACTTTTAAGGAAGTGACTCTAGACAGATGAACTGAGATGCAAGGAGTGAATGTAGAACTTAAAGTAAAATGTATAGTTTTAAATGCATGTTAAAGGAAGAAAGGCTATAAATTAAAAAGCGAAGGCTCTAATATGTTAGGAAAAGAACAAAGTAAACCAAAAGAAATGAAAAAGGAAAAAACAGAGCAGAAATAATGGAATAGAAAACAAATACATTCTAGAGAGACGCAAAACAAAACAAAAAATCAGTCCTTGAGACAACTAGGGAAACTTCTGGAAAGATTTTTCAAGAAAAAGATAAAGATACTAATAACATTAGAAATGGAAAAGGAGTCATCACAATAGATTCAAGAGAGATGAAGTTATAAACTAATGTAGCCCATATATTTTAAAACTTTATTCTGCCCAATTCCTAAAAAGTATAACTACACACACACACACACACACACACACACACACACACACACACACACGATTCCAGAAACAACAGGAAGCCTGTCTTCCCACAATGAAAAGTCCAGGCCTAATCTTTCAAGGTATAGTTCACAATCTCTTCTTATAATTGACAAATAAAAGGCAGTAATTCCTATTCAGGCAGTATAACCTGGATATCAAAACCAAACAGGGAAGGTATAAGAAAGGAAACTAGTAGTCCAATTTTAATTACGTAAAAATTCTAAACAAAATATTAGCAAACCAAATCTTGTAGAAAAACAGATGATTCATCATAACCACTTTAAATTTGTCCTTGAAAGCAAGGTTTAAACTTAATGTAATTCACTACATTAATAGGTTAAAGGTGAAAAACCATGATCATTTCACTAGATATAGAAAAAGCATATGATTTTGTCATTAACTAGCTATATCATCTTGAGTAAATTAATTTCTGCAGGCCCTGGTTTCCACTTGTAAAAGGGTGTTAATGAAATGATTTGTAAGGTTTACACCCACAATATTTTAAGTTTTCTATTTAGAATGAATAATGTAAAAGAAACGAACTTATGTGTGGATTATAAAAATGTGTTGTTTTAGTCTTCAAACTTGACTATGAACTACTCAAGGTTAGGGACTCAGCTTTTTTTGTCCTGCTCATAGTACTTAACACAGCTTTGCAGAGAACTAGCAGCTTAAATAAAACCAAAACATTAAAGAAATAAAACGAAGCATACTTACTCTCCCATAGTCCATGGTGGACAGCAACATAAAGGAGGGAAATGTTTCTGTTGATCTTTGGCTTCAAGGATTAATACCAGATTCGGATACCGGTTAGTTAAATAATTGGTAAGGAATCCCATAAAGTTGTAAATGACATAAGCTTCGTAACATTCTCTGCAGGTATCCACATATATTGCAATGCTGGGATATTTCAAAGCTACCCACTATAAAAAAGCACAGATGTTAAGAATAGTTGCAGCTAAGATAAAATGAATCGCCACTCCAATTCATGGTATTTTGAACTTGACACATACCAGACAATCTGTGAGGTGAATTTCTAAAAGCAGTAAACATTTTGGATATTGGTAAATGAAATGTCCATGTTTGGGGGTAAAATAATGAATACAACAAACCTAAATTACATTCACTTGGGTTTTTAAATAAAATCTGAAATCTTTCTTGACATAATCATAGAAAATGCTGTGAAAAACATTTTCTTTATATTGAATCAAATTAAAGCAGTCACCTGTAACAAGTGTGGTAGGATCCATTGGGAAGGTTTTTTTGTTGTTGAAATGAAAGATTTAGTAAGTAAAAAGGATGATGATATCAATTTAAACATTGTATTCTTTTAGGGCTAAGAGCGATTAATCTGAAATTTTAAAAGATCAAGCAAAGAAAACAGCTATAGTTTTGGTGTGTTTTTTTTTTTTAAATAAGAGAATGTTTATTTAGAAACTCATCACAGAGGTAGGAGTGAGTGGTAGAAGAAATGGGCTCAGGAGAGAATGGACCTGGGTGCAGGAGGAAGAAGAGGGGAAGGGGAAAGGTGAGGGCATGCTCAGGGGAGATCGATAACAGCTATAGATTTTAAAAAATGTTAAATGTCTGCCTTCTCTATTGTCATACTTTACCTTCTTTATCAACATTGAAAATAAGTGAACCTTTTCACTTTTCTTCTTAATTTGATTCTTAGTGTCAAATACTTTCATTACTTTAAGCATTCTGTAAGTATAGTTAGTATCTTCCAAAAAGTCCTTAGTTAATGAGATAAAATGAAACATACTTACACTATCTAAACTGTATATGGGTACCATCCAAAGAATCCTATTTGGAGAGCAAAACATAAATTAAAAACATTTTACATTATATTTATGAAGTAAGTCAGTCAACACAACACTAATACAGTAGATTCAAAATATATTAAGATTTACCTTATTATTGGTTTCTGTAGTTCAGGTTGTGTATAATGCACTAAATGTTGCAATATCCCCCATAGTGATATAGGTATAGTCAACAACAAAAATATTCCAGCAATAAACCAAGCCTTGGTGTGTATTCCAACCTTAAGAAGCAGAAGAACACGCTGGTATAAATTCTCTGATATTAAAAGTAAAGAGCTAAATATTTTTATTTTTTAAATTTCCATTTATTTGATTATTAATGGGGCTTAATATTTTCCAAATGACTAGTAGCCATTTTTTATTTATTCTTTAATAAGCAGCCTATTCTTACTTTTGTAGAGGGAGGGAGCAGAGTTTTCCTCATGGGATTGAGCATTTTTCCTCATGGGGCTTTTTGTAATAGTGTTGTGTACATTAACGATGTTAACATCATGTCATTTTCCCTCAGCTGACTTGGCCTTTAGAGTTGATTATTGTGTTTGGAGATATACAGAATTTTCAAATTTTCTACACAACTCAAATCTACCTACATTTTCTGCAAATTCTGTTACACAACATGTTAGTAGAACATTTACTAAATGCTGACTATATCAGATACTTTAACATGCATTAAGTCTTTTAACCCTCCTATTTAATAAATAATGCAACAACTACTGTTCAAGTAAACTGTGTTAATATATGCTATCCCTTTTATACATAACAATATCAACTCAGGATATTACACTTAAAAAAGCTCTAAACTTGTATGCATGCATATAAGCATAACCAATGGATAGACACCAGGGGATGAGGGCATGAGTGGGGGATGGGGAACAATGGGGGGATAATATCTTAATCAATAAAGGGAAAAAAATAAAAAAATAAAAGCTCTAATTTCTCTTTTAGGTCAATATCTGATCAATATTCTATCCTGTAAAAGCTTAATTTCTAAAAATATACTTTGAATTATCTCATCCTAAGTAGAGCTGCATAAGGCACATACTTTTTGATAAAAAACAAATTTATTTGAACCTCTGTTATGTCTGAGGTGCCCTTGAGAATAAATTTTATACTAACTTGGACTCTTGCCTTAAAGAGTGTGAATTCTTTTAATAAAAAAAAGGCAAATGCTAACTTTTTAAAGGAAAAAAGGTAGGCATTTATTTTTGGTACTTGAGGGATTTGAACAGTTAATTAAAATAGAACTGAAGTCCACAACTTCTAGTTTTACAGTTTTGACAGTAAAAGGTGGTCAAAGATTAAAGAAGCAGAAAACAAAAGAATACTGACAAATATATTTTTATAACAATAAATTCCTAGATTAAACTGTATGGAGAACTTAAAAAGCAAATATGAAAGCCTTGCCAAATGCTGGAGATTACTCAAAGCAGTCAGTGAAAGGCAAATGTGTAGAGTGAAAGATTCTGAAAGGAATGTCTGAGCAATCATATTCCAGGGATTTCTGCTTGACTAAATGTCATGTAAAAGTGAGTATTCATTTTAGTGATGACCTAAAGTAATAATAAAAATAAAAAAGTCTGCTATAAGGTGATCACTAGGAACAGTATTGCCACGTAATTTTAATGCCCACAGTTGTCTTTATGATTGCCTTAGTGCCAAAAAGTAGAACTTGATAGTAGACTTAAGAGAAAAATGATGTGTCTGTGACTAATAAAGGCAAAGTGTGCTGTAAGGGAAAAAGTTCTTTTTCAAACGATCAGAAAAGAAGTGACTAGATAACTGAGTCATTTCAGTATCGTGATGCCAAATTTAAAATATCTTGCATTATGGAGTTAGTACCATTTTTACATTGTCAGTGGTAGTTGAGTTTCATCTGTACACATTAATTTGAATTACTGGTTTTACAGCTGTTTTGAAAAGCCATATGTATAAGAAATTTAAATTCTTTGATGCATATTTAAGCAACATAATAAAATAAGTCACCTCTAGGTATCTGTAGAAGTTAATATAATTATTACATTAATTTTAATTTAATTTACATTTATCTCTGAATTATGCACACTTGAGACACACTGACATAAGGATACCATTAACATTATTACATTTCTCAGCCATGAGTAGGGTTTCCTGGCTCACAAAACAAGGGGGAGATAAGCAGCGGAGATTTTTTTTCCCCCCACTAAGGTAACTTGAAGAAAGTAGAGAGGAACGATAAGGCCATTAAAGATGAGCATCCAGGAGTGAGATAATTGTCCCTCAGTGGAATGCTTTCAGAGCAGAGTACAGAGGAATAGGAGAGCATTTTCCCCAATCCTCCTGAGGGGAAGAGAGAAGCACTAACATGGAGGGTAGCTACTTGGGGCATGAAGACCAGAGGGCAGAGTAAAATGACTGCAGAGGATCGTGACATTTGTGCATTTAATTTACTTGACTTCAATTATACATACTTGGCCAAGTAAGAGAGTGAAAGGAATAGCTTAAATAGTGCAGACGGCCATCTTGCCGTTCCAAAAAATGTGTGCGCCCCACCATGGCCATGTGACCAGCTTTAGGAACCTCCTGTTTCCTACAATCTCAGTTCCCATCCACTTCAGTGAGCACTGTGATTCTAGTGTTTAAAAGACATGCGCTTTTATACAAAACTGTCTCTAAATATCAACTACTTTATCTAAGGCTCAGGCAGATGCTACAACTTTGCCTTAGGTGTTCAATTGAGAACCTAATCCCAACTGAGATGCTATTACAGAAGAAAAAGAATTGCTGCTCCAATGCAAGAACAGTGATGCTATTTTAAAAACAACTGTGGTAATTAGGGCTTACTGAGCACCTACTGTGTGCTGAGCAGAGTGTTAAGTGTTTTGTATTCATTTAGTGAATAATGAAGAGAAGGAAAAGGGTAACTAAACATGTAGAGCGCTTTACCACAATGTCACGTTAGCCACTTGTCTCAGTGTTCATTTCTACAGGATGAAGATAATACCTATGCTCCTAGGGTATCAACAATGTTAAATAAAATTATATCCAAATATTGGGAACATGCTATAGATCAGTGTTTAGAACCTTAAAAACCAAAACACAACAAGGGAAAAACAACAACCCTGCTCTCTTAATCCCACACTCCTACCTACTATGCCATTCATTTCTTAGGTCCCCGTGGGAGTCAAAACGAAAATGAACAAAAACTTGTTTTCATATCTTGATTCCACTTCTTTACCCCACCACATTCATTTTTCAAACACCTCTCTCCAGTTTCAGCCATTACATTTCCATTGAACCATTATTAGGGTCACTATAAAATGACAATTTCTATCTTGTGAAGTCAGCGGATGGCTCAACACCACCAGAAACACACCTTTCCTGGCAATGCACTTCCCCTCTGGCTGCTACTCCTTTTTTGTTAAGTTCCCATTCTTCTACTTGACCTCTAACTCTTGGTGCTAGGTCCTTGGCCTTTTCTTCTTCCTTACAATGACATTCTTCTTCTTCTTTTTTTAAAAAATATATTTTATTGATTTTTTACAGAGAGGAAGGGAGAGAGACAGAGAGTTAGAAACATCGATGAGAGAGAAACATCGATCAGCTGCCTCCTGCATACCCCCTGCTGGGGATGTGCCTGCAACCAAGGTACATGCCCTTGACCGGAATCGAACCTGGGACCCTTCAGTCCGCAGGCTGATGCTCTATCCACCGAATAGAGCCAAACTGGCTAGGGCAGCCGTGGGCAAACTACAGCCCGCGGTTTGAAATGAATAAAACTAAAAAAAAAAAAAAGACCGTACCCTTTTATGTAATGATGTTTACTTTGAATTTATATTAGTTCTCACAAACACTCCATCCATGCTTTTGTTCTGGCCCTCTGGTCCAGTTTAAGAACCCATTGTGGACCTGAGTCAAAAAGTTTGCCCACCCCTGGGCTAGGGCGACATTCATCTTTATGGCTTTAAACACCATCTCCTTTCTGACAACTCCCATTAGTGCAATGGCCTTAAGGAGGGCGCATGCCCCTCATGATTGAGCAAGGCTTTCGTGAAAACTCAGGAATTGAGGAAAGTCACAGGGGAATGGAGTGAGGTTGGTGTCAGGTCATGTTGGGCCTTAATGATCATGGTTAGGGATATTGACTTTTAATCTGGGACTAGGAGTGACTGGAAAACTTTGAAAAGAGGACACACTTTAATGTTTTAATTCAATACTTTTGCTGGTGTGTTGAGAATAGTCCAGGCAAAACATGATAAGAATTCAGCTCGGTGTTAGCAGTGGAGACTGCAGATTAAAATTTTCCTTAAAAGCGGCACTTAAAAAACTAGTTGAAACCAACAACTGAGAAGTCTTAAAATAGGTTGCTACTATGCATATCATTAACCATAACAGTATGTCCTATACCATACTCCAAACAAATACTTCAAAGTAAAAAATCCTCATTGGTATTAAGATGTCTTTGGTAAACAAGTTATGGAAAAACCTAAATATCCAACAAATAGGAAATATTTAATGTGGTTGAACAGGATATTAACATTAAAAATAACTATATGGACTATGCCAGTATGGGAAAAGAAACAAAAAATAATTTAGTGAACATGCAGAAAACAAATGTATATTAAATACATTTTGTTTACTTACGTAAAAATCATTTCCACAATTAAAGGCCTCAAATTGAAGGCATGAAGAAGTACAAGTTGGGTTGCAGGCTTGATCCCTGGCCTTGGTCAAATGTGCAGGAGGCAACCAATCGATGTGTCTCTCTTACATCGATGTGTCTCTTTCTCTGTCTCTCCCCTTCCCTTCCACTCTCTCTCTCAAAATCAAGGGAAAAATATCCTCGGGTGAGGATTAAAACAACAATAACAATAACAACAACAACAAAAGTATAAATTGGCAATTACAAAACAGTCATGGGGATAAAAGGTACAGCATATGGAATATAGTCAATAATATTGTAATAATTATGTATGGTGTCAGATGGGTGCAAGCTTATTGAGATGATCACTTTGTAAGTTATATAAACATCTAACCACTATGCTGTACACCTGAAACTAATATAATACTGAATGTCAACTGTAGTTGAAAAATAAAATTAAAAAAACAAACATATAAACAAAAGCCCTCAAACAGCCATGGTCTTGTCATAGGTCTTGAAAAATAGGTGTTTCTAACTAAAAGTACTTTCTGGTTATTTTTAACTTAGAATTTAAAGTTCATTATACAATTTCTATAAAGTACATATCTTAGTTAAGTATTTACCTTGGGTTCTTCCAGCCTGTAGTACTTTACTGATGTCATAATAAGAATATGACATCAAAAAATATACAAGGGACTTTTTGCAAAACCTTTGTTGGTTAAGAGTTAATTTCTAAAGTAAAAACAAACAACAAAGTTAAACTAGAATCTTTTAATTCAGGAAGCTAATTAAATGCTAATAAAAGTCAATACATGGTTTTCAAGGTAGTTTATATGATCAAGTCCAACATCTGAACAGATTAGATTTAAGGAATAGAATTCCCTTACTTTCAAGGAATTGATAGATACTTGCAGAACAAAACAGTGCTCTTTTACGCAGCTACCTTAATACATCCTATGTTCTCGACCAGGTCCTGCCTCCACCTGTGTCATGCTTTGAAAAACTATGCACAAGGAAACAGACAGGCTTATCTCTTAAAACTGGGCTCATTTACGTGATTTGGTTTTCAGGATATCAAGTCTGGGGCATTCAGGGTAAAAATGGGCAACCTGAGACGGGCAGGAAGGTAGAAGAAAGGGCAGAGCCGAGGGTGCAGTCCCCTTACCTGCAGTTTCTGCAATTCCCACACGGAAAGGGGAACCGCGACCATTATGACCACCAGGTAGATGACCGCCACTAAGGGTCGAATCCATTGTCTCCAGTTCGTCCAGGTACAAGTGCAAGGCATGTCTCCGCATAAATCAGCTCCGAGTAGCAAGGAAAAAGGGCTCGAAGGAGGTTTTGATGGGGAGCCCTGTTCTTTGGCTGTTTTCTCAACTCGCATACTACAGAGAAACTGCTGTTGGGCGCCTTTACCAGCAGCTGGAGCCGCCTCCTCGGCCTGCGCTGTGCTTTCTGCTGCAGCTGCGGCAACGGCGGCCGCTCTGGGTGCTCCCGGGGAGCTGGCCGGGCTGCATTCTTTCCTCCCCGCTCCGCATCTACCCAGTGCCTCCGCGGCGGGAACCCCGGGCGGGGCCGCAGCCCTCACCTGGGGATCGCCCAGAGCTCCGCCAGCACCATGGCCTGGAGGGCTGCGCCGAACCGGACCGGCTTCTACGGGTCCTGCACACAGCTTGCTTCTGCCTCGTAGCTGCCGGCCCCCTCGCTTTCCCCTCGGGCGGCCAAGCTTCCTACCTCCTGGGCTCGCAGGGCTCTCTGCGCCCTTTTCTTCCGATAAACCGAAGGGCGGAATCAAACTCTCCAGCCTCACGATTGCTGCACCTGCGCCAAGGGGCCACCCTCCCCAAGCGGAACCCAGGGCCAATCCATGGCTTCAGCCCCAGCGGTCTGAGGCCGGTGATTGGTCGAAAGTGCCAAGCTGCGCCCGCCTTATCCGGTTCGCTTTGCACGCTCCGATTGGCCATTTGCTGCGGGGGGCGGGGCTGTAGGGAGGCGTGTCAAGGTCAGAGACTTGGAAGCAGGGAAAGGGGAATGAAGTTGCTAGAATTGACTGAGATCACTTGAGGAACAGCTGCTCCGTTCTTCCGCCGGCTGTATTCCGGCTTTCAGAAAGCCTGGGTAAGAGGCAGTCGTTCCCTTAGGCCCGAACCTTCTTCTGCACAAAGGAGTTCGGATTCTCGGTGGGAGAGGATGGGGGAGCCCCTTGCAAAAGTCAGAGAAAAAGAATGGGAAACGCCTGCCTCGTTTTCCGTCAGTGGCTAGAGCATAGGGGTTGGGCCGCTCCGGCGTTTGGGGACCACGCAGAAAGGCCCTTCTAAAGATAGCTTGCTTTTGGGAGCCCTGCAGATACTGAATATCCTTTCTGCATTGGGAACCTGTGTTCAAAGCTCACACCCACTTAAGTTTCAACAGGTTGGCATTCCAAACTGACACATTTTATGTTCTTCGGGCTTTCTCGATTCGTTTAGAAAGGCCTGTAAGGGCCCATTTACCATTTGCTTGCTCACAGACGCGTCCCCTGTTATAACTGTCATTTTCTGAGGGGCAAGCACTGTACTAAGTTCGTTATTTTCTACCAGTTAATCTGCACAAACATTCCAAAAGGTGGGCAGTTGTCCGCGTTACAGGTGGAAATACAGATTCGCGCGGCTGGATACTTTGCCTGAGCTCTCCGAGCTAGTGAGTGTTGGAGCTGGGAGTTTAACATGGACGGGTCAGAGAGCACCTGCCAGCTGAGAATTTCTGCCTAATGGCCTTAGGAACAAGAAGCTCTCCTGTAGTGGAGGGTTCCCACAGGCAGTGAGGGAATGCTAACTTCCCTGGTGTCATTCGTGCTGGCCAACATTTGTTGCTTGGTTCCTGCGTCCCTCTTCTAGATCTAACATCTGCATATTACAATCTGGTGTATGGTAATACAAACTGTTTGAGAAATAGGCCTTTTGTTTGTTCTTCCTAAGCTAACCTCTACGAAATTGGAATTGTATTTTTGAAAATTTCCTGATCTTCACATTAAGGCATACTCCCTGTTAAATTGCAGAAAATATAAGAATAAAGAATAGAAAAGTAACCTTTACTCTATAACTAAGTATAACGACTATTTACTTTTTTGATACACAATATAGTCTTCCTTGCATATACTGCACATGTGGACTGTCTCTGTGCTTTCAGCCACGGTCATTGCCACCTATATTCTTTCTCAGAGGTAAACTTTTTTTGCCAAATTTGTGAAATCTTCCTTGATTCCCCTTCCCCATATCCTATAGCACTCTTAAAAAAACAAATAAATAATATATTATTGATTTCAGAGAGGAAGCGAGAGGGAGGAGAGATAAAAACATCAATGATGAGAGAGAATCATTGATTGGCTGCCTCCTGCGTGCCCCACATGCCCTCCACTGGGGTCAAGCCGAAACCTAGGCATATGCCCTGACCAGGAATCAACGGTGACCTCCTGGTTGCTAGGTGGTCGCTCAACCACTGAGCTACCATAGCTGGGCTATAGCACTCTTTTCTGACCAGTCAAATGTTGTGATTTTTTTTTTACTTATTTATCTGTCTTTTTAGAATGAATTCCTATGAGCAAGCTACAGTTCTAGAACTGTTAGAATAAAGCAAGAGAGGAAAGCCAGAATGTCAGACGTACAAGTTGTTCCCATACCAGTTTGTGAACTGGGGTTCATCTATGATGAAGTTTCTGCAGATCAACAGAGAAATGAGAAAAGTATATACAGTGAGTTTTTTATTCAGTCAAACTTATTCACTCTTAAGGAGTGTGCTTAATCTGAAATTGTCCATTCCATTTCTTTTCTATGATGAAAATTATACAGTAGTTATTTTCTAAATGTCTTACTTTGGAGAATAAAAAGTTGGTAACTTTATTTGTTCATATTTGTTTTATTATTTCTGAAATTTTTCTTGGCCTATGAAATCCTAAAGTCTAGTAATCACTGAGGTAGTGTATAGCCACTAAATTCAGCAATCACATGCTTACATGATCCTGATCTGCTCTACTTGTTATAGGTGGTCTCTATTCTTTTTTTTTTTTTTTAAATATATTTTACTGATTTTTTACAGGGAGGAAGGGAGAGAGATAGAGAGTTAGAAACATCGATCAGCTGCCTCCTGCACATCCCCCACTGGGGAAGTGCCCGCAACCCAGGTACATGCCCTTGACCGGAATCGAACCCGGGACCTCTCAGTCCGCAGGCTGACGCTCTATCCACTGAGCCAAACCGGTCTCGGCCTCTATTCTTTCTGGATATGACAGCCTAAGCCTGAGGGTGGATCTGAGCTTGATAGTGTTCTGAAAATAAGAAACAGTTGTAACTGGCAGATGGGACTGGGGTCAAAAGCAAGCTATTAGACATTCCTGATGCAATTTATGTAGATAAAATGAAGTTTATATTGATTTGTCATTGTATCACATAAAAATAGGTAGATGGAATTTTGCCATCCATAGAAGATATGTTTCGATCAGTCTGACTTAAAATGAGAAGTTAGTGAAATTCACTTGGAGGGTTCCTGGGAGATGGGCATGGTTAACCCTTTGGCATGTATCTCCATATCTCTGTATAAGTATGTTTGTGGTGGTTTTAAAATACCCACAAAAAGATAGACTCTTCCCTTAAATCTGTGTGGGCTTCTGACTGATTTGACCAGGAGAATATAGTGAAAGTGATCTGAGCCACTACATGTGACTTAAGAGGCTAGGTCATAAAAGGCCATGAAATTTCACCTTGTCCGTTGGAACTTGCCTTTGGAACTCTCAGCCATCATGTAAGAGGTCTACCTGAGGCTGGTGTGCGGTGAAAAGCCCACAACATACAGAGAGGCCCCTTGAAGGTACTCTGACAATCACAGCTGACCTCCAGTTTGCCCTGCCCCAGTGCCAGTTATGTGAGTGGAGAAGCAGATTCCAGTTCTCAGCTATTTGAATTACCCTTCAGCTTTTTGAGTCTTCCCAGCTGAGGCCCTAGACTTGTGAGCCATTCCTGTTCTGCCTTGTCCTGATTCATTAACCGAAGAATCCATGAACTCAAGAAAGTTAGAAGACAAGACACCAACTGGGAGAGAATATTTGCAAAAGACAAATCTGATGAAGACTGTTATTCAAAATATGCAAAGAACTCTTGCCCTGGCTCAGTTGCTCAGTGGGTTGGAACATCACCCTGTACACCAAAAAGCTTTGGGATTTAATCCCTGATTGGGGAGTGTACAGGAGGCTACCTGTTGATGTTTTACTCTCACATGGATTTTTTTCTCTCTCTCCTTCCCTCTCTCTCTAAAATCAATTGAAAAAACATATCTTCGGGTGAGGATTGAAAAAAGAAAGAAAATGTATATACAAAGAATTCTTAAAACTCAACAATAGTAAGATGACAAAAACTCAAAAAGAATGGGCCAAATATCTTAACAGATCTCACCAAGAAGACTTACAAATGTCAAATAAGCATATGAAAAGATGTTCCACATCAAGAATATGCAAATTGAAACAACTAAACATCTATTAGGATGGCCAAAATTCAAAACACTGACACCAAATGCTGGTGAGGATGTGGAGCAAAAGGAAATCTCTTATATGGCTGGTGGGTATACAAAATGAATGGTACACCCTCTTTGGAAGACAGTTTGGTGGCTTCTTACAAAATAAAACACGTTCTTATCATGCTGTCCAGCAGTTGCATTCCTTACTATTTACCCAAAAGAACTGAAATCTTTTGTTCACACGAAAAGCTATCAACAGATATTTATAACAACTTCATTCGTAATTGCCAAAGCTTGAAAGCAACGAAGATGTCCTTCTGTAGATAAATGGATTAATAAACAGTGGTACCTTTCAGACAATAGAATATGATTCAGTGCTAAAAAAGAAACAAGCTATCAAGCTATGAAGAGACCAAAGGGGACTTTAAATGCATATTATGAAGTGAAAGAAGCCAATCTGAAAAGGCTATATACTGTATAATTTCAACTATATTCTGGAAAAGGTAATTATGTATGGGAGTACTAGGTATATGGGAATTCTCTATACCTTTCAATTTTGTTGTAAACCTAAAACTGCTCTAAAAAATAAAGTCTTAAAAAGAATCCATGAGCATAATGAAATGACTTTTTTTAATTCACTAAGTTTTGAGTTATTTGTTATGCATCTTTTCCAGTGAATAGATAACTGAAACAATGTCTTTTGTCTATTAATAAGTAGTTTTAATTTTTTTAAAATATATTTTATTGATATTTTACAGAGAAGAAGGGAGAGAGATAGTTAGAAACATCGATGAGAGAGAAACATCGATCAGCTGCCTCCTGCACATCTCCTACTGGGGATGTGCCCACAACCCAGGTGCATGCCCTTGACCGGAATCGAACCTAGGACCTTTCAGTCCGCAGGCCGACGCTCTATCCATTGAGCCAAACTGGTTAGGGCAGGTTTTTCTTTTTAAGGAATACGTTGCCTTTGGAGTCTGAGTTTGTGCTAACCAATCAAAAGAAATATTAAGTGAATTTTAGATTTAATGGTGACAAATGCAGGGAAGAGATATGAGGTCTTTATGCTTGATTTTGTAATGTGTTATTTTCTCTCCTCCCCCAAATGGGAAGGAAAATGGTCTACTATACACTAAATGAATGGAGAAGAAAATAAAAATGGTACACACTGTAATATCAAACTTTAAAATCTGAACTTTGAAACTGAGTATTTTTGCCCATTAAGTTTCAGCTTTACCTACATCTTTCAGGCTACATTTAAGCTTCATTGAAAACACCAGGGTTTATTCATCTCTACCATCCTTACACCTCCCTACATTTATAACAGATAAAGGGTAGATATTTATCGGTACTATCATATCTTTATGTCTGTATGTCTTTATATACATTCAACCTTGTCTTTGTAAAAAATATATTTTTATTGATTTCAGAGAGGAAGCCTCTTCGCTTAAACTGCTAAAATATTTAAATGAACAGGAATTTGCCCTCATCTTCAAAAGTATGTTACTAGAATTACTAGATTAATGACTATAGGCTCTCTAGTTTCCTCACAAGAAAGGTGATAAAGTATCTTAAGCCACCTGATACTCCTTAGTAGTATATGTTATCCTTTCTCATTCGAGTGACGAAGACACTGTGAATGGCATAAACAACTTGCATAGTAAATAATAAATTACCTTTTTCTATAAATTATTTCTCACTAGATGAACTTTCCAGTAGCTCTGTTTAGTGGGGAACTTTTTTTCTTCTTCTTATCTCCATTGATATTTTATTTTCAGGCTGATTTAAGTGACACTTCTGGAATATCAAGTTACAGGCTAAATGGAATGTAAAAAACCTTAATAACTTTAAATAAAAGATTCAAAACTAGATAATCCAGAAGATTTAGGAGAGAAAGTGTTTCTGGTTAGGAAGAACATTCTGTGCATTAGAAAAAATCTGAGAAAGGAAAAACATTTTTTTTTTGCTGAGACAAATTCTTTTAGGATTTAAATAGAGGTCAATATGTCATTGGTACATTAGATGCTAGACCAGTGATGGCGAACCTATGACATGCGTGTCAGAGGTGACTCGCGAACTCATTTTTTGGTTGATTTTTCTTTGTTAAATGGCATTTAAATATATAAAAATATTTAAATATATGAAATAAATATCAAAAATATAAGTCTTTTACTATGGTTGCAAATATCAAAAAATTTCTATATGTGACAGGGCACCAGAGTTAAGTTAGGATTTTTCAAAATGCTGACACGCCGAGATCAAATGGTTCGCTATTACTGTGCTAGACTATAATGATTCCCATGGTAAGAAGGCTTGACTTACATGAGATAAGAATTCATGGGAGGCCAAAACCGGTTTGGCTCAGTGGATAGAGCGTCGGCTTGCGGACTGAAAGGTCCCAGGTTCGATTCCGGTCAAGGGCATGTACCTGGGTTGCGGGCACATCTCCAGTGGGAGATGTGCAGGAGGCAGCTGATCGATGTTTCTCTCTCATCGATGTTTCTGACTCTCTGCCTCTCTTCCTTCCTCTCTGTAAAATATCAATAAAATATATTTAAAAAAAAAAAAAAGAATTCATGGGAGGATTTATTTTAGTGTGGAGGAATAGTTTTCTTCAAATGTGTGGAGAGCTCTCTGTGGTACTTGAGTTTTACCTCTTTTCTCAGGCTGTCAGTTCTGTGTAAACCAAGGAGTACATGTTTTACATGGCTGTATATAGGTAGGACATGAATGTGGGGTGACAAGTCATTGCTCTCTGGCATTGTGGCATGAGTACACTGTGCATGCATAGTTCTGAATGGAACCCACCAGGCTTGGGCCAATGTAACCAATGTTTCTATTTATGTACTAGAGGTCTGGTGCACGAAATTCATGCACTCCAGTGAGGGGTGGGGGGAGGCGAGGGTCACCTCAGCCCAGCCTGCACCCTCTCACAGTCCAGGAGCCCTCGGGGGATGTCTGACTGCTGGTAGTTGGACATCCTTAGTGCTGCTGCAGAGGCAGGAGAGGCTCCCGCCACTGCAGCTGTGCTCGCCAGCCATGACCTGGCTTCTGGTTGAGTGGTGCTGCCCCTGTGGGAGCGCTCTGACCACCAGGGGGCAGCTCCTGCATTGAGTGCCTGCCCCTGGTGGTCAGTGCATGTCATAGTGAGCTGTTGAGTAGCCTTAGCATATCGTTAGCATGTTACGCTTTGATTGGTTGAACAGATGACCGGACACTTAGCATATTAGGCTTTTATTATATAGGATCTTCTTTACTATGTAGGGGTAGAACTAGTCATTTTTTCTCCTGTAATGGAAAGCCTATGATTTATGTTTTCCAATTTTCTCATTTGGGAAAAGAGAAGAAAACAGGAGGGCAGTGTCTTTGTTTTTTTCCTTTCCTCCTTACACTCTCCCTTGAACCTTTTCTAAGTCAGAATATAAGAGTCAAGCAATTGTCTTAGAACTAACTAGTTTTTTTCATCTTCCCCTGATCTCAGGAACCCCAGCTTTTGTAATCAGTCCCCAGGAAGGAAGATTTAAGTGGACTAAGTACCTTACTTGATGTATTTTCTGTTGCTGCCATAACAAATGACCGCAAACTTAGTGGCTTAAATAATGTGTATTTATGATCTTAACAGCTCTGGAGGTCAGGAGTCTGACATGGACCTCGAAGAACTAAAACCCAGGAGTTGGCAGGCCAACATTTCTTTCTGAAGACTCCAGGGAGAATCTCTTTCCTTGCTCACTCGAGTCATTGGCAATATTTACTTCCTTGAAGTTGTAGGACTATCATCCCTGTCCCTGCTGGCTGTTGGTTGAGGGCTGCCTACAGCTTCTAGAGGACTCCACATTCCTTGCTTCATAGTCTTGTCTTCTTCACCTTCAAAGCCAGCAACAGTGATTTAAGTTATGTTCAAGAGTACCTATTTTCCTGGCTGGCGTGGCTCAGTGATTGAGCATCAACCCATGAACCAGGAGGTCACAGTTCAATTCCCGGTCAGGGCATATGCTAGGTCTGGGTTGCAGGCTTGATCCCCAGTGTGGGGCATGCGTAAGGTGACCGATCAGTGAGTCTCTCTCATCGTTGATGTTTCTATCTCTCTCTCCCTCTCACTTCATCTCTGAAATCAATAAAAAAAAAAAGTACCCTTTTTATTTCATCACCAGAGGCCCGGTACACAAAATTCATGCACTGCGGCGGTGGGGGGGGGGGGCGAGGGGGGTGTCCCTCAGCCTGGCCTGTGCCCTCTCACCATCCAGGAGTCCTATGAGGATGTCCAACTGATGGCTTAAGCTGGCAGTTGGACATCCTTAGTGCTGCCGTGGAAGCAGGAGAGGCTCCTGCCACCACTGCTGCGCTCGCCAGTCGTGAGCCCAGCTCAGGGCTTCTGGCTGAGCGGCGCTCCTCCTGTGGGAGCGCACTGACCACCAGGGGGTGGTCCTACATTGAGCATCTGCCACCTGGTGGTCAGCATACATTATAGCAACTGGTTATTCAGTTGATTTGCATATTAGCCTTTTATTATATAGGATACACTTTTAAAGACCCAAGTGATTAGATTGGGACCACTCATATAATCCAAAATAATCTCATTTCAAGGTTCTTAACCATAATCACATCTGCAAAATCCCTTTGACATGCAAGATTGGCAAAAAGTTCTGGAATTAGAACAAGGATATCTTTTGGGGTCATTATTCTGCCTACCACACCTGGTGATGTCAAAAATGATCTGACACAGGAACAAACAGTCCTCAACTTTTAACCATTACATTGCTGACAGTTTTGCACATTGAATAATGATATTAGAGCTCCCTTTCCTATGCTAATTCAGACTTTCCTACATGCACTGATAAATAATTTTTTGATAACAATTCTCTCATAATATATAACTACATAGAGTAAGAAGAGGTAAATAGTTAAAGGGGGATATTGAGATGAGGGAAAGTTTTATTTTTCCTTCCAAAGTATAAGAAAACAACAACTGCCTGTGAGCATGTTCAAATGATGATGGAAGGAATCAACAGCGAAGGAGAGGGGAGTGTGGCAGCCTGGAAGAAATCCTCCCAAAGCTGTTCTCTCTGCCATAGTGAGAGAGTTTTAGGTAGGCACATGGCCATCCAACCAGAAATTACATTTCTCAAAGCCTGTTGTCTCTAAGGTTCCGAATAGTGTTAGGCTCCTTAGGTAATGCATTCTCTTCATACTTGGAAGGTAGAAGGAGTTACTCAGCCTAACTGTGGTCTTCTAGCAGCATTCAGGGTTTGATGTTCAGAAACTGATGTCAGTGGCAGTCTCTTGAGTTGGCTCTTTAAATCCTGGTATTAGCAGTCAGCTCTGCTACCACCTGACCATACCTTCTAGAATAGCCTGGTGGCCACTCTCTTCATCAAGCACCGGGTAAGAGAGCAAGAAGGCATCTCTGCTGTGGCTCTCTTCAGATATCCAGGGAAGACAGTGGGAAATGCTACAAAAATGGCATTTTCTGGTTATAGTGGGAAGATGGAATTCCAGAAGGGTAGAGGCTAGGCAGGAAAGCCTAACTGACCAAGACAACTTTAGATGCAGTTGGTACAATGAATCACAGAGAAGGAATAGTAATATGGGTGTTTTGGCAGCCTAGAGAGGTTCTGCTTTACATAGTAGAAGGCTGGGCAGAAACTAACTAGATACTATTGTTAGGATTAATGGTTTCTTACCAAGTTCCCAGAACTAAGCCAGTGTGTAGACCTAAAGCCCCTCAATGGAGGTGAAGGCTGGGTGCCTCTGAAAAGGAACGCTGCAGTACAGACAGAGAGGTATGCAATGAACAGTCTTCAAAGCTTCCACAAAGTGACCTGGAGCTATTTACACAGGGGAGTGTGAGCCAGGGAAAGGGAACTACCTAGAACGTTGGGAGCTCTAATTTTACACTGCGACTCAGAGACCCCAAAGACTGTAACAGTCCAACAAAGTAAGAGTTTATGGATGTCAGGAGTTAGATGAAGCCTTGGCCCAAATTCATCTAACAGTGGGTCTAGTGGGACTTCAGACCCATCCTGTGTTTATTATTCCAGTTCCAGAATATATGGTGGGAATACATACACATATACTTGGTAACTATTAGAGTGACCCTTCTGGTTCCCTGTCCTGTGGAGTGAGAGAAATTATGAAAGGAAGAACCATCTAGAGTTCTGGAACTTTTCCCACACAAAACACCAATGGTAAGTGGTAAGCAAGACTCCTGGAGAGATTGTGGAAATGATCACTGCCATGACAACCTGGAGAGAAGCAGGGGTAGTGATCCTACATAAACTGTTTCTGTTTGACCAGAGCAAAAGCCTGAAGGACCTTCAAAAATGACAGATTATTGCAAACCTAAAAAGATTGTGATGATAATTGCAGCTACAGTTTTAGATATAGTATATTTACAAGTCATCACCCCACCACCTGATATGCAGCTATTGATGTGGGAAATGCATTCTTTTCCATCCCAATCAGTAGGAAAAATCAGAAGCAGTTTGAATTTATATAGCGGAGACAAAGGTACATCTTTACTATATTCTATAAAGCATCAATTGGTCCTTTACATTGATTATTGCATTGTTAATTGGACCCATTGAGCAGAAAGTAGAAAATACATATACCAGAAGGTGGGATTCAAAGTCTGTGATAGTTCAGGGTCCTGCCACTTTAGTGACGGTTCAAGGCTTCGTTCATTTGGGGTACAGTAGGAAACCCCTTTTGCAGAGAAACAAATGGTAGTACCTTGCACCAACCACCACAAAGGAAGAGGCACAGTGTATGATGAGACCTTTTGGATTGTAGGGATGGAACATATGACATTTGGGCATCCTGACCATCCCAAGATGCCAGTTTTAAGTGGGTCCTGGAAGAAGAATGAGCTCAGCAGCAGGTCCAGGCTGGGATGCAGGCTGACAGGCCACTTGGGCCTTATGATGTAGCAGATCTGAATCTTGCCTGAGGCTTATCAAGCATGCACAAGGTGAAGGGAAATGGCCACATCTTTTGTTATTATCAAACAACTATTCTGAATTAACATTAATTGCCAAATAATTCTTAGTGATTATTGGTCATATGATTCAGATTGGGTTTTAGCTGGACATATGATTCAACCAAATTACACATGGTCAAATGGGGTGATCTGAGGAGCATTTCATAGAGGGACTGTTCACAAGGGTTTGGATAAAGAGTATGGAAACCACTTGAAGTGGTGCAGTAGCAGGGCAGAGAGAGGGGTTAGTCACTAGCACATGAAGATAGAGAAGTTGTGTGGAGTGGGTCATCTAAAAAGAGCTATGACCTTGTGTGGAGAGATGACCCCATTAATGGTTTCTGCTCTATCTTATTTATCTCCCTTTCTCTGATCTCCCATTCATGCTACCTTTGGCCAGATCCAACTGGAAGTCAGAGGACAAGGGAGCCTATTGGTATAGTCCAAACAGTTTTGCCTCCCAGGGCACAGAACACAGCAGAGAGGGCCAGAGGATAGATTTGGGGTGACAAATGGAAGAAATCCAACCCAGCACGACAAAACTGAGAGTATTAAAAATAATACTTTAGCTAAAAATAATCTGACTCCCCAGTGTCTTCATTTCTGGCTAACTTTTTTATTATGAGCTGGAAATTAGGTTTTTGAGACATAAACTGCCTAAATTTATATTATAAAGAGTATTGTGTATTTTTATTACACACCTATATAAATATTAATGATTTACATTGTTTTTCTTACTAGTGTCCTCAAATTGGTTGATATTTCATCATCATCACTCCTATTTTATCCACAGAGAATATGATTCATTATGGTTTTTGAATATATCCTCATTTTTATGTGACCACTGAACTGGCCTGTTGCAGATTTGCCCCAATTATTTCAGCCATCTTCATGTTTGATTCTCATCACTATGGGTCAAATGAACTGTGTGGCCATCTACACTGATTATGAAGGGGCTTGCAGTGATAGGATTAGCAGTGCCATAGCCTGGTCACTTGCACAGAAACATTCTTCTCAAGAATCAGTTTTTCAAAATCAGCAGAAGAGAAGAAGCTGACCCTTATTTTCCTTTTGAATTTTCAACTACACTGTCACCCACATTTTTCAAAAGTAATATAGTAGGACAGGTGTCCTGAAATAAGTGCCCAGCATCTTTGGATGAGCAAGTGGATGATAATATCCAGATCTGAAGTTCACAGCAACAGTGGACTGACCATCCTAGTTATCCTCAGGGAGCCCCAAACTGCATGACGTAGTTTCTGAAAGAGGCAAAGCAAGACAAAGTGAGAGCAAGTTTTGAAACTGAAGAGTAGCAAAATTTTATGCAAAAATATATAATACCAAAATGAAACTTAGTAGTCCAGTTTTCTTTCTAGTTAGAGTTAATCATTAAAATTTCTAATAATGAGCTATCCTATATAATAAAATGCTAATATGCGAATTGACCAAATGGCGGAGTGATGGGTGGAACAACTGGTCGCTATGACACACAATGACCACCAGGGGCAGACACTCAATGCAGGAGCTGCCCCTTCAGCTCCTGTGTTGAGCAACTCCCCCCCCACCCCCCCCAAGAGGGAGGTGACTGGTGGCAGCGATTGGGGGGCAGGTCCAGCCAGCAGGCGGTACCAGGCTGCCAGCCAAGGTGGGTGCCAGTGGTGGTGCCAGGTTGCCAGCCAAGGCGGGTGCCAGTGGGAGACCGCCCCCTCACCCCCAATCACCACGACTGCTGGTCACCCTGCAGATCAGCCCTGATTGCTGGCCAGGCCTAGGGACCCTACCCTATGTATTTTGGAACAGTCTCTAGATTTAAAAATTAAAACCTGGCAAGGCTACTCTAACACTGAAAAAACAGGATGATGCAGCGATGACATGCATGGACTCTGGCTTGCACATTTTGTTGTCAGCCCTGATTCTGACACTTTTAACAGTGTGACAAAGTCAATTACTTAACTTTTCTCTGCTTCAGTTTTTCTACCCATAAGATGGGGAAAATGGTACTACTGCCTCAGAAGGATCATGTTATGTACTACTTTTTATAATCAGGGCAAAAAAAATGTAGCTGCCCATACAACAGCAAGATGCCTTTCACCTGTATGAAAAGTATGGTCACTGGCGCATGCAGCGTCCCAGGTTGCGAGAGGGATGTCCAACTGCCGGTTTAGGCCCGATCCCCATGGAGATCGGGCCTAAACCTACAGTTGGACATCCCCTGAGGGGTCCTGGATTGCAAAAGGGTGCAGGCCAGGATGAGGGACACCTCCCCCCATGAACGAATTTCGTGCACTGAGCCTCTAGTTATCATATACTGCATTAGCTATACCATTGTCATCTTCACTCAAGGCCTTGAAGAATTTCAGTTTTAAGAAGGATCTGTGGTTTCTTAATTATATTAGCTTAAATTTTGAGGTTTTGTGTGTGTACGTATGTATGTGTGCACAGCTATAAATTTTTAAGATCTAGCAGGGCTTTATTTTGGTTTATTTTCCCCAAAGATTGTTTATAAAGCTAGAAATTTTCTTATTATGGAAGCCTACTGATATAAACTTTTTACATATAACATTTATATTAATATTAATATACTTATGTATTACATATTTATAATAGTGAAGCCACATAATGTTTCCTGCTGATTTAAAGAAAAATATTTTAAAGTACACAATGTGTAGTAAACCAACATAGGTTCTCATAATTTCACTTTTTTTCAGTTTCTGTTTAGACATGAAATTACCGGGCAGAATTGCTGCGTTTTGGAAGTGATTTTCCTGAATTGGATGAGGATAAGTGAAATAGTGACTCCATTATTTGTACCTACTTCTCTTAACATTGTTTTAATTCACAAAGTTACTGGAGTAAGCACATCCTACTCTAAACGATAAAAATATAGCCAAGGTAAATCCAGTGACTTTGTGGTATTAAGACTGGGGAGTTAACAAAAAAGATTGTAACCTATTTTCAGAAAAAAAGTCAGTATAAAATCAGAGGTCAAAATGAATATAGCATAGGTATAAATGTTTGAGTAGAAATTGCAATTTCTTATGTTTTTAGGGGTATTAAGGAAGTCTTGTTCTTTGGTTTACTTTACTGTTTGATTGTGATAGCATTGCAAATCGTGGTAATCATTAACCTTCTCAAACTTAGTATCTGAAATCTTCATAAAAGTCAACCTAAATATTTACTTTGTTAAGACAATTTATGAAACTTTAGAAGGGTCTTCCTGTGTCAAGGGTATATTATTAATGTGAAAATAAAGCCTCACAAAGCTAAATAAATTCTCTTCCACATCTTAAAAAAAAGAAAGAAAGAAAAATATTTTAGTCTCAACTGGCAACTCTTTAAGAAAAGTTTAGGAATGTTACAGCCTCTCCTGGCTGCTTTTTCATCACTTTCTTACTTTTACTTTTGCCCCACAGGAGCCCACTACTCATGCTTCTCAAACTTTTCCATCGCAGTATTCCTCATGGCAGAGAAGGATGGAGGCTGCTTCCCAGGGCATGAGATAGCTTCTGAAGGTACAGCAAGAGAGAAATTTCTCTCATATTTTATTTGAAGAAT
Organism: Myotis nattereri; assembly: GCF_964212035.1. Taxonomy (NCBI): domain Eukaryota; kingdom Metazoa; phylum Chordata; class Mammalia; order Chiroptera; family Vespertilionidae; genus Myotis; species Myotis nattereri. The sequence goes on from NC_138080.1 coordinate 57,135,029, forward strand.
TTGTTGGAACTTTGCAGTTGCTTTTTTATTGTACATTGTATATATATATTTCTATTAGGCTTGGTATAGTGCTTTATAATAGCATGTTCAATATCTGTTAATTGTTATTGATCATGGAATCCTGGGAGGAAAAGAAGCAATGAACTTCCAAGCTATTTTTCCACCTTCTTTCTGGTAGAAGGTTCTTGAGTCTGCAGTAGCATCAACAGCAATTTACATGATTATACTAAGTGTGGATTTTTGTTTGGATTAAGGTCAATTAAATGTCCTTGAGTGAACACAGATTTTTCTCTTGCTATAAGTAGGAAATTAAAAGTAGCTTTGATCATATTTACTGCAGTGGATGATCAAGGCCATCCAGGGGCAGTATGAAATAGAGAAGGAGCTATCTACCCGGAGTCAGAGCTTTTCTCCTGATGTGTACCTTACGTAGTCAGTTTGTGTCTTTGCTACCTGTGAAACAAGAAAGGGGGTAGTACAGTATGGCATAGTGGTTTTTAAGGACTTAAAAAAACATGGTAAATTTTATTGAAATGTTATGTTGAGGGAAAGCGCACCACGCATTGACAATGAAATGGAGCTACTGGGATTCCCTGAAACACTGAAAACCCCTGATGGAGAACAAAGAGCACTCTGGAGCCAGACTGATATTACTGCTTAGAAGCTCTGGGGCCTTCAGGAAGATATATCTCTGAGCCTCAGTTTTCTTATCTACAAAATGGGAATAAGAATGATAATCGCCTCAGAGGATTGACATAAGCATTAAATGAGATAATACAGTCGAAGCTCTTAGCATAGAGCCTGGTATACATAGGTGCTTCCCCATGTGGTGTATACCTAAGAGCTACTTGCTCAAAACTCTACTTTCTTCTGAAGAAGCTGTAAGAAACAAAGCTTGGGAGGTGTCAGCAGTTAGCACAGATTTCCTTCAGTGAAATAGTCCAGTCTATGGAGAGGCAGATAAAAGGGCAAGTAAGTGGAGAGCAACAGGAGAGACAACACAGCAAGGAGCCTGTTGGTGATTGAGTTCCTGTTTCTGATTGTTCCTGAGACCTAATTTGACTCTTGTCCTCAGTTCATTGAGAAACCCCAAGATCTTATAATAAATTTCTCTTTTCCTTAGCGAGGATTCTGGATTATGCCATGATGTCGCAGTTAAACTGGAAATTATGCTTTCCAAAATCTCCTTCCATGCTCAGTTCTGGGTTAGAGTTGACCAAAGAGGAACTACCAAGAGAGTAAAGGGAAGCAAAGACCATTTTTGGTGGAAGGGCAATCTTGGTCAGATAGACACAGAAGTACCTGTGGGTCCCACTTTGTTCTTGCTCTCCTCCCTACTATCCTGCTCTTCCTTCCAACTAAACTGCTGGCCCTGCTCACCCAGAGCAGATTCAATCCCTCCTCCCCTCTGCCTGGACACTTGGCTGCAGGCCCACAGAGGTGGTAAGCTTCAGAGAGGGAACATCTTCCCACACATCTCTCTGTGAGCGCCTGCTTCACACTCCCACTGAAGCAGCTGGGTATAGTTGCCTCTCAGACTTCCCTGCAAGCTCCAACTTACCCACTCATGCCAGTGCGTTTAGGGGACCTAGTTAATGACTTTCTCATGTTCTCTGACCTGCGATTCCTTAGTTGGTCCCACATTGTGTGAGGTCTAATTCCTATAATAAACCTCTGATTCCCACAATGCTCTACCAGGGGTGGGCAAACTTTTTGACTCGAGGGCCACAATGGGTTCTTAAACTGGACCGGAGGGCCGGAACAAAAGCATGGATGGAGTGTTTGTGTGAACTAATATAAATTCAAAGTAAACATCATTACATAAAAGGGTACGGTCTTTTTTTTTTTAGTTTTATTCATTTCAAACGGGCCGGATCCGGGCCGCGGGCCGTAGTTTGCCCACGGCTGCTAGTCACTGGCTCTGCTTCTCTGATTGAAGCCTCATTGCTACAGCTAGTTTGTGTGTCTCTCACTTGCATGCAAACCACATGATATTGATAATTTCTTCTACATCTTTTGCATTTGTTAAATGAAGACACAAAGGGAACTATCAAGGCAACACTTTTTAAAAAAAGTATAATGTTTTTGGAACAGGAAAATGATAATTTTTCACATCATTCTTTTTTAATAAAAAGAATGGGTTGATTATAACTCATGGACATTTCATAAAATTGTCTAATATGTTGTGAACCTCTTGAGCCAAATTGAGGAAAACATGTATGAACTTGGTAATAACACTTTGAGAAAGGTACATTAGGAAGACACCGGGGTCTGGAATGTGGTATTAGTGATTATGACCTCTCCTTCATCACCATGCATTCAACCAGAAAAGCAGAAAGACTGGAACACACACACACACACACACACACACACACACACACACACACACACACAATTTGTTACAGAGATTTTACCTTATACAATTGTGGGAGCTGATTAAATAGTCTCCATAAGGCTGTTTGTTGTCTTTATGTTTGAGGTTGGAGCTCAAAGTCTAATCTCCCTAAGCCTTTGGATATCTTTTTCTACAGTATACCAGGAAAATTCTTCAGACAAAGGGAGACCAACCTCTTTAAGCACAGTTAGAAGAGCTGTTTCTCTTGGCAAAGAAGGCTCAATAGACTTTAGGCGTTCTAGGTACCCAACTTCATTGGGATCTGGTCATAAAACTCCATTTCAATTTTTTAAGGTCCTAGTCATTTAGGGTATGCCAAGATATCCCTTCCCACATGAGGGACAAATTATTGCACCTGACCTATACCCATTTTCTATTGCTGGGCAACATATTACCAGAAACTGTTTTACAACAACCCAAATTGATTTTCTCACAATTCTGATAGGTCAGATGGCCAGATTCTCTGCTCAGGTATTAACTGGGCGGAGATCAAGGTGTTGGCTAGGGCTGCAGTTGTCATCTGGGCTTAGCTATTTGCTGCTCTTCTCTTTTTGGAAGGCCTTTTAGAGACCCTCCGTTGCTAGTGGCCACATGCAGGAGGGTGTGCTGCTAGATCAAACTTTTAAAAGTTCCTAAAAGTAAATGCAAATGAACTGAGTGTGGGAAGCAGAGATGAGAGAAATAGAGTGGCCAAGGAAGGAATTTTAATGAAATGACTTCTAAGATTATGAAGGCTATTGACATTTAATAAATAGCTAGTAAAATTAACTGTATCATTTTTTATAGCAAGTGATTGAAATCTAATTCTATTTTATTAAAGAAAAAAAGAATTTCTTGATGTGGTTGGAAAGTTCAAAGTTCAGCTAACTTCAGGTATGGCTGCATCCAGAGGATCAAATGATTTTGCTAGGACTCTGTTTTTCTCATCTTAGCCAGGCTCTTTTCCAGTCCTCCTCCTATTACTTGTAATACCCAATACAATGTAAATGCGGTGTAAATAGTCCTTATACTGTATTGTTTAGGGAATAATGACAAGGAAAACATCTGTACTTATTCAGTACAGATGCAGCTATCATAGGCCTAACTACATCAGCAACAACATGACATTTTTTTTCAAATATTTTTTATTTGTGGTTGAATCCACATATGCAAAACCCATGGATATGAAGAACTGACTGTACTATGAATCACCATTTTTCCATAAAGTCTTGCGTCAATGGTATTGCTAGCTGTAAAAGAAAAGCATAGAACACATACATTTTCTTTTAAAGAATGGGAATGAACTTAATTAACTAAGTTCTTGTTAGCCAAATTTGATGGCTAGGGAAAATCATATGACATATTTATCTTTTATTTCTCTTTTCTTCTTCTCTTTTTCTTTCTTTGTTTTTCATCTTTTGCTAGTGCTTATTATACTCAAAGCCAAAGGGGAAAAATAAAACTATTTAGTTTACTTTATCAGTTATTTGTAAATTTTACTTTATTGTTTAAAGTATTACAAATAGTAGTACATATGTCTCCTTCCCCCCCCCCCCCCATTGACCTTTCCCTGGCCTCCCCCCTCCCCCGCACATACCCTCACTTCACCCCCCCCCCAGTGTCTTACATTCATTGGTTATGCTTATATGCATGCATGCATAAAAGTCCTTTGGTTGATCTCTTACCTCCCCCATCACCCCTCCCCATCCTTCCCGCTGTAATTTCCAAATCATCGGAAAGTTATAAAAAAGGGATTATTGTGAAAATATATGAATGTTAAAAATTATGTCAGTTTATGTCAATGACTCATCAGAAATTTTACAAAATTTATTCTTAAAAGGTAAATTATATTTAAAAACTATGAAAAGCTCTATTTATAATTATAATTTAAGAGAGCCCCATCCACTGTTCTTTTTCCTGATAGTTTCTTTTCCAAAAGCCTAAATACAAGGCATTCTTTTACTTTGGTTGTAATGTTGGCCATTTACAGGCATAAACAGAATATAACAGTAAATTCCACCAGGTTGCGCTGTAGTTCCACAATGAAAGCAAAAGGGCCAGTATCTGCAGAGAATTCTCTGAGGTCTCAGTTAACTGTATTTATTATTTCTGTTCTTGAAGCAAAGAGGAGGTGGAGATAAACATTTAAAAGGAAAAAGAAGATATTTTTCTGAAAATAAAGACTTCCAAATTGACTATGATTTAAAATTGTTATTCAGAAAATAATGATTTTTTCTGAGAACATTTAGTTCCTTTTAGAAAGATTGCATTTAACTCAGTCTTCTTAGATAAAACTACTTTCCTGATGGCAACAAACAAAAAAACCAAGAAAACAAAAAATAAAAAACTCTATTGGAAGTTTTTTCTTATATTCCCTAGTTATTGATGGATATAACTATTTTTTAAAAGATAAGGTATATTTTATTTAAAACTATAGCAGGATCTTTGGTGTAAATCAGGCTTTAGAAAATACAAGAACATTTCAACTTGAAAACAACTTTTTCTTTTTGTGAATAAAGCCCTTTTTCTTTTCTGCCCTTGTTTTCCCCAAATGTCAATATTTATGAGCCAGGGGTTGTGGGAAACATTACCTAGAGTTACAAGGGGCCAGAGTCTGCCCTCTTATGTCCCTGGGGAGCCCAGTGTGAGTGACAGAGGGCAGTATTTGGCTGGAAGGACCCAATCCCTCTTTCTTTGCACCCTGTGGTATGCCCTCTGAAGTGAAAGAAAATTCTCCGCTCTATAAGATGTCAACATACACACATTTCTGTATATCCTTTTGTCATAAAAACTGACGTGGATTTACAGAAAACAAAACAAAACAAAACAAAACAAGTCAGAATTATGCCAGTAAGTTTGAGACTCTTGAGACAACATATTCTCAAGTCTAAATTTCAAGATAACACCATTTTTTTTTTTGTCCATATCACTGTCAAAACATTAGTTACTTTAGGTTTAACCTGTTTTGGGATTTATTAGTTCTTTGTAATGGTAAAGATAGAGACAATGAGATTGAAACCCTCACAGAAATAAGGTATGAATCTCACAAAACAGTAGTAAATTATGGAGCTCATATTTATTTTGAAAATGAATTGTTAGCTATCAAGATGATAAAAAATTCATTATTTAATTCAGATGGCTTATTTTAATTTGTTTCCTCTGAAACTGTCAGTCATTAGGAGCTGAAAAAGAAAATAAAAGCTGAAAATGATCAAGTTTTACTAGGCAGAATAAACTGGGAGATGAGCTTGAAATTCGGGGTCATTAACAAATGAAAACACACACACACACACACACACACACACACACCAGAAGTACTCTTAAAAACAAAAGTCACCAGTAAAATATGTCTTGAGGTCAAATGAAATGCCCTGACATTTATTCACAGTTTCCTCTTGCATTTTATTTGAAGGATCTCCTCTTTATTTTTTTTACTAGTTTAAATCTTTAATTTATTACTCCGTCCCCCATGGTTAAGGTTCCTAGTGTCTTTAAGGTTCACGATTTAAAAATTTTTGTTCTGTTTACCTCAGCAATTCTTTATTTATCTTGTATTATTTTTAAATGTCCTACTCAGACACTTAACTGATTCAAGCACTTAAATGGTTTTTAAAAATTCATAAAACATTTTATTTGCCCAGATCAGGAGGTAACTGCACTCTTTCATTTTGGGTAAAAGTATAACAAAATAATTAGTGAGATTAATGAAAGAAATAATTAAGGAGTATGATAACATTAGTTCTTTTGGAGAAAAAAAGGTTCTCTAGGGGAAGATACTTTTATTTTCCAAACACAAGGCCGTGGCCTTGTTTTTTCTCTCCACCTATTGTCAGCTAATTCTGAAATCATTTCTCCCATTGGCCAGTGGTATGCCAATGTTCTCCTGTTTAAACGTTACGAGCCTTGGTTTCTTCATCTATAAAAGGGAATAAAAATATTTAGCTCAGAGACATTGAGAGAATTAAATTAGCAGTATGTTCAGATATTGTGTACAATAGGTGACCAATGTGTGATGATTTCCTTCTTCCTTTTGTCACTGGTAGGAATATAAAAAACAAAACACATTTAGCTGTATTAAATTTCTCTATGTGGGCTAAATACAAAACTTGTTGAAACTAATACAGTGTCTAACATTTCAGTATATGCCAGTCTTGCAAACCACTCATAGATAGATATGTTTAATGAAATTAGCTTTGGAAAGAAGACTATGAAACCAAAAGTATAAATTCTAGTGGGCAGAGTTAGTATTTTGATATTTTGTTAATATTTATTTGTACATTTAATATACATTTATCTATTGTGCCTAGTACATTCGTTGAATTCCAGATCACATGTAAATGTGAATGTTTTCAGTTTGTTTTGGAAGAGAATCACTAAAGCAGAGTTTATGAAGGAATTTCAAGTTTTACACTTCTGTTCACTCCCAAAACTAAATTGTTAAATTAAATTTTATCTGATAGCAAGCGGAAAAATAGCCAACTCCCCTTATCTAATACCCAATAACCTGGGGTGTCAGTGAAAATCAAACAAGGGCAGGCTGGCCTCTTTTTCTTAAAAAATTCCATATATTCCAATGAAGCTCATCCTTTTCATGAGTTGCTTCAGAGGTCTAGAGACTCTTCTTTCAACCATACTGCGATTGTTCTAAATATCTTAAGAACTTCTTTTAGAATTACCTTTGGAACTACTTAAGGATTATGAAAGAAAAAGCTAGTCTTATTATATTTTAGTTACCTCCATTTAGTTTAAAGCAGTTCTGTCCAGTTGATTACCATCTGCCTTAAGGAATTACTTGGTCGTTTCCAAAAATAAAACTCATACTGATGAGAAAAAGATTTTTTTAAATCCATTGGGGACAGTCAAAGCAATTCTCTCAGTGCGTGAAGGAAGGCAGTTCCTAATTGGCGTTCCAAAATGGTGTCCAATAGTAGCAACATCTTGGAATGTTGCTACCTATTTGAGGAGATAGTATTCATTTGCATGGATAAGTTTGCTGTATTTGTTAAAATCCAGTGACTTACCTTGTAGTCATGTCTTTTGACTGTAAGTATCTATGCTGTCAAACAGGATCTTTCTGGGCTCATGAAAAGACAAATGCTGTTATTTAAAAAAAGAATTACTGTGAATTTGTAACCAGAGTTTTCTGTGTTTAGATTCCAAAAACTTCTGAAAAGAAGGAGAAACATGTAAAGGCTTTTCTTTGTGCTCAGACCAGGCCTGTGATCTTCCTTTTACTCTCACATGGATTTGTTTAAGGAGTTGCTGAAGCTTGATTAAATGATTAAAACTATGCTAGTCATCATGGAATAAAATTATAATGACTATGTGGTACATATTTTGAAACAGAAGCAGGAAAACAACATGAACTCATTTGAGGATGAATTCAGACTTTCATCTTAGCATAAATACAAATAGTAACAGTATAGAAATAAAGACTACAAATATTTGCAGGGTATTTGTGTTTAATTATTGATAGAAAATGGGAGATTGGTAAAAAAGGAAGAAAAAGAAAAGTAAAGCCCCTGCTTAGGGTCTTGTTAGACTAAATAATGCTGTGGGAGCTGGCAGCACATAACATTTGTGACCCTCCAGTGGGGCCTCCAGTCCTGCAGCATTTAAAGGGACTCCTCAGGTCTGGAGTCCTCCTGGCATGACATTCTCAGACCCGTTAGATTGGGGTGCTGCCAAACTGCTCATTTCCCACAAAACTTCAGCAGCCTCATAGTCTGGGCTGGCCATCTGCAAGGTGCGTTCCCAATAAAGCTGTGTATTCTTTCACGTTGCTCATATTGTAGGAACCAGTATCTCAGCAAACCTAAGACTCTTTGAGAACTCAGTGGCCATGCTGTATGAATGAACTATGAGGCAGTATTTCTGACTCACATTTGTTTGGAAATATTCTTCTTCTGGGAATGCTTTTTAAACTTGAAGTGGTATCCATTTTCTTTCCCTATAAATGCTATCTTTCTTTTTAAGTAAGCCCATGAATAATTTACTTTGCTGTCAGAGATGTACTTGCTTTTATTTTCATTAAGACCTCAAGTGTCAGGTGACAGACATCCTTGGGCCCCTCAGGGCTGCATGACCTTATGACCCCCATGGTCTTGCCAGGTCACTATCAGGAAAGGAAGGCCTCTCCAATGAGGGAAATGCCACCCCTCCTCCCCTCTGAAGTGTCCTCACATTCTCACCCTGGCCTGATGCCAGCTGTGTTTGGCTGCCTCAAACCTTCCTGGGAAGAAATAATAACTTACAGCAGAATGTCTGGTGCAGATGAATCACAGATGAGTCCCCCAAAGCTCAGTAAAGCAACTAAGTAGAAGGCTGGTGTGGTTTTAGAGATATCTTAAAATGTTTATATCACAAAATGTATTCTACTTTTTGTTTTTTTTACCTTCCCTTAACTATGAAGGCTAACATTCTTCCTTAGCTAAGTGAAGGAAACCAGACACTAAAGGCCCCATAGTGTATGATTCTACTTATAAGAACTATCCAGAATAGGCAAATCCATAGAGACAGGAAGCAGATTAGCAGTTGGCTTGAGCGTGGAGGAGGGGCATAGGGAGTGACTACTTAATGGTATGGAGTTTCCTTTTGGGGCGCTGAAAAAGTTCTGGAACTAGATAGTGGTGCTGGTTGTGCAAGGTACTTAATCCCACTGAATTGTACATTTAAAAATGATTAAAATGATAAATTTCAGACTATATGTATTTTACCACAACAAAAACGTTTTTCTTTCTAAGGTAAAATTCTGGTTAAATCCATTAAGGAGAATAATTGTTAAGTAATTTGCTCTCATCAATATCTTCACAGTGGGGAGGGAAACATTATCACCCCATATGATTGCACAGAGAAAAGCAAATACTCCCAACTACACATTCATTTTCTATAGTTGCACTTTGTAGCAAATACTAGGGCCTTTTTGGTATTTATTTGTCTGTGAGAAAATGCTATTAGTTTGAATGAGTACTTCAAAGAAGAAAGTTCAGAAGTCACTGTCCACATTGTGTAGAATTATAAAGAAGCATATCTGTTTCTATGAGATCAAACTGATGGTTGCCAGAGGGGAGGGGTGTAAGGGGATTGGGTGGGAAAAGTGAAGGGGAATATAGTCAATAATACTGTGAAAAGTTTGTATGGTGACAGATGATTACTAGACTAAGTGAGGTGATCACATTGTAAGGCATATAAACACTGAGTCACTATATTGTACACTAATATAATATTGTGTACCAACTATCTATAATAATCTATAATAATACAAGCATAATATGCTAATTAGCCCAGACATCCTTCCAGATGAAGTTCCCAATGAGCCGGGGCTGCAGGATCCAGGCAGCTGCCACTCCTGCGAGGGAGGGATCCAGGCAGCTGTCGCTGCTGCAAGCCACCGCGGCTGCAAAGACCTACTCTTGCACGAATAGTATTTAATAAAAGAGAAGAAGAAGCAGATTTGACAGAGGCTTCCTTTTGTGAGCTCATTGGCAGTTCAAGGGACAGTTTGGCCCTTGCAGTGTAGCTTCTCTTTCTAGGCTTACCTCCTCCTAATCCTCTCCCCTTCTCCCTCTCCCATCTCCCTTCCCCACTCTACACAACCCCTTTGCTGCAGCCACATTGAATTACTTTCTCTCCATTCCCAGAACACTAGGGACCTTTGAAGAGTGCATGCTTTGCACATGAATTCCATAGCCTGGAAGTTCCTGTTGCGTTCTTCATTCAACACAATTCCCTCAACCTCCAAACACACCGTGACAGTTTATGAACTATATGAAATCTTAGAAATCACATCACATTGACCATAAATTAATGTTCAAAACAACTTTTGGGAGAATCTAATAATGCTTCCTTTTTTTAAATTAAAAAAGTTTTTAATGTTGACATTATTGCAGGAGTCTTCATCCTCCCTCCCCCCCTTTGCCCACCTCCACCCTCCCCTACCTCCCTCTTCCTTGGTCTTTACTAAATTATTGTCTGTGTCCAGGGGGGTATCATATATGTTCTTTAGCTATTTCTTTTTTTTTCTTTATCCAGTCACCCCACTCTCCTCCCCTTGGGCATCAGCCAGTTTGTTCCCTGTATTCATGCTTCTGGTTCCATTTTGTTCATCAGTTTATTTTGTTCCACATTAGATTCTATATATTAGTGAGATCATATGGTATTTGTCTTTCTCTAACTGGCTTATTTCACTTAGCATAATACTTTCCAGGTCCATTCATGCTGTTGCAAATGGTAAGAGTTCCTTCTTTTTTACAGCCACATAGTATTCCGTTGTATGAATGTACCACAGCTTTTTTTATCCATTCACCTGTTGATGGGCACTTGGGCTGTTTCCAGATCTTGGCTATTGTAAATAATGCTGCTATGAGCACAGGGATGTATATATTCTTTCTGATTGGTGTTTCGGGGTTCTTAGGATATATTCCCAGAAGTGGGATCATTGAGTCAAAAGGTAACTCCATTTTTAATTTTTTGAGGAAACTTCATACTATTTTCTACAGTGTCTGTACCAGTCTGTATTCCCACCAGCAGTACACAAGATCCCTTTTCTCCATAACCTTGCCAGCACTTACTGTTCATTGATTTATTTTAATTATTATTATTTTTTTAAAATATATTTCTTCATTGATTTCAGAGAGGAAGGGAGAAGGAGAGAGAGATAGAAATATCAATGATGTGAGAGCATCACTGATTGGCTGCCTCCTGCACACCCCCCTCCCCCCCGCCCCCCACTGGGGATCGAGCCCGCAACCCAGGCATGTGCCCTTGGCCGGAATCGAACCTAGGACCCTTTAGTCCACAGGCCCATGCTCTATCCACTGAGCCAAGCCGGCCAGGGCTGTTTGTTGATTTATTGATGGTAGTCATTCTGGCAGGTCTGAGGCGGTAACTCATTGTAGTTTTTATTTGCATTTCTCTGATAATTAGTGACCTTGAGCATTTTTTTCATATGTCTATTGACCATCTGTATGTCTTCTTTGGAGAAGTGTCTATTCAGGTCCTCTGCCCATTTTTTGATTGGATTGTTTGTCTCCCAGGTGTTGAGTTGTAAAAGTTCTTTATATATTTTGGAAATTAGCCCCTTATCAGATGTATCATTAGCGAATATGTTCTCCCATACAGTGATTCTATTTTTATTTTGTTGATGGCTTCTTTTGCTGTGCAGAAGCAGTTTAGCTTGTGTAGTCTCATTTGTTTATCTTTTCCTGAGTTTCCCTTGCCCTCGGAGACATATCAGCAACAATATTGCTGAGAGAGATATCTGAGATTTTACTGCCTATGTGATTTGACTTTCTTATTACGTCTTTTCTTTAGATAGAAAAAAATGCATCTGAACTCTTAACTGAACTCAGTAGAAAAATATAGACAAAAGCATTGGGTAAGCACATTTTTTTGAGGGTGATGGACCTGGAGGACTCTTGCTCTGTTGCATGAAGCTCAGGGAAAGAATCAGTAACTCCTGAGTCCCGCTCACAGGCCTGAGCAGCCGTCTATGTAAGCTACAAAGTGATCCTCAGAACATGTGTTCTCCTCACTCAGCTGAGTTCTCCTGACTCAGTGTGGTCTGGCAGGGGAAATGGAGAAGAAAAAAAAAAGTTCATTACTTGTGCTATTATTATCTACCTCTGGGTTAAACTGAACAGTGAGATCAATCAAAGTGGTTTATTTGTTCAACTAGTTTGTTTTTTAGTGAAGCACTTGTTTGTTTTGTTTTGAGGTAGTTTCTTTGGAAGAAGTAAGGGCAAAGCAGAGTGGAAATTACTTGTTTCTTCCATGTAATACTATAATAACTACAAGTTTGTTATAGTCTTTTGGTTCCCACAAAGAGGTTTGTACTCATGTGTTTTTTGTGTTTGTGTGTGTGTGTGAAAAAGATCATTGAAACATATTTCTTTTACCAGGAAAGATAGTTTTGCTCTGTATACTGAAAGTCAGTGTTGCTAAATCCACCAAAGCAGACTGCTAAAAAATGTCAGAGTCAAAAACAAAAACAGTATGTGGTTGTCTCTGGTATTTTAATTTTTATATAAATTTCTCTCTCTCTCTCTCTCTCTCTCTCTCTCTCTCTCTCTCTCTCTCTCTCTCTTTTTTACCCCTAGTAATGAGCAAGTGCTATTTTTGTAAACAGGAAAAAACAGTATTAAAATATTTACAAAATAAACCATTTTATTTCAAGCAAATCTACTTTAGTGAACAGCAGCCAAATGAAACCTTTGGGGAAAACAATCAAGAACAGGTTTGTATTTGAGAAGGTAGCTATCCCACATCCATTTTCACAGAGCTGTTGCCCAAGAATGGTGAACAATTTATATTCCTAAACTAAAATTGTATCTCACCTCAGTGTTAGATACTTCCTTGTTACATTTAGAATATTATTCACTGTATTACTTTATTTCTTTATATAACTTCTTAGAAACTAAATATTGTATTAAGTAAGTGAGACGTAGTTTGCAGATTATTTTCCTTATTGGGAAAGACCCAATTTCCATAAAAAATAAGGCAATTACCAGGAAAAAATCAGAATATATTATTCCCTACATTACTGTGACATAATCCTCCTCCTTGCTTTGGCTCATTTATTATAGAGTTGTCTAGGTGCTTGGGATTTCTGATAATTTCATTAATTTTATTGCATACCAAATTTCTGATGACAATAACAACAGTGGCAGATGATTACAGCAACAATAACATGTGCTTAGTGTTTTATAATTTACAGAACACTTGTATACATATTGTTGAATGATCTACAATAGCATTATATCCAGATAAGGAAACTGATTCTGAATGGTCAAGTAGCTGACCAAGTGTCAGCACCACATGACATACTGGAAAAAGATTGTGTACTTTAGAAACAGACAGACTTGGTTTCAAAACCAACACCATAATGTACTAACTGGCAAACAAACCACTTATCCACTCAGATAAACCATTTATCCATTTTTTTCCTCGTTCCTAACAGTGTCTTGAAATGATGAAATTAAAGTGCCTGGCACACAGTAGGTTGTCAATAATAAATATTAGTGCTCTTCCCCTTTTTTTTACACACTGACCCCGGGTTCAGAGCCTCATTTAGGAAATGGACCCCATGGTTATATACTGCCTGGCCCCTCTATGCTTTCTTGTTTATTGGATGTGGGCATTTGCATGCTCTTGTAGAGCCGGACTGCAGATGCATGAGAGTTGAGAAGTCCACTCTCAGCGCATCGCACAGTGCCTGGCACTAAGTAGGCCATCTATACATATTTGTTGTGTGAATTATTGAACTATTGAATGAATCCACATGTCTGGCTCCTGGACACAGCACATGAAGCACCCTAGGGTGCCTGACCCACCTACGTGTCTAATCTGGTTGACTTAGTTACATAGTGGCCTGTGAAGCCCACCCTGTGCCTTCGCAGCAGAGATCAGATAATTCCTACCTTCCCTTCCATCCCCATTATTTGGAATCTCTGATACTGGTGACAACAGCCCTCTTCCGTAGGCCCCAGGGATGGTAGCCCCTGATGTGCAGAGCTCCAGCCAAGGTTCCAGCTCATCCCCCACATGGATAACCTCCATTAGAACAGGCATGAGCGTGGACTATACTACGAGTAGGGGTCTCTGAGGGTGTGTTTTTTCATCCAGGCCTGTTGCTCCTTGTGTGTACTGAGGAAAAGACAGAACTTTTGAAATCAAAGAGCCTCATGAAGGGGTTTTGAATTTGGGGGATGAGCATGTGAGCGGAAAAAAATCACATTTTTTATTTTCACTCACTCCCAAGGGAAAATTAGCATTTCCTTCAATTATGTATATAGGTAACACATCACAGTAGTGTTAACAGTACCTATTGACAAAGTCACAGATATTTCACATCATATTACAGTTTTTGGCAGATCTGTCAAAATATCACCTATACTCATCACTACTTTGAAATTATGATAGTTATTTGACCCGCCACTAGATTTTGTTATTTCATGTGTTGATACAGGAGATGTATATTGCCTTATCACAATTTTTTTTAAAAAAAATGGTCTGGTAGTGATACTTTAATGTAATTGGTGTTCTTAAAATTCTAATTTTAAAAATATTATCCACTAGACTTCCAAAGGTGTCCATGATCAATCCAAACATAGTTAAGAGTGCCTGCTATGGTTTGAATGTTTGTATGATACTCAAATTCATATGTTGAAACCCTAATCTCCAGTGTGATGGTATTTGGAGGTGGGGCCTTTGGAAGGCTGTTAGGTTTAGATGAGGCCTTGAGGATGGAATCTCCATGATGGAATTAGTATATTTCTAAGAAAAGGAAGATACCTTCCCCTCTCTCTCTCTCTTGACCATGTGAAGTTACAGCATGAAGGTGGCCAGGAAATAATTTTCATTAGATATGGAATCTGTGGGCACCTTGATCTTGGACTTCCCAGCTCCAGAATCATGAGAAACAAATGTTTGTGACTTTAGCCACCAAGTCTGTGGTCTTTTGTTATAGCAACCTGAGCTGACTAAGCCCCTGTACAAGGGCAACCTTGCACTGAGAACTAGTCACAAAGGTGGAATTGGTGACACTGTATTCACTGAACAAAATATCATTTATTCAGGATTTTCATGATATTGTAGTAATGCTTAACAACCTGATATCAGAATTGTTCCCAACTAGCTCTTTGTCTCATATGAGACTCAGCTAGTAATAAGATATGAGAATTAATAGGTTAAACTATTAAATTATTTAAGACAACATATTAAAGTGCTTTCTTGGGAGCATGACTTTAGAAAAACTTAACTGACTCATTGACTCGCAGGCCTTGGCGTCTTGACAGCTATTTTCCCCCTTTGGTAAAGACTCTAAAGACATGTCAAATGGCTTAATGTCTCACATTTAAAAATGTGCAGTGTATTTGTGGGGAGGGATGGTTTTTTCTTTAAATGTCATTTTATTTATTTTTTCTCCACATATAAACATTTTTCTTTGGAGAGATGAAAAGATATAAATTATGATTGATTTATTTATATTGAGTGCTTTTATTTTGCCTTGTATTCATGCTGAGTGCTCACAGAAAGTATTAGGTTAATGAGTCTGGAGACTAACATCTTCTGTTTATCTACTTATTTGGGAAACAGAAGATCTCTAAATCATTCAGTGTAAACTTGCCTGCACTATGTAGCTAATTGCCTCAAACTTTACCCAGGATGCTCAGGCTTCATCCATGCATCCATCATAGTGCTATAAAAACACTAGCTATCACTCTAAATCATTGTATAAAGAGGTCCTTCCTTCCTTTTCCCTTACCCCTTTTACCCTCTCCCCTGGTATTACCAGGAGGCCACCGATTGGTGTTCTGTGACTCTCCTTTTCCCTTTTGTACCCAAAATAATTAAGGTGGCCATAGCTATTTGTTCTATAGACCTTCCTACATTCACTTTCTTCTTCTTCCTCTTTACATCTTCTCTTAGCCCCTATGCATCTATTTTGCTCTATGTTAGTGATAGGTATCAGTTACTTCCTGAACAAAGCAGCAAAGTGGATAATTAGATTGTCAGTAATATTCTGTGAAGCTGAACAATCTGATACAAGACGGGGAGATAGACCCTGATCCTGTCAGCTTCCCTTCTACCACAACAGCTTCTATCTATTATATTTGTCTGACTACTCCCAGTAAAATTTCATTTGAGTCTCAGACCAGCCCCTATAATAGCATTCTAGGGGCTGGTCTGAGTTTAGAAACAATTGAACTGGAGGATTTTCTTGGCATGGTTTAACATTATACTTTGGCTGTGGTACATGCGAGGGGAAGATTTTGATTGTCTAGTTATTCAATGACGAGAACCATGATAAGTGTGTAGTACTAGCTACTCTGTTGGCCCCTGAAGCCACATGCTGCTATGGTCAAAAGGACAAAGCTATGTGGTTAGTTGCTTGTCTTAGAAGACTGTACTGGGTTGAATTGTGTCCCCACCAAATCCCTGTCCACCTGGAGCCTTAGAGTTTTACTTATTTGGAACTAGATTTTTTTCAGCTGTAATCAAGTGAAAATGAGGTCATACTGGATTAGATTGGGACCTAATTCAATAACTGGTGTCCTTAGAAGAAGAGGGAAATTTGGACCACACACACACACACACACACACACACACACACACACACACAAAAGAGGACAACATCATGTGTAGATAGAGGCAGAGATTGAAGTCATAGATCTATAAGCCACGGGTTGCCAAGGATTGCCTGCAACCACCAGAAGCTAGGAGGGAGGCATGAGATGCTTTCTCTCTCTCTTTTTTTAAAATTTTCTATATTGATTAAGGTATTACATATGTGTCCTTTCCCCCCATTTCCCCCTCACTCCCCAAACCCCCGCTCATGCCCTTACCCTCCTGGTGTCTGTGTCCATTGCTTATATGCATGCATACAGGTCCTTTGGTTGCTCTCTCCCCCTTAGTCCCACCCTCCCCTGCCTTCCCTCTGAGGTTCGACGGTCTGATTGATGCTTCTCTGTCTCTGGATCTGTTTTTGTTAATCAGTTTATGTTGTTCATTATATTCCACAAATGAGTGAAATCATGTGATATTTATCTTTCTCCAACTGACTTATTTTGTTTAGCATAATGCTCTCCAGGTCCATTCATGCTGTTGCAAGTGGTAGGAGTACCTTCCTTTTTACAGCAGCATAGTATTCCATTATGTAGATGTACCAAATTTTTTTAATCCACTCATCTGCTGATGGGCACTTAGGCTGTTTCCAAATCTTAACTATTGTAAATTGTGCAGCTATGAACATAGGGGTGCATATATCCTTTCTGACTGGTTTCTTGGGATATATTCCTAGAAGTAGGATCACTGGGTCAAATGGGAGTTCAATTTTTAGTTTTTTGAGGAAACTCCATACTGTTCTCCACAGTGACTGCTCCAGTCTGCATTCCCACCAGCAGTGCATGAGGGTTCCTTTTTCTCTGCGTCCTTGCCAGCTCTTGTCATTTGTTGATTTGTTGATGATAGCCATTCTGACAGGTGTAAGATGACACCTCATTATCATTTTTATTTGGAGATGCTTTCTCTTTTAGACCCTCCAGAAAGAAACAACATTGCAGGTACATTTTGGACTGATACCATCTACATAAATATTTGTAGTTTTAAGCCACCCAGTTTGTGGTATTTTGTAATGACAGCCATAGGAGCCAAATACAGAACCTTTAACAATTCCTTCCTATTCCCTTGTTCCTCTTCCTGATACTCTTCCACTTTCTCCTTAAGTCCAATATCATATGCAGTCTCTTCCCTCCCCTCTACTGGGCTCTTTTCTAGGTTGTTTAACCTTTGGCTTAGGTCTGTCAGTTTCTTCTCTAAGGGATCTTGCATTTGAAGCCTCATTTCCATTGAGTGAAGGTCATGTCGACATCCTCAAGCTGTGGAACGGGCCATTGTCTGTTGTGAGACTTTCTGTTGCGTTTATAATATTGTCTGCCAGAAGTAGACTCTTTACCCCTTTATTAGGCAGGTTCTGGTAAGGAAGAGCCCTGAATAAGGAGTCAGAGAATTGAGTTTGAAAAACTTGTGCTTTTAGTTATTTCTTAGGTTCAATGCAAGGATTAAGAGCAAGAAAAATTAATAACCCTGGGAACATTCCTTAAATAATAAAGGAATGGGAGCTGGCAGATAACTGTTCCAGCTTCCTGTTCTTGGGGAGAAGAATTCTTAGGTGCTTTTACATGATTCCTCTGAGACTCAATAATGGAACTGAGCCCTATTGTCCACCAGTTAAATTTTTACCCTTAATAGACTCCCCCCCCCTTCCCTTCTCTCTCCCATTCCTTTACTCTGCTTTCTGAGAGCATTTCCCAAATAAACTACCTATACTTGCACTCAAGTCTGTGTGTAAGACAGCATACTAAATATGGTTCTAGAAAGTAAACAATCAGGCTAGGATTGTTTAGTAGAACTGGATCACTTAAAAGCCAGTTTACAACAAAAACCTTATCGGTGGTGGTAGTAACATCACAATATTTAAAAGTGTCTAGAAAAGTCTCTACTAGGTCAATGGGGAGCCCCAGAGGACAGAGATATCCCATTAGAGGAGTCCCATGAGGGACAGGAATAGACCAGCTTCTAGAATGCTATGGTAGTTGAACTTGAATGCCTAATAATGGGGGTATCAGATATCTATGTGATTGGAACTGCCTATCATAAACTTTGTCCTTAGTTGGAGCCCCCAAATCGCGATGTTAGAAAGAAGTTGCTGCAACACTGTATGATAAAATAGTACATCTGGGAACTGGTCACAGGGCACAAAGTTAAGAGATAGGTAGCCCTGACTCCCATGTCACATACTTCTCTTGTACTCATAGCTTTCCCTTAGCTAATCCCCATAGTTTCTTGAGGATTTCCCTATGATTAATCAAGACAGGAGAAAAATATCCAGCCTAGGTCATTGATGGGTTGGTTTACTATCTTGGTGATATCTGAAAGTGGACTGCTGTTGCTCATTGGCCCTGCGTGGAGTGTACCCCATAGGCAGTAATGAGGTGAAATCCTCCCAGTGGGTAAAGCTTTCAGTAGTAAAGTTTTGGATGACAGAAGTGTTCTAAGCATTGGCTGGTTGGTTAGGGATGTGAAAAGAGCAAGACTGGAAGACTGAAGTAAAAATTTAAAAAAAGTGGAAGATAGATGGACCTATTAGTATGGGCACAAACATCTTTATGCTCATAGAGTGTCCACTAGGAAGCATCCATGTCAGAGGTTTTGGTTGGTAATAAGGTGGACAAAATGATGCAGCCAGTGGATGTTAGCCAGCCTCTGTCAATTCTTGTGCAATGGGCCCATGAATAGAGTACCTATGTTTCAATGATCTATTGTGACGTAACAAACCACACCAAAACTTAGGGGCTTAAAACAATGATTGTTTTTTAATTTCTCATGATTCTGTAGATTGCACAGGTAGTTATTTTGCATTACTTGATTCTGGTTGAGCCAGCGCTATTGGCTAAGGGAGCATTGGAGCTTCTCTACAAAGCCCTTGTACTTAGCTAGCTTGGGCTTCCTCATAGCAGTATGGTCTTAGAATAGTCAGACTTTCCCCATGGTGGCTGGTTTCCAAGGGGAAGCATTCCAAGAGCATGAAAACAGAAGCTTATTGCTGCTAGTAAGTCATCTCAAAACTTTATGGCTCGAAACAAAAATGATATATTATTATCATTCTATGGATCAGGAATCTGGGTCAGGCTGGGATGGGTGGTTCTTCAGCTCTATATGGTGTCAGCTTAGCTGCATCCAGCTAGGGGCTGGGTCCAAGAAGTCTTTATTTACATGTCTGGCACCTCAGTGACTCAGTGCTTCTCTGTGTGGCCTTTATTTTAGTTCAGACTCAGACCCATCATTCGTTTATTGAGCCTAAGCTTGTACCGCAGAATATGGATTTAAAGTCCCTGCACTAGCGCCTCTGCTAGTGTCTTAGGAACTACTGTACCTGATTTACTGAAATGGATCCTTAATAACATTGCCTTGGACCAAGTGACCGATTTTGGGGGCAAAGGGTGTGTGACTATGGGCTCATGAACACAAGATCTCTGAGTACTACAATATATCACATCACTTGAAACATTGGCTTGATAAAATGTTGGAATGGCCCATTAAAGTCTCAGATAAGATGAGAGCTTGGATGCCGAAACCGGTTTGGCTCAGTGGATAGAGCGTCGGCCTGCGGACTGAAGGGTCCCAGGTTCGATTCCGGTCAAGGGCATGTACCTGGGTTGCGGGCATATCCCCAGTAGGAGATGTGCAGGAGGCAGCTGATCGATGTTTCTCTCTCATCGATGTTTCTAACTCTCTATCTCTCTCCCTTCCTCTCTGTAAAAAATCAATAAAATATATATTTTTTTAAAAAAAAGATGAGAGCTTGGAGACAACACCCTGTGGGCTTGGGCACTGTCCCCCAATTCTGAGATGCACAATACCAGGTTTTTCAGAGGGTCCCCAGCAGGACCAGACTCGTTACCTACAAACCTCAGTAACCAGCTCAAAATAGACCATTTGTTGTCTTTTCTTTCTTCTCTCTCTTGATCTTTCATCTCCTTCAATTTGTTTCCTAGAGTCACCTTTCAAATAAACGACCTTCCCAAGTCTATTTCTTAGGCTCTGTTATAGGGAAGCCATACTCTGACACTTCTTAGGATATATTACTTTTTGCTATTATAAAAAAAAGAAATTAACATTTTTAGCATACATCTTGCTTTTCAGATTATTTTTTGGTAGATTCACAGAATTTAAGGTGTTGGATCAAAAGGTATGGATTGCATTCAGGGCTCTTACTCTGTCTATCGAAAACAGTGTATTATTTTTGAAAAAATATGACATTGTTATGTCCCACTAAGTATGTACGAGATCTCTCTCTTAATTGACAATCCAAACTTCCTCACCCTCAGGCCCAGCTACTGTGAAGGGGTGTGGTTTTTCTGTCAGGCATGCACACATACCACTCTAGAAATTCTATCGGGAGTAGGGCCATTCTTTAGAGCAGGGCTATTAAGCTTTTCTGTGTATCCAAATATTCCTCATATCAGAAGTCAGCTGTAATTGGGAGAACATGTCCCTCTCAAGTGGCTGCATTTAATCCCAATTACCACAGTTTGAGAAAAACAGAGAGCTATAGTTCATGGAGAAATGGCTTTATTCTGTAAAAAGATGGAATATATCCTTTGGCTGAAAAAAATAATGGACCTTAAAAATAGTTGACTTTCCTGGTAAAGTGATGCCCCAAATAGAGAAATTGAAAGAGTAATTTCAAATATGAGCCCAAATATAGTATGCTAAAGGAATCTAACATGTTCAATGCCTGGAACTTTGCCATTTATGTTCATCAGTGAAATACAAATGTGTTGCTCTCTTTGTTGTGTTCTCCCAAAGTGGACTTTAAACCAAGGATTTGGGTGTAAGTGATTTGTTAAGCCCCCAGAAGAAAGCAGTGAAGGAATAGAAGCAGCAGCCTGGGATAGGGAAGGAGCTAAGAAAGGTGACATTTCAGGTGGAGTCCCAGACTCAGCCTGATCTCCTAGGCGCTTAGTGTTTACCCACCTGAGGCACAAGAGCTGGGCTTTAGCACTTCCACATCAGTAACTCATTGGCCATAGGTCACAGTGCGGGTGGGATGGACATCCCAGGCACTGCCTCTTCTGATCAGCGAGGGGATTCCCCTGTCCAAGGGAAGGCCCCTGAAAGTCCAAGGCACAGGTAGTATTAAAAACACTGAAGCTGGGGATAGGTGAGCAGAACTAGTACAAGGGATCCAAGAGAAACTGGTCAGGTTTCAAAAAGAGTCTGTTACATATGCCTGAAGGTATATGTTCCTCCAGAGTGACAGTGCCAGCACAAAGTGGAACATTTGCAAGGCACCCCGAACCCTGGAATCTTTACTGATGGATCAACCCAGGATTAGTGGGGCCATTCTGGAGACAATCTGGGAAGTACTTAGAGATGTTAACTGTGCAAAAACCCTGTGATCCTGTAGCGACCCTACTCCTTTTTAATTGCCCCAGAGAACTCACACAAGTCTCCATGGAACCTTGTACAAAGATGTGTGGTATAGCCTTGTTTGTGGTAGCAAAGAACTGGATAAGTTAAATGTAAAATAAAGATGTAGAGATAGTCCCATAAGTAGGAACTTTTTTTTTCTCCCTTGCATGCATAGATCCTTAATTATTTTTTCATTTTGCAAAGGCTTTAAATATATTATAGATCTATTTTATATATCAGTTTTGTAATTTGAAGAGCAAACATTATTTTTAAAGAAAATAATAAAAATTGAGGAATTAACTGAGCTAAAAAGAGCAACAGAAATGAGTATCAGGATATATGGGTAATATCTTCAATGATGAAGAAAGGGTGGTGAAGCCCTGAAGGTGTTGCCCAGTGGTTGAGTGTTGACCTATTAACCAGGTCATGTTTTGATTCCTGGTCAGGGCATATGCCCGGGGTTGTAGGCTCGATTCCTAGTGCGGGGCAGGAAGGAGGCAGCTGATCAATGATTCTCATCATTGATGTTTCTCTCTCTCTCTCTCTCTCTCTGAAATCATTAAAAATATTTTTTTAAAGAAGAAAGGATGGTGCAGTTATTCTCCCTTATCCTTTCTAGGGTCACACTGGTTTCCTTTGAGAAGTCAATCGCTTCCCATCCCTGCCCCACTCCCCCATTCCAGTACTCCAGTTCTAGGAGTTGACCTGCTTGGGCTAAGCTGGTCAGCTGAGTTCCCTGCCTTCCAACAGGGTCCTGATTGAGAGTGAGGAGCAGTGATCCAGGCCTAACCCCATTAGGTTTCATAACACAGAGAAAAGATTGGTCCGAGGTGGTCAGTTTTTCATTATGCACAAATGTGTCCCTGAAAAGCCTAAAAGAGCACCATGTTCCCTTCACCTGGTCACACTTAGATTTTCTCATTCTAGGGTATTTAAAAAACACAAGAATTTAACTGCATTTAATCCCAATTACCACAGTTTTAGAAAAACAGAGAGCTATAGATCATGGAGAAATGGCTTTATTCTGTAAAAAGGTGGACTACATGGAGCGAGTCAGGGCTGTGCCCTGTAGGTGCCTGGGGCGTGGGATTAAGGCTGACCATGCAATACTGCATAGTCTGGGCAGGGTCCCTGACTCTTCCCACCTGGGACACATCTGTCACAACACCCAATATATAATTGTATCTACCATCATAAAATCAAATTCAGATAAAAGATGATCAGTCCCCCATAGATATATTAGGTAAGAGGATAGTGGTTTAGGACCAAAAAGGAAACATTTGTGGAATTCTCTGTATTTTCTTAGGAAGATTCCATGACTCTTCTGATGATATCTAGATTTGGCATTGCTGTTCCTAATTTATTACCTCCCAGGAAGAAACACAATCTGCTGAGTAACACTGATGCTAAAACCTTGGGAAACCAGGAGATAGTAGGACTTTGGCTCCATCAAATTGAAAGTGAACTACATTAGCAAGCTTCTTGGGGGAAAGCCTGGCTTTGCAGTTACAATGTTATGTTCAGTTCTTTATTATTCCCGGATTCTAAGAACTGTGGCTTGTCTCCTTTCAGTTTTAGAAACAAAAAGACCAGAGAGAGTATTGGCCTGACCAAATATAGAAACTGGTTTGTCTTTGTTGCTACTTAGAGGAAAGTGTGACAGAAGATTCTCCAAATGTAGGATTATTTAAAAGCCACTCTGGGGTTTTAAAATGCAAAGACCCCACTCAGAAGTTCAGAAATAATCAACTGCATGTGGTGGACTAGTACCCTGATTTAACCTTGCTTGCTTGAAGTATGGAGAAAAAGCAATAAATACAGAGCTGCACTAGATTATGTTGCAAGTAAGGGAATTGCAGACTCAGACTTTCAAACCTGGAGAGGCTTGGAAGAAGGACTGGCAGTGCATTTTCTTCACTCCTCACATATAGGTGTCCCCCTAAAATGTATACACACTTTGAATAATTATTAATTCCATTGGGTTACAGCTGAAAAGAAATAAACATTAATTAAACTATAAAAATGTATGTGTATGCATTTTTGGGGTCACCCTATATATATAATGCTAACACTTTACCATGGACTAGTAGTGATGCTACTAAAAATAACAATAGAGGTAACATACGTGAAAGATTCACATTTGTCTCAGTTATTTCCTGAACTTAATCTCCAATTTTTTTCATTCCTTTAATTTCAAATTTACTGCATAGATTTATTTTTGCATAGAGATTAACATGTACTTATTTACTGACTTCAAAAGCTCATACTGTAGAGGCAATACAATGTTGCTTATATTATCCCATTCCCCAGCAGTGACATATTTGTGCTCACTACAATACGAATTGTAGAAGCAAGAGCCCTCACACTGTGTTCACTGAGGTCGCCAGCTGAAGTTGAAAGAATTTGGACTACTCTTGTCTTCACTGTCTCCTAAGCTGATGCCTACTGAGTCACCACCTAGTACTTCCCTGCATTTATTTAGTTACTAGAGGCCCAATGCACGAAATTCGTGCAAGGGCCTTGGCCCCGGCCCCCATCCACCACCGCTGTGGCTGGGGGCTTCTGCTGCCTCTGCCACGGCCCCTGTCCACTGAGGCTTTGTCTGGAAGGAAGGATGTCCGGAAGGACGTCCGGTCTAATTAGCATATTATGCTTTTATTATTATAGATAGCTGTGTTCCCAGCAGTTTAATGTGGTGGGTGTTCATCAGATCTGTGTTGAGTGAAAAGGTAAATCAGAGGGGGAGAGAGACAGGGAAGAAAAGGTGGAGCACAAGGGATTCTGAGGGCGGTGAAACTATTCTGAATGATATAATGGTGGATAATTGTCACTGTATCTTTGTCAGAACCCATAGAACGTACAACACAAAGAGTGAATCTTAATGTAAATTATAGACTTAGTTAATAATAGTGAATCCATATTGGGTTCATCATAAGTATTACACTAATACAGGAGATAAATAATTGGGGGCACTGTGCAGGGAAGGAGGAGAGAGAACATGTAGGAACTCTATACTTCCCAATCAACTTTTCTGTAAACCTAACACTACTCTAAGAAACATAAAGCCTATTAATCTAAACAACAACAGGAAAATATAAATAACTTAAGTCAGAATGGTCTTAGCATGTTGTGTATTGTAAGAAAACAGAGAACCAAATGTAACTAGCATAGGCAAAGAGGTAAATGTGTTAATGTGTTGGTTTGCTTACACAAACCAAGGGAAAGCATGAGGGGAAACTGGAACCAGGAACTTACATGCTCTTTTTCATTTTTATAATGATCTAGATAGACTTTCTTCATAACGCCCAAATGACAGTGGCCTATAGCTCCCAGGTCCACAACCTCCCAGACTTGCCACACTGAGAAGGGGCACTCTCTTACTTTAGTTCTTTCTCTCTCCTCCTCCTCCTCCTCCTCCTCCTCCTCCTCCTCCTCCTCCTCCTCCTCCTCCTCCTCCTCCTCCTCCTCTCTCCTCCTCCTCCTCCCCTCCTCCTCCTCCTCCTCCTCCTCCTCCTTCTTTCTTCTTCCTTTAGCTTTTTTTTTTTTTTAAAAAACACACACACACATTTTATTGGTTTTTTACAGAGAGGAAGGGAGAGGGATAGAGAGTTAGAAACATCGATGAGAGAGAAACATCAATCAGCCGCCTCCTGCACACCCCCTACTGGGGATGTGCCTGCAACCAAGGTACATGCCCTTGACTGGAATCGAACCTGGGACCCTTCAGTCTGAAGGCCGATGCTCTATCCACCGAGCCAAACCGGTTAGGGCCCTTTAGCTCTTTTTAAAAAAATCCTCAAGGGAATTTGGTCAGCCTACCTTGGAAATGTGAACCTCTTCAGACCATTTGTGGCATTTGAGATATAGGCCCCAGTTAGCACATGGTGTGCATAAGGCTGGACACAAGTAGGCATGATAGGAGCCCATTGCAATTATTCTGACCAGAGATGTTGGTGGCTCAGAAAAAGATGCTGGAGGTAGACAGAAGTGGTTAGGTTCTGGATCTAGTCTGCAGATAGGCCAGCAGAATTTATTGAGGCATTGGGTATAAGGTGTGAGAGAAGGTAACGAGAATGACTTCAAGGTTTTTATCCTGACAACTCAAAGGTTGGAGCTGTCTTTAACTGAGTTGTGATGGTTAATTTTATGTGTCAACTTGACTGGGCTAAGGGATGCCCTGTGAACTGGTAAGACATTATTTCTAGGTGTGTCTGCGAGGGCATTTCCTGAAGAGATTAGCATAGCATTTGAATCGGAAGTCAGAGGAAATCAGATGTATTCTCACTAGCATGGGCTGGCGTTATCCATCTGTAGATGGCCTGAAGAGAAAAAACAGTAGAGGAAGGATGAAATCTCTCTTTCTCTTCTTGAGCTCGGACATCCATTTTCTCTTGTCCTTAGACATCAGCTCTCCTGGTTCTCTTGGGCCTTTGGGCTCTGGGACTTACATCAGCTGGCTGCTCCAAATGTTATCAGGCTTTTGGCCTCAGACTGGGAGTTACACCACTGGATTCCCTATTTTTCAGGCCTTTGGACTAGGACTGAATTACATCACTGGTTTTCCTTGTTCTCCAACTTGCAGATGGCAGATGATAGCATATCTCAGCCTCTATAATTACATGAGCCAATTCCCATCATAAATCTTCTCTTATACATATTGGCTCTGTTTCTCTGTTGAATCCTGACTAATACATGAGTAGAGGGATATTATAGTGGCACAGGTTAGACTCGCAGCGGTTCTCAACCTGTGGGTTGCGACCCCTGAAAATACATCCTGCATATCAGATATTTACATTACAATTCATAACAGTAGCAAAATTACAGTTATGAAGTAGCAACGAAAATAATTTTATGGTTGGGGGTCACCACAACATGAGGAACTGTATTAAAGGGTTGCGGCATTAGGAAGGTTGTTAGAGGGATATCAGGAGCTTAGTTTTAGATATGGTAGGTCTGTTAGTCATTCAGTTGGAGATGTTAAGCAGCTGGATACACATAAGTCTATTCCTCTAGGTATCGCTTGACATATTATGGACTGTAATTGTTAACTCCTTTCTCTAGAATTCAAGCTCCTTAAGAGCAGGAACCTTGCCTGTTTTGTTCACTGCTATATCTCCAGTACCTAGAAAAATTCCTGGGGCATAGCAGATACTCAGCAAAATTTACTAGAAAGGTGAATGAAGAAATGAATGAGGTCGTTATGTGTTCAGCACAACAGTTAGGAAGTATGTGTTTGAAAGTGAAATTGCTTGACTGGCTGTTACTAGGGAGAGGTTTACAATAGGCATTGTCTAGCAAACATTTTCTCTGAAGAACTATGTAAAAATGAAGAGACACTTGCAAGGCTTCTGTAAACTTTATTTTATACTTACAGGCCACTGCCAATGCAGGGCCTTGGCTTTTGGCTCATTTCTACAGTTTTACTTGGAAAGATGTGGTAAAAGTAGAAACTGGAAATATTCCTACTAATAAACCACAGTTACTTACCAGTCCATAAACAAAATGTCCATTGAAGCCTGTGTGGTTATTAGGAAAGCTATGACTTTCTGAATTTATAAAATGCATTATTCATATGCAAGAGAAAGTATCTTAAACAAAAAAATAGTTGTTTAAACAAAATGGTGTGAGTTTATGGCTTACATTATGGGTATATATCAGTGCATGGTATGTACCAGCGGAATAATGGAATTCGACTGCTTACACATCAAAAAGCCCTACAAGGGGGTCCATTGGAACCTGATATCATTTTATATGTGACGGTGCTAACACAGCCCAACAAATTATTAGCTAATTTATCATCAGGAATATGTTTGGTGTAGTCTGATATACACATTAGATTACTTGTCAACCTTATCACTGAGTTTAGTTGAGGATTAAGACTATATAATTACTCATAGTTTAATGACATTTGTTCCAACAACCCCAAATATTGTTTTATCAAACCAGCCAATCAGCCAACCAACCAAGCAAATAAAACCCTATTGTTAACCCATGACTGGTCCCCTTTCATGCTGCCTCCCATGTTCCACTTGTAACGGTGACATAGTCACATGCTTTATGAACACAGATTAAAACTGACTGAGGCCGACTGTCATGATAAACAACCACCTAGATTCCAGTCCAAGTGTGTGCTTTGGCACAGCTACAAGGCATCATTATTAGATTACATACGTCCATACATAACATCACACAGATGCATGTATCACACATACAAATATATTCCATAGAGATAATAACAGAAAAATTGGCCAGAAGATATGTACAGTTGTATATATATACACACACATGCTAAAAGATTTTCTGCTCTACTCACAGTCTGTAAACATTTTGGAAAATACCCAGCAAAAGTCACTGTGGGCCCTTTCAAATGGTGACCATGTGAGTTGTGGGAGAGGGGGAGGTGTTTAAGTTCATACTGGAAACCCAGAGAAGTGAGGAAGCATAGTTCATGGTGGCCTTTGGGGTGATTATATTCACTGACATGATAAACTCAGCCAGCCACTTTGAAATTATGTTTCCTCTATGGAAAAGGGAATGATCAAAAAAAGTCTTTCTGCCAGTTAACATTTAAAACAAAGAATATGAGGTGATATGTATACTATATATACATACACACATATATGCATATATGTACATATATATGTATGCATATACATACATATACATGTTACTATTACTAAAAAACCTCAGTGAAAATTTCCAAATCTTCTAAAAATATTCAATTCTATTCTCCTAGGTTTAGACTTCTATGCATTGAACTGAAAGTCTTGGGTATAGTTAAACGACACGTACCTTTACATTTTGGTATATAATATTGATTGTACATAAAAGACATTAAAAATAAATTGGGCTTATGAAAAATAGAACTATTTGATTCAAGCATTATTTTATTAAAATTTAAGATGAAAAAATGTTCAGGATATCCTGTAATGAAACACCATCAAAAAATAGGTTCTTAAAAATTCTTTGAATAGCAGCTATTAAACTGCATGTGTGGTTATTTTTCACTAAATTGTTTTTTTTTTTTTTTTTTTTTTTTTACAAAATGAGCTCAAATAATTATTTTTAGGCTGCTATGCAGTTAAAAAATACCGGCACTGAATGACATTTCAAAATAAAGGTGACTTATGCCCATACCGTGTTTGCAAAAAAAAACCAAAACCATTTAAAAAATATCTCTATTTTATAACCTCCGAACTTTCATGGTGACCAGTTCTCATTAAACATTTGACAGAACAGCCGTGAAAGCTAGGCATGCACGTGAAAATGGTTTTCATGCAAAAGTAGTAAATATCCTTCTGGTTTCATTTAACAGTCTCCCTATCCCCTGACAACTCTCACCATTTTTTAGTGTTGAATATAACATACAGAATACGTAAATTAGATAAATTAAAGAAGTAAGAGTCATTGAATTTGTGGGCATAAAACAGTCCACTCTCTGATGTTTTGGAAAGCATTTTCCAGGCGTGGGTCTGAGTCATGAGAGAAGAGACCTCTGGAGACATAGTTGCTGTGTTTTTTTTTTCTCCAATAAGGTTTGAAGGAATATTGATTAATGTTTCTTAAGCTGTTTAGTTTATACTATCCTTGTGGCTACTCCTCTCTGTGTTGTGGTTGTTTTGTTCGTGGTTCTTCCACTGGATGCTGGTTCCATTCATAGGGACTGAGGTCATCAGACTTTTGGACTGGTAACAGCAGCAGCAGAGGCAAGACTGGGAGAAGAAACAGATGCTAAATGACATGACGTGTGTTACGTTCCCACCAACAAGGGGTAAATGTCCACATACATTTGAGGACAGACTGTGAACCTTAACAGTAATCTAGGGTATGGAGTCTGTAAACCCTAGGTAGAAGCTAAATTGTCCATTCTTGTGCAGTGAAATATATCCCTTGTTTCTTGTTTAAATTCTAAGTCAAAGAGGGAAGCAGTTTTGGCCAGAGGAAGAGTGCTCTATGACTTGGGGTGGGCATGAGTGGGGGATTAGGAGGGGGGCCTAGCATTTCTTCAATGTGCACCACTGGTGTGGCTCTCTGCATTGTGTACCTCATCTGATGCTCACAGCCCTAGGTGGTAGTTGCTAATTTCCTACCAAGTTGTATGAAACTACCAGGTTTCATCTATTTGTATAAATCTCCTTTTAGATTGTAAGTTCGACGAGGGCAGTCACTGTGCTTTTTTCCTGTCCACTTTATCCCAAATAATAATAAACTCATACTTAGCACTTATGATTTAAGCACTTAACATATAGTATTAACCCACTGAATCCTACTTATGAGATAGATATTGTGACTGTCTGATTTTACAGACCAGCAAACGAAGGAAGCAGGAAGGGCACCACCCAGACCTGGGTTTGTCAGTAAGTGCAGAGCTGTGATGCAAATCAAGATTGTTTGCTTCCTGAGCTGCACCCTTGACCTCTATGCTACTCTTCCTAATATGTGCCATGAACTAACATCCTGGCTAGAGATAACAGAATCCAATTCGGATTAATTCTATGTTAAATCATTCCAGGAACTGTGCTTGGAGCTTCTGGAGGACATGGGTTGATTTAGCTACAAGAAGGTTTGAAGAACAGAAGGAAACTGATTTCAAATGCAATTACATTAATTCAGGTTTCCAGAGCAATAAGTATTTACTTGTCTTGAAGAGGCTATTATTAAATATACTATTAAGTAGTATTTAGAAAGAGCTTTCTTTTTTAAAAAAATATATTTTATTGATTTTTTACAGAGAGGAAGGGAGAGCAATAGAGAGTTAGAAACATCGCCTCCTGCACACCCCCCACTGGGGATGTGCTCGCAGCCAAGGTACATGCCCTTGACTGGAATTGAACCTGGGACCCTTCAGTGTGCAGGCCGACGCTCTATCCACTGAGCCAAACCAGTTAAGGCAGAAAGAGCTTTCTTAACAACAGAGTTTATGTTTTGCTGAGACTGTTGTTAAAACCTAAAAAAAAATATAAGGAAGGAATAGGATTTATGTATTCTATATGACCTGCAGTTCACATTTGAGCCTTTCTTTTTAAAGGAGGGTTCTAAATTGACATGTTATTAAGTTAGTTATTTTTAACTTTAACCTCTGAATATGTTGTTGTCTGAATAGATATTGCTTTTCTTTTATGCTGACAATCTAACCATCTTTCTGGTTAAAAATCTGATTTTCACTTCTCTACTGAAAAGTATAGCTGATGAAAGTAATATTTAAATTGGAATTAGCCATACCTGTTGGCTACTTAATATACTTATTTCGTTTTCCTTAAAAATACTTGCAAAATAGTCTTACCTGAAAACAATTTTTAAATTTCTTGCTCACAAAATATAGAGCTATTGGGTTTATACATGAATTCATAGTTGCCAAGTTAATGCCGATATAATCCATGAGCAGCAAGAAACTAGAGCAAAAGAAAATAGTAGAATAATTAGCACATAATGTTTTCAAAACTGCAAACTAGCATTTATCCCTAGAATAAGCATTTTTCTTGCCCAGAAGCCATTTCTCACAGGTAGCAGTCAGAATTTTTTTAAAGTCCTTGTTTAAATGGCACTCTCAGTTCTGCAGAACATTTACCTGCCACTTGGTTAGCTCAGACTATTATGCACAGCCTCAGGAGGGGAGCAGCAAGATTATAGACATGGCTTGCACAAATTTTGGGATCAGTTATGAGTTATGTCAGCTAAAGAAGAAATAATCAACTTTGCAGTTTTAATTTCCAGGGTTAATGAGAATGTAGACTAGATGGTTTTGTAAAAGTATCATAAATGTGAAAATCAGAGAAACTCCAATTTCCTAATGGGTACATAGGATCATACCTAAGTAATTCACATCGGTTCTTGTCCATCTCATCATACACGGTTTTCTTCAAAATACGGCTTAAATGAAGAGGGAACCAGCAAAGAGCAAAAATTACAACCAAGCAGAAAACTGTTTTTGCCACTTCTCGACGCTAAAGGAAAGTGAGAAAAAAGTACAGTAAATTCATTGTTTTTCGGCTAGATAAAAGAACTACATAATAAGGAAGTAGTTGAGAGCAGAGAAAGAATAACTCAAAGAGGAGCCAGGACAGCCTGCCTCACAGTACTTCTACCTCTTTAAGATTTAGAATCCAACTTCAATAAGGATTTGCTACTGATTCTTTTGGGCAACTGCCAGGAAGGACGGTGGCTTCAGGTTGGTTATTAGGACTAGGGCAGAGGTTCTATGGCAGGGAGAGGTAGGAACTGGCTGGAGTAGAGCCAACACTGTGGGTGCGCCTGAGTGTGTGTGTGTGTGTGTGTGTGTGTGTGTGTGTGTGTGTGGCAAATATATGGGGAAAAGCATTATCTAAAAGCATTAATAACAGGTAACTAGCTAGCATTAATTACAGCATACCACTCAAAGTGACTGAACTCGCCATGTTAAAGAATGGACAAATCTGCAAAGATGTTTGGAAAACAAAATAGAAATAGGAAATAGAAAAAAAAAAAAAGCAACAGCAGCCTGGACGTGGTGCTCAGTGGTTGAGTGTCAACCTACGAACCAGGAAGTCATGGTTTGATTTCCGGTCAGGGCATGTGCCTGGGTTGCAGACTAGTCCCCAGTAGGGGTTGTGCAGGAGGCAGCTATCAGTGATTCTCTGTCATCATTCATGTTTCTATCCCTCTCTCTTTTTCCCTTCCTCTCTAAAATCAATAAAAATATATTTAAAAAAACAACAAAAATCATCAACACAGCAATATGTTTTCTCCATTTCTTGATCTTTAAGAGAGCTAGCATTGGGATACTTTTGCTTTAAAAATATTTTATTAATGACATATTTCCCAAAGATATATTGTTTGCAAACATAGGGATGAGGGTATAGGATTATCAGCAATGATGATGAGAAAACCTGGGACATGCTGACCCTGGAGTGACTTTAGTTGAAGATTTACATACTTTCAAGTCTGCACAGGATCAGGAAAATCATACGTTAGGGATTAGCAGCAACCAGTCTTTTGTGTGCATTATGCTTGAGTAGTATAGCGCATGCATTTAGAAGGCTAACTAGGAACATAAAATGTAACTTGTCTGTAACTGGGATCAGTTAATGTCAAAATAAAACTGATTGAAAACAGGGTTTGGAAGAGTAATGCTGGTTCAACCAAGAGCATATAGCATTAAGTATAGGAAGCCTAGAGCAAACCCACATGATTAATGGAGTCATTTAAAAAGATTTGGGGGCAGTTATCACAAATTTCGACTCTAATTCAAAGAACTGAGAGTTCTTTAATCTTTTTGGAGCTATCGGACTAGCTGGGATATACTTCAGAGAACCCATAAACCGAGCAATGATTGAGAGAAATAAAGGATTCCAATCTGCAGGAATGGGAGATCATTTTATTTTATTTTTTTTTAAAGTATATTTTATTGATTTTTTACAGAGCGGAAGTGAGAGAGATAGAGAGTTAGAAACATCGATGAGAGAGAAACATCAATCAGCTGCCTCCTGCACATCCCCCACTGGGGAAGTGCCTGCAACCCAGGTACATGCCCTTGACCGGAATCGAACCTGGGACCTTTCAGTCCGCAGGCCGACGCTCTATCCGCTGAGCCAAACCGGCTTTGGCAAGGGAGATCATTTTAAAGGATCATTTTGTGTAAACAGAAAGACGGTGTGCCCAGAAAAATAAAAAAGTAAAGTATTAGGGGGAGGTTATCTTCTCTGAGTTCATCATCAAAGAGGATAACCCTTTTAAAAGGTAATATTAATACATTGCCATTACAGTCTGCTATTTGCTTACCCAATATTCATCCTCCTATTTTCCCTGCTATCAATCAGATTCTTGGTTTTGTTATAGCAGCGTGGGAGCCTGGGCCTAATCATCTGCATGGCTACCTGGCAGTTCTGACCAATTAGATTAAGTAGAAATTGTGTGAGGTTTCTGTAAAGCTACTTAAAAGTGGGGGATACTCCTTTGATGCTCATACACTCATGTGATCTATGTTCTTCCCCTCTTTTTGCCTGGAAATCAGATATAACTCATGTGATCTATGTTCATCCCGGAAATCAGATATAAGGGTAGAGCTGTAGTTGCTGTCTTGTGATAATGAAAGGTCAGCAAAGCAGCAGACACCTGCCTGTGAGTCCCTTTACCACTGAATCAATGACATCTGAACTTTTTGCTGTGGGAGAAAGATAAACCCCTCCTTGGTCTACTCAATGTTATTTTGTTTTGTTTTGTTTTTGCTACCAGCATCCAAACACAATCCCTAACTGATAAAATTGTTGTCAGCATAACAAAGAAAAACTTGAGAAACATACACGAAGCAAGACCAAGAGCCCAATAGGCTAACAGTCGAAGACTGACAGGGCTTTTCACTCTGAGCTAGCTCCCCCATAGTCCCACCTGAAGGCCTTCCAGCCAGGCTTGCTCGTCTGCTCTTAGAACCTGCTACAGCTTTGAGTGGGACACAAAGGAATGTCTACTGCATAAGGACCAAGTCTTGGATTCTAATTTCCATTTGGTTGAGCCACTCTCTTAATCAATCAGATTCTTGGTTTTCTTATAGCAGCGTGGGAGCCTGGCCTAACCTTCTGCATGATAACGATAATGCCTGCCTTGTCTATCTCACAGCATGCTTGGGTGAATCAAATAAGAAGATAACATGGAAATGCTTTACAAAACTTTAAAAATGCTGTGTAAATGTGAAGTATCATCATATTATTATTGTTTCCAATCCCTATTGAATTATTTTCAGAGAAAATACCACTTATAGCTTAAACAGGCTCAATCATGGTGCTGATACAAAAATCAACATTTAAAACAGTTTTTCACACATCTATTCTAATTAATTATTTCCATTGCAGGAGTGAGAGGTAATAATTGCTTAATATGTTTCACATTGGGAATACTTGAAATTTTCATGCTTGAACAATGTCATACTAAAGTTTCTCAATATAATTTTCCTGTTAAATTTCAACAGGAGGTAATAGCTACCATTTTTATGGCACGTTAGATTTTTACAAAGTATGTGTATGCATATTATTTCCTTTGAATCCTATAATAACATTGATTTATATGATATTATGCCCAATTTACAGACAAGGAGCTGAAGCTCAGAAAAATTAGTAAAGTAGTTGAAAAGAGCTGCTGCTGAAGAATGATGCTTGTGTATTGTAATTATATAGGGTGGATTTACAGGCTCCATCTGAAACTCACATTAAAATTTGCTGTGGTGGGGTGTCCTCTGCTGAGATTTAGAACTTACTTACAGTCCTGGTTTTACTCTTTGAAAAGTATCTATGAACTTTTTCTAGATACTTACTATGAGTTGGATTCTATTAGATACCTTACATGCATTAGGTAACCCCCTTGACATTATATATATATATATATATATATATATATATATATATACACATATATATGTATATATATATATATATATATATTTTTTTTTAAATATATTTTATTGATTTTTTACAAAGAGGAAGGTAGAGGGATAGAGAGTTAGAAACATCGATGAGAGAGAAACATCGATCAGCCGCCTCCTGCACACTCCCCATTGGGGATGTGCCCGCAACCAAGGTACATGCCCTTGACCGGAATCGAACCTGGGACCCTTGAGTCCGCAGGCCGACGCTCTATCCACTGAGCCAAACCGATCAGGGCAATTATATATTTTTAAGAGGAACTAGAAGCTTAGAGAGATTAAGCAATTTCCCCAATGCCACAGAGCCAGCAAGTTTAAGACCCAAGTTTCCCCCTCTAAAGCTCTGTTCTACTTGTTTCCCTGGAGGGACTACTAGCAGCCTCCTATTGACATATTCAAATTCATTCTAGAACTTTGGTTGCTCCAAAACTTGACCTCTTCAAATATATAGGATCATATTTCTTGTCAAGAGTCTCATCTTTGATGTTGTTGATGTTGCTCTAATGAGGTTCATCTCCTTTCTCACTCCTCAAATGGGTGGTTTCCATGTCATGTTATAACTGACCCCTATCTTCCCACCTGAAATACCCACTGGCCTTTTCTTTCCCATCGATCCCATTTATCTTCCATGAACAATTCAATCCCCTTCATCCACGAACAGTTTTTCCATGACTTAGTCTCATATCTTCCCTGGATTTCTACAGCATAGGCTACTTTTGCCACACCTTGTGATTCTATTTTCCAGTTGTTTCCAGGTTTGTATTTTATTTCCACAACAATACTGCAGAGCCTGCTAGGGGAGACAGTCATATGCTCCTTTTTGTCTTGGCAGAGTTCCAAGCCAAATTCAATGGATACACACACAAACACACATGGTCAATATACTCTTGGCAAAACCAGTAAACAGTTCCTCCATTTGGGCCTAGGATCCAGTTAGGCTCCCTATTTCACAAAAGAAATGCCTAATATTATAACTATAAAGAAAATAAGACATACAAGCAAACAAGACAGTATTTTTATTTTCACGAAAGCAGGCTAAATCTTGAAATACAGTATTTGTAAGCCTTTTGTTGTTAAGGACAAAATAGTCTTGGCCAGATTTTCATAATCTTATTACATTTACCTGTTTAAGATGTTCACTGAGGGCAATTCTCAAACTTCCATTCCTTCTGTTTAACATCTCACAAGTCATGAGGGTGTAGAAAATTGCGGTGCACACCAAGGGCATGCAGAAGTAGAAGCCGAACAGCCACCAGTCCTTCACATCTTGGTAGAACTGTAAATGAAGAAAAGGGAGAGAGAGGGAGGGGGCTTTATCAGGTAAATTAACTGTGTAGTGCCTCTGGGTCCTTAAAAATCTTCATGTTTGCAGATACATTTGTATATTCATGCTCTCTGGTTGTGGCAATGAGCTTGGGGTGGTGCTCAAAACCCAATTACATTGGCAAGTCTAGAAATTATCCTGGCTTTATAAAATAGCACATGAATAAACTGCATTAAAAAAAGATATATTTTATAAGACACCTTAATTGTATAATGGAAGAGCCCTAATCAATAAAAAGAATTCCCTTCCAAAGCTCACAAAACGATTCTGAGACATACAGAATATATATTTATCTTTATTAGTGAGCCTCAAAATTTTGCTAATGTCTGGTTTACTTTTGGCTATTACGGTCAAAGTGTACTTAATGTGAATATCTTGTTTGGAAACAGGGAAGGTTATGAATGGCTTATCTGTGTAGCTTTGGTTACCAGGAGTTAACCCTTTGCCTGGTATGCCTGCTATGTGACCTTTTAGCTAGCCAGTTTGAGCCATAAATAATCACACCCCTTCTCACTCTTTTTAATACTTACCACCTGGAAACTATCAAGACAGAGTACCTTATCTGAAGGCATATTTAGCATGATCTCCCTATGGGCAGGAGTTGTAAATACTAGGATTATTCACTTTTATGTCTTTTTAAAGAAGAAAATTTAATACCCTATAAAAATGGAAATTGGAAAATTATATCTACATTCTTCTTCCCACTAAACTAATTATCAACTTGGGGAGAAATGCTTTTCTTTTCCTTATTTTGTTTCCTCAGATTGTTTATTTACTATGGATAATGCAGTTATAATATCTCAGTTCCCACAGTAAAAACTAATCATGTTGCTCTGTGAAAAACTAGACAGTTTCTGAATATAGAAGAGGCACAGTGGGATACATTTATAGCATGTTTATTAAGATAATCTATAAATGGTTCCTGAGGAAAAAAAGTTCTGGGCAGAGGTTCCTAACTATTTTTATGCCATAGACCTTTTTGGAAATCTGGGGAAGACTGTAATCCTTTCTGGGAATAATATATTTACATGCATAAAATAAAATATGTACGATTATAATGGAAACTAGTTACACAGAAACAGTATCAAAACATTAAAAATAAAATTTTGATATAGTAATATAGGTGTTTATTAACAAATTAAATGACATATCCAATGGTGGTTCTAATAACTATCAGAATGTTGAAGCAATGATGACTGTAAATGATATTGCAAGATTATACAAATGTTATATGGTATGAGAATGTATTATTTCTATTAGTGACAAAAATGTAGTTTGTTGCCTATATTCATAATTGAAAGAAGTGATAAATTTTAGTTATTAGTTAGTGAAAATAAACGTGTAATTTCTTTCTCATTCAAGTGAACAGACCTCTGGATTTTAACTGAAGGTTAAGTCAAACTCCCATTTTATGCAGATCTTTCCCTATCCACATCACACTGTAGAAAGATTTCTGTAGTGAGCTTAAAAAACAAACAAACAGAAAAAATCAGGACTCTCGAATACAAACACTCCTTTAAGTACCCTCTTCAATTTGTATCCCCTTCGTCCAGGTGCATTGCTGGCTGGAGTGAATGCCCAAATGCAGTTACAGAGGGCCTGAAAGATGACCCTCTGAGGGGCCTGGACGGAGCCCCCTTGCCCCCTCCATGGCAGAGGCCTATAGACAAAGGGGTCACAAATTCCTTTTGAACTGATGTCATCAGCAAGGGCGTGGAGGGACCTCTCTCCAGTCTGTTACAGCAAAGTGTAGGAGGAAAGTGTGAAACAAAGAATAAGAATAAAATTTGAGAGAAAAAAACAAACAAAAACAGGAGGAGAAAGAGACTCTCAAATTTAAACCAATTATCAGTTCATACTCATACCCTGTACTACAACCCTCTAGGTTTTTCCTGCCTGAAGGAAAACCGTTGCTTGACCATTTTTAAAGGAGACTCAGTCATCACAAAGTACCCCTTTTCTTTTTGTCAAGTTCTAGTGATTAGGAAGTTCCTATGTTGAGCCTCTTCTCCCGAACATTTTATTCAGAAATATTTAGATTGCCTATTTACACTGCCCAAATGCTGATAACCTCCTACTGACTACTTTGTTTTCCACTATGGAGATCTGACGTAATAAAAAATTCAGTAGATAAACAGACCTTAATTTTAAGGTTGCCAGTTTGGCAGCTTTCATGAATAGTTTTAATTTTAAAACAAGAATGTCCAAGCAGGATAACTGGTCAACTGTAAAACCACTAATTTTGTGAATTTTCCAAGTTAGGAAAACATACCTTCAGATGTCTGAAAGTGATTAAATGTGGAATCTGAGCTGCATGAAATTTACATCAAAGCACTAAATTATGCTGATTTAAGTGAAATAGTTATCCTTTTGGTTTTCCTCCTCAGTCCACCTTTGACTAGTTTTGCAAATGTAATATGCATTGTAAGTATGTTTCCTGATACACTCATGTGATTAAGCTTTTCAGAGAAACATTGATGTGACCAGATGTACTAAACAACAACTGAATTTATTAAACGGAACACTTTTTAAAAAGTTCTGCAAATTTATATTATTTGTACATGCAAATATAACTTTCTTCCTACTTTGAGTTAATTCTATCTTCAAAAAATGTGTGAGCAACATATATTTCCCTGAGTAACCAAAAATAAGTATCAGCATGTCTGTCAGATGGAAGTTGTGCTGTATTCCTTATTATAAAACACTAGAGGCCCAATGCACGATATTCGTGCACAGATAGGGTCCCTAAACCTGGCCAGCAATCAAGGCCAATCTGTGGGGCAATTGGGGGGCCCCCGCTGGCACCCACCTTGGCCGGCCTGGTGCTGCCCACTCTCCAGCTCCGCCCCCTGCTGCTGCCAGTCGCCTCTCTCTGCAGGGCAACTGGCAGGGCGATCGGGGTTGGGGGTGGGAAGTGGGGGGCCAGCTCACATCCTCCTTGGCTGTCCTGGGGCCTTCGGGCTGGGGGCAGATCCTGCATTGAGTGTCTGCCCCTTGGTGGTCAGTGTGCGTCATAGTGGCCAGTCATTCCACAGTTTGGTCAATTTACATATTAGGCTTTCATTATATAGGAAGTAGCACTTTATACATATAATCTCTCTTTCCTAATAAATGCACTTCAGAATTCTGGGTTTTTTGGTACAGAACAAAAGTTGTATCTACAGTTGTGCTATAAAAGTAAAAACAAAATAATCTATTCAAGAAACTAAGCCCTAGTTTAACATCTACTTTTTATGCAACTGTAGAATATTTGACTGAACTAATAGAGTAAACCACACTGGGCACTGCAGAGGTATCAACAAGTTGTGGTGATGGTAAGGTAAAAGTGAAGACCTCCTCCTCTCCCCAGTTAATTCCCTTTAAGCTAATTGTACCTTCATGAACGCTGATGTGGCATTGAGCATACAGGTATTATGCTGTTCACCCTTGTATTCAAAGGGCACCATGACGAAGCCAATTGCTTCAGGGATGGCCAGGATGAAAGAAAGGATCCAGATGGAGACAATCTCAATGGCAGTGACCAAGGGAATCCCAATTCCCTGAACACGACTCCAGGAAGCAACAGCTCTGTACCTGAAAATAAAAATGGGGTGATGGAACCAAGGTGTTAGGAAATTTTGAATTATTTCAATTAAAAAAATTATAAATGCTGGCAGGTTCCCTTGCTTGGCCAGTGACCAACCATTGGCTTTTTAGGAACTTTTTTTTGGCGTTCTTGTGTGAAAAACAAGTGGGGCCGTTAAAAGTTCTACCCATTTGGAAATCAATTGCCTGGCAGGTCTAAGTCTGAGCTCTTCATTTGGCATCTAGCATAACCTTGTGAGAATATAGAATGTGGCAGCATCAGATAGGAGTGTCTATGGTTGTTTTTTTAAATTCCTCATCCAAGGATATGTTTTTATTGATTTGAGAGAGAGAGGAAGGGAGAGGGAGAGGGAGAGAGAGGGAAACATTAATGTGCAAGGGAAACATCGATTACTTCCCATTTGCACCACCTGACCAGGGATCAAACCCGCAACTTGGATATGTGCCTTTACTGGAGATCCAACCCTCAACCTTTCAGTGCATGGGACAACACTCCAACCAATTGAGCCACACCAGCCAGGGCAGTGTGTTTATGTTTCTTAAGTAGGGAGGGGTAGAGGGGGGAAATTGGATGATAGAAGAAGTAGTGAAAGCTGCTGGTACTTGTAATGGTAAATCTTACTTCTCTTTATATATTACAAAATAACAACATTTGAAATCTTATCTATGAAGTGGAGCTAGATATCCTTAAGTGAATAGTGACCATAGATAGTCCATCATTTTCTCTTTTCTTCTACCCTCAAAATATGATTACAGTGGACCTCTACCGGGTGGCAGTTTTAGTAAATAGAGAGTATTTCTGGTAAATGTCAAAGAATGACTATATCACTTTCATTATGGTCCTGAGCTAGAATATATAAAAATGACTTAAAGATACACTGATTTCTAATCTTTAGTATTTATAGTCTAATAGAAAGAACAGTTTTTATAGAATATAAATGTAACTGAACAATTATGTCAATTAAAAAACAAATTGGCATTAATAAATTGTGTTTACCTTTTACTTTAATATTTTTGTGATAATAATCACATTTAAATGTTAAGTTTAAAGAAAGATTGGTTTATGGTCTTTGATCTGATGTGATGGTCTGATGCTAACTACTTTCAGACCTAGTACTAAGAAATGACCTGTGATGTAGTATGGCATTTTTGTGGCTTCATTCTTGAAATTTTTGTTGCTGTTGTAATGGAAAGGAAACACTCTCCTTTTTATAGCTTCATGAGATAGAGCCAGAAGGCTATAAAACAGATCAAGGCATTGGAGACAGGTACACATGGGTTCGCAGGATATGCAACTTAATGTGGAAGATTAGTCAGGAAAGCCAGGCAACTTACAAGCTACCCATATCTACCAAGATGAGTCCCATCACTTATATATCAGTGTTCTATCTCAGTATATCTTTAAGATACATCTGTGAAAACACAGCTTCTTGGAATTATGCTATCTTGTTCTTCACTGTAGATTAGAGTCTATAGTTTTGGTATGCACAATGATGCCACATGGGATATATACAGCACAATTTTCTGGAGAAATGTTTTGCAAAAGATTTTTAGGGTAAATAAGTTTAGGGTGCAGTACAATCTCTAAAAAAGTCCAGATGAGTTCAGAATGGAATAAAATACAGCTATGCAAAGAGACCAAGAAAATCCTTTTACGATATGGCCAAGATTGCATTTTTAAATTTATGGTTATTTTCAGTAGGATAAAGATTGCTATTTATTTTGCTACTCATTTCTGTTTACTTTTCTTTGTTGCCTTATTAGACTGGTAGCCTGAAGTTCAGTAAAAAAGGAATGGAGACTGAATGTCTATATCCCGAGGCTCTCAATGAGTTATACTAAGTATCTATTTCTTCTCTCCTCCTCTCAGATCAGTTATCAGGAAAGGTGACTTAAATAAAATACTTTAAAATACTCTCTTAAGGGAGTAAGAAAACCAGATGTCTTAGGCAGGATTGAAGATAGAAAGTGGTTTAAATGTAGTCAACATGTACTTATAATGAATATATTCAAAGACCAGCTTCATTTTATAATGTGACATGAGTTCCCAGAATATGACATGTCTATAATCCAATGTAAATTAAATATTTAAAAACAAATAGAAGTAATTTTTAGTGTCTAGCTTAGTAAATTATTTATAATCAGTCTGCTCCTTCATTAACACACATGACTGAGAACTAGAATATTTTCCATTTGTCATCACAGTTGTCTTGATAAAATCTCTATGAAATGAGAAAACAACCATCAGAGCAATTAGAAACAATTGTGATGATGGAGGTGGGGAAAGCTGTGGAAAATAAGAAATGCTTGGATCCAAGATAGCAGCAGGGTAGGTGGATGTTACACTCACCCCCTCCCAGGATGAGACTGGAATTACAACTAAAATGTAGAGCAATCAACCTGAATAACCAATTGAAGGCTAGCTTAAGAGAAGTCTTATAAGGAAGGATTTACAGAAGAAGGGTGGAACTGGGGAAAGGGCTAGCCCCACTCCACCACATGGCAGCTAAGATTTTGGAGGGATATCTCAGCTGAAAAGGTTCCTCCTGAGAAGGGTGCAGTCTCAACCCCAAGCCAGGCTTCCCAGACCAGAGCATCAGAGCTAGGAAGACATGGCTGTGAAAATCAGTGGGGATTCTATTTGTCAGGGGGCCAGGAGAGTCTGCTAGACACTGGCACCCTCTTAAAGGGCCAATGCACAAAAATCTCATTCACAGCCACTCATCTTGGGCTCCAGCAGAGGGAGGGCAGATTGGACTAGAATCACGTGAAAAGAGACTGGGCTTTATGGCTCTGTGAGAGAGCTGAAGGGACAACGCCAGGATCTCTGCTGAGTCCCTCTCCCACACCCCAGATGCCTTCCTACTTGGGTGGAGCACTCCCCTCCATATACGTTAGCCTGGGGTAATGCAATTGCCTCACACTCTGGACTCTCTGTTGCACCATCCTGGGAGCTCGTGCCCTGAGGAGTCAGCTGCCTGGGCTGGGTTGTAGAGGTCTGGGCAGACTAAGGGATCTCAGTAACTGAGTTGAGTGGCTCTGGGGTGGGGGCTACTCCCCCACCTTCCCTCAAGCCTGACCTGCACCTCTCTTTCATGGGAGATCCACTAGCCCAGCCGTGGGCAAACTACGGCCCGCGGGCCGGATCTGGCCCGTTTGAAATGAATAAAACAAAACAAAAAAAAGACCGTACCCTTTTATGTAATCATGTTTACTTTGAATTTATATTAGTTCACACAAACACTCCATCCATGCTTTTGTTCCAGCCCTCCGGTCCAGTGTAAGAACCCATTGTGGCCCTAGAGTCAAAAAGTTTGCCCACCCCTGCATTAGCCCCATCTTCTTGACTCTTGAAGGCCCCCCACACACCCAGTGGCCAGCTTCAGAGAATACCAGAGCAGGATCCAGGTAGCTTCACAAGCAGCATATCCAAAGGGAGATCTTAGCAGGTACCAGACCCTGCTGAGGTGAATTCTGCTTTTTTTGTGGTCAGTATCTGCAGAGAAGCTTGTACATCATGGTAGGGATCGACCCTCCCATTCAGCCAGCCCGAGGGTCCACCCCATGCATGAATGGGGTCAATAACAATCAAGACTCAATTACAATAGGAGGGCCCACATAACTCACACAAGGGTCATTCCTGGAGCACCCAGTTTAGGTGAGCAAGGAGACTGTGCCAATGGGTCCCACAATACAATATATGGTTGATGTATTATAGAATTGTATATCTGAAACCTATATAATTTTAGGCCACCCCAATTAATTCAATAAAAATAAATAAAATTTAAAAAACTGGATGTTCCCAAAGTGATTTCTTTTGGAATATAATAACACAGCACATATCTACTC
The DNA here is from genome assembly GCF_964212035.1 of Myotis nattereri. Classification (NCBI taxonomy): domain Eukaryota; kingdom Metazoa; phylum Chordata; class Mammalia; order Chiroptera; family Vespertilionidae; genus Myotis; species Myotis nattereri. Next base: position 57,179,027 of record NC_138080.1, read on the forward strand.
AAATAAGTTCTTCTTACTATGAGTGATTATAAATAGCCTTCAATCTAGTCATCATAGAAAATCTGCAAGTGTAGATCCTATCTCCAATAACTGATATTTGAGAAAAAAATCCCTCCTCTTTGAAATGCTTTCTATTCTTGGCTTCCCCCACATTCTCCTGGTTTTTCTCCTGCTTCACAGGCTACTCCTTACTTCCTTAGCTGAATCCTGCATATTCCTCTTAGTGATCCCTCCAGTCTCATGGCTTTAATATCATTTAAACTTTTTATATGCTGATAAATAATTCTCAAATTTATAACTCCAGCCTAGAACCTCATCTCTAACTCTAGACTTGAGATATCTACTCAGGTATTTAGTAGGCAAATACTAAACCTAACCTAATTCCAGTCTTCTTCCTTGTCCCCAAGCCTGCCTTCTTTTCAGTCTTTCCCATCTCAGGCCAAAACTCTGAAGTCAGCCTTCACTCCTCTTTTTCTCTCCCACCAAACAGCCAAGTATTTAGCCAACCTTGCAAACTCTTCCTTCACAGTATTTCCAATGCAATCACTTTTCACCACCTCTCCTGTTACCATCTTGCCTGGATTACAGCAATAGCTTCCTAACTGGTTTCCCTGCATCCACTTTGCCCTAATGCAATCTACCCTGAACACAGAAACCAGGTTAAAACATCAGCCAATCATGTCACTCTGTTCTCAAACCCCAATGGTTTCCCACCCCAATGGGAATACCTCCCAGTAACCTCAGAGCTGCTTTTTAACTTTCCTTAGGTCTTTACTCAATTGTGCCTTTTTACAGAGGCCTTCCCCGAACATCCTATTAAAATTGCCAGCATCCCCTCAAACTTACCTGTCCTGCTAACCCTAATATATTTTCGCCATAACACTTACTACCATGAGACCAGTCAAATATTTTACTTATCTATTTTTTTTATTGTCTGTGCCCACCCTTCTCTTTAGAATAGAAACTCCATAGGGTAGACATTTTGTGTGTTGGTCACAATACTTAGAACAATAGATGCTGAATAAATATTTATTAAATTAAGTGTCTTTGTTTCCTTACCATGCATTTGTCTTTATTGGCTAAAGTCGATAGAACACTATATTGTGAACACTTTCTTATTTTTCAAGCCAGCCCTGAATAAAACAACAGATAAAGAGCTAATACGTTTAGAATTTTAGAATCAAATAATTAAAAAGCCAGGAGGGACCTTTGGGCTGATCTTCCTCCCCTTTATGTTCCAGTTAGGAGCCTGAAGACTGGTGTGTTACCATGTCCTCTGCCTGGTTACCAGTGAATTTTGTACCCTGTCATGTGATATGCCAAAATAAAAGTATAAATTACATGTTTTCTTTATGTAAAGTTGTTGGTTACTGTATACAGGGTGGGGCAAAAGTAGGTGTACAGTTGTTTGTGCAGAAAATAATAAAATCATTAATAAATAATGATACAAGAATACACTGTGTTTCACAGTACTTACAACTATACACTTATACTTTTGCCCCACCCTGTATTTTTAAAAAATATATATTTTATTGATTTTTTACATAGAGGAAGGGAGAGGGACAGAGAGTTAGAAACATCAATGGGAGAGAAACATCGATCAGCTGCTTCCTGCACACCTCCCACTGGGGATGTGTCTGCAACCAAGGCACATGCCCTTGACCGGAATCGAATCGGGACCCTTCAGTCCGCAGGCCGACGCCTTATCCACTGAGCCAAACCGGTTAGGGCCCACCCTGTATTTTTTAAAATAGATTTTTATCAAGGCCAGAGATGTTTAATGCATATTTTGAATCTTTACAGTATGGTCTAGTATGGTCATTACTTTTTAAAAAGTTTATTATTGAATGTGCTTTTAAACAGTATAAAAAGCAAATTCAAAAGATAGTACTTCAACAAAATATTTTATTTCTTCTTCTTATTTGTCCATTTCTATTCTAATAAGCATAGTTTGAATATAAAAATCAGTTATAATTTATTTTAGCTTTATTTACATTAGATTATAAAAAACTCTCATGTTTTTACAGAGGCATATCATTTATTAATTTAATGGTTACCCTGCATAATAAGATACTGATGCAGTTTACTTAAACCTTTCTTTAATGTTCATATTTCTAGCCTTTGAAGGTGTGAATAACACACCTACAAATATATTTTTTCTCTTTTTGAATGATTTTCCAGGATTAATTATCTTGAGTGGGTAGGATTATTGAATTAAAGAAATAGAAAGGTAACTGAAGTATGTTAAAAAACCTTCCTACCAAGTGCTGATCAAAATTTGCCTACATTAGAATTTATTATTTTTCTTTCAATTTCCCACTTTCATGAGGTAAAGTGGCACTTCTGTCTTAACCTCTGCACATTTTTGATTAACAGCAGACCTGACTGTATTTTTAATGTTTGTTTATGATTTATGTCTCATGTGATAGACAACCCAATTGCCATAGAGCGGTTTGGAGGCAAAATACTACGTGTGAGAATTTTAAAGAGAAACACAGTGTGGTGGATTAAAAGGTAGCTGCCCATAGACACAGACAGCAGCGTGGTGATGGCCAGGGGAAGGGGGCAGGTGGGGGCTGGGTGGAGGTGGGCAAAGGGGAGGAAAATGGGGACATCGGTCATAGTATCAACAGTAAAATGAACTAAAAAATGATTTTAGAAAACATAAAAACAAAATATAGCAGCAAATACTGTGACACTTTTTCAACTGAGTCCTTCAACTTGGATGCAGCTGAAACGATGCTTTGCCACTTTTAGGTCTGGTCTCTAAGCAGAGCAACAGGTTCCCCTTGGAGCCCTGAGCCTGCTGGGCAGAATGTGTTGAGGGGCCCTAGACTACATGGAGAGGGAGGTGGGCTCCGCTGAGCTCAGACTTCCAGTTTTTCTTGCCAACAGGCCAGACATGTATGTCCTGCACGAAGGAGATGCTCAGCTGCCAGCTGAAATCCACCAAGAGACCCCAGTCAAAGTAACAAGGATCAGAAGACTTGTCTGTGGTACGATAATAATAAAATGGTAGATCTTTTAAACCACCGTCTTGGGGTAGTTGGCTATCAAAGAAAAATGAGCTAGCAAAATTAACCAGTTGCCTGGTTTTGACATTAGAATTAAGATAAAGAATGAATAACTATGTGAAATAGGGAACAGAACCCCAAATGAGATCCCAAGTTGCCCTACAGCCAGCGTTGGACTTTGTTCAGTCCCCACGTTCTCTCTTCTGGCTCAGCCATTTCTTCCACGTCTTCACTACTGTCATCCAGCAAAGGAAAATCATAGCACCAGGAGAGTAAGGAGAAACTAAGTTCATGTCTAAATACAAATAAAGGTTTTCAGAACACCCCCTTCATGCTTCTTAAATTAGGATGAACCTTTGATAATATCACAGAGCCCACTGAGCAGTTAATTGAAATCATGGGATGAAGAGCTGACATCAACTTTTGAGTTTGAGACCTATCAAAGTTGCCTTATTAATCAATCTTTGCAACTTTTCCAGGTGTCTAATTGTACATCATTCTGGGGTAGTTGTTAAAGGAGTTTTATCTTTTTACAGCCTCCTTCTCCAGGCAACTTTTAACTAGAAGTTGAATCTGTACCCAAACCCGTTTCCTGGTCTAACCTCCATCATCTTCCACTTTAAATACGACTGCTAACTACAAAGAACAGCACTGAATTCTCCTCCCCAAACTCAAAGTTGCCACCTGCCTTGGGCGGGTAGCTCAGTTGGTTAGAGATTTGTCCCAATACAGGAAGGAAGGTTTAGAGTTGAATACTCTGTCAGAATCAGCCAATGATTACATAAATAAGTGGAATAACAAATTGAGGTCTCTCTCTTTCTCTCTCTCTCAAAATCAATAAATTTTTCTTAAAGTAGGTTTAAAAAAATCCATCACTTATGGCATGTAAGAATATCTATTTTAATTATTGGTAATGGTTGATTATTCATATTTTGCTGGGAAAAATTTATTCATTTTAGAAATATACTTATAGGAGTATACTTTTAGAAGTATACTACCTTAGCATTTAAAAAATTATTTCACTGATAAAGCTGAATTAGGGATCAAAATAGGTTTCTAAATTTCCTCATTCTTTTTCTGAAATTCCCACTTTATCTTTTTCTTAAGTGACTATGGATGTAAAATACAAATAAATAAGAGTTATATTTGAGGAGGAATTAGTGAAAAGGTTACATCTCTTGTTTACCTTATTCAGATTAAAAGCTAACAGAACTTTTCTTTGATCCCATAGCATCCTGTATTAATTGAGCAATCAATTAAATAATAAAGAAACTGTATAGAACTTGGATGTACAGTTACTCTCATTATCTCCCCCAAAACAACTCTGAAATGAGAGCTAACTGATATTTTAAAAAAATATATAAAAAAATCATGAGCCATAATTGACTCAGCTCATACACTAATAGCATGGATTCCCAAGTTTCAAATTGTTTCGTAAAAGGTTTCAATTTCCTTTTTTTCCTCCTTAGTTTAGTAAAAGAAATAAAAAGAAAGATTTTCATATTTTTAGTAGAATGCAATGCAACCAAATCAAGACTCAAAGCAAAGGTACCTTTTCTTCAGGAACTAACTGTGAATGATTCATTCTCGTGTGAAACATTTTGAAACAGAAATGTCAAAATAGATTCCCTACATGCAGAGCCCCAAGCTTAGAGTCTATACCAAATAAAATGTAAAAATAATAAAAAAGGGCCCATGAAACAAAGAATGATGAGTTTATTACCAAGGAAAAAATTCCTGGATTAAAGTAGATTTTTGTGGGAGTGGAATTTTAAAATGGCTTATCTTCTTGACCTAAAACTGAGACCAAGTCTTAGTAAAATATAGGGTGTCTGCCAAAAATGTATACACACTTTGAATAATTATTATTAATAATAATAATTAATTCCAATGGGTTAAATCTGAAAAGAAAGAAACATTAATTGAGTTATCAACTGTTAAGTGTGTATACATTTTTTGGGGACATCCTGTAGATGCTTGAAATTATTTTTTCTGTCTTAAAAAACACACACACAAATATTAAGAACATTGATACAGAACTGATAATTTGTAATTGAATGTTTAGTTAATTTTTCCCCACGCATGGTGGGGATGGTATGGGTGAGGCAAACCAATACCAGAAATAGGAATCTATGCCCTATTACTGAATTAGAAGGCAAACCTTCAGTAGGATTTTGTTTTCTAGAAGGGCTGTTCAATCTCTACTCCTTTTAATATGCTTTTTAATTAGAATTTTTGTTGCCATTAGACTGCCAAATGAATATAATTGACAAAATGCTCTAGATGCAAATTGCCTAAGCCAAAGATGACTAATAATCAGTAACTATGAAAAGCAATTCTAAACGGTAGAGTAAGACTGTTAATATTTTAATTCACTTGAAATAACAACTATCCAGGCGCCAACTCTCAATGCTTCTTGACTTCCCTTCTTATGATAAAAATGCTTTTCTAAATCTAAGAAAAGAGTAAAGGGAAAGAACCACATTACCTGTCAACACTGAGAGCACAGAGATTGAGGACGGTGATCCCCACTGAAGACTTCTGCAAAAAGGGGAACAGCTTGCATAGAAATATGCCAAAGTCATTGTGATCAAAAGGCCAGCGCCCAGCCAAGAGCTGAAAAAAGGAGACAACGTAGTAAGAAATGGCAGAGCTGGCGTGGAATACATGGACACATACTTCTAATTATCTTCCAAACTTCTACATTTTATTATTCATTATGCTTTCCAGTTAGCATGGTATAACAGAGTATTCTTCTTCTCCTTTTTTTCATGTTTCAAAGACTCAGCAATCTGGAAAAGTTTGGAAAATGATAAATATAACAACAGAAGAGATAAATCTTTGATCTTACATATAATAGTCGTAACAACTACTTTTAAAGAGTAGCAAAAGTGTGGGGCTTGGATGATAGCTTAACAGAGAAGCAAGGCAGTCATCTCTTATCAAATTTTGCTAAACCATAAGTAAAGCAAATCATTTTCAGCTAGTGGAATTGGGAGATAATATTGTCTCCTGACAAGCAGCCGAAGTTTTGAATGCGAGGTTATGAAGAATACTGGGAAAATGAAGTGGTTGAAGATGTACTGACTTTGTCAGCTGGTTAACACCCAAAGCTCTTTGGCACTTACCTTTCCCTCTGTGCTTGAGGCGCTGACTGCTTCAGTATGTGTGCCATAAGCGGCCTTTCCTTACTAAGACTCAAACTTGCCTTTATCATACAGAGAAAAGTGTGGGTTCTGTGATCTGTTTGTAACGTTTGTGGAAAATCTATTTTTCCATGTTGACAATTTAAAGTCTTTGTTGGTATGAAAGGATGGACCCCCTCTAGTGGCTGTGGTAAGTAGCAAGAACATGAAGTCTCTGGAGTTGCTGATATTCTTTTAATTGGGGTATTGCACAAGGAGAAGAATAGTTCAGTTACCTAAGAGGGGGAAGTCTTTGCTGAATATATGATGCATTTTCAAAGTAAAAATGGTATTAATTTCTTTTCCAAATTTTGCTTAGTGACTCAGAATTTAAACTTTCTTCACTCAGTAGGAAACACTTTCCTACTAACTAGATACATTTGTCTTTTTTTCTTTGCAAAGTACCTATTGCCATAGTAACTCTAAGTTGAGCTTCGAATTTCTGTTCTACCATTTCTAAAACATTATGTGAGGTTTAATTTCATGGTCAATGTGGTCATTCATGGGAGTCCATTGAAAGAGGGTGGGAAACCAGTATCCCATAGATACAAAATCAGAACCTATGCATTTTGAGAATTTAGTAACAGAAGCTCTCTAAAATTCTATTTTTCATGGCTAAGATCCTATACTGACTTATTTTAGAAGTTATCTTTAGTCTTTTAATATATTTCCCTTTCTTCTGAATAGCTTTCTAAAAGGACCTTTGTCTTTATTCCAGTCCTGCCTCTAATCTCTTCTTCCTCTTACTCCAACTAGTCTTCGTTGGTGTCTTCTCAGAATTTCTACATAAACTTTTGTCCAAGGATAACTGATAGGTTCTTCACAAAAACACTTCCCTACACTCTGACATTTTTCATGAAGCTAACAATTATACCATTGCTGATTGCTGGTTATTAATGCTTGATGCAAGCAAAGGCAAAACACCATTTCTGGGATGAATCACCCCTATAAAGGAAAAAGCACACCCGAAAGCTCCTTTTTATAGAGTTTGGTATTTTATCCCCGAAATGTAATTCCCCATTAAAGACTACAGAGATATAATTTAAACGTGTAGGGGTTGTCATAGGATATGCTTTGGAATAGTTGAACTGTTATGTTATTATTGGTTCATTCCCAGAGGCAGAGGATCCTGAAATCCACTTTTATTGGATTTCCCAATAAAAACATCCAATAATGAGAGAAAAAAGGATGTTTCTTGCTTATCCAAGGAGACTCTGAAATCCTGTGAAGGTCTAAGTGACATGTGCTAAGAAAAATGATGCAGAAAAATCCACAACTGAGCATGTATTGTTTTGGGCCAATCTCAGTTGAATTTTTTCCTTTTTCGTGCTTGCTTAAAGTTTTAACTAAGGCTAGGTGTAAAGGAAGGACTGAGGGAAAGATATGGTTTTGGTGAGCCCCAAAATATTATAGAATTGTATTTCATTGACACAAATAGGTGTTTGTTATTTTTGTTGTTATTTTCCTTTTCTCCAGGAGTGAGCATTGATTCTTTTGGGGAAGTAGGGACAAAGGGAAATGAAAGAACTCATTGAAGGAAAAGGTTAGATACAATCACAGTGTAGACTTCCCCAACCTAAATCTGCCCCATTCTGAAAGATGTATGGATAGTAACTGTTCCAATGCAGTCAGGGGAAATTAAGCCCTGCCTGGAGGCAACTTCTTCCCTTTCTGGTTAAATGTGGCTTCTTCAAAGAGGCTCTCCTTAACTACCCAATCTCAAATCACATAGGACCTGCTTGTTATTCTGATTCATGGAACCAACGTTGGAGTAATTTTACATTTAAAGTCTCCTTTCAACTCACTCTGTTTTAGCAATAGAACATATACAAAAGGAAGAGGCACCAAAGAGGCATGGAGTGCAGCTCACCCATTTTTCTCTTATTAGAAGAGGCATTTTGGAACTTCTGAAAGACTACAGGGAGTGTGTACTTTCTTTTATAAACCAGTATGTAAAATTGAAAATAAAAATTTTAAATGGTAGAAAAAAGCTGTATAAAAGTATAATGAAAAGCTTGTTTCCCTTCCAATCAAGGCCCCTAAACTTCCTGCCCAAAGGCAGCCACTGTTAACTGTGTTTTCTTCTGGAAATCTTCCTAAGTACATACAGGTATATGCCTTTCATAAAAACAAGTGGAACTGTATGAAAAACAATACCTATTAACGGTCTTTTAAGATCCTTTTTCCTAAAGTACTTTCCTGGGAGGCCTAATTGAAAGGTTTTAATTTTTAAAAGCACAACGATAAAACAATTTAGGCTAGGATAGAAAAAGATAAGCAACTGCTTAGGATAAATTAGATTATGCCAAAAGAATTAGTGGGTTTCATAAAATGTGAACAAGCTACTACCAATTGGTTCACAGAGTTAATCTGGCACCTTGGAGCAGTCAATTCTTATTTTTACTATAAAAGGGCCTATAATTTCCAAGCATATAACATAGTTCTTAGTATTACCAATTTTGCCCTGAAAACACATTCATCTTGTAATTTATTTTCTATTTAAAACTTATTTCTCAGTCTCTCAAAGTAGCATTTCCACTCTTATTGTTGAAAAAAACAATCACCTATCAACTGTTGCTTGAGAAAGTGGGAGAATACTGGTCTACTTCAGACCCAGGTTGAAGAGGGCAGGTCACAAACTATTTTCTTGGAGACCTATCACTTTGGGCTGGGATGGGACTGCTCAGCCTATGAGGTGCAGAGCAGGCACTTGGCGATGATGCACATTCTAAGGTCTAAATGCATACCGTGCCCTTCCCTTCTCGGGATCACAGAGGAACACCACAGAGCACTCACTGAGGCAGCAGAGGGCCGCCTGTGGAGAACAGATTTACTGAAGGACACTTGCCTTGGTTCTTACATAGGGGATTTTCCTACAGTTGAAATATAAAGTCCCTGATCATCATCTGAAAATTAAAATACTACTAAACGGCACAAATTAATGTAGAAATGGGTGATTTGGATTGTGTCAAAATCAACATCATAAAATTGACAGGCTGAATTTTTTTAAGCCTGTCAAAACAGATTTACAGAAGGACTTGTATCACATGATACACTGATAAGCATCCTGTTTTTAGAAGGACTAGGTTCGAAAGCAGGATGTCCACTATTATATTTAGCACAAAGCAATATCTACTTGGTTGGGAATTTTTAGATAAGAGCAAAGTACCTGTTTATGTCAGTTTTCTGGAACACACCCAACAACCAGTAAGTCAGCAAAAATATAAGGAGCCAATGGTTGATGTGAAATTTACACCCTAAAGCCTGTATACTTGACTCCTAGGCAAAGTGCCAGAGTCTTCACTGCACGTTGATTTATTCTAACTTTACACCCAATGCTATAAAGTTTACCTTTTCTTGTTCTTTAGTCCATTGCACATCCAAAGCTGCTCATTAAAAGGAACCTTCCAGAGTGACAGTTCCTAGCCGTGGCTGTACATTAGCATGATTGAGGGAGCATTTAAAAATCCCAGTGCTTGGGCCATGGCCCTAGATTAGTGCTTCTCATCTTTGGCCCCCAGGGGACATTTGGTAATGTCTGGAGACATTTATTACAACTGGTGGTGGGGGAGAGGGAGGCTACTAACATCTATTGGGTAGAGGTCAGTGATGCTGTTAATCATTTTGCAATGCACAGGACAGATCCGCCAACAAATAATAATCCAGCCCAAAATGTCAGTAGTGATGTGGTTGAAAACCATATTGTAGATCAATTAAATCAGAATCTTTGGGGTTGGGACAAAAGCCTCAGTAGTTTTTAAAGTTCCCAGGTGACTCCAGTGTGTGGCCCATGGTTATCAGTCTCTACTTTTTAAAATTATTTTTGATTTCAAAAAAGGAAGGGAGAGGAAGAGAGAGAGAGAAACATTAATAATGAGAGAGAATCATTGATCAGCTGCTCACCCTCCCCCCACTGGGGATTGAGCCAGAACCCGGGCCTATGCCCTGACTAGGAATCAAACTGTGACCTCCTGCTTCATAGGTCAATGCTCAACCACTGAGCCATGCTGGCCAGGCTATCAGTCTACTTTTTGTCCTGTTTTCCATGAGGTTGTGAAGGAGGATCATCCAGGTCACCATGCAGGGTCATGACAGACCACAGAAGCATAAAAGCCCCCATTCTCAAGGAAATCGCTACCTCGAAGATAAGCGCCAATGACAGTTCCTAAGGAAGCTGTATAACAGTATTCTACGGCGGGGGGGGGGGGGCAGGAGGGGCACAACAGAAGGAGGAGGTGGTGTGGCACATGACAAAGAGCCCAGGTTCTGGAGCCCGCTGCTTTGTGCCCTGGCATGACTTAGGCAAGTTAACTGTGCCTCAGTGAAAACTGGAGATAAGTAGAGAACCCGAGTCATGTGGGTGATGTGAGTATGAAATGAACTCCTGGCCCATCACAGATCAGATCATAAAGGTTAGTTCCTGTAAGAGATGGTTCCTGTTACTCCGCACTTAGCTTGGAAAACATGAAACTGTTGCTATTATTTGCTACCCATATTGTTCACTGTTGAATATTCAGTGTTTCAGTTTTGCTGAAGCCCTAACTTTTAGAATCTGAAACACATAAATGTTAATAATAACCAGGAGGAAGGGAGGAAAAAAAAGAGGAAAAATACTTTTTTTAAAATTGCTTAAAGTATTACAAAGGGTATTACATATGTCTCCTTCTCCCACCCCCCCTTGGTAATCCCCCAGCCTCCCCTACCCACCAGTGGAGGAAAAATACTTTTTGAAGTCAGAGTTCCAGAGTCATGAAGGTTTTATTCCTTAGAGGAAAGATGATTCACCCAAGATATGGGATTATTATCCCCAACAATCTCAGTCATCTGAAGGCTGGGAAGACAAGGAAATTTCTCATTTTGATCACTCTGCTGTAAGGATGCTGTTCTGGATGCAAAGTCTTGAGACTTCTATTTATTTTACATTCACAAAACCAAAGGATCACTGAATGGAGAAGAATTAAATTTTGCTAAAGTAGAAAAACTAGAAATACTCAATATAAAAATTATACAGGTTAGTTCCAAATATACATCTCAATGCTTTAAAATTTCATTCATAACAGAGAGAAGATTTATGTTGGAAAGAATGAATCTGGCTTTTCCTGAATAGAGAAAAGATTTCACACATATGTCACGAGTGGAGCCTTACATTTGCTTGAAACAGTGCAAGCATAATTATGGAAAATAAGTGCTCTCACCTGGACACATAAGAAGGCCCGCCATCTAATGAAAAAGTTTTATTGTTTATTTTAATTAGCAGTCTCATGGTAGTACATGCTAGTACTCATCTGAAAGAACCATGCAGGCAAAACCAAAGTAGAATTAAACAAAACAAACTAGCAGCAATCCCTACATAGAGATTTAGGTAGTAGCCCCAAAAACTTACCAGGAAGGTGGTGATAAGTAGGAAAAAGGGAAAACAAATGGCATATTTGAAAGCAGGCAGCTTATTTAATGTAAACAATCTTAAGATCTGGAGTTAATTCTTCATTATAAAGTATGTCATGTGGTCATGATTATCCTATGTATAGATGGAAACAATGACAGAACAAAGATATGGTATGCAGCATGAAGAAAATGATACCATATGTGACTTTCTTGGGGGAAAAAAGAATGCAATTGATGCTGAAGCTGATGTGTTACAGTAAATAAGGCTGAGGTATTTTTGAATGTATAATAACAGAAACTCATTAGAAAATAAACAATTCCCAATAGCTGAGGCATAAAGTAAAATGGGAAGACATACTCAACATGTCTGAGTTACCAGTCATGTTATGATGCGTCACATAATAACGAGTGCATTTCAACAATGCATCCGTTAACGTTTTAGAAGCCTTGGTTGTCTTCTAGAAAAATGCTATGTGTGGTCTAGAGAGTTATTAAAACTACAAAAGTTTTATTTAATGTGAAGGGGGAAGGATGGGACATACTGAAGGGAAAGTTAGAAATTGTGGCTTCCAGCTCTAACCCTATTGAAAATCTTTGGGCTTTGATTCCCTCCTCTGCCAAATAAGAAATGTCGGGCTAGAACTAGATTATTTTTAAATTCTCTGCTAGCTCTTATATTGCCTGATTTTTTTCACATCAGAATTCCAGTATGTAACTGGTTTCTCTGAAACTGTTATTAACTCCATTTATCCCTAACCTAACCAAAATCCTTCCCTTCATTTTTTAAGGTTAATTTTACTTTTCCCATTTTTCTGTTATTCTTCCCATTATTAAGTGTTTTAGTCCCTTTTGCCTTTTCTTTTACCCCAAAGGATTAAGGATGTCAGAACCTGAGGAATCCCACAGACTGAAGCCTTAAGACTATTTATTTACTTTGAATGTATGAATAGTATTTTAGTACTCTCCAGGGAAAAAGCTAAAATATATAGTAAACTTGCTCTATGTGCCATAAGCATCATATTTTAAATATTCTCTTAACGATATGTAAAATGCAGGAAAAAATAGTAGCTAAGTGGCTAGTTTACCTTCCAGTCAAGGGTCTATTATAAATAATAATGTAAAATTAAGGCTCTTAAAATAGTTTTGAAAATTAGTTTGATATTGCCTTATGTCTTATTTATGGTCATTTGGAAATGAGATAACATTAACTGTACCAGTAAAGAACAAGAGATTTTAACCTAGTTTTCCTTCTAGTGTTGATATTTGATAATTGCTGCACCTCCGCTGTAAGAATTTTGTTTATTTTTAGTGCTAGTAGAACAAAAAGACGTACAAATTAGGGGTCTAATGTAATTAGCCTACAGTGAGCTGGTATTCAATTAGAAACTTGAATACTCAGAGAGACTTGTACCATTTCCTTGAGATTAGAGCCAATGTTTTATTTTATTTTCATTTTTTCTTAAGGGTCTGGTATGTTGTTCCACATGCAGCAAATGCCTAAGTAATATTGACTGCCATGACCATAACCATTTAAGCAAATGTTAACATCAGTCTGGTAAACAACATTCATCTTAGATTTTTAAAAATTATAGCATTTCAGACTTGCATAGGTGCTTAGACATCTGGCTAAAACCGCTAGTGCCTTAGCATGAATCAACACAGTGGCACCAAACTAGTCTAATAGTCACTGTATTCTTCACCATCACACACACTCAGCAAAAAAAATCGAGGTATTATGAGTAAGGGTGTGGAGTTCAGCAAGGTCATAGGATGGAAGAGCAATATGCAAACATCCATTGCATTTCTATATACAAGCAATGAAAAATTCAAAAATGAAATTAAGAGATAATTCCATTCAAAATAGCATAAAAAATAAAATACCTAGAAAAGTTTATCAAGAGAAGTGTAAGACAGGTACACTAAAATATACAAAATATTGGAGGAAGTACAGAAGATCTCAACAAATGTTTATGGATTGGAAGAATCAATATTGTCAAATGGAAATTTTCTCCAGATTTATCTAAAGGATCAATACATTCCCTATTATAGTCAAAGAAATTAACAAGTTGATCTTAAAATTTACATAGAAATGTAAAGACTTAAAATAGCCCAAACCACTTCGAAAACAGAGAACAAACTATGGCTTTAAGTACCTGTTTAAAAACTTACTCAAACCCACAGTAATCAAGACAGGATGGTGTTGGCAAAACAACAAAGAGATTGGTGAAAAGAAAAGAAAGTTCAGAAATAAACCCTTAAGCATTTATTGTTAGTTGAGTTTTGACAAAGGTGCAAGGCCATTCAACGAGGAAAGAATGGCCATTTTAATAAATGACATTGGAATCACTGGATATGCCTATGCAAAAAAATGAACTTAGATGCTTGCCTCACATCATACACAAATTCAAACTGATTATAGACCTAAAAGAAAGAGCTAAAAATAAAAACTGTTAAAGAAAAGATAGGAGAATTTTTGTGTAATCTTGATTTGGCAAAGATTTCATAAATATGATACCAGCAACATGATCCATAAAAGAAAAGTTTAATAAATGGGATTTAATCAAAATTAAGAACTTTTGCTCTTTAAAAACACACCATTAAGAAAATGAAAAGCCAGAGTGGAAAAAAAATATTTGCAAATTATATATCTGATGAAGAATTTTTGTCCAAAATCCCTAAAGAACCCCCACAGCCCAGCAGGCATGGCTCAGTGGTTGAACATCGACCTGTGAACCAGGAGGTCACAGTGTGATTCCCAGTGAGAGCACATGCTCAGGTTGTGGCTTGATCCCCAGTGTGGGGCATGCAGGAGGCAGCTGATCAATGATTCTCTTTCATTATTGATGTTTCTCTCTCCCCCTATCCTTCCTCTCTGAAATCAATAAAAATATATTTAAAAAAGAACCCCCATAATTGAGAAATATAAAGGCTAAAAGATTTAAATAGACAGTTCACCAAAGTAGATACACAAATAGCTAAGAACATGGAAATTAAAAATCCATAGGGGAATATCATTAAGGAAATGCAAATGAAAACCACAATGATTATTTTAATAAGGATTGCATTGAATCTATAGATTGCTTTGGATAGTATGGATATTTTAATGATGTTAATTCTACCAATCCGTGAACACAGTATATTCTTCCACTTGTTCATATTCTTCTTCTGTTTCTTTTTTCAACATCCTGTAGTTTTCCGAGTACAGGTTTTTTACCTTCTTGGATAAGTTTATTCTTAAGTATCTTAATGTTATTATTGTTGTTGCAATGGTAAATGGGGTTGCATATTTACTTATTTATTTTGTTAATCCTCACCCGAGGATATTTTTCCATTGATTTTTAGGGAGAGTAGAAGAGGGAAAGACAGAGAGAGAAACATTGATGTGAGAGACACGCATCGATTGGTTGCCTCCTGCACGAGTCCTGACTAGGTCCCAGGCCGAGAAAGAGCCTGCAACCAAGGTTCGTGCCCTCAACTGGAATCAAACCTGGGACTCTTTGGTCTGCAGCTGATGCTCTATCCACTGAGCCAAACCAGCTAGGACGGGATTGTTTTTAGTTTTGTTTTTTTTTAATTTTCTCTTTCTGAGAATTCATTATTGGTGTATAAAAATGTCATCAATTTCTGGGTGTTATTTTTGTATCCTGCTATATTGCTGAATTCATTTATTAAATCTAGTAGTTTTTTGGTGGAGTCTTTAGGGTTTCCTATGTATACTATCATGTCATCTGCGAATGATGACAGTTTTACTTTCTTCTTTCCAACTTGGATGCCTCTTACGTTTTCTTCTTGTCTGATCGTTTGGCTAAGACTTCCAGTGCTAGGTTGAATAAGAGTAGTGAAAGTGGGCATCCCTGTCTTATTCCTGTTCTTAGGGAAAATGGTTTTAGTTTTTGCCCACTGAGTATATCGTTGGCTATAGGTTTGTCATATATGGCCTTTATTATGTTGAGGTATGATCCCTTTCTTCCCACTTTGCTGAGAGTTTTTATCAAAAACGAGTGTTGGATTTTGTCGAATGCTTTTCCTTTGTCTATTGATGATTATGTGATTTTTTGCCTTCCAATTTATTTATTTGATGTATCATGTTTATTGATTTGAGAATATAAGAAAATAAAATTAGTGGAAACAATGGAAAGATACAAAGAAACAAAACATTTATGACATAAATGACACCAAGACATTTATTTTGTGAAACTAAGCTAAAAGTTCACAGTGGTCAGAGTTTTTTGTTTGTTTGTTTTATTTTGTACAGACAGTCTGCAGAATTGCTTTATTGTTTGCTTTTAAAGTTAGGTCTATTAATAAAGTTCCTTATTCAAATTGTTTTGGATTTTATGGTATCATTTCACAAAAAAGTATATTTGATATGTAAATTTTTAAAATTTGAAGATTTCTAGTTTCTTTTAAAATATCAGTTGAGCCCCAGCTGGTTTGGCTCAGTGGATAGAGCATTAGCCTGAGTTACCTGGCACAGAGGACTGCAGGGTCCTGGGTTCGATTCGGGTCAAGGGCACATACTTGGATTGCAATCTTGATCCCCAGTGGGGGGTTGTGCAGGAGGCAGCCAATAAATGATTCTCTCTCATCATTGATGTTTCTATCTCTCTCTCTACCTCTCTGAAGTAAGTAAAAATATATTTAAAAAAATCAGGTGAGACATATTCCCAAATGTCATCTGTTTATGCCTTTGCATTCCCGTTTTAACTCCTGTGCATGTTATAAACCTAGGGAGGCAGGTCTAGCAATGTGACCTTAAGTTTTTTCAGTAAATTCTGATGTTTCAACCCCAACTGAAAATATGGACTAGCCATAGACACTCATTTTCTGGATCATGTCCATACTGTCCTTTCCAGTGACTAGGGGAGGACACCAGTTTGAAAAAAATGTTCCTCTGAGCAGATGTCTGTGTCTAGAGGGCAATTGGTCCATCAAAGAACTCACTCTTTCCTTTCAGTTTATTTTTTTATTTTCTAGCTCCCTTCTGTCAGTTGGCCTCACCAACATGACAATGAGTATAGAATACAAAAATCTGTTTACCAGATGTTCCAATGCAAATCTGCAAGACTTACAACATGCATGCTATTTTCGAAGACAATCTTTGTTTCATACACATTTTCCCTTATAATAGCTTACTTCTGTTTTAAATAAGTGACTAAAGAAACTGTTAGGTTTATGGAGGAGAGAAAAGGGGATGACATTTATCATTGATCATTCTGAAAAATATACTTCTGTACTAGAGATGCCATTTTGATAACTATGAAGTTTGCCTTATGAGGTAGGTATATGGGAGAGAAGCAGAGTGGCAGCTTAGCTAATAGCATGGCCTCTGACATCAGAATGGATTCAAATCCTGGCTCTACCACTTGCTGTGTAACCTCAAATAAATCCTTAAAAACCATCCTCAGTTTCTTTATTTTTGGAATTCAGGCAATACTAATGAATCATATGTTTGTTTTGAGGATCAAATGAGTTAGCCTGGCACAGAGTAAACACTAATTAAGCTTTAAGTAATATTATTCTTATGTTATATATTGGTATAAATAACATTTTTTAAAAAATATTTTTACTGATTTCAGAGAGGAAGGGAGAGGGAGAGAGAGAAACATCAATGATGAGAGAGAATCATTGATTGGCTGCCTCCTGCATGCCCCCTACTGGGGATCAAGTCTGCAACCTGGCATGTGACCTTGACTGGAATCAAACCTGGGACCCATCAGTCTACAGGCTGGTGCTTTATCCACTGAACTAAACCAGTTAGGGTAGTGGTCGGCAAACTGGCCCCTTGAGTGTGGGTCTTCCACAAAATACCATGTGCGGGTGCGCACTTACAGTGCGATTGAAACTTCATGGCCCATGCCACGGGGCCAAAGAGCCGCATGTGGCTCGTGAGCTGTGGTTTGCCGACCACTGGGTTAGGGTATAAATAACATTTTAATATTGCATATTTTCCTTTATTAACTTAAAAATGTTTTTTCAACATAGTAGCCATTATTTTCTTGTTAAATTTAAATGAGATCATCTAAAAGCTTCCTCTCTCACCCTGGCTGTGTGGCTCAGTTGTTTAAAGAAACCTCCCGTACACCAAAAGGTTGAGGGTTTGATTTCTGGTCACGGCACGTACTTAGGTTGGGAGTTCAATCCCCAGTCAGGGCTCGTAGGGGAGGCAACCAATTGATGTTTCTCTCTCACATTAATGTTTGTCTTTCTCTCCCTTCCTCTCTTTCTCAAATCAATCAATCAATCAAACAATAAATAAAAGCTTCCAGAGAAAATAGATGAAGGCTTTATAAAGATGTATTGGTAGGCTGATCATACTTCCTGGTTTATGCAGGACAGTCTTCGTTTATGCAAACAGTCCAGATGTAATTATTGATAGTGTCTCCTTTTACTCTCATAAATATCCTGGATTGGACAATAACTTTGTATTGCCACTTTTTCAGCCACCCACTCTTAGATTAATATCCTCTCCCTCCTTCTCCAATTTACTTTTATTTTTAGCACTTATCTTATATGCTGCAGGATGTACCAAAGACATGTATACACACTTTAACAGTTGATAACTCAAATGATGTTTCTTAATTTTCAGCCAGACTAAGCTTTGAACAAAGAAAATTTATCCACTAGACTTTTTTTTTATGGGGATACATAAAAGGTAAAGTTTATGGTACAAAACTGGCAACAGTTGATGAATTGAGGGCACACAAATACTGAACCAAATGATTCTTGATGTTTGTGATTCCATTGCTTCACAGTACCAGGAATGCCTGGGCCAGAATGGTCATCAGTTTGAATATAAGTGTTGACCAAAAAATTATTCATTTGTGTAGATTCTTTTAAATTTTGAAAATGAACTGTATGTTAATAAACCCTGATTTTATAATCATTCAAAGTGTATATACATTTTTGGGGCACCATATATATGTATATTTATTTAACTAGCTTATTATCTTTTTCTTCTATGAGGGCAAGGATGCTTGTCTGGCTTCTATTTACTGCTATTTCTCCAATGACCGGTATATATTTTTGAATGAATAAATGAAGAACATGTAGACTGGAAAGACCTGATGTGACTGTGAAATCAAATGGCCAACTAGTTTCCATCCCCATTACCTTTTAGTATAAAATTTGATCTAAAACAATAGAACTTGCATGTTTAGGATGTTCTGAGAAGCATAATTTGACTAGCTCTCATTATTGATACTAGTCTCCAAGTAAGTTGCTTTAAAAGTTGTGATGGCAAAAATTGTCAGTAAAACTCCTAAAGATGTCTAAATTCTAACAGGTGACCTCCAAATTACACATTAAAAAATAATATTAAGTCTTTCTGAGGGCACTCTTGATTTTTGCTTCCAGAGTCCAGGAACACTGGGGGCTTCAAACTTTCCAAATTTAAATAAACATTTTATAGTATGTGGTTTTATAACATTTTAATGTTTAAATTTAAAAATAAGGCTACCAAAAATTAACACCAAATAATACTTATGTTCAGTTCTATTATTGAATTTAACTATTAATTTTATAACATAGGAAAGTTTTCCCAAGAAAAACTAGACCTTGTTAAAAATAAAATTGTAGCTATAGAAAACTCTCAGGAGTATATGATCTAGAAAGCAGTTGTAGAATTTCTGGAAGTCTACCAAATTTACTTTGACAGAATTTCTTAGAACATCCCTTATTTAACTGCTCTATAGTCTTAGAAGAATCAATTCCAGAGACAGTAAACTTGATTCCCCATCCTCTTTCATTTTAGTTCGCACACTCTTCAAACTAACTGTGTAAACTTTGTATGATAATAAACAAATAACACTCACATCCTGGCAACTCATAAGATGAAGACACTATAGAAATATTTCAGCATAGAAGAGCCAGAACATCTGCTTTAATTGATCAGAATGCTGGAATCAGTGCAGCACTCCCACACGCACTGTGTACCATGTGAAAATTCCTGTCTCCCAGTAAAACTTTACCCCTCACTGTTTTATGTTAAATGTAGAGTACAACAAACTCTTTCATGACCTGAACTGTTTCATGGAGGAATATCATCAGGAATGATGCTCATATTTATTTATTTTTTTCCCCCATCTCAACACCTTCCTAACGAGAACAGGACTAAAACCATCTCTCCCTCCTCAGCCATGGGAAACAAGCTTGCAGTTCTGGACTGTTTCCATCCCCCACCAGAAATGGTATAACTGCGCTATGAGCCAAATGCTGAGGGTTAGCAGAGTAACCTCACATGAGAATAATTACTTCACATAACCATGAGAGCAAGCAATGAGGTTCCCAGACACAGGAAACGAAAAGTCAGAAGGGGAGGTAGAGTTGGAGAGGGTTCTGAAGCCTTTCCAGACAGCAACTTCCTTCTAACAGCAAATTGGGTAATAAATTTATCACTCTGGCATTTGATATGTACATATATTCTTAAATCACCTGGTTAGCATAATGTTTGTGATGCACGTCTTAGCAATGGCAGAAAATCAACTGTTTCCTATTCTCTAAAGAGCGAAATCTTTTGTGCTATGAGTGTTCATTTTCATATTCCACATCACTTGTAGGATTAATATTTCAATCAAACCACAATTGCAACTACACTCGAATGTATGTTGCACAGAAATCCTGGAAAGAACCTTTGGCTTGGTTATCTTTACAGAGAGAGAGGAAATTATACGACACAATGCCTGAACCATAGGAAAAGAACTCTTGACCTCCAGAGACAAAGGGAAGGGGGGAAAGTGATCCTGTTGTTATGTGCTGCTCTGCTTTGCTTGTGCATTTATGGATGCTGAGACATTCCTGGTTTGAAGGAAAAAAGTAGAAATTCAGTAAATTAGAACAGCAGGTTTGCCTTTAGATCTGGAATTGCGTGTGAGAAAACCATTCTTATAGAGGCAACGATAGTACATTTTCTTATTTGACTCATTCATCAAATATTTTTAAAGCTGGGCTCAGTGTTAGATGCAGGAGACACAGTGATAAATGAGAGTGATGGCAGCTTGCCTCAAGGAACTTGCGGTCTAGTGGGTCAGACAGGCAAGTGAATTGGCAAATACAATAGAGTGTGTGTTACATGCGATTACAGGGTTAACAGAGGGTGCCCTGGGAGCACAGGATAAAGGCACTAACCTAGCTGGTCATGCCAGACAAAGAGATGTTTAAGCTGAGATCTGAAGAACAAAGTGGAGTAAGCCAGAGGAGGCATCAGGGAGAAATATTTTAGATAGAAGGTTTGTGGCATTCTCAGATGGAGCAGATTAACTGGAGTAGATAAACATGAAAACCACGAAGAGAGAGGCACCTGGAAGGAGGCAGAGCCAGAGCTACATACAAGGAAAACTAGCTGGGAGGCGTTGTATCAAGGGGCAGAAATCTTGGTAAAGGGAAACATTTTCTGTCTTAAAATTCAGGGATAGAGTTTCTATACCTAATTTTGCACTATTATTATTACTGGAGTACAAGAGAAAGGTTTGCTTTTATTTGCTTGATGATGAGTGAAAGGGTTAGACAATATCCTTATCACGTATGCAATTCATTGGTAATTGGATCAACTTGGGAGACTAGCATGTGCAGACCACAGATAATATCCTGTGCCTTGTCCATAAAGGAAGAATTCCTCTGAGAAATTATCAACATTATCATTATTTTAATTTGGAGGTCTCAGAGGAATCTGATTAGAAGTTGATTTTAATAGCTAAGGCTCTAATCAAATTCTAAGCATATATTGAACAGCTATTGTGTTTGAAGCATAAAATCTATAAGTTGTGGCAATTTGCTTTTGAGACAGAAATTGTCTTGATGATTTGATGTGTTGAGAAACAACTTTTGTATGGCTGCCCTGACAGGATGGGTCCCAGTTGTACAAGATGTCAAAGACTGTGTGAATATGGAGATAACGGGCTTGGTGTGAACATCTCTGGTTTCCACATTTCTCAGATCCTCTGCCAGAGTGACATATTGGGAGCCTTGACTTTCCATTGCAGAACATTCCTGATCATTTCATACAGAAATTATATTTGTTTGTTTTTCATTGTTGCCCTCAACAAGAGGTGGTTGCTTAGATTAGACCCAATTAGTAATCAACAGTCAGTTACTGGATGCTCTCACTGGCTCTTTAACCTATTTTCTCAGATCTGCTGTACCCTCTGTGTTTCAATGAAGACAGTAATCACCTACAGTATTATCTCTGGTTCCAACTCCCTGCTGTGCATGTCAGAGATTTCTATGCTGAGTCATCAGACTCAACTTCTTCCTTCTTCCCATGACCACCATTTTAATCTTCTCCACTCTACTTTTCTCACTTGTATTTTCCCACATTCCTGTTTTTATGTAAATAGGCCAAGGTACAGTAGTTTATGGGAGTGTCTGCATGCACATATGGATGAGCTTGGCACAATAAGCCCTGGCCCACCCATGCACAAACATCACTTTTAGGGTTTCTACTTTATTCAAAACTAGAGGCCCAATGCATGAAAATTTGTGCACTCGGAGGGGTCCCTCAGCCCGGCCTGCACCCTCTCACAGGCCGGGACCCCTCGGGGGATGTCCACCTGCCAGCTTAGGTCCGCTCCCCAGGGGATCGGGCCTAAGCTGGCAGGTGGACATCCCTCTGACAGCCCACAGTCGGACATCTTAAGCCACAGTTGGATATCCTTAGCACTGCCACAGAGGCAGGAGAGACTCCTGCCACCGCTGCTGTGCTCACAGCTCACAGCCATCAGCCCGGCTTGTGGCTGAGCAGAGCTCTCCCCGTGGGAGCACAATGACCACCAGGGGGCAGCTCCTGTTTTGAGTGTCTGCCCCCTGGTAGTCAGTGCTTGTCATAGCGACCAGTCGTTCTGTTAGGGTCAATTTGCATATTACCCTTTTATTATATAGTATTACAATCCAACTTGCTATAGACAACACTCCATACATAAAATCTTATGAATCATTAAAGAATATAATTATTAAGTTCTATACTTCTATCCATATTGCCACTAAGTAATTGGGGGTTATTTTTTGTCCCTAAAAACACAATATTTTAATTGTTTTGTAATGAATGCATATATTTTATATATAGATTAGTTTACATGGTTAAGTTTTGGCATTTCTTGAAAATTCAGGGTATAAAATAATGTGATTTCTTGACAAATTGAATTCATTATCAGTTAGGTTATAAGTGTGGGTATTTGAAAGGTTCTGCTAACTCATTTCCCTTCCTCCCTCCTGTTCTTTTCAGTCTTTTCTTGAAATTAGAGATACTATGTTTTTTGAACAATTAAAACCTAGATAGAGTGATTCTTTGATAAACTTAGTAATAGGTTTTCTTCAGTATTGCCATTTGCAAGGCCCTTTTATGCTTGAAAACAAAGTAACTGGCATTAATTTGCTTTTTTAGGTTCCTTCTGCTTTACATTTTACTATCTCAGAATGTCGGATTTTGTCACCAGTTAATATAACGTGTGTGTGAGTGTAAGTAAGGGTCAGAGGAGTTTTTTTCCAGCTTTTGGTTTATTTTTTCTCAATGCGACATAACTCCAGGCGTAACTCATTTTTCAATTTAGGATCTGTAAAGGTCTCTGCAGCAGCAATTTGGTGACTCTATTCCACCTCTCTGTGAATGTTATTTAGGGCACAGCATGTTACTTAGGGATAGTGAAGGCATTCGACAGAGCTGAGCATGAACGTTGGGAAGTGGTTAAGAAGTAGGTAAAGTATGTCCAGAGTGGGGAGGGCCTTGACTACTAAACATGGGAGCTCCTGGGTGTTTTGGGTAGAGTTACATTCAATCAATAAATAGAAGCAAAGTCCAATATAGGCCGGTAGGAAGAAACCCTGAAGATGTAGAGATCTTTTGGAAACGTTTGGAAATTGTGTGGAGTGATCCCCTCTTGCATGCCCACAGACTGTCCAGAGCTACCCTGCACTAGCTGAACGGAATAATGACAGATTAGAAACAGCTCAGCCATTTTGCTTTTCAGTTGTGTTTTACATCACATTCATATATGGAACATTTTCAGTACAATCTATTTCAAAATTAGAGAAAGGGAATAAAATGTGAATAGAAGGAACAATTAATCACTTGTAACATTACTGCAGTCTAATCAGCAAGTCTGCCTTGCCCAAAGATGCAATCTTCACATTGTCTCCTTCCACTTAGGCTGGCTTTAGACTCAGGGTAATGTTCTCTGCCTGGAGACACCTTGGAACTGCGTATAAAAGCAACTGATAGAATTGTTACACACAATAAACTGTGTGATTTGAAAACTCATTGTTCTTTAAAGAGCATAACAAATATTTTCACATTCTTCTTTCAACCTAATTCTTCTAATGGGGGTAGGGGGAAAACTTCATGCATCCTTTTCACAGAATGTTCTCCAAGACTACACATTATTTTCATTTCATGGATACCTAAGCATAATAGTAAAGTGAGATGGACAGCTGCTACTTTGCCCTGAAGTAAAGAGATACTTTAACATAGTTGAAGAGAAGTCACAGGCCCATTATGTGAGACCCCAACGCATCAGAATCTTACAACAGGAGACAGCTGTGGAGCAAAGGCGTGAGGACCTGGCACTCACATTGCTTGGAAGGATTTCTCTTGACTCTTGTGGACAGAAGTCAGAGAAGCAGCAATATCTTAGGGCCTCCTAACCTAGAGAAGAAGACTGAGAGAAGCAAATAGAAATAGCTCCACCAATATTTTAAGCTCACTCCAATGCTTTTTTTTTTCCTCTAAAAAAGATTGAAATGACTAAAGAGTATTTTTGTTGAAACCAAAAGGTTTATTTTCTAAAAAGTAATGTTGGTTAAATAACTCACTATATGAGTTTTAGAAAAATAGAAATTACACAAATGTACTCCTGTGAGGCAAAAGCACCATATTCACACTGTCTACATTATTTAAAACTATAGTAGGTATTACTGTACAGTCATCCCTCAATATCTGCGTTTGGTTCTAGGACCCCAACAATAACTAAATTCTTTTTTTTTCTTCCAAGTTCTTTAGAGGTTTTTTTTTTTTATAGTTTTTATTTTTATTTTTTATTTTTATTTTTTAAATTTATTGCTTAAAGTATTACAAAGGGTATTACATATGTGTCCATTTTATCCTGCTGCCCTAGACAGTCCCCTAGCCTCCCCTATCCCCCAAAATTCTTGGATGCTCAAATCCCTTATATAAAATGGCATAGTATTTGCATATAATCTACATACATCCTCCTGTACATTTTAAATCATATCTAGGTTACTTATGATACCTAATACAATGTAAATAGCTGTTATACTGTACTAGAAGCCCGGTACACAAAATTTGTGCGGGGGGGGTGTGGGGGGGTGGTGGTCCTTCAGCCCGGCCTGCACCCTCTCGCAGTCCGGGAGCCCTTGGGGAACATCCACCTGCTGCGGGCCTAATCCGGCAGTCGGACATCCCTCTCGTAGTCTGGGACCCTTCGCTCCTTACCGCCTGTCTGCTTGCTGCTCCTTACCGCTCAGCTCGCTGCTCCTTAGTGCTGCCACAGAGGTGGGAGAGGCTCCTGCCACTGCCGCTGCACTTGCCAGCCATGAGCCCGGCTTCTGGCTGAGCAGCACTCCCACATGGGAGTGCACTGACCACCTGGGGGCAGCTTCTGTGTTGAGCATCTGCCCCCTGGTGGTCAGTGCGCATCATAGCGACTGGTCGTTCTGCCTTAATGGTTGCTTAGGCTTTTATTATATAGACTAGGGGCCCGGTGCACGGGGTGGGGGGGGGGGCATGAGTGTCCCTCAGCCCAGCCTGCCCCCTCTCACATACTGGGAGCCCTCAGACGTTGACCCCCATCACCCTCCGATCGCCTGATTGGCCCCTTGCCCAGGCCTGACGCCTCCGCCAGAGGTGTCAGGCTTGGACAGGGGACCCCCATCTCCCCCCGATCACTGGCTCTGGCCCCCGCCCAGGCCTGAGGCCTCTGGCCCAGGAATCATGCCTGGGCAGGGGACCCCCATCTCCCTCTGATCGCTTGCTCCACCCCCCACCCAAGCCTGACGCCTCTGACCCAGGCTTCAGGCCTGGGCAAGGGGACCATCATATCCCTCCAATCCCCGGCTCCGCCCCCCGCCCAGGCCTGATGCCTCGGCCAGAGGAGTTGACCCTCATCACCCTCCGATCACCAATCACCGGATTGGCCCCTTGACCAGGCCTGAGGCCTCCGGCAGAGGTGTCAGGCCTGGGCAGGGGACCCCCAGTTCCCCGCGGTTGCAGGCTCCGCCCCTGCCCAGGCCTAACACCTCTGGCCTAGGCGTCCGGCCCAGGCAGCGGGGACCTGCAGTGGCAGCGGGGGGCGCCGCGATTGTGGGCTTCGCTTTAGGCCCAGGCAAGGGACCCCTAGCTCCCGGGACTGCCAGCTTCGACCGTGCCCAGCTCCCATCGCTGGCTCCACCCCTACTTCCTGCTATCACTGGCCAGGGCGGCAAAGGCGCCTGATTCTCCAATCATGGCTGGGGGGCAGGGCAAAGGCGGCCACAGGGCCGCCTTTGCCCTGCCCCCCAGCTCTTAGCTCCCCCTGGGTTTCCGATCACTGTCAGTGGCAGGGGGCTTCTTCCTGCTTTCCCTTTCGCCTCCCTGCATTGTGCCTACATATGCAAATTAGCCGCCATCTTGTTGGCAGTTAACTGCCAATCTTAGTTGGCAGTTAATTTGCATATAGCCCTGATTAGCCAATGAAAAAGGTATCTCCGTATGCCAATTACCATTTTTCTCTTTTATTAGTGTAGATTATATAGGGAATAATGACAAGAAGAAAAGTCTGTATATGTTAGTCATTGACACAACCATTGTACGCCTAACTACATAGTCATGTCTGCAACAGCATAGCCTTTTCTTCTGAATATTTTCAATTTGTAGTCAGTTGAGTCTGCTTAATCAGAAACTGTGGATACAGAGGGCTGACCATATTAGATTCCCAAGAGGTAAGAACCATATAGTCAAATAAGAATGAATTAATTTTTATCCATTATTATATGAATGTAAAACAAAGGCTTTTTCTTTTTGGATTTTCAAAAATTTGAAGATAGTCCACATGATCTGACTTAAAATGTTACTATGGAACAGAAATGAAGTTTGGTCTGTAGATTGGCAGGTAGCACCTTAAATCGACAAGCAAGTCCCCTTCCCAGCAATTGCAGATATTGATTTGTCAAAAAGCTGCTTTGCGCATGGCCAAATGGGACTAATTCAGAGATGGTTAATTATTCTCCTGAGCCATATGGATTGGTTAACTGGTACATAAACATGAATAATTAATGTTTATTACTCCACACCATGACTGCTGAAGAGTCAAATTTTGAATGAGCCATATCAACATTTTTAAATCTATGATTAAATAAGTATGTCACAAGAAAGTGGGTGTTGAGTACACATAATACTTCATAAAGAGAAAATAACCTTGTAAAGAAAAAAATTGAAGTTCTCTAGCATACGTTAAACCTTTTAAATTAATTACACATTTTCATTTGCATCATTGTTTGGTTCTAAAATCCCATTTTAATTTCAAATAGAAAACACATTTATTCATGCTATTCTGTGGAAAGAGATGATATGTGATTTTTTTAAAAAATATTATTTGTTGCCTAATTTCCCCAATTTTGCAGTGTATTGAAGGAATGTTGAAATGTTTTTTATTTGTAGTGTTGAAAATTGTAATCATTGTTTACAACTTTATTGTTAGCCCACTGATTTTCCTGGTACATTAATAAAATTTTGTCACAGTTTAAGTGTATCTATTGGAAACTGAAAGCAACTGGTCTATTTTAAAGCTATGTCTTCAATTGACATAACTTGCCATTTAAAGTCCTATTTCAGAATATGATTGCTCAGAATTGTTTCATTTCTATGGCTAATACAGAGAAGAGAAAAATAAAGGCTGAAGAAAGTGTTTTTTTCTGGGCTTAGAATAAAGACATTCCAGAATATCTGGCATAGATCGTGATTTCATTTGAATTTTAGTTCATTTGAATTCTTTCAGCAATTTCCCCCTTACATCCAGAAATCAAATATGTAATATCTAATTCCTTTTGGCTTTAGTTTGTTTTGGTAGTAACTCATCCTGAAAGCAAGGTGACCATGGCAGTGGGTGAGTTATCCTCCTCTCTCACTAACTTTGTCTAATTTGTCTTTGGAGCCCATTGCCCAGCTCAGGGGCAGGCACACAGTAGGCACTCCTCAAATGTAAACTGAAGAAATGAAAGAGGCAAAGGTAAACTGATGCTTATTTTAAACAGTTTAGTAATACTGCTCACTGAGGTCCCCAGGGGCCTGCAATCATGTGGATCCTATTATCTCTAAGTCACCCAGATAACCAAGGAAGCTAGCATGTGCTTGGGCTCCACTCATCAATCTAGTCAAAATAAAACTGGTGCTTTTCCTTCTAAGCCATACTGTGGACATTGGGCTTCTGCAGAACAAAAGGGTTAACTGCAACTGAATATATTTATGTAGAGCACTTTTTGGGCTCAGTAGGTCTCACCCTGAAAATTAAATCTCAGAGAAATTAAGTGATCTCTCCAAAATTGCCTATCCACACAGCAATAAGAAGCCGATGCTGCATGAAAGACCTTCATTTTGAGGAGTCACTCCTGCAATACTATTTGGTTAACAATTAAGTTAGAAAATTAAGTGTAACATTTCACAAATAATAAACATTTAAAAAGCCACTAGTTGTAAGATAGCAGAAACCGATCTCAGTAAAAACAGACTAAACTCCAGAAGGTCAGAAAAGTCTGCAACAACTCTCTTACTGTAGAATCAGAGCATATGTTCACACTTGCAAGTACATTTGTGGTTACTTCCTACCTTAAATACATTGATGGGGATATCAATGATCACATAGATAAGGTCTCCAAGGGCAAGGCTGGCTATCAGCGCGTTGGGTCCGTTCCTCATACACTTGTTCTGGTAAATGATTCTGAGCAGAGTTGCGTTCCCCACCATTCCCACGATGAAAATAGTACAAGATATCACAGTGTTAATGTATTTGAAAGCTGAAGTAATCTTAGTCCGCTGTGGACAATAGTTGTGCATTGAGCCATTGCTGGGTAGGGCCAAATTAGTGGGTCGATGAGTGGTAACCAGGAAGCTGAGCTCTGTCCCACGAAAAGTGGTAAAATCGTCCATATGAGTGCTTAGATTTGTGCTGTAGCTCTCAGGATTATCACTAATTACACATCCAACCAGTGCCACCCAAAAGGACACCCTGAAGCAAAAGGTTTCCATCTTGATGCAAATTTGAGGAAATGTCTCTTATTCTGTTGTTTTTTCACCCTCACTTCTTTTTTCAACCTAGAAAAAAAAGAAAAATAATTTTGGTTACAAAATCCAGCTGCCAGTAAGACTGCAGTCAATGATTATTTGCTGCTCCAGTTTAAAAAGCAGGATATATTTGGTAATTAGATAAGATATATGTATGTCAGCTTACCCCAAAGCAGAACAAAATCAGAAAAGAGCAAAGCTCTATTAGAGCGCTCTCTCTCTCTCTCTCTCTCTCTCTCTCTCTCATCTCTGTTCACAGCTATACTTATATCTATATTATAATACGCATGAGGATATGTCAGTTGTTTTTTTAAGAAGTAGCTTAAAAGCTGCTGTTTTCCATCCACTATACCTCTGCTAAGAACCTGAATTACAAAAATCTTGGAGAGTTGAGATACATTTTACTAGTGGAAAAGAAAAGGCATTAAATGCTGAGTAAAAAGTTATATAGTGGGAAGGCAATGGTTCTCAACCTTCCTAATGCCGCGACCCTTTAATACAGTTCCTCATGTTGTGGTGACCCCCAACCATAAAATTATTTTCGTTGCTACTTCATAACTGTAATTTTGCTACTGTTACGAATCATACTGTAAATATCTGATATGCAGGATGTACTTTCATTGTTAAAAATTGAACATAATTAAAGCATAGTGATGAATCACAAAAACAATATGTAATTATATATGTGTTTTCCGATGGTCTTAGGCGACCCCTGTGAAAGGGTCATTTGACCCCCAAAGGGGTCACGACCCACAGGTTGAGAACCGCTATGCTAAGGCATAAGATTACCAATTCTATAATTAAGAATCCAATATTCCAAAATATGTGCTAGTTTGCACATGGTAAATAATGAACATGGTAATAAAATGCAGCATAGGTAGCCATTTAAAGCATTATGCAATGTTAATTTAAAATCAGAACTCTGGTTAACACCATCTCTACATATAACAATTTTACTACTAGTTTGAAATAAATATGACATAACTGATAAAGACAAAATATTTATTTTTATTGAAAACGCTGATGATTAATGTGTACAATCTACTAGTACATCTTCTGACAGGAGTTTTGGGTTTTTCCATTCCTCAGAAATTATCGGCATGATATTTGCCAACAAGTGAAACTGGGAGTACTGGACTTTCCCAGGCAGGCACACCATTGGTTTTTCATGGGATATCATGCCTGGTCACGGTGCTGGGCACTCCATAGGCATGTTGCCATCTGATCTATACTCTCCCTGACCCTGGGAAGCAGATACATTTGCCATTCTAAAGGTAGGGAACCAGAGGCTCAGGAACGTCAAGATGCTTGTCAAAAGCACAGGTGGTGGATGGCAATGCTGTGATTCTAAGGCAAGTTAATCCAACGCTGAGCTCTTAACCTCTAGCCTGCAATGCCCCTCATTCTCATGCCTTCTTAGCACCTGAAATGTTTGAATGAATTCTCCAGAGTTTCAGTGAAGCAGTGGACTTAGAGGTTGGTGAGATGTTTTCAAAAGACCATTTGTTTGTTTGCTTGTTTGTTTTAGACACTTTTGTAGAGCAAGTGGTCTTTCTTGCCTCGGAAGTCTACGTTTTTCTACTTTAATCCTTAAAGAAAAGATGGGAAAATGAGGGAGGTTGGTGGTAACACAATAAGCAAAGGTAAATAAAAATGGCTCCTCACATTTAAATAGTTTTGTATTTTCTTGCTTGTGAGTTTTTAACAATCTTTTAAAATGAAGGCCCTAAGTTCATTTATGCCCATCAATGGTGGGTGTGTCTATGACATAAAATTTAATTTTTAAAAATTGTGTCCTTTTTCTGAGTTTATTTGTGGTTGGAATTAACCACTTTTAGGGATTTTGAGTTATCTTTGACAGTTATCAATAAAGCATAGTCAATATGTGGAGGAAATGAGATTTATTCATGTTGTATAGAAGATCTAAAGTAAACAGATCTCAGAAACAACTCTAGGTGGGCAGGGCCAATATCCCCATTTTATGCATAAGGGAACTGAGTCTTTTTCATGGCCAAGAAGCAGTTCAGCAGATAGAGTGCTTCACTTTACTTTGCTTATAGGACTTGACTCAGTCTGATATTATAAAAATAAATAATAAAAAATGATAAAAAGCATCAATTTTTCTAAGCTAGGGGCATACTATGTACATATCAAATCTGCCTGGACTTATAAGTAGTTTTTTTCTTGCTTCTTACATTGGGGAGTGAGTATCTAACTTAATATTGACAGACCCTGTTTCCATTCAGCATTGGAGACCAGAACTTTGAGAACAAAGCATACTGTCATCCTCTTCAGATCAGAGAAGGGAGAAAAAAAATCCTTCAGTATTTTGTGCTGTTTAATGACTAAAGCCTCCTCCCAGTTTCCCAATCAGAATGGAACCTTCATTAATGCTTTTATTAAAACTAAGAGAGAGAAGGCTTTTCTCAGTAATGGAATGACTCCCTGCCCATGAGAGTCTGTTAGAGGATATTTAGCAAACTGACCTGGCTATCGTATTCTGCCACCCACAAAAGGTGCCGCTAGTGTTTGAACACTGGCTTGCTGGTCTGCTTGGTCAGCTGATGATAGCAGGAGCTAAGGAGGCCAAGGCTGTGGGTTCTTATCAAAGTGTGAGCTAGCTACTATTAAAACCACTTTCCTTTCCCTGCAACAATGACACCACCACAGAAATAATTTCTGATGGTGCCTCCATCAGCTCTCTACATGTTAAGCTGCGGAGCTACCGGATACTTGGCAAAGGCATGTGAATACTACATATTGCATGAAAAATACAAAACCACACAAAAGAAGCTCCTTCAAATGCATGTTCCTCCAAGGATGAGCCTGTAGCTCATTTCCATGGATCTAAGTCATGCTGTGCTTGGAATAATCAGTCATACCCAGTCATAGCTCTAGTGAAGCATCTGAGGTTCAGACCTCAGGGACATGGTTTATACATTCAGCATTCTTCTGTTTGGGGTCTAAGAATTCGCTTAAGTTCAAAAGTTATCATTAAGGAAGAGGACTGGACCCTTATGCTTACACTTTAACCATTTAACATCTCTGATTCTCAGGATCAAAGTGGACCTGTACTGTAATTAGTAATTTGGAAATTCCAGCCTTACCTAAATGGTCTGAGTTCAGAGCAGGTAGTTACATGAAATGATTGTCAAGATGTTTCCCAATTAGTTGCCATTTAAAACAGAAGGTATTGGGGAGGGGGAGGCGGAGAGCGAGGGAAGCCATGAGTATCTACAAGAGGAAAAACAAAAAACTAGGTACTTTCTCCAAGTTCTCTGTGGGTTTTGCTCGCTGGGTAAGATATTAGCAACTGTCCTTGCTGACAATGTCTGACTTTAATTTGCCTCCCACCACCCCTCTCCGCCGCCAGCTCTATCCGGAACGCCATTAGGATGGTGTAAACAGAGGCTGATTATCTAGAAACAGCCCTAGTTTTCTGCACGTGAAAGGCAACAAGTGGCCTTTAAAGGACAGCATAGAACCAAACGCCCAGACATCCACAGGCAGGTTTCCAAACCAGCTGCCCTGGGGGTTTTCCAAAACATCTGTCCCGCACACCGAGTGCCCTTGGCTGCCCTTGACAACCCGGGTGTGCAGGGAGCAGAGCAGGCGAGCAAGAAAAGGCTGCGGGAACCTCTCACAAGTACGCTTTGGAGCTTGCGACAGGGGCGTGATGATCCATAAAGTTCTCGCGTGCCCGGGGGGGAAAAGGGAGACCCAGGGAGAACTGTATATTTTCCTTTAACTAAAAATCCGAATCCCACCTGGGTAGGCAGCGGGCTTTCAATCAGTTCCTCAAACCCCAGACGTGCCCGCAAAGAGCCCCACCTAGGAAGGCGCCGGCGCCACCACGCACCCCTAGACCGTGTGGGAGGGTCGCCCAAGGTGCAGGGCGCCGGGCGGAATGGATGCCTGCTCTCTCTGCTCCCCACCGAAGGGCTCAGGCGACATCTCCCCCACCCCTGGCGGGTCCCCGAGAGGAAAGAGTTGCACCGACCGTGGAGCGAGGCGGGCGCAGACGGCTGCCCGGTCCGCTCGGCACCTGGGCGGCTGGGCGAGAGGAAGCAGAGCCGGAGAGATTGGGTGGCCTGGGTCCTGGGCTCCCGCGCGGCAGCAATCGGGCTGCACTGCTGCCTCTCCGTCGGAAAACTTCCTGGGCACCGCTTCTGTGCGGAGGTCTCCCCAGCCCCCAGCCTCTGGCCACCGGCGGGGATGGAGCCTCGCCACCACGATCCACAATCGCCAGACCACAGGGATGACTGCGCGCGCAAGGACTAGAAGAAAAAGGAAACTCCAGAGGAGCACACGCCCCCCGTCTGTCTGGCCTCCCCTTCTCCTCCAAAATCTCCCCCACCTTCTGCTTTACTCTAGGACAGAAAGAACGTCCTAAGCTTCCAGCCCTCCTTAGAGGCAGCCACTATAAAGCACAGAGCCGCCCCCTCCCAGGCCCTGCAGGGCAGGAGTCTTGTTTTAACCATTTCCTTCCTGAAATGAAGGGGTGGGAGTGGGGGGGAGTGGGGGGGTGATAATCCAGGAAGGAGGATAGTTCATCAGACAAGCCCGACTCGAGAAAGGCAAGCAGAGAAACCCATTCCCTTTCTGGGAAATGCAGGCAGATTTGATCTATGATGGAGCCACTGCAGACAGAGGCAGCTAGGGTCCACCTCTGCGTTCCCTGCCCCTTTGCTTGGCTTATCCGTTCCCTCTTAAACTCAGAGCAGGTTGAAGAACCCACGTGTACTGTATTTTACCGGATCAAGTATCTTTTGCTTCTGTCTTGTCTCTTGAAGCCAGCACCCAAAGGCTACTAGCCCAGGACAAAGCAGGAGCCCTGGAAAGTCTATGGAGGGTCCAGTGTGTGGCTCAGAGAAACCTATGATTCCTCTGGAGATCCAAACAGTGAGGGTGCAGATGCCGCAGAAGATGGTTCTTAGCATCTTTTTATGATAGTGAGTTTATCCTAAATTAGGCAGTGGGAGAGGAAATGAGAGACAAAGGCCATTGCCTCTGCCATATGAGAAAAAAAATGAGGGCTCCTTAGAGAAGGCCTTGCCTCGGAGTTCTTTCTTTCACTGTTGGTGTGAGGCTTATTGTGGAAATGTGTATGTGGAGGACTGGATGGTCACATTATATTGTAGACTGTTCTGGTTATCTCCTGTAACTAAAGAAAATCACCCTAACCCGGTAGTGGCCACTTTACTCATCAGTCTGCAATTTGGGTGGGTCTTGGCTAGGACAGCTCATCTTTGCTGGGGCTGGAGGCTTCACTTCCAAGATAGTTCACCTACTTGGTGATGGGCGTCTCTCTACAAAGTGGTTTAGGCTTCCTCAGAGCATGGTGGCTAGGTTCCAAGAAGGAGTGTTCCAGGAGAAGGAAGTGGGAGCTGCTAGTTTCTTAAGGTCTGGGCCTGGAAACTGGTAAAGGGTTACTTCTGCAGAATTCTATAGCCAAACAGTCACAGATCCCAGATGCAAGGTGAGAGGATATCGATTCCACTGTCAGTGCAGTGTCAATTTGGGGGGCATTTTGTACAACCATCAAAGAGATCCACAGAGTATCACCATTGAAAGGGGCCTTAATAGTCATCTACCAATTGGACTCATTATTACTAATCTGTTGTATTACAGTATCCCCATGATGAGGAATCAGTCAGTCAGCCAGGATAACTAGTAGCTTTTATAAGTGCCTTAATTTGCATTAAAAAATGAAAATGGTGCCCCTTGGAACACATGACCCGGTCAGCTGACATTTATTTATTTTTCTTTATTGATGAAGGTATTACATATGTGTCCTTATCCTCCCAATGCCCCCCCACCCCCACCCCCGCGCATGCCCTCACGCCCCTGGTGTCCTTGTCCATTGGTTAGGTTCATATGCATGCATACAAGTCTTTTGGTTGATCTCTCCCCTACCTTCCCTCTGAGGTTTGATGTTCTGATTGATGCTTCTCTGAACCTGACAAGTTATTGCTTCCTCCAAGAAGGGGCAGCTCTACACCTGGGTTTGCACCTTGGCATGTGAAACGTGTGCTGGATTTCAGCCCCTACTCACCCTGTGATCAGATATATTTGGACAGTGCACAACTTGCACTAGTGAACATGTCAGTCTATCCAGTCTTTGATAGAGCATATCCATCAGTCCCTGTCTCCTGGACAGCTCGGTCCACTGTAGTGCAGATCTAGTTATTAAAAATTCTTCCTTCATACCCACTAGGATGGCTATTATTAAAAAGCTGAAAAGAACTGGTGTTGACAAGGATGTGGAGAAACTAGAACCCTTGTGCTGATGGAAATGTAAGGTAGGGCAGTAGTCATGGAAAACAGTATAACAGTTTCCCAAAATTTAAACATAAAAATTACTCTATGACCCAGCAATTCCACTTCTGGATATATACCCAAAATAACTGAAAGCAGGGGCTCAAACAGATATTTGTACACCCATGTTCATAACAGCATTGTTCACAAGAGCCAAGAGATTGCAAACAACCCAAATGTCCATGTATGGATGATTCGATAAACAAAATGTTTATTTATCCCTAAAAAGGAATGAAATTCTGACATAAGCTACAACATAGATGAAACTCAAAGACATTATATTAAGTGAAATAAGCCAGATGCAAAAGGACAGATACTTATGATCCTGCTTATAAGAAGTACTTAGAGTAGTAGTCAAAATCATGCAGACAGAAAGGAACATGGTGGTCACCAGGGGTTGGGGAGAGGGAGGAATGAGGATTTATTGTTTAATGTGATTGAGTTTCAGTTTGGGATGGTGAAACAGTTTTGGAGATGGATTGTGATGATGGTTGCACAACATTGTGAATGTACTTAATACCACAACTGTACACTTGAAAATGATTAAAATGATAAATTTATATTATATATATTTTGCCACAACAAAGATAATTCTTCCTGACATTAAGATTAAGTCCCTGCTTTGTACAGTTAATGAACATATAATCAATTAATTTGACTACACTTTTCAATTTGACTTCTAAAGGTTATTTCTTTTCCTTGGAACGTGGGTTGGATACAGATTTGCAGGTCTTCTGGGTTTTAGGAATACTTTCTTTGACTTCTGGTTCCAGCAGCTCATTAAGCATTACTGTAATGGTAGTTAGAATTACTTTTCTCAGCATCATATTATCATTATTGATTTCCTGAATGATAACTACTGAAAATAAAGTACTCAAGATGGCACTTAAAAACCAACCTTGGAGTGAATTTTCTTATGAATTTAAGTTTCTTGATTCAAATTTTCAAGTCCATTTCACAATTGCTAATTCCACAGATCCTCAAACTTGAAATGCAGTAAAGGATCGGAGTCTCAGAGTATGTGCTAGGAATGTTGTGTTCACTTTAGGGATCCCTGGGGGAAATGAAACACGAAGGGTTCAGAGGAGAACCACAAAGATAAGGAAAAGCTGTGAGAGGAAAAGTGGAGAAACTGGGTAAATGTACATCAGAGGCCTGGCCCCGTCACTGCAGCCTTCACATTGGGCTGTCCCGTGGCCCACTCGCTGTTGGCAGCAACCAACACTGGCCTGGAGGGAAAAAGTAATCCCGTTAGTTGAAGGTCCATTTTTAATTAAAATTTACTATAGGCAGTTTGTTTTCAAAAGGAAGTATTCCAAAATATTAATTTGTAGATGGGTTGTTAAGGATTCTGAAGTGTGTTGGTGGTTATTTCATCAAAATAATCTTAAGGCTTAATGTAGCTCCAAGTTTTGTAAACTGCTGGTGGCCTCATTGGAGGGCCGAAAAATCAGTGAATCTAAGCATCACTAATGATTGGGCAAGCAGATATTACGTGTCCTCTGATTATATATTCCATCTGGACAAAAATATTGAACTTGAATCAATCTATAGCTATCCAAATTTTGAGGAAATATAGTAGATACACAAGTTAAATAAATACCATGAGGAAGCAATAGACAAATCCAGAAAGAATGACATTTTATAGGAGAACTAGTCCTGCCTCTTCAGCAAGAAGTCAATGAAGAGGAATCTTTTTCTAGATTAAGACTTAAAGGAGCATGACCACTAGTTGCACTGTCCTGGATTGGATCCTGGTTTGTATAGACCAACTGCAAAGGACATTATTTTTTGGACAACTGGAAAAATTTAGATATGGATGAGATATGAGATACTAAAAAAATTAAAAAATGTGAAATTAATTTTATTTGGGGCACATTCTTTTAGGGGAGGTACAATTTACTTTTAACTGCCAAAGCAGAAACAAAAATGTTGTAAGTTTAAAGAATGAATACTACCTAAAGGCTTGGCACATAGTAGGAGCTCAATGAATGATAGCTCTTTTCACTTTCATTTGTTCCTTTTTGTTTGTCAGTGAGTGACTGGGAGAGTAGAATAAGCAGCTTCACATGACATTATGGGTGACCTCAGTAAGGTGTCACATAGCAGTGGCTGAGGCCAAGGAGATCAGCGGTGTCCAGGGAGCTACAAGGTAAAAACTTAAGGGGATCTGAAGCCTTGAATTAGCCATGATGAGAATAACCATTTATAGCAGAGCTTATACAACGCTGCAGCCTGGACCCCTTAACAAAATAGGAAGGGCATGAGGGTTCCAGAGTTTGCTAGTGAGGACCAAGTTGGGTGCTAAGATGACATCTTTGTGGCTCTGACTCCCTAGTGTTCCTTTTGGTTGGTATGAACTTGGATTGCACTTGTAATAAAGACAAACAAAAGTTGCCTATGCTTGAATAAAAAAGATTTAGTCAAAAGAGGTGACAGCAGGTCTCCTCTGGAGTAACTTCAGGGCAATTAGCTTATAGATGGTTGTTTAGATATGTCAGGGAAACTTATGAGAGAGCTTGAAATTGTCAGGAAGGGTTACTAGGTATCCTGTCCAGTGCAATTTTCTATGTCCTTTCATCATCTTTGGGCTATTTTGCAACTCTGTAAGTTGTAGAAAACTGATAGCAATGCCAAGTCACTCTTGTCTATAGACCTAAATGTTAATTTTGATTGGTAGAGATGCAAGTGATTCTTACCTTATGGATCTTGACAAGTTGTCTTAGATCAGGCTGCCATACTAAAATACCACAGATTGGGTGGTTTAAATAGAAATTTATCTTCTCACAGTTCTGGAGGCTGGCAGTCCAAGATTAGGGCACCAGCATGCTCAGGTGCTGGGGAGAGCTCTCTTCTGGCTTCAGGGGGCTGCCTTCTTGCTGTTTCCTCATAAAGCAC
Organism: Myotis nattereri; assembly: GCF_964212035.1. Lineage (NCBI taxonomy): Eukaryota > Metazoa > Chordata > Mammalia > Chiroptera > Vespertilionidae > Myotis > Myotis nattereri. The sequence continues at coordinate 57,217,090 of NC_138080.1, forward strand.
AGGAAAAGAGTGACAGAGGGGGAGAGTGATGAAGGTCAAACATATGTGAGAATAATAATAATAATAATAAAAAGCCCGGCTCCTCTCCGCGGCAGCGCATAGCGGTGGCGGCGGCTCCCTGTAGTCCAAGCCCAACGGCGCAGGACCCTCCCGGCGGTCAGGGCCGGGCGGGGCGCCATGTGGTTCATGTACGTGCTGAGCTGGCTGTCGCTCTTCATCCAGGTGACCTTCATCACGCTGGCCGTCGCGGCCGGACTCTATTTCCTGGCGGAACTGATAGAAGGGTACACAGTGGCCACCAGCAGGATCATCAAATACATGATCGCTTCTCCACAGCTGTGCCGATTGGCCTCTATGTTTTTGAGCGCTTCCCCACCTGCATGATTGGCTTGGGCCTCTTCACCAACCTCGTCTACTTTGGCCTCCTCCAGACCTTCCCCTTCATCATGCTGACCTCGCTTAACTTCATCCTGTCATGCGGACTAGTGTGACAGTTTTTTGCGGAGGAATATTATCCTTTCTCAGAGGTCCTGGCCTATTTCACTTTCTGTCTGTGGATCATCCCGTTTGCGTTCTTCGTGTCGCTGTCGGCTGGGGAGAACGTCCTGCCCTCCACCGTGCAGCCAGGAGATGACATGGGCTCCAATTACTTCACCAAAGGCAAGCGGGTCAAACGCTCAGGGATCCTGGTTGTCTTCTCCTTCATCAAAGAGGCCATTCTACCCAGTTGTCAGAAGATGTACTGATGCCCCTGGGGAGGGGATGTTGGGGCGAGATCAGGAGAGTCAGGCCCCTGGGTCTCTCTGTGAGCCTGGAAGGTTCCTTCCCCCAGCCCTGGCCTGACTTCCTTCAAGTCTCCCTGGAGCCTCCACCCCCACCTTCCTCGGGATGCTCAGCTAGGCTCAGATCTGATGCTGCTAGAGGCCATGACCTAGCAGCCCTAGCCCTAGCCCTAGCCCTAGCCCTACTAGCCCTAGCCCTAGCCCTAGCCCTACTAGCCCTAGCCCTAGCCCTAGCCCTAGCCCTATCCCTAGCCCTAGCCCTAGCCCTACTAGCCCTAGCCCTAGCCCTACTAGCCCTAGCCCTAGCCCTAGCCCTAGCCCTAGCCCTACTAGCCCTAGCCCTAGCCCTACTAGGCCTAGCCCTAGCCCTAGCCCTACTAGCCCTAGCCCTAGCCAGTAGCCCCAAGCCAAGAAAAAGTTTCTTTAAAGGTAACATAAAGACCACATTTCCCCTCATTTATATGGGTAGGATAAACCTGGATTATGAACAGTACTGACATATTTCTAAGTCTACGAAAGGCCATTTCACCAGGCAGAGTAGTCAACAAGGTTTATATTGCTTGCGAAGGGCAAATCTACATGAGCTCTTGCAGGGCAGGTGAGCAAGAAGGAACTGACAGTTATTGCTCTGTCTCTAGATGTTATTGTGAAATAGTGTATACATTCTTCAAAGGATTATTACTTAGTCTTTCATTTAACCACATGTATTTACTTGAAATATGTTTCAATAAATGTTCTTTGTATTTATTTACAAATCCAAAATTGGTTATTTTTTCATTCAAAATAGCTTTGTACTTCTCAATGATTGCCATTTGTACATCTGCCAGTCTTTATGTTGTATTTCAAAAAGTAAACATATGATGTTCATTTACACTGAATAAGAAACAGGTATATAATGCTCAAAATCTCTCTCATTTGTAGAGAAAGTAATTAAAAATTTTGTCAGATAGCCTTCAAAACAAATCATTTGTGAATCAAAAAAAAAAAAAAAAGAGAATAGATCCTTATTTATTTTTAAAGATGCGTTTGCAGAGAAGTGAAATATTCTAAAGTTTTAATTCTAGGAAAGTAGTCAGTCTTAGTTCACAGGACTGTTTACAAACCTAACTGGTTAGATAATATAGAGTTGATATATATATATATATATATATATATATATATATATATATATATTTTTTTTTTTTCAAATCTAAGTAGGGTTTTCTTGCTTGCAATTAGCCATGAAATTTTGTTCACCCTCATTAGTAATCAGGAGATAAAAATCAAATCCACAATGTGATTCCACTAATACCTAAAACAACAGCTAAAATTTTAAATAGTGGAAGTTCTAAGTGTTGCCAAAAATGTATAAAAACTGAACTCTTTATCTAATGCTTGTGAGAGTAAAAATTAGTACAGATTCAAATATGCATGTATCAGGTAACACATTCTAGAAACATGCTTCTAAAACACATACATGCTTCAGAATTTATCCTATCTAATAAAAGAGAAACATGGTAATTAGCGTACGCCTACTACTCTTCCAATTGGCTAATCAGCAAGATATGCAAATTAACTGCCAGCCAAGATGGCGGCCGGCAGCCAGGCAGCTTGAAGCTAACATGAGGTTTGCTTGCTTCAGTGGCGGAGGAAACCAACGTTCCTTGCCTGCGTTGCCGGCCTTTGAGCCTGCAGTTTAAAAAACATTGTAACAAATATAGAAGAGAAACAAAACCCCAGAAACCTGCTTTCAGTGAGCCGGGATCTCAGAGCTGGAGTTGATACAGAGTTTCGATTATAGAACTGAAACAAACCAGATACCTATTTTCAGCAGCTGAGGCCTCAGAGCTGGAGCCAAGCCTCAGAGCTAAAGCTGGCCCAGAATAAAAAAGAAAAAAGAAAAAAAGGAGCAGTTGGGAGCTTCAGTCCCAGCCTGAAAACAGCCCTCAGCCCCTCACCCAGACTGGCCAGGCACCCCAGTGGGGACCCCCCCCCCCCCCCCGATCAAGCACACCCTTCAGGGCAAACCAGGCGGTCCCCACCCATGCACCAGGACTCTATTCTATGTAGTAAAAGGGTAATATGCCTCCCACCACCAGGATCAGCGGAGCTGAGAGGCCTCCCAGCACCGGGATCAGCATGACAGGGGGCAGCACCCAAACCCCCTGATCGCCCTGCGGCTCTGTGTGTGACAGGGGTGGCACCATAACCTTTCCATCGACCCTGCCTTGAGTGTGACAGGGGGCGGTGCCCCAACCCCCCAATCGGCCCTACCCTGAGCGTGACTGAGGGTGGCATTGCAACCTCCCAATCCGCCCTGCTCTGTGCATGACAGGGGGCAGCGCCCCAACTCCCCAATCGGCCCTGCTCTGAGCCCGACCAGGGGCTGCACCTAGGGATTGGGCCTGCCCTCTGCCACCCGGGAGCAGGCCTAAGCCAGCAGGTCGTTATCTCCTGAGGGGTCCCAGACTGCGAGAGGGCACAGTCCGGGCTGAGGTACCCCCGCTTCCCCCCCGAATGCACAAATTTTTGTGCACCGGGCCTCTAGTATTTTAAATAAAAGCAGTATCTTAAATCTGGTGTGAAATATAGGTTCCCAATGATTTATTGAACACAATTTTATACTTAATGGATAAATTCTGCTTATATCAAACAGCATACATTACTCAAATTTTAATTTATGATCCCTTTGAGAGCATATGTAATATCAAAATTGCAAATACCTTATAACATGGAATCAATTTAAATATTTATTCAAAAATACTGTTTCAATTTTATTGGAATATTCCCTTTGATGTGCAAAGAAAATTCAGCTTTAGAATGTAGTTATCAATATTCTTTTTTTTTTTTTTCTGAAGCTGAGGCATTTGGAGAACATTATTAATAGTTTAAGGTTAGTCTGGTGAGTTTTCAAAACACCTACCAGGTAAATTAATGAGCACTCCATGCAAACTAATTTGATATCTTACTGTGTGAAGAGAAAGAGACAACTGTTTGGTGTTTCTCATTAGAAACAATACTTCTAGCTTTTCTAGTGGAAATAAGTTTGCTTTCTGACTTTAGAGACTGCCTGTTCTCTTGAGCTCTGCATTATTACTTCTTAAAATTGTAGTCATCAATTTTTTTGGGTGCTACTTTGAATTATTAGAAAGAATCCCATAACTTGCAATGAACCTGAGTAACTTTAATTAAATCCTTTGTCTTCACAGTACAAAATGACCCTTTCTGTTATTCCTGACCATATACACTCAAACTTAATGATAAAGAGATGTTCTTTGTCTGAAAGCACACTACATTTGTGCAAATTTCGATGTCTCTACTAGATCTGATATGCAGCAAGTTGCTTAACCTCTGAGTTTTTTTATCCATACAACAGGGGTTGAACCCATTATACAGAGCTGTTGGAAACATTAAATAATTTGACATTTCGCCCCTTTGCCCCTTTGTACCTATAACTACCTGGGAAAAAAGACAAACGCCGATGACCGAGCATGGAGAAATCAACCTTTCAGTCATTGGTCAGCACGTGGATTATCTTGTGGAAAAACAGGGAGCGAAGAATATTTCTGTGAATGGCACCACGGGAGAAGGCCTGTCTCTGAGCATCTCAGAGCACCGCTGGGTCGCAGAGGAGTGGGTGACAAAAGGGAGGAACAAGTTGGATCAAGTGGTAATTCATGTAAGAGCCCTGAGCTTGAAGGAGTCCCAAGAACTGGCCAAACATGCAGCAGAAATTGGGGCTGATGGCATCGCTCTTATGGCACCTTTCTTTCTCAAGCCACAGAACAAAGATGACCTCACTGCTTTCCTAAAGGAGGTGGCTGCTGCTGCCCTGGCACTGCCATTCTATTACTATCACATCCCTACCTTGACAGGGATAAAGATTCGTGCTGAGGAGCTGCTGGATGGGATTCAGAAGATCCCCACCTTCCAATGGCTGAAATTTAGCAACACAGATCTCCTAGACTTTGGACAGTGTGTTGATCAGAATCGCCAGCGACAGTTTGCTTTCCTGTTCGGGGTGGATGAGCAACTGCTGAGTGCTCTGGTGATGGGAGCAATGGGAGCGGTGGGCAGTACCTATAACTACCTGGGAAAAAAGACAAACCAGATGTTGGAGGCTTATGAGCGGAAGGACTTCTCTTCAGCCCTGAATTATCAGTTGTGTATTCAGAGATTTATCAACTTTGTGATCAAACTAGGTTTTGGAGTGTCACAGACCAAAGCCATCATGACTCTGGTGTCTGGGATTCCAATGGGACTACCCCGGCTCCCACTGCAGAGAGCCTCCAAGAAGTTTATTGATAATGCAGAAGCTAAACTGAAGAGTCTGGGTTTCCTTTCTTTTATGGATTTAAAGAATGGAAACTTGGAAACCTCTAGCTAATGCCACTCTATCAAGTCAGGGTGTGTACATTGGGATATAATCCACCTTGAATAGTGCATTCATTTCTCAAGGACTTTATAGACGAGCTTGAACTAAATTCTTTCCCAGCAAATGAAATCTCCCATCAAATCAACAAGTATTTAAGTACCTACTATGAGCTTTAGAAAGTTTTATTTTTGTGAAGGGACAAAAACTCCAAAGGAGCCATGAACCTCAGTCATTCAATATTGCACAAAATTTTCATGGAGAAATTTCTGCTTCTATGTATGAAATAAAATCAAGAGGAAAATTGTAATGAATTCCATCTGCCTTTGGAAGCTCCCATTATCTTGATTTCTGGTTCTCAATCCTACCTTCAAGTTTTCTCATCTTAAACCACTTGTAATGTACTTTCATTTTAATAAATATTCATTTGGAATCTAGGGAAAAAAAGGGTGCCCCTTTGCATGTGTGTACTTTAAATGTTAATCTCATTAAAAATTACATTTACAGCAACATTCAGACTAGTTGACCAAATATCTGGGTACAGTGACCTAGCCAAGTTGAGACATAAAATTAACCATCACATTCACAAAACCCCTTCTACAGCCCTAGATATGTACATGTAAATGCACACTGAAATATACATGTAAAAGCCAATGTACATTCCGTGCCAGTCGAGAGAGAGAGCCTTCTGTTTCCATACTTCTGTCTTTTCATCTCCAACCATGGAGATGTCAGGAACGACACACGGGCAGGGAGAAAAGTTGGCTGAGTCCTTGCCCCACTGCAGGCTTCTCAGATGCAGAAGGTCAGGCCTGGAAGCGGCCAAACATCTTTAAATTTCAGAGCTTTTATTATTTCCCTGGATGGACATATTATTTACTCTTTAGGGATGTAAAACGTGACAGAGGACAAGGGAAGAAGACCTATTTCCATAGAGAAGGTTTGTAGGAACAAGAGGAAGAAATGCAGTTGCTTTATCCCCATATCTTGATTGTGCTGCACTTTGCCCCTTTGACCCTTTTCCCCCCTTGCCCTGGATGTAGCTTAAAATGTAAAGTCTCGAGACTTGCAGGCAGTCCAAGGCAACCACTAAAATTTTTTTAAAAGATGACAATTGATATGTTAACAGATGGGATAAAAATAGAATCATATGCAATGCTCAAATGAAACCAGAAAAAGAGGGAAAAAAGAGAGGTGAATAAAGAAAAAAGGGCAAGTCAACAAATAGAAAACATTCACAAACAGGGTAGATAGTAATCCAAAGATATCAACCAATTTAAATATGAATGGTTTAAGTACACCAATGATAAGTGAGAGATAAGAGTTCATCAAAAGCAAGAATCATTATGTGCTGTCTATAAGAAACCCACTTTAAGGAAACTAAGATGGCGGCATAGATAAACACCGGGAAATAGTCGCCTCCCACAACAATTGAAAATTAGCCCAAAGGACGGAGCAAACATCGTCCAAAACAACAGGAAGGCTGGCTGAGTGTAATTTCTACAACTAGAAGAAAAGAAAAGCACACTGAGAGCCAGAGGAGCTGCGGAGGCTGAGTGCAGAGGTACGCGGCGGCTCGCGCGTGCGGAAAGGGGGTGGCACCTGAGGACGCGGCTGTCTTTTTGAATCACAAGCTCCCGACTGCTCTGATCTCCGGTTCCGGGAAGTCTCTGGGGACCCAGGTCTCATACGGGGAGAGGCTGCTCTCTCAGGTGGCAGTGGGCGAACTTGGGGGCAGATTTCCCTCGGAGGTGCTTGCAGCCATTGCCGGGACACTGAGACGCGCGACTCCGGGCTTCTTTCTCCGGCCTTTTGCCTCCCTGAGACCCCGCCCCACCCGGGCTGCGGCAGAGGCTTTTGCATGTGAATGCCCCAGAACTTTGCAACCTGATAATTACCTAACTGCAGCCGGGCCAGCCAGACCCAGAACTTCCAAGAGAAGGCCCAAGGCCCCTCAGCGGCTTGCATTGCTTCACAGCTGAGCCTCTTCGTAGTTCCTGCTGTGTGGCCTCAGGCAGGGGCTGAATTAGCACCTCCTTAGATCCAGGAGCCACTGTACCCAGTGGTCAGAGGGGGACCATTCTCCCACTTCAGACACAGCTGCTTCCCACAGCCAATTGGCCTGGAGGTCAATTCCTCCCAGTGATCCTACAACAAGCGAGGCACCAAGAGTGCACCAAGAGTGTCCACCCCGGGTAACTGGGGAGGCTGAGCCACTGGGCCCTACAGGACACCTGGCGCGCAGGCCACTCTATCAACACAGGGAAGCAGCCAAAATGCGGAGACAAAGAAACAGGTCACAATTGGCAGAAACAGAGGAGGCCAGACGACTGGATATAGAGTTCAAGGCCACGTTTATAAGGTTTGTTAAGAATTTTATGGAAACCGCCGATAAATTTAATGAATCCCTCAAGGAGTATGGTGAGACCATGGAGGTCATGAAAAAGGACCAATTAGAAATTATGCATACACTGACTAAAATAAAGAATACTTTACAGAGCTCCAACAGCAGACAAGAGGATCCCAAGAATCAAGTCAAAGATTTGAAATGCAAAGAAACAAAAAATACCCAACCGAAAAAGAAAAAAGAAAAGAGATTCAAAAAATATGAAGATAGTGTAAGGAACCTCTGGGACAACTTCAAGCGTACCAACATCAGAATTATAGGGGTACCAGAAGGAGAGAGAGGGCAAGATATTGAAAACCTTTTTGAAGAAATAATGACAGAAAACTTCCCCCACCTGGTGAAAGAAATGGACTTACAAGTCCAGGAAGCGCAGAGAACCCCAAACAAAAGGAATCCAAAGAGGACCACACCAAGACACATCATAATTAAAATGCCAAGAGCAAAAGATAAGGAGAGAATCTTAAAAGCAGCAAGAGAAAGACAGTCAGTTACCTACAAGGGAGTACCCATCCGACTGTCAGCTGATTTCTCAACAGAAACCATGCAGGCCAGAAGAGAGTGGCAAGAAATATTCAAAGAGATGAATAGCAAGAACCTGCAACCAAGATTACTTTATCCAGCAAAGCTATCATTCAGAATGGAAGGTCAGATAAAGAGCTTCACGGATAAGAAAAAGCTAAAGGAGTTCATCACCACCAAACCAGCATTATATGAAATGCTGAAAGGTATTCTTTAAGAAGAGGAAGAAGAAAAAGGAACTCTTACCATTTGCCACAGCATGGATGGAACTGGAGAGCGGATAAATACCACAAGATCTCACTTATTTGTGGAATATAATGAACAACATAAACTGATGAACAAGGACTGATCCAGAGACGGAGAGGCATTGATTGGACTGTCGGGCCTTGGAGGGAAGGTAGGGGAGGGTGGGGGCAAGGGGGAAAGATCAACCAAAGGACTTATATGCAAGCATATAGGCCTAACCAATGGACACGGACAACGGGGGGGTGAGGGGGTGAGCGGGGAGAGGGGGGGTAGAGGGTACACATATGTAATATCTTAATCAATAAAAAATATTAAAAAAAAAAAAAAAAAAGAAACCCACTTTAAATACATTTCTAGAAATGGGATCCCTGGGTCAAATGGCAGTTCCATATTTAATCTGTTGAGGAAACTCCATACTGTTTTCCATAGTGGAAATGTGCCCACCGTGGCACACCAGTTGAAAATTGCTGAACTAGAAGCTTGCCAGAGTAGAGCATCTATAAGAAAGAACCAGGGAAGGGCAGTGTCTGAGATGTGGAGAAAGAAGAGAGTTTCAAGAATGAATGGGTGGTCAAGAGAGGTCAAAGGAAATGAAGACTAGTGACAGTCATGGAGATGGCCCATAAGGGGGGTATTGTTCTAAGGATGTCAAGCTGAGCCTTTAGGCAAACTCTTCTGCTTTATATGAAGAATAACTAAGAAATTAGAAACAGTACAAAAAGATCTGCAGAAACATTGCTAAGTAGTAAGTATAAATCTTTTGCTAAATTTATTTTTGTAATTTGTGGAAGAGATATCAACACCACCTACATTTAGCATGTGCTATAATAAGCTTTTTTTCAAGACTTCTTGGTAACTTTGGAAAAGAAATTTTATTGGGAAACAGTTCTACTTATATTTTTATATAGAGGTGAACAAGGAAGCTTGCAAGTAAGGTAAAATGTGAAGAAAAGCCTTTTTTTTTTATAATACAAAAAAATATTTTTCATTACCTTATCTGAATTCTGAGTCAAAGAGACAATGATAGAGACTTCTAGCTTTTCATGTGTATTTACTGATTAAAGTTAACTAATATTAATACAGAGTGTGCTCTGTAGCCAAGCCTTACAATTTTTTTCCTTTTCATTTCTCAACCAAGGACTGAAGGCTACTGTTCTGAAATAGATGGCCCAAACTGGCTGATGGTAAAGAATTTAGAATTAATATTTCAGAATTCTATTTTCAGTGTGCCCTCCCTAACCGCTGTCATCTCCCATGGACAGCAGACTTTCTTCCCAGGCACTCTCTTTATCCTTATACTGGAAGGCTTAGAGATGGATTTGCCTAAAGGATGATGGATAGATTAGACAGCATTTCAAGGACCTTTGCTTACAGCTTTCTGATTTCATTATATTTGGGAGGACATCTGTATTTGTTTGCTGGGGCTACAGTAACAAAATACCACAGGCTGGGTGGCTTACACAACAGGAATTTATTACTCATAATCTGGAAGCCAGAAGTCCAAAATAAAGGTGTCCACAGGTTCAGTTTTTTCAGAGGCCTCCAGCCTTCCTTGTAGATGACAGCCTTCTTGCTGTGTCTTCACATCGTCTTTCCTCTGTGTGAGTGTGCACTTGTGTATGTGTATGTTCTAATCTTCTCATGTTGGGATATGAGCTCATATTGGATTATGGTCATATTGGCTCAAAATATCTCATTTTGCCATAATCACCTTTGCAAAGGCCCTGGATCCAAATACAGTTTCATTCTGAGGTATACGTATGAATTTTAGGAGGGGACACAATTCAGCTCATAATATTGCACGTTATGGCTTGAAATGGCAGCTAATTTTGCAGGCAGATTTAGCTCGCACCGCTACACTGCAGGCTCCATAGCTCTGCTCCATCTTTCTGCTTCATGTACTACCCTTTGGATTTGAATGATTCAACAGAGTTATTCACAGTTTGATTTATGTGCTTCATAAATGTATATATTTCTGTGGAGGTATTTTAAACTAAGTTATAAACATTATAACACTCACTTCTAAATATCTGATTATCTCTAAAATACAAATATTTTCTTATTGAATTTATTTGTGATTTTATGAAATATTTATTCTCAAACATGAATTCAATTTTGATATTTTCCTAAGTACTTATTTTTGCTCTCCCCTTTTTAATCAAGTGTGCAGAATAATATCCTCTAGGTTGGTATTTCATCAACATTTTATAGTAAATCATTTTGTGGTTGAGTAACATTAGAAAATGCTGATTAGGTTAGTCTCAAGGATGTGATTATGCATCATTATTCATCATTTTAGTAATACTACATTGATGTTAGTCACCCAGGTAAAGTTTATTGATGCTATAGTTTTGTGATTTCTGTCCATGTGACACCAAAACTAATCATGCCTCAAAGATAGTAAGTTTTAGATATTATTTTTAACAACATTTTTTAGCTCTTTTAGTTTGAGCCCTTCCCTACTTTATTCCTTGGAGATACCCTCTGCCCCCCCCCCCTTCTTTTTTTTTTCTGGGCTGTGGTCACGTTTCCCCAGAAAATTTATTTTCTTTATCCTTAATACCTGGTAAGAACTAACTTAAGTGTTAATATGAATGAGTCCACCCCTACCCTTCTTTCTATCTTTATTCATAGCCAGTTCTACATAATAGAACCATTGTGTAGTTAGCTTGCACATACACTCCCAGCCCAGAATCCTGCAAGGATATTCACTGTCTTCTTCCTCAAACTACATGAAACTAGAACTCCCCATTATCATATCTCTTTATCAGCATTACAAATTAAAATCCTACTGGTCTGTATTTGTCATTTTTTATACATAACGCTCTATTTTTTAGCCTAGTGCTCTTTGAGTTTAGTCAAATATATTTGACAGCTTTCAAGCAAGTGCCTGCCATCAAAGCTTTCACGTATGACACTCACCCTAACCAGAATGCCCTCCCAATTTCTTTTGAGAAACACTGTTATATTTCCTTTTTTAAATTTCTTTATTAAGTTATTCCATATGTGTCCTTATCCCCACTTCCCCCCCCCCCCAATCATGCCCTCACCCCCTGTTGTCTGTGTCCATTGGTTAGGCCTATATGCTTGCATATAAGTCCTTTGGTTGATCTCTCCCCCTTATCCCCACCCTCCCCCTACCTTCCCTCTGAGGTTTGACGGTCTGATCGATGCTTCTCTGTCTTTGGATCTGTTTTTGTTCATCAGTTTATGTTGTTCATTATATTCCATAAATTAGTGAGATCACATGGTATTTTTCTTTCCCTGACTGGCTTATTTCACTTAGCATAATGCTCTCCAGTTCCATCCATGCTGTTGCAAATGGTAAGAACTTCTTTTTTACCACAGCATAGTATTCCATTGTGTAGATGTACCACAGTTTTCTAATCCACTCATCTACTGATGGGCACTTACGCTGTTTCTAAATCTTAGCTATGGTGAATTGAGCTGCTATGAACATATGGGTGCATACATCCTTTCTGATTGGTGTTTCTAGTTTCTTGGGATATATTCCTAGAAGTGGGATCACTGGGTCAAAAGGGAGTCCCATTTTTAGTTTTTTGAGGAAACTCCATACAGTGGCTGCACCAGTCTGCATTCCCACCAGCAGTGAAGGAGGGTTCCTTTTTCTCTGCATCCTCGCCAGCACTTGTTGTTTGTTGATTTGTTGATGATAGCCGTTCTGACAGGTGTGAGATGATACTGCATTGTCGTTTTGATTTGCATCTCTCGGATGATTAGTGACTTTGAGCATGTTTTCATATGTCTTTTGGCCTTTCTTCTGTCTTCTTTTGAAAAGTATCTATTTAGGTCCATTGTCCAGTTTTTGATTGGGTTTTTATCTTCTTTTTGTTAAGTTGTATGAGTTCCCTGTAAATGTTGGAGAGTAAACCCTTATCGATGATAACATTGGCAAATATGTTCTCCCATGTAGTGGGCTTTCTTATTGTTTTGTTGGTGGTTTCCTTTGCTGTGCAGAAGCTTTTTATTTTGATGTAGTCCCATTTGTTTATTTTCTCTTTAGTTTCCATTGTCCTAGGAGCAGTATCAGCGAAGAAATTGCTTTGGAATATGTCTTAGATTTTGCTGCCTATGGATTCCTCTAGTATTTTTATGGTTTCCCATCTTATGTTTAAGTCCTTTATCCATTTTGAGTTTATTTTTGTAACACTGTTATATTTTCGTCACACCATCAGACTCACCTCACTAGTGAGATCTTTCCAGACCTGGTCAACTGAGCCCACTTACATTATCACCGCAGGGGCTAGAATGTATCCATTTTTTTCTGCCTTCTAGATTACATAAATGCTTACTTAAATGTATTCCTTTTAAAAGTGTTCCTTATTTGGGCTTTATAATGGAAAAGCATATAACAGATACAGTCCTTGGTTGCATAAATTTTAGACTAAAAGGATGAGCATGTATAGCAATCATGCTGCCCACCTTAGGAGGGAACATTAAAAAAACTCATAGTGTTGCTATGAAAAAGGTAGGGCAGGTATAGGCAAATATAATTTTCTCTGGAAACTATATCCTGTAAGGAATCTGCATTGTAAGGAAATTCTCTTTTCCCCAAAAGGAAAATGTTAAATTTGGAGTTTGCATACCTTACTAAAGACTCTCACTTTTCTTGGAGCTGTTCTAAGAACAGTGTAGTAGGTGTTCAATAAAACCCTGACAAAATGCTTTCACATCTTTTTTTCTCAGAGGCATCTTGGAGATTAAATACCTTACTAAAGATGCCCATTTATCTCACAGTTGTTCTAAAAACAGTATAATAGCTGCCTTGGCTGGCCTGGTTCAGTGATTCAAAGATTGTTGGGTTCAGTTCAATTCCCAGGCAAGAGTGCATACCTGGGTGGCAGGTTGATCTCAGGCCCCAGTCAAGGCATATGTGGGAGGCAACCAATCAATGTGTCTTTTTAACATCTCTCTCTCTCTCTCTCTCTCTCTCTCTCTCTCTCTCTCTCTCTCTCCCTCCTGCCTCACCTCCCTTCCATTCTCTCTGAAAATCAACGGGAAAAAGATCCTCAGGTGAGGATTAACAAAAAACCTCACAAGAAACAAAATCAACAAGCAAACAAAAAACCAAAAAGTATAGTAGGTGTTTGATAAAAACAAACAAACAAACACAAAAAACCTTAAAAATGCTTTTACTTTTTTTTCTTACTGGCAGTGTTCTTAAAAATAAAACGCAGTGAATTTCAGCTTTACTTTCTCCAACATCCTCAATTTATTTAGTTATAAATGTGAATGCTTGATACCAAATAGATGAACTCTTCCACCCTTCAAAGATTTTGGACCTCCAAACACTTTGTTGACAGATATTAATTCAAAGCGTTGTCTATTTTCTTTCTAATATTTATGGTTGATTTTCTTTCTTCTTTTATTATATTATCTAGGAACTTTAGAATAATTTTGAATAATAGTCATCATTTGTCTTAATTCTTTCTCACCTTTTACTCTCAAGAATGTCATTTGCGTCATGTTTCAGATACATTCTCTTTATCAAATTAGGGAAGTTTTTTTCTATTCTTAATTTACTAATAGTTGCAAAAGTATCAGGAATGGCTATAAAAATTTCAAGTGTGTGTGTGTGTGTGTGTGTGTGTGTGTGTGTGTGTATGTGTATCCATGTATCAAATGGTGATATAGTGATATAGCATAGTGAATTCTGTGAATTAATTTTCTAATGATAAACCTGTCCTTGTATAAATTCTAGTTATAACACTTTATTCTTTTACTCTATGTTAGATTTGATTTGCTAATATTTTAGTAAGAATTTAATTAAAACATTCACAAATAAAGTTGGTCTATGGTAAGAATTATAAACTCAAATACCTAGAGGAGCCAAATTTGCTTTAAAAATTAGTAGAGTTAGATGAGGGTCACAGAGAAGTGGGGACTGGGATACTAGGATAATGTATGTTGTGTCTCATAACATTTATATTCAGCCTTAAAAAATGCTATCTGAATGTAATCATTGACAAGACAGATGTGGCCCTGAGAACCCAGTAAGTAGCATTTAGTATGTGTGTATGTGTTTATGCTAGCCTCACAGAATGATTAAAGAAGCTTTTTTTTAAAAAATGTCTAAGAACAATGTAAATAAAATCAATATCATTGGTTTTATTGAGACAAATTCACCCATAAAGCAGTGTAGGCCCAGTGCCTTTTTGTAGGCATACATTCCCCCATATATTTAATTTCTCCTATCATTTAATTTTTCTAATCTGGGTTTACAACTTGTTCTGTAAATATGGATATTTCTTTTCTAGGAACATAGCATTTCTTCTAGAATTATAAGCAAGTAAGTCTACACGCTTCCTTTTAGAGTATATTAGCCTGGAGGAGCTGTGCAGGCTGAGAAACCCCCAGATTGTAAATGCAAGATTTGTTTGAATGTAGAAGTTGTTCCCTTTCCTGTGGTGTGTGTGTGTGTTTGTGTGTGTGTGTGTGTGTGTATGTGTGCGCATGCACGCGTGCATTGTAAATGTCTGGAGTTACTTCGGACTTGGCTGTGCTTCCATTCTTGCCCAGTGTTAGAAGCCCTGCCCAATTAGATCCTCTGAAAGCAAAAACCCAGGCCAGATTTGTATGGACAGAAGATGGGGCACAGCTAGCTCAGCTGTTGTGTAGGTGTTTCTTTAATTTATCATTTTGATAATCTTGTCATCCACTTTGCCCCACAATTGTAAGTAAATTCAGGGCTTCCAGTTTCTCCCTGACAGAGTTGTTAGAGACAAACATCTCTCACGGTGGCCCTTCCCGTATCTAGTGTGTGTTTGCAGTTTTCTCTGCTTTGGATTTTTCATCAGTCTGATCTCATTGGCTTTTTATTTCTTCAAAAATTTGGGTCTGTTGATTATACTTTTTCTTGTTTCCAGTGCTGTGAGGAATTTATTCTTTAAATCTGTATGTTTTTAATTCTTTCAAATGGGGTTTGGGAAGGAATTAAAACTAAACATATGTGGTTAGTCTGTCACCTTGAACTGAAAGCTCGATGGGCTCGGTATAGCAATTGCATTACTTTATTGGACTCTTGCTCAGTCTCTTTCCTAACAAATGTACAATATTTTCCCTTTCTAACTGTTGAGGAGTTTATATTAGAGTTTTTTTATTGCTTAATATTATGGTATGAATACAGTCTTGGCTAGAACTATTTCTTTTAATTACTTCTAAACTTTAGACTCTTTATTATGTTTGAACCATGAACTTATTTGAGGGATGAAAGTTTTTTTAAAAAATACGAATTCTATGGTGTTTTTGGTAGTCCATTCAGTTAGATCAGTCTGGAACTCAATCACTAAATCAACTGAGTAAGGATGGATATGGGATAGGGACAGTGCTGGTGGATCTACTGTTTTCTGCTTACTCATATGGGACATATGTGAGAAAAGAATGTTGGGTCTGGAGTCATATAATTAGGTTTTGCCTATAGCATTTACTAGCTGTGGGACCTTGAGCAAGTCACTGAAATGTCAGAACCTTAGTTGCTCCATCTGCAAAATGGCAATAACACTTGCCAACTCCTATCCTACAGGTTTTGAGAGAATGAATGCAAAGGCCCTTTAAGAAACCAAGGTTGGGAAAATGTAAGTTAATATTAAGAATTTTCATACCTTACCAATGTCTGTCTTTAAACAAAGATTAGATTTAAAACATGAATAGAATTTGTGACTTCCTTAAAACAAAGACAACTTGAATTTAAATATTTATTATTAAAATGAGACATTTTGTATGAGGAAA
The DNA here is from genome assembly GCF_964212035.1 of Myotis nattereri. Classification (NCBI taxonomy): domain Eukaryota; kingdom Metazoa; phylum Chordata; class Mammalia; order Chiroptera; family Vespertilionidae; genus Myotis; species Myotis nattereri. Next base: position 57,233,144 of record NC_138080.1, read on the forward strand.
GACAAATGCAGAATAACAAGTTATTTATTTATTAAAGTAAAGCAGTTCATTAGATCTGGTAGAAAATAGAGGTTTGTTTCATCAGTTTCAAAATTATGCTTCCCAAAAGGAATAAAGTTAGAGATGTTTTTATAGAAACATCTGGATAGTGGGTTAGAAATGTTTAGAATGTGCCTGGTCTAAGTATACTTACTTAATTTTGACTGACTAAAGCTTTTTACTAGAAAATATAAATATAAATATATATGTTTCATTCAGAACCAAATTTATTGTTTTATTTTTAGTTAAGTTTATTGGGGTGACATTGATTAATGGGTCATATAGGTTTCAAGTATACATTGCTATGATACAAAATCTGTATATTGCATTGTATGCCTACCACCCAAAGTTAAATCATCTTCTGTCACCATATGTTAGAACTCACCTTTCCTTGTTTAGTTCTGTACATTAACTAGTGTCAGCTGAAGAGATTCATTCTTTTAATCAGAATGCCCAATTCGGTAGTCTGTGTGAGTCAGTTCTCAATCTGAGAGTTCTGACAGGTAGGGAATTGTAAAAGAAAAAAAATTTGAAGTCAGGCCATAAAAACTCAGGATTCATTTGTGCCCAGCTAATTAATCAGGGAAAATAACCTTGGGGCATCTTTATTACAGAAGAAAATTAAACATTCAAATGGGTCAGGATTAAGATTTGGAAAAAGAGGATTCATTAACAAATAGTTCCTTTCTCCTACCCAACCTTCTGGTTATGGAAACAAAATACTCCAAAGAACAAATGCCACTGAAAGTGTGTGGTGGTTGAAGCGGGAGGGTATCCCACAGAGCTGGAACAGAAAAGTGCCGAATGGAAAGTCCAAGGCTGTCCTGTTTTAAATGTTAAAAGTTTAAAAACTGACTTTATTGGTCTAACTATACTTCCTAATTTGCAAAACTGTTTGGAATGATAAATAGCTTGCATATGTGCACATTCAAATGTAGACTATGATGGATTAAGAATGTGAATTATTGAAAACACCTCAATGTGATTTTTGAGCATCACAAGTGCTCAATATTGCCCTTTGTGATATTCTTGATATATTAGGTAAGATTAGAAAAAAATAGGGAGGATTTTTTTTATTGGCTATTTGGAAAGAATGCAATAATCCTTCTTGACTTCACTCCCCCCACCCCAACTCCTTCCCAAACCAGTCATGCCCCTAAATCTCTATTCCCATTTATAAGACATCTTAAGAGAATTGTCTATATTCATTGTCTCTAATTTTCTTTTTCCTATTTTCTCTTAAATCCGCTAAATGTGAACTAGCCCAGACTAACTGGTCATGTATGACAATTAGATTCTTTTTGGCTGGTGATAGTAGTAGCCACCAAGAGAGGCAAGTAGGGGTTTTCCCTTCTTCTATCACTTCACTACCTAGTTATAATATAAGCAAGTTTCAAAGAAAATTCTGACACACGTAAAATGTTTAATAGCAAGCAGGCACAAAAAGGGAATGAAAACTCAAATCTTTGCCCTTTTAGGTATTCTGACCACAGCTTGTTTGAAAATGTCATTAAAGCAAACATGACAATATTTTAGAGGCACCATTCAAACAACTAAAATTCCCTGTATTCACAGCTGGCCACAGGACCAACGAGCGATCTTAGCTAGGGTGCCATCCTGAACTATACGGGTACAGGGCATACCAGACTTTCATATCATCTTTTTATATTTATTTATTTATTTTTTAATTGTTTAAAGTATTACAAATATTAGTACATATGTCTCCTTTTGTTTCCCCAAATGACCTTCCCCCAGCCTCCCCTACCCCTCGGCACATGCCCTCATCCCCCTCCCAGTGTCTTGCGTCCATTGGTTATGCTTATATGCATGCATACATATCCTTCTGTTGATCACTTACCTCCCCCCCATCCCCCATCTCCCATCCCTCCCCAGCCTTCCCACTGTTGTTTGACAGTCTGTTCGATGCTTCTCTGCCTCTGTATCTATTTTTGTTCATCAGTTTATAATGTTCTTTATTATCCATAAATGAGTGAGATCATGTGGTATTTTTCTTTCACTGACTGGCTTATTTCACTTAGCATAATGCTCTCCAGTTCCATCCATGCTGTTGCAAATGGTAAGAATTCCTTCTTTTTTACCACAGCATAGTATTCCATTGTGTTTTTTTCCCCATTGTGTAGATGTACCACAGTTTTCTAATCCACTCATCTGCTGATGGGCATTTAGGCTGTTTCCAAATCTTAGCTATGGTGAATTGTGCTGCTATGAACATAGGGGTGCATATATCCTTTCTGATCGGTGTTTCTGTTTTCTTGGGATATAGTCCTAGAAGTGGTATTACTGGGTCAAATGGCAGTTCCATTTTTAATTTTTTGAGGAAATGCCATAGCGTTTTTCACAGTGGCTGCACCAGTCTGCATTCCCACCAGCAGTGAAGGAGGGTTCCTTTTTTTCCACATCCTCGCCAGCACCTGTCATTTGTTGATTTGTTGATGATAGCCATTCTGACAGGTGTGAGGTGGTACCTCATTGTTGTTTTGATTTGCATCTCTCGGATGATTAGTGACTTTGAGCATGTTTTCATATGTTTCTTGGCTTTCTGAATGTCCTCTTTCGAAAAGTGTCTATTTAGGTCCGTTGCCCATTTTTTGATTGGGTTGTTTATCTTTCTTTTGTTAAATTGTATGAGTTCCCTGTAAATGTTGGAGATTAAACCCTTATCAGAGATAACATTGGCAAATATGTTCTCCCATGCAGTGGGCTTTCTTGTTGTTTTGTTGATGGTTTCTTTTGCTGTGAAGAAGCTTTTTAGTTTGATGTAGTCCTATTTGTTTATTTTCTCCTTAGTTTCCATTGCCCTAGGTCCCTAGGGCCTAGGAGCTGTATTGTTAAATATATTGCTACTACAAATGTCTGCTATTTTGCTGCCTATAGCTTCTTCTAAGATTTTTATGGTTTCCCATCTTATGTTTTGTGGGAAGAGCTCAAGAGATTTATCTCAGTGCTGCGGCCGAAGCAACACTGTGAGTACACTCCAGTGAACAGACTTCCTTGGCACACCAGGAAGTGGCAACGCCCGCCTGACAAATCTCCAGGAGCCATCTACTCTTAGCCCTGACCCTCACACCCATTGGATAACATAGCAAGCATGTCCCTATTGCATTGGCTGCTTACCCCTTTATATACAGCTGTACTTCCTCAATAAACTTAGATCTGTGTCTCTGAACCTGGTCTCCGGAGTCGGGCATGCAGGACACCCCAGCGCATTGGACTCCGTCGTCCTCACTCCCGAGGGACACCCTGTTTCAATGTTTAAGTCCTTTATCCATTTTGAGTTTATTTTTGTGTATGGTGTAAGTTAGTGATCTAGTTTCATTTTTTTTTTTTTTTGGCAAGTATCTCTCCATTTTTCCCAGCATCATTTATTGAAGAGACTGTCTTGACTCCATTGTATGGTCTTGCCTCCTTTGTCAAATATTAATTGTGCATAATGGCTTGTGTCTATTTCTGGGTTCTCTGTTCTGTTCCACTGGTCTGTATGTTTGTTCTTGTGCCAGTACCAGGCAGTTTTGAGAACAATGGCTTTGTAATATAGCTTTATATCTGGTATTGTGATCCCTCCAACATTGTTCTTCTTTCTCAAGATTGCTGCAGCTATTTGGGGTCTTTTTTTTTTTTAATTTCAGATGAATTTTTGGAGAATTTGTTCTAGGTTTTTGAAGTATGCCATTGGTATTTTAATGGGGATTGCATTGAATTTATAGATTGCTTTGAGTAGTATGGACATTTTAATGATGTTGATTCTACCAATTCATGAACATGATATATTCTTCCATTTGTTCATGTCTTCCTCTATCTCTTTTTTCAGCGTTCTGAGATGTTCTGAGTACAGGTCCTTTAACTCCTGGTTAAGTTATTCCTAGGTATCTTAATTTTTTTGTTGCAATGGTAAATGGGATTGCTTTTTTAATTTCTCTTTCTGTGAGTTCATTATTGGTGTATAGAAAAGCCATAGACTTCTGGGTGTTAATTTTGTATCCTGCTACATTGCCTAATTTATTTATTAAGTCTAGTAGTTTTTTCAGGGAGCCTTTGGGATTTTCTATGTACAATGCCATGTCATCTGCGAATAAGGACAGTTTTACTTCTTCTTTTCCAGTTTGGATGCCTTTTATTTCTTCTTGTCTGATCGCAATGGCTAGTACTTCCAGTACTATGTCAAACAGGAGTGGTGAGAGTGGGCATCCCTGTCTTGTTCCTGTTCTCAGGGGAAATGGTTTTAGTTTTTGCCCATTGAGCATGATGTTGGCTGTGGGTTTGTCATATATAGTTTTTATTATGTTGAGGTATGATCCTTCTATTCCCACTTTGCTGAGGGTTTTTATCAAGAAAGGGTGTTGGATTTTGTCAAATGCTTTTTCTGCATCAATGGATATGATTATATGGTTTTTATATCTCAGTTTGTTTAATATGGTGTATCAGATTTATTGTTTTGCAGATATTGTACCATCCTTGCATCCCTGGAATAAATCCCACTTGGTCATGGTGTACGATCTTTCTAATGTATTGCTGGATTTGATTTGCTAGAATTTTGTTGGGGATTTTGGTGTCCATGTTCATGAGGGATATTGGCCTGTAATTCTCTTTCTTTGTATTGTATTTATCTGGTTTTGGGATTAGGGTAATGCTGGCTTCATAGAAAGCGCTTCGAAGTGTTCCTTGTTCTTGAATTTTTTGGAATAGTCTAAGGAACGTAGGTTTTATTTCTTCTTTAAATGTTTTATAAAACTCCCCTATGAAGCTGTCTGGTCCAGGGCTTTTGTTTGTTGGAAGATTTTTGATTACTGCTTCAATTTCCTCCATAGTTATCGGCCTATTCAGATTTTTTTGATTTTTACTGGCTGAGTTTTGGAAGGTCTTATTTTTTTAGGAATATATCCTAAATATATTCTAGGTTGACCAGTTTGTTGGAGTAGAGTTGCTCACAGTATTTTTTTTTTTATGATTCTTCATATTTCTGTGGGGTCTGTTGTTATTTCACCTCTTTGGTTTCTGATTTTGTTTATTTAGGTTCTTTCTCTTTGCTTCTTGGTGAGCCTGGCTAGAGGTTCATCAATCTTGTTTATCCTTTCAAAAAACCAGCTCTTGGTTTCATTGGTCTTTTGTATTGTTTTTTTGTTTTGTTTTGTTTTGGTTTTTTTTTTTGGTCTCTATGTCATTTATTTCCACTCTGATCTTTAGTATTTCCTTTCTTCTGCTCACTCTGGGCTTTTCTTGTTGCTCTCTTTCTAATTCTTCAAGTTGTAGAGTTAGATGGTTTATTATCAGTTTTTCTTGTTTTTTCTTGAGGTAGGCCTGTAATGCCGTGAACTTTCCTCTCAGTACTGCTTTCATTGTGTCCCAAAGATTTTGGATTGTTGTGGTTTCATTGTCGTTTGTTTCCAGGATGTGTTTTACTTCTTCTTTGATCTCTTTGGTAACCTACTCATTGTTTAATAGTATGCTATTCAGCCTCCAAGTGTTTGAATTTTTGTGATTGTTTTTACTGTAGTTGATTTCTAATTTTATGCCATTGTGATCTCAGAAGAGCTTGATATGATTTAAATCCTTTTGAATTTGGAGAGACTTTTCCTGTGTCCCAATATGTGGTCTATTTTTGAAAATGTCCCATGTGCGTTTGAGAAGAATGTGCATTCTGTAGTTTTGGGGTAGAATGTTCTAAAGATGTTGATTAAGACCATCTGATCTAGTGAGTCATTTAGGATTAAAGTTTCTTTGCTAATATTTTGTCTAGAGGATTTATCCAGCGATGTTAATGGTGTATTAAAGTATACTATTATTGTGTTGCTGTCAGTCTCACCCATGATATCTTCCAAAAGTTTTTTTTTTTAATGTATTTGGGTGCATAAATGTTTACCAGAGTTATATCCTTTTCTTGTATCAAGCCATTTAGAATTTTGAAGTGGCCTTTCTTATCTCTTGTTATGGTCTTCACTTTGAGGTCTATTTTGTCAGATATAAGTACTGCTACTCCAGCTTTTTTTTCCATTTCCATTTGCTTGATAGATATTTTTCCATCCCTTCACTTTCAGTCTGTGTGAGTCCCTTGTTCTGAGGTGGATCTCCTGTAGACAGCATATATATGGGTCATGTTTTCTTATCCATTCATTCACTTGATGTCTTTTGATTGGAGCATTTAATCCATTTACATTTAATGTTATTATTGATTGGTACTTGCTTGTAGTCATTTCTGTACTTTATACCTATGTTCCTTCCTCTCTTGCAACTTCTTCTTTTTATAGCATTTCCTTTAGCATTTCTTGCATTGCTGGCTTGGTAGTAATAAACTCCCGTAGCTTTTTTTTTTGTCTGCAAAGCTCCTGATTTACCCTTCAATTTTGATTGATAGTCTTGCTGGATAGAGTATTCTTGGATTCAGTACTTTGCTTTGCATCACTTTGTATACCTCCTTCCATTCCCTTCTAGCTTGATGTGTTTCTGTTGAGAAATCATTTGATAATCTGATGGGGGATCCTTTGTAGGTAACTCTCTGTCCCTCTTGCAGCCTTTAAGATTCTCTCTTTGTCATTAACATTTGCCATTATAATTATGATGTGTCTTGGTGTGGGTCTTTTGGGATTCATCTTGCCTGTGACTCTCTGTACTTGTGTAACTTTTTTCTTTTCCATAGCAGGGAAGTTTTCTGTCATTATTTCTTCAAATAGATTTTCTTGACTCCTCAGGCTTATTCAAGTGGCTGAGTTCTAACACTTCTTTTTGAAATGTTTCTTATTCATCTATTCCCACTATTGCTTGCTCAAGTCTTTATTTCTGCAAATCTGACTTATGAAGATCTACTAACTAGTCCTCTAGCTATTTGAATCCATCTTGCTCATTATTGTCAGATTCATCTTTCTAAAATGTCATTTTGGTTTGTCTATTCTTGCTTCAAACGTTTCAGTGGTTTTGTTGTTACCAATAGCCAATCTTTGCTATCTTTTCACCATGCTAGGCAAACTGTGACTTTTCTCATCTTTTTGCTCTTGTTTAAACCTTTTCCCACCAGTGTGTGTCAGGCAAGGTTGGATGCTTTATTTATGGGCATAACAAAGGGATGAACATTAGATCTGGCTGGCTTAAATTTTGAAAATTTAATACCTGAACGTTTTACTTGCTTTGGACTAGACAAATACTTTCTTCTAAATGTAATGAATAGTGTTTCATATTCTATTTAATGTAAACCTAAAGAGTCTATTGAGCATTATAGTCATTATAAGAATGCCAAGACTGAGCATGTACCTTTTTGGAGTAAATAATTATTACCTCTTTGTTACTTTAACCACTGTCTCTGAAGACACTTTAGCCCAGACATGTCAATTAATGACAGAATCATTAGTTCTTGGCAACCAGTGCTTCTTGATACCTTTTCCCTTATTCTAGCCAAATGCTAGCAGCTGCAATCACAGAGATCCTTTTTTATTCCCTATAACCTCATTGTTATTTTTAAAATTGTAGCTAGAAAGAGTATTTCTCAAAGAATAAAAAGTTTTCCTCTGAGGAAAATAAATTATGTTTCAGCCAGTGAGGCCTATTGTTGAATATTTATAGAGTATAAGAATATATTTCAGTTCTTTCTTTCACTCTTTCAAAGTTCAAATCACTAAAAAATAGTTGGAATGAAATTTTTGTTTATTTTTTACATCAGCATATGCCACAAGATCTACTTAGGTTGACTTAATCTTAGGAAATGACAGAGGAACTTTTTAATCAGATACCTTGACTTCTGTTTTTCAAAGTATAAACCCAAAGGAGGCCCAAGAGAAGTAAGGTTTGTCGGGAGCCTCCTGTCAGTCGCTTTTATAGTGTTTCTTCCTCGCGGAATGTCTAGGGAGAGAAAGTGGTCGTGGTGCCTAAGGCCGACTTCCAGGAGGCCAGCAATGCTGTTGGGATCGTGCCGGTGGCACCAGTCCAGTCTGTCAATGCCTGGCCCATTCTCTGGGGATTGGACCTGCAGGACTACTGAGGGAATGAGTGGCTGCTGCTGGGCTGTTGGGTCACCAGGACAAGTTGGTCAGCTGATCAGTGCTCCCACTGAGGGAGCACACTGACCACTAGAGGCCAGCTCCTGCATTGAGTGTTTGTCCCCTGTTGGTCAGTGAATGTCATAGCAACTGGTTGTCCAGTTGCATATATATATATATATATATATATATATATATATATATATATCCTATATAATAAATGCCTAATATGCAAATTGTCCCCTTGACCAGGAGTTCAATCAGGAGTTTGACCGCTCGCTATGGTGTGCACTGACCACCAGTGGGTAGCGTGGAACCTGGCTGGTGTCAGCGACATGGCATTGGCAGCGGGAGGCAGGGGGTGGCAGTGGAGGCACTGCTGGCCCTGATGGGCCCCAACGAGAGCGGGACCATGGCAGGATGTGGAGCAGGTGAATGGGTGTCACCAGGCCAAGTTGGGTGTGAGTGGGGCCTGAATGCCCCTTTGATTCCCCCACAGACAGTGACCAGTGGTGGCAGCAGCAGGGAGTGGGGCTGCTACCCAGCTCCCAGGCACTGAGGCAGCCGGGCAGGTGCCCGGTGACTCAGGCGGAGGGGGGCGCATGGGGGCCAAAGGGCTCAGGGGCTGCCTAGGGCCCAGAGGTCAGCTGGGACCTGCCCTTCCATGCCAGATGCTTGTGCTACAATTGCTGGTGAGGCCTAGGGACTGCATCTGTACACAAATTTCAAGCACCAGGCCTTTAATCCTCATATAAATGTCCAAGCTATCTTAAATTCCTATGGGTATTATAACTCTTTGGAGAATGCTCACTTATTTATGAAGATAGAGATAGTTCATTAAATCCCTTAGTAGATTTGAAGTTGAAAACCAATTCTATTGGATGCCACCATACACTGGTATCTGGCTTTTTTTTGAATGGGCCCTTAAGAGAGGTGGTTAGTTATAGCCTTTATTTATTTGTTTTTCAAATCTTTATTGTTGAGATTATTACAGATGTCCCTCTTTTTTCCCCCCATTGCCTCCCTCTATCCAGTTCCAGCCCCACCCCAGGCCTTCGCCACGCTATTGTCTGTGTCCATAGGTAATGCATATCTACACTAATAAAAGAGAAACATGCAAATTGGTGTCACTCTGCTACACCCACCAGCCAATCAGAGTGACAATGCAAATTAACCCAACAAAGATGATGATTAATTTGCATACCAGGCAGAGTGAAGACTGAAGGCTCTGGCCTGAGTGAAGACTGAAGACTGAAGACTGAAGAGGCTTGGCTTCTCTGCTGCAGCTGCAGCAGAGAAGCTGCAACAGAGAAGCCAAGCCTTGCTGAGGCCAAAGCGGAGTAGCCAAGCCTCGCTGCAGCTGCTGTGGCCAGACCAAAGGCCTGAGTCCCCGGTGCCAGAGGAAAACCAGTGCCAGGAGTCAGGGGAAGGAAGGCCTATTGCACGAATCTTCATGCAACGGGCTTCTAGTATGCATATAAGATCTTTGTTTAATCTCTTCCCACCTCCACCCCTACTCCCGCTTCTCTCTGAGAATCAGCAGTCTGTTCCATTTCCATGCCTCTGATTCTATTTTATTCACCATTTTTTCTATTCATTAGATTTCTTATTCATTTATTTTGATTTTTAGATTCAGTTGTTGATAGGTATTTGTTGCCATTTTGTTGTTCATAATTTTGATCTTTTTCTCTTTCTTCTTTTTCCTCTTCTTAAAAATACCTTTCAACATCTCATGTAATACTGGTTTGGTGTTGATGAACTCCTTTAGCTTTTTCTTGTCTGTGAAGCTCTTTATCTGACCTCCAATTCTAAATGATAGCTTTGCTGGGTAGAGTAATCTTGGTTGTAGGTCCTTGCTATTCATCACTTTGAACATTTCTTGCCTCTCCCTTCTGGTCTACATAGTTTCTGTTGAGAAATCAGTTGATAGTCTTAGGGGCATTCCCTTGTAGGTAATTAACTGCTTTTCTCTTGCTGTTTTTAAGATTCTCAATTTGTCTTTAGCCTTGGCATTTTAATTATGATGTGTCTTGGTGTGGTCCTCTTTGGTTTTCTATTATTCAGGACTCTGTACTTTTTGGTCTTGTAAGTCTATTTCTTTCACTAGGTAGGGGAAGTTTTCTGTCATTATTTTTTCAAATAGTTTTCAATATCTTGCTCTCTCTCTTCTTCTGGCACCCTCATAATGCGAAAGTTGGTACACTTCAAGTTGTCCTAGAGACTCCGTACACTATCTTCATATTTTTGGATTCTTATTTCTTTTTGCTCTTCTGGTTGGGTGTTTTTTGCTTCCTAATATTTCAAATTGTGGATTTGATTCTCAGAATCCTCTAGGGTACTGTTGAATCCCTGTATATTATTCTTTATTACAGTCAGTATATGCTTAATTTCTGACTGATCCATTTCCATGTGTTTGGCATTCTCATTAAGATCCTTGAAAGTCTCACTAAGTCCCTTGGAGGTTTCTAGAAGATTCTTGAGTAACCTTATAACTGTGGTTTTGAACTCTATATCCAGTAGTTTGCTTTCTTCCATTTCTTTCATTGTGACATATTTCTTTGTCTCCACATTTTGACTGCTTCCCTGTGTTTGTTTCTATGTGTTGGGTAGAGCTGGTATGTCTCCTTGAGTTGGTAGAATGGCCTTATGTAGTAGGTGCCCTATAGGGCCCAGTGGCTCAGCATCCTGAATCACCTGAGCTGGGAGCTCTAGGTGAACCCCTGTGTGGGCTATGTGCACAGTCTTGTTGTAGTTGAGCCTTGATTGCTGTTGCCATCACTGGGAGGAATTTATCTCCAGGTGAATTGGCTATGAGGACCATCTGTGACTACAGTTTGAGAGCTGCTCTGCAGAGACACCACTATGGAGCAGGACTTGCTTCAGTGGGGCTTTGGTGCTCACTGAGTCTGCCTCTTGAGTGAGTTGCTTATGGATGTGTAGAGTTTTAATCTGGTATGGTCTGATACTAACCCCGGGTGCACTTTCTCTTGGGTTTCTAGGGAGGTACAAAGTCAGCCACTGCCTGGTCCACTCAGCAGGAACTACAGAGAGATCTGTAGATTCCTCCTCTTTGTATCAGGTTTGGAGGTGCCCAGATGAGGCCCAGCTATGAAGTAAGGCAGGCTGGTGCTGGTGCTGTGTCTTGGGCCTTTTATTGAAAGGTTTGGGCCTCCATGACCAAGCTGCAGCTTGTTTGAGATTTTCAAGGACAGGCCATTCATATGCAAAAGCTGCTGCACGCAGCTTGGGTGAGGTTGTAAATTGGATGAGATGGGGTCTTAGAGAATCACCAGGGCGGAGCAAACAAATAGCTGCCATTAGCCCTGTGACCAGAGAGGTTCCAGCACAGGAACAATGATCCCTGTGACTACCTCTGTCTGGGAAAAAGCTGCCCCCAAGTTCCTGCCCCAAAGCCTGACAAATGTGTCTCCCAGAGCCTCACCCTGGTGCTGGAGCTCAGAGGAAGCAGGACCTTGTAAGTTCAGTTCGTGGTGCTGGCCTTTTAAGAGAAGCAGGTGGGACTCCAGCAGCCTCTTTTGTCACTGGCCTCCAATTTGCACTGGTTTTTACAGCCCGTAGTTCTTACTGCCCGTAGGAACTTCTTTTCCCAGCTCTGGGACCCTGGGCTGGGGGTCTGGTGTGGGGGTAAGACCCTTTGCTTCTCCAGGTGGCCTCCTTAGAGACCATCTCCCTCCCAATTAAAAAAGCAGCACACGTGGGTGCTGGACAAGCCTGTTTTGCATCTCCACACCTCCTTCCAGTCTCAGTTTGCTTTCTTCTTTACTTCTCTAGTTGTAGGACTTCCATTCAGCCAGCTTCCTGGCAGTTCTGGATGATGGTTGTTCTTTATTTTAGTTGTAATTTTGATGAGGCGGCGAGTACAGTTATTTACCTATGCCGCCATCTTCCTGGAGTTTTAGTTATAGCCTTTTGACATCTGGCTTTGATTAAAATGGTAAAGCTTCCTTATGAATAACTGGAAGTAAGACTTTAACATATTATCCATGGTCTTACACATTTTCCTACAATAATACAATTTCAGCATTACTAGCATACAAGTTAACCTCTCATAATTAAGAGCAAGTAATTAATTTATGCCAAGATAAAAAATAGCACTTTTAAAGAAATACAATTCCAAGATCCTTCCATAAGACCTCAACTGTTATCAATTATTGTTTAATCTAGTACTGATGAATGCTTTTTTGGAAAATGTATTACCAGAAACAAAGCTTTTCACCCTTGATGCATTTGTATGCTTTCTTTCATTGGCATTATGTAACTCACTGTGTTTTCCTTTTGGTCTGACTGCCAAGAAGCTTGGGGCCAAGCATAGACCTCAATCACAGTAACTGTATTATCCTTTGTGCTTAGGATATTTGTTTCCCCTTTTCTGGTTTTAATTTCTATTTCAATAGCATTTATGCTCTACTTCAACCAAAAGCTATATCAAATTTCCCACACCCCGCTCTCTTAAATAGTCAAGAAGTAATAATAAGTAAATAATAATGGATTTACTTCTTTGGATAAAATACAAATTTTTTTTCAGAGTCAAAATTTGCTTCTAGACTCTACATGTCTGACAGTAATTTAGAACTTGATTAACTTTGCATTAACACGTGCACACATACACACGCACATACATTATATACAGCAATGCTGTAACTAAGTCTTTAATTTCTTCTTCTTTATCAGAAAGGAGGCGGTTTGGCATTTTCTGTTTGGCTCTTTTGATTACCTATGGCCTACAGCTTTCCGCAGCCCCTCTTCTGAATTGAAGGGCTCGGCCTTTCCTGCTTAACTTCCTAGTGGCTGACATCTGGAGGTGGTGGGGGTGGGAGTGAGTGAGGAAAAGCTCACCTTTAATATTTTCTTATATCTGTGTTTTTTGGGACCAGCCAGGAGAAAATTCTCATAGCAGCCTAGTTATTTATTCTTCTCAACAATTTGGTTCTTTAGCTAAATTATTATTCTATTTAGCTTGGTGAACCCAAAGTTCATACCTGCTTAAGATCTCTAGGTCTTTGCCAGTTCTTAAAGAAAAGTATATGTATATACACATATAGTTTTATTTTGTTTATTATATATAATATGTAAAGTATATATAGTATATGTATTATACACAAAAACACATATTGAGGGTATCTCCCCCAAAATGTATACATACTTTAATAGCTGATAGCTCAATTTTGAAAATGAAATGTGTTTTAATAAACACTGCCTTTATAATTATTGAAAGTGTGTGCATATATTTTTTGTAACTCCCTATATATTTTCCTGCTGGCATGCCTTGCATATTCAAACCTGCCAGCCCTCACAATCACATGAACCAATTCCTTAAACTCTCTCTCCCTCTCTCTCTCTGTCTATATACTATACTATACTATACTATACTATACTATACTATACTATACTATATATACCACTTAAATTTTATCTATCTATCTATCTATCTATCTATCTATCTATCTATCATCTATCTATCATCTTCCATCTACCTTATTTGTTTTCTCTGGAGAACCCTAACTTCCTAATACTTCCTCTTTTTTGCTTGTTGCTACTTTTATTGAATATTCAGATTTGAGTATTCCAGATAGAGCTGAACATAACTTATACTCCACATCATCTATACTTTTTCTCACTGGTATTAGTTTCCTCTTCAGGTCAAGAGATTGACTAACAGAAGTAAAGGGTAATGAACATAGCTTCAGAATGAAACATGAAGAGTGTGGGGGTCTGTTCTGTTTAGATTCAGCTATTCAGTGTTACCCATCGTTCCCTCTTAGCCCATTAATGTCACGTTCCATTTGAGGCTGGGCTGTACTGCACTTTGCTGAGAAGAAGGAATGTAAGCTTCTTTATTAATGGGTATCATGTTATCTTGACCTATCTTTGTTTTTTTCTGAGCAAAGATGACTGGAATTTTATAGATGACAGTTCAAGATTTTACTTTTTGATTTGTTTTAAAGTAGAGTAAAACTTATATTCTTTTAATTTTTGTTTGGAAACTGAACCATCTTCAGTTCAGCATTGTTCAATAGAACTTTCTATGATAATGGAAATGTACTTCCACATGTGGCTATTGAATGCTCAAAGTGTGGCTAATGTGGCTGAAGAATTGAAATGAAATTTGTATTTAATTTGAAGTCATTGAAATCTAAATAGCCATGTGATGCTATAAGTTACTGTATTGCACAGCACAAATGCAAGTGAGTCTCCAAATATCAATTTTCAGTTTGTTTTCTCTCAAGTATATGAATTAAGGTTCTCCAGAGTAACAGACCCAATAGTATATATGTAAATATGTATATATATATATATGTGTATATATATATATACATATATATGTATATATTTACATATATATGTATATATATGTATATGTATATATATATATATATGTATATATATATATATATATATATATATAAAAGGGAGTTATTGTAGCAATTGGCTCATGTGGTTATGGAGACTGAGAAGTCTCTTGAGCTGGTGTCTGCAAGCTGTAGAACCAGGAAAGCTGGTGGTGTAATTCATTCCGGGTTGCACAGCCTGAGAATTGGGAGATGACAGTGTGGCCCAGTCTGAGGCTGAAAGCCTGAGAACAGGAGAGCTGATGTCTGTGGGGAGCAGAAGATGGATATCCCAACTTAACAGAGAGTGAAAATTTCCTCCCTTTCCACCTTTTTGTTCTATTCAGGCCTCCAATGAATTGGATGCCCACCTTGTAGTGGTGAGGGTGGTTTTCTTTACTCATTCTATAAATCAAAATGGAAATGTCTTAGAAAAATCTCCACAGACCCACCCATAAATAATCTTGACATTCCTTAGTCCAGGCAAATTAACACCAAAATTACCATCATAACAAGTAAAAGCAGATCTCTTCATAAATCAACTTAATGATAAAAAATATCATAAAAATCCTACGACTTGTAACTGAGGTCCCTGGCCCAGCAGCACCAGCGTCATCTATGAGTTTGTACATGTGTAGAATCTTAGGCCCCATCCTAGACTTACTGAATCAGAATCCATTTTAACAAGATCCTCAGTTTATGTGCTCATTAAAGTTCGAGAATTACTGATATAAACCATACAGTCTTAGTTCACAGACAGAGGTGGGGGAAAGCAGTGAGGAGTTTATCCAAAACGCTTGTACCTTCCCTACATGCCTTTAGCCTCAGTTCCGGGGCTCAGGACCTCCAACCCTGGTTCTTGCATGACCTTTTAGGGGAACTATTACAGTCTCTCTATGCATGTTTTTGATTTTTCAAGATGCTACACCTGCTCACAAACTTCTGATATTTTTATTGCTCTCTTGGAGTGGGAACTTTCTTAAAGTGAAAAAGTATTGTTCCTAACTAAGTATCTAGTTGTGCTGTGTGATACCTTATGCCATGTAGTTCATTGATAAAATAACTCTCAATGTACAAATTGACATCTGCATTAGTTTTCTGTTTATTATAAAATAAATTATGTCATTATAGCATGAAACACAATGAATGTTAAATACTATATATGTTTATGACTACCACATACCAAGCACTGTGCTATCATTATTTGGGGAAGTAAAAATTGCAGCTTATAATAGAGATGGGAGGTGGTAAATTTAACATTTACTTGATATTAAGTCAAATATTTAGCCTCTGTAGTAATTAGGGGCTAAACCAGTATGATAGAAAAGGCAGATAACAACTGTGATGCGTCCCTCAAGATCTTTTAGCCCACAATCCATGGTTACATATTCATTAGGTTGTAAAAAAAATTCTGAACCACTAAGCTTTTCTGACACTATGATGGATGGCATGTCAAGCAACTTAGAGCAGAGCTGTCCTGTCCCATGTCTGGTGCTTGGTGCTGACTATAGACTGACCTTAAGTCCTTAGCAGGCGAGGGTTTCTTAAATTGTAGCAAAGATTTCAGATGCAGAAAGAGGAAAATCCTCTACTTGTGACATTTGTTATATCTCAGTGGCCAAAACAAGTGATATGGCTAAGCTGAGAGTCACTGTGGGAGAGGACTATACAAGGCCATAGATACAGCGATGCATGAGTCATTGGAGGAGGTCATTACTGCAGTAAATACTATGCCAGTTGTTGTATTATAATGATTACAATAGGTTTTAGTTCTTAAAATGTAGATGATAATAATTGTATCTACCTCATAAAATTATCAAGATCAAATGATTCAATGCATATGTATATGGAACATTGTAAGTGTTCAATAAATGTTAGTTATTATATTGAGGACTTTATTTCTTTAGGAAATGAATTGAGGTATGTACTTGGTAAAGACATTAGATATCATTGGCAAATTATGTATTTTCACATATCTTTTTAAAAACATTGGGTATTATCACTTTTGAAAAATCATCGTTGTTCTGATGGGCATAAAATAACCTATTGTTATCATTTATGTTTCTTTGGTTACTTGTGTTTCTTTGTATATCATTTCCATAGATTTTTGACCATATGTATTTCTTTAGTGATTGACTCATTCATTTTCCTTGTCCATTTAAGAGAAAATAATTTTTTATTTTGGAATAAGTTTAGATTTACAGAAAAGGTGCAGAGATAGTATAGAAAGTTCCTATACATTTCAGGTGTTTTGATTACCATGGGATATTTGTCCTTACTAGGAAACCCATATTCAGATATTACTGTTAACAATTTCAGCCTTTACTTAGATTTTACTAGTTTTTCCACTCATGTGCTTTTCCTGTTCTAGGATCTAGTCCAAGATACTACATTGCATTTACTCTTCATGTTTCCTTAGTCTATGGGGTATGTGACAGGTTTTCCTCATTATTTATCATGACCTTGACAGTTTTGAGGAGTACTGGTCAGATATTTTGTGGGATATCTCTCACTTTGAGTTGGTCTGATTTTTTTTCATGATTCAACTGGGATGATAGTATTTGGGACACAGACCACAGAGGTGAAATGCCTTTCCCATTACCCTATCAGATATACATACTGTCAACATGACTTAGCACTGGTGAGTTTAACCTGTTAAGTCATCATTTTTCACTTTCCATACTCTTTTCTTTAGAAGCAAATCATTAAGTTCAACCCACATTCAAGGTGAGGCATGGGGGTTAAATGCCACCTCTGGAAAGGGAGGTGTATTAGTTTGTTAGGGATGCCATAAGTAGCTATCGGACACTAGGTGGTTTAAACTACAGAAATTTATTTCTCAAAGATACAGAGGCTAAAAGTCTGAGATCAAGATGTTAGCAGATTTGGTTCTCCCCTCAGGCCTCTTTCCGTGGCAAGCAGATGGCTGTGTGTTCATGTGGTCGTCTTTCTGTGTCCTGTATGTTTTGGTGTTAGGGATCTGAACAAGCTGTATATTTAAGGAAGCAGGAGGGAGTGGAAGAGGACCAGCGTGGTTTCTGAGCACTTCAGTCTGCCAGAAAGCATTTTGTACAGGCCATGTTGCTACAGAAATTGGGGCAACAGAGAACCCTAATGTTTGCCAGGTTAAACAGTGTTCAGTGAACACAATGTAGTGGTTAAGCGTGTAGGCTCTGGAGTCAGAGCAATTTTGTTCATTTCCTACATTTACCAGCTCTGTAAGCTCTGGCAAGTTACTTAACTCCCAAAGCCCTAGTTCTTTCATGGTGGGTAATAATCACATGTATCTCAGAAGGTTGTGGAGAGAATTACAAAAGATAATACACACCAAGTGCTTCATACAGTGCCTGGAACATAATAACTGCTCAATAAATGTTAGTGTCTTATTATCGTTACTATTATTACTGCCACTATGTTACTGCTCTGTACCATCATCTTTTCCAGCACACTTGGGTCACCTCAGTCTCTGTCTGTCCCCGGATTAGAGTACTTTTTCCAAGCAGAGCTCAAGATTTAGGGCCTTTGAGTTTTTTTTTTGGTATTAGAAAGTGAGACTCGGTGACACTCTGAAGCTAGTACTTTTGGCATTTTGATAGACTGATCTTGTTAGATAGCTCCGAGTCCTCATATTTCCTGGGTAGATGTAAATTATGATCATGTGGGCTTTTTCAAAGTCATAAAGCTGTAAAGGATAGATCTGTCCAGTCAGGTCTCAATGCCTCTCACTCACCAGCTGGCTCATGGAAGGACTGGCTCAAGAATCTTATGCAGACTAAAATAAATTTCTTAATATTTTAGATTAATAGACCCCAGCTTTGATGTATTTTTAGGAAGGGAATATGTAGTTCCCAGCCCTTAGTTTGGATCCTACCCATTGCAATTTCTAGTACTTATGCAAAGACAAGATTTTAAACATCAACAGGCTTTCAAAGGAACTTGGAGGTAAATGGTAGCCTATAATGATTATGAGCTGATATTGCCAAGGTCATGTAACGATGCAATACTGAGGCTGTAGGGCCTATGCTTTCCCAGAAGGAAAATCAAGATAGGTGTAGAGTTCATGCCCAGAGAAAACACTGCCAGGTTCAGTTTTCAGGTAAAATACAGTTTTCCAAATGGACTCTGTGTTTGCAGAACTCTGGCCCTCTAGGTTCCTCTTTTCTGTGGACCATTTCACCCTAGAAAGTGTGCTCAGTACTCAGGCTGACTGGAGAAATCCTCTTGGAGACAAAAATTTAAGGGCTCTGAGGAGAGTTGCCCTCCCATAGAATAATATTAAAGACCAACTTCATGCCAATTTTCAAAAAAAGTAATAGGCTCCAATGGGCTGTAAGGAATTTGCCCAACTACCCAAAGTAGCTATTTGTCTAATTCTCCCCACAACTTCGCTTCAATTCAATATTTATACTTCGAATGTAGGATGAGCTCTTTCCTCTTTGCCTCCTCCTCTCCCTCTGTCTTTTTCAAAATTTAATTTTAAACTCAGAGAAGAAGCTTCAAAGATAGTACAGAGAGTTCCCATAGTCTTCAGCCAGCTTCCCTGTAATGCTTAACACCAGACATAACCAAGATACAATTTGCAAAACTAAGAAATTGCATTGGTATAATATGCTTAACTAAACTACAGACTTTATTTGATTTACTTCAGCTTTCCACCAATATCCTTTTTCTGTTTTAGGATCTATCCTGGATTGCACATTATATTAGGTTGTTATTCATACTTAGTTCCCTCAAATCTGTGACAGTTCCTCTGTCTTTCCTTGTCTTTTGTGACCTTGAATTTTTTCCAGAGTACTGGTATTTTGTAGAATGCTCATCAATTTGAATTTGTCTGATATTTCCTCCTGCTTAGATTGAGGTTATAAATAGTCCTCCCTTTATTTTTATTTTCTTTCTTTCTATTATTATTATTACTATTGTTATTATTATTTAATCCTTATTGTTGAGATTATTTCAGATGTCCCTCTTTTTTTCCTCATTGCCCTTCTCCACCCGGTTCCCTCCCTACCCCAGGCCTTAGCCACCCTATTGTTTGTGTCCATAGGTAATGCATATATGCATATACAATCTCTTCCTGCCCTTCCACTCCCATTCCCTCTGAGAATCATCAGTATGTTCCATTTCCATGCCTCTCATTCTATTTTATTCACCAGCTTATTCTGTTCATTAGATTTCTTATTCATTTATTTTGATTTTTAGATTCAATTGTTGATAGGTATGTATTTGTTGCCATTTTGTTGTTCTTATTTTTGATCTTATTCTCTTTCCTCTTCTTCCTCTTCTTAAAGAATACCCTTCAACATTTCATATAATACTGGTTTCGTGGTGATGAACTTCTTTAGCTTTTCTTGTCTGTGAAGCTCCTTATCTGACCTCCAATTCTAAATGATAGCTTTGCTGGGTAGAGTAATCTTGGTTGTAGGTCCTTGCTATCCATCACTGACTATTTCTTGCTACTCTCTTCTGGCCTGCATAGTTTCTGTTGAGAAATCAGCTGACAGTCATATGGGCATTCTCTTATAGGTAACTAACTGCTTTTCTGTTGCTGTTTTTAAGATTCTCTCTTTATCTTTAGCTCTTGGTATTTTAATTATGATGTGTCTTGGTGTGGTCCTCTTTGGGTTCCTCTTGTTTGGGGTTCTCTGTGCTTCCTGGACTTGTAAGTCTATTTCTTTCACTAGGTAGGGGAAGTTTTCTGTCATTATTTCTTCAAATAGTTTTCAATATCTCGCTCTCTCTCTTCTTCTGGCACCCCCATAATGCGAAAGTTGGTACACTTCAAGTTGTCCTAGAGACTCCTTACACTATCTTCATAATTTTGGATTCTTATTTCTTTTTGCTCTTCTGGTTGGGTGTTTTTTGCTTCCTCATATTTCAAATTGTTGATATGATTCTCAGAATACTCTATGATACTGTTGAATCCCTGTATATTATTCTTTATTACAGTCAGTGTACGCTTAATTTCTGACTGGTCCATTTCCATGTGTTTGGCATTCTCATTAAGATCCTTGAAAGTCTCACTAAGTCCCTTGGGAGTTTCTAGAAGATTCGTGAGTAACTTTATTACCATGGTTTTTCCATCTCTTCACTGTCAGTCTGTGTGAGTCCTTTGTTCTGAGGTGTGTCTCTTGTAGTCAGCAAATATATGAGTCATGGTTTCTTATCAATTCAACTACCCTATATCTTTTGATCTTATAACCATGGTTTTGAACTATATATCCAGTAGTTTGTTTTCTCCCATTTCTTTCATTTGTGACATGTTTCTTTGTCTCCGCATTTTGACTGCTTCCCTGTGTTTGTATCGGGTAGAGCTGCTATGTCTCCTTGAGGTGATAGAGTGGCCTTGTGTAGTAAGTGTCCTCTAGGGCCCTGTGAGTCATCCTCCCCAGTCACCTGAGCTGGGAACTCTAGGTACCCCCTGTAGTGGGCTTTGAGCACGTTCTTGTTGTAGTTGAGACTTGCTTGCTGTTGGTGTCACTGGGAGGAATTGACCTCCAGGCCAATTGGCTATGAGGACTAGTTGTGACTGCAGTGGGAGAGCTGCTCTGCAGGAGACACCCCTATGGAGCAGGACTTGCTTCAGTGGGGTTTTGGTGCTCACTGAGCCTGCCTCTTGAGGGTGTCACTTATGGATGTGTAGAATTTTAATCTGGTATGGTCTGATACTGAAAACTGGGTGCACTGGCTCTTGGGTCTCTAGGGAGGTACAAAGTCATCCATTGCCTGGGTCCACCTAGTAGGAGCTACAGAGAGATCTGCAGATTCCTCCCCTTTCTATCGGGTTTGGAAATGCCCTGATGAGGCCCAACTGTGAAACAAGGCAGGCTGAGGCTGGTGCTGGTGCTGGTGCTGGGTCTTGGGCCTTTTATTGATATGTTTGGGCCTCCCTGACCCAGCTGCAGCTTGTTTGGGAGATTTAGCCTGAACAAGGACAGGTCATTCATATGCAAAAGCTGCTGCACACAGCTTGGGTGGGGTTGTAAATTGGATGAGGCAGGGTCTTAGGGAATCATCAGGGTGGAGCAAACAGAAATGGCTGCCAGTCAGCCCTGTGACAAGGGAGATCTCAGCATAGGAACAATGATCCCTATAAGCACCTTCGTCCAGGTGAAAGCCACCCTGAGTTCCTGCCCTGATGCCAGACAATCCAGTTCCAGCCTCTCCCTGGTTCTGGAGCTCAGGGAAGCAGGACCTTGTAAATTCAGTTTGTGGGGCTGGCCTTTTAAGAGGAACAAATGGGTCTCCAGCAGCCTCTGTGTCACTGAGCCCCAATCTACATTGGTTTTTACAGCCTGTAGTTCTTACTGCCCGTAGGGACTTCTTTTCCCAGCTCTGGGACCCTGGGCTGGGGGTCTGGTATGGGGCTGGGACCCCTTGCTTTCCTGGGTGGCCTCCGCAGAATATCCCTCCTGATTAAAAAAGCGGCACACGTGGGTGCTGGACCAACCCTTTCGGCGCCTCCACACCTCCTACCAGTCTCAGTGTGCTTTCTTCTTTACTTTTCTAATTGTAGGACTTCCATTCAGCCAACTTTCTGGTGATTCTGGATGATGGTTGTTCTATATTTTAGTTGTAATTTTGATGTGGTTGTGGGAGGCAGCGAGCACAGGTGTTTCCCTACGACACCATCTTGGTTCCATCCTGTAGCATCTTTATTAATATGATCTTCTCTCCTAGGCTTTCCCTCAAAAAGTTTATTTTCCCTCATTATAAAAGTAATCTATGCTATTTTAGTAAATTTTGAAAACACAGAAAAGCCCAAAGAATAAAATCATAGTTTTCCATATATCTTACACCAAGAAATAATAATTTTCAACACTGGGTGTGACTTCTTTCCATTTCCCTTTCTCTTGTTTTCTTATGTGTTATATGTAAGTATGTATTTTAGAGATTTTTAAAATGTCATTGAAGTATTGAGATTGCTTTCAATTTTTAGCTATTTTAAATGCATTTTAATTGAGCACTGTTTAAGATGAATATTAGCATATATCCCTAATTATTATGTGGAAATAGAATTGTTGCCCTAAAGTGTATGGACAATGTGAAGACTTTTTGACAATTACTGCTAAATTGCTCTCAGGAAAGTTATATCAGTGCACTTTTCCCACTAGTAGTGTCCAGCATGCCTGTCTTTCTCCCTTCTTGTGAATAGGACATTATCTCGAGGCATTCCCTTAAGTTGTCTTATTTTAGGCATTTAAATACCTTCGTAATTACATGAGATTATACGTTGTTCAAATAGTAAGACTTAACTGAAATACTAACTGAAATACATCACTCAGTTTTCATTTCCTCCAGGCGTAGGTAGGCTATGTGTGCCAGGTGTTTGTATGTGCCATATAGTGAGAGGGTAAAGGAATGGAGATGGGCATCCAAGGCACTGCCATGCTGTATGTATGTAGAATAAGGAAAAATGAAGGAGACAGAGAAGCCAGAAAGAAGTTGGGAGAGCCTAGGAAGCAGGGCTAGGATGAGGCAATTTTCATAAAGCTGTAAAGTTTCAATTGCACAACAGTAGAAATGCTTCAGAAAGTAGTCACACAGTCAAGTAAGACAAGGGCTAAAAACTGTCCATTTAATTGTGCAAAAGGGGAGGACAGCAATCTGGATTATTGTGGGCTGAGGTACATGCATCAGAAAACTGTTTTTTCATTGCTTGTTTCTGTTTAGTTCCTGTTGGCTTTTTCTTTTTCTTTTTCTTCTTCTTCTTCTTTTTTTTGGAGTGTGTGTGGGGAGTTAATGTACAAACATGGATTATTCTGGAAACAGCTGGCACAGTTTGCTTCAGGCCACCTGCTTTGGGGGAGCAGCAATTCCATAAATGCAAAGTAGCAGATAATTGCAGATACTATCTCTCTGCTTTGGATCACCATAAAAGGCCAATTCCAATTTTGTTCTAAAAATGGGCAAAATTTTTAAACTGACCCATCATTGGTGAAACATTTTAAAGACGAATTTTCATCTCTTCAGTAGCAATATAGACTGATCAGGAGGTAATCAGTTATTGCATTCCAGTAATGAGTTGATGGTGTTTCACCCTGTCCCGTGACACCAACTGAAATGACACTTTTTGTTTCAGGGAGTGGCCTGAGTTTACACGTGGCATTGAGTCCTATTCTCAAAGGCCCATTTAGCGAGAACTACAGAGACCTGTGTTTTGGCAACTACCAAGTAGACATCACTAACGTTAAGATGATGCACTGGATCCTGGTGTCTTTTCAGATGCTTCCTAAGGATAGAGACACCTTTAAGTGAAAGGAAGGCTTATACTCTTCAGTGTCTCTTGGGCCTAACCTGGGAAGGGCTGACTTATATCTGAGAGGAATTGGGGTGTTCTTCCCATTCTGAGCTTTTTCAGACTTTGCCTAAGAGAGTGTGACATAATGGAACAAGAACAATAATAGGGCTGCTATTAATAGCTAATAGTCACCGAGCAGTTACTTAGTTCTAGGCTACAGATCAGATACTTGACAAGTGTTATGTAATGCAATCCTCACCACAATCTTGAGGAGATACAAACTATTAGATTTTACAATTGAGCGAAGTGAGGTGCAGAGGGTTAAATAACTTGCCTGAACGACTCAGCTGGTGAGGGTTGGAGCTGAGCATCACACCTTGTCTCCCTGACTCCAAGGCCCTTCTCTCATCGTCTGGCACATAGTAGGGGCTCACCAGATGTTTTCTTTCACGTTTTCTGGGTATCGATGGGCTGTGATGGTAGCTCTGCAGTCTCTTGTCCGATAGGATGGCCGCAGACCAAGAACACCACCCTGATCCTGGTCAGTCTGGCTGGAATGACAAGCACGAGGAGGGCAAAGGTTGCAGGGCTCTCTGGACCCTCCCAGGGATTTGAGGACATTATATAACCTTCTGAGTCATTCTGTGTCATTTTGTGCTATTTCTTGCCCACATCCTTAGCAATGGTTCATGATTTTAGTTATTAACTAATTCTTAAAAAATTTTTTTTAAACTTGTGTTTCTTTACTAGCTGAAGACAGATTGCTGTGGTTTGGGGGACAGGGAGGTATTTGAAAATAATGTTTATATATATATATATATATATATATATATATATATATATATTTTTATTGATTTTTTACAGAGAGGAAGGGAGAGAGAGAGTTAGAAACATCGATGAGAGAGAAACATCGATCAGCTGCCTCCTGCACATCTCCCACTGGGGATGTGCCTGCAACCCAGGTACATGCCCTTGACCGGAATCGAACCTGGGACCCTTCAGTCCGCAGGCTGACGCTCTATCCACGGAGCCAAACCGGTTTCGGCTTGAAAAGAATGTTTTTATCTGAAACCTTAGAATATGTGTCAGATCCAAATCCTTGTTGGATGCTGGGGCAGAATGACACCTTCTACAGGTCTTCCAGGGAACAGTAGACCAGGCAGCGAGATGCCTGACCCTGGGGCTCTCCTCTTAGGTGCCCAGCAGAGATGAAAAGTGCTTGACCTTCCTGAGAACGGGAGTGCATTCAGGGGCACACGTATAGCAACAGTCCTTTTGAAACAAAGGGCTAAAAGCCTAATCACACATTTATATTTTAAATGAAACATGGGCTCCTAACTTCAAACTTCTGCATTATAATTAGTTACACTAACTAGCTTTATAACTATAAGGCCTAGAGCCTTCAACCACTTTGGGGTACAGTCTAGCAACCAAAGAGAAGA
The DNA here is from genome assembly GCF_964212035.1 of Myotis nattereri. Taxonomy (NCBI): domain Eukaryota; kingdom Metazoa; phylum Chordata; class Mammalia; order Chiroptera; family Vespertilionidae; genus Myotis; species Myotis nattereri. The sequence continues at coordinate 57,258,195 of NC_138080.1, forward strand.
AATGAACTCTGCAGTCAGACTGGCTGGGTGTGAATCACATCTCCAGTGTTTACTGATTTTAGACCTTGGACAAGTCACCTGAGAGTAGTGCCCCAGTTCCTCATCTTAAAGTGGGGCTAGCAATAATACCTACCTCATAGAATTGTTGTGAGGGTTAAATGAGTAATGATAATAATACATCTAAAGCAATAAGTGCCATGTAAGTGTTAGCTATTATCATTTTTATTATTGTGCTGTTAAATGTTACAAAATGGCATATGCTTGGTGGTGGGGAGAGGGGAGGGACTCCTTACTAGGACGTCAACAAAAATTTCTTGGTAAGGAAATTAGTTGATGGATTTCTCTGTGTACAGCTTTATGCAAAAAGAATGGAAAGTCCACAGTGAGATACCAATACTGCTTCATACCCACTAATATAGTTCTAATTAAAAACAAAAAACAAAATGGAAATTAATAAGTGTTGGCAAAGATGGGAAGAAATTGGAACCCTCTTACATCGCTGGTGGGAATGTTAAATGGTTCAAATATTGTGGAAAATAGTTTGGCAGTTTCTCAAAAAGTTAAACACAGGATTGCCATATAACCCAGCAATCCACTCCCAAAAGAATGTTATATCAAAAGAATTGAAAACAGCTACTCAAACAAATGCTTGTATATGTGTTTATAGCAACACTATTTACAATAGCCAAAAGATAGAAATAATCCAAATGTCTGTCAATTGATGAATAGGCAAACAAATTATGGTATATTCATACTATGGAATATTTTTCAGCCACAGAAAGGAATTTGGCACTTACCTGAGATACAACATGGAAGAACTTTGAAAACATTATAATTTTGTACAAAAACCCTGTAAGCTATATGTGTTTTAACTTTAGCTAAATACAATATGAGACATTTCTATCTGGTTTACCTTGCTTGAATTCAGTCAGACTGAATTCAAGACAGAGCAAATCCCCAACAACACCACACGTGTGGTGATGTAAATCAATGGGCATTTTCATGCTGACTGGTTATGAAGTTGGCCTGTTAGTGAGGGTGAGGAAGAACAGCTGTCAGTTATTCTTTTCATTTCTTAGCACTAAATTAAGTGAATTTGGATTAAATTCCTCAAACCAAACTTTTATCAAAGTACTGAAAAGATTTTGTACATCAATCCTGTAAGCTATATGTATTTTAACTTTTGACCCTGAGCTCACTCTTTAAAAAAATAATTTAAAAATATAATATTAAAACTTTTTGCCTGGGTAAATGTAAACCTGCAGTAAACTCTGAGTTCTGACATTAATAAAGGGACTGCTTAATTGGCCAAAAAAAAAAAATCACACACTTGAAATATGTTCTGTTAATGTGTTTCTATTAAAGTGATAACCAGGAACTTTCACATTTTTGTTAACCTCGGTGAAATTGAAACTATCCAAGAATGTTGATTATACTTTCAGAAATGTGTTTTGTTCTCTCTCTTTATATGTTAGTAACAGTAGGAGTTAATACCTTAGCTATTCTCCCTAGACTAGAGCCAAAAGCATTTCTAAAGATTTGACGCTTTGGTTTTCCTTTCTAATTTCTTACTTTATATAAATTTCCAGACAAGCATGTATCAACTGAATCCCGATTTTAGTCTACATAAAAGAAAAGACACATTATGGGCTTACATGGGGTAGGAATCTCATTATTGCCAACAATAATTGATAGATTAATATGACAATGACTGACCTAACCTTAATGTGTGTGTGCGTGTGCGTGTGTGTGTGTGTGTGTGTGTGTGTATGTGTGTTTGTGTTGGTTCAATCTTTGAGGCAAAATAGGCATAGAGGCTCTTGGTGGTGAGGGGAGGCCCACTGTATCATTTTGCAATATAATTCTCTTCAAGCAACAAAACCCCAGACATGTGCACTTGAGATTAAGGTTGAGTGGGGTCAGTCAGCACACTTAGGCTTTTGCCTGCCAAAGGCTAAGGGTAAAGGAAGATCAATTTGAGTCACCAAATTACCTCATTTATCTGAATGTTAGCTTAGGGGCAGGTTGTGGCATTAGCTTATAAATGGGGGCACAAGGCATGTTGAAGCTGGAGAAATCTGTTCTGTAGAGCAAAACGCTAGGTAAGGAAATTGTTGACTCCTTGCCTATAATGTTTTGTTAATCCATGAACTGTCTAAACTTTTTTTCTGTGAGGCTTTTGTCAAAGTTCCCTAAACGTGAAGACATTTACATTGTTAGAAGTTATTTCTCTTTTATTTATCACTGTTATTACTATTTGTTAAATGTTGGTCACTAGATCCTGAATTTAAATTCTAAATAAAGATAAATATTAGGTTTTAGATGATTATTTTTTATTTATTTTTAATATATGTGAATAGGTATTTTTAGATAAATGGTAAATATTTACATTTTGCTCTTGATAAAGTAGTAAAATGTATTCTATATGAGTATGATAATTTGAATGGCAGTGATTTTCAACAAAAATGACTATCAGCTTTAAATGGGATGGCATTTTTAAATCATTAACCATTTATATGTAGTATTAAATAAAACAAAAATATTTTTGGTTGGAGTTTGGCTAAACATAAGGATGAATATCAGGACTAGAACTTTGTTCCCAATGTTGTTCACCTCTGCTGTAGAAGACTGCTAATTTGTCATAACTCCTGGATATATTTAGTGTGAATAGCTTTGCTACAACTTCTATAGAAACCATTCGTTCATTTATATATTTATTTATTTGTTAGTTCATACATATGGTCAATGTTTATTACTTAGTGGAAGGCAGTCCTTGATGAGGGTGAAGATTTTTAAAAAGTCTTTGTTAGGCATCTGTTTGATTCTCTGGAGACATGTTAGTGAACAAGACAGATAGGTCCCTGCTCTTGGGTGCTTATATTACAGAAGACAACTAAACAAAGAAATGAATGAGCTATTTTCAGTCAGTGAAAAGTGCTATGAAGGAAATATAGCTGCAAAGAGCGAGGGATTGACTAGATGTGGAGGGAGAGTGCAGTTAGAGTGACCTAGGGAAGTTTCTCTGGGGTGACAGATAAGGTGAGTCATAGATGACAAGTAGAGCAAAACATGTCTAGTCTGGAAGCAGAGTGTTCTAGGCAGAGGGAGCACAACGTGTGGTAGCCACAATGGGAACAAGTTCAGTTTATTTGAGGAACAGAAGGAAGGTTGGGGTGGTTGGAGAAAAGTGATCATATAAAGGAGTATTCAGAGGGAAGGTGAAAAGGAAGACATGGCCTTATCACATAAGCTCTTGGAGGCTATACTTTATTTTATTTAGGATACATTGTCCATTTTGTGCTTTGTCAATATAGCATCAACATAAACAGTTTTGAGAGAAACAGCTGCTCCACTGATGGTTTCTTCAATTAAATGTGAAATAACCAGCCCTGACTGGTTTGGCTCAGTGGATAGAGCGCCAGCCTGCGGACTGAAGGGTCCCAGGTTCGATTCTGGTCAAGGGCATGTACCTTGGTTGCGGGCACATCCCCAGTAGGGGGTGTGCAGGAGGCAGCTGATCTATGTTTCTCTCTCATCGATGTTTCTAACTCTCTATCCCTCTCCCTTCCTCTCTGTAAAAAATCAATAAAATATATTTTAAAAAATGTGAAATAATCAGTTGGATTTATTTTTCTCTGATTGAACTGATTTTTAAAAAACAACAATTTATGCTTCTGGTAGGCAGAGCCTTTGGATTTGTCATATGCTGAAGAACATAGAAAAAAGGTAAAGAATACAAGTAATTTAAAATCTAATGTATCACCATGAGGAAACTATAAGGCTAGAAGTCAGCTCTTCTTGAGCTCCACTAGCTTTAGGTGTGCCCTTTAGCCAAGTATACATGAGCCAAATGCAACAGAGGCTTAGCACATCTTGCTCAAGAATGTTGGAGAGCCTGTAACTTCAATATGTGCAATTCACAGTCTCATGACGGTGCTGCCATTAAACTTTGAGGTTAGTAAGACATGGACAAGAGCCCAAGAAAGTTCGAGTATGGGCATGTCCTATATTTACATGGCCTATTTCCCTTGCCTCCTTCAAGGCTTTGCTGAAACATTGCCTTCCTAGGAGACCCTCCTAAATACTCTATCTAAAATTGTACTACTCCAGTACAACTTCTCTCTTCTGCCACTTTGGTTCTCTGTAGCAGTGCACTGTTTGAGAAATGTTTTAGGTTTTGTTTGTTATGGTCTACTTCTTTCAATAGAGTGTAAGTTCCACATAGTTTTTGCTGTTTTGTTTGCTTTAGTACTAAGCAAACAAATTGACTCTAGCAGTGTAGAGTCAATTGTACTAGTATATTGCTTATTTCTCCTACTAGAATAGGTGTTCTCTACTGACTTAAACACTTTAACACGAGGAAGAGGTGTATTTTTCTGATTTGTGCAGAGGTCCTGTGAGGAAGAGTGGAAGGCAGTCCTTGTTGATGAGGGTGAAGAACATATCCATGGTAGCCCTAAGGGAGAGAGGTCACAGAGATGACCAAGGCTTGACTTCTGCCCTTCTGGTGCATCCAGCCCAGTCTGGAGCTGGCTGTTTTGCAGTTCTAAGATTTATTCTCAAGCACTACTCCCTGTCTTTGTTTTTTTCTATTGCTATGTGGCAGTGGCTTAATTCCAAGGGTTTTACTTTAGAACAAAAAACAGCTATGTAAAACCTACCTTGAAGCAATGAGATGAGAGAACAAAAAATGGAAGCCAGTCAGCCAGTATGCAGTTACCTGTAAATGTTACTTTGTGTGAGTTTTTCTTTATTCTACTTCTGATCGTGCACAGGTGAAGCTGAGAGACTTCACAGACCCTGTGGAGCAGGGGTCCTCAAACTTTTTAAACAGGGGCCAGTTCACTGTCCCTCAGACCATTGGAGGGCCGGACTATAGTTTAAAAAAAACCTATGAACAAGTTCCTATGCACGCTGCACATATCTTATTTTGAAGTAAAAAAACAAAACGGGAACAAATACAATATTTGTATTTGCATGTGACCCGCGGGCCGTAGTTTGAGGACCCCTGCTGTGGAGATTAGCCGTGTGTTTTCAGGACAAAGATTAGTCAGGTTGGCAATTTGTTATTTTTGACAGGACCTGTCAGCTCTATGATCACCAAACATGTAAACTGACGATGTCTTCAGGTACAAAAAGAAATTCCTCAAAGCCAATGCTCATTTGCTTTCAGACAAAAACACAGAATCCTTTAAAATTATGTACTTAAACAAAATTGTTTTTTCGAAATGAACTTGGAGATTCATGGAAGCTGTTTGGAGATAAAAGAAGAGTTGTTTATGAACCAATGATGAAAGTGTGTGAACAGCAACAGTTATTGTGCAAGAGACATCCCATTAGAATTTGAAACCACTGTGAGGAAAAGAAGTTCTGTAAAGTAAGACAGGTTAGCTGAGCTTGAATGAAGTGAGTCACACCGGGAAGCAAGGATCTGAGGGAAGTTCTTGCCCTGGTGGTGTTGTGTAGGCTGAGAGGAGTCAGTGCTAACCAGCAGTCTAGTTGCTGGTTCTTACTATTAATCTCTTGAAAGCATAACTATGTTAAAGTTAGAGGCCCAATGCAATGATTCCTTTTAAATCTCTTATATGTCCTTAGCATTTCCCAGTATATTTGAAACTTATTTTTTTCTGTTCCAGAATTTGAACAATAAGGTCAGTGATAAACCATCCAGTTTAATAATTGTCTATTGATTTGTGGATGTCTGTAAATTTATTTTCATATAATATGATGGATTTGTTAACCCTTACAGGAATATAGACCAAGCTGTATTAGCAAATTAGATGTTATTTGGCTTTCTTCCTATGGAAATGGCATAAGCTATCCTTAAAATATGATCATCTACAAAAACTCCATGTAACTGCATAAAAAGATACTGAAATAAAACTAAGGGCAGAAATAAATAAAATGACAAATGACTAAAGTAACATTCAAGAGAGAAATTGGTTCTTCAAAATAACAAGTAAATTAAGTGAACTATTGACAGGATTTATTGTAAAAAACTTGTCGTAACTGATAAGAAAAGAGAATAAATACATAAATAAGAGAGAAGAGACAAATTTCCCAAGTACAAGAATTCCAAATAATTTATCTAGATAGTCTGCTAAGAGGTAGAATATAACTTCACACTGGGCTGTGCATGGTGATTACTTCCTCCCAAAAGTAAAGTATGGAAACAGGGAAAAAAGATAATTATTCTGTGGAGAAAGCTGATAAACACTACCTCATCCAGGTGATCAAGGTTAATATCAAGAGTGTATATCCTCTTGGTAATATGTACTCCTGATATGATGCTATGAAAATGACATATACCTTTGTGGTCTTCCTCTCCAAAATCCCAAACACTAATATGATCATGAAAAGAAACATTAGACACATCCCAACTGAGGATGTATTAGTCAGCTTGGGTTGCCATAACAAAATACTATGGACTGAGTGGCTTAACCAACAGAAATATTTTCTCACAGTTCTGGAGGCTTTCTGAGATGAGGGTTCCAGCATGGTTGAGTTCTGGAAGGGCTTGCTGCCTGGCTTGCAAATGATACCTTCTTGCTCTGTCCTCATACAGTGGACAGAGAGCTCTGCTAGCTCCTCCTCTTCTTACCAGGGTGCCAGCCCTGTCAGATTAGAACTCTACCCTATGACCTCATTTAATCTTTATCACCTCCTCAAAGGCCCTATCTCCACATACAGTAACATTGAGGTTTAGGGTTCCAACATAAGAATTTGGGGTGTAATCCAGTGCATAACAAGGAAAAATCTGCAAAGTACCCGGCCAATGTATCAAGGTTATCAAAAACCAAGGTTAGGTCTGAGAAACTGCTACAATCAAAGAGGAGCCTAAGGAGAGGTGATGACTAAATGTAGTCTGGTATCCTGAGTGGGATTCTGGATAAAGAAAAGGGACATTAGCAAAAATTACAGAAATCTAAATAAATAATGGATTTTATAAAGTTAAATAATGGATTAATATTGGTTCGTTAATTGTAACAAATGTGCCCTACGAATGTCATATTTTAATAACGGGAAAATGAGTAGGCATATGTGCATAACTTTCAGTGCATATAAAAATATTCTGAAAAATAAATCTTATTATAAAAACACAGTGTCATTGGATTAAAAAGAGAAAACATAATTATACTGAAATTTTAGAAGAATTTATAAACTATTTTAAGAGGATGAAGGATGACAGATCAGAAACACAAGAGAACAATAGAGAATAGCATTACTAATCACTAACCCTAGCAGGGCCAACTGGCAATTGTTATAAAGAAGTGAATCTTTGACAAATGTACCACATATTACAATAAGGAACCCCAGATTTATCAGAAACTAAAGCACTAAAAAGAAGAAAGGACATCAGATACTTTACCTATATCCTTTTAGGTGTTTTTTTTTTTTTGTTTTTTTTTTTACCTGATCTTGTCATTCAACTCGTTTATATTTTCTCGTGGCCTAATTTTTAAATTCTACTTCTATTTTGACAAACTATGTTGTGTGTATTCATCTGCAAGCTTTTTATGTCATCTTTTGGAACAAGATAGGAAAATAAAATCCTAGCTATTGAAGAAACCAAAGATATTATTATAGATTAAAGGCCCAATGCACGAAATTCGTGCAAGAGTAGGGCTTCCTTCCCCCAGCTGCCAGCACCGGCTTCCCTCTGGCACCCAGGAACTGGGCTTCCCTCTCAGCCCCGACTTCATCTGGAAGGTCCTCCGGTCTAATTAACATATTATGTTTTTATTATTATAGATAAGATGGGAGGCTCTCATATGATCCTTCTTTTTTTCTGACTGTTCCTTTTTTTTTTTTTTTTCCTGACAAACCACACAACAGAGGTGGGAATTAGTGACAGTGAAATTCACCTGAGACTGGCCCAGACTGCCCTCAATTTGATCACCTCTGATCCTCTATGCCTCTCTGACCTCAGCTGACCCAGCCCTTCCAGTGTGCACCCTGATTGGCCAGCTTTAATAGTTCAGTCTTTCTCACTGGGAGCAGAGCTTCTCTCCGACTCTCTGTCATGGGTTCTGTGTGGCTTCCCGCTGGCTCTCTTTTGTCTTGCCCAGGAAGCCTGCCTGCGAACTGCCCCCTGCCCCAGGGACAGCTCTGTGGGTTGGGATGGCCTCTCACAGCCTCTACCTTCATCCCTGGGTCTGGGCCTCAGACAAGGGGATTTAAATAGATAAAGCTAAAAAAATTGTATAACAATTCATAATAGGAAGAAATTTCAAAGAAAACAACAGAATGACTAAATAAAAGATACAATTTCAAACATATATGCTACGTATAAGAAAATAAATAACACAAAATAATACAGGAATTAATATACATGCTACTTAAATTTATATAAATGTCATACAAGTACTAAATCCAATTCTATATTGAGATTAAAAAAGAGTATATACACTCACAAAAAATGTAAGAAAAATCAGCACATGGCTAAAGTGAGGGTATAAATTCCAAAGCAGTATTAAAGTGCTATTTTATACCTATTTGTATATCATCAATCAATAACTATAGCAAAACACAATGTTGGTTGGTGGGCTTTGAGGAAGGCATGATTATCAAACATGTAAATTTCTTTAGTCCTTTTGAGAGTAGTCTGACAAAATTGAAAAGAATAAAAAAACACCCAAAACTTTAACACTGTTTCGCCGTTTTGATGTGGTAGCTCACTTCCGGGACCTCACCCACGGTAGTGATGTTCAGACCAAGCTCTGAAGAGTCCTAGAGGAAAAGAGGGTGGGTAGGTTAGGGTTTAAGGTATTCCTTTGCTGCTGCTCATATGTTTATGTTTCTTTTGTGTGTGAGTGTGTGTTTTAAATTGGATTCTCAATGAAAATTTGGGTAAACAAAGGGTTTAGAACAGTGGTTCTCAACCTTGGCTGCACATTAGAATCACCTGGGAATCTTTTTAAAATCCTGATTTCTGGGCCTCATCCTCTGGAAATTCTGTCTCTTTGTTACTAATGTTGTGGCCTCGCCCCATAACAAAGAAACAGAACTTCCGGAGGATGAGGCCCAGAAATCAGGATTTTAAAAAGATTCCCAGGTGATTCTAATGTGTAGCCAAGGTTGAGAACCACTGGTTTAGAAGAAACTAAAATTTAGTTGAAGCTGATGCTCTATGAGGTATCCCTAAAGAGAAAAAAAAGTATACATTTTATCAAAATAATAAAAAGAACTCAGTTGAGAATAGGAGTAAATAGGACAGGACTCCAAAAGCCCCCCAAAAAGCAAACAGCAATAGCCACCCAAAGTTGTACCGCATAACTCTTCTGTGACACAGAAAAGGCCAACATGGGGTTTGCTCAGGTACAGAGGAATATTAAGTCAAGTAAAGGAAAAGCAGAATACAAAACAGGATGCATGCATGTTACAATGACATAAAAATGTACTATGTATGTACAGTGACAAAAATTGGAAGATGTTCTTTAGTTTCTTTTTTTATAGAGAAGATTGAGAGCAATTTAAAAAAAATACTCTTTACACATATGGGTTATTTGGATCAAACTTTCTTAGATGAGTGATCCAGTTAGAGCTATAATTGATTTATGTACAAGGGCAATATACTTGTTTTTGTACACTTCTATAAAATCAATCAAAGGCCTCTGAGCACGTTGTTTGAATGAGCTTGGCTTTGTGCACCAGGCTCTCCGGACATTTGCAAGCATATGTTTGTGTACTCCGATGCATAAACAACAAAATGATGGATCTTTTCCATGTGGGAGTGTTTTAGCATTTCAAAGTCAACATCCAAAGAAATACACAGATGTATATACAGCTGGAGAACAGTCTGATCTGCCCCTCACCCCCATTCTGGTAATACATTTTCCTTCTCAGTTTTTGTCTGGATTGGGTTGTCGGGTTCCAGCATAGTCTTGATGAACCATGATTTTAAGGTCTCTAGAGGGAAACTCATGGTGACAAATTAATCTGACATTTGAAAATGATGAAATGCAGTGGAAAGCAAGCATCCTCAAGATAAAATAGTGCAAGTTCTGATAAGATAACAGAATACAGGGTAAGGTTAAGTCTTGGCCTTTTTTTAAACTGAAAGATTCTAAACATGGCAGAGGACAAGATTATCTGGCAAGTTCCCCAGTCAGAAGACAGATCTAGTTCCTGCAGAGAAAGAAACTGAGGTATAACCTGAGAACTTCACCCCCAGATCCAGGACAGCACTCTATGCAGACGGGGAAAATCAGGTGTGGGCTGCCATGGACTCAGGGTGAGAAGAAATAAAAAAATGATGTTCATTCATTCATTCACTTCCTAGTTCTATGATCTTTAGTGAATTACTTTTCTTTGCCTTAGATACTTCATTTATAGATGGACACAATGATGACACCTACCTCACAGAATTGTTGTGAGGACTCAATGTGATTGCACATACCAGACACGGAGGTTGTTCTTAACAAATGTTAGCTATTGTTATTCTTGGCAGAAACGAGGATTGCGGGACTTTGCTGAAGACTGGAAAATTCCATCATACAATTGAGAGCTCTCCAGATAATCTGGATTACAGAGCCTGCTGAGTGGGAGCTATGTCTCTACTTATTAGGTTTTGTAGAAGATTTGTGGAACATAACAAAACCATTTAGCCAAATTGCAGAAGTCATGTTCATTGAGATGCAAAGGATGGCTACAGGTTTATTTTCCTGTGTGTAGCATCTGAAAAGTTTCATTGGTGTGGTTCATGAGGGTCCTGGTTTGATCTAGGTTCTGGCCACACAGACTTGCAATAAAAAGGAACACAAAGCCCAAAGGTGGGAATTAGATCTCCTGATGGCTGGTGGTGTTGTTTCCCTAAAACTGGGAAAGGAGGGATGCAGGAGATGAGGCAAAGTGTTGGATTTCAGCGTCTAGCTCTAAGGTGGGCACGTAGTAGGTACATGATAAAGCACAAGGAGAGAGCTGCCCACAAGAGGAAGGCCAAGGCAAAGTAAATACAACTGGAACCATAGGCTTGAGCAGGCCTAGGAATAATATTACATAGAAGGCACGTGAGCTTGAGATACCCAACTGGAGCTCCTTCAGTGTCTTCTATGAGTGATTATATGGGACCCCGATTCTGGGGAAGGTTTCAACCTGGAAATGGGCTCAAGTGGCCTTCACTTTGAGGAGAGGAAGTTGCATGGAGCCTGGTGGATCTTCAGAGTGTTAATTTTCTGACATGGACATGCCACTGCAGAATGCCCTCCTGTCGTGCAGTTTCAGAAGCATTGGTGTGATTACTACTAATATCTGTGATATAATTTTCCCCAGTTACTTTAAGTTATGTCTCCCTCCCACATATATTTAGCAAAATATCATGCTTACTAAAATGATGGAGTTCAGCTGCCAATAAAATGAAACAGGTCTGTAGACCCCAAGGAAATAGTTAGGTAAATATTTATATATGCAATTCAGTTTTCTAAGTGTTGTGTGTCCTTGATCTTTCTGGAACGCTACAACGTTTTGCTTACAGTTTAGCATATTCTAGAGAAGGAAAAGCAGGCAGATGTTCAGCTCCTACGGAGTGTCACTGACGGGCCTGCTGCCAATTGTGGCTGACGACTTCTGCCTCAGCCTCTGGATTTCAGTCCCCTGCCTCATATGTTTTTTTTTGTGTTTTTTTTTTTTTTTCCTGAAAACCCTAGAGATTTGGATTGCTTTTATTTCTTGGCTCTTTTACTCCCAAGGACTGGCTGCTTGAGTAAGATGCTATCTTCCCATCTCCTTCTTTCCTTGTTGACACCACAAATACGCACGCAGGCTCTCTTTATTGAAGGATTTTACCGCTTATCCCCTCTTGTCTTGGGACAACTTATAATAAAGGTGTAGGTCTAGGATGATACTGACGCAATTGGGCCAAGGACCGTACTCTGAATGGCACTGGTCTGGAACACTAAGAATTGTGGTTCTAACGTTGGGGAGACGTGGGCTTCCTCACCAGATTTTTAAGCTACTCTTTGGCCCTAATCTTCCCAAAGTCCCCATGGCCCCAGTGGACCTGGTTTGTAGTACATCTTTTCTCTACAGCAGTGTAGTCAGACTCTGATTCCCTTAGTGAAGGGAAGGGAAGGGAGCTATTTGTTATGACGGATATAATCCGTACAGGCACTGAGGAAGGCACAATCATGTATTTACTTCATTCAATGTTCACAGCAACCCAATGGCATCAGTACAGCTGGTCCAGTTTCATAGAGCAGTTCAATGACTCACCTGATAATTATCAAGTTAATATCAGCAGACTGAAATGTAAGCCAGGCTCTGTACATATCACCACAAGGTGCTGTTCTCCTGTCCAAACCCACTGCCTTGGGATGAACTTCCCCCAAAAGGTTCTTGTTTAACTAAAAACAACAACAACAAAAACACCTCCAAGGAGAACAATAACTTTTATGCCCTGAATCCAAAGTTCAGATAAAGATCTCTACCTTCCCCCTAGGAGTCTCTGAGACTTACTCAGTTGCCCCCATGAAAGTGCTCTGCAGAGTTACAGCTCAACAATGCCAGAAATAGGTCATTACAAAAAAACAGTTATAGACAATTTCCACCTATGGAAGAAAGTGATTTTCTAATAGGCCTGCAAGACAAATTAGGGTAAATCTAAGGAAAATCAGGAGATAGGGCTAATGAAATGTAGTGTTTTTATTTTTTTATTTTTTCCTTGTAGTTCTTTATTTCCTTGATATGAGATGACTCTCCGAGGATGAATTTGCATTTATTTAGAAAACATAAGTCCACATAATTGCTATTATCATTTTGGCACAAGAGAGTAATAATCAAACAATTGTAAGAGCTTATTGCAACTGTTTAAGGCTGGCATGAGTCATGATCCATTTTGAGCTTGTCTGTGTCCTGACACAGTGAGCTGTGGGCTCTCAGTGTCCAGGAATTGTATGTGGGGCAGTGGGGTGGCCCACTGTTTCCCAGCTTCTTTAGCTGCCAGGTTTTGCTGTTTTTGCTTCACGGAGATAGGCAATAGTTTTCACAATATTCTTTGTTTCAGTCATTGCAGGGAGCCTGATAAAAAGATGCTATTTGATCTCTTATTCTTGCCTATGCCTTCCAAAGCCTTTCCCCACCCTCCTGCCAGTTTTTGAGTCAAGTGTAAATTTTATAAGGCTCACAGCATCATGACTTATGGCCACATCATGGAAGGACCTGTTTCAGAAGTCTGAGGATTTGTTTTTACAGTTCTAGTTTTGTCATATATTTAGCTTAAGGAACTTGGGCAAGTCACTTATCTTCACTGGGTCTTATTTTTGTTATCTGTAAGGTAAGGAAGTTATATTAAGTATTTCCAAGATTTAAAGTTACATGAAACTAAAATTGCTGTAAAGAAATTTCATTTTCATTTTGAAAAAGCCATTCATTCAAATTGCAACAACTTACAGGTAAATGCCTAAATAATTTTTCTTAGACTGTTGACAGCTCATCAACTTCAAAATCAATTTAAAAAACACACACCAAAAAACCTTTTAGGTACTTGAGGTATTCTGGCCTGTCTCTTAAATTATTAAGGGTTTGGGCAGAATAATGGTTTGATGGACAAATTGGTTCTTGTATTTCTCACTTAAAAGCATTGTTTTCAGGATGTGAAAACTTTGCCATTTGCCAGTGATCAGAAAAAGTGCTTTCAAGTAATTTCTTCAGAACAAAACATAAAGCTTTAGGGAGTCAGACCACAGGACAACTCAGTGATTCAACTGTGCATTTAGGCACCATTTTCTGAAGAGAATCTACAGATGAAGGGGAAAAGAGTTGTGAATGTGGGGGTGGAGAAAATTAAGAAAAGCTGAACAACCTGAGAAAACCACATCTCTGACTCAACTTTCCATGAGATCAGATAAACTCTTAGGGCTCTTCCTTTTGCTAAGTCATTCCAAACATGGGCATTAAGTAAATGACCATTATTTGGAGAGGTGCTTCTAGGGTCTACTTGAATAGGATAGGTAGATAGGGGCATCTTTGATGCTGGGGACCAGACAGTATTGCTGTGAACTCCCTGGCATTTTGTTCTGTAATCTGCATCCTGATGAAGGATAGAGTGGGTGGCTTAGTCCAAATGGAAACCCCACTAGTTTCTAGATCATTTTCATGGCCAAAAAAGGTTGGGTGCTTATTAGTGCGAATCTTCATACAGTTCACGACATCTCATTTAGCTGTAGGTGACTGCCACAAGACCAAGCACAGTCTCCTTGAGGAGCCTGGCCTGGCATCAATTAGAGCCCCTGCCTTGGTTCTAACTTAACATCTCTGGGAGACCACTGAGGTTTGGATGATAAACAATGGAAATTTGGCAGAGCCCAGAAGTGTGTGGTCCAGAATGCAGAATGTGCTCAGGTGTCAGACTTTGCATGAGACCCAGGAGGCAGAGTTTTTGATCAGTGGACACTCTAAAATAGCACTTTATGTTATTTTAAGGAGGGCCAGAAATTCAAAGCCAAGTTTGTGAACAGGTGGGGAAGTACCACTCCAAAGCAACAGGATGAAAGCAGAGATTAGTCAAATATCACCGACAAAGCAAGGAGGAGAGGGTAAAGTGATTCATCCAAAGGTTTGGTTGTCCTCTCAGGTGGATTTTGTTAACCTACCTAGGTGTTGGGCAGCTCAGGGAAACAACCTATGAGAGGGTATTTAAAGAAAAGTTTTATGATGTGTAATTTACATGCTATAAATTTCAGCCATTTCAAGTGTACAATTAAATGATGTTTGAAATTATGTTCACAGAGTTGTATAACCATCACAACAATCTAAGTTCAGACTATTCTCATTACTTGTAAAAGAAACTGTATACTCTATACTTCACATAAGCAGTCACTTGCCCCCACCTTGCCTAACCCCAGTGCTCAGCCCATGGCAACCACGAATATACTTTTTGTTTCTGTAGATTTGCCTATTCTGGACATTTCATATAAATGGAAATGTACAATATGTGGTATGTTGTGACTGGATTCTTTCACCGATAGGTTCATTGAAATTCTATTTTCTCTACAGAATTTACTTTTCTGTTAAAACTATTTTCCGTGTGTGTTTATTATTGAATTTAGACTACTTTGCCCACTTATAAAGTATGTATATACATGGAAGTGTCCTGATTAAGAAAAGGTTATGGTTACTTTGATCCCAATTTCAAAGAATTCAAATCAAGTATAGTACATACCATTAAAATGGATCTGTTTTTCCTTTGATGATTCATGTTATGAAGAGCCAATATAATTATGCTTCAACATGAATACCATTGTTGAGTATCATAGACATATAAGAGGTAGGTGATCAGTTTAAGGTGTACATATTACCTACTCAAAATGGAGGAGAAACAGCAGCTCCACATCAGAAAACCACCAAGTGTCTAATATCCATTTATTTGTTTTGTCTCTTTTTTTATACTGAAGTAAAACATAGAAAAAATATAGTTATCTGAACTTTTTGGTTGTTTAAATTCTAGAAGAAGCATTATAGTAAGTTAGGGAAAAGACATCTGGCAACGATTTATAAAAGAAGAGATAAGAATTTTGACCTTCCAATAGTTGGGTGCGTCCTATTTCCTGTTTCCTGCATTCATCTGCCTCCTCAAGCAGAAATTATATCTCAAGTTGAATATCTTCTTTCTTTTAAAAGGGAAGGCAAGACTGGGAATTGTGCTTCAGAAAAATTATTCCCTCTGTTTACAAATATGGCTTAACCCGTGCAAATGAATGTATATCCAAAAAATGATTACACAATCAAACAAAATGAATCTTGCTCGAGCGAAAAATGTTTACTTTGTAAATTAATTTAATGAATGAATTTCTAGCTACAGGAAGCTAATCTTGAATAAAGTAAACTATCAGGATAGGGATGGGGCATTTAACACCAGAATGATCCTGAGATAAGGTTTGGTACCAGAATGTATACCAGGAAAGGAGAAGATACAAGTGGTGGGAAAGTCATTGTCCCATGGGATCAATCCCATCTGCATAAGCCATAACTTTCTCATTTATGCCTTTCATTACTTTACATCCTTGAGAGATAAATCATGCCTTTGTTGTTAACAAGAGCAGCTGGACTCCTGTGACTAAGAGGACAGCCTGCAGGAAACATTGTTGATACTGGACTGTCATTTCCTGCAGAGACAAGAGCAGTTTATGTGGTGAATCCTCTTTCCTACATACATTTGCAAAAATGCTCCCTGTTCATAAATTTTGCAAAGGAGTATTTTTTAATGTGGCATTTGGGTTTTTCTGCAGATTCTGGCCATGAACTTGATCATATCTTACTGATAAATGCCAAGTGAGCTGCTTAATGCAGAGAAGAAATAAGAACAAGTTCAGAATGGGTCAAGAAACAGCACCATCTGGAATATATTGCTCTTTAATCTTATTACTAAGTTCCCTAAAAGAGGTGTTAGTTCTTTTATGAGCAACGCTTATAACCCGATCACCATTGTCCAGGATAGAATCTTTTGCTTTTAAATGGAAGAGTTTCTAGGTAGCCTCTCTTGCAATTTCAGTGATCTAAAGCAGAGCCTGCCCTGAGCCCTCTCGAATGCTCAGTCCGCTGTTTCCTGTATCTACTTGGTTCACATTACCATACATACAAATCAGCTGCCAGATGCTGGCTCGCCCAGGGTCCTGGGAACATATCCCCCTTGTTTTGATTTCCCTTTATTAACTGTACAGTTTCCTTTCAAACTTGAGTTTAATGAACCCTTCTCTTTCCTAGCTTTATGATCTCCTTTCCTCTACCTCCTCCCTCTCCCACTACCCTTGTCCTTCACCCAGACTGCTTATCTTGCTAGAATTTATTTGACTTATCCTTCCCTTTCCCTTGTCCTATGGGAAAGCTCAAAACATTTATGAACTTAGTTCATGCACTCAAGTCCCTTTGGATAATTTGGAGTTTGACCCTTTCACATATCTTTTAAACAAGAATTGCTTTGAGTGCTTTAGTATTGAGCATGTAACATACTCTTCAGATTGTAGGGCCATGAATTATGCTCAAGATGAAGAACAAAGAGACTGACATAAATGCCACATTTTCCATGTTCAAAATCTAAGAGGAAAAATACCACATGTTCCATGTAAGGACTCTACCCCAATGTTCACAGTGAATGTGATTTTGACTATAACCCACATCATCATTATTATTCTCCCACTCCCCACTCTTTAGAATAGGGGGAAAGAAAACGTGAAAAAAGAGGAAGAGCAAGGGAAACAGTTCATGGCGTTTCCTACTGAAGCACTGTATGAACTCTTGTTTAATCAGTAGCTCCTAACACACATTCTGTTTTCTACATAGCACATCTGATCCAGGTACACACTTTGCATATTTGGCCATACATCTCAGTTTTCTTCAAAACGGCTGATACTTATGCTCTTGGAATAGATACTGCTTTTTGTGGTTATTCACAGTGCATCTTGGCAATGGTAAGGAGTTCTTTGTTATGGATTCAATGTTGTTGTTCTAATGCTATTACGCATTTTGGAGGGTGGGCTGGGGAGTGAAGAGGAGAGTTAATAAAAGGCCAACTAGCTATAGCCTTTCACAGTACAGAGGCAAGAAAGGGAAAGAAAGTTTTCTATTTAATATAGAAAATTTGGACAGAGTTTGAATAGGGAATAAGCAAAAATACCCAAATGTAATTTTATAGCCAATTTCCCATGGCTTAATGTCTGCAGGATAACTTAAAATCTTTTCATTATATTTCCCTTGCAATTGAATTTGCTGATGTTCCAAGAGAAATAGGAGGAGGGGTGGGAAAATTCTTTTTGTGGTTGGAATACAGAAGGTTTATTATGCTTTTTAAAATTGCAGTCCCTTTGCACAAGTGATAGCTATTATATTTTTGATGACCTTATCTGGGTAAATGAAACATGAAGATCACAAGGAGAATGACTGCTAAACTGGGCATGTATGTGTTAGTGCATCCCGCAAATGGTCTGGTCACAGTAGGCCACCGGACAGGCATATTCCTGTGGCATAAAGTTAGGCTTACCTTTCCTGCCACTTCACTGCCCCAAGACAGAGAAAGAGAGCAGTGGGTAGAGAGAATTCAGTCAATTGTTTTGCCTATTGGAAGTGAGTGAATGAGGACAAGCCTGAAAGTTGCAAAGTGGCACCTTCTCACCTGCAAGCCACCCTTATCTCAGGCTGTCCCTTCATTTTGGCACCTCTTCTGCTTCCCCAAATAGCGTTGGAATGAACTCAGATTTCCCTCTGGCGTGTTTTCCCTTTCATCTCATGATAAGGCTTCCAGGTCTACTCTAATGCCACCAGACTCATATTGATGGTGACCAAGTTTTTCTAAGGAAAAATCAAGACACAAATTGTAACATAAAAATGTGCCTGTAACAAGCCAAAGATGGGCTTGAGGACATGACAGAAACAGGATTAAATAATCTAAATTTTGTCTGTGAGACTCCCCTGACTTCATTCCTTGCTCTGCTCCCACACACTGGCAGAGAGTGGGGGAAGCGCCATGGGCACTAAATGGCTGAGGCATCTGCCAGGCATCCTACAGTAGAGCTCATAATTGGACAGACCACACCCTAGAGCTTCCAGAAAGGATTAACCAAGAGGAGCGATCCTAATTTGAAGACAGGAACCAAAATAAATAAACAAAACAAAAAGTCAGAGGGAAAAATTAAATACAGCGATCACAAAAGTAATGTTGAGACAGAGAGAGAGAGAGAGAGAGAGAGAGAGAGAGAGAGAGAGAGATCCTTAGAAAGGTAAGACAATTTATGTACATAGAACAGAATTAAGAGTCTTTTAAAAAACATTTGTTAAGAGACTTTAAGCATCATAAAAAAAAGTATAGCAGATAAAAAATTCAGGATTTAGGGGAAAAGTTTGAAGACTTCTGGAAGGTAGGACAAAAGTCAGGAATGAAAAGAGAAAAATAAGGAAATTCAAAAATAATGAAGATCTAATGTTTAAATAATAAGCATTACAGAAAGAGAGAACAAGGAAATGGAGGGGAAATATCAAAGATTTATACAAAAAATTTCAAAATTGAAGGACAGGAGTTTTTAGATGGAAAAGGCAACTGTGTAACTAGTATGATGATTGAAAGAGAAAAAGACCTACTCAAGGGCATATGATTATCAAATTTCAGAAATATAGACAACCTAAAAGCTTCCAGAGAGAAAAATAACAAAGAACAAAACAAATCCAGAAACAAATCACATATAAGGATGTGAACTAAGAATGGCATCCAACCCCTCAACTGCAAGATGGGAAACTAGAAGATACTGGTAAGAGCTTCAGATTTTTCAGGACGATTTCTGTTTGTTTTTGTTTTGTTTTAATCCTCACCCAAGGATATTTTCCCTCTGATTTCTATAGAGAGTGGAAGGGAGGGGCGAGAGACAGAGAGAGAAACATCGATGTGAGAGAGGTACACTCAAACCAGGGCTGGGGATTGAGCCTGCAACCGAGGTATGTGCCCTTGGCCAGAATCAAACCCAGGACCCTACAGTCCACAGGCCAACACTCTATCTACTAAGTCAAACTGGCTAGGGCAGGAGAATAATTTCCAACCTGAAATGGCCAATCCAGTGTTGATGATATAAATAAGCCTGTGTCTGAATGTCCAAAAACCAAGAGCATTGATGTCTGAGGGCAGGAGGAAATGGATATCCCATTTTAAGCAAAAAGAGCAAATTCGCTCTTCCTTCACCTTTCTGTCTTATTCAGTTCTTTAATCAAATAGATGATGCTCACCGGAATTGGTGAGGCTGATCTTTACTCAGTCTACTGACTTAAATTCTAATTTCATTCAGAAGCACCCTCACAGACACACCCAAAATAATCTTCTACCAGCTCTCTGGGCATTCCTTAACCCAGTCATAAAATATTTCTCTCTCTCTCTCTCTCTCTCTCTCTCTCTCTCTCTCTCTCTCTCTCTCTTTCTCTCTCTCCCCCCCTCCCTCTTCCTCTCTCATCTATTTACCTATTCTGAAAGAAAATAATGTGTATGTGTGTATAACTAAATATTAAACCCCAAAGAGAATTGCAGTAGGTCTTGCCCAAATAACCCTTAAATTCTGTTCTTTGAGAGTAGTTGGTGGACCAGCGATATCAGCATCCACCACAGAAATGCAAATGATCAGGCCCCATCCAGACCTATCAAATCAAAGTATCTGGGGTGGGGCCCAGGACTCTGCATTTTAATGAGCTCTTTAGGTGGGCTGATGCATGCTGAAATTTGAGAAGCACTACTCTAATTATCACACCACCTTCCCCTTTCCTGCCTGCTCAGGAGAATGCTGACTCTGCTAGTTTTCTGGGACTTTGCTATGAACTGGGTTAATGAAAAGAACTGAGACCAGCTTGATTGGTTAAGGTTGGGAAGAAGAATTACTCAGAATGGAAAAGATTAAGAGAATTAGGGACAAGAGAGAAAAAAACTAGCCTAGGCCAGGTTTCAGAGGAAGTTCTGGGAAGTTTTGGAGACACAAGGAAGACAGTGGGATAGTTGTAGGTTTTGTGGATTACTGAGAGCAGGAAAGGTTTTGAAGATTAAGATTGAACTGTCTTTGTGGCTTTTTGTGAATGTACGCCATAAAGATTTCAATTGTTTTTCAATTTTACTTTTTGGGTGGTGGATGGATATGCATTTCATGTGAGATTATCTCAAGAGAGCTTCCAAGCAAGAGAGCTTTGTGGGAACTGTGGGAAACCAGACACCAAAATTTGCCTGGTTTGTATTACATAATGATGGTTCTTTTGGTTTACTTGCTTTTGTTGTTGTACTAGTGGAGGTTACCAGTCAGATCTGTGGAGAGATAGCGCTTTGATTAAAGTATCATGTCAAATGACCAGTACTGGACACAGCTGGCTTTTGTATCATCATGGTCACTGCTGACTCAGAGGTCACAATTATCATGTTATTTTTAATTGCATAGTTTCTCAGGCTCCCTCCTCATTTTCTCCTCCTCTTCCTCTTTCTCCTCCTCCTCCTCCTCCTCCTCCTCCTCCTCCTCCTCCTCCTCCTCCTCCTTCTTCTTCTTCTTCTTCTTCTTCTTCTTCTTCTTCTTCTTCTTCTTTTTCTGTGTGCTGTTACCACTTCTGTGTAAGATTCCTCTGATTTTGTCAACCCTAGAAATTGTATCACCACTGAATTCTTAGAATTGCATGTTTTTATCTTCCATGGTCCTTTGCTCAAACCTCCCTCTACAGAACATCTATCTGTTAGCAACTCTTGTTGGTTCTTTTTTCAAGCCAAGTCTCCAACCTGGCAGCTCCTCACTGTCTTTACTGAATGCTGACTCTGCTAGTTTTCTGGGACTAGTTCATAGCAAAGTCCCATGGGTTGAAGGGTAGAAGCCACCATCGTTATGAGTTTATACCAACTGGTCACCCTACCTCTGCTCTCATCTCCCTAGAATTTGTTTCTTACAATAGTCCAAGTTATCCCATTACAATGTAAATCAGATCATTTTACATCCCTATTTAAAATATTCCCACAGTTTTCCCCAGCCATTGCATTTAATCCAAAATCCTTCAATATATAGCCTACAAAGCTCTATCTGATCTAACACTGGGTTTCATCTCCAACTTCACTATCCTCCCTTAGCCTCCTTGCCCACTATTCAAATTTATGAGAATAAATTTGCCCTCCTTGCTTTTCATTAAACCAGAGGATGACAAATTATAACCCATAGCCAAATCGAGTCAGCTGCCTGTTTTGTAAATAAAGTTTTATTGGGTAATAGCCACATACATTCATTTATATTTTGTTTAAGGCTACTTTTATGATAAAATGGTAGAGCTGAGTAGTTGTAACAAAGATATAATGGTTTTGAAATCCTAAATATGACCCTTTACTCAAAAAGTTTACCAATCCCTGCCTTAGACACATAAACACATGCCTGCCTTAGGACCTTTGCAGTTGCTGTTTCCTCTATTCAAAAAAATTTCACCAGAAAACTCAAATGTCTCCTCCTTTTCACTTTATGCCTCTATTTCAATTTTATCTCTACAAAGGCTATCACTAATTATCCTATATAGAAAGCAGTCCCTATCTCTGTCTATTTTTTAATGCCAACTTACTTTAAATTCACCTGACATTTTGTATCTCTTTGTTCATAGATGTGATAAGAGACTGCTAGTGAACCACCAAAGATTTATGCTTTTCTGCATTGTGTAGCATTGTTTTTGGAAGCAGTTGCTCAGCCCAGGGTCATATTTCTCAACCCCCTTATATCTAGGTGGGATCACAGGACTAGTTCTAACTAATGAAATGTGAGCACAGTGATATATGTCCTTTCCAGGCAGAGGTGGTAAAACATCAGGGATGCCAACTGCTCACTCTCTCCCTCTTTCTCAGTAACCTTGGAGCTCATACCTTGATGATAGCATCATCACAAGATTGAAGGAGTCTGGATCTTTGAGTTACTCTTTGGAGAAAAGCTGCCAGACCAGAAACTTTTACATTCAATTTTAGTATTTTTTGTAGTGAGTCTGCTGCTAACAAATTCCCAACTGGGCTAATTTATTCTCTGCCAAATTCATGGTTTTAGACCAGCTAAATTACAAAATTATCTCACCACTTTTGTCTACTAGGTGCAGGCAGTATTCTTTAGATAAGACTATTTCAGACCGCTTCTTCTCTTGTAGACCTATGATATTATTTTTAGCTCTACATGACACTTTCAGCTGATGATCAAGACTTTTATATGTTTGAGAAAAGAAAAACAACCAGGAAAATCCTAATCTTCTCACCAACAAATCTATAGATCCACCACCATGAATACCCATATCCTCTCTACTCCCTCCTAATGAAACTGATTAGATGTCATATCAGTGGCTAAACTTGCCTAAGAGCTTTGGACCCTATCTTCCATTAAGGACTTTTCTCCTTTGTTTATTTTTTCTCTCTCCTACATTGTCAATATTCCCATCTCTACTGCATCACTCCCAGGAGTGTACAGATAAGCTTTGGTGTATCTCAACCTAAAATGCAAAACAAACAAACCCAAAGTCCCCCTTTGATACCTCAGTGTCTTCTGGTTATTATCTCATTTCTCTGTCCCCTTTTATAACAAGCCTTTTATAAAGAGTTACTTATACATGGTGCCGCTACCTTCTTACCTTCTGTTTAGACCATAATCTTTTCCAATTTGGTTCCAATCCAGAAAACTCTACTGGAACTGCTTTGGTCAAAATCACCAGTAACCTCTATATTGTTAAATCTAATGAGATTGGCATCTCCTCATTTTATTCTATTCTTCAGCTGTGTATAAGCCAGTTGTCTACGTTTGTTTTCTGAGAGACTCTCATCTTTTGGTGCCTGTGACTTACTGTGACTCTGTGGTTTTCCTTTACCCTTTTCTTAGTTTCCTACACAGGTTCTTCTCTCTCTTCCTGACACCTTTAAATGTAGGGACTCCCTAGGGCTCACGTCTTGGTGCTGTTTTCTTCCTCATTCATGTTCTCTACTTTGGAAGTCTCATCCTTCCCATGGTTTTAAAAACCGCCCATTTGCCGACCACTTTCAAACTTATATTTCTGTCTTAAACTTTTCATCTCTATTTCAGACCCATTTATCCAACTATATACTTGATATGTGTATTTGGATGTCTCATAAACATCTCAAACTTAACTTGCTCACCCCTCCATACACATTCTAAACATGTCCCTTTGCTACCCCCTTAATTGCTCAAAGCTGACATATTGTGCTACCCTTGTTTCCTCTTTCTTCCTTAAAAATTATATGAGTGAGTCATTTTACTTCCACTTCCAAAATAAATCTCAAATTAAGAATTTCCCCCAATTCTATGGCCAACAAACTAGTCCAAGTCACATCATCTCTGACTTGGACTATTAGAATTGACCTAGTTTATAATTTCCCCATTTTTTCTATTAGCATACTCCGGAAGTGTCTTATCTTCTGTAAAGTGATAGCCAGGTACTTTAATGTGCATGCCTTTTAGTTATATGTGCATTAAAATAATAATAATATGCCTTATGAAGTCTGAAGTGTGTCCATCTGGTGAGAATATAGGTCAGGCTTTGGAAACGTCTTAACAAAATGTCTAGTTTGCCAATTATGGTATCCAAAACATATAAACATGGCATTCATATGGTTCTAATCCCAAAAGACTTGTCCTAATAGTGTGTAGTTTGATAAGAACCCTTGAATTCAGGACTATCCTAGGCAATGTAGACCAATATGTGTCCTGCAATCATAAGCAGGAAATTCATGTGCAGCGAGATGTTGCCAAGAACTCTCTCCTTGAACTATCTTGTTTCCTTTAAGTCAGACTAAGAGCACTTCTTTTAGAGAAAGAATGTTTAAGTCCTATTCTGCCAAAGAGGTAAAAATAGAACTGTTCTAAGTTAAAGCTCTATCTCCATTTCCTTAGAACACCTAGAGGACTTAGGGAAATTCAGGGTGAATAATCATAGTACCCTGAGTTCTTCATTTTTCATGGTGTTAAATGAGAAAGTTATATACTTTGAATCTTATATCAGCCTTTGTTTTCCCAAAGCTCAGTGGCTTAACACCACCATTTTTTAAGCTCACAATCCTGGTAGTTACCAATTTTGGTTACTCACAGCTGAACCATTCTTCTGGCCTCTTCTTGGATGACTCATGCAGCTGTATTTATCTGACATCTTGTCTAGAGTAGGATAGTCTAAATCGGCCTCATTCATATATCTGGTGCTGTCCATCAGATTGATTTCTGATCCTCAAGAAGGCCAGCCTGTATTTCTGCATGTGGCAGCAGCCTTGTTACTAGAGTGTGAGAGCAGAAGGGGGCAAGGTCTCTTGAATCCTAGGCTAGGAAGTCACACAACATCACTTCTATTGGTCAAGCTGGTCTCAGGACCAGCTCAGATTCAAGAGATGGAAAAATATATTCCATTTTTGATTAGCAAATGACAAAATCACATTGCTTAAGTAATAAAGCTTCCATAAAAATCCCTAAAATACTGGATTTGGAGAACTTCCAGGTTGGTGAATCTGTGGAGACTGGGGAGAGTGGAGAGAACATAGAAGTGTTGCCCTCTGCCCTAACCCGTTTGGCTCAGTGGATAGAGTGTCGGCCTGCGGACTGAAGGGTCCCGGGTTCGATTCCAGTCAAGGGCATATACCTTGGCTGCGGGCACATCCCCAGTAGGGGGTGTGCAGGAGGCAGCTGATCGATGTTTCTCGCGATGTTTCTAACTCTCTATCCTACTCCCTTCCTCTCTGTAAA
The DNA here is from genome assembly GCF_964212035.1 of Myotis nattereri. NCBI lineage: Eukaryota > Metazoa > Chordata > Mammalia > Chiroptera > Vespertilionidae > Myotis > Myotis nattereri. The sequence continues at coordinate 57,283,379 of NC_138080.1, forward strand.
AAAAAAATCAATAAAATATATTTAAAAAAAGAGAAGTGTTGCCCTCTTCCCACAAATCTTGCCCTATGTGTCTCTTCCATTTGGTTGTTACTGAGTTGTATCCTTTTACAATAGAGCATTAAATAATCTAGTAGGTAAATTGTTTTCCTGAGTTCCGTGAGCCACTCTAGAAAATTATTGAACTTGAAGAGAGGGTTGTGGGAACCTCCGATTTATAGCTGGTTGGACAGAAGCACAGGTGACAACCTGAACTTGCAAAATTGGCATCTAAAGTGGAGGGCAGTCTTGTGGGAAAGAGCCCTTAAACTGTGGCGTCTGACACTATTTGCTGGTAAATGGTGTTATCATTGAATTGAATTATAGGATACCCAGTTGGTGTCCCCAGAGAATTAGAGAATTGCTTGGTGGGGAAAACCTTCACACATTTGGTGGCCAGAGTAGAGTGGGTTTGAAAAGAGACTTTTTTTTTCAAAGGACTACAGCATTTTAGCCATTTAATAATTCAAGAACACTTATTCAGGGATGGTTTACCTGGCAAACGTCCATCCAGAGTATAGTACCCAAAATAGAGTACAGTAAGCAAAGATGGTCTCTAGTGGCTAAAAAGGTGCCATTCTACTCACTGGATTATCCAATAGGCATTTGAGAAAACTGTCTACTGTTACTTTGCACACATCTGTCTATGGTTATTAGCTAATTTCCAAGCCCATAAGTAGATTAAATAAGCAAAGTAGAATAAGATTGTGAGTTGCTTAAGGAAGGTTCATTGAGTTCAAGAAATTCCAGAAATTGTTTGGACATTCTGGTAATTATAGAAGCAGAAAAACCAAGGACAAGAGGCACAACAATTCAAAAAGCATAGCAATCTCAGGCATAATCACAAATAACCCTATAAGTATTAACAACCTCTGAGAACAGCATTCCATTGCTATAAGGCACAATAGTTACTAGTCATTATTATAGTCCTGAGTTGCCAGGAAAATACTAGTATTATATTACACTGGAGGCCCAGTGCACAGATTCATGCACATTGAAAGTAAATTAATTAGAAGGTGGCCGATGGGGCAGGACTGGGCAAGAGGAGCCCGATACGCCCTAGAGCCAACCTCATGTGGTCCCTCCCTGGCAGACCGCACCTGAGGCTGTTCTGGGGCTTGAACGGCATCTGCAGAGTGAGCAGGGTCCCTCTGGCCAGTGGGTCCCTCGGCCTGGTTTGCGGGGATCAGCAGTCCAACATCCCCCAAGGGGTCCTGGAGTGCGAGAGGGCACTCTGCAAAGTTGCTGTCATTTGGCAGCTCCTGCATTGAGTGTCTGCCCCCTGGTGTTCATTGTGCATCATAGTACCAGCTAGCCTGCCGGTTGGCCAGTCACTTAGGCTTTTATATATATAGATTCAAGTAGTCAATTTAAAAGACATCATTATTATTATTATTATTATTATTATTATTATTGGTTTTTGTACTTTAGGGGTCAAGTTCAGTTAATGGGAAGATTAGCTTTTTGCATAACTCATTCACCATCCTTTCTCACACATTTCTTATGTAGCATCTACTATAAGCCAGGCACTGAACTAGGAGCTAGTAGACCCATAGTAGTGGACAAAAATATTGCTGCTGTCCTGATGGAGACTGTAGGATTGCACTGAAGATAGGTAGTTACCAAACAGGCTAAAATAAAGAAACACACAATTCAACTATGTGAAAGCCTACCAGAGAATAGAATGTGGAGTGTGATAGAGACCCCCAAGGGTGGGCGTGAGGAGGTTTAAAATATGGTGACAGTCATGCACTGCTTAATGACTGGGAACTGCCTGAGAAATGAATTGCTGTGTGAACATCCACAGACGTAGATGGCATAGCCTGCTACCCACCTAGGTATATGGTCTAGCCCACTGGTCGGCAAACTCATTAGTCAACAGAGCCAAATATCAACAGTACCACGATTGAAATTTCTTTTGAGAGCCAAATTTTTTAAACTTAAACTATATAGGTAGGTACATTGTTATTAATTTAATTAGGGTACTCCTAAGGCTTAGGAAGAGCCACACTCAAGGGGCCAAAGAGCTGCATGTGGCTCGCGAGCCGCAGTTTGCCGACCACGGGTCTAGCCTATTGCCAGTAGGCTATAAGCCTGTTTAGCATGTTACTGTATAAAATAACACAAAACTAAATCAAGCAAAAGAGAAAATTATGCAACCAAGAGACGCAGTAAACACAAGATTACGAGGCTGCTGTTGGTGCAACACGCCATGGCATACTGCTTTATGCAAACTTTTTAATTCTTTATAAGTAGGAAGAGTACACGCTAAAACAACCAAAAGTATATCATAGTAAATGCATAAAGCAGTAATATTGTTATTTATTATCATTACCAAGTATTATGGGGTGTACAAAATTGTAAATGGTATACTTTTATATGACCACAGTGCAGTGAGTTTGTTTACACCAGCATCACCACAAACACGTGAGAAATGATGTTCAGATGTTTCCACGTAATGGTGTTAAGATGGCTATGATATCACTAGGCAGCTCCATTGTAATCTTATGGAACCACTGTAGTATGTGAGGTCTGTTGTTGACCACAACTTGTTATGTAGTGACTGCATTTATTTACAGTCATCAGGCAGGGCGAGGGAAGCCCTGAAACAGGATGGAGTCGGCAATGGGAAAAGAAGGAGGAAGAGAGGTTCAATAGCAGAAACAATGGGAAAAGGACTTTGGATAAGAAAGAGGTTGGCAACACACAGGAGCTATAAGAAAGCTAGAGAGACCGGAGAAGGTCATACAAAAGATCGGGAGTGGGGGTGGAGGAAATAGAATTGAAGATGAAGGAGCCAGATCATGGAGGGCTTTGCAAACCATATGAGGAGTTTGGATTTCAAAGTACCATGGGAAACCTTTGAAGGATTTCAAGCATAGTCCCTGGGTAACCAGCGCTAATTGTTTCGAAATGCTTTATTATTATATATTTTGCTGTTTGTTTCTCTTTGTTTTATTTATATTTGTAGAAATGATGAAGGGATACTTCTGCAAATGTGTGGTACAGACATGAATCCAAATATTAAGGGCCTTAAGTCTTAAACAATTTGGGAGGGCCTCCTTAAGGAAAAGGACTCAAAATTACAAAAATTCAGAACAAAGTTGTCCTTGGAAGGGCCCCATGCAAGCGATGGGCACTAAGCTCAAGCTTCACTGAATCACTATATATCTGCTCCTGGTGTGGCGGGAAGGGCTTTGTAGATACTCCTGGCTTTAGGTGGGAACCAAAGTTGATTTTCAGGTTTGAGAAGTGCTTGGAGCAGTCTCTCCACGCTCTTCAGAAGCACTCTCCTCCTCCTCCTCCTCCCCTGTGTCCCCCCCCCCCCCCCCCCCCCCCCGCCCGCCTCCTCCTCCTCCTTTTCCCTTCTTGTATCCCACTGTGCAATGCTCCCTGACTCAAACAGCTCAGGCTAAAAACTCTAGTTTTTGTGATGATCTTATAACTGTTTTGAAGTTTTTCGGTTGAACTATTTCATTCTTCCACATCTGTGTACATACATCCTTTGTAACAACATACAACTGAAAGTTAGCCTGGGTGTATCTGAAATGGTGTGGAGCCCAGGCGGAGGAATGGGAAAACAATAATGAGATTCATGTATGTTCATAGTCACATTTTAGAGATTCTACTTTCTTAGAAGAAAAATACTGGCGATCGTCCAGGAGCCTGTTGCAGTGATGTTTCAAAGCTTCAAAAGACCAAAGAGCTGAAAAGTTCAGGTGCTTTATTGCGGCGGAGCCCTTCCCTATCTCCTTTGAAACCTTATTAAACACTGTTGTCTATCTCTTATCTATTTGTCAGACTGTTTTACTATAAGAAATGGTGTCTATTCCATGAACTGCTCTCTCTGCAGAAATAGTACTCTGTTCTTTATGAAATAGAGGGAAAGATGAGCTGGCTAATTTATTCTATCCTTAATGCTTTGCAACAACAGTTGAAATGAATGAAAATGATTGCGTTTATAGGCCTGGTCTGCAGATATGAAAAACTGCAGGAAACCGTTGAATGTGGAATGGCTTTAATTTACTACGTGGATCTCAGCCCATGATCTGCCTGCTTTTTGTTAACTTATATAAAAGAGAACAAAATACAGAGAGCAAAAGCTTTCAGAATGGCGGGAGTTTAAAGGAACCAGTACTTGAAGCTCTAAGATTGTTATTTACATTAAAAAACGGGGTATTGTTCAGACAGAGTGGAAGAGGAGGGGGACAGGACTGCAGAGAGGATGGAGAGTTAGAAGGCATGCTCGTTAGTGAGCCCCTGTCAGTGGCTTCCTCTATTGGCAGGATGGACTGGAGGTGCCCTGGGACAAGCAAAGCTTGGTGTGATGAATAAGCAGGTCACGAGAATACAGTTTCACTCTACACGTATTTTGTCCCTGGATTCTCCATATGTGATTTAAATAACAATGTGTTTGATACTGACTGGACTAAAGAACGGTAAATGTTGGTCATTCTTTTATCTTTCTGTCCCAATGCCGATGGTTCATTAATAACATAAGGGAAGGAAACCCCTCAGTACACCTACTCTTTGCTCCTCAGTTTCCACATTTAGCTTTAATTGCACAGTCCTGCACTGCTGAGGACTGCAACTCCCGCCTCCCACCAAAGTACTCGAATTGGGCATCCTGGATGATTTACAGCAACGTTTAATCACCAGGCCTTTGATTTTCACATCTTATAAATACAGATTAGAAGAAAACAGTCCCTGCCTCCCTCCTGTCCCATAAGAGGACAGAATGGTTATTCATGTCTCATTATCATGCCCCTAATCTTCCTTCTTTTTTTTTTTTTTAAAGGTAGTATTGAAACCATCTGGGCTGCTTTGAAGTCAGTTTATTTTACTAAATTAAGCTTTCTCAGACTGTGTCCTTCTTCTTTACACCATGCTACATAATATCTGATTAAATTTGGCACAAGAACACCTGTGTTTATAAATCTGACAATTTGGTCTGTAGATGAAGGAAGCTGGAGTCAGAAATTTGTGCCAAATTAAGTCTATTGGTAGGCCCCAGGTTTTTTTCTTCTTCTTGAAATGATTTTGGATTAAACGTTTCCCTATGTGACTAAAGATCTTTGGTTTTAAGTATCAGGTTATTTAAAGAGACAGTATAGTATCATGATAAAAAAAAAATAGGGCATTTAGATTCAGAGAGACCCAGGTTCAAATATCAGGTCCACAACTTCCTGTATGACTTTAGGGACGTCCCTTTACCTCTCTGGCCCTAGTTGTAAAACAGTGATTGTGGAACCCAGCGCCCAAGAGGGGCCCAGTGACCCCTGCCTCCTGGTATTTACTCTCTGGTCTCCTCCTATGTTGAATAGGCTGTACTTTTGTAACCAATATGATGTTGTGGAGATGATGGTGTATGGCTTCTGAGTCTAGGTAAGAAAGACATCATGACTTCTGCCTTGCCCTCTCTCTTGGATTCCCCAGTCTGGTGGAAGCTAGGGGCCATGTTGTAACGGGTAGTCAAGCTGCCAGAGAATAGCCCATATGGCAAAAACTGTGGTTTCCTGCCAGCAGCCAGCACCATACGAGTGAGCCATCCTGCAAGCCCATTTAAAAAAAAAATCTTTATTGTTTAAGTATTCCATGAGTCTCCTTTTTTCCCCCATTGATCTCTCCCCCGCTACCCCCTCCCCAAAACACCAGCCCTCCCCCTCCCCCCTACTGTCTGTGTCCATTGGTTTTGCTCATATGCATGCATACAAGTCCTTTGGTTGATCTCTTACACCCTCAACACCCTCCTCCCCCCACCCCCCCGCCTTCCCTCATAGGTTGTACAGTCTGTTCAATGCTTCTATGTCTCTGGTTCTGTTTTTGTTCACCAGTTTATGTTGTTCATTATATTCCACGAATGAGTGAGATTATGTGATATTTATCTTTCTCTGACTGGCTTATCTGCAAGCCCATTTTCCAGCCTCAGGGAAGCCTTCAGATGTCTTCAACCCAGGCTGGTGTCTTGACTGCAACCTCATGAGAGATCCTGAGCTAGAAACACCCAGTCATGCTGTTCACAAATTCCTGACCTCTAGGAACTGAGGGAGGTAAAAAATGTTTACTGTAGTCTCGAGGCCCTGAGTTTGGGATACTTTGCTATGTAGCAATAGGTAACTGATACCATTATGATGATAGTACTCCCTCACAGGATTGTTGGGAGGATTAAATGTGACAATAGAAGGGCTTTGCACAGAGACTGTTAGGTAGTAAGTGTAATTCCAAAAGATAAAATCATTAGTTTTGGGTGCAACTTGCTACTAGAAGACAATTCTCTCCAGTACCTGTGCTCTAAATGCTTTACCTGGGCTCTGCATTTAGTTGATGAATAACTCCAGTTTTATAGCAGGTTCCTGAGTGAATGGCTAATGGGGCGATCTTTCTGTTACTTCTTGTGTCCTGCCTCATAGCTCTTATCCCACTTTATAATTGCAGCCTTGCTGTTGAAACCAGCTGCAGAGTAGTATGCCGGTGACACCTGTCTCAGCTGCATAGGTGCCTTTTGCTCTACCCTGCAACTACCTCATGGCACCCACGCATGGACCCTTTCAACCTTTCAGATGCTTGTGCAAACTTGGACCCATTAGGAATGGGAGATGGTTCATAAATACTCTCTCTCTATCATTTGGCTCAATGATTCTAAGGAATTGTCCTTCTGGGGTGGAGGCCCAACGCTCACATGGAGATCTGCTAAATGGTGTGCCTGTGGAGTGGCTTTCTCCTTTGTTTCATTCCTCCCAGTTCCCCAATCCTGTTCCTTGGGCTCACTACCTAAAATAAACTACCGCTTGCCAGCAGCCCTGCATGTCTCTGGCTCTGCTCCTTGGAAGTAACCTTAGGCTGAGACACATGGCTCTAATAAGGTGTTGGCTGAGTATTGTTTCTTTGATATGTGTTCTTGAAACTATTACCGATACTTGCTTTAATCTCTTCAATAGTTTCCACTGTTCTGAGGACAAAGTCTCAAACATCTCATGTGGTGGCAGGAGCCTCCAAAACTGAGTCCTACCTACACATTTAGCATCTTCTCCCAACTTGCTGGCCCATTCTTCTCTACCTTGACCTTACTGGGCTGCGATTCCTTTTATATGATGGGCTCTCTGTTGCCTCTGAACCAGGAGAATATTGTTTCTTCCTACCAATTTTTACTGTTCAGGTCCCAGCCAAAATATAATATTTCCAAGAAGGCCTCGAAGATGTCACTTTAAATATCCCTGTTTCAACCTGAATGTCTGTTTTCTTTCTTTCTTCCTTCCTTCCTTCCTTCCTTTCTTTCTTTCTTTCTTTCTTTCTTTCTTTCTTTCTTTCTTTCTTTTTTCTTTCTTTCTTCTCTCTCTCTCTCTTTCGAGACTTAGCAGCCTTCACAAGCTGCAGTTTTATTTCCATACATAGATTTTAAAAATATATATCCTGGCTATACATTTACTTAATTTTAAAGAAGCAAAGCATAATTGTTTGCCACAATTATTATTATTTTTTTACTTTATATGCTATCTTGTTTTTCAAAATTTATCTTATTGTTGAAAGTATTACGGATGTCCCCCACCCCCGCCACACTGACCCTCTCCACACCACTCTTACCCCCTCCCTAGGCCATTACCGCACTATTGTCTGTCCATTGGTTATCTGTATATCCATATAAGTTTTTTAGTTAATCTCTTCCTACCCCCTTTCCCTCTGAAATACATCAGTCTGTTGCATGCTTCAAAGTTTTCTTAACACCTATTTTACTTAAAAGTATTTCCTTTTTTAAAATTGAATTTATTGGGTTAACATTAGTTCATAAAAACCATACTAGTTTCAAGTATACAACTCAATAAAACATCATCTGCACTCATTGCCCAAAGTAAGTATTTTCTTAATGTTCACATTTTCTTCTTGAGTGTGAACTATGAGGATAGGAACTGTGATTATCTTGTTCTCTATTGATTCATGTTTGGCTTAGAGAACATTTCAGTGAATGAAAGAATTTATCATGGCAAAATCTACTTGGCTGACAATTTTCTGTGTTATTTTTTTTTTAATGCTTTAATCTGTCTCTTTAAACCATGAATCATATCCAAAAGGACCTTCCTCTTTAAGCTGCTGAGACAAGGAAGGTATCACTTTAATAACACAAATAACAAATTTGTTGGTAGTAAAACAATTTATTTTTACATTTACTTTTTCACCAATTTATAAAAGAAATATCATAGGCTCGCCTCAACTGACAAGCTTCCCTAGTAATCCTATCCTATATAAGGGTAATATGTAAATTGACCAAACAGCAGAATGACCAGTCGCTATGACACGCACTGACCACCAGGGGGAATACGCTTATGCAGGAGCTGCCCTCTGGTGGTCAGTGCACTCCCACAAGGGGAGCACCACTTAGCCACAAGCCAGGCTGACAGCTGGTGAGCACAGCAGTGGTGATGGGAGCCTCTCCTGCCTCTGAGGCAGTGCTAAGTATGTCCAACTGCAGCTTAGGCCCATTCCCCATCAGTCGGACATCCCTGAGGGCTCCCAGGCTGCTAATGGGTGCAGGCCGGGCTGAGGGGACCCCCCCTCTTTCTCCCCAAGTGCACGAATATCATGCACTGGGCCTCTAGTTTAGATTATAAGTCAATTTACAAAATTTGATTGACAGACAACTTTTAGAGATCATATATTGATAGAGTCTACTCCTGCCTGTTTAAGTAAAACTTATCATTTCAATTCATGTAATCTAAGCTCTACTTAAATGGAAAAGACTTTTTCTATTCAATATATGTGGAAGGAACACTGTACTGATGAGTCAGTAGAAAACAGGAGGTACCCATCCTAGGAAATCTTCTAGCCATTTGAACACCATTTAGATGACTGAGGGTTACATCAGGATGCTGCTTGTATATTTTTAAAAGGAGAGTATTTTATGAATGAGATCATGCTAGATGCATCTTGTATTTGGTAGCACTGGATAGTTTAAATTGATAAATTAATACTGAAAATCTGAAATTGTATCAGATTTGTATAATGGTACAGGTAAGAAACCTCTGAACAATGATATATTTGAAACACATATTATTGATGAATATATTTACAAAATAGAAGTCAACTCTATGGTAGATCAATAATGCGCAGCAATAATTTCCTTGACATTTTATAAAGGGCTTTGTACTAAGTTTATTATGTCCTTCACAATGATCAAGATCACACAGTTTATGTGGCAAGAAACCACTTATTCCACAGATATTTATTGAATGCCTACTGTTTCAGATCCTTCTTGGGACATATGAGATACAGCAAGAACAAAATATATCTTAGCATGTTCTTTTCAAGAACAAATTTTGCCATGGCAAAGGGCTTTGCAAAACCTCCTGGAAAGGAAATGGCTGACATCATTGGGAATTAGTGTTGGTCCTGCTACAGGAAATTGCCAACAGATTTCCCACGGTGTTTTCTGAAGTACTGCGATCTTCCAAAGGGGAAGCAGTGTCATGCATTTCATCTAGACCCAGCTGTCACGGCAGTTTATTCGAAGGCTAGAAATGTTCTTTTTCTCTAAGGAAATTGAGATAGCAGTGAACTAAGCTGATTGAACTCATGTCTCAGCCACAGGAGTTCCCTATGGTGGAACTGACCCCTCTTTCCTCTCTCTAGGACACGGGAGACTCAACCAGACACTGAGCTGTTGCTGAAGACCAGAGGATAATCATATATAGAGAAGCCAAAGATTGTAGACAATCTTAGAAATTAAGAACAAACCACATTTTAGTCCAGATTTGATCAGGAAAGATACATTAAAAATTAATTCCTGGGACAAAATAGAATAAATTGAATGTGAAATCTAGATCACTGATTCTAAAGCTTGGGTGAGCACCTGAATCGCCTGTGAAATGAAAGTTAGAGATGCTTCCACTTAACTGGAGCAAGTCTGACACAGCAATACTGAAGTTTGAGGACCATTCACAGAGATGTTAAAATTCACTTGGTTATGAACTCAACACATAGTTTCTCAAAGATTTCTGCGGTCACTGGTTGAGATAACTTTCTGTGGTGCATGAAGTGGACACCTTTTTATTTTAAAAAACCTGTATAACCAACAAAAATAAAAATAATCACAAAACTATACAACATTGTAAAAAGTTGCTTCTTAGCATGTTATATTAACTAAGAAGGTTGTATATGACTATAGGTATTGTGGTTCAAATCTTAGATTAAGCATTCCTTTGGTTAATTGGGAAATACTGTAAAATATATTCATTTGTTTTTAGCCAAACACCACAATTAAGGTCTGAGTTTGGATCCTTGCACCATTGACTACTGAACTAGGGATATTTCAACTTTAAAATAGTTTTTACTTAAAATGTATACCATAGTATACATGAAATCAAGTAAATCAACAGTTGGGAGATATGAACTCTGTTAATGGGATTGTTACTGTTATTTGATGAGACCAATGGCTTTTATGACTTATGTACAAAGAGAGTTTTGTGGGTTTTGTTTTCTTCAAGTGTTACTCAATTTAATATATTTTTTAAACTAAAAAACAAATTCCTTAAAAAATAGTAGATTATATAAATCCTTGATTAGCCACATTTGCAGATTTCTTTTGAATGATGGTAGGAACAACTTTTCCTTTGATGTTTTCTCCCAACATTCTGAACTTGATGTATAAAGTGTATATTTAAAGTATATGCAGCACATTACTCTTTTGCTAAAATTCTTCGAGTTTTTCTTTACAAAAAGCAGTGGAAATTTACCAGAGTAAACCATAAATCATTGCCACGCTTGACTCCAACAAAGTGGAATTGCACAACAAAATGAGCATACAGTTTAAAAAGTGGCAGGTCTAGTGATTGTTTAAAGTATAATACAGCCCAAGGAAAAATGAAAAAGAAGTTATAAGAGTTGAGTTGTATATGGTATAACAGGATGAGACTCTAAAGTACTAACAGAATTTAGAACTCTCATAATTCTGGTCTATGGCAAATATCTTTTCTTTCTTTTGCAGATTTCTGGAATGAGAAGCCTATGTTTACAAGTTGCTATAAATCACTTTTTTTCTTTTATTACAGTGTTCGACACTATGATACTTTTAGTGGGTGCTGCTCTATCCTGGAAGTGATGCTGAATGAACATGAGAGGGAATTATAGCTATTTAATAACTGTTTGCAAAGGTTCCAAAATTTTGGGGAGGGAGCAGGAAGTATTCATTTAAAAATAGTTTCCAAAGCCAAAATGAAGAGGGAAGAAAAGAGCATTTTATTTCTTAATCTCTTTGGATTACCTTTGAGGAGATGAGTAATGAATGCAATTCGGCATTAGTAGACAGGAAGGGCTCTTAAGAGACCGTCTAGACTGGAGGCAATATTCCTCTTTCATGGAACTCCTCCTGAAATTTTTAGAGACAAAACTCTCTGCCATATTTTTAAACACTTTGAAAAAAGGGAATTAAGAAACTCTCTAATCAGTCCAGTGTCTAGTGAACTTTATCATCATTATAGTTTTCTTTGAAATATATTTTTAACTTCTCTGATTGCAATTTGTATTTTTTTAGAACTTAGAAACTCAGTCATTTTATATCTTGGATTTATATAGTTTATTTTTCTGTCTGTTTGAAAAAAATTGGTCAAAGTTATCTTTAATTCTAAAACTCTGCAAAAATCACTGCCTTTTGTCTTAAAATTTCAAGTAGTTTGATAATTTAGCCATGGTAGTTTTCTAACTCATTAACAGAGATATCTTTTTCTATTATTACTGATACATTTTAAAGTAATATTAGGAAAAAATTTATAGTAAAATTGTTTGATGCCTTTCATATATCTTTAGGGTATTTATGAAAAGTTTAAACATGGAACTCAGCTAAGATGGCCCTGTAAACAAAGGATGAATCCTCTGTGGATTCCCCAATTCCAGTGCTACCTAAAGGAAGGAAGATCATTTTTAAAAAGAGATCTGCTTATGCATCTCCTCTAAATAATATAAATGAATATTACAGACCCTGGGAAGCAATTACAGAAATGTCTTTGTTGATAGATTGGGTTCAAAACCAACTACTGTGCATCTCCTTTTCCGTACAGCTCCTATGCTGCAGGGGATGGCTCACTCACCTTGCTGCATTTCAGCACTTTCTACAGAATTGTCACCTGCCACTTGCCATGTACTTTCTGCTGTGGTAGAGAATTAGATTTTCCTTGATGAGCATGTTTGCCTGCCTGTAGGATGGGTGGGACTTCTGGGAAAAGTGTTTTTTATAACTTACTTGCCAGGAGGCCCATTTTTCTTAACTGTCATGTCCTTCTTGAGACAGAATGCAAGACCTTTCCCTTTTGCATTTATTGCCTAGTGGTTAGAGGGCTCCTGGCTGGTGCTTTATTTTGCTGGTGATCATTAGAACTTAGTCTAGGATAAATTCTTCAGTTCAGCGATGTAGAAATTGAGACTCAGAGGGCAGAGTGATTTGCCATAGTGAGTAACAGCACTGAGTCTAGAATGCACAACTCCAGGCTGTCCTTAGAGTACCCTTCCCGCCATGTCACTTTTTCTCCTAAGAGCTAAATTAAGTTTAAAGTTTTCTTTGGTCTGGAACAGCTTTAGTTTGCATTGCTGTTTCATCTGACATGTAAAGGGTAAGAGCCAAAGAATATGAGAACAGTTTTCTTTATGTCTGTTCTGCCAAAACTAACATGCATTGGCAACCGAACCCCCAAAGCAATTAAGAAGTCTTCAGTGCTAGGCAAGACCCACTTTCCAACATGAATCACTTGAACAAAGTGCATGACCACACGCTTTTGCATCAGGGAATGGGAAGTGAACTTGGGAGAGGGCATTTCCAAAATGCAAATATCCACACAGAGCTAATAACAAGACCTTGTGGGGGATAACTCTCCATCTAGCCTTTGTGCTTCTCCTCCTTGGAGCTCAGGAGGGATGGGCTTGCATTCATGCTTTTATTTTTGTTTGTGTCGCAACACTCCTTTGGGGGCTGCTCTGTGTATTACTACTTCAAAAAAAAATTCCTCACCACAGAACAATTATTTCGACTAATTGGAAAGAAGTTTGCATTTTGTCTCTTTAGAAGATAGAGAATAAGAAGGGTATATATTGAGGGAGGTGTGACATGCCTCACATTGCTCTGTGTTTAGCAGTTTCTTGGTAGACTCTTCAGCTTGGGATTTGTGTAACTGATGTCAAGACTCTGTCAGGGGGTATATTTCTATGTTACCATCTTAAACAATGCTCATGGAAGTTTTGAAAATGAAAATGAAGTGTTTTTTTTCTACATCATCTTTAAAAACATTTGAAACCTCACAAACTTACAAAAATGCTTTCCATTTATGTTGTATCATATATTTCTTATAACATCCCTTTGGGAGTATGGATTGTTATTTGTATTTTAAAGATGAAGGAAAGTTAAATTACAACTAAAATTTGGCAGTGGAGACTGGTTTTGCCGTGGCCTCTGGTCTCAAATTCCTGCCCTTCCCCCCTGTCACCTATGATTTATGGCCCCTCTGCTACAGGGACCCCATTCCATTTACAGAATAAAAATTCACTGACAATTTTGCACTTTAACAAAGATCTTATGGATTTTACTTTATTGCTTGTGGGAGTTCCCATGATCTGCATCTTTCTCAGGAGGAATGGAGCAATAATAACTTCAGAAATTTCTCCTGTGGTAGTTTTTTTTTTTTTTTTTTTTTTTTTTAAAGAGTCAGCTCATTTTGCTGGAAAAAATTATAAGGGGTAGTTGGATTCAAATAATGATTTTTATTAGAAATATTTATTACTTGATTCATTTTTTAAAAAAGTGCATGTGTGAGCACAGACTTAACAGAGAATATTAGCATTTTAAACTTAGGTTTTCAATTTGCCTGCTTAGGTAATTTTTTGGCCATCAGAAAGGAGAACATTAGCCGAGAAAGAAAGGTCTGTGCTCATTCATGAGTAGTTTTCATAGCACATTCCATAGTTTCTGTTCTTGATAATGTACTTTAGACTGTGATATGAGTTAGTAATTGCTGGCTGTTTTGTTATGATATTAGTTGTGTGTGTTTTTTTACCCCAACTGTCACAAATGGAAAAATATCATACTGTTTATTCACCTTCTACTATCTCACTCTTCAACACCATTTTTGAATGCATTTTCTCATTAAAAAATATTTATGGAGAGCCTATTTTGAAACCTGCATATAGACTGGTTGCAAAGCCACACAGTTAACTGCTAAACCACTATAATATATGCAGAGAGAGAGAGAGAGAGAGAGAGAGAGAGAGAGAGAGAGAGAGAGAGAGAGAGAGTTAAAAGAACACATAAAACATGGTCCCTCCTGCCATCCTTTCAAAGGACAACACATTGGGAGTAATGTAGTCTTTTGTATAAGCTCAGCAATGCCTAGACATATATCTTCATTATTCCCTAATGCTAAGAAAACATAGCTTGGTAGCATTTCATTGGGGACCAGAGTGAGAATAATCACTCTTTCTGAAAAAGAGACATTTTCTTTGTGACCTTTATTTTCTGACTTTGGACAAATATTTTAATCTTTGGTATTTAAAAACATCAAATAATACAAAGATTAAAAATGAACTCTTTTATGCTTGAAAACTAATTTCAACAATACAGGTAATCTTTCCTCTCTGCAAAGATCCTAGTGTTAAGCATTATGGGAATGAGGTGATATGAAATGTGAACATACTCTGAGTTATTGCCCTAAATCTGGTCAATTCAGGACAAAAGAAAGAAGATTGGACCTAAATTAGTATGACTCTCAGTGGGATCCACAGAGTGATACTACCCAGGCTGATTGCAAATAATTGTGCCCAGCTAGATACAAAAATTGAGAGTGTTTAGAAACTTTTTGTGTAACTGAAAGAAACTTGACAGTGTAATTTTAGGTCTGTTGAATCTATCTATCTATATAAAAGCCTAAGCAACTGTTATGCCTTGTCGACCACATGACCAGTGGACCGGTTGCTATGAGGATGTACTGACCACCAGGAGGCAGATGCTCAATGCATGAGCTGCCCCTGGTGGTCAGTGTGCTTCCACAGCCAACCAGCCTTGGCCGGCCAACCTCCTGTGGGCCCTCCCCCTGGCTGGCTGGCCCTGATCACCAGCCAGCCCGAGGGATCCCATCTGTGCACGAATTCGTGCACTGGGCCTCTAGTGTGTGTGTGTGTGTGTGTGTGTGTGTGTGTGTGTGTGTGTGTGTGTATAAAAGCCCAGTGACCATTATGGCGAAATGACCAGAACAACTAGTTGCTATGATAGGCACTGACCACCAGGGGGCAGATGCTCAATGCAGGAGCTGCCCCTGGTGGTCAGTGCACCCCCACAGTGGGAGCACCGCTCAGCCAGAAGCCAGGCTTATGGCTGGCAAGCGCAGTGGTGGTGGCAGGAGCCTCTTCTGCATCTGTGGCAGCGCTAAGGAGCAGCGAGTCAAGCATTAAGGAGTGAGCAGGTGGGTGGTTAGGAGTGAGCAGCTAGGAGTGAGGGGTCCCGGATTGTGAGAGGGCACAGGCCTCTAGTATAATGATAAAAACAATGACAATTAGCCCTGGACAGGTGGCTCAGATGGTTGGAGCATTGTCCTGTACACCAAAAGGATGCAGTTCGATCCCCAGTAGACTTGTTTATGGGAGGCAACTGATCAATGTTTCTCTCTCACATTGATGTTTCTCTCTCTCTCTCTCAAATAAATAAATATATATCTTTGGGTGAGGCTAAAAAAAAGACAAATATTTTCTACAATTGTATTTTCTTTTGTTTTTATTTTCTTATCCCCCCTCCAGCTTTATTGAAGTATAATTAACATATAAAATTGTATATATGTAAAGTGTACAATATGATGATTTGACATACATATACATTGTGAAAATTATTGTTATTGTTTCTTGTTCTGGGCCTGGTGAATGGAGTAGTGACCCTCCTCAGTGTAAAGTGGTACAGTGTGAACTGCCAGTACTCAAATATGGAAAACCATTGTCAGAAATGAAAGAAAAATTTTTCTACAAAGATGAGGTTGCATTTGAATGCCTGAAGGGTTTCTACCTTAATGGTAGCAACCCAGTGTTCTGTGGTGGAAACAGTACTTGGGAGCCTGAGATGCCCACATGTAATAAAGGTTTTAAGCCTACTCATCCAACCAAACCTCCAGTTTCAAGATATCCAAGATATCCCAAGCCTCTTGAATCAACACCATTTGTAGAGATTTTTGAAATAGATCCAGGAATCATTGCTCTAATTATTCTCACTATACTTGTTGGCATTGCAGTAATTTGCACCTGTGTGTACAAGTGTCTTCGCAGAGGAAAAAAAGGGGTAAATTAAACATGTTTCTTCTAAAAAAAAAATAACACATCTATTACCTCATGTAGTTTTTTATGCATGTGTCATTAGAATGCTTAAGATCTACCCTCTTACCAAATTTCAAGTGTATAATACAGTACTATTAACTATAGTTACCATGCTGTACAATAGATTCCCCAGAACTTATTTATAACTGAAGACTTGTACATTTTGACCAGCACCTCCCCATGTTCCTACTTCCTGGCAACCATCATTCTACATTCTACTCTATTTCTACAATTTGGACTTTTTTAATCTTTTCAGATTCTCTATATTAATGAGACCATTCAGTATTTGTCTTTCCTATGTCTTTGTCTGCCTTTGTTCACTTAGCATAATGTCTTCTAGCTTAATCCATGTTGTTGGAAATGCCAGGATTTCCTTTTTTGTCATGGCTAACATCTATCTATCTATCTATCTATCTATCTATCATCTATCTATCATCTATCTATCTATCTATCATCTATAATCTACCACATTTTTTTATCCATTTATTCATCAATGGAAACATAGGTTGTTTCCATATCTTGGTTGTTGTGGATAATGAATATGGTTGTTTTAATTTTCTTTTTCTGATAATTTATTTTATTTAATTTTACAAAAATATTTGTCTTTTTGGACTGAAAGTTTAAAAAACCCACAAAAACAAATATGTCTTCCACTATAGATAGTTTGAGAACACTATGCTAAACCACAATTAAGTCAGATTTGTTATTGAATTGAAAATAATGTACTTTTAAAACACATCGAGTATAAAATACAAGATTAAAATATGTAAATTACAGCATTAGATATATTTCAATCCTTGCTCTACTAGGTGAATAGAATCCAAAAGATTCTGGAGATTTGCAATCACATGGAGATAATTTTTGCTTAATTCCAAGTGAGAAATTTTCCCAAAAATTTGAGAGAGGGCAAGCTCTACTAACTAGCCTAATAGTGGGCTATCTTCATCCAGTTATCTTTCCTCAGTCTTTCACACAAAGAATTACTATATAACCATTCATTCATTCTTTCATTCATTCATTCAGTAACTATTGAGCCTGGCTGTTCTCTGTGTATTAGGATATGCTTCAGGAATAATATAAGGGGTTGTATGTATACATATAATCATTCTTAGAGATGATTTAAATCCAAGCCCTTTGAGTTCTTTGAATAACACTTGAACTCAGGCTCCCTGAGCATTTACAGAATGTTCTTAGCTGATTGGACTTTAATCCTGCTTTATCTATTTTTTCTGACCCCCTTATCAGTCACTCCAGTTTTCTTAAATCCTACTTTTGGAATGGATCCAGAAGATAGCAAGTGGAACAAGGCAATGGGATAAAAAAAAGAGTGAAAAAGCTAAAGCTGAGACATAGCTGTAGGGGCAGCCTCCATCACAAAAGTAATTGGCTTCGGCAGGTAGGCAAGCAGGTGTGGGAGGTATAAGACTTCTGAGGACACAGTGAACCTACACAAACGCCAATATCATTTTAGCATAAATTTAGCAACATATGCGTAAGATAGAAATCAAATACTCCAGACAGACCTTAATCCTGAATCAGCCTGTTTATTTCTCTATCTGGAGAGGGGAAGCAAGACTATAGTGAAATTCCTGCTAGAATCCTATTTGGGATGTAACCTCTGACATCCCACTGCAGGATCTTTTGGGAGTTCCAAAGACATAGGATGCCTTTTGAAAATAGCACAATCGTGCCTTTTCATTTTTACTTTTTAAATTTTATTTATCTTGATTTATCATTGATAGATTTTTTGTTATCATAAACAAGAAAGTTGCAATCAGAAATGTCATTGGTGATGCCAAGCTGCAAAATGGTCTGTTTTGCTGACGGATGTCCTGATAGCATTGAACAGGGGAGGCCCAATCATTCAATCTCCATCAGCAATTAGGGTGGATTCATAAACAAGAACACATGTTGAGACTGATGGATTGACTAGAAGAGCAAGGTACTTCTTTAGCAAAGTTTACAGAGTCTTGCGTTCGCTCCACATGGTGTATGTGTATGGGAGAAGTTGGGGAGGTCAAGAGAAAATAAGTACAAGTCAAAGGGAGACTTGTAAAATAAGCAGCAACATCTGGCAAATGACTTCCTCCCATGTACATAGGAAAGACTCTTATTCAGGGCAGTGAATGAGAAATGTTTTTCTTGGCAGCATGTTAGATTAATGTCCATTAGATCTGGGAATGAGGTTCGCTGAGGTTTATAATATTTCTCTTGCTGATGGTGTGGACTCTAAAGCTTGATGCTCAAAACATCAACCATCCATTTGGCCATTCTTAAGAATCATTAGGTTAACTTTGAAGTGTTTTCAAAGGATATTTAAACATTAAAGACCTTGTAATTCTTTATTATCTAAACTTTTGTTTATCTTCTTAATGAAGTATATTATTTACATTGGAGACTTTTTTAGTACTGCATTTCTCTTTGCTCAATAGCAAAAAGAACATTAAATTCTAACAATTCAATATGGTAGAACCCCTCTGTAATTTCTTGATGCATAACTATTCACATTAAATGTTTAGTAAGAAATTTCATCTGCCATAACTTATGGTATTCTGTATCTTATCACTGGCTTTAAAAAGGGTACTTTCAGGCCTTTTCTTACCAAAATAGACATATTTTTATTGGTTTCACAGACTTAAAAAAGAAAATAAAGCTAATTACATATGGGAAAAAAATTAAAACAAGTTTCTAAAATAGAAAACTTTCATCTGGGTTTATCCAGACACCTGGAATCTTTCATCCAGTCCACATCAAGTGACAATTTCTTGACTTTGTATAACTCAGAAATGAAGTATTAAGACTTATTTTCACTATTTTTACATTAATATAAAGATAGCAAAAATTTCCAATTTTTGGTAGTTCTGTACAATTGACCCTTGAACAACGCAGGAGTTTGGTCAAAATCTGCATATAATTTTGACTCTACAGTTGGCCTTTTGCAACTGAGAATTCAACCAATCTCAGATCTAAAACAGTATTTTCCATCCCAGTTTGGGAATCTGCAGTTAGGAATCTGTAGTTAGGAATGCGCTAAAATACTGTTTTCCATTGCAGTTGCTTGAATTCATGGATGTGAAACTGCAGATAGGGAAGGGCTGACCTGTATTTATTGAAAATAATCCTTGTATAAGTGGATCTGTGTAGTTCAAACCTGTGTTGTTCAAGAGTCAACTGTAATCTATTGCTTCTCAGCACCATAGGGATTGAGAGGTGTTTCCTTTGTTTTGGGAAAGAAAATGGAATAAAAGCACATTCCTCTGGAGGGTAAGTGGGAGAGACTGTCCATACAATTTCCCATCTCACTGCTTTTCCCTTCTTCCCATTTCTTAGTCATTGCCATTTATGAAAAGCAGGTGGAAGCAAAGTGATTTATGTGTAAAATAATACTATCTTATGGGAAATGTGGATGCCCCAACTTTAGGATTTTTATAACCATGTTGCTTTTAAGATTCTCTCTTTATCTTTAGCCCTTGGCATTTTAATTATAATGTGTCTTGGTGTGGTTCTCTTTGGGTTCCTCTTGTTTGGGGTTCTCTGTGCTTCCTGGACTTGTAAGTCTAGTTCTTTCACTAGGTAGGGGAAGTTTCCTGTCATTATTTCTTCTAATAGGTTTTCAATATCTTTCTCTCTCTCTTCTTCTGACACTCCCATAATGTGAATGTTGGTACACTTGAAGTTGTCACAGAGGCTCCTTACACTATCTTCATATTTTTGGATTCTTATTTCTTTTTGCTCTTCTGGTTGTGTGTTTTTTGCTTCCTCATATTTCAAATCATTGATTTGATTCTCAGAATCCTCTACTCTACTGTTGAATCCCTGTATATTATTCTTTATTACAGTCAGTATATGCTTAATTTCTGACTGGTCCTTTTTCATTTTTTGGGAGGTTTTTAGAAGATTCTTGAATCACCTTATAACTGTGGTTTTGAACTCTATGTCCAGTAGTTTGCTTTCATTTCTTTCACTTGTAACATGTTTCTTTGTCTCCTCATTTTGGCTGTTTCCCTGTGTTTGTTTCTATGTATTGGGTAGAGCTGCTATGTCTCCTTGAGTTGATAGAGTGGCTTTCTCTAATAGGTGTCCTATAAGGCTCAGTGGCTCAGCATCCCGAATCACCTGAGCTGGAAGCTCTAGGTGCACCCCTGTGTGGGCTGTGTGCACAGTCTCGTTGTAGTTGAGACTTGATTGCTGTTGGTGTCACTTGGAGGAATTGACCTCCGGGCCAATTGGCTCTGAGGACCAGCTGCAACTATAGTGAGAGAGTTGCTGTGCAGAAGACACCCTTATGGAGCAGACTTGCTTCAGTGGGGCTTTGGTGCTCACTGAGTCTGCCCCTTGAGTGAGTTGCTTATGGATGTGTAGAGTTTTAATCTGGTATGGTCTGATACTGACCACTGGGTGCACTGGCTCTTGAGTCTCCAGGGAGGTACAAAGTTAGCTACTGCCTGGGTCCACCCAGCAGGAGCTACAGAGAGATCTGTAGATTCTTCCTCTTTCTATCAGGTTTGGAAATGCCCAAATGAGACCCAGCTATGAAGCAAGGCAAGCTGGTGCTAGTGCTGGGTCTTGGGCCTTTTATTGATAGGTTTGGGCCTCCCTGACCCAGCTGCAGCTTGTTTGAGAGGTTGTAACCTGAGCAAGGACAGACTATTTATATGCAAAAGCTGGTGCACACAGCTTGGGTGGGGTTGTAAATTGGATGAGGTGGGGTCTTAGGGAATCACCAGGGCGGAGCAAACAGAAATGGCTGCCATTTAGCCCTGTGACTGGGGAGGTCTCAGCATAGCAACAATGATCCCTGCAAGCACCTCATCTGGGAGAAAGATGCCCCCTAGTTCCTGCCCTGATGCCAGACAATCCAGTTCCTCCTGGTATGTGTCTGTGTTCCCCAGAGCCTCGCTCTGGTGCTGGAGCTCAGAGAAAGCAGAACCTTTAAGTTCAGTTTGTGGTGCCAGCCTTTTAAGAGGAACAGCTGGGTCTCTAGCAGCCTCTGTGTCACTGAGCCCCAATATGCACTAGTTTTTAAAACCTGTAGTTCTTATTACCCATAGGGACCTTGGGCTGGGGGTCTGGTGTGGAGCTGGGACCCCTTGCTCCTCCAGGTGGCCTCTGCAGAGATGATCGCCCTCCCAATTAAAAAAGCAGCACACATGGGTGCCAGACCAGACCTTTCTGTGCCGCCTACCAAGTCTTAGTGTGCTTTCTTCTTTACTTCTCTAGTTGTAGGACTTCCATTCAGCCAGCTTTCTGGCAGTTCTGGATGACGGTTGTTCTGTATTTTAGTTGTAATTTTGATGTGGTTGTGGGAGGCCATGAGTGCAGGCATTTACCTATTCTGCCATCTTCTGTGTCACATAAGAGCCCCTGTGCTCCCATCTCTACCTCTCTCCAGACTCACATGCACATCCCTCCTTAGGTATGTCACAAGTAACATGAATTGTTTATGGCACTTTAGAACAGAAAGCAACTCAAGGAAATTTATTATAGAGATCCAGGGCTCACCAGTTAACTGAAGGGGGAGGCAAACAAACATAAGAAGACAAAGGAAGCAGGGTTTGGTCTACAGTTTGGGACTTGTCTCTGCTCCTTGTTTGTATTTGTAGATTCACTTTCTATGTACTGCATGAAAGCGGCATGTGGTTTATGGCTTCTCCATGGCTCATATCCAGCTACATGGAGAGATTAAGTCAATCCTCCCTTGTACTTTATTCCTCCTAACAAAGGCAGCCAGAATAAAAATATTCTATGCCATTATCTCAACCACCAATGTATTGCATTGAACACATACTTAGTAGATAGTAGTGCCATTGACAAAGAAGAGGTAGGAGGAAATTTAATTTTGTCTAAAAGATTGGTATGTATTCTGGCAGTGGTTTAATTCATGCCTAATGAAAATAGGTAAGTAAGCTTGGAGGTGTAGCTTCCTGTGACATGATGAGCCTAGGAAGGTTAGCAGCAGAGGAATAGGAAAGGCCAGACTGGAATAGGGCACGAAGCCTGGGGGCAGGATTGGCAAAGGCAAGATAGATTTCTAGTTCTAGCAGATCTGACTCTGGAGCATCTACTGAATCACAGGTGGAAAGGATGAAGGCAGATAATTAAGCATCGGTGAGGTTGTGGAAAACGAGGACTTAGCTTTAGGAAGTGGTAGTGAAAGTGAGCTAAAATATGGTTTCTAAGGACTAATGGGATGGGTCCCAGAGCCTGAGATGAAACTCAGCCCACAAACTCATGAGAAGAGGGCTTGGGGATCTGGGAACCAGGTGGGTAAGGAGCTGGAGGGGTTGGAGTGGGCGGGATTTGAGGAGTGTCCTCTAAATAGGTAGTGGAGGCTTCTGACTCTATTCACATGAGAATACCTTTTGTGAAGTGAGAAAAATGTATGAGATTTTTGTATGAAAGTCTGGGGGGAGATCAGTGCTTCTCAAACTATAACATGTATCCAAATGGTCTTGCTCAAATGCAGATTGTTATTCAGTGAATCTGGGGTGAGGATTGAGATTCTACATTGCTTTTCTAAAATTTTATTTTTTTCAATTACAGTTTACATTCAATATTATTTTGTATTAATTTCAGGTGAACAGCATAGTGGTGAGATTCTGCATTTCTAAAAAAAACTTTAAGTATATCAAACTTGTGGCCTGTGGGCCACATGCCTCGTTTATTTGGACCGTGTTAGCCTTTGAGTTTGACATGCTTGCTTTAGTCAGTGGTTCTCAACCTGTGGGTCGCGACCCCTTTGGCGGTTGAACGACCCTTTCACAGGGGTCGCCTAAGACCATCCTGCATATCAGATATTTACATTACAATTCATAACAATAGCAACATTACAGTTATGAAGTAGCAACAAAAATAATTTTATGGTTGGGTCACAACATGAAGAACTGTATTTAAAGGGCCAGAAGGTTGAGAACCGCTGCGGGTGATGCCAATGGCTTTGGTCCCAGGCAACTACTTTCTCAAAGGATTAAAGAACACAGTTTTTTTATTTGGGGGAAGGAGAAGGGAATCCACGTTTGGTGTTGACTGATGAAAGCAGAGATAATATTAATTAACATTTATTAGACTTATTATATGCCAGAGACTCTTTATATGCATTACTAATATAAAATATAATCTTCCTAACAACCCTTTGAGGCAGATACTATTATTACTCCCTTTTACAGATGAGTAAATTTGCTCAAAGATATACAGCTGGTAAAGATAGAGCTAGGATTTGAACCAGGTGATGTTGATCAGCGCTGTTATGATTAGCTATTTATGAGAAGTGTGGAAATTTAGTTTTAAGAGTCTATATGTTGGGGGAACACTATAAAATATATGATTGTCTAACCACTATGCTGTACACCTGAGACTAATTCAAAATAATATTGAAAATCAACTGTAATTGAAAAAAAAGTCTGTATGAGGAGAATGAGCACTAGGACTAGTGGCCAGAGGTCTTATGTCTCTTGGTAGGCACTTCAGAAATATTTGAATAAAGAAAAACAATATTTCATTGTTATAAAAATCCTATGGTGTGGATAGGGATCATCTGTTAGATGGGATTTGCAGTGATTTCACTCACTTTTTGTTTACTTATATTTTCATAGACATGAACATAGTTCTGAATTTAAATTAATAACTATAACTATTTATGTATTAGCTACATGCAGTCATTAGATTATTGATTCCCCCAGATCTTTCCCAGAAGCAGCATGGG
This sequence comes from Myotis nattereri, assembly GCF_964212035.1. Taxonomy (NCBI): domain Eukaryota; kingdom Metazoa; phylum Chordata; class Mammalia; order Chiroptera; family Vespertilionidae; genus Myotis; species Myotis nattereri. The sequence goes on from NC_138080.1 coordinate 57,307,440, forward strand.
AAAACACCCCAGTTCTCCTGTGCCCCACTATATTACACTTGGATAAATATTCATATTTCTTTTTGGCTATCCTTAGTGCCCATTTGTGGGTGAACACTTGATAGTTGTAAAATCTTCCATAGCCTTCTTGAAGAGCTTGGAGGCACTCCGAGGACTCTTGAAATGTAAATCATACTTATGACAGCTGGAACATAGCATATCCATCTACATCAAGTTGGCAAGCTAGTGATATTCTTTTGGCAAACTGATCACATTCTTTCCAGCTCAGTTTTCACTAGATTTCTTCCTAAGGGAATCCACAAAGAGAGTAATGAGTAGATAGATTCTTTATATTCCATAGGAAAAAAATTGATATTTTCTCTTTCTCCAGACAACCCCTCTTCTAGAAAGGTGGTATTGCCTAAGGCAGGAAATTCAAATGGGAATTAAAACTCTGTACAATGAAAGAGACCATGCTTTAAGTCATGCAATATTTAGCTAGAATATTTTTTTATTGTTGGTCTTCCACCTAAAGGTAAAGGACTTGAAGGGGTTTCAAAGCTCATATTTCATTATTAAATAATATGGTCTCAGGTCCCTGGTAGAAAATAGTTCACAGGTTGAAAGCATAGTGGCCCAAGAATTGCTAAATAATAAAGCTGTTGGTGTCAGTATTATGTTTTAGATCAATCACATTTCTAAAATCAAACTCTGGAAAGAGTAAGTGGAGTGAAGGATAAAAATTAAGTAGACAATTCTCTTTTGGAAAATACCCTCTGCACCCAATTTGGTCACTTTCTGCCTGGAACAGTAAATATATCAAGCACCTCTGTAGGTTGTCTTCATGAATGGCAGCTTTGGCATTTAGAAATGTTTAACGCAATAAACAAGTTTTAAGGGAAATGAAAGATATTCTTTCGATCACCAGTGATACTATGTGAAGAGTGTGCAATTGTGTTAATATTGATACTAAACTAATGCTTTGTTATTTAAAGCATAGCTTGCTGTCTTCCTTGGACATCATTATCTTGTCCTTGGAAAAACCCAATAATTCATTTCCCACTTTCTATTCTTACTCCTTTACAATCCATTCTCCATACAGCTGCCATAGAACTTTAAAAAACAAAAAAAATATACACCAGAGCCCATTATTGCTTGTCTTAGAGCTTCACAATATTTTCCTTTTGTAATTAGAACAAAACCCACACCCCATATGTGATGTGACCCCTGATTAATTCTACGACCTTCCTCATACCACTCTCCCTTTGGTCACATTAAGGTAGCCGGACAGCTGGCCTGGGCTTGCTCCTGTTGTGGGTCATTGCATTTGCTTTCCCCTGTCTGGAATGCTCCTTTCCAGGTCTTCACACATCTTCACCAAAAATGCTTGTTCAATTCTCAGATTGCTAGATTTTAGACAATAACTCATTTAATACAAACAAAGTGGTGCAATCATCTAGTTTTTGTTGGTGTGAACACAGTGATCCACTTCACAACAATGTTTAGTATTTTCAAGGAGTCATAAAATGTCCCAAAACGTTAACATTTTAATTCCTCTTGATAAGGATATATGCTTAAAATAATATACTATGCACTTTTACACCTTACGAAATAGAATTTATAATAATAAATGAACCATCTCTTGATGACGCAGGATCATTAATATCCGCATCCTGTTATTGTGGCCTAATATGAGAATGTTCTCTGAGGCTGCGGAGGATCTCTGTCCTTTCGCTGGATTACCCCGTGCTGCATTTTGGGTTCTAAGATCTGATTTTTACAGTTCTATTTTTAAAAATCTACTACTCCCTGTTAAGATATATCAGCTAATATATCTGTTGCTTTCAATGACTCTTCCTAAGTCCATTTCATCTTTCTACTTTCTTGCTTTTATTTATGTTATATCTTAGAGAAACAGGTTACTGAGCCAAATTAAACTGTGCCCAAAATAAGGGAGAGTGGCTCATTTTAAAAGTGCATTTTTACAAATGAAGTGCACACAGATCAGTACAAGGAGTTACTTATATACAGTTTGACTTTTGGAGGTGTTTTCCAGTTTTTTCAGCTTTTTGATTGCATTACTATTTCATGGCTAATATGAAAACTGGATAAGAGCCATGTGACTATTACGATTTTTATTATTTTTAGAGTTCCATATGAATTGGTCCTGCAGTCATTTTGTGATTTTGATTAAGATAAGCTTGTGAATTTTTAAAATTTATTTTTCCAGGTTTATTGAGATATAATTGACATATATTGTGTAAGTTTAAGATGTACAATGTGATGATTCAATCCACAAAAATATTGTGAAATGTTTACTATATGATAAGGAAAGTTAACAATAACCCAATTAAAATTCACTTCACATAATTACCATGTTGTTGGTATGATGAGAACATTAAAGCTGTGCTCTCTTACAATTTTCATGTGCACAATACAGCATTGTTAACTAGTCACCATGCTGTGTATTAGATATCTGGGACTTATGCTTCTTGTAAGAGAAGGTTGCATCCTTTGCCCAATATCTCCCCTTTCTCCCACCCCTCAGCCCTTGACAGCCACCATTCTATTTCTATAAGTTTAGATTCCACAAATAAGTGAGATCATGCCATATTTGTCTTTCTCTGTATGATTTATTTCCTGCACAGTGCCCTCATGGTTCAACCATGTTGTTGCAAATGGCAAGGTTTGCAAATTTCCTTCTATCTACTGGCTAAATAATATTCCATCATTCCATATATGTATACCTCATGTCTTCTTTATTCTTTTGTATGTTGATGGACATTTAGGTTATTTTCATAGTTTGGCTATTGTGAATAATGCTACAATGAATAGATTTATCTTTGAGATCTTGATTTTATTTCCTTTGGCTATCTACCCAGAAGTAGGATTGCTGAATCATATGGCAGTTCTATTTTTAAATTTTTTGAGGAACCTCCATATTATTTTCCATAGTGGCTATAACAATTTACATTCCTACCAACAGTGTTCTGAGTATCCTTTTCTCCATATCCTTGTCAGTATCTCTGTCTCTGATAATGGGCATTTTAATAGATGTGGGGTGATATTGCACTGTGGTTTTGATAAGCATTTCCCTGATGATTAGTGATGTTGAACATCTTTTCATGTACTTGTTGGCTATTTGTATGTCTTCTTTGGAAAAATGTCTGTTCTGTGCATTTTTAAATCTTTTTTTTTTTTTTTTTGCTATTGAGTTGTTTGAGTTCCTTATATATTTTGTATATTTTGTATGTTAATCCCTTATGAGATGTACAATTTGCAAATATCTTCTTCTGTTATGTAGGTTGCATTTTTTATTGATGTTTTCTTTTGCTTTGTATAAGCTTTTTTATTTTTATGTCATCCCACTTACTGATTTTTGCTTTTGCTACTTGTGCTCCTGGTTTCATATCTAAAAAATCATTTCCAAGACCAGTGTCAAAGCATTTTTCCCCAATGTTTTGTTCTCATTCTACAGTTTAACTCCTTTTAATTTTGAGTTAATTTTGTGATTAGTTTAAGATTGGGGTCTAATTTAATTCTTTTACATGGGGATAACTGGTTTCCCCAGCACCATTTATTGAAGAGAATTTTCTTTTTTTTTATTTTATTTTATTTTATTTTTAATTTTCTTTTTTTAGAGTATTCTTAGATTTCTTGTCAAATATCAATTGGTCTTGTAAGTGTAAGCTTATTTCTGGTCTATGTGTCTGTTTCTACTCTAGAATGTCCAGTACTATACTCTTCTAATTACTATAGCTTTGTGATACAATTTGAAATCAGGACGCATGATTTCTCTAGCTTTGTTATTTATCAAGATTACTTTAGCTATTAAGGATGCTCTATAGTTCCATGGAATTTTAGAATTTCCTGCTACGTATCCTGCTATGTTTCCAAATTCATTTATTAAATTTAGTGGTTTTTTGATGGTGTCTGTAAGGTTTTCTATGTACAATATCATGTCATCTGCGAATATTGAGAGTTTTATGTCCTCCTTTCTACTTATTTGAATTATAGATGGGACATTTTAGCAATATTAACTTTTATGATCCATGAACACAGGATGTCTTTTCATTTAGTTGTGTCTTCTTCAATTTCTTTAATCAATATCTTATAGTTTTCAATGCATAGATCTTTCACTTTCTTGGTTAATTTACTACTAAGTATTTTTTATGCTATTGAAAATGGAATTGCTTTCCTTAATTATTTTTCAGGTAGTTAATTATTAGTGTACAGAAATGCAACCAGTTTTTAATTTGATCATAAAATAAACCTCATTCTTAAAAGTATCTGGCTGGCCACCTCCAGCCACAAAGGACCCTACCAGTTCATGAATATTGTGCACTGGGCCTCTAGTTAATAATATTTGTGAAGGGTGCATCAAGTAACCAACTACTACCAAACATCAATAATAATAATAATAATAATAATAATAACAATTATTATTTTTATTACATCATCAATAATTCCATGGGGTAAAATTTAAAGACTGTTTTAGTATCTGGGCTAGGGACCGTATTCTAAGCTATTGCTTTAAAAGTATGTAGCCCAATTTAGTGCTTCATCTTGAATTCATATAGTTTTTTTTTCTGAAGATATGCTTTACTTATCTTAATTTACCAGTAATCCACTTAGGGATAAACTGGTAATACATTTGATTTCATAGAAAATTAGTACAGATATAATGTCAAATGGTATAGAAACACCCCCAAAATTTTGTGCATAAAATGAATGGAAAACACTCTTAAAAAGTTTATTTTAAATTCCCTTAAATATAAGTCATTAGGCTTATGTGTTCATTTCTAGGTTTAAATTCCTCACTAAAGTTGCAGTTAGTCACAGTTGATGACAATACCTCAATGTTTATTTCAGATTTCCTAAAAAATTATTCCTTCCAAAAAATTCACTAAAAGACTATAAACACACAAAAAGTCTTTGGAGTTTAAGGATAGTTAAAATAGAAGAAAGAAAGAAAGAAAGAAAGAAAGAAAGAAAGAAAGAAAGAAAGAAAGAAAGAAAGAAAGAAACAAAGAAGAAACTAAAAAGTTTATTTAATTTTTCAGTCATGCATATTAAAAGGATTATTTGTCAACTCTCATAAGTATTCTCTGAAGCCTTATGCTTCAGTCAAAAAAGCATCTGATTCATTGCTTTTTGCAAAGGTAAAATTATTTTTGGAAACTTTCCTGAAGAGTGTTTCTTTAAAGAGCTGTTCACATTTCTTTCCTTTTGCATTTACTTAAGGTAAGGAGAGGTGCACAAGGAGAAAATAGAGACCAAGTGTTGGATGAATCTCAGCTTAACCTTGCTGTGTATAAGGTAGAGGAAACCAGTCTCCATTGCACTTCCGGCTATCAATGACCTGGAGGCATTTCTCTGTCTAGTTATCATCCTATAACAGCTCCTTTCTTGCCAGGTCATTAAGGTCCCCAGCAAGCCTCTGTGACAAGCTCTGCTTCTCAGGAACTCAAGATTAATACTTTAGGGAGACTTTGGGAATTCCTTGTTATCAAATTGATCTATGAGAGTTTTTTCTTTTTCTCCTGGTGTCAGGATTGTACGGTTGCCATAGGAAGTCAAGCTAACATAAACATATACATGGATACACATCTTAAATCCATTCTCTCTAGCTTTTCTCTTTTCTATATTAATTATCCAAATGGTTAATTATCTCTGTATGAGATAGGTTTGTGTTAAAGAAAAATAATACAACTGAATGTTGGAGTAGGGCTGGTATTATAGTTTGGAGTAATGTTTCAACTTGATTTGGATAAAATTGGTGTTACCCTAAGGTGATTTTTCGATTAAATCTCTAGAAAGCTTCCTAATTGACTGGAGTTGTCTTAAAATCACATATTTTCCTTGCCCTCACTTCACCTTTACTAGTGGAGAGAGCACTGGTAGACAGATCTTTGCAGAAGCCCCTTTCTGAGTTATGGTTACTCTATCTGTAAGGTACAAACTTGGATGAGTTGTTGCTAAGGGGATGCCAGCTGTCTGGGCTTCATAGGTCACCATAAGGTGCACTGTAAACACCACACTTCCATTCATTGTTAGGTCTTTCATCACGAGGTATATGTTGATTTTGCCCTTTATCCCATATATCAGTTGTGACATGTTAAAATAAATGAGGATTATCTCTGAGACATAAGTGTTGGGTAAAGGTCAAAGGGTTTACTAGCTGTGGTCAAGTTCCTTGGTATTCTCTACCATATGTGTAACATTAATGTTGGAATTTATGATGAAAGGGAGAGGAGGGCTGTCAAGGGGATGATTGTTCCAACTTGAGTGATGTTGTGTTAAAATTGTAATGATTTTTATGATAATCATCATCATGCAGTAAATGCCTATTTGCTTCTGGAATTGTCCTGGTTAAAAAATATGGGTAAATTGAGGCAAGGATCTAGCTGACTTAGCCAGGATATTGATAGCTTCTGTGCTAAACTGTGAGAAGATTTGGCTCAGTGAAAGGGAGCAGGAAGCATGCTATGTCAACCAAAATGCAAAAGGTATTGGAAAGGGTTTGGGGAGGAAGAGGAAGATACTGAAAAGTCTAGAGAATAGACATTCTATACATTATGAAAAAAATCATCTTGACTATGAGAAAGGAAATAGAACCAATTATAAACAGTCACAGGTAATCATTATTAGTTTGAAGCTGCTTCCACCAATGAGTTAAGACCAAGTATTCAAATAGAAGGTAATTATTTCAACAGTACTTTCAGACCCTTTATATTCTATTAAGTAAATTGGAGGAAGCACATCTATCTATCAATAGACCTGCAAAAAGGGTGCAGTTATTTTACACTAATAACAATAGACAGAAGCCTAGTGTGGGAAAAGTGGGGGGTGGAGGGTAAATTAGTCACCTTTTGGCGATGAAGTAACTCCTTTAGGCCCTTAGGGTGCCTTTCAGTTCATACATTTTTTCACTAATTAACACCCTTGGGTCCAAGTATTAATGCAGGCCAAGCGGGGAATGGTTCGCTCCCCAGGCATCAGGAACATAGGCCCATTATTATTGTTTATAGTATAATATTGTACTTACCCCACACCTTTGATCAAATACTTTTTTTTTTCTTTCCAAAACACTCTCATTAATCCTAGTACCATCATTTGGATTAAGTAGCTAAACCACTGTATCATTATTTCTATTTTTGAGAGAAAGAAACTAGCCCAGAGAAGCAGCAAACTTGCTCAGGCCCTGGTGAGTTAGAAGTGGAAAGGGGACAAGAAATCAGGATTCCTGGCTTTCCTTCTTGGGCTAATGAAAAGATGTCAGGAACTGACTCTAGAAATCAGCAAATACTTTCTCCCACTCATCTCCTTCTTACCTGTAGTACTTTCATTTGATAAAAGAGCCATGGGGCGTTTCTCCTTCCCCCAAGATAATTGAAGAGGGTCATTGGTTCACTGGCTACCAGCATTTAAAATTTTTTTAAATATAAATAGCAAGCCCAGTCTTCTCATGACATTTAAAAACTTTAAAAAATGATCTGATAATACATTCCACAGGAAAATCCATCTGTGAAATTTAATATTAAAAAGGAATCGATTGCCTGGCCGTGGTGGCTCAGTGGTTGAGTGTTGACCTATGAACCAGGAGGTCATGGTTCAATTTCCTGTCAGGGCATATGCCTGGGTTGCAGGCTCAATCCCCTGTATGGGCCATGTAGGAGGCAGCAGATCAATGATTCTCTCTCATCATTGATGTTTCTATTACCCTCTCCCTCTCCCTTCCTCTTTGAAATCAATAAAAAAATATATTTTTAAAAAGGAATCTATCCCTTAAGCACTTAAGAGGACAAGGGTCCATTTCAGCAATGTGAGCAACTGAGATATCATGAAGATCATTGAACACGTAGACATGTGAGCACTCAAGAACCTGGAGCTTCCATTGAGTAGTCAAATGACCTCTAACCCAGGCCATTTTGTGCCTTATTTTTCCTATAGATTTTCTAGGTTTCCTCTCTAATTTCTAAACAAAGCCTTCATTCTTTCAAATTATGAGATTTGTCTGAGAGCTGATTTGTAGTTTAAAAATAGAAGACTTAGCTTCCATGACAAATTGGTCTTTGGCAGACTCCCAAGGGAAGTGGGATTCACTGACAATTTTAGGTTTCCTGTACTTACAAAAGCATTGTGGCTTTAGGGAATAAGGACTCATTCATCAGAGCTTGGGTAATCTGGTATAGTAGAATAATCATTTTTGGGACAGAAATATATTTTTCTATGTGTGTTATATCTATAAGGTGATTACTATGTCTTCATTAACCTATGGTATTATCAAAAAGGATTAAGAACATGGGCTTTGAAGTTCTTAAAACCTTATGTAACCTTGGACATTTAACCTAAGTCTCAATTTTCTCTTCTGTAAAATAGGCAAATAATTGTACTTAACCACATAGCAATAGATGAGAGAATGCATTTAAAGTGCTTTATGCAGTGCCTGTAACATAGTAAGAAGTCAATTAATATTGGAAATTATTATTAACCACTGGTACTTTTGGCTTATGAAAAATAATTAAGGTTTAAAAACGTATTGTATAATGCTTGTTGGTGGCCATAAATTTCACTGTTTTGCCCAATCCCTTTGTCAACATTGAGGAAAACAAGGTTTCTTAGCAGTGTTTGGAACTAAGTTACAGAAATTTGCCCGTTTGATCATAGCTATTTTATTATCATATCTTAGTTCTACATGATTAGGAGGAGGCTATTATTGGGAAGAGACTCAGCCACAGTAATTCGTAACTTTGCCAGCACATTAAAATCATCCAGGGATGATCCTTAAAATCCCAATGTCCAGGCTGCACCGCAAACAATCCAACAGAATTTCTGAGTGTGAGATCAGGCTTTACTTTTAGAACTCCACAAGGGTTTCCATTTGTAGTTGTAGTGTTAGCCCTGCACTTTAGCAAGCACCAGGTTTGTGGGGAACCTGGTGATTCCAGGGTCCCACCCTCAGAGATTCTGCATTCAGTACATGTAGGTTAAGGCCTGGGGATTTTCATTTTTAACAAGAACCCCCTAAAATTCCCCTCCCCTTGGTGATTCTGGCTGAGTAGTCTTAGGACCACACATAGGGAAATATTAGTGTTGACTGGTAATCTATTTTGTGATCCCATTTTGAATTCATAAAGTTCTAAACCAGAGTAAAGACCTCATCAACAATACACATTATTCTGTCTCTTCCAAGTCACCATATAAGGAACTGCTGTTTGCTTTTAGATGTGTGGTAAAAATTTAAATTAGCACCTCACAGTTTTGGGGTTGGCTTTTGGAGAACAACTGCAAAGCTGCCTTAATTCACCAGGAGAGATGTTGACTCACGGAGACACACCTGGGAAGTTTTCCAGAGACCTGGTCTGCTCACATCACAGATTTGCCCCCAGGGCTCAGCCCATTGTTTTAGGTAATTCTATTAAATTTTAAAAATAGGCGTTCACAATAATTATCCTTTAGGTTTTCAATCATATACGGAGATTTCTATAACTTTACTATGGTTTCATTAAATGAAAGCTTTTCTGATGAGCCTCATGTAACACTCTTACATTTAATGTTGGACTTCCTGTTTGCTTTGTAATAAAATACAACTAAAATTTGCACATGCTTTATTTTTCTCAAGTCCCCTTTCAGCTTCTTGGGCTTGACATTCCTTGGAGACACACCATGCATTTCCCTTCTTGTGAAATCTGAGCTGTAAGCATGCTCTGTTTAACCCCTGCAGCCCACTCCAGTATAAATTGTTCTTGGGAAAGGCCAACAGGGTATGACTTTTAAAAATATTTTTTTTATTGCATTTCAAGCCAAGTATATTAAGTATCAAAAAAAGCAAAATATAAAAGAAAAAGAAAACAAACATTATTAGAGGCCTTAGATTTTAGGGAAAAATGAGTTTAATGTTCACTAAGCACCAAATATATGGTAATGTAATTTGGCTTTTTAAAGAGTTAGGATCTTTGCTAATTAGCATGGCAATATGATGATATCATGGGCCCTTTTTCAAAAGCCAACCTTATAATTTATGGTCTGTGGAACAAAAGTTTTATAATCGGTTAATGATATGGCAGATTGAGAATAGCCATTCCAGCTCCTAAACTTAATTCTGAGAACTGGTAACTTAAGCAGCTGTGCTCATCTTTACTGTTCATCGTGTGAGAGTTGTGAACATTTCTCTTGTCTTGGACATTACTTTCAGTGCCCCTGCAGAGATGTCCTGGTAAGAACCACCTTCATAAAAACCTTTCCGGTGACCCATGGGCCAAGGATCAAGGGAAAGCTGCTCCACTGAACTGAGATGGACATTAGTCACTGTAAGAAAACCCCCACTTTGCCCAGAATGTACTGAATTACCAAATAGCTCTACACTGAGAGGACTTATGTGGAGGGACTCTTATCTTCCAAAGCATCCATTAATCCATTCACTCAACAGACATTTTAGATCACTTACTGTATGCCAGGTTCTGTTTGGGCTCATTGGGGATATAGCATTGAGCAAAAATTCCTGTCCTCATGGAGATTACATTGTAGTGGGAGAAGGTGACAAAAAAGAAAATAAGGAAGTAAATTAAACAGTATGTAAGATGTTGGTAAGTGTATTAGAGAAAAATAAACAGCAAAAGAGAAAGAGAGGATGTTGGGGGTAGAGTGTTATTGAAATTTTGTTAATAGAAATCAAAGAAGCCCTCACTAAGAAAGTGACAATTGAGTAAGGTTGTGAGAGAGGAGACAAGATTTATGTGGGTATTTGGAAAGAGCAGTCCAGGCAGAGAGGAGTATGTACAATGGTCCTGAGGTAGAGAGTGCTTAGCCAGTCATAGATGAAGGACCAGGATCTTTAGGGTGAGGTGGAATCTATCACTGGTTGGAATTAACCAAGTGAACCTAATTAAACTTAAAATGCTTATTTTCTAGGCTTGGAAATGGAGGCCCTTCCTAACTTCAAAATTCTCCTTATCTTCCTCTGCTCCCCCTCTACTCTCCCTTCTTCCTCTATCCCTGACTTGTTTGTGGAACTATCCCGTGTTTAAAGTTTTCTTCTTAGAGCTCTCCCATTAAGGAAAATAAAGATTCAGAATTAAATAGCCATGGCCTTGTCCCCTAAGGGAACATTCTAAAAGGTGCCTGATACCTTATAACTTTTTATGAAGACACTTCTAGCCGCATGAGAACCATATACAAAAGATAATTGCATTGGATAACCCAATTTTATAGTGAAAATTACAAATGTCAATTTGCAATAGAAGATTGGCTTGTGTTCTGGTCGGGAGATAAAGGAGATTAAGCTGGTGTGGACTTCATTGGGAGGTGCCGTGGTGATGGTGTGGGGAGCAATACGTAAGGCTTGGCATCAGATAGATGTGAGTTTGAACTCCAGTACTGACATTTTCCAAACCTCAGTTCTCTCATTGTCATATGGCAAACACCTCATTTATTCTGGAGGCCAATACATTGTCTGAGTGCCCTTATAAACGTTTAGGCAGAAACAGTGAAAGAAGTCCAGTGAAGAAAGACAAGGAAATGGAGTAAAGGGGTTTCTTTTAGGAAAACAGAGAGAGGAGCATATTCATAGGCTAAAGGCGGGAAGCCAGTCAAGATTCAAAAGGTGAAAGGCCCGTGCCCTTTCACTTTCATGCATTCCTGTGGGGAAGGCTGCAGATAGGACACTGTTGTCATCACTTCCTTATAAAGCTGCCTTTGTGCCTCACGCTCTGAGGGAGTCATGAATTGATGTAGAGTGGAGTGACAGGGGCGACTGGGAGCCTGCAGGCCCATGCTTATCAATAATTACCTTCTGGGTGTGGACTCAGGTGCTGATAACAACTGTAGGTTTAACTAATGTGATTTATGGCCTGTGAACATAATCTGTCTGTGAGAAAGTATTAGTGCAAGTCAACTTTGGTGAGGAGGTGACTTTTAGTTTGATTCCTTTGAATCTTAATGACTGTGGAAAGATGTTCTCAAATCGTTTTTAAAGAAATGAAAGAATCAATATAAGGCACATGCATAATGTCTGGCATATAGGAGATGTTCAACCAATGGCTATTGGCTGTCATGATAATTTCAGTAACCGAATATACCTATATTTAAAGTATTATTGGATTTATTAAGAATGTGGAATAATATTAATACATTTAAGAATTGAGTAGTATTACATGAGGGTAAAATTATCACAGTTTGAAATGAAATAGGAGCATAGAAAATATTCATCTCAACAGTTTTTGGTCTAGGAGAGAAAAACGTGTACTAAACAAACACACACAGAATTTTGCCTAGATGAAAGAACATGCTTGCATCAAAAGCAACTTGAGACTTTCCTTGATTCTAGTCTCTCAAAATAAAAATGTAACTGTTCATCCTCTGGTACCTTTTTAAAAACATTGAAACTGTTTTAAACTGCAGTTGATCATCATTCATGTGAAATGAAAAGCTGTTGCTTATAATAGATGAAATTACTTCATAATCACATACATGTGGGAATGAAAATGAAATACAGAAAATGAAATACGGCTTAATGTACTTGAGAACTGTGTGTCACTGAAAATCTGGCCAGAACATGCTGACTTCCCTTTCCTTGCTTGAAAAGACCATGCATCCTATGCATGAGGGGAAAAATGAAAAAAAAATTGGGAAATGACCCAAGCTTTTCCTTCTATGCTCTGAAATGTATGCACCGATGTTCAAGAAACGTTTGTATTGTTTTATTGCTTCTTACTATGCTCTGGGTGCTTCAATATATTTCCTACATTGAACGCACACATCAATCTCATGAAAAAAGCATCATTATCTCTATTTACAGATGAGAAAATATGACTATGTGACTAAAAAAATAGGTGTTTTTTTTTTTCCCCATGGAGGTTAAATAGCATGTTGTTGAACAATGAATGGGTTACCAATGAAATCAAGGTAGAAGTAAAAAATTACCTGGGAACAAATGAAAATGAATACACACAACCCCAAATCTATAGGACACAGCAAAAGCAGTCCTAAGAGGGAAGTTCATAGTATTACAGGCCTACCTCAAGAAGAAAGAAAAACCTCAAATAAACAACTTAACCCTGTACCCAAAAGAACTAGAAAAAAAACAAGAAAGTCCAAAGTTGAAGGAAGGAAATAATAAAGATCAGAGTAGAAATGAATGACATAAAGACTAAACAAACAAACAAACAAACAAACAAACAAAAAATCCAAACCAAATAAACAAGAAAAAGGATCAATGAAACAAGAGCTGGGTCTTTGAAAATTGATAAAAATTTAGCCAGACTCATCAGGAAACAAAGAAAGAGGACCCAAATAAATAAAATCAAAATGAAAGAGGCAAAGTAACAGCTGACATCACAGAAATACAAAGGACTGTAAGAAAATGCTATGAACAGTTATATGTCAACAAATTGGACAACCTGGGTGAAATTTACAAATTCCTAGAAACATACAATCTGCCAAAACTGAATCAGGAAGAATCAGAAAACATGAATAGACTTATAACAACTAATGAAATTGAAGCAGTAATAAAAAACTCCCAGCAAACAAAATTCCTGGGCCAGATGGCTTCACAGGGGAATTTTACCAAACATTTGAAAAAGAGCTAACATCTATTCTCCTCAGAGTATTCCAAAAATTTAAGTGGAGGAAAGACTTCCAACCTCTTTTATGAGGACAGCATTGTCCTTATTCTAAAGCCAGATAAAGAAATTACAAAGAAAAAAAAATTATGGGTGAATATCCATGATGAATACAGATGCTATAATCCTCAACAAAATATTAGTAAATGGGATCCAGGAATACATTAAAAAGATCATACACCATGACCAACTAGGATTTATTTCAGGGATGCAAGGTTGGTACAATATTCACAAAACAATAAATGTGATATATCACAAACGAAATGAAAGATGAAAATCACATGACCATAACAATAGATGCAGAAATTTTGTTTTTATAAAATTCAGCTTCCATTTATGATAAAAAATTTCAGCAAAGTGGGAATAAAGGGTTTGTACCTCAACATAATAAACGTCATATATGACAAATCTACAGCCAACATTATACTCAATGGACAAAACTAAAAGCATTTCCCTTAAGCTCAGGAATAAGACAGGATTGTCTGCTTTTACCAGTCTTATTCAATATAGTACTGGAAGTCCTAGCTATAGCACTTATATGCTCTGCCTCCCAATTTGTTGTAGTCTACATCTACCACTGTCTTACCATCTCATCGATAAAGATATCTAGGAATCAGGGCAATTGTTGACAACAGACACTGTCATGCAGAAAGTTCCTCTAGGTAATACAGAGTGTGATCCTTGGAAGACCTAAACCTGGCAATGAACATTGATTACAAATATTCATGGGTAAATATCTTAGTTTCATCAAGAAGCACTGAGGGGACCTCAAAGATGAACTGCTTCAGGTCTTAGCTCTTTTCTCTTTGCTCATCTAAACATTCCTATCTCATACTCATGAATTGGATATCTTTCAGTAGCTTATTTTTAAAGGAGACATGTTTTTCATCCATGACTTTTTCAAACCACAGCAGGATTCCTCCTCAGAACTTAGAATTCCTTTCTGAGCAGACTGTCATGATGAACACTTAGATTTATTTGTGTGCAGTATGAATCCTCATGCTAATGGTAAAAAATCATTTTCTAGCCTGGAGTGAATATCTTTGGAAGTGTTTTTATATCTTAATGGTCATGAAAGCTGCTCTCTTCAAATCATCTCACTGTGGGCCCTTCACTGCCTAATGCTTCAAGAAGGGTGAACTATTAATAGCAGCCATTTCCTCACAAAGAGTGGAGAGAAGGCTGGCTATTGATGGTCCCATTGTATTCTTGAAAGATGATGATTAACTGAGAAGTCACCTCAGCTGCCTGATTGATTCTCATTTGTGGATGGTTGGAAGGCAAGTTTCCATACCTTGGTGGGTTGGAAATTCACAATGAATAACTCCTATTTTGTCTCAGCTCATGCAGACAATATAGAGACATACTTGAGGAGAGTACATTCCTTTTTTCATTTCAAAGTTATTTATGACAACTTAAATTCCACAACTTGAAAATGGTTGAAGTTATGTATTCTCCTTTGAGAGAACATGAATATGGGGTGGGGCAAAAGTAGGTTTACAGTTGTGAGTAATATTCTCATATTATTATTTATTAACTAGAGGCCTGGTGCATGAAATTCATGCACAGGTGGGGGGTCTTAGGCCTGGACGGCGATCAGGACCTAATGGGGCTGTCTCACCCAGTCCTGATCAGGGCCTGGGCCTGGGGGCCTGCCGGCTGCTGGACAGAGCCTGCTGGATGGGGGGAGGGGTGAGAGGGAGGGACCGCGGGAGGTTTGCTGGCCATGGGGGGTTGGCTGTGGGAGCACACTGACCACCAGGTGGCAGCTCCTGCATTGAGTGTCTGCCCCCTAGTGATCAGTGTGCATCCTAGCAACTCACTGACTAGTTGTTCTGGTTCTAACGGTTGCTTAGGCTTTTATATATATAGATTATTGTATTATTTTCCATATGAATAGCTGTAAACCAACTTTTGCCCACACCTGTAATTTCACTTCCCTTTCTGAAAGACATAAAAGATGTAGAACCTTATTTTAATCTTCCCATGGGTCCAATTACTTGGGTGCCCTCTATGCTTTTGGCCTATTTATGAATCATCTGACAAGCAAATTCATAAGCAATTTTAAGTGATTTTGAAAAACAAAAAATTGTGAAGCAGTTTTTCTACATATATTTTGATTTTGGTTGTCAGAAATGTCTTTGGAGTATTGTCATATGTAAAAATGACATGAAATGTAAAATGTTTTATTTATAACTAGAGGCCCGGTGCACGAAAATTCATGCACTCAAGGGTTCCTCAGCCCGGTCTGTACCCTCTTGCAGTCTGGGACCCCTTGGGAGATGTCCACCTGCCAGCTTAGGCCCGCTCCCTGGAGAGGGGGCCTAAGTTGCAGTTGGACATCCTTAACGCTGCCAAGGAGGCAGAAGAGGCTCCCGTCACCACTGTTGTGTTTGCAGCAGTCAGTCCGGTTTGTGGCTGAGCGGAGCTCACCCTGTGGGAGTGCATTGACCACCAGGGGGCAGATCCTGCATGGAGCATCTACCCCCTGGTGGTCAGTGGGTGTCATAGTGACAGGTCATTCCCAACTGTTCTGCTGTTAGGTTCAATTTGCCTATTATCCTTTTATTATATAGGATGATTAAATCTAATTCTGTGTGCTTCACATATTCTATAAACATTCTGGTAGAATAGTGAACATGAGGCAGAACTCTTTCATGCTCTGGGTAATATTGTTTTTCTATGTCTTTTTGTGTGTTTTTTTCTGTCTACCCTATCAAAATGTAATCACAGCAATAAAGCTGTGTGTACTAAAGTATAGTGTAGTAAATGGAACACTAAATGCATACCTTTTTAAGCACAATTAATGTAATCTATTCCAAAGAATGGAAATATTTACAGAAGGAGCTGGCTCTCACCTTCTTTGATTGATAAAAAAAAAAGTCTGTGTAGCAGATTAAAGAAAAATACCCTCAGCAAATATGAATATTAAAAATCAGACTGGTGAATCAATGAATGAAACAGGGTCAAACCACAACTATGTAAGCAATGTACATAAATTTTTTTTCTGCAGCTACAAATATTTCTATTAGTAGAGTGAGGTTGTCCACTTTAGGCTTGGTTGCCTCTTTTTTATTTTGTAGTCCTCAGAGATCTAAACTTTGCTATTGGTTTATCCTAAAACTCTCTACCTAAGTTTTCTCTTTAATATGTAACAAATATTAACTAGATATAAAGAAAAATCCAAGACAGTCTTCTGGATTAAAATTCAAAATATATGGCAAGAGAAATTCAAGAAAGTGTTCTTAAATATTCACATGTGTACAGAGAATAGAAATGAATGAAAGCCAGGTAACTACTAGATTTTTGTTTGTTTGCACACTCACATTTTATAGAGGATGTTGTTTCAGTTAGTCAAAAATAAGAATTTATTTTTGAATAAAATTAGATGTGAAATTCCTATCAAGCTTTACTCTCTAAATCTTGTGTTCTAAATGGTGTATAAATGATGTGTAAGCTACATAAAAAATATTTATGTTATGAATAATTTCTGTGGAAAATCATATGTTGTCACTTGTAAACTAGAGTATGTTTGACTTGATTCCTTTTGTGGTTGCTAAAGTTTCTTTTGAGTTTAGTTACTTGCTTCTTTCTCTGCTCAATGACTAATATTGGTATAAACCTCTGTCTACTGGCAGCTTTTCTGTTCACAGCTAGAGCCAAGATTTCATAAAGTGCAGCCACTGCTAGTCTGATATTTGAGAAGAATAAATATTTGGGGGTGGGTGGTATAAATGTTTTATATTATCTCCTCATTGCAGAGCTAATGAATGCTCATTATGAAAAATGTAAAAATTGGTGTAGTAGAAGATAATATCACCAATATGTCATTAGAAAAGAATCTATTTCCTTTAATCATTTTGCTGAGCATATTATTTTTATATGCCTATTATCACACAAAATTAAGTATATCCATGTTTTTAAGAATATGTGTTCTTATTTAAAAAGTTATTCATGCTTAGTATAGAAAATTTGGAAAATAAGACATTTTTAATAAAAAAGAAAATTAAAAATTATTGTAAATCCTGTCATCTGAAATAGTCACTTTCAGTATTTAGCTTATTTATTTATCTATCATGTTTTTCACATGCAAAATGCTATTCAAAAATAAGCATTTCTTGAAAGTTTTAATAATCTGCTGGATAGGAAATGTCAACAACTTTACATGATAGCTTTTATTAAATTGGAATTATCCATAATTTAGCAAAGTAAATTTAATTTATCCTTACTTACAAATATTAAGTTGTAAGAGTAAATAATTATATTTAGACTAATATTTTGGGGGAAAAACTTATGTCTGATAACTCCTTAACATTGGCATTATCAAGTAGGAGATCAAATACCTGGCATTTTCCAGAAAGAAAATATATTATTTTAAAGTTCCCAAAGGAAACTTGACCAGTCAGTGTTGGACACCACATGAGTGAAAGCTGAATTAATAATAATGTGGTCCAGCTGGCTGATGCAAAACTAGAAATAGGAACACAGCTATACCATAGGACAGAAAAACAGACAGACCTAATGACAGTCAGAACCACATATACATTCTTATACCTACTAAAGACAAAACTAGCTTAAAGTGATTAAGAAAATATATCACTTTAAAAGACAATATATTTGACTTTCTTTTCGTATGCCATTTTTTGCTTCTCTTGAATTTCCTGACAGGGATCCAGGCTAGAGCAATCCTTTTCATTGATCGGGAAGTTCTAAATCTTTAGTAATAATATTTCTCCTTTAGGCACTTATAATCACACTTTTCACAAAAAGGGAGTCTAATGTTCCACCTTTGCATCTTTGTTAAAACCTTCCAACTAACATGATTGTAAGAGCAAAACATGCTGCTAGGGTGGTAATATTAGCTAAGTGTTCAGTAGGAATGTCCTTGCAGACTTAAGATTTGGTGATAAAGACAGGTTTATAAAGATATTTTTTAAATTAAAAATTTCAATTAAAGGTAATTATAGATTTTTACAATATAGGGAGATCTTATTACATAATACACTCTATCTAGATTCCCCCAATGTTCACATCTTGCAATTTTACAAGTAAGATATTGACATTGATAAAATGCACCAATTTTATTCATATTTCCTTAGTTTTATTTGTACTCATTTGGATATGTGTGTGCATATTTAGTTCTGTGCAATATTATCACATATGTAAGTTTGTGTATCGACTGCTTACAACAGTGAAGATGAAAAACAGACTACCACAAGGATCCCTCATGTTGCTTTTTTCTAACCACACACATCTTCCTCCCACCTCCCGTCCCACATTCAATCCCTGGCAACCACTAATCAGTTCTTCATTTCTAAAATTTTATTATATCAAGAATGTTATGTATAGTAGTTAAAAATTTTGCAAGAAGTTACAAAGATAGTACAGAATGGTCACATACACATTTTCCTTAAACATAAGCCACAAAATTCACATTTTACAATACAATATGTATACTTCTGTACTATTTTATGACATGTGTAGAGTTGTACAACCATTATGGCTGTTTTTTTTTTCTCCACTCAGTATGAATTATTGAGTTTTGTCAAAAATTTTAGAGTATGAGATATCTATGGAGAAAAATCCAATCAATATTTTGATGGCTTTTAATATGTCCACAAATTCTTTGATACTTTTCCCTTCAAAAGGTGAAGTCTAATTCCTATCCTATTCAGCTTGGGCTGTTCTTAGTGCTGTAATTCCCATCCTATTCAGTGTGGACTGTACTTAGTAACTCACTCCTATCAAAAAGAATGAAGTGGGAGTGATGAGCTGTAACTTCACAGACTAGGTCATACAGGGCTCCACTCTCTTGGAATGCGCATTCTGGTGGAAGTTGGCTGCCATAAGCACAATCTTGTGAGCAGCCATATGGAGATGCCCACATGATGAGGAACTGAGGTTTCCTGTAAACAGTAAGCCATCTTGGAAAAGCGTCCTCTAGGCTCAGTAAAGCTTTCTAACATGGCTTTGGCTCACATCTAGACTGTAACCTCTGAGACAAGTTGAACTGCAATTGCACAACTAAGCTACTCCCAGGCTCCTGAACCCACTAAGTTTTGCAGTAAATTTTTATGCGTCAGTATGTAACTAACCCAAGTATCAATATGTAGGAAGGTATATAAAATGCATTAGAAAATCAGGAGAATATTTTTAACATCACTGAAAGTTCCTACAGATAACCTCTGCCTTTATAATTATGACAGTGGTATGGGCAAAACATAATGATTATCAGGCCAAGAGACAGATCACTAAATTGCCTAACCTATGAAGGAAGTTTGTTTTTACTGTTTCTAATTGGTGTAGAGGAGAAACCTAGGCCATGGGATCTTTTAAGTTTCTCCATGTCCCCCTTGCACACACTTCCTTGCCTTTTTTTTCTCCCTGCGGCTGTAGGCTATATGATACCATTTGTGAGGTTTGTTTGCAATGATTGACCTTGATCATGTATGGAGGCATTCCATAAGTTATAATTACTTTGGGGTGTCCCAAAGTAATTATTCAATATCAGTGTCTCTAATGATTTATTTTTAGAATTTGAAGCCAAAATCGGCATGTCTTTTGAATATATTATTTGCTCAGTGCTCCAATTTAGTTTTAGAAAAAAACAACAACAGCAGAGAAGAGAGTCTAATCATTCATTGTCGACTATCCTGTTTGATTTCTACAGTATTTGTGCTCAACTGCCCTATCCTTATTTTGTATCTATAACAGTTATTTTCTGATTATAAATATGATATCTTTGCAACTAATATCATCAACCTATGTAATAGCCAAAGCAGCACTAGAACAATCACAGGAGGCTTCAGACTTTTTTTATAATTGTGTTTGTCAGAGGAGTGTGGCAATCTAGGGGGAATGGAGATGGGGCATTTGTCTCAAAGCTACATTGGTAAAGTGACAAGAGATTATGGGTATGGTGTTGGTGGCTAAACTTTCCTCCCTTCAAGCCACTTGTTGGCACTGTCCTTAAAAGCAACATTTTACTATGCAAACTTTCCTATTTCATCTCTGTTGTTTAATCAATTTTAATTTTTTTCAATTCCAGTTGACATTCAATATTATATTAGTGTCAGGTGTACAGCACGGTGGTTACACATTTACATAATTTACGAGGTGCTCCCCCAGTCAGCCTAGTACTCACCTGGCATCATATGTAGTTATTACAATATTATTGACTATAATTCCCTGTTATACTTTACATCCATATGACTTTTTTGTAACCTTTTCCCATCTCTTTTGTTGGCAGCTCTTTCTCCACCAGTCCTGTAAGTGATGGTTCTCAAACTTTAGTATGCTTCAGAATTACCTCGCAGATATGTTAAACAGATTTCTGGGCCCACTTCCAGAATTTCTGATACAGTCGGTCTGGAGTGGGGTCTGAGACTTTTCATTTCCAACAAGTTCTCAGATGATGCTGATGCCGCGGTTCTGGGGACCACAGTTAAGAAGCCGTGTCCTAAAGTTCTATCTTGGGTAGTGGTGGAGATCATGAGGACATGTGACGATAGGAACCAAGGCAGTGAAGGAGATTGCCAAACTGCTTTGATGAGACAATAAAAAAAATATGTTTTTGCTCTTGAGTAAGAGGAAATGAGGAGGAGGAAGGAGGAAGAGAAGTGGCCTGAGCAAGATAGCCTAAGGCTGAGGGGTCAGAGAAAGTTCAAGGCAGCTATAGAGTATACTTGATAGATGAATTTTTAAATATTTCTGAGGACCTCTCTACCTGATCACTTTGCTATCTCAAATGTGCTGTGTCTCTGCTGAGCTGATCGCCAAACTAAACTCAGAGGTGATGCATAACACGTTAGTCCCCTACACCATACCCTTCCCCTCGCTGGAATTTATAGTCATCTTGGAGCAGAAGGGTTTGTTTGGGCTTGCATGGGACATAAAAATGGGGACACTGAATCAATCATACCTAGTTCTCCAGGGGCCAGTGGGTCCCATCAACATCTAGGTTACTTTCTCTTATGGTTCTCATCTACTTTGTGTTTATTCTGAACTCTTTCCTTCAGGTAAGCAGAGTGCAATAACTTTTTCAAATCATAGCCCCAAGAGGCTTCTGTTTATGTTCTCCTCCTGAATTCATTGGGTATCATAGGGAGATAACAGCTGTCTCCAGATGAAGGCTGGATATTCTCAAGAATCAGGGAAGGGAGCTGTGTTGGAGGGAACACCAAGAGGACAGGACTTGTAGAGTTCCTCCCAGGTGAGAGGAACAAGAGAGATGTTGTGGGGTCCTATGACTATTATGCCTACAACTTTCTGTCAGTATTTCTGTTCTGAGGAAATTCAGAGATGTAGGGCTTCACACACTCCATGCTACAATTCATCTTCATATCTTATTCATTTATAAAACTCTGAGTGTATGAGGGAAGGAATGAAAGAAACAACTACCTTGGGATTTGAGGCAAATAGCTCTGCTTCCTGCCCCCTCTTCTTCAGTTACCACGAGGTCTCCATGCACATGCATTTTTCTAGGAATTTATTTGTTGGTTTCAGCCCTAGTTTAGACTGTTTTTAAGAAGAAAAAACAGCCAGTTACAGGATTTCATTTGAGGTTAATGGTAGACTCAGTGTGGTACTAATTAAAATACAGAAAGTGTTGTTTCTCAACATCTTGTTCACCCAGGTAACACTTAGTTGTGAAAATTGAAGAGATTAAACATTGAAAACTATCACGGTGGTGATGGTGGTAGTAATGGTGAGTCAGCCCATTTTTGTCTTCAAGAATCTGCATATGGCCAAACCGGTTTGGCTCAGTGGATAGAGCGTCGGCCTGCGGACTGAAGGGTCCCAGGTTCGATTCCGGTCAAGGGCACGTACCTTGGTTGCGGGCACATCCCCAGTGGGAGGTGTGCAGGAGGCGGCTGGTCGATGTTTCTCTCTCATCGATGTTTCTAACTCTCTATCCCTCTCCCTTCCTCTCGTAAAAAAATCAATAAAATATATTTTAAAAAAAGAAAAAAAGAATCTGCATATGTACAATCTAGTTAGTGATCCCCCATGGAATAGTTCAATTATTATTTTCCTTTTTTACTTTATTGAGGTATATTTGATAAAAAATGTACTTAAGGTATACAACTTGATGTTTTGATGTACATATACATTGTGAAATGATTGCTGCAACCAAGCTAATTAATATATCTGTCACCTCACATAGTTACCACTTTTTTAGTTCAATTATTGATGTCATTTCATTCACTGAGTTCCTGCTCAGGGTGAAAAGTCATTTTCAAGCACCAAAACTTATGTTCAACATGGGGTGTTGGCACATTCCACAAAGTGGAGAGGGCTTCGTTTGAACTGCTAGAGCAAGGCATTATTTTCCTGCTCCCGGCAGATCCCACCCTTCCCCTTCACTACTGATTTCCTCACAGCTGGAGTCCTTTTCCAGCGTGTTTATGACCATTCTCTACCACAAAAGGCAAGGTGTTTGAAAGCTAGGTTCCACAGTGACTGTCAGTTCTAGGCATTGTACCAACACCAACAGATTCTTTATCTGGGCTCTTCCCAGAGGGTATGCAATCTTCATTCAACAGACAATAAACAATAGGGAACAAGGAGGATGGCCATTGGGGTTGCACAAGAGGTGCCTGTTTTCATAACTTATACTTTTTGGCACTCACTTATGGATCCTTTATTCAGACATTGATAGAACAAAACAAAAAAAAGGATTCACAAAGGAAATGGTTCTTTTAAAAAGCTCATGAATAAAACCATTTCTGATAGTTCTGCAAACTTGGGAAAAGAATAAATTATTAGAAGAATATTGGCAGCTCACAGGATTAATAGAAGAACTAAATAACTGAACCTGGGAAAGACAGGAAACAGAGGCCTTATATTTATTGAGTTTTTCTAATTCTTGGATGAGAGAATGATTATTTTTAATTTGACCGGGCCAGACAGTTTGCTATCTCTATCTTGGTTCTAGTCATCTATATCGCCAGGAGATAGGACAGGGAGCACAGCTGCTATGATTGGGAGAATTGCAGTAAGAGCAGGGCAGCCCCACTCCCACCATGGAATATGCACTTATATTGGTCAAATATATATTTTGTGGTTAGAAAACCTAGATATCTAGCTATCTAGTTAGCTAACTACTTTGGTAACTTCCAAGTTTTGGTAATTATAAATAAAGCTGCTATACACATCCATGTGCAGATTTTTCAGTGGACATAAGGTCAAATATAATTTTTATTATGTTAGTAGCTATTCAACAGAACGTGCCTAAACTTAGATTTTAGCCACTCATTAGCTTACTTGAAATATGTAAAGTCTGTTAACAAACTAGGGGCAATACATAGTATCCTATAGTCCAGTGCAGTGGTTCTTAAAGTGTGGTTTCCAGACCATCAGCAAGAATATAATTGAGAACTTGTTAGAAATACAGGGTTCCCTCACCACCACTACCACTTTAGACCTAGTGAATAAAAAACTCAGGGTGAGATACAAGAATTGTGTTTTAATAAATACTCTAGATGATTCTGATACATAAAAAAATTTAATATGCATGGGAATCACCAAGGGATGTTAAAAAATGCATATTTTTATTTGGTAGTTGTGGGGTAAGTCTGAGAATCTACATTTCTAACAAGCTTCCAGGTGGTCACATTGCTGCTGGTGTAGGAACCAAACTTTTGAGTATCAAGACTCTAGGGATATTGAAGGAGAAAACTTTTATATCATTGCTGCAAACTGCTAAAATTCGGTAGACAAAAGAGCTATGAAAACCTGTATGAAAAGCTTATTGTTATTGCTCTCGGATTATGATATTATTGCAGAAATTTTCAGAAAGGAGCACTTTTTAGAGTGAGGAAGGGAACTCTTCTTCAGCTGGCAGATCTGAAACTGGGATTGGTAACAAAGTTTATGTATGCCTGATCATGTCTTAATCCCAACATGTAACAGCATGTAATAAGAGTGGTGTCTATATCTCTAGCTATCGTTTATTTGGTCTTGTTTATGGTAGAAATACTATACTCCACATCATTTAAAATGATAACTCAAGCCTGACCAGTGTGGCTTAGTGGCTGAGCATGGACCTATGAACCAGGAGGTAACAGTTGGATTCCCCCTCAGGGCACATGCCTGATTGTGGGCTTGATCCCCAGTAGGGGGCATGCAGGAGGCAGCCAATCGATGATTCTCTTTCATCATTGATGTTTCTATCTCTCCTTCTCCCTTCCTCTCTTTGAAATCAATTTAAAAAAAAAGATAATTCAAAGTTTAATGCTAATAATGATGCCAAACTGTGACTGGAAGGGAAGCCCTGGTCAGATGGCTCAAGTGACTGCTTATAACTTCTAGTTCTTTCTTTCTTGTCCTAAGGTCCTATCTAGTGGTTTTCGTTTCTATTTGATGAATAACGTTGAAAGCTTTTGGGAATCTGGTCCAGTTTCCAACTGTTTTTTTTTATTAGTGCTACTTAAATCTGATTGTATTTGCTTGACAAATTTGACTTAGTGGGCATGGAGAGAGACTAACTGGGTTTATGAAAGAATCTCCCTGGATTAGGATTCTCTTAGGGAATGTTGACCATCAATATTTTCATGTCCAGTTTTATTGCTTTTATTATCAGATGACTGTGTTACTTTGAGTTTTTTCTTTGAAAAGGTTACAGATGGTTTCGTTTCATATAATAAATTCAAGAACATAAAAATCTCCCAAAAGATTTCATTAGCATATACATATGAAAACATTTCACATTACAACATTAAAACAAAAACTAAGACTTTTCTGCAGAGTAATTTCTATTAGAATTCTTTGAAGAGGCTAAATAAGCATGAGAATAAAGATATTCCAGGAAGTATAATTTATCTAATCTTTCAAGAATATTCATACGCTTCAATAAGAAAGAAATCAAATCATCTGTGTTTGAAGGGTTCCTCCTTCCCATAAAGTCTTTGTCTGCTATCAAGAAATAAGGCAGAGATAAACAGCATTCTTTAGAAGAAAGAAATATTAAATGTGACAGTCCATATATTATTTCTGACACATGTCTAACACATTATATGTAACTATGATCCTAAATTTAACAATATTATGTGGAAGAGTTGATAATTTAGTGTCATTTTTGAAATTTACAAAGAAAATAGAGCTTCTTTGTGGTCTCTCACTACTCTCATATTGCTCCTGAGCCCAGTTAGCTGGGCTCACTGTAGGGTGTGTTCGTGTCTCATTTATATTGGCCAATTCAATATAATTTATTCTCTTCTAGTGAGAAAGAGACTCTTTTGTTTTAAAAGTCTTGGGCAATCTTCAACCTGTCACAGTTCTTACCTCTCTGCCTTTTCCTGGATATGGCCCCTAGGTAGATCTGAATAGGTAAGACGTCAGGTTGGCTAGAGAGAAAAGGCTTGGGTGTATTGCCTGGGTCCTTGGGTGGTCCTCTAAGTTACTTTCCCCCTATTGTTGAGAGATAGTATCCCACTTGTCTTTGACATTGGCCTCTTTCTCATGAGCCTGTTGCTGGGTCACTTGGTGCTATCTGGTCATTGGGCCTTGATGCTGTCTGCTACTGTTGGTTATAACGTTTGTCCTTGCCTCTGCCTTGAAGTTCTGTCCCTCTGAAATATACAGGGTATTCCAAAAAAATGTATAACAAGCTGATAGCTCCATTTTGAAAATGAAATGTAATTTAATAAACATTGCCTTTATAATTATTCCAAGTGTGTGCACATATGTTTTGGGGACTACCTTTATATTTTCTGATCCCAGGTCTCTTTGATGGCACCAGTCTTCCCCCTTGGGTAGGAGTATTATGTATTAAATAGCAAAATATCATAGACTTGGGTGGCTTGTAAACAACAAACATTTATTTCTCACAGTTTTGGAGGCTGGAAGCCCTAGATCAGGTTGCCCACATGGTTGCATGAGGGCCTCTTGTTCACAGACTTCTCAGACTTCTTGTTGTATTTTCACTGGCAAATGGAGTTAGGGAGCTCTGTGGATTGTCTTTTATTTAGAGCACTAATCCCATTCAGAAGGGCTCTGACCTTATGACTTAATCACCCCCTTAAAGGCCCCACTTTATTTATTTATTTATTTATTTATTTATTTATTTATTTATTTATATTTATTTATATATTTATATAAAGGTCACCACTTCATTTTATTATTTTTTAAATGTATTTTTATTGATTACAGAGAGGAAGGGATAGGGAGAGAGAAAAACATCAGTGATGAGAAAGAGTCATTGATCAGCTCCCTCCTGTACCCCCCCTACTGGGGATTGAGTCCACAACCCAGGCATGTGCCCTTTACTGGAATTGAACCCCAGACCCTTCAGTCCTCAGGCTGATGCTCTATCCATTGAGCCAAGTGGGTAGGGCAAGGTCCCATTTTAATACCATCACCTTGGGGGTTAGGCTTTCAACATATGAATTTGGAGGGTGGAGGATGGAACAAACATTCAGGCCATAGCACCACTTCAACTTTCTGTCCTTATGGATTTGACTTTTTTTGACATTTCATATAAATGAAATTTTAAAATTATGACCTTTTGAGTTTGGCTTCTTTTAATTAGCATAATGTTTTCAAGATTCATTCATGTAGTCAGTATCAGTACTTTAGTCTTTTTTTATAGCAAAATAGTATTCCCTTGTATAGATTAATGAGGTAGGATCTACATTTGCTTTTTGTTATGTGTTTTATACATATATTATGCCTTTTTAGTTCCTCTATTACTATCTTTTGTGTTAAAGAGATATCATTACAATTTTGTTGTTATTTATTTTACTATTTTTTTGAGTTAGTTCTGTAGCTATTGTCCTAGGAATTGCATTTAACATCTTGGCTTATAACAATAAGGTTTGGTTTAATACCAACTAAATTATAAAAGTATATGACAACTTTATTTCAGTTCTGATCCCTCACCCTCACTTGTGCTGTTATTGTCACACAAATTATATCTTTATACACTGTGTATCCTGTAACACAGATTTACAATTATTGTTTCATGCAGTTTTCTTTTAAATCATATAGTAGAAAAAATAGTTACAAACAAACCACACATTTATATTGCCTTTTATATTTAACTATGTAACTACCTTTGCCAGTGTTCTTTTTTCCTTAATGTGGATTTGAGTTGCTCTCTAGTGGCTTTTCATTTCAGCCTGAAGGACTCTCTTAAGTATTTCTTATAGAACAAGCTTGCAAGTGATGAATTCTTTTAGGTTTTGTTAATCTAGAAATGTCTTAATTTCTCCTTCATTTTTTGAAGGCTAGTTTTGTTAGGTATAGAATTCTTGGTTGAGTCGTTCTTTTAGCACTTTAAATATGTCATACCCACTGTCTTCTGATTTCCATGGTTTATTTCTTTCTTTGTTCTTTCTTCCTTACTTTTTCGGGGGGGTGGGGGGAGAACTCTAGTTTTTATTTATTTTTTGTTGAACCTCAACCAAGTGTATTTTTTACATTGATTTTTTAAAAATGTATTTATTATCTAAAGTTTTATATATACCTCCTTTTTCACTGATTGACATCCCACCCCCCCAGCCATTTCCACCCGGGGAAAGCCCCCACCGCCCCAGTGTCTGTGTCTATATCACCTTGAATGCACCCGATCTCGTCTGATCCGTATTTTCTTATGAGAAATTGATTGGCTATTACTCTTACTGGGATTACTTGTATGTAATGAGACACTTCTCTCTTGCTGTTTTCATGATTTCCTCTTTTTCTAGTTTTGTTTAATAAAATAGTAAATTAATATCATTTTTATATGTGTAAATAGGCATAAATAATGTTTAAAATACTAACTAAGTACTTCATTTATTTAAAGACATCTTTCACTAGAAAATGTGGAATATTTAGAATGCAAGCTGCAGGAAACTGAATATATTTCCCCTTAATTTGGTGAAAGATGATTTTTAGAATGGAAGTAGCAGGGTTCCTCTAAATGAATCTGGGCCAGCAGATGGAGAACATTTTTCAAAATGACAATGATTAAGTAAAACTATGAGAGTCAATACAACACACTCTTAAAATGGAATGAAATTCTCAGGGTAGCAAAACCATTTGAATGATGGAGCCAAGGATTGACAACCATCATGGAGTAAGTTGTTTATTCTTTGAGGTTTAAATATTTGATTTTAATCCAGAGTCACTATTATTTAGAACAAACTGGAGTTTGCTAAGATCACTCCTTTACATTTAACCAAAGAAAAGCTGGAAGAAGATTTGCTTTTGTGAAATATTAGGATGCAGGGGTCACTTTAAAAGTGACACAATAAGCATCCCATATAGACAATGCATTTAGTGGGTGGTAGGATTTGTAAACTGAAAAAAAATTCATTACTGGACTAAAGAGTGAGTCTTCTCTATAAAACATATTTGAATATACTCCTCAAGAATATATTTGGTAATACCATAATAAAGAAAAAAAAAAGAATATACTTGGGAATGTAGCTGAATTTTGTTAGGAAATTGCCCTCTTTGTAGAGGCTGCAATTAATGACCAAGCTTATACCCACAGATTGCTTCCAACATTTGCTTTAATTTTAATTCCAACTTGAGTCTTGTGTATGACTTGGCTTGTTAAGTTTGGGTAATGGCTTCCTCACATCTATGATTTTGCTGGTGGTTTAATGTCTCCAGAACATGAATGAATTTGCTTTCCATCTGGAAAGAGAAATTTAGCCTTGAGTTAGAGAATCAGGCCGATTGAGAAGAGGGAGGCAAAGAGAGATTCAGACAGACAGATTCTGGTGCAGAGGGGCACTTGCTTCTCATTACTCATCGCATGAATCGAGGATCAGCCTCTTCTATTGTTTTCTGCTTTAGACTGTGATGGTCTTTATAAATTTAAGACATATGTAGTAATTCTTTGTAGTGTCTCAGAAATATTCAGCTAAATGTTTTAGAAAAGTTCTTGTGTAGTTTTCACATTATGTGGATCAGTAAACTGGGCAACTCAATTTGGAGCATTTCTGTTAATGATGAGGGGTCCTGGAATCAATGTTTTGTTTATAATTTGAATGCCTTTGATTCAGCAAGGACAGCCCACATCTGTGCTCTGTATAATCAAAGCATCTCTATATATAAAAGCCTAAGTGACCATCGCAACTGAACGGACTACTGAACAGGCTGCGTGGAGCAACTAGGCCGGCAGGGGGGTTAGTGAGGGACGACCAAGCTGGCGGGGGAGGGAGGGTAGTGAGGAGTGACCAGGCCAGCAGAGGGGGGCAGTGAGGGATAACCAGGCCAGCAGGTGGGGCAGTTGGGGGCGACCAGACTGGCATGGGGGTCAGTAAAGGGTGACCAGGCTGGCAGGGGGGGCAGTTAGGGGCGATCAGGCAGGCAGGCAGGTGAGCAGTTAGAAGCCAGTGGTCCTAGATTGCGAGAGGGATGTCCAACTGCCGGTTTAGGCCCGATCCTAGGGATCGGGCCTAAACCGGCAGTTGGACATCTCCCAAGGGTTCCCGGATTGGAGAGGGTGCAGGCTGGGCTGAGGGGACACCCCAACCTCCACCCCCTGTGCACGAATTTCATGCACTGGGCCTCTAGTGTATCAGAAGTTCCCTGAAAAATATTTGATTTTCAGAGGTGCTGCCAGGTCCTATTCATTGCAGTTGCACATTTGTGATGTACCCATTTAGCTCTGTAACTTAGAGAATGGCTGAGATGTCACCTAGGGGCAGCATTGACCACCTAGCTAGTGAGAGAAATCATGTAAATGCTGTCTATCTATTAGGCCTATGTTTAACCTTCTGGAGAGACTAAACAGGGACAACAGCAGTTGTTTCTCTGAGTAACCACAAGATCAATTATACCATATCATCTTCCTTGCGGGGGGGGGGGGGGTCCTAACTTGGGGAATATTTGTGATTAGCAACGTCACCCATGGAAAACTCACCTACTCTTGGTGTGGCAAAGGTGGGAAGGTGCACTGATGTGTCCTTGACTCTCTGTCCTCCCATTCTTTTCATTGCTTTTTCCTTTGCATTCTCTATTTCCTCTTCTATGAAATACAATGCTACCATCATGGCACCTGCTAATTCTCTGCTGATTTTTACACATGAACGCCTTCCTCTGAGGGACTTTAGTGTCTGTTATCACCCTGACTAATGAGCCTGTCCTTTCCCCTTTTTAAATCTTACCTTTTCTAGGTTGGCTAAGTATATTCAATGTGTATGACACAACAAACACAGAACTTGTTAATACCTCTACCTTGTTAGATCTCTTAAGTCATTCAGAATAGTTCAATTCATAGGGTGTTAAAACTCTGATGGCCAGTGATGCAGTAAATCCAAAGTGCATTTCCTTGTGCTTCATTCAGATAGGAATGCGTGAGTGTATGTGACCAGTGATATTTTTCTGTAATGCATGATGCACTCATTTGAGGTGGATAGGGTTCTCAATAAACACATGTGCTATTTTTGAGAGTGTGAGAAGGGATAAATAATTTCTAGACATATAGAATGCTGTTTTAGCTTTTATTATACCTCTTTCCACAGTTAACCTATTGTTTTAAGACAAAGAGAAGAACAGGACTATTTTGAAAGACATTTTCACAAACATTGCTTTTGGGAGTATAAAATAGTACAAAATTTATGGAGGGCTATTCAGCAATATATTTTAAAACTCTTAAAAAGCTCACACTATTTGAACTCAATAATTTCACTGTTTTGAATTTACTCTGAAGAGAAAAATAATCACAAATATGCAGAAAGATTTATCTTTCCAGATTTTTTATGTCAAGTTAATAATAGTGAACATTAGGTACCCTCTATGTGTCCAACAATTGAGAATATTTAAATAAATTATGGCATATATAGGATAAAATACATTTATGTGTTTAAAAGCATAAAAGTAACAACTGACTCCTAATGATAGTTTTTCCTTGGTAGTATGTGAGAAAATTTTATTTCCTTCATTATATTTTTATTTATTTTGCAAATTTTTATGCCTTGAGTATTTATTGATTTTTAAAATTTTTATTTTTAGAGAGGGTAGAAGGGTGGGGGGAGAGGAAGAGAGAGAGAGGAGAAAGAGAAACATTGATGTGAGATAGGCACATCAATTGGTTGCCTCTGACACCCCGCCCCTCCCCGCCCCAGCCAGTGGGGGATCCAACCTGCAACCCAAGTACATGCCCTTGACTGGGAATCAAGCCTGCAACCCTCTAGTGCATAGGACAATGCTCTAACCATTGAACAGTGCTGGTCAGGGCAGCATTTATTGATTTTTAAATGAGAAAAATAGTGTAAGAATTAAAATAAGTAAAAAAATCGTTCTAATTATCCTTAACCAGAACTATCAAACTGTATTATTAAGTTGAATTTTTCAGGGATTGATTGTTCATCTTTATGATTATCTAAGAATTTCATTTCTTTTCCTTTTTTTTTCATTCCTGAAGCTTAAGCTTCTATTGATGTCACTATTGATTAGCCTTGTGATTCAAAGTGAATGAACAGAGAGCAGAGGAAGCAGACTCATAGGACCTCTTGATGGACAGGATTTGAATATAGCTTTTATTAATAAGTAAGAGGAAGTATTTATGTTAATAAATTTTATTTTAATAATTTTTTTAGAGATTGCTTAAGGGTTGAGATTACATGATAACCAGCTGCAACATTTCGAAATGATTCTAGTTCTTTGTCACTTATAAAAGAAATTGTATGATCAGAATATGTGTGGTCAGACCATCAGAATTGCTTCGTCTTGGATAAGTGTAGCTATAGAAGGTTCTTCCCTCGGACAGCCCTGCGAAGAGCTGTTGACCTGACACAAAGGGCACAGAGTTCTTTTTTCATTATCCTCGTTTTCCCCTAACCTAGTCTCTTCTGAGGGTTTCTCAGCCACATATCTGATATGCTTGAATATTTAAAGCATTTCAACTACAGAGTACTGAGCAGGAAATTATTTCAACTGTCATTACTCCATATAATGATCATGACGACGGACTTGAAAATTAAATCCATATGTTTGGTAAAAAAGAATCATGTTCATATATATATATGTGTGTGTGTGTGTGTGTGTGTGTGTGTTTAACTTGGTAGACACATAGACATTTCTGTTTTTATTATATGAACATAGTCAATAGCATGGGCCTTTTGTGTTTTGTTGTTGGTCCAGAGCAATGTGAAATGCAATATCAGGAATTATGCAAAGGCACATGCATCCCAATCTTGGCTTTTTATCTTTTAAAATGTGTGATAGTTAAAAACCTTTTTGTTTAATGACCTTTATGAAGGCTGGAATGAGTTGATTTGTGTCTAGTTGACTAGCCCAAGAGAAGTTGTTCTTAATTTCTGTAGTGCTCAAAGCCCAAAACTGTTTTATTAAATTTAGAGAGTTAGAAGGCACCGTTCTATTCAGTTATGATTGTGTCCAATTTATGCTAGATGAACAAACTTCTAGCCATTTACAGGGAAATAGCATTAATTTAGGAAAGGCATTCTGATACATTCAGGTACCATGTCTTCAAAATGCGTCAGCCACTCTGTCAGATCCATAATGAGACCAAACTCATTCATGGAGGGCAGGCACTGCGTGACTACATTGCTGTGATGCCTTTTAGAAACTATTCAGGTTGTTTAATATTGAGTAGTCTGTGTTCAGATGATTTGCAAGAAACCTGTGGAATGTCGGTTCTTTCTTATGTATTCACCCAGGAACTTCAATGTTTTCTTTCTTTTTTTTAAAAAAAAACAAAACTATAAAAGTCAGTGGTGCTCATTGTAGTAAAATTGGAAAATCCATACAGGTTTTTTTTTTTTAAAAATAGAGGTAAATATTGTTATCATTATGTTGTATTTCTTAAAAATTCTCTTAAAAGGCAGCAAAAAAAAAAATAGCATTCTGTTGCTACTTCTTTTTCCTTTGAATATTTATACACTTAGCAGAGTTGAGATCTTTACGTATTGTATTTTGCTACTTTCACAAATGTTACATAATGATTATTTCTCTTGGCATTAAAAACGATTCAGAAATATATTTTGCATTTATAATATTTAATCAAAGAATCTCAAGAATCCCTATTTTTGGACACTTAGGTTGTTTGCAATTGTTAATTATTATAAATAATGATGTATTGAACATCTTGTGTGTACATTTTTGCCCCACACTTAACTAATTCTTTAGAACAGATTCTAAGAAGTAGAATTTCTGAGTCAAATGGAGCATTTAAAAATTTTTAATTTCATATTGTCTAATAAGGTACTTTAAAAATCAGATTTATAGAAAATCAGATTTATTTACTGGGAAATGATAAGGCTGAAAGTGGAAAGATTGTTGACCAGTGATTTTCAACTTTTTTTTAATCTCATGGCACACATACTAGTAAACTAATTACTAAAAATCTGTGGCACACCAAAAATATATTTTTTTGTTGATCTGACAAAAAATAGGTATAAGTTTGATTCATTCACACCAGATTGCTGTTGTTGTGTTGGCTGTTGTCATTTTTAAAATTTGACAATCTAAGGAAAAGAGGTCATTACCCCTGACTAAATAGTCAGGTATTGCATGTTTTAAAAATTCTTGTGGCACACCGGTTGAAAATTGCTCTTGTAGAGACTTATAACATAAGAATTTAGATTTTGTTCTGAGCTCCTGATTAGCCACAATGGTCAAGATTCTTGGCAATGTCACTGCAACTCTTTGTGCCTTAATTTCCTCATTTCGTGGAAGAATTAAATATCATCCTTTGTTGTTGTTGTTGCCTTTTAAGACAATTTTAAAGCAGGCTGGGTGACGAGTTCTTCAAGTACTCGACAATTTAAAAAGTGCCGTGAAGGAGCAAATAATGACAATCTGGTTGTTTACTTTGTGTTAGTGAACCAAAATCAGATGTTTGGACCTCCAGTTGTTAGAGGTTTGGCTGGGAAAGCAGGCGACAATGAGACGGCCAAGGCAGCGTTTACTGTTCAGGATAATTTCAAAGGTATGCTAAAAGAAAGAAATCTCAGCCAAGAATTTATGACTCGGTCAGAGGCAAAGTTGAGAGCTATCACCTGCTTCAAGGAGGACAGCTTTGGATGAGTTCATATATATGCATGGCACACCGCTGCAGTCTAACTTTATGACTTTTAATGACTCCGACCACCTAATCACTTGTGAAAGGATGTGCTGGAGTTTGCCTTCACTCAGCTTGACAAGGTGATGGGAGGCATATATCTTCCTTACATGAAAACACTTGTCAGTTGCATCATATTTGGTAAGACAAGCACCAATGTCACCTTGGGGGGAAAGAAAAGTAACTCAGCTGACATCCAATGCATATGAGTTCCCAATATGCTGCAACATAGCCTAATTTCAAGTGAAATATGCAAATACACCCTATTTTGTCTGTAGTTTTTATTTTCCGGGTGCTTTCTCTAAGTGCCACATCTTCTGCTGATGGAAACATTGTGTAACTTCTTCTGAGCTGATGCATATTTAAACACACAAGGCGAAGAATTTTCAGCCTTTGAGGAGAAGCAACATGGCAAACCAAATGCAAATCTCTCCGTCACCTGTTCTTGTGTGGCTTGTTTTTATTTTATTTTGTGGCTTGGAAGCACTTATAGAATCAGTTTGCTTTAGTTCAAACTGCCGAAAATTTTAGGCCTTTTATGGGTAGTTGGTCAGTTGAGTGTAGTCATGTTAATTACGGGTTAGAACTAAGCTGCGTGGGCAGGAGGGGAATGACTGAATGCCTTGTAATGAGGAACAGATAAAAGAGTTATATCCCAAATTCATGTCTCTTTCCTATTCCTTTCACTAAACTTCAAAGAAGAATATTAAAACAAGTGTGTTTTGTTATCCCCACGGTGGATTTGTGTATTTATTTAGTTTTGATTTCTAAGTGACTTCTGCATTTGAGCAGTATACTCAAGGAGTGTAGGTGTAAATGAATCCAAAAGGCAAATATCATGGGTCAGATGAAGGTCCCGAATCAGAACAGTGGATCCAATGGCTCCGGGGTGGCAGAGGTTTGTTTCCGAGGGAAAGGAAAACATTAAGTTGAAAATGGAGCTGCTGTTGGAAAGGCTTCAGTGCGAGCTTTGTCCATAGCAAAAGGAGAAAGCCACCAAAGTAGTTCAGTGTGAGGCATTGTTGATTGCTAGGATTGTGTCCCATGGAAAACAAAAGAAGCTCCTTGCAGACCATCAGACTGTTCCTAATAAAATGTCCTTGTTTTGTAAGGAGATGGGTGGTCTCTCTTTGTGTCCCGTGGAGGACCTGATCAGCAATAGAGTCTGGGTTTTCCAGGTTACTAGTAAACACCTTGTTGACTACATATTCATTTATTGCTGCTGGCATTCCCCTATCTAAAGCTATCAGATGTTGCAAATACAGAGGCCAAAGATTCTATTTTATTTCATGGACAGATTTCCTTCAATCGCTGCTAGTCACATATATTTGATCATTCCTGAGTGGACCCTTTTCTCCTACTGAATTGGGTAGTAGGATTCTGCCTATTTTGGACGCAAAAACTGCTGAGGATTTATTTGCTCATATGTGTAGAGCAAACAAAAATGTTGTTTTCAATTTAACATAGCTTTATTTAGATTTCACTGTTTCCCATCATAGAGGAATGAGGCCAGGAGATGTGCTGAACCAATTTGTTTCTCCACCCAAGAAACAAAACAGCCCCATCGTCAGAATCTGATTCTTCATCTGCTAAGCCTATCCAACTGCTAATGAAAACAGTTGATGATTACTTTATATAGTTTTTAGAAGGTCCAGAAAGAAGAGCCAGCTGCCTGTAATTGTCTTCATAGCAGCCTAAGATAAACACACAGATTGTGATGTGACATAGTTCCACTTAACAGCACCACACACTTGGAGAAAGAGAGTTTTCATACGCTCAGAAAAAGAACAACACATCCAGAACTGGGAGGCCCATTGTGAAACACTGTCCTGGAAAATAGTAGATTAAAATTACATTTGTTTTTTCAGCATCATTCAATAAGGGATAAAATGTCAAGTTTGTATTGGTGGTCATCCATGAAATAGATTTTTCTTCAGCGTACTAATCAGCACACGTGAGAGAAAGCCATGTAGTTTACCATCTCAGTGACAACCTAGGTCTTGGGGGCTGGTAGGCCGTGTGGAAAATTCCATGTTCAGTTTCAAGCTGTTGTTTCTTCCCAAAACTCAACATTCATGGCTGTGTGATGTTATTATTTCTCCTTGCACTATTTCCTTTTCCAAGGTTGGTGAAAGTTGTATTCCAGCGATCATCCAAATGACAAGGTTGATTTTTTTAAAAAAATTATAAATCATTTGAGAATGAAATAAGCAAGCTTCACTATTAATCTAAAATGAAATGCTGGTTAGGAAACAAACTTTTTATCATCAATTTTTCCAGCAATTGTCTCTTACAAGATAGCTGGAAAGAAATGATCTACTTTAGCGTTTATTATTGTGTAGCTCTTCCCGCATTTGGTCCATCAGTTACAGATTTCCTGCTCTTGCTATTGTTCAGCGGTGGAAGAAGCAAACAAAAGCTACGCACTGAATTGCCACATGACTATCTGGGGTAGTCGTGAGCAACATTTTCTTGTATGAAACAATAACATTTAAATTTTGTGGTTATGTATCATGAGTGTCTGACAGCAGAAACCATTGTGATTGGCAGGCAGTAGATTAAATTTATGGGTTTTAGGCTTTTTTTTTCTTCTTAATAAGGATACCTTGAGAAAGTCCAAGGGAAATGAAAGTCAGTTTTGTCATCTCGCACAGATTTCAAAGGCAGGGGGCTACACGGGGGCTTGAAAGGTCTATATTACACTGCTGCTGTCTAGCCATACTTGACAATGAGACATACTGTATTTGCTCACGGTGCTGGAGTTTATCATGCAAGAAGAGTAATTATATTTGAATTGTGTCAGCCAGCTACCCTAAAATGAAGGAACGTCAACGAATGTTGCTCCAAGGAGAAGGAGATGATTAGTTATAATTATACTCAGTGTCCAAGAAAATGCTTCATTCCCTCATTCTGTTGCAAAGGGGAGAGGGGGAAAAAAAAACCAACAAATTTTTTCAGTACTTCTCAGTATTTTAAAAAACTTTTAAGGTGGCCATATATTATAGAAATTTCAGATAGGCTCTCTGGGTGACCATTTAACTATCTGAAGACTTGCCTAGTCTGTGCACAATTTTATAGTTTAAAAAAATAGAAAATATATAATACATTATCTAGATTTTTCTTCACCATTTGTGGACAGTCTCCTAACAGGGAAATATTAGACAATAGGAAGCAAATTTCTCAATTCACCTAACTGTGGTTTCATCTACATAGTGTCAAGGCTTAAAATATGGCTTTACAGCCACTCATGAATATGGTGATTTGATTTCTAATTCTTGTCAAAGTGTTTGAGGTGATGGGATGAATCCTTGGAGTGTTGCTACTTTGTGTGTGTGTGGTCAGTTAATGGTTACCTAAAGTTAGTTTTCATTTCCTAAAAAATACACATTTTGAAATTTATGTGTATTTGAGGCTTTTTAGTTGGTGCCTTTTGCTGACTATTCTTTTTGTGTGTGTGTAATTTCCATTACTAGCCTAGAGTGAGAATTTTGGCAGTGATAATTTGTTGATTAACTCTCATAGTGGTTGATTTCTATAACTTCTGTGCATAACTTTTTTGGCCTAAAATTCTCAGTTCAGTACATATTTTTTATAATTTTGAGATTATATAGTTAATGGAATTGGATTATCCCTCAAGTAATTCATTATTATCTTTCTGTTATAAGAATTAGTTTCATTTATAATTGTTGACATTTTGTAATTTCAGTAACTTCCTAAGGCATTCTCATGAAACCAGTGTTATAAGTAATGGTAAGATGAGTAGAAATAATGGATTTAAAAAGGAATGATGTTCCCAAGATATATTTGCTGAAAAAAACACCCAAAACACAAGCTAGTACTAGCTATTTTACCTATTATTTAATTCAACTTCCATAGCAATGAAGAATCAGTCAATACATTTTAAATGTTACTTCTGTTATCTAAGAAGTATAGTGTATCAGTTTTGTAACTATAATTATACAAAGATATGTCTATAGTTTCATTAAAAATTTAAATATTAAAGTATTTTCTCTCCTTAATAGTATCTCATTGGATAATTATTATGGATTAGTCATAATAGCTTTGATCAGTTGTCTTTAACAAGAGACAACATTCACGAAATTTTGAAACTCTTATCAGACAATGTGCTTTGTAACTATGCCTGGTCCACAAAACGAATTGGGGATATGACATAGTCTTCATGCAAACCATACCTTACTATTTCACCTCGAACAGCTAGAGCATTGAGACAATGTCATATATGTATATCTCTTTTCTACTCAGCTGTTCACACAACATGTAGCAAAGCAGTGAAACTGCTGCCTGACGTAACTGTCTGTCCCGGGTGATGGTGGCCACCTCAGTGATAACTCTGATTCCTTAAGTTACATACAAATGTGCCCCATGAGCCCTGTTGCTGAAGTGAACTGTTCAGATGGTCTTTCCTTACTGTGATTTTCTTTTTTATTATGTTTAAATATAATCAGACCCATAAATACATTTTACAAATGAGAAGTTTCTGTATAAGATTTTTAACATTTCCAAATTGTACTTGACTATAAATATTATTGCTTAAGGATATCACCAATCTGTACTTTCTACTGTGTCTTCTACAATATCATTTTCTTTCCCTTCAGATGAAAGAAATATATTTTGACATATAGCTGGTTGTTTAGATATGTTGGTTCAGCCTAATGTCAATAACTATGGCTCCAAAGTCCCTTAGGCTTTCTTTGTTTTGTTTTGTTTCAGTTAAGTATGCAGAGTTAAGTTAACCATGGTTTTCATTCATAGCCCACAATGTCGGAGATTGACTATCACAGCCTCTCTTTTGTTTCATGTAGTTTTTCCATATGGTCCCCCATCTCTACTTCCATTCCCTTGCCCCATAGACATCTACTCTAATGTTCTTAATGTATGTTCTTGCAATTCTTGTTATATATAAATGAATATAGATACATACATAAATTATATAATATGTAAACATATGTAGACAAATTTAAGTATACTCGTGAAAATATATAGTATTCAGTATGTTTTAAAATTTATAAAAATCATTTTATGCTATAAATCTCATTACATTTCTTACTTTTAAAAATGTAATATTGTTTTTGTTGCTAAATAGAAGTCTGGCTCATAAGGTCTGCCTCTGACTGGATTCTGTTATGTGCACATTTGATATTTTACCATTCCCTAGAGATGGATATTGTGGTCCCTCCTCTATTTGTAAGCATAAGCAAAGCTTCTGTGAACATCCTTGTACATATTATTTTGTGGATCTGTGAGGACACACATTCAGAAGAAGGATTGCTGGGTTGAGGATCATGTGTCCATTTCCTTTTTGTAAAGCCTTTTCTAACTAGATTTTGACTGATGGATGAGTGAATGAATGCTGGTTTATAGTTTGGGATCACCTAGAATATTTTCCTCCTCTTGTTTGAGCTTCAAAATCAGGTTAATAAATATCTTGGAGAGAAAAGTGTGCCCCTTGTTTCCCCTTTTACATCAGCTAATTAATTAGTTAGCAATGTAAATATGCTTTGATGTATTGCCACCTTTTTAAAACTAAAGAGTAAAATTGTTGGGGCTTTATATTAAGTTGTATAGCATTGTAATCATTAAGTTAAGTTTACAAGTAGAATGTTTATTTTTGATGATTCTACATTTACTTAGATGACTAATAAAATAACTTTAACTATTGACCATTTAATACATTTTCAATTATATTGCCCACTCATACAGTAAAAATGGGCAAGAATATCCAAAGTGCACCGCTGTGTTATGTGTTTATGTGTGTATGTGTCTGTGTACCTGTTTGAACTCTACTTTTAAAAATCGGAATTTCTTCCTTACTTTAAATGTATATTCTGCCACCAAAATTCAATAAGCAATCCAAAGTAAGACCTTCAGAAAGGAAGTCAAAGTGATATGTGATGAGTACTATTATTTGCTGAATATTTTTGTCAAGCTCATTGTCCAAAGAGCCTCCATTTCAGTGAGTCCTAGGCTGCATTGCAGAGCATCTTTCGTTTACTGAAAATGTAGACCTGGTACAGGTAACCTTTCCTTCCAGGTGGAGGGGCCTGCTTATGCAGGATAAACACTAAAATGAGAATCTCTGATCAGTTTCTTATGGGGAATTGTATAATCTTATGAAACTACTTTAAGTGTTATTTTATTTTCCTGTTTTTCTAGTATATCTGTGTTTCATATATCAAGAACTGCAATAAATATGATTGTAAAGGAAAATATGTTACTTAGCTTGGTCATAAGAAAGCTATTCTATGGTCATTTATATAAAATCTTAATGACTATTTCTTAATTGAGATCTGATTATAATTTAAAACAAAATCATTTTTTTTCTATATAATAAAATAGAAAAAGAAAAAAATAACTCTTAGGCAGTCCGCTATACCTCTTTTATAATAATAGCCCTCTACATATTGAGTAGAAGCAGTGATTTCTTTTTCTATTTCCATTGTAACTTTTCTTAGTGTATTTTAAAATTTTAGCTGACATTAACACTGATTTATGTAACAATTATCGAACCCCTCTCTTTAAAACCTAAATATTTTAACAGTTTTCACAACAATAACAGCAATAGAAGCCAAATTGTTTTAACTTTTAATGTACAGGTTTTAAAGATTCTGAACACTCTCTTTGGAATTGAAAAGTCCTTTCTGGCTTGTGTTGGGGCTGGCATGGTTATTAATTCATTAGGGAATGGTGGATCCACTCTTAGGCTCTTCTGCCTTTCTTCAGTCCTGGGAGCCAAGGAGAGAGAGGAGGAGGGGTGTGGGTGGGGGAAAGACAGTGAAGGGAAGAGGGAGACAGGGAGACAAAGCCTGAGAGGGAGGCGATGACATTAAAGGTGACACATAGCTATCATGAGCTCCCTGAGTCTGAAGGGAAGAATAATGAAGGGTTTCCCCTGCCTTCTACAGCCCGAGGACAACCCTATGGCCACAGCACCTTTTCTAATCCCATTTTCTGTGTGCTGCGTGTCATAATCTGTAAGGCACTGGTTCCAAGTGAAAACACTGAATCCAGACAGTGCCTGGGTCTTGTATTTATTTGCACGTTAAAACTACAGTGTGTAGGGAAACTCACTCTTAAAAAATATAAGAGAGAGGGGCAACAGCAAAACAATATCATGAGCATGTTGACATTAAATTGGAATCATTGGACCCAGAAAGCCTTCAAACTGGAGTCCTGTAATTTATAGTAGCATTTTACCAATGACAGAGCAGCATGTGGTCTCTTTAAAACTTTTTTGTAAAAATTTCCCCCACTTTGGACTACCTTTGTTTCTCCCGTTTAGGGTCTTGTGAAACAATAAGCAGTTGTCCTAGAGTCTGGCTGACCCTGAGCACCTCTATGTCTTCAGAACCATGGCAGGTACAGCAATAAATTCTGAGTGGCAGTGAGGTAGGACAGCTTTCCTAGAATATGCAGGGACCTGGGAGGCAGCCTGTGAAAAGCAGCAGGGTTCTATACTACAGGTTGTTTTGTCCACGACCATAAATGGTAATTACCAGTAAGAAGAACCTGTGTACAGGAGCACATTGAAATAGCCATTTACCAAGTTTCCTGAACCAATCTGGTGAGTAGAACAGTCAGTGGATTAAATGATTTTATCATTCTGCAGGAAGAGGGTTGATGGTTTAAAAGTGTGAAAAGCCCCTGTGTGTGTTTTGAAGGTATGAATAGTATTTGTAACCTTCCTGAGCATTAGAGGCAAAAGGGGCCAGATAGAACTGGAATGAAATGATTCATTAGTGTGGCAGTAGAGAGGGAGGGAGAAAAGCAGGGAAACTGGAAAACAGCAGAGATTTCTAGGAATTCATGT
The DNA here is from genome assembly GCF_964212035.1 of Myotis nattereri. Lineage (NCBI taxonomy): Eukaryota > Metazoa > Chordata > Mammalia > Chiroptera > Vespertilionidae > Myotis > Myotis nattereri. The sequence goes on from NC_138080.1 coordinate 57,349,891, forward strand.
CTGCCTGTGTGCTAAGGAGGTTCTAGCCAGATTTTAAGCTAATAGTTATTGGAAAGAGCCTACTCCAGCCATTTACAAATGCCAATTAATCATTATAGCTGCAAATATTTTACTGATACAGAAAAATACTGTGATTGTAAAAAATCATTATTTAGACTTTTAGTCATTTTAATTTTATGGTCAATATGTTCACTATGTTATTCCTTTAATGTTTGGCTATTGGAGACATGTTAAGAATTTATTATAACAGTTTGTTGTAAAACTGCATTTACTTTTTATAAATATAAGGCAAAAACAATAAATTATTTTGAGCTAGTTTACCCTAACAGAAATAGATTGTTAATAATATTTTTAATAAAGCAGTTTAAAAATTAAAAATTGCTGGAAGAGAGGTTTTTAAATGAATATCAACTTAGCTTTTAAAATTCTCCTTATTCCACTGACTTTCATTTTCTTGTGGCCATTTTGGGTGTACTAATTTCTTTGTTGTTTAACTGTCTAGGGCTATGACTTTGCTGTATGTAATTATGTAACAATTCCAAAAGAAAATACCTAGTTCACTTGGGGTTTAATAGGACTTCTTGGCTGAAGATTAGAGAGTTGTTTTAAAAATTCACAAATGCATACTAAACATTTTATAGTGATTATACCTGTTGGAGCAGTACAAAATATAGAATAAGGATATGGATTAAAAATATGCTGTTCCCACCAATGGACACCTAATAACTTAGTCAAAAAGGCTTTTTGATTGTTAGAATTCTTTAAGTGTATTGTCTGGTTTCTGGAATTTAGTTATTATTAGATATGGCCTATCAATTTAGAGGAAGAATGATGAGCCATCCTTATCCAAAAGAAAACCATTTTTTAAAATCTGCATTTTTTCACTTAGTTTTCCATCTAGTAGTTATTTATAAAGAAAACACAAAAGTATTACAAAGAGACCATTTCAGGTCATTTATCTTCATGTGTGTTTAATGGAATTTTGGCTCTTTAGGACATCCTCATTTCAGAGAAATTAATGGATGCCCCAATGGATAAATAAGCAGCATTATTTGTGTGCTTTACTAAATGAATTACCAATTGTTAAAGTGGTAATATTCTAGTAAGGTCACCAGTCACTTTATCTCAGAATAATGTGAATACTGTAATAGGAATAATTTTATAATTTCTGTTAAGTTATGAAAGCAGACTTTGGTTTCATTCCAACATCGTCATTAACTAGCTGTATGACTTTGGACAATTCACTTAATATTGTCAGACTTCAGATTCCTTATTTCTAAAATGAGGACAGGGGAAGAGGAATTCCGAAGTCACTTTTTATTTTAAAATTTTATGGTATAGAAAGAATGTGCTTGAACTTAATTGAGTGTCTATGTAGAAAACCGTAATTACCTTGACAGTGTGATTGAATTCAATTGAACAATGGTTTCCTTTTCAAGCTCTGAGAATTATTACTGAAAAGAAAACTGAGATATCTTTAATGATTCTGAACATTTCATTTGGTCTTGCTTCATTATTATCTGATAGTTGTCTAAAATTAAGAAGAGACACTGCACAATAGTTTGCAGTACCTTAGAAAATGACATCATCCTTTTATTAGTTAGGAATCTATTGGCTGTCAGTGACAGAACTCCAACTCAAATTACCTTAAGCAAAATAAGGGGAATTTTTTGAAATCAAAAGTCATCCACGGTTGGGTCAGTTTCAGGTATAGGTGGATTCGGGGTTTCAAGTGACATCCTTAGGATTGGTTTCTCTATCTATTTGCCCTATTTTCCTATTGTTTTATTTATCAGACAGGCAGGTTCTCAATTTGTTGGGAAAGGAAACCACAAGAATATAGCCTTTTGAAATTTGACTAAAAGAAAAAACTCTTTCATAACATGATATCAAATCTGATCAAATACTCTGCCTTTCATTAGGTCATGTAGTCATCCAATCATTGTGGTTGGAATAGGGGTGGAGTATTCTGATTGGCAAGCTGTGAGCTATAGGATCACCATGTGATCACAGGCAGATTTACCCCACCTGAGTCACAAGAAATGGGCTCTCCAAAGGAAAATAATATTCTGTTGTTAGATGTGACACTGCAAAGACACAACAAAATAACAAATCGAACACAAGGCCTTAAATTGAATACGTTTTTGTCAATTGAAAAATTTTACCTAAATGGATAATTTGTCAACACACACATGGAAAATAATTAGTTATTCATAATTAGAACTAGAGATCCTTTAATTGGCAAAACAATCTATTACCAATGCATATAATTAGACTTATTAAAAAACAAACACCTCACTGTTGTTGTCTCAGAAGGCTAGGTTCAAGCCAGCACAGTGTAGGAGAAAGAATGTGCACTTTGTCAATGCAGAGACCAGGTTCCGAACCAGCTCTTTCAGTGACTGGTCCTGTGGCTCTAGGCAGGTGACATAATCTATTTCTCATTCTTATTTGTAAAATGGGGAGAGTCATAATCCTCTTCCACAGGATTCATATCAATACCGACCTGAGGAGCTTAGGTGCTAATTCCTAACATAATGCTAAAAATTTAATAAACGTTATTTTGTTTTTTTCTTCCTTTACTTTTATTTCTTCCCTCCTTCCCTTCTTCCCCTCTGTTTTCCTCCCTTTCTTTCTCTCAAGTCTAGCTAGTCATGGGTCCATTCTTTGCCACTTATTTTAATTAAAGAATAAGTGTACTTAGTTGAAGTAACAATTGATTAACTATCTGTTTATTAAAGAGGAAAAAATAATAAAAAAATATGGAGATGTTCCCTTTAGATGAGTTAAGAATGATGTGGTTTAAAGCATATGCTATTAAATGACTTCTGCCTCTTTTTCCTTGGACAGAGAAAATAAACAAACACAATTATTTTATTGCTAAGCATTCACAAACTAATGATTTATTACATGTTTACAGGTTAATTTATCTAGAAGGAAGGGTTAAAAAAAGTCTAGTAAAATGCTGGAATTCGTAAATAAATGCATTTTCACCTTACCTCATTTGAATTCTTTCTATACAATTTGACACTTGAAAAAGCTACAAGAAATGAGAGCACAGAATGCATATGTATACTTTGGCATTGAGGTAGAAAAATCATTACATTGAGCATTCTATTAACAGAATCAACCTGGTTCATAGCAAACACACAGGGTATATTTAGTGTATATTACATGGTTTGAGTTTCTTAAAAAGTCCTTTTTGTTGATAATATTTTTGTTATTAAGGAAGGTAATAATTTGTCCTAAAACTTTTTTGATATGAAAACGGTAATTTTTTTCATAAAAGTCATTTTAAAGAATGAAATTTTAAATTATGTCACTGTATTTTTTTAGATTACAAAAAGTTATTGAATTTTAAGCAAAACAAAAGGCAAATTCAAGGGCGTTGTTTCCTGTGGGCCAATAACAATAGCTTCCCAGACAATGGCATCAAAAGTCAGGCTTCCATTAAGGGGATTGAAGCTCAGCAATTGCTGGCTGCTGGGCAGTGGGCAGGAACTGTACATTGGGGTTTTAATTGCTATTTTGCTCTAGGTCATGCCTTGCTGTTTCAATTAAATCTCTGGTGTACAGAGTCCCTTGTCCCCTTCTTCTTGCATTTGATCACCTAATGGAAAGAAGCCTCCATTCCTCAGGGAAATAACTTTGGACAGCGTGAATCAATCTCTCTCTCCCTTTCTCTCTCAATCTCTCCTCTGTAAAATCTAATTTTAGTGTTACTATAGCAAATCAAATGTAAGAAAGGAAGTAGAATTGGTGTTCATTTCCCTGCTCCTCATTATTGCTTTCAATGCAAAGTTTTTAACCAGCAAGGGGAAAAGGGTTGATTTAATCATAACAGTTTAAAATTTATGTATAAGGAGAAAAAGTCAAGTGGAAATGCAAGTGTGGAAACCACCAGGATATATTTGTCCCCAGCTTCTGCAATTGAGTAAAAAGTATAATTTTTTTGAAAAAGTCTTGAGTTTTCAAATGAATAACATACCTCATTTTAACCATTTATTTTAATTATGTAGACTCCCAGTAGGCATGAGTACTAGCCTCAAGATAGTTGCAATGTAGCACAGCAGGTGAGATATATGCATAAATAACTCTAATGTTAGGTAGAATGTGATAAACTATTATTTTAAAAGTGATATTGACAAGCTTTGGGAGTTCAGAGAAAGGAGAGCTTATTTCTATTGGAATATGAAGCAGAGGACAGTGAAGGATTAGAAAGGCAAAAATAAGCACATTCAAGAAACTGATAATCTGTGAGCAAAATGTTGACAGTTAACTAAGATTTTAAAAATACAGTACAATTTCAAAAACAATGTAATATCTCATAGATTTTGAATGTGAGGAGGGACCAATCATCTTAATATAACTATTACTAGAGGCCCGATGCATGAAATTCATGCAAGGGCCTTGGCCCTGCCCTGCCTGCCACTGCCACCACAGCCGGGAGGGGGGGAGGGGGGGGCCCTCTGCCACCTCTGCCTCGGCCCCCGCCCGCTGTGGCTTTGTCCTGAAGGAAGGACCTCTGGTCTAATTAGCATATTACCCTTTTATTATTATAGATGAACCCATTTAAATGAATTAAAATTATTTCATAGAGGCTACATGTTTTTATTGAATGGGGTTAAACATTTTATGCAGATGCATTTGTGTGGGTGGATTTGGACTTTCGAAGCCAGTATGTGGGTTTGACTATCAGTCTGTTCCAGTTTTTATCGTCATGAGGAATTTTAATCTTTGCCTATTCTGATACTTTACTAATTAAAGCTGCAGCCATCGTGGTTTCCTACACTTTGAAGTTAATCAAGCCAATGTTTATGTGACTAGGTGTGCCCAGGAAGGTGTAGACATGGAGATATTCTCACCATGTGGTGCATGAGTGACTAATTTATTTAAGTGGGTATCATTGAAATACTATTTGTAAATGATTTAATATTCAGAAAAAAAATGGATCATGTATCCTAAAGATTTTAGTATGCAATTCTCTCTCCATTTAGTCTTTAAGAAGTTTTGTGAGTTGAAACGGTTGGAATTTGGTTTAAAAGTTATAACTTATGAATTTTACAACAATTTTAAATTAAGCAACTAGATTAATCACTGCTTAATTGAGGCACCCCCCCCCCCCAAAAAAAAAAAAAAACACCAAAAAAACAAAACACAAAACTTCATAGTCCTGGAATAGTACCAAGGATAAGTTAATTTGCTGGCTGCTTTCATAAGAACAAGTACTGTTCAGATTTGTGGTTTGGAAGAAAAAAAATGGTGTAGTTAGTTTAATTAACTAGAGTTTAATTCATTATTTATGTCATTGGAATTTTCATTGAAAAGTGTGATAATGAGCAGGTAATGGCAACTCTAAAAATGAATAATGACTGAAAAACGTACTGGTTTATAACCCGGTGGCATTGGGGTGGGATGGCATAGATGGCTGTGTGGTAGCTAAGTTCGGAAGAAAGTAGGTTTCAGTCATGCCCACCTGCCCACCGAAGCTACAGATTTGAACAAGTGTCCCCTCGGACTATCATTTTTATCAAATGTTGAATGGAAAGAATAATAACTACTGTTTGGAGTTGTTTAAGGACAAGTGAAATAGTGCATGTGAAGTGCCAGGCTTATAATTGACACTATTATTCATAGGTTTTATTATTGCTGCTATGTATTATTTTCAAAAGAATTTTAAGGCCATTCTTGGATCCTTAAGAATGTTTGTTGACGCTAAACCTAAAAAAGGAAATACTCAGAGAAGTCAATGTTGTCAAGAGTGTTGTGAAACAAAATCTCACTTCTGGTGACAGTGCAACCAATGAAGGGAACTCTTCTTTTGGAAATTGTTTTAACAATTTGGTCTCTACTGTAACACAACAGTGGTGCAAGAATGCACTACTTAAGAGTGTGGGTTAGGAGAACTGAGTGAGCAAAAAGGGCTTTTGTGAAAAATACCAATATCATGTCATGTTATGTGGGAAAAAGGAGGTACACTATTTTATGTGCTAATATATGATAACTACAACAATATGAAAAACATAGTTATAAAAACAATTAAGGGAATATGCAAAAATGATAATGTATCTTGGATGGTGTATATTGGATGGTGTTCTTAGGGTATTATAATTATGTTAACTTAAAAACAAAACAAAAACTTATTTATGTAGAAGTTATTTTTAGGATACACTAATATGCCTGTTTCTTTTGAGAACTGGAGAGAAGGAGGAGAAGAATTTGGTATTTTAGTATGAACATGATAAACTCAGCTCAAGTTCCCAAGTACAGGATTTATTTGCACGTGAATTATAATTAAACAGGAAACTAGATATATTCCCATAAATTTAAGATTAAAAATAGGGAGAAAAATTCAAGACAAATAAAAGTTAAAGATCTCACTGCCACACCAACCAGATGCATTTATTTATATCAGAGTATAAACACAAATTGTAGCTATTGGAAGTGCTCAATAGGCCTAATATAATATTTCTTTGGAAAATTTTCTTTTCCCTCTTCTCTGTTTCCAAAAATATAGTAAAATCTTGACACTGTTTCACTGTGTTGTTCTTTTCCTCTTATTTGCTAAAACAGAAAATGATAGAAGAAATGTAAAAAGATTCTGTCTCTTAAGGAAAGTTTATTTTCTAAGACAAAAGGTTACATAATTAAACAGAAAATCTGGAAGTTGATACCTGATGCCACCAGCCACCATGGATGTGGAAGGGAACATTAAACATTAACACAGTGAATAAGTCTGTGATAGGTTTAAATGAACAAATCAATTTGCAGTAAAACCATATAGCATACCATTTCTATGACGCTCAAAGGCATATAAATACAAATAATACACTGCCAAGGGATTCATACACTTTGACAGTAAATAAGAAAATGGATGCATGCAAATTTTAGAATACTAATTACCACCCCAGAGAGGAGCTGGTGTGGAGTGGGAAGAGGGTACAACATATGGGGCAAGGGCTAAAATATTGCTAATATTCTGTTAATTTTTGTGGAAGGCTTATGAGTATTTTACAGTTATTTTATATCTTATACCTTTATATCATTTATTTTCTGGGATGTATAAAATATTTTATCAAAATAACACAGTAGCTGACCAGATTTATTGAATCACTTTTCACTTAGAATATACACACATGAAAAGTCCTCCCTTTTTTCATACTGTTCCTTCTCTGATACCTTTCCAATCAAATAACTATGAGAACATTTACTTCTTTTTGTAAAGAGAGTGGATCAGGAAACTTTTCCTCTAATCCTATTAAAGGTGTATTTCTAAGAAGCCTGAATAACGAGACCTAAGACCTGAGAAGTTGCTTAAATCAAGCCTTGCAAAGAATCATAAGATCCCTACACTTCTTTCACTCTACTTTCCTCTGTATATTGGCAAATTTTATAATAGGCTGTAAACTCTGGTATGTTTAAGAAGGTATTTAACATTAGAAGTTTCCTTTAACTGAAAGTGATGATCTGAAACCAAAAGACCCTTGACATACAGTTAAGAATTAGAAATCTACTGTATTGCATAGAGCCTATAGTTAGCAATACTATATTGTATACTTAAAAATTTGCTACAAGAGTAGATCTTACGTTGTCCTCTTATCACCCAAAATAATATCAACAAATAATAAAGGTGGGAGAAAACTTCTGGGGGTTATGGATATGTTTATGGCATAGATTGTGGTGATGGTGCATGGGTGTATACTTATCTCCAAGCTCATCAAGTTGTATAAATTAAGTATGTACAGCTTTTCATAAGTCAATCATATCTTAATAAAGTGGTTAAAAAGGGCAGAGGAATTATAATATTGGGTTCATTCATTTTTAAAAATTTGATGTTTGAATATGTCCATTGTATCAAGAATGCTTTACACAGTTTTTCATTTCTGACTGTCTCCTGACTTAATAGGGAAATATACTCATGAATATTTAGTGGTAGGTGCATTCTGTGCACACAAACTTTTAAAAATGTTAACTTATAAATAAATGTATTCAAACTTGTAAAACCATGCATACTTTATGGAAGACTATCTTAAGGCAGTTTTCAATAATTCAACTTCTTCAAGGCAACCATCTAACAGAACTCTCAGGTCATTTTTTTTTTTATTTTAAAATAAAAAATATGTTGGTGAATTTCAGTATTAGTTTCAACCATGAAATTAAGCAGTATCTGAAAACAAATCATACAATAGATCTTATGAAAAAAAAATGTAATACTTCCTTTCCCACATTTTACTATCAACATTTAGTTTCTCTTTTGGAATCTATTTTCTAAATATGATTGTTTGGATTATGTCTACTCCTAGTTAAGACTTGCATTTTCTCTATTATATGAGAGAAGTAATAGGCAGAGGCAATGGCAATGCTAATGTGAGCTGAGTACATATTGTTTTATTAATCAATTAGATTAATTAACATGTATGTATATCTAATAAGTTTTGAAAGCCACTTACAAAGTAAGCTAGTAAGAAAGAATGACTGGTTTTATTTCAATAGAAACAAACTACCATTCTTTGGACTGTCTTCAAAGCATGTGTAGTTTGGCTGAAAGAAAGAAAAAAAAAACAATTAGTTGATTCTGAGTTGAAACTTAAGTGGGGTTGAGGAAATGAAATGGCTGCTATTGAGGGCAGAGTTTCAGCGGGCTGACTAATGTCCTAATTCTGTGGTAAACTCAGATTATACAGTCATAGATTTAGGGGTATCTATTCTATTGGATGAAAGGCTAGTGTCCTATTTCCAAACTTTGCAGAATTTAAAACTTTCCTTTGGTTCAGACCTATTCCAGGGAAAGGAAGTCTTCGGTTAATTTGAGTTTGGGGACAGGTCCCAATAATCCAAATTAGTTTATTGTACTCGTAGTGTGTAAACATTCGAGGCCAGGAAAATTAAATCTTTAAGATCTCTGGCTTACAGAAAACTTCAGATTCCATGCAGGAAACACTTTCTCCTTCACTTAGTTGATGCTGTTACAAAGTATGGAACCCATAAATAATACCAGTTTTCCTTTGAGCTGTCTGAATTAGCCTTTCTAGAGTCAGGAATGAGACAGGAGAAGTTTTCTTACTCACTCTGTTGCTCTCTCTGAATGTGTGAGACCCAAAGAGTCTTTCTTAACTTGAAGGTTCAGATAAGTTCAACCACATTTGTCAAGAGGCTGCTCTTGTGTACTGTACATGCCAGGTACTCTGCCAGACACTCCTGATGGTTGCAAAGTCATGGGCAGGAACTCTTGGTGAAGACTCAACAGCCCCACAGCAACCTTCTGAACTGAGTAGAAATTCTTTTCTGTTGAATTTTGGTTGACATGAAAAATATTTATCTAGGAAGTTTCTTTGGTGTAATTTTGTTTTTTCATGCTTATAATATCATATGACCTTTTTATTGCAGGATAGCATGTCTTCAGTTAATGAGCTAAAGTTTTCTTCTACACGTGCAGTATTCTTCTCCCTTAATGGGTACAAAATATATCAAAACAAATATCATACAAACCTTTTTTTTAACACGATTTTATTGATTTTTTAATTATTATTATTAGTTAAGGTATTACAAATGTGTCCTCATCCCCCCCATTAACCCCCAACCTCCCCCCCCCGCCCCCTGCCCCTCACACTCACGATCCCATCCCCCTGTTGTCCATGTCCATTGGTTCATACAAACCTTTTGATTTGCATTTCTAGTGATCATAATTAGGTTATTTTTCATTGTTACAATGGAATTAGAAGAAAATCCACATGCCGAGTGAGCCAAAGTCAAAACTTGGGTATTTTATTCTAAATATATTTTTATTGATTTTAGAGAGAAAGGAAAAGGGAAAGAGAGATAGTAAGATCAATGATGAGAGATAATCATTGATTGGCTGCCTCCTGCACATCCCACACTGGGGATAGAGCTCACAACCCAGGCATGTGCCCTAACTAGGAATCTAACCATGACCTCCTGGTTCATAGGTTGATGCTCAACCATTGAGACATGCAGACTGGGTTTATTTTATTTTTTAAAACTGAAGGCTCTCACCTCTTTGGTGCTTTGGTGCTCAATTGCTGATTATCGTGACTGAATTGTAGGTGCAGGCTAATATATTGCTAAGGGCTAAATTCTATGTTTAAACATTCCACAAATGGGTAGAGTAATTGAATCTATACCATCATTGATACGTATAAAGCTTTAAAAGAAAAGTACTTATTGCATACTAGGTACCTTATACATTACCTATTATTATTTTTATTGAACCCATTTCACTTTGTGGTTGACTATGACCCTTGTTGGCACTTTCTTTACCATAGAATATAGATACCATAAAATTTAGGCATCTTGGTTTTTGTTCACTGACATATCCCAAATGTCAAGCAGAGTGCCTGGCAGAAAGTAGGAGCTCAATAATTTGTTAAATGAAAGAGTATTGCACTGGTCTTAGTCAGGCTTCTGGTATACCATCCAGCCTTTGACTTCAACTCAACCCCAATAGATTTGCTATTATAACAGTGTGATCAAATATACTTCAGGAAAATGTTGTTGGCTTTCTTCTAAATATGAAGAGGAGCCATGATCACAGAGGATGCCTATTTTTTGACTGACAGGCATTGTCAGGACAGGTCCTGGATCTCTGCCTTTTGTGCAGAGAGGGCATGAAAAATCTACACCTGATAGGAAATTTAGTAAAGCCTTCCATTTTGGCTTCTATTGGCTATCCTATATTATAAAGAGGTAATATGCACATGGTCATCACGCCTTCACGCTGTAACAGCTCAGACACTCAACACTGGGGAGAGAGGAATGGGGACCAGCCAGGCACAACTGAGCTCATGAGAGAGGAATGGGGATCAGCCAGGCTGCAGCCTGCAAGGGGGACAAGCTGCCCGCCCCATGGTCCTGGGCGCCAGCACCTGTGGCTGCGGCTTGGGCGAAGCTGCCCGTCCATGGTCCCCTGCGGCTGTGGCCGGCCCGGGCAAAGCTGGCCCGGGTCCTGGGTGCCTGAGGCTGGCCGGAGGAGGGAATCCTGGTCCCCAGGTGCAGGGCGAAGCAGAGGCAGTTAGGGGTGATCAGGCCAGCAGGGGAGCAGTTAGGGGCAATCAGGCGGGCAGGCAGAGGGGTTAGGGACAATCAGGCAGGCAGGCAGGTGAGTGGTTAGGATCCAGCAGTCCCAGATTGCGAGAGGCAGTCAGACATCCCCCCCCCCCCCCAGGGCTCCCAGATTGGAGAGGGTGCAGGCCGGGCTCAGAGACACCCCCTCTGTGCATGAATTTTGTGCACTGGGCCTCTAGTATTTTAATGAAGCTGTTTGCTTCTGAGAACTTTGCATTATAGGTATTGTCTTAGAGGGGAAATTGTAAACAAAGGGGAACTAATATTTTAATTCAGTTTTTAAAATTTATGATTTTTATAACAAATGGTTAAAACTTAGAGCTAATGACAAAATATTAAAGGAATTAATATATCTGGGATCTATTCCAAAACACAGCTGGGCTCTTTTATCATTCTAATTATGGCAAATGAGAAATAAAAAGTCATTTCAGGACAGATTTGTTTTGTAATTTAAGGTTAAAACACTTTTTTTCTGGTTCCTATTGTGTATGCTTTTGTGTCGCCCCTTGTAAATTAACTTGCTAAATATTGAGAGGACAGCACCACTAATTTGGCTTGATCATAAAAATACAAATCTCCCTTCCCTTTGTGGTACATCATAGCAGAACATGCTACAGTGGATGATTCCAGCCTTTTCAAAGGTTTCTAAATTCTAGTGACTCTTGAGATTTATGCTGCCTTTAAAGTTTAAGAATTTTTATATTTATTTATTGTTCTAAATAAATCCAGGATTTATTTCATTTGACTTATAATTCCCTATGGTTATTTCTACTGTTACACATTTACCAATTACTATTCCTGTTTTAAAGTGTAAGTTTTCATTTGTGAATCAGCAGAGTAACATTATTACTTGATACATTTATATTGTGTTTGGTGCCTTGGCATCTATTTCCCACTCCTTAACAAATTTATTCATGTTAATCACTAATTTTAATGTGCTCTGACCACAGTCATTAGGATTGATAGATTTGCCATTTAATCTTCTTTCTTTCCTGTCTTTCATGACTTCATGTTTCTATTGCTCTATTGTTCATATTGACTATGCCTCCATATTAGCAATGATCACACTGTATTATCTTAACACATGTCTCACAGAGATTGTAATTTTTTTAAAGATATGAAGCATGCTTTTCAACTTTATATCTCTAGCACATGGCTTGCAGTAGACAATATATTTTTGTTGAATGAATAAAATGAAAATGTGGCATGGTGGTATTTATTATTTAAGCCATAAAATATACAGAGAGGTATGAGGGAAAATAGCCACTACAAATATATATACATAGTATTATATTTTCATATATATTCATATATATATAGTATTATATTTTTAATCTGTTTTGAAACCATGCTATTGTGAACCCTCAGGTTCCATATAATGACCCTAACCTAAGCCAGTTTTTGTAAAATTAAATATACTCTATTTGTTTAGATTCAAAGCTAAGCTACTAACTAGTGTATCTCTTCTACACTAGCTAGAATTATGACATGATCCTTGCATAGTTTTATTCAGTGGAAATACATTTCATATTCTTTTTTATAAACATCCTGATTGTTGGGAAATGATTATATTGTTATTATTTTTTAAGGCTTATTAGGAAAGTTAGATTCTGGATTATGAGGATCTGAATTTAACTGTTGTGACAAGAATTACTTTTTCTGTGATATAGGAGACCCAAATTACTTCTTGAGTGCATTTACACATTCATCTATTATTCTTCAGGGCCAAAGAACCAAGCAAGTGTCAGGTATTAGAAAAGTAAGCTGGCCGTTGCCACTTTACCCAGGATGTAGAGACCTGCCCACCCTAGCAAGGAGAAAAAGTCAGATACACTCCAAAGCCATAATGTTTCTTGAGCCTTTGAGAGCTGAGGTCACAAGGTAACCTAAATTCTAAATGGTAACAAGTCCTCAGAATATGAACTATCTCAACTTCTATAAGAGACAAGTACTATAACAAGCAGGTTAGAATTATTTAGCTAAAATTTTAGCCAATTGTTCAAGCCAAGTGTGGGCTAGCATGCCAGCCTAAAACAAATGGGTTCTCACTCACTAATAGGATCTTTTCTATTTGCCTTCCCTGGGTGCTCATGAGGGTAGGACAGGGTACTGCATAGACCACCCTTCGTTGGGGCATAGCCATTTGGAGCGTCCAGGGGGAAAACTCAAAGCCCCTCCTTTCCTGGCCTCTTGTATCCTATGAATAAAAAGCCTTAAGCCACCAAGGACAGTCAAACTCTGTCACTCACAAGGCATGAGGAACCACTGTGGCAAGGAAACGAGTAGAAGGAAAAACCTCTATCCCTGTGGAAGAACAAGTGATACCAGACGTTGGTTCTGGAGCCCATAGTGATACCAAACCCTCGTTCACCACCAACCAGAGGAGACCAAGACTCTTGCCTGAGACAAACCACAGATGCAATGTGGAGTTTGGCTGCCATGGAAGGAAGGCAGAAATTCTTAAAATCTCTACCTCAAGTTCAAGGAACATAGGGCCCACCTAAGCCTGAGGTTGAACTAGGAAAAAAGGAAACCCTCTTCACGAAGTCTAGCTCTGAGTATCTACAAAGCAATAACTCTCTGTGGTTGGGTGGTATGAAAGAGCTTGGAGGGAGATCTTCTCTGTGGGGTAGATGTATAGCAGTGGCTGAAAGCTGAGGGTGGAGCATGAATACTGAGAAACCCTGCCTGGCACTCTAGTCCCAAACTAAGCACAAGGTAATTGCAACCCATTACGAGAGGTACACTGAGCTAAAACCAGACACAGCTCATTGTTTGACTAGATTAACGGATCCTCGCACTCAAATGGCCTGGCAGAAAGGCGCATAAATATTAGTTACTTCAGCCTCTATTCTTCTACATATAATGACTGATGTTCACAAGACAATTAAAAAAGTAAGAAAATACATCCCATTGTCAAGCAATAAAGAAATCAAAAGATCTAGGTATAGAGATGACTCAGATGTTATAGGACAATCAGGCAAGGACTTTAAATAATTATAACAATTATGCTAAAGGATCTACTTGGAAAGCTGGACAATACGCATGTATAGATGAAAAAATGAGGAAGAAAGATGAAACTATAAGTATAGGTCATTTTTAACAGAAATTTTAAAATAGACTTAAGAATTAAAGAATTCCTTTGACAAATTTATCAATAGGCTTGATAGAGTTGAGGAAAAAATGAGTGAACTTGAAGATAAATAAAGAAATTATAGAGATTATCCAAACTGAATAATAGAAATCCAAACTGAAACACAAAGTGGAAAAAATAGTGTTTAAAATAAATAATAAGATAACATCTAAGAATTATAGGACAATATTAAATGGGCTAATATATGTGTTAATAGTGTCCTAGAAGAGAATAAAGAGAATGAGTAAAAAAATATTTGAAGAGATAAAGGTTGAGAACTCTCCCTAAACAACAGAAGATATCAAATCACAAATCCAAGAACCTCATACTGCAAGCAGGATAAATGCCTAAAGCAAAACACAACAACACAATCAGAAGTTTTGAAGCATCATTGTAATAAAAAATAAAGAGATAATCAGGACAGCAGCCAGAGAAAAGGGTATTTTAATCAAATAAACAAAAAAACACATTATAGTGGACTTCTTGTTAGAAACTATGAAAGCCAAAAGGCACAGTGTTATCTTTAAAGTATTTAAAGAAAAAACATATCAACTCAGATTTTGATGCTCAGTGTTGTAGGGTTTATAATATTATATATGTATAATTAAAATGTAAGAAAACAAAAGTGTAAATTTTAGGAGATAGTAACTGGAAATATATTGTTATAAGGTTCTTATACAGTATGTGAAATAACAATGTTATTTTAAAATAGACTAAGATAAATTAAAAATGTATAGTGTCAACTTTAGGACAACCATTAAAGTTTTTAAGAAGTGGGTATAACTAATCAGCCAACTTTGAAGAAAAAAAAATAAAATATATACAATTAAAATATTTTTAGGAAAGAGAAAAAAATCTGGGAAATAGAAAACAAAAAAGGTGGTAGATTTAAACCCATGTTATTGATAATTACCTTAAAATTAATTATTTAAATATGCTTATTAAAAGTCAGAGGTTGTTAGATTAGATAAAAAGACCCAACTATTTATGGTGTATAAGAAACTACCTTCATATAAAGATGTAGGTCTGTTAAAAGTAAAAGAATGGAAAAATATATAGCATGCAAGCACAGATCAATATAAAGTGAAGGGAACACATCAAAATCAGACAAAAGAGACTTCAGCAAAAATATTATCCAGGATTAGAAGGGTCATTGCATATTGATAAAGATGTCAATTCATGAAGAAGACAAAAATTTTAAATGTGAATTTGAAGCATAATAGTACTTCAAAATGTATGAAGCAAAACTGAAAGAAAGAAAAATCCATTATTATAGTTGGAGATGTCAACACCCTTATCTTACTAATCAATGATACAAGTAAAGAGAAAATAACTAAAAATGTAGAAGATGCAAGCACACTATTAACCAATATGCCCTAATTGACATTTAACATTTATCAAAGTTTACCACATTCTGGGCCATAAAACAAATCTCAGCAAGTTTTAAAGAATTAAAATCTGACAGAGAGTACATTCTCTGGCCACCCAAAAGCAGAAAGAAATCTGGAAAATTATAAAATATGTGACTAAATGGCACACAGACATATCTTGGAGATATTGTGGGTTTGGTTCCAGACCGCGACAATAAAGTGAATATCATAATAAAGAGAGTCACATGAATTTTTTGGTTTCCATTTAAAGTTTTCACACTGCGCACAAGTTTATTCAGTGTGCAATAACATTATGTCTAAAGAAAACATGAACCTGTACCTTACTTAAAAATACTTTAATTCTAAAAAATGTTACCTATCATCTCAGCCTCCAGTGAGTTCTAATCTTCTTGCTATCAGGGGATCTCCCCTTGACATTGAAGGCTGCTGACAGGTCAGGTTGGTGGTTGCTAAAGAATGGGGTGTGGCAATTTCTTTTCTTTCTTTCTTTCTTTTTTTTTTTTTTTAATATATTTTATTGATTTTTTACAGAGAGGAAGGGAGAGAGATAGAGAGTTAGAAACATCGATGAGAGAGAAACATCGATCAGCTGCCTCCTGCACATCTCCCACCGGGGATACGCCTGCAACCCAGGTACATGCCCTTGACCGGAACCGAACCTGGGACCCTTCAGTCCGCAGGCCGACGCTCTATCCACTGAGCCAAACCGGTTTCGGCAATTTCTTAAAATAAGACAACAATTACCATAGTAACATCAAAGATCACTGATCTCAGATCACCATAACAAATATAATAATCATGAAAAAGTTTGAAATACTGTGAGAATTACTAAAATGTAGGTATGAAGCGAGCAAATGCTGTTGAAAAGGCGACATTGATAAGCTTGCTGAACTTGGGATTGCCACAACAAGCAATATCTGCGAAGTACAATAATATGAAGCCCAACAAAATGAGGTATGTCTGTACTTCGAAATAGTTCATGAGTAAAAAAGAAAGTCACAAGGGAAATTAGGAAATATCTGGAATAGGATGAATACGAAAATTTGGTAACATTAAAAACTGGGGATGCACCTAAGTGCATAAAATGATTTAAAAATGAATAAAAGTTTATAGCATTACATTCTTATATAAAAAACCCAAAAAGTTTTGCATTGATATTTAAAATTTTCATCTTTGGAAACTAGAGAAAATTAAATTAAGGCATGCAGAATGAAGCCTAGTCAGACCAAAATAAATAAATAAATAAATAAATAAATAAATAAATAAATAAATAAATAAATAAAAATACAGAAGTGTGAGTATGCTAAATTGATCTAAAATATAAATAAATAATAGTAGAAATCCCAACTGAATGGTTTTTGGGCGGGAGGGAAGAGGTGGGTGCTTGAAAAGCTTACACTCAAATCTATATGAAATTTATATGAAAGGGCCTAGAATAGGCAAGACACTCTTCAGGAAGATGCCATTTTGACCTTGGTAATTTAGAAAGTTTTTTGAAGATGCATGTTGATCTGGGCCTTGAAGAATAAGTAGGGTTTTGAACAGGTAGAAATTACAGGTGAGGACATTCTAAACACAAACACAATATAGTCTTTGGGGAACCACGATCAGACTGGTTTGGCTAGAACAGAAGGTTTCTGTATTGAGCGGATGGGAAAGATGGCTAAAGGCCAAACAGTGGACTTCAAATGCCAGATGCAGGAAGTTGGTGTTTACATGGGGCAATGGAGATGAGAATAGAATGTAATGCAAGGGATAACGCAGTAGCAGTGCCTGACATGAGTTGGAGTAGGAAGGACACAGTGGTGTATCTAACCATGAAGTGGTCAGTCGGAAGCTTTCCTCAGAAAGGTAGAGAACAATGTTCCCAAGGTGAATAGATGATTGAATGTGGAGATGAGTGAGACGAATCTAAGATAACTAAGATTTTAACTTAGGGTACCTGGAGGAATGGTGAGAGATCTTTAGTAGCAAGAGGAACTTAAGGGAGAAGTTTTGGAGAAAATAATAATTTGGAACACATTAAACTTAAGGAATGGGCAGTATAGTCCAAGCAGAAATGTTAAAGCAGCCATCGGGAATGGAGAGTTGGAGCTCCTCAGGAGGGGGATGTCTGTGTCCATGAACGAATCCAGTGATGTTGACGCTGAAGTTAGATAAGAAGAGGAGATCTTATCATCAGAACTTAAAGAGAATAACAAAGGGCAGAGGCCCGAGTCTCTGGGAACACCCACATTGAGGAAACTAAGGAAAAGAGGAGACAGCGAAAGAATCTGGGACAAGGTTATTAGAAACATGTGAAAACCCAGAAGAGGCTGGCTTTCAAGAAGAGGTGTTAACAGTTTGCGTTGCTATAAATTGGTAAAGAATGAAGGCAAGGCAATTTCCTTTTGAATTTGTGGTCAGGAGATCGTGGATAATAATGGGAACACAGTTTCAATGGAGTGGGGGCAGAAGCCAAAACTTCAGAATCCAAGCAGTTTGTATGGGAGTTCATTACCAAACATTTTGAAAAATGAGAAAAAAGAAAGAAATCACATTATAGATAGAGAAAAAAAAAACAAAACATCACGTATCAGGCTATCAGTTTAAATGTATCTTCAAAGATGACATTTTTTAGTTCAGAGATAGTTACAGGAGGACTGCCTGGGGAACAAGAGTGGTCCCCAGCCTGTCCCAGGCCAGCAGATAGGTTTTTTTTGGGCAATAGTGCGCTTTAAAAATGCAATTAGGTTTGAACATTTATAAAGGGGAAGATTTTCCATAAAAATCTCTGGTTTCTAGCATCTCTTGAAATAAATTGGAAATTTGGCAACACTGTGCCTATATTCCTCAATGTCATTGATGAGCTGGAGTTGAATGGCAGCTGCCCTTTGGAAGGGCACATGCTCTTAGCCAGGAGCTCTGTGTGCATCTCTCCATTAGACTACTTCCTGGACCCTCAGAGGTATTCTGAATTGGTAATCCACAATTAAGCCCAAATTCTTCATTTTATAGAAGAGGAGACTGAAGTCCAAAGTGGAGGCATGACTTGTCTCGAAGCTACATATCTGGTCAGTGGAAGAACTCATTTTTGAGCCTATGTCTCCTGATTCTTATCTCATGGGCCTCATACACATTTCTCTGACTTTGTAGTCTCCTGAGGACTGGCCCTAGAGATTTCTGTACCCTCCCCAGCTTCTAGCATTGCCAGGCGATGCCTACATGGTTTGTCTGGCTCTGTCCCTGCCTAGGTTCTCATTGTTTTTCATGTCGTCCAGCTTGGTTACCAAGTCCAAGCTGGCTCTTTTCAGAACGTTGGCATAATGTGAGGCACACAAATTCCCCATAAGGTTTCTTTCATGGAGATTTTTGAGGCCTCAGTGGAATGATGTTAAACAATGACAATCATGTGTTGCCTCCCAAAGTAGAAAATTAAGTTCGGCTCGCTAAAATGAACACCAGATCATTCTCTCCCAGTCCTCCTGCCCACATCTATAGTTAGTCTTTCAAGGGAATTTGAATGTAGTGTTTGGATTTGTATTTTTCTGCCTTGCAAAGGAAGTGGTAGGGTAATGGTCTTTTTTATTTTCATTCTAGATATGAACATTCACTAACCTTTCAAAAGTATTCCTGTGAAATTTAGGAGACATCAAAATGCTATTAGGAAAAGAGACTGTATGCTTAGCTAGAGAATAAACAGTCTCTAGCCCACTCACTCAGAAAGGATTTTCTGAAGGCCTGGGGTAATTGTTATATTAATTCCTTTCTCTCCACCCCTGCCTTTGCTCCTCTACCACCCAATATGAATAGTCCTCAATTAAAAATAAAGCAGTTGATGATCTTGGCTATTGGATTTCAGGTAGACAGTGTTAATGTTAATGTCAAATATATAATAGCCCTGTGGAAATTTGGAACTATTCTATTGTTATTTCAATGCAGTAGGACTTCTGAGATAAATAGTCTTTTAGAGTGTTCCAAACCAGCCAGCTCTTCCCTGAGCTTATCTTTCACATAATGTCTTGCCAAATGCAACCTTTAGTTTAGCCAGTTCTGTGTACACTAATGGTATGATTGTTTTCTATCTTCCTAGAGTTTCTGACATGGTAGGCTGTAGTCTATCTATCAAGTTATCATGGCTAACAATTTTACAAACTGTTTACCACTGCCCCACGGAGATCACCATATTTCCTGCCTGTGAGATCAGCTTCCTTGCGGCCCCATGCACTGCCACACCTGAGAAGTGTGATGACAGTAGTTCCCATTGCCACTTTCTCAGTTGGTCAGGTTGAGCTAAGTCATAAATGAGCTATGGCAGTGGTCGGCAAACTGCGGCTCGCGAGCCACATGCGACTCTTTGGCCCCTTGAGTGTGGCCACGAAGTTTCAATGGCACTGTATGTGCGCGCCTGCACGTGGTATTTTGTGGAAGAGCCACACTCAAGGGGCCGCAGTTTGCCGACCACTGAGCTATGGGATCTCAGTGGCTGTTAATAAGATTTGTTTCTCACATCACTGTCCAAGGCAGTTGAGGTTGCTGCCCTTCATCTTGTGATGCTGCCATCTTCAACACATGGTCTCCGTGGTTGCCTTCATGGATGGTCATGCATTGGGTTTTATGAAATAAGTATGAGAGTGACATATTGCTTCCCTTTACATGTAGGTGGTCAAAATGTGATCACCTATACCTAACCCAACTATAAGAAACACTAGGAGTTTTACTCTTTTTTTTTGAAAAAAAAAAAAAAAAGTTAGTGAATATTTATCCAATCGTGCCATAATATGAATCTGAATATACTATCACTTTGAACTGTGGATAGCTCATTCTTTTTTTTTTTTTTTTAAAAAAAAACAAGTAACTCTGACCTTCTGACATAGATTTTGAAGCTCTATAATTCAGCTTTATGAACTGACCAAGCATATTAGATCAACAAAGGATCTAATTATGTTCAAAGGAATCGGAGTCTCAAACATCCTCTGTTAGTGCTAGGCATCATCAACACAGGACAACAAATGTATTTTAATGTGTATAGGAAGTTGTTTGAAATCATGGTGTTTGTCCCAGAAACAAAGAATCAATGTGTATAAATGTGTCTGAGTGTAATTACCAACAAGTTATTATTTTTCTCTATCCCATCGAAACATTTACTTTTCTTACAGATTCCTACATAAAATGAAGACCTTTTTTGAGTCACTCTGGATATATTCCAATGATGGCCTAATAAAGTCAATTGAAATATTGTCCTATTATGTAGAGGTTTTATTGTTACTGGGGATGTTTCATTACAAATAAAAAATTATGGTTGGGTGAGAAACTAAGATGGCGGCATAGGGAAACACTGAAATTGCTGCCTCCTACAACAACTTCAAAACACAATAAAAAGACAAAACGGACATCATCCAGAACTTACAGGAAGGCTGGCAGAGTGGAAATTCTACAACTAGAAGGAGAGAGAAAAGCACATTGAGGGTCAGGAGCTGCAGAAGTAAAGTGCAAAGGTACAGAGGCTCGAGAGTGCACGGAAAGGGGCTGGTACCTGAGGACGCGGCTGTCTTTTTGAATCGGGAGGGAGTCACAAGCTCCTGACTGCTCTGAACTCCGGTTCCAGGAAGTCTCTGGGGACCCAGGACTCATACGGGGAGAAACTGGACTGTCTGGCAGTGGGCAGAACTCGGAACTCGAGGGCGGCTTTCCCTCAGAGGTGCTTGCAGCAATTAAATTATCAGGACACTGAGAAGCGCACAGCCCCTTAGGGCAGGGCTGAGAATCTGCCATAGTTCCTTGCTCCGCCCTTTGATTCCCTGAGACCCCACCCCACCCAGGCTGCTGCAGAGGCTTTTGCATATGAATGCCCTGGCCCTTTGCAACCTGAAAATTACTTAACAAACTGCAGCTGGGCCACAGACCCAGAGCTTCCAAGAGAAGGCCCAAGGCCCCACAGCAGCTTGCATTGCTTCACAGCTGGGCCTCATCAGGGCACCTCCAAACTCCAAAAAAGGAAGGGGAATCTGCAGTTCTCTTCATAGCTCCTGCTGGGTAACCTCCAAGAGCCAGTGTACCCAGTGGTCAGAGGGGGACCATCCGGATTACAACTCCTCAGATCCATAAGGGACACACCCAGGGGGCAGACTCAGTGAGAACCAAAGCCCCACTGAAGCAAGTCTTGCCCCAGAAGGGTGTCTTCAGCACAGAAGTTCTCCCACTGCAGACACAGTCGATTCTCACTGCCAATTGGCCTGGAGGTCAATTCCTCCCAGTGATCCTACAACAATCAAGGCATAACTACAACAAGACTGTGCACAAAGCCCACAAGGGGGTGCACCAAGAGTGTCCACCTCAGGTAATGGGGAAGGCTGAGCCACTGGGCCCTACAGGACACCTAGCACACAAAACCACTCTACCAACACAGGGAAGCATAAAAAATGCGGAGACAAAGAAACAGGTCACAAATAACAGAAATGGAGGAAAGCAAACGACTGGATATAGAATTCAAAACCATGTTTATAAGGTTTTTCAAGGATTTTATGGAAACCACCGATAAATTTAGTGAGACCCTCAAGAAATCTAGTGAGACCCTCGAGGATATGGAAAAGGACCAACTAGAAATTAAGCATACACTGACTGAAATAAAGAATAATATACAGAGATCCAACAGCAGACAAGAGGATCCCAAGAATCAAGTCAAATATTTGAAATACAAAGAAACAAAAAATACCCAACCGAAAAAGAAAAAAGAAAAGAGATTCCAAAAATATGAAGATAGTGTAAGGCTCCCTCTGGGACAACTTCAAGCGTACCAACATCAGAATTATAGGGATACCAGAAGAAGAGAGAGGGCAAGATATTGAAAACCTATTTGAAGAAATAATGACAGAAAACTTCCCCTACCTGGTGAAAGAAATAGACTTACAAGTCCAGGAAGCACAGAGAACCCCAAACAAAAGGAACCCAAAGAGGACCACACCAAGACACATCATAATTAAAATGCCAAGAGCAAAAGACAAAGAGAGAATCTTAAAAGCAGCAAGAGAAAGAAAGTCAGTTACCTACAAGGGAGTACCCATACGACTGTCAGCTGATTTCTCAACAGAAACCATGCAGGCCAGAAGAGAATGGCAAGAAATATTCAAAGTGATGAATAGCAAGAACCTACAACCAAGATTACTTTATCCAGCAAAGCTATCATTCAGAATAGAAGGTCAGATAAAGAGCTTCACAGATAAGAAAAAGCTAAAGGAGTTCATTACCACCAAACCAGCATTATATGAAATGCTGAAAGGTATTCTTTAAGAAGAGGAAGAAGAAAAAGGAACTCTTACCATTTGCCACAGCATGGATGGAACTGGAGAGTGGATAAATACCACATGATCTCACTCATTTGTGGACTATAATGAACAACATAAACTGATGAACAAGGACTGATCCAGAGACGGAGAGGCATTGATTGGACTGTCGGGCCTTGGAGGGAAGGTAGGGGAGGGTGGGGGTAAGGGGGAAAGATCAACCAAAGGACTTATATGCAAGCATATAGGCCTAACCAATGGACACGGACAACGGGGCAACGGGGGGTGGGGGGGGTAAGGGCATGAGCGGGGGGGGGGGGGGTAGGGGGTAACGTGGGGATAAGGACACATATGTAATATCTTAATCAATAAAAAATATATTTAAAAAAGATTATGGTTGGTAGGTGCATGATCCGGGTCACTGACATGGGGAGATGTTGCAATATAAAACTGCAAAATAATTGTCAATGAAACATATATGAAAATGCATCATCTGTAAAAGCTGGCATGCTAATATCACTATTCAGGTGGGGTTGCAGAATTCTATTGACCTTAATCAGGCAAGTTGGAGATTAATTTTAATCTTTAAGCATTTGAGTGTGTGGGTGCAGAATCTAATCAGTGAGTAAAAAGTTGTAAATATTACCCCAACTTTCTGAGTCTTGATTTTTTCATCTGTAAAAATAGGCGTAATGATAGGATGTCATTCATAAGGGAGCTTGAAGGACAAAGTAAAATCATCTATACGTAGAGCTTACTATATAGCACATAGTCAGTGTCCTGCTGCTGTGCTGAGAGTAATGACGAGTATTGATGGTAGCAACAAGCCAGGCAGACAAGCAAATGCTTTCCTTTGCTAGAGAAGCAGGATGATGCGCTTGTGTATAGAATGGACGCCCTAACTTTGCTTCCCTCAGATGACTTGTCTTCTTTTGTTTTCCTCCATCCTTCTTCTGAATCTTTACTGTTTCTACTTTTTACAACATAAAACTCAATATATTTTTGTCCCAACCCTTCTTCTTTCTCTAACCCAGAGGTTCTCAACCTTGGCTGTACATTAGAATCACCTGGGAATCTTTTTAAAATCCTGATTTCTGGGCCTCATCCTCCAGAAATTCTGTTTCTTTGTTACTAATGTTGTGGCCCCACCCCATAACAAAGAAACAGAATTTCCAGAGGATGAGGCCCAGAAATCAGGATTTTAAAAAGATTCCCAGGTGATTCTAATGTGCAGCCAAGGTTGAGAACCACGGCTCTAACCAATACAGAGGGGCCTTGACTTACGAGTTTAAATTGTTCCGAGGCCGAGCTCGTTAAGGAGCTCATTATGGAGCTCGTTAACTCAAATTACTCTATCAACTCAATGCAAAAAATCGGCCGACAGACAGCTAGTATCTCAAAAAATTCGTTAGTCGGGACACTCATAAGTCAAGGCCCCACTGTACTTCTATCTCTTCTTGTTTATTTATATTTTATCTTTATTGTTGAAAGTATTATAGATGTCCTCTTTTTATCTCCACTGACCCCTTCTAGCCCCTCCCCTCCCAGCCCAGCTCAGGCCTTCACCACCCTATTGTCTGTGTCCATGGTTTATCTCTTCCCACCCACCCACCAACCCCTACCTTCCCTCTGAGATTACACAGTCTGTTCCGTGCTTCTATGTCTATTTTGTTCATCAGTTAATTTTTTTCTTTAGATTCCACATGAGTGAGATCATGTGATACTCATGTGATCATGTGATCATGAATTGTCCTTCTCTAACTGCCTTATTTCACTTAGCATAATACTCCCTTCATGCTGTCATAAAGGATAAGAGATCCATCTTTTTTTTTCTGCTGTAGGCAATGGATCTCCTATCTCTTCTTCCTTTAATTCCTGCCCATTTTGTGGATAATTTTGAGTGTTATTTAGTTAGAGCTTTATCTCCTGTTGACTCTGATCTAGAGCATTAGAGATAATAGGAGCCATTATTATTCTAATTAATTGAGGAACCCAGAGTGATAACTAGGCAGCTCTAATATCTGTTTCTTCTAGTTCTCTCTCTCTCTCTCTCTCTCTCTCTCTCTCTCTCTCTCTCCTCTCTCTCTCTCTCTCTTTCTCTCTCTCTCTCATTGTAGACCTTCACTTTTACATTGATTAGTCAATAGATTTCATTATAAACATATTTTCTTTGTTTTCTAAACCCACCACCCAATGATCAAACATTTTATAAGTTAAAATTTGCCTGGAGGGTAATTATTCAATAATTAACACTATCTTTTTCCCCTCCTCTCTTCTTTCTGCTTCTTTTCATGCAGGGCCAACTTGCTTCCCAACTCCAGGAGTCAGTTTTCTCATGGAATTTTATGTAAATGGTAGCTCTTGTCATTATGCAACTAAGCAAGCCATCCTGCCTCCACCCAAACCAAGTTTGACTAAAACAATACTTTGCAGAATCATATTTAAGCTTACTGCCATAAAAATATAAATAAGCCAGAAATTGCTAATAGGCATATTGGAGAGATATTAATATAATTATGATTACTTTTTGCTTCTAAAATGACAATAAATCTACCTGATCTTATTTTTTCCAGCAAGTAAATAAAATTGGAGTTTTTGACAGTATTATGCTTCTTGACTTGTGGGTCTGGTTACTACTGTATCTTAACAGAATGACTCATAAGCAGATTTACTGAAAGCTCATTAATATGGTTGGGGATCGTCTTCAGAATCCCCTTTCCCCACATGGCTCACCAGCAATGGCATCTCAGAGAATTATAGCAGTATTTGTTATTTTAAGAGCTACAGTAGTGCCTTTGGACAAAGTTATTATTGAGATGACTATGAAAGTGACTCATATGCTTCCCAACGTTTATGCTTGCTTAATATCAGTGGCAGTTTCAGATGGTTAGTGTTATTGTCTTTCCAAAGCATTCTGACATTTTTGCTTACAAGCTTGCTAAAATGGTATGCTGCCTACTCTTTTCAACTAAGGTCATCGTATCTGAACTAACAGAGGAAGCATTTCAGTAAGTGGTGGAAGATGGGCCCCAGCCTGCAAATTCTTGGTAGAAGTCATCCAATTGTGAAAAATTTATTGGTATGACAATTCTTGCTGTCTCACCACACTGTCTTAGTCAGCTTTTACTTTTTTTTTTTTTTTTATTTTTTTGTAGTTAGGCATTAGGCTAGAACTCAGAGAACATTTGCACCCTTTAAATGCATTCTGTGTTTTCCTTGTATCACAGATGATAATGAAGCAAAATGAAACAAAAATATAGAAAGGAAAAACAAAGAAAGGAAATGTAAATATCTAATATCTTTCTTTTAGGTATGCCTTTTTTTTTTTTTTTTTTTTTTTTTTTTTTTTTTTTAGATTTAAAGCAATAGGTTTGTATCTGATTTGTGAATCTGTAGCATAGCTGAATTTTGCCTCCTTAGGTACTTGTGTTGGTGGTATTTAAAACATTAAAGTAATAAGCAAATGTTACTTGAGCATCTATCATCTGGTCTTCTTTCTCTTAACAAGAGTCACTACTGTTTCTCCTGATGTGTCTGTGATGGTATTTTCCAGTGGCATGGCAGCAAAGTGGTGTAAAGGTTGAAAGCCACTGACCCAAAGGGTCGCTATTGATGGAGACTTGAGAGATTTAACAACATAGGCCTGAACAC
Source organism: Myotis nattereri (assembly GCF_964212035.1). Lineage (NCBI taxonomy): Eukaryota > Metazoa > Chordata > Mammalia > Chiroptera > Vespertilionidae > Myotis > Myotis nattereri. The sequence goes on from NC_138080.1 coordinate 57,376,410, forward strand.
AGTAATTGCCTGATAGGAATTATTTTTCTTTTTTATTATTACTTGAATGATTTGGGCAGTACTGTACAAGAACTGAATTTGAAATAATGAACATATTACCTGTTGATTCCTAGCCAAACTGTCTTTTCTCCCTCGTTGCCCCAGTTTTAAGAGAGAAGAAACTAAGAACATAAGAACAGAGCCAGCAGCACTATGGAAACAGAAAACAAGGCGAGGCAAGAAGGCAGAGAGGCTAATGACAAAGGGAGGATGAGTGAGGATAGCAGAAAGCAGGACAAGGAGATGAAGTAAGATAACAGGTGGGGGGTTAACTGCTGATAATAATTCTCTCCTATGGAGAAGAAGTGAGCTAATATTTAATGAGCATCTATTTCCCTGTGCTACCGGCTTTTCAAACTTTTAAAAACCCATAACTCTTTTGAAGTAGGTATTACTGTTCCCATTAAATGTGGGAGAACTGATGCTCAGAGAGCGTGTGGGATCTGTTTCAAGGCCATCAGGGTGCATAACCAATATTTGCTAGGAGGTCTATTTTACTCTCAAGCCAATGTGCTTTCCACTACAATGGGGCCTTGACTTATGAATTTAATTCATTCTGTGATGGAGCTCATAACTCAAATTACTCGTATGTCAAATCAAAAAGTGAACGAGTGAGACACGTGATGCTGGGCTGATGTTGTGGCGTTCACTGTGACGTTCACTGCGCCAACTAGCAGTGGGGTATCTGAAGCTGGCTCGTAACCCGAATTTTAGCTCGCAACTCAAAGCAAAAAATTGGCCGAGAGACGGCTCGAATCTCGAAAAACTCGTTAGTCGGGACACTCGTAAGTCAAGGCCCCACTGTATATTCATGCCAAGACCTTAGAGAATTAAGAAATGAAAAGAAGGCTATAAGTAAATGGCCTGTTTATAAGATCTTTTCATAGTAGCCAAAATTATTTAAATAATGGATAAAACATAATTAGAAATAGAAGGACATTATTACCTTTTAATAAATCATATTCACTTCTAGTCTTCTACCATGAAGACCTTAGGATCTTCTGTTCCCAAGGTAACTCTTGAAGCATCCACACTTTTGAGGTGACCTGTCCCTGGCAGATGCTGTGCTGGGTTCTTGGGCTGTGCAGATACTGTCTTGTGGGATGACCTCAATGCGGAATTCCTCATGCCCACTTTCCTCTCCTTCCCCAGCTAGTTACTTTGGACACAGACTGCCTGGTTTGTTTGCTGCAGTACAATATAAACACTCCCGTTTCCTCTAGTGCCATGACTTGGGAAAGTTAGGAAACACTACTATAAATATTAATACCATCAGACCTAACTTGCTATAGTAAGATAAATATAAAATGCAGCAGGCGGTTGGTCTTCCCCAAATCCGACAGAGAAACTGAGACGGGCTGATAGGATGAGGGCAGCTGGCTAGGTACTCCTGCTATCAGCACATTAAGGCAAATCTGCTCTTCATTCAAACATGACTGGTGAAGTGTCACCCTGAGCAACGTGGATGTGGAAACAATAGAAACCCCTTACAGTTCCCTCCATAAAGCATCTATTTGGGACTTCTTTCTTAACACTGAGATGGGGAGAAAACGTAAGGATAAGGGCATGTGGCTGGCTGGAACCCAATCACAACTATTATCTGCTCCATTTTCTCTGAATTCCCTCTTCAAAGTAACTCTCTTAAATGTAATTTTTCATCTAAATCAATTGTTTAAGTAAAGGTTTAACCTAATGTCACTATATATAGATCCTCTGATGCACCACAAAAATGATCGCTTTTATAATATTTTCCCTGAAGGTGTTCTCTGACCACATGCTCTCAGATAGCCAAGTTGAGGCATCCTGTGGGGTAATAAGCAGAGTCCATTGATACATGGTGTCTTCAGAGGTGGTAACTGTGTGTGTGTGTGTGGCTGCAGGGCTGCCCAGTGCCCTACCTGTTACCTGGTGACTGCTGGTTGTTATTCAAGTCTCACAGAACCAGACTGTAAAGGTACCTCATTCCAGTGAAATGACATAACCCTGACTTTGTGTAAATCCTCCTTCAGGAAGAGATTTATTCCTCTCTTTTCACAACCCATTGTCTTGGAGGAAATTTGGGTCAGGGTTGTTATGATCTTCTGACACAACACATGCAGTGAAATTAGACTTAGAAACAAGCCAAAAAATGAGTAAGTTTCAAGGTGTCCCATGTTCATACATTCTCATGTGATGGCCAACAGTGAGTCAGGTCTGATTGGTAACACTAATTCTTGTATTTTTGTGCTCAAGCGAAACTGTTGCACACCTAAGAAATTGTTATATACTTCAGGGTATAGATGATGAACTTGTTGTAGTACTGGAGTAATAAAAAAAAATAAATACACAAAACCCTGAAAAAAACTAAAGAAACCCAATCAACATGCACAGATTGTTGTTATAGCCACATTTCTTGGGAGGATCAATTTGCAAATATTGACAGTTTCAGAATTCTTAGTCACAAAAGACTCTCCAGTGTTCACCTTTTAATTCTCAAGTGACAGATTTAACCACCTACTAGGCTAAAATATAACACAGTTCACTGCTCTGTTATTTTCTTTTATTAAATCCAGGAGGTTGATATCCCTCCTTAAAAATGCATACATTTTACCATTGAAGAAGCAGTTTTATGAAGGCTGGAAAGGAACAAGCTATTGCTTCAGGTTCAGTTTGTCTAAAAAAAAAAGTTTCCAAGGTGTGCAAAGTAGCTCAGCCTGGAGACACTCCTCCCAAGCCTACACGTTTCAAAATCTTGACTTTTGCAGGAATACATTCTGAATCACGTTACACAGAATTACGGGCTTATTTCTAACAAGCGGGTTCTTTTTCACTGGGATTTGATTTCTGGCCTTGGTCCCCTGTGTGTACATTTCTGACGTGGGGTGCTTGGGCTGTTTGTTTAAATTGGTCTGTGCTTAAAGGAATCTGATGGAGAATGTGAGAGCATTTCTGGAATTCTTTGGAATACTTTGGCTATTTGCCATTGCCCTGCTTCCAGCTCCATTCTTTTGACGACAGGTGCTGACTTTCCTCAAGTTAATTGTCAGAGTAACAAAGAGATGTGCAATTCACATTTATCATTAGAGTTAGAAAAATCTGGTTCGGGGAGCCTCACTTAATGATAACAGAAAATATTTGCTCAGCCCTACTGTATGCCACACATAATTGGCCTAATCCTAATGACAGATTTTTGATGTAGGTGCTAATATGATCACTTTGCAGATGAGGAAACTGAGGCTTTGAGAGATCACACAGGTGTCCCAGGTGACAGAGCTAATAAGCATTGGAGGATTCAGCGCCCAGGGCTTGGAATTTTCCAGGTTTATAAACGTTTGGTGCGGTACAGGATGCCACGTGTGTGCTTACCATTTTTTGATTCCTCTGCAAAGCTGGTGATGCTTCTCTTTTGGCAGTGGCTTGTTTTTGTTTGTCTCTCTGATCCACAACACAGCGTATCTGGCTACGTTCTCTAGGTGGTTTGGATGCTCTGCTCACATACATTAACCTGCAATTTCCCCCATAGGGAAGCCATCTCCCCTCTCTGTCAGGCTTCCTTCCTCGTTCTTTCATGCCCAGTTCAGCTTTTACCTTTACTGTGACACTTTGCTTGAATTCCCAGGGTGGAGTCAGTCTCTCCCCATCCTGTGCTCTTAACTCTGTAGAGTAGTTATCAAGTTACGGCATAGTTATTAGCATTCATGTCTTTCTCCCCTCATTATGTTTGAATCTGCTTAAGGCAGAGGTATTATCTATTTATCTTATATTCTCAGCATGTAGCACAGTTGTGAGTGTACTGAGAGCCAGAGAAGTGGTAGGGGGGCCAGGAAGATGGGAGAAATGAGAAGAATTCTGTCATTTAATGAGAAATTAATAACAATACCTCATTTTTATTACCCAGAGAAGCACTTGTGTTAATAGTCTGTATTCCTATGACAGAAGAGCTAGTGTGTAATTAATAGGATGTAGATTTGGGTGTATCTGGATCTTATACAATTTTGGGACACCCTCCTTAAAAAAGAATACAAAATTACAAATACAAAACATTATAAAAAGTAAATATTTATTACAAATAAGAAATAAGAAGCTATAAATTAATAAAATCTGAGAAATACCACACATATAAATCCAAAAAAATAGCAAACTTTAAAAAATTAATACCCTGCCCTACACACTTTCATATTACTGTTTCCCCCTATAATTTTTGGTTACATGCTTTTAAAATCAACTTTGCATCAGACAGTAGCTTTGTAATATTTTTCATAGAGAGAATGCAAAAGTAATTCAGTCTTTTCTCTAGTTCTGTGGTCGGCAAATTGCAGCTCACGAGCCACATGCGGCTCTTTGGCCCCTTGAGTGTGGCTCTTCCTAAGCCTTAGGAGTACCCTAATTAAGTTAATAACAATGTACCTACCTATATAGTTTAAGTTTAAAAAATTTGGCTCTCAAAAGAAATTTCAATCATTGTACTGTTGATATTTGGCTCTGTTGACTAATGAGTTTGCCGACCACTGCTCTAGTTGATTGAAATTTATTTTTTATTATTGATAATGTAGAAAATTGTGCTTCCACTTTATAACTTGTCCCTGGTAATATTGTAAATTTTTAGGATTACTGTCAAATGTGGGAAGACCTCTATCCATTTTCTTTCATATATGAGCTGTATCACTTGGAAGAATTTTCGAGACTCATTCTGTATGTTATGAGACTCATTCTGTTATGATGCTGCATGAGTTGGTAAAACAGGTACTTAAAATATATTTCTTTTATAACTTAAAAAATACCCAGATATTTGGGCACACTGATTCATATCACCTGCCTTTCAGTAAGAGTCTTCTTATTAGGTTACTTAAAAATGTCAAATGCAGTCAGGCAGGGCAGGAGAATGAGGAAGGTGACATGTCCATTGTATTTCCCAACAAGGAGGTCTCTGTGAACTTACAAGCATCCATCTCATTGCAGCATTGGAGAGAGAGAGAGCTCCTCCAAGGTGAGGAGGAACGAGGCGTTGATATAAAAATGGAGACGTGAGTATAGACTATGCATTTGAGACTTTTGTAAAGTACAGAAGGTAAGATGGTAGAGTTAAATAACAAACTGGGAGGGGAGGGGAGGAGCTGTTTGCATTTTTAAGAGAGAGTTGCTTGACGTCAGATCTGTAAACCTGTCTAACCAACTCTGTACTGTCTCTGATGTAACTGCCAAGGCATGGTTTGTGGGAAAGTGTAAACCTGACATCAATCACCCATGTGTAGAAACGCTCCCTCTAATTACCCACTGTGCACCTGCAATCATGTTTAGATAAGTCAGTGTTTTAAGTTATTCAACTTGTACCATCTTTCCAGGGGAATATTAACGAAACCGTCTGTTAATGGATCACTTCATTTTTATGAGGTACTTTCACATCCATCATCTCATTGGAGCATCACAATTATGAAATTATTTACAAGCAAATAAGTCATTTACACCTTATAAGAAAGAGGTGAGATCGATCTTAAAGATCCTAAAGATGCCCAGGTGAAAATTCAGAAGAGAAAACAGTTGTCAATTCTGGGAAGCGAAAGAAGGAAATGACATTGAAGGTGCCTTTCCCCGCTTGGCAGTGTGGAGCTAAGGGACAGATGTGGTTGTATATGGGGAATTTTAAAGTAGTTTTCTTTGCAGGATGCAATATATTTTCCTTCCTTCTTTTGTGTTTCCTGCAAAATATTCAGAAAAACAAGATTTATTGTTCCAATATGTTTATATCAAAGGATTCTAGGGGAATAATGACTGTATTTTAGTGAGAATTGCTTGGGTAGTGAATAAAAATTCAGATTCAAATTCAGTAGAGGCAGGTGGGAAGGGGAGCTCAAGGTATGCTGAGCTCTGCATCCAGGTGGGTGTGGGTGGAGGGGGAGGTTGAGAACAGAGCTGAGATCTGGATTTCACCCATTTTAGTAACCTGAGGCTCACAGAAATTAAACACCCATTGGTGTTGTAGAGCTGCTAATAGGAGGTGTGTGGGGGGCCTCAGTCCTACCCTGTCTCTCTAACTGTGCCCCAAGGAATGCCACACCAATGTGGCCAGGAGCATAGATTTTTAGAGCAAGGCTCTCTGGGTCTGAATCTGAGCTCTTCCACTTATTAGTTGTATTATCTTAGGAAATACTTAAATCTCTGCATGCCTCAGTTTCCCCATTGGCAAATGAGGATAATTTGTCATAGGATGAGCTGAGTTGCTATTGGGAAAGCCAGTAGAAAACAGCAGGCAACTATTTGTAAAATAGTTAAGAAATGCCTTTCTGATGGTCCATGAGGCAGGTGATAAAACTTTATTAGCTTCCCCAAGTGTGAATTGCATTTCATTGCCCCCTCCCAGCTGCATGGTCGCCCGCTTGCACACATGTCCAGTGTCTGAGTTGTTTGAAGCTTCCGTTTGTGTTTTGTGGCCTCATGGGAGGGTAGAGTGACCCAGTTAGAGTCAGGAAGTAGCTCCATTCAGTACAAAGCAAGCAAACTGTGGAAGAGGTGTTCTATCTCATTTTGTTGCCTTGCCCTTACTTATTTTAGTTTTTAACTCTTCCAGTAGGAAGTGATTGAAAATATTACCCAGGCACAGGAAAAGATTTCTTCCATGTCTCCTCTGCTGCACCCCACCCCACCCACCACCTTGGGCTTTCTAATATTTCTAATATTCAACTCTAACTGGCCAAGACATTTGTAGCAGATTTTGCAAATCTGTAATGATTCCCTTTCCTCACTCTTTCCCCCCCACAATTTTTTTTCAGAGGAAAAGTATTCTTTCTGAATGTGACCAGCTCTCGTTTTATTTAATTTGTTAAGGCAAAACAGATATTTATTTATTATTATTTTAAAATATTTAAAAATAGATTTGAGAGAAAGAGGAAGGGAGAGGGGGAGAGAGGAAAGGAGGGAGGAAAGGAAGGAGGGAGTAAGACAGGGAGGGAGGGAGAGAAAGAGAGACAGAGAGATAAATGGATCTACTGCCTCCTTCATCCCCCTACTTGAATTGAGCCAGCAACCCGGACATGTGCCTTGAACTGGAGACCTTTTGGTGCATGGGACATGGTACGATGCTCAACCAACTGAGCCACACTGGCCAGGACAAAAACAGATATGCATTTAAAAATCAAAACTTTTTTCTCTGGTAGTGTCTAGCATTCTCAATTGCCTTATTATTTTTTGAATGATGTTTTCTTTGATGGTTGTTACACTACAATATGCTGGGGGTTGTCAGCAGCTGTTAGCCAGCTGGTGGGACAGGAAGTCCTCCCAGCAGCTGGGTGTTGTCTCTTGTCCTTCTCTGTGTCACAAAGGTAGCAGCCATGAGAGGATCTTCATGGACTCCTGTTGGATACCATGACCACCCAGGCAAGCCACTGGCTCACACAGCTGTAAAAGGCAGTGGGGCAGGCATGCTTATATCCGCTGCCAGGAGTGCAAATAAGTGCGCTGGTTCTATACATATGCATGGCCTAATAGCCCATATTACAAAGTAGATGTTAAGAAGCTTTAAAATATGCAGTCTTTATTAGGAAATTCCACTTCTAGTCATCTTTTATATATAAGGAACTACTTTGACAAATGTGCCAAGGTGCACAAACAAGGATGTTTATAAAAACAAGTTGTTCATAACAGCAAGAAATTGTAAACATCCCAACTACCCATGAACAGTGAATGACTAGTAACGTATGGTGCATTGACATACTGGAATGTCAGGCAACTATTTAAACCAGTGATATGGAATATAATTAATTTATGTAATATTCATATTGGAAAGTAGTAATTATATTTTGCTATGAAATTAGATTATAGTTTAATATGTTAAAAAAGTTTGTTTATATTTACCTATGTATGAATTTTTATTTGTTTAGAAAAAAATCAGAAAATATAAGTAACAAAGTATTAATAATGGTCATCTCACTTATGTAATTATGGATGATTTTAACTCTTTAATTTTAACTTACCTATTTTTCTGAATAATAGTGTAATGAAAATGACCATGTGAAATGCTTTGCGAGTGATTTAAACTGTTCTTCCATGTAGCCTGATTTAGAAATGTTTATTCCTATGAATATATGTTAAAAGTATTTAATTATGTCAAAAGGAGGGGAGAGGCAAGGTGACTTTTGCAATGTCATGTTAGTTCACAAAGCTGAAACTGCACTTGGTCTTATTTTGTCACCTTTTATAGAAATAAAGCTCCATAAAATTAGGTCTCTGTCAGGTTAGCTATGTCTGTTATCACATTCTCAAATGTCAAATCTGTGCCACAAATCCAGAAGGATCTACTGCTTTCTATGTGCTCACAGTGCGCATACAGAAGCCAAAATATAAAAAATAAAATAAACCCAAACCAAGTATATGTACTAGATTTATATTTAACTTGGAAGAGACTCTACAGAAACATAATTAATGCCCGAGATTCCATGGCATTGAATTTGCTTCCCATTTAAATTTTTGTACATTCTTATCTGCAACTTTGTGGCTACATTAGATAACCTATTGAATTCCAAAGGTCTTTATGAAGTGCTTTATTGGGTGGGGTTTTAATGTTGTTTCTATGGTAAGGAAGAAAATATGTCATCATGGTAAGTTAGACAACTAGGTTTTAAAGTTGCTTCTCCTGCAATTGACTGCAGTATGATTTGGCATGATGATGATGGTGGTGGTGATGATGATGATGATGATGATGATGATAGCAGTTGTCAATGAGTAGTAGTAGATAATAATAGTGACCACTAGGCAGTTGTAATAATAATAATGATAACAACAATAATAATCTAATAGCTATTCCATCTTTAGATCCCTTACTATAAGCAAAGAAATCTGAATACTTTACATGCATTGTCTTATTTAATCCTGAAATCTCCCTGGTAAGTAGATATTATTTTCCTCATTTTATAGATAAGGGAATTGAGGTTTAGAGAGATTTAATAATCTGCACAAATGACAATAGATGGCAGAGATAGGCATCAAACCCAGGTGTTTTTTTTTCTCTAAATTCTGTGTTCTTTTTGATATATATACTATCTTTCCAAATATCTTATAATCTTTGGTTGGGTATTAGTAAAATGAGAAGGTTAAGCTAATTAAATAGTATCTTTTCCTGTAACATTAACATTTTTATAGTCTGTATGCATTATAATAGAGAATTGAGGTAAGTAAATGAATAAAGCAAACTTGCCTGGGTTTATATTTTGGCTTTACAACTTGCTGGTCTTGTGATCTTGCCTAGTTACTTAATCTCTTTGTGCTTCAGTTTCCTCCTTGGCAAAATGAAGCCTGCAAGAGATCAGAAGGTGGCTGAAAGAGATCACATATGTACCGTGTCGTGCACAGAGGAAGTGTTCTATAAATGTTAACGGTCTAGAGCAGCCGTGGGCAAACTACGGCCCGCGGGCCGGATCCGGCCCGTTTGAAATGAATAAAACTAAAAAAAAAAAAAAAGACCGTACCCTTTTATGTAATGATGTTTACTTTGAATTTATATTAGTTCACACAAACACTCCATCCATGCTTTTGTTCCGGCCCTCCGGTCCAGTTTAAGAACCCATTGTGGCTTTCGCGTCAAAAAGTTTGCCCACCCCTGGTCTAGAGGGAGGTCAAGTTGAGAGCAGAATTCTAGAGCATCATCCCAAATCTGACAAGGGGACCCTCTCCTTCTTAACAGCCCTGAGGGTTAACCTGCACATGAGTTCCTGCAGTGTCTGGGGTAGTTGCTTACCACCGCAAATGCCTCAGCACTTCCACTGATGTGGAATATTTAGCTGAAAAAAATATTCATATTCCTCAATTTTTTAAATAAGCATTTCTCCTGCAGTGGCCTTGATAACTTTGACTCCAAGTTATGTCAGAATATGTGCATGCAGGGATATAGATATACATGTATGTACATATAGAGAGACTATATGATCAGCTAACCCCCTGTACCGTAACAAGTCATACATTGTTGGATAGAGTTGAAGCTCCTTTAATTGTCTGTCATATGGCAATTCAGGGCCAGGATTTACTCTCAGAAAAATTGCCTAAAACATGTGTCTTTGTTTCCTTATTAGTAAAATCCAGCTAATAATCATATTCACCTACTAGGGTCACTGTGACAGTAATTTGAGATAATCTGTGTAAAGCACTTCAATCTGTGGCTGGCATATTAAGTCCTCAAAAATGCCTGACAACATTATTAATAATAATCATTTTTTTCTTTCATTAATAGGTAGCTAGCACAAAAGCTGGGGCCCATGTGAACTGGTCTCTGAACAAAGTTGCATTCAAAGAAGTATAGTAAAATAGACCAGAGTAATTAAAAGGAAGTCCAACATTTACATGTTTTCTCAAAATAATTAAATAAAATCTAATTTCCTTTCCTTTTTAGTATAGTTATTTTATATCCCGAATCTTACATTCAGCAAAAATCCAAACAATTTCAAGTTCGGGGTGACCAGCTCATCCCAGTTTGTCAGGGACCTTTCCACTTGGAGCTCTGAAAGTCCCATGACCCAGGAACCTCTCAGTCCTGGGAACACTGGGAAGTCGGTCACCCAGCTTTTAACTCTCTTGCCTGACTCCTTGAAGTCCCAGCTTGTGTGGCTTGTCTGTTTCTTTGTAGCCTTGTCTCTCCCATCCTGGAGGAATGTGGAAAAACTCATTCGTTCACACATCTCTTTCCTGCTATACATCCCCTAGGATTTTTGAGGATATTGAGTCAGAGAATTATAGAACTTTGTACCTGAAACTTCCCTTAGAAAACATCTTACCATATTTTGAGAATGGCTAAACAAGGCCCAGATAGCTATAATTGGATGAAGAGAGAAAAAACTCTCCCTTACATTAGAGTTATGGAGTTCCTGGGGGCACAAAACCAGGTGTAAAGAAAAGTTGGTTCGGATTATGGTGTCTGAAGCGTCTGTGATAGGCACCAGGTGGTAGTCTTGATGGGGGGCAGGGGCACAGACAGCTGGCGCCAGTGATTCTAAAAGGTGAGTGAAAGATAGAGAAGGAAAGTGCAGGGCAGTGATTCTCATTTTCAGGCAGGGCAGGAAGGATAGTCATTCGGGGCCAGATGTCAGCTACAGAGCTTTGCAGGGACAGACTTCCAGGCAGAGAGATTTGGAACCAACCTTTGGAAGGGGACCAGAGTTTAGACAGGTTGCAGGTAGGGAGTCCTGAAGGAATAAGACAAAATCCCAATTATTTGAACTGGGACAGAAGATGGAGACTCTATCTCAATGAAAAGGCAACAGCTTCTCCTCAGACTCCCCTCAGACTTGGGGCACTAAGTTAGGGTGAGAATATCTACAAGGGTGGCGGTGCTGTGTCCCAGAACCTTAGGCTTTGACCCAGAATCTTAATTCCTGCCTGACATTAGGATCGGTGCCAAAATGGTAGTTACTGTTTATGGTGAATAGGAGTCATCTTGCGTAGTTACAAGCATCAAGGTTCTGTGGCTCCATTCCTAAAGATTCTCAGCCAGTAGACTTGTGGTCCCAGGAATATGCAGTGTTTACATGCCCCAGCCCATTAAACAGGTTGGCCCATTTGAGGTCAATGCACTATAGGATCCAGGGGTGTTGACTGCAGACAGCTCCTCACATTTGTCCATCAGAACCTGAGGCCCAGAGCCAGGACCAGCCCCCACCTCCTGGTTTTGATTCGGCTGCTCTTTGTGTGTAGAGTTCCGTGTCACACTTGCACAATATCTTTTGTTTTCTACGTGTTGTGTTAAATGTCTGCTAAGCCAATATGCCTCTGTGTGGGGGCACTTTGTCTCTGTGAATCTTGGAATTTTTATTTTGTTCCTAATAAGGAAGTTTCTCATAACTCGAAGTTTGGGACACCATAAATTAAATGAACATTATTTTTCAACAACTTTTTCTTTATAACTGGCTGGAAATCTCCCAATCATTCTGACAGCCTAAACTCAAGCCAGATCACCCCTGGACTCTCCATAAGCTTGGTTTGCTGATGGAGGGTTGCTGATCCAACTGAACCAAAGTCAGGAAAACTTGGCAAATACATGCAGTGCTTTTTTTCTTTTGATAATCCAAAATGTGGATTCTGAATGCACAGGCCCTCTGTGTGAAACATGGGGATCAAGGAATAAAGGAAGAAGCCAGGCGCAGTTTTAATGAATGGCATTACGAAATCTAGCGTGTTGTGCAGATTAACATTAAGAGCAGCTCCAGTTTCTGAAAACTAAGTCTAACACACTTGTTCTTAATTTGGTTATAGAAATGAGCAATGACGAGGAGGTTTGAAAGCTATGGAGAAATGCAGGGATACTGATGAAGATGTCAGCTACACATCCTAAATAATTTAATGCTTAATAATAAAAAAGCAACATGATTATACTGAGTGGGCAATTAGCTTGTATCTTGTGATGGAAGCAGAAGGACAGTTTCTGAGACCTCTCAGCCTTTCTAGAATGCAAAGAATTTTGGAGCAATACAATAAAGATTCCTTAAGCTAAGTATTTCGAGTGAGAGTAAATATCATTTGAGATGTGCAGCTTTGAAAACAGCCCATTGATTCTAAAATTGTTATATGGTTTTCACGTAGGTTGAAAATAAGATAAGCATTTCTGTTAAAACCTATTTTATTATTAATAATTTCTAAAACCTACATCTACGAATTTGCCAAGCATGTAAGAGGAATACAGTGTAAACCATTACTGTAACGAGGACACTTTTTCCACTTTTCTGTTATTCTCTTTTTCTCGCAGTAGGTAATTTTCAAAGAAGATAAGCATTGCTTTTCAAATAGGCCGCTGAGTCGACTGGGACTGAGGCCCTGGGAAAGACATAGTGAGTAGCTTGGTTCCCTTTGATGACAAAGCAAGACACAAACAGCACCATCTCTTAAATACACAGTGAGACACACACATACAAACATTTCTATCCTAGGAAATCAAAGGGTCCCTTATAGATCAAAATGATCTCAAGCTCTTTTCTAGAGGGTACAATTATGTATAAAATACATTAATAAACATTTATACTTTAATGGCTCAATCAGCTATGAGCCATGCCCAGTGCAGCTATTACCTTTACTGTGACACTTTGCTTGCCTTCCCAGGTGGACTCAGCCTCTCTCCATCCTGTGCTCTTAGCTCTGCAGAGCAGTTATCAAGTTAGAGGGGGCTAGACGTAGTAGCTGTGGAGAGAGCCATCAGGAAATGGTGTGTTTGCATTCTACTCTGTAACTTGCACCATGCTGTTCAACTGGAAAACACTTTTCTTGCGCGTGTCCTGGTTACATTTACACCTTGGTGATTACATTGGTAGGTTTTCAAGTGAGATTGTCTCTCATTTCCTGCTCTCATGGCTTTCTCTTGCTCTTACAGGAATTTCTCCTAAAGTTTCATTTTCTAGGAACTCCCTTTCTCACTGACATTTCCAGCACATGATGGACAAGAATAAGCAAAGGGGCTAAGTTTAGTCGGCTTTGATTCTCATATTTAAAACAAGTGGACTGGGGACTAAGTCCAAAGCTTCTCTTCTCATAATCGAGTATACTCAAGGCAAATTTGTTATATTTCTCCTTTACTGAGCACCAAAATCCATTTACCAAATGCTTTTCACACATGTTTTCCATTAGCCTAGAACTCTGGTGAATATTTGGAAGATACCATGGCTTTCGATGGTCCCTAAAGAAAGCTATTGAATTTTCTCTAGTTCACTTTGTATCCATTTTATTGTGTGAAAAACTGTTTTATTCTACTTTATGTTGTGCTTTATAAATGTCAAGGGTTTAAATGTCTATGAACAACTTTGAATTTCTGTCTCATGAATTAGGATTCCCATGGGCATCTTATTTTCTTTTACAGTTTTGCAGTCGCATGATTATAGGGCATTGTAATGTTTAGTTATTCTCCAGGGATGAGCTCTCCAGAGAATTCAGAGAGGTTCTTTGTTTTTGTGTTAAAAGAATTCCTTCTTGGCTCATAGTCATACCCCAGATCCCTCTCAGTATTCTTCAGTTCAAATAGCCCAGAGAATAAGTTGTCCAAAATGGCACTAATTAATGTATGTAAAACAACAGGCGAGTCACTATTTCCTTATTACAGATAGACTGCAAGATTAATTTCTTTGGTTCCCTCAAAGCAGCATTTTATTTAGTTTGGAGTCATTATGACATTTTCTTTTATGTACTTAATGACCTAGATTTTTTGTTTGACTCTACAATCTGAAGTCTATTTAGATCTGCTAATGGTATAAGCCTTCTGTGCTGACAGAACAGCCCATGTGCTAACTTTCAGCTCCCCGCCCCACCCGCCCCCCTCCCCGATATGAAGTCTGCTGATAAAAGTTGCTCAGCACTGTCAGGCTTATCAACGGGCTTCAGTGAGGAGTGTGGCATTTCAGTGACACCAAGCCAGGGACCAAGCTGTTCAGACATACCATTCATCACCTCCCTTCATAGGCCCTGAACAGGCATTCCTCATTTTAATCAGGACATATATGGTCTTGGGAACAAATTCAAAGGTACCTGCTGCACCAAAGTAGGGCAGTCATTAAATGGAGTGGTTGTTGGATTGGTCATGCACTAACTGCTTTCATCGAGGTATATTGCTCAAGAGAAATTGATGAATAGTGACTAAGGTAGTTATGTATGGGCAAGGCCTTTATAAACCCTTGGGTTTGGGATTTCAAAGGAACCATTAGTTAAAAGGAATGGCAGCCCAGCTGTAAAAAATTTGAAAATAGACTCTGCAAGTGTCAGCCTTAATATGAAAAACAAACAAACAAAAAAATACACACAAAAAAAACACACAAGCACCCCAAGCCCCCAAATATCTAAACTATGGCATTCTCTACAAAATATCAGACCACTAAACTAGAGGGTTGGCCTCCATCAAAGTCTGACTTGGGGTGATCAGACCTCATGGTGCTCCTAAACCTGCTGGGTGAGGGAGGCTGCAGGGCTGTGACTTCCCTGATTAGCACAGGTGTGTTTTATTCCTACTCTTGGTTGTTATGGCTCTCTGAAAAAGAAGGTCCCTCAAATATCCAACATTAGGCCAATATTTTACATAGACTCACCAGCTTTTCTTTTCTTTTCTTTTTTAAGTTAAATTCTCAGTACACAAGAATGTATCTGTTCTCATAAAATATTCAGCAATTTTCTAATTAGTAAAATGTAAATTGTAAATAAGCCATGGTTTTTCAGAGGACCCAACTAGATCTAGAGTTACAGTAATAAATTACCACACTGCAAAAAACCCCCATAAATACCCCAATATTTCACCTCTGTACCCCAAGTCACTATTATCTTTCACAGAGTGAGGTGTATTATGCTCCTTTATGTGCTCAGGGATATAAATTTCTTTTCATTAATTATGTGGACATTACAAACATGTATTTGTCTTGAGTTATAAATTGGCTCATAAATAAAGTGCAGTAGACGGTGAAGGACTGCCTATGGACAGTTGATGGAAGTGGTTAAATCTTTTTCTGTAAGAGTAGAATTTTCCCCTCTTTGAATAGGATCAGATCATTTCTTGGCTGTGTTAACTGAAGTTATTTTGAGTGTGTTCATTTTGTTCTACATAGATTTTCTCATGCTACTTATTTCTTTCTCACTTAAAATCTTACGCATCATTCCAGGCCTTGCTTAAATTCTACCCTTTACAGAAAGGCTTTCCAGGCATGAATGGCCCTCAGTTCTAGTGTATGGTGCCAGGTAACGAGTAAGTGTTCATTAAATGCTTGTTGGTAAATATTTCTAGAATGAATGAACACACCTTAAATGAGCACAAAATTCTCTTCACTAATTTTGACCATCTCTTCCTGAACTCTAATTTAGGTGTTCTGGGAATAAACACAGGGAGTCTAAAATACAATCCTAATTTTATAAGCAAAAGCCTAGTCTGTTGTATTATTTTGAGGTAAGCTGGGTGAACAGGAGGAAGATATAGAAGATAGAATGTTGACCTGTAGAGCCAGAGGTTACCAGTCGGTATGTGGGGATGGGGCAGAAGCTCTCCCAGCTTTTGGGCACAGGCACTCAGGTTTTTAATTTTCTAATTTTCTCACCAAAATTGTCTGTGGAGCTGGAACTTTGAAGCTCATTCTCTATCTAGATCTGGGGTGGGGACTTCCAACCCTCAGGCCATATAAGGCCCACGAAATCATTTGGTCTGGCCCTGCCAATGGCATTAGGGGTGAGTTAATTAAATGACCAAATATAGCAGGCTAATTTTTAAGTTGATAATTTTGTGTGGTCCTCTAATGATGTTATAAATATCCAAATGGCCGTTGGCAGAATAAAGGTTCCCCACCCCTGGTCTAGATATATGTATTCTTTGTGGTTTTTCATGGCCATTTTCTTAGGCTTTTGGATAAAGATTTGAAAACATCATTGAAAACATCAAAGAACATTTGCTTTCTCCAGATTCTTTAGGGTGTTACACAATACAGTAACAATAACCAATATTTTCAAATGCTTACTGTGTTCTTAGGGACTTGAACTCTTAGGGACTTTGCTCTTCTCACTTACTCCGTGTGAAGTACACCATTATTGCCCTTATTTAACTAAGGTGCTTGAAGTAGGTGAGTTGTCCAAGGATATAGTGTACATGGTGGGCCCATGAACTTGAACACCAGTTTCCCTTATTCCAAGCTCTTAACCATGACTCCCTGTTGCTTCTTGAATGACATTATCACACTTCCAGCAAAGGGTTTGACAACATCAGAACCTAAACTTAACAATCACTGAGCAGTGCATTGCAGAATGAGTAGAAACTTTTCTTCCTATTTTCAAGGAGCAACACCTGAAACATTTGTTCATGGATGAGTGTGACATGCAAACTGATAGTGTACTTTGGAATTAGGATTTGAGTCAATTTGTATCTGTTTTTTTTGTTGTTGTTGTTGTTCACATCTCAGCATTCACATCTCACATTTTATCATAAAAATATATTGAATTTTATCAAATGCTTTTCTGCATCTATTGAGATAGTCACATGATTTTTATCCTTCATCTGTTAATGTGGTATATCACACTTATTGATTTACATATGTTAAACCACCCATACCATCCCAGGGATAAGTCTCACTTGGTCATGCCATACGATCATTTTGAATGTGCTGCTGAATTCAGTTTGCTAGTATTGTCGAGAATTTTTACACCTGTGTTCATCAGGGATATTGTCCTGCACTTCTTTCTAAGCTCAGAGTCTTTATCACTGTTTTATGAGGTATCTGCACCACAAATCTGCTCTGAACAAACTCAGCTGCCTGCTTTAGTGACCACATGGGAATGTCTGTGGCTGCATTTTCTGCCTGTCTCTGACCGTAGTCTTGTGGCTGCATTTCTGGATTTATTATTCTCTGCCATAATGTTGTAAAGAAAGAGGCATTTTCGACTCTCTTTAACTTGCATGTGTTAAACATGGATAGTGTGTGGGGAGGGATGAAGAAGAGCAGCTATGGCCCTGTCTGGTTTTGCTCAGTGGGTAGAGCATTGGCCTGTAGACCAAAGGGTCCCAGGTTCATTTCCATTCAAGGGCATGAATCTGGTTGCAGGCTCCTCTTCGGCCTGGCCTGGGCCCTGGTTGGGGCACATGCAGGAGGCAACCAATCAATGTGTTTCTCTCATTCATGTTTCTCTCTGTCTTTTCCTCTCTTTTCCGCTCTCCCTGAAAAGCAATAGCAATATATCTTTGGGTGAGGATTAACAAAACGAACAAACAAAAGAGCAGCTGTGGATTTCAATCAATAGTTGGACGTTTTGTTAATTAAGTAGACTTCTTATTTCATAATAGTATGTGATTCTTTAAAGGAATGCTCATGTCCAGGGAAGGACCTATCTAGGCATGGGCTA
Source organism: Myotis nattereri (assembly GCF_964212035.1). Lineage (NCBI taxonomy): Eukaryota > Metazoa > Chordata > Mammalia > Chiroptera > Vespertilionidae > Myotis > Myotis nattereri. Next base: position 57,394,248 of record NC_138080.1, read on the forward strand.
AAGGGTAAAACTTTAAAGGTTGTGTACAGTTTTCTACCCCTTTGGCATTGCTCTCTTAAACGTATATTGGGCTGACTTTTTTTTTTCCTGTTATTAATTCACTCAGTATTTTTTTATTTTTTGTAGTTCTTCATTTTATTTTATTTTATTGATTGATTAAGGTATTACATATGTGTTCTTAACTTTCCAATCCCCCCACCCCCCACTCTGCCCTCACCCCCTGGTGTCTGTGTCTGTTGGTTATGCTTATATAACCAACATGCATACAAGTCCTTTGGTTGATCTCTCCCCCTTACCCCCACCCTCCCCTGCCTTCCCTCTGAGGTTTGATGGTCTGATCGATGCTTCTCTGTCTCTGGATCTGTTTTTGTTCATCACTTTATGTTGTTCATTATATTCCACAAATGAGTGAGATCATGTGATATTTATCTTTCTTTGACTGACTTATTTCACTTAGCATAATGCTCTCCAGGCCCATCCATGCTGTTGCAAATGGTAGGACTTCCTTCCTTTCTACAGCAGTGTAGTATTCCATTGTTGGGCTGACTTTTAAAAGCTAGGCAGCTTTTTAGAAATACCGTTTTTCAAACACTGCCTCATTCAGTTGGTCTGGGTGATTGCGATGATCGGTTTAGGAAGCACAACAGCATTTGTTGTGGAGAGGGAGGAAGATGTCCATGATAACTGTGAAAGCCTGCTTTCCTTTGTAAGAAGGCTCCTATGAAGTGGTTCATATTCCTGGTGTGTTGCATCTTTGTGACTTAGGGGTGCAGTGGGGTTTGTTGGAAGGCTGGGTGAGGCTGTGCCCTGGTTATTGTACAAGTTGCTTCTCTGTTGTCCAAAGTGCAGCCATAACCATCTGCATTTCACAGCTCTCTTCTGGGATGTCCTGCTGGGAGCACTGAAGGGTTTCTAACTGGCAATGTTAATTCATTAGGAATCAGACTTGAAATCAGCTAAGCAAAAACATTGCTTAAAACTATAACATTCTACACACATTTTGTATATTATTATTATCACTAACAAAAACAGTAACTATTATTGATGAATCTTGTGGGTGACCTGAGAAATGTAGTTGGCCAACCTGGATGTGGTAGAGAAGGGCCTGGATATGGCTGTTGGACGGACCTTGGGTGAGTGCCAACTATGTGCAATAAACTGAGTTTGCTCATGCTCTGAAGTCCCATGAGGAAAATTTTTCACATTGTATCCTTTGGCAATGTTTTAAAAATATTTTTTTTCAGGATTTGTACTTTTAAAATGTGTATATAATCCCTAGAGAAGTACGCCTTACCAAAGACATTGTTTTTCTATCAGATTTCTTTCATCTTGTCCATACATGAACATTTTACATAACTTTCTTCATGGTGAAGACATAATTTCCTTTAGTTCTTTTCACCACACAAGTTCCCCCCCCCACCCCCCCGCCCGCTACCGCGGGTTCTAATCTTCACAATTCTGATTGTGTTGACTACATTTACTATTTTATTTGGTTATTCTACTATTATTAGGTAGTTAGGTTGTTTCCAAATTCTGCTGTTATAAATAACCCTGGAATTAAGATGATATCTTCATGTAAAAAGTGGGAAGCTGCTGACTTCTCCCCTATTTGAATTCTCTTCTTTGTCCAAACATTGAAATGTGAGATTGCAGTTGCAAAAGATAGAAACATTTTCCAGGCTCCTGATAACTCTTAGAAAATCCTCTGGGGCTGGCTTCCTCATACTGAAATGAGGTTGTAGAAATATAGGCAGTGTTTATACCAGTGCACTCAGTAGACGTTGGCTCCTACTGCTACCTCCTCCACCACCACCATCACCATTATTGCCACCACTATTATTACTCTACCATTATTGTTTTTTTTTAAATATATTTTATTGATTCTTTACAGAGAGGAAGGGAGAGGGATAGAGAGTTAGAAACATCCATCAGTTGCCTCCTGCACACCCCCAACTGGGTATGTGCCCACAACCAAGGTACGTGCCCTTGACTGGAATCGAACCTGGGACCCTTCAGTCCATAGGCTGATGCTCTATCCACTGAGTCAAACCGGTTAGGGCCCATTATTGTTTTTTTGTTTGTAAAACTTTGGCTTTATATTCCTGAATGAAACCAGGTACCTTAATACAATTTTGATTGTCAGATTACTCAGCTCAAGTTTTTGCTTTCTCCTTGTCTTTTCACAATGATTTATAGGCTGTTTGGTTTTGGCCCTTCCTCCTCAGTACCAGAATTCTCTCCTTAACTGTCTTATTTTCTCCTTTTTTTCCCCCTTCTCTTTTCCTCATGGAGCTGTTTTCACCTGGAGAAGTAAAATATATGTTTCTTATATTTATATACAATCTTCTTATATTATATTTGGTTGTGATAAAGTTAAACTGAAGGAGAAAATGGGGTGCTGAAAAAGAGACACCATTGTTTGAGACTCAAGTTGAGCATCACTGGGGGACAGATGTAAAAGTCTGACCTCTGGTGGCTGTGGGCTGCACCTGTAGGCCAGATGTGCCCAGTCTGAAATGGGATCTCAGGAAAATGTATCCTCCAGCAACCGACAAGCTAGTGCAAGGATGATTGGCCTTTAAAGCTCCTTTGTAATCAAGGTGAAGGTCATTCCTGATGTCAGTTAAGACACCTTGCCCTCTTCCTCACAGAGGAATTATCTTATAACGTAGTTCTTCAGGATACAGCACTTTAAGTGTTCCAAGAATTGTAGTCTACAAAAATATTTTCTTAAACGACCAGCAACATCACCACTACCACCACCTGATGATATGTATGTAGAAATTTCAGGCGGGAAGTGAATTGCCAAATCTTAACAAAAGGGAGCATTGGTAGGATTAAAATTTTATTTAAAAATCTTTTTATTTATTTATTTATTTTTTTTGTCTAGAACATTTTTAAATGGAGATATATCTTATTGCCTAATCCAATGTTTTTTAACTTTTTACCGTCCAGGATTTAGGTTTTTTTTAAGTAAAATAAAAGTATCAAAAATGATGTTCAGCTATTATTATTTATTTATCATGTAATTAAAAGAGAATAAATGAGTGAAGAAAATAAAATTATATCTAGGAAGTCACAAAAAGTTTGTGAGAATATGCATGGGATCTATTTATGTTTCTAATTGTTTAAAACAATACTGGAATGGTGCCCTTTTGCTTATGCTTGAGAATGAATGTTTAAGTCACATTTTAATTACTTTGTTTTTATAAAAATCTCAGTTTTAAGGTGATTGAATGAATGGACAGGGTACAACCAATAGTGAATAATAATTTTATTGTCTATTTGTATGTATTTATAAACAAAAGCACATTTAAAAATGAAGGACTGACTTAATCCTTGCTATGTGTTCAGTTCACACAAAAATGTAGAAATTGAGGCAGTCAACATGGAAAATGATGGTACTTCTATCATTTCTAGACATAGTCTCCTTTGATCCCAATGTTAAGTAGGTGCCAGTGTCTGTGTTATTGTCTGCAGTCAGGAAAGGGACTATTAGTAAGGCATGTGTTTAGCAAATTGGTTCATCAACCTCCCCAGTGTTTATACAATTGACCTTGACTTTGAATGAGTATGACGAATGCCTTCCTGCTAAAATGGGCTCTAAATCCGAATGTCTCAGTCTCTTCAATACCAAAATTTTAAAGCTTGGTTCATTTTTTAAAAAGCTTATTATTTTTTCCTATTATTTGAATGCATTTATTCAAATTATAATTTATAGTTATAAATAATTTTTATATTTATATGCTTATTGCAAAAAAGTTTAGAAAATACCAAAATATATGAAAGGACAATACTATCCCCTTGTAAAGGTATTTTGACATTATTGTTGATTAGAAATGGCCCTCTTTTTTAAAATCGGAATTAATTAGCAAAATGAAATAGCTAATATTTACTGCATGTGACTCTATGCCAGGCAATGTTTTCAGTGTTTGCATGTTTATTTATTATCCCTAAATTATACAGATGAAAATATCTACGGGCAGGTTGCTGAAGGTGACACAGTTATGTGGCTGAGTGCGACTGGATCCAGGCTTCCTGAATGCAGAGCCTGTCCCTACACACAGCACAAATGCACAGTTATAAGAGCTGTATGTGGACTAGTAATCTGCCCAGGAGCCATGCCCTAAAACACTCCCCACCCACGCATGTAGAAAGGCTCAGTTTAAATCAGTTGAGGTAATTGGAAGATATTGTCTACTATTAATGAATTTTATTATCATATCATTTATTTAAAACATTTTTGACAGCATATGGTTGACATTTCTTTCATACTGTAATCTATCCTGGGTATTTTGAGCAAACAGGAATTGATTGAAGAAAAAATGTCTTGCTTATTTAAACTCTTTCTACTTGTAATCTTTTTAATTCACTGAGCTTAAAAAAATTAGCATCAGTAATTTTTTTTTTTTTTTTGCTAGAAATTAATTGCCCTTCTGGAAAGTGTTTCGTTGTCTTACTTCCTGCTTACCTTATTCCTAGTTGAATCCACAGTCAAACTCCCATCCCCATCCACCATCCAACCAGTCCTGTGTGGATAAGCAAGAGGAAGTAATAGCCACAGCAGGACCGCTGGACATCCCAGGGAAGGGGAGGATTAGTGGTGGGAAAAGTGTGCTGTGCTCTCTCTGATTTGGTGTTTATCAGTGACATCGACACACTTATCCCCTGGGTCAGGGGCTGTCATGGAGCCCAGATCACTCTTCTTGAGTGACAGGCCTAGGGAGCCTGGCTCCCTGCTGCCCCTGCTGCCCACCTGCCAGGAAAGGGGTGTGTGTAGCCAGCCACTGTGCAGAAAGCTCTGGGGTCCAGGGACTGCAGCTCCCACAGCCCCAGAGAAGAAAGGGACGCAGGGTGGTGAGGGAGGGGACACGGTGTATGAGGTTCAGTTGGTAGAGTTTCATGGTAAAGGCTGAGGCAAATACAATGCCAGGAATGCAGCTTCTCCTCTTTGATGACGCAGATCTCTCCCCTGATGTCAACAGAGCAAAACAGAGCCGGTTCCCGTTTGCTGACTAAACCCTGCAACTCCTCCTCCCAAGCATGACATAAAGCCGCTCCCTGTGAGTGTTAGGTAAGGCAGTGACTGCAGTCATTTCATTGACTCAGAAAATACTTATTTGATGCTTGCCGCGGACCACACACTGTTCAGGTGCTGGGTATAGTAGTGTTCAGGTACTCTTCTAGAGACCAGGGATCTGAAGCTCTCGTAGAGCTGAAAGTTTACAGAACTGGCCTGTTTCTCCTTGTCCCCCTTCTTCCACACGCAGTCAGCCCAAGGCCTGGTTCATACAGTAGGTACATTTGGTCATGCAGGTAGAAAGGAGTCAAAGCATGAAAAGTGCCAGAGCAGAGAGGAGTCACAAAGGATAGGGGGTGTGGAGCAGAGGTCAAGGGACCAACCTGGTGAATCCCATCACCTCACTCTGCCCAGGTTGACAGCAGTGCTGAAATGGACCTTCCTCCTGAGAGCTGCTCCCCCCGTGGCTCCTCCTCACTCAGGCATCCTAGGGAAGCCTCTCCTCCAGCTGCTTGGTCTTGTCTTGAGAACTTGATGGGTGCTCTTGTTTCTGGTAGCCTGCTCTACAAGGTCTCTGGTGCAGTGAGAAGGACTTGTATTTAGAATGCCCGGAGCAGAGAGAGTTGGGGTGAATGGAGGTGAGTCCAGCAGTTGCAGAAAGCGGTGGGAGACACTGATGGATGAGGAAAGGCCTCCTTGCAGTGGTCATGGGGCTGTCTGTGTTCCTTCCAGGGAATGTGGACAGAAACAGGACTCCAGAATCTATCTACAGAGGTGTGTGAACGACTTGGGCTGAGCAGCTCTGATTTCCACGCAAGTTGCTTCACTTTGCTATTTGCCCATTCAAACGTAGACCACTGTGTCCCTTAAAATGCATCACACTCACAGGCCATGCATCTTGCTCTTTCAAGAGCAAACCATTTGGGCAGATTGGAATTGCCTCTCCTGCCAGTGCAACTGTGCACCTTAGAGTCACTTAGACAATTGATCAATTGCATTTTGTGGTAAGAAGAAGGCATAGGGAATTGCCTTGGCTAAACCACTAAAATGGAAATTGTGGATGGTTTTGTTGTTGTTGTTTTGTTTTGCTTTCATCAAGGGAAATGTAAGCACTGGACTCCTCTACAAACAAGAGGCTGTTCCTGGTAGTTTGAAAATGGGGTGGGATGCTGAGGACCACGTCTGCTAAAGCAGAAGAGCAGATCCCAGTGCTAGGCCTTTCCCCCCCAAGCACCTGGTATGCGCAACAGTCCTGTTCTTCGTGCCTGAATGGCCAAGTTCTAGAACGGCGGGAGAATCTGGGGCCACAAAGATCATGTCCAAGACCTGGGCCTGAGGCATGGATGGAGCTTTTATCAGATGCTCAGAGCAAGTCCTGCTGTGAATTTGTGGATCACAGGAAACTCTCAGGCTACTGGGCTTCTGGTTTTTTGGTCTGGGTGCTTTAATCTGTGATTGTTATTTCAGATGTGTTGGTTCTGTGAGCACACTAAAAACGTTCAGGCCCATTTTTCTTGATAAGTAACAAAACGATGTGAGGCTATTTAAGCTTTGGTTGTTAGTTTCTTCTCTGAATAGTAGGAGGCTCCTCATTGCCTGGCGACCCAGCTGATCAGGTCTAATGAGGCCTGAAGAGCCGCTGCTGCTCAAAGCCTCTCACACATGTTGAACAAGTAACCTTTCCTCGCTGGTGACACGCTCTGGGATGTGAGCAGATTAAACAAGTTGCTTAAGGTGGCTCTTACTAAAACTACAAGGCTAGGGAAATGTGATATTCTAAGAAATCAGACTAATAGAGGCTGGGTCTGGACAAAATTAGGAAAAAGGTAAAGTTTATCTTTTCCCCTTTTGTGTGTCTTTCACTTGCTTTTCCCAAGTAAAGTTTAGGGGAGAGAGGTGTTTGTGTAAATTTCTGTATGTGTCTGCCATGTGGGCAGTCCCAGTCTTCAAAAGTGATAATAATTCAGCCTTTTATCCCCAGTAGCATTGGTTACACATTTTAAAGTCCTTAGCTAAGAATAGTTCTCTATGCCATGGTCAGTGTAGTTTTGTGTATGAAATGTGTCAAGGTTTTACCTCAATTAGGTCATGTCTTTTTAAGAAACCTTAACTCAGATATGTCCTGGTTATTTTAGTTAGTCTTCATTCAGACTTTCTTTCCTAAATGGTGGTCAACAGCATTTCTGATCCTTTCTAAAAAGAAGCTATTCAAGTCATGCCTAAGGGAAAATATTGACCAGGGTACACGGTCAAAGAGGAAATCACTCTGTTTACATTGAACTCTAAAGCACTGACCGGAGGTTACCATTATATAACTTGCAACTGTGGAGAACAGGAAATTTAGTCAAGGAAGAACAGTGTTTTCTTAAACTATAGTATAAGAGAAGTTAAAATCTAGATGAATTATGATTAATTAAAAAATATTGCTAAAACTGAAAGGCAAATTTCAAAAATTCCTCTATAATTATCTCTGTGTCTGTGCCTACTTACTTATTAGTTTCTCCATGACGGCTGTGATGTAAATTGGCATTCCTCTAGGTGTACCCCACCTGCAAGATGCTCAGGGCAAAATAGCTCCCTCGTCACTAAGTTTGGCCATCACTGCCTGATTGCCATGTGACTCTCCCATTGGGAGAATCGAAGGACTGCCTTAGATAGAGAATTCTGAGTAATTCTGCCATGCACAAATTTGTCAAACTTCATTCAGACCAGTGTTTCCCAAATTCATTGATTCCAACTCATCCTTTTTCAATAATTCCTGCTTTGCATTATTCTTTCTTAACAAATGAAAGAAGTAGACAATTTTATTTTAACAGGGAGCTAATTTTACCAAAATTGACACACAGAAGGACATTTTAAACATAATTTTTTTAAAGCCTTAAAATGTTAATAATCATGGAATAAAATTATCAAAAAATTTATAGTTTCCTAGGTTACATGTTTTAGTGGTCAATTTTAGGAATCGTTAAAGAGCTCATATTTCTAATACTATATGTCTGTATATATATAAAATCATTTTGGAGTGTATAACATGATGGACAATGTCCTTGCTCCAAATACCTGTAAAAGATTTTCTCCCTGCCCTCACCCTCTCTCCAGCTGAAGAAAATTTCAGTACAATTGTTTTTAGAAATATGTATGAAAAGAAATCTTAATTAAATAATAGTAAATTACAGTTCTTGGTATATTCAAGAACAATCCAACATAATTAACCAGTGTTAAGGAGGAATGTAAGGATAACTTATTAGGATATCTATTAACATAATTATTTCAAAAGACTAATATTGATCAATCATATGACTATTGAGAAAGACTTTGAAAGTCCATTGATAATTTCTGTATAAAACTACCTGTTATTTAGGACTTTAAGAATAATTCTTTAACAAGATAATTAGTCCCTACAATAAATTAATTACCAACATTTTATTTAATGCTGAAAAACTATAGTTATTCTTTTAATATAGAAAATGGGATAAGGATGTCTATTAGCACTAACATTTACATTTCAAATCAATACAAGATACAAAATAGAAATGGAAGTCTATCAATAATAAAAGATAATAAAAACACAAATATGAGTCAATGTAGAATATAATATCAGGTAATATAAGTTAGGTATCAGGTAATATAAGTCAATGTAGAAAATCAAAGGAAACCATCCTCACAAAATTCCAATAGTTCAGGTAATTGGCTGGTATAAAATAAATGTGGGGGGGGGAAATCAATAACATTTTTCTAAGTTCCTTAATACCCTATAGCTGAAACAAAAGATCTTACTAGAAGAACAACAAGAAAAAATAAAATAAATTCTGTTTTTAAAGAGCAGATTAATCCAAATAAATAGATCCTTTTTCTCTGTTGATTTACAGCATTAATAAATTCTAATTAGAAATTCAAAGTACTTTTTCTATTTTAAAAACTATGTAATATTAATTTAGAAAGCCAAACAAGTGAGCAAAAGCTAAAATATTTTGAAGCACAAAAGTAATGGCTGAGAAGATTTTATTTTACCAGAATGGATAAGCAGCAGAAGAAAAAATATATCAGTTTTAAAAAATTGTGTATTACAGAATGTAGTGTTGTTCAGAAAGTTATTAGAGTCAAATAAATGAAACTATTTTAAACAGGCTTTAAAAGTTATGTAACATATTCTTTATTTTGCTCACATATATTGTGAATCTACAAGAGAGGGACTTATAATATATGCCACATTTTCATACTCCTTTAAACATGAAACATACTTTAAAACCAGAACACTGTTGGTACCTTTATTCCTTAAAACATACTTTGAAAAAGGCTGGCAAAAATAATCTAGAAAGTGAAAATATTTTCTAAATAAGAAACTCTCCTGGGCTCACAGCACAACAATAAGTTTAGCTCCTTCCTGAGTGGCCCCTGCTAACCTCTAAATAGGTTTCTCTCAGTTTAAAACGACACCTTCTCTATATCTCACAGTTTCTGCTATTACAGAATACACAACTTCCCCTCTATACTGCTGTTTGGTCACACTGGCAGAGACTGTATGGAAGTATTTACTATTTAGATCTTATTTTTTATTATTATTAGCTAATATGTAAATAACACTGGAATGCAATTGCATAAGTGATATTCTTAATGTATATATTCTTATACACACTGAGTGGCCAGCTTATTATGACCACCTGACATTTGTAGGCAAATGAGCTATAATTTGGCGCTGAAGTTGCTAGAGGGCCCGATCATTATAAATAGGGAAGCAGGTTGTTTACCATGACAGTAGAAGTGATTTTTTTTCTGAAGATATGGGTAAACAACATGATTTAGCAGCCTTTGAATGTATATTGTATTTAGTATATAAGCCTCCAGAGGTTGATTCATTCTGAACAGGCGTGGTTTATTAGGAGGGTCCTGAGAACAGCCAATAAGGCTGTGAGTTTTGAAATCCTCCAGCTATGGGCCCATGACTGTAGGACACCTAGAGATTATAAAATAAGTATAAAGATTTGGCCAGAGCTATTTGTTTCCTTGTTTTTTGAGTTTAATTTAGACTATAAAATAATATCAAAGACCCTTGAAGTCATATTCTAGTTTAGTAGTACTTACTATTCTTAGTGTGACTACAAAGATTTTCCTTGACCCCATTTCCCACCACCCCCAGCTAATCCCCATAAATGTATGTAGCTTCTTGACACCTGGTAACTACCTTTATCTCCTCTGATATATTATCTATGTTCACTGTTGAAATTTAATCCCTTCCTGCCTCTTTATCACTCCTTTTTTCTCCCCTTTTTCTTCCTTTCATCTCAACCCTATGACTAACTATAGGTTGGCTATTTTCTTATATGCACTATTTCTTTGTCCCATAAGCAGGGTTACTGCCGAGGAGCACAGCTGTCCCTTCCCCTTGGTCCTCCCTGGGCTGCCTCAATCACACATCTTTGGTTTAACATATCTCTGAGCCACAGGCAGCCGTCTGAGAAAATTTCTTGCATACCTTATGGATTTAAAAGCCATGCCGTATAGTGGAGTTTACTGCCTATCCTGCAATTTGATCATCATGTCCAATAAGTGTCAGCAGATGACTAAATGGTTCTCATTAGCATAAGTTGGCCTTTCCACATGTGAGCGGAACCTCGCTCTATCTTTAAAAGATGGAGTTAAGTCAGCATTTCAACCGACTGGACACGTGTATTATGCAAATTTGAAAAATTAGTTCCAGCTCCTAGATAGCACATGTCTTCTGAAAACCTTAAGGAACTGTTAGTAACATTGGGGGAAATGTCTAATCCATCACAACAAACTTCTAACGTTGATCAGTCAAGAATTTGATTGTAGATGAGAGACATTGTCTCTCATAAAAAATATATTTATTTGAGTTCAGGGAATAAAGTTTTAGAAGAAGTAGGAGGATATATAATAGATATCATCTTGGCAACAATAGTATATTTCATCTGCTTTATATCAAATATTACAAAACATTTTCTAGACTTAAAAATAGGGTAACATTTGTCTTAAGTTATTCCTTTTCATAGACTATCACAAACTACATAAACCTTGTATTGTAAAAAACTATATGCATAATTTAATTATATTCTATTCTAAAATGTGAAAATGTTTAGACATCTTGCATTGCAAATGAGAGGAGGAATTTCAGGGGAATTCATTAAAAGCAAATATAAACCCACTGATTAGATTGGTAAAAGTAGTAAAACATTCTAAATGAAAATATAAATTTAAGTTATCCAAAGGAAAAGCTTTAGTAGAATGAAAATCAATATGGCAAAAATTTTGCATTTCTCTTTGCATCAGATGTACTTAAAGGCAGATTGCTTAGGAGATTTGCTGTTTATTCCTGATAGCCACATGATATGAGGTGTGCCTGAGATTGGTGGCCTCAAGATATGCTTGCAGAGGTAAGAATACTGACAAGACCAGGAACTGTCGCATTATTAAATCATAAACCACAATTAGGGAAGAGCACACATTCATTTTCATTTTGTAATGCAAGCAGAAAAGGAAAAATGACTCCCAATTCCCATATATATTAATAAAAACTGTATGGTTTCGAGATCAGATACGAAGAAAAAAGGGCAAGAGGAAAATGGTTTAAAAGAATTTTCTAACAAGATTGGAAATTGATCGACACACATGGCATCTTTCACACAATCAACTACGTTGTTTAAAGGTGAACTCATTAGTGAAACTAATAAATTATATAATACCTACAGTATTGTAGCCTTTATTGAAATCTGAATTGTACGTATAATGCAAAATATTTAAGTTTGGTGTATTGTCATATATTTTTTAAAATAACAGACTTCTGAAAAATAAATACTAGTAAAACATGCTGCCAAAATTACTGCAGTTTCAGCATTCTTAAAAAATGAAAAAGCTTATAAAATTTACATTGGTTAATAAAAGAGAGAAATAATGAATTTTTCCATTCACATTTGGGAAGAGAAATTCCCTTGTCTCTATTCCAGAAGGAAAATGACATTCTAGTTTGACCACTGTTGAATTTCAAAACAGCATATTTAAAATTAAACTTCATGCAGAAATAGGGCTAGGATGTGCTAGTTTTAAAAAATGTCTACACTATATTTTACAAAAGAAAAAAAAAAAGCCTTCAATGGAAAAGTTAAATTCAGTAATACCTGGCTTTCTTTTTTGCTCTACACATAAGTAAATAATCGAAAAAACATTTCACTTTTTAACTGATTATTATTTAAACTTGTCCATGATATTGTAAACAAAAGGTAAAAAAAAAAATTGGTAAGGCATCTGTTTCTAAATAGTGAATATTTTTAGGTGACAAGAATAAATAAATTTCTACAAATGTGAAACACTAATAAAGGATTTGATCTAAAATGTACTAAAATAAAACTATGTAGAGAAAACTTGATTGCAAAGTGATGATACCCACATCAGATTTGTAAACAAAATCTGGCAGTGAACACAATGAAAGAAGTGCAGTCTTAAAGTTAACACTCTGTAAATCAATATTCTAATGTTATTAAAAATAATAAAAATGCCATCTATATTTTTAGTCTACATCAACACCCAACAGTGTACATAAATAATTAAGAGAATTGAAAAAAGAAAGAAAGGCATTTTCCAGGCAGGAACTGTAGTCCAAAGTGCTGATTCGATCATGACTGAAGCCAGACTCTCCTTAAAACCATGATGATCACAGTGGGAAGCTGGAATTTTGCATGGTTTGTTATTAATTATGAAGCAATTGCTATAGACCTGAAGTTCAAAACTTTTTCAGACCATAGTCTTCTTCAAAATGGCAGACACTGTGGGTGGCCCACTCCATCTGCTCATGTGAAAGAAATAGAAGATAAATATTTTCTAGAAACTTGATTGCAAAATGATGATACACACATCAGATTTGAAGACAAAATCTGACAATGAACACAATGAAAAAAGTTACTTCTTATTTAAAGTTAACACTTTGTAAATCAATTTTCTGATCTCATTAAAAATAAAAAAATGCCATCCATATTTTTAGTCTACAGCAACACCCAACACTGTTCATAAAAAATTAAGAAAATGGAAAAAAGACATTAAGAATGCATAGTTAATTAAAAAGGCAATTTGTGAAATTGAAAAGGCTAGTTTTATATTTTATGAGATTCCAATGAACTCACTGAATTTTATTCATTTCAGATAAATTACTCATAACAGTGATAAAAAACTAGACAATAATAAACATTAAAATTAAAAAATGATTAATCAGCCCTAGCTGGGTAGCTCAGTTGGTTAGAGCATCGTCCCAATATGCCAAGGTTGTGGGTTCGATCCCTGGTCAAGGCACATGCAAGAGTCAACCAGTGGATGCATGGATAGGTGGAACAACAAATTGATGTTTCTCTCTCTCTCTCTCTCTCTCTCTCTCTCTCTCTCTCTTGCTCTCTCTCACCCTCCCTTTCTCTAAAATAAACATTTAAAAAAATAAGTAATCACAAATCTGTAGACACGTTGAAGACCTTTGTTGTCTATGTTTGAAAAGCATTTCAGAGCCCGTCACTTCTTCGCTGAAAAATTCTGTCCTAACTCCATGATATGGGTGGATCAAAGCAGGCATCTAAGATATGTGTGCGTCAGGGAGGGTGGCAGTGGCTCAGAGCCCAAGCAAGGGAAGCTGGTTCCCACTGTGCTATCAGGTGTCAGAGCCCTAGCAAGTGAGGAGGGCATCCCTGTAAAGGCAAGGTGTGGTTTGGGTGGGAAGTCAGAGAAAGGAGAGCGAATGAGAAGCAGGCATAGAGTTTCAGACTCTATGGGTAAAGAGTGAATCCACAAGGAGGAGTGGCCCAGTGGGGGAGTTGGAGCCTGAGGGAGGTAGGAAGACCTTCTCCAAGGAGTGCTTGCATGGTACAGGGTGGCAGAGCCCAAGCATGGAGAGGAGAGTGTCCATGCTGGGGTGCCCTGGTGTGGGGCTTCTGAAACCAAGTAGGGTGTAGAAGAGGGTCTTGGGGAAGAGTGTCAGAGCCCCAGTAGGATGAGGAGGGCATCCCCACAAAGGGATGATGTGAGGTGTCAGAACCCAAGTAGGATGGGGAGCTGTCCACATGGAGGCAGCCACATAGAGGAAGACAGGTGGCAGGTTACATCCAGAGGGATGGATCAAATTAAATATATAAAAAAAAGGAGCAAGCTAGAATAAACCCTGTTGTGTTGGATTGGACTTGTAAGACTCCATGTGAACTCATGGTCTGAGATATGTGATAGATAGGTAAGTAGGTTGATAGACGGATGGATAGATAGATGATAGATAGATAGATAGATAGATAGATAGATAGATAGATAGATAGATAGATAGATGAAAGATAAATATAGCAGTAATTAAAGGTGTAAATGTATGGATATGGAAGTGATTTGGACCTTTATCTACATACATGTATTTTCTAGCTCTTTGCACTAAGCAGGGCTTGGAGCAGTGGCCCCCAATAAAATCTGGCACTCAGATATGGGATTTTAAATATTATCTTCCATGCAAAGGCACAGGCTCCTTGAAGAGGTAGCTAATTCCCAGGATAGGGCAAGGAAAATACAAGACATATAGGACATCTTGTGCCGGAAAACAAGAAAATGCTAGAAAGATGTTAGGGACACGTCAAAAGGAAACAGAAGCAAGCAAGAAAATGCTAGAAAGATGTTAGGGACACGTCAAAAGGAAACAGAAGCAAGCAAGAAAATGCTAGAAAGATGTTAGGGACACGTCAAAAGGAAACAGAAGCAAGCTTGAATGTGCTCTTTCTGGCTGATATAGGACAATTAGAGAATAAAAATTATGACTGTATTGGATTAAAAACCATTGAATAAAATTGGAAATCCCTTAGATATAATAAAATCATGAGTGAATTGAAAATTTGAAGAGGATCGGGATATTTATATAGTTTTGAAGTCTCTCCCTACACAATCATTTCTAAGGGGAAAGGAGGAACTTTATGGTGTGAAGCCTTGCAGACATCATCACTTCACTCAAGAGGTCAAAGAAAACATTACTAGTAATGGGACAAATGGACATCACTTGCCATCTGATAGAATTAACTGAGGAAACCATGTTGCAACTTCTGAAATATCCTTGCCAGAAATGCACATTCTAAATCTAATTAAGAGGAAACATCAAACAAAGTCAAACTGAGGGACTTACCACAAAGGAACTGGTTTGTAATTTTCTAAAATGTCAGGACAGTCAAGGAAAGACTGGGAATCCGTTCCAGACGGAAGGGACATGACAGCGCAGCGTGTGATCCTGGACTGAATCTTTTTGTTATAAAGGATACTGTTGGGGAAATATGCACAACTTCAATGGAGTCTAAGAATTAGCTGGTAGCATTCCTGTTTAGTATCACTGTAACTTCTTGATTGGATGGGTGTATTGTGGTTATATAGGAGAATGTTCTTGAATGTCGAAAATAAACACGAGAGAATCTTCAGACTTTCTTGCCTTTTGTTCTTCCTCCTTACTGGCCTGGCAAAACCTTAACGCTTAGTCATTCCAAATGTCTGCTCGTTGGACACCTATAGCTGGGATGTGCTCTGCTGAGGGGTCCACACCGTTGGCCAGATTCATGCCACTAGAAGTGCATGGCTTTGATTTCAACCAAACGCTCAGCATTACCCAGAGACACTTCTGTGTTACTCAGTTCTCTCTCTGTGCCGTTTCCAATGTGGTTATTTCAGATTCCCCACTGTTTTCAAACTCCTTACCCGACCTCCTCCCCAGTCACTCCTAGCAACAAATCTTGCCAGCAGATCTTAGAGAAAACAGAAGCAAGAAGAGAATTTCCTCAATTCCTGCCACCAAGTTTAAAACTTGTCCTTCATCCACACCGGCCACTTTCTCTTTCATTGGATCTCATCCTGTCTTACATCCCCAAGGACTATTTTCCTGATTGTCTCCTGTCTTCTGTATCTTTAATCTTCTATATCGATTTGTTAGCATCCATATTTAACATGCTCAATTTTCTCCTTTTCTGCCAAACATTAGCTTCCTTGGTTTATGATACCACTGCTCTGAACACCTTTAACTTAACACATGGGCTACTATAATCCATGTTTCCCTGAAATATATATTTTAGTCTGTAGTCAGTGTGACTGTTCTAAAATGTGATTTTCTTTATGGCTCCCCTACTTAAAAACTTCTAAAGGCTCCTGTTACCCTCAGGATAAAATTAAAAATATCTAACATATCTAATGAGATTCTTTACAATTTCTCTCCTGCTTTCCGTCTTGGAACCCTGGGCACCATCCACATCTTCAGACCCTCCCTCACACCTCTATTCCACCCTCCCCTACACCCTCCTCCCCCACCAATATACATAGTCACATACTTATATTTTCTGGAATGTATCTCTGATCTTGGGGATTTTGAAAATATGTGTAGTCCTGATTACAACATTCTTCCCTCCGTTCTTTACTTGGATAAATTCTTATCATCCTTTATGTTTCAGTTTTGATGTTGTTTTCTTTAAAAAAAAAAATCCCTGACATTCCAAGACTTTGTCCGATAATGTGCCCTCACAGTTACTCGTATGTATCCTCCATCACAGCCCTTCATACACCCTTGGGATTCTCTGTTTACTGTCTCACTGGGACATTAGGTACTCTGGCATGCTTACTTGTGACTTGCTTGTCTTTCTCTTCCTATTTCCCAGTTTAGTAGCTTTCACAAAGTGGGTGCACTTAGTAAACATTTGTTAAATGAATGAATGGATGGATGGATGGATGGATGGATGGATGAATTCCTGTCAAAAAAAAAGGACTACATGATGCTGGCAAAGATATTTTGAAGTTAAAAAAATTTAGCACATGTTCAGGAAATTGAATGGTTCAAATGAAGCTAAAATGCTTCAAAGGTGTTGGGCAGGAGCTTCCTATTTAATCAGTAGAAATTGTAATTGAGGGAAACCCTTTCATTTTGGGGAGGATGTTATAAAGACAATGAGAATGGAGCATTGGGAGAAGACATTGCTTATATACTATTTTAAAATTCAATTTCGAAATTTCTTTCCTTGTCTTTCGAGATTAAAGCACCTGTTCAGAAAAGGGATAAAATAAGATCTACTTTATCGACATTCACTGAACTGTGATGGGGTGATAACTGGAAAGAAAAAGAAGCATTTAATCGACCTTTTCAGAAAGGATTTAGGGCTCATATTTCTCCTGTCTGACCAAAGAGTCCTTCCCTTGATCTGATGCCGCTGCTCTGATCAATGTCTGCTTGTAAATATGGGTTACTACTATCCACATTTTCCTGAAATCTATTTTCAAGATGTGTAACTTATTTTTATTTCCTCAGTGCCTGATGCAGTGCTTGGCACAAATTATTGCCCGATAAATTCTTGAAAATGAACAAATGAAGGAGAACAGCAGCCTCCTCTCCCATTTTCTTCCTATCCCATTGACTGGTCATGAGAGCAAAACTGCCTCGCTGAGCCCAGGTCCCAGGGCGGCTGACCAACAGTAGGTCACAGCCCCAGGGACATGTTCACAGCTCACATTCCATCCTGGCCATGCTTTCCCTGTTAGTCCTGGCTGCACATGAAACCCTGCTTTGAAGCCAAAGATTTGTTAAGCGTGTTTCCAGGAACCGACTTTGGCTCTGATCTTTGATAGAGATACAACTTTCAACCTATGGATATGAGACATTGAAGCTGGCTATTTGCTGAGCAGCAAGAACACTGTTACTTAACAGTGTTTGTAAAATCCTGATGAAGTTGTGACTATCTAGCAGAAAACCTTACGTGATGTACCTCAATACATCAAGTAAAAAATATTTTTTCTCTGTTTAGGGAAGTTTCCTATCAGGAGATTTCCTGGACAACAAGCAGCTTAAACTATACTGAACATGTCAAAGACACAAACAGCCACCTGGAGAAATCCATGTCCTCACAAGTGAAGACACGCAGCTCTGTTTATGTCAGTATCTGTATTTTCTCCGCTTTAGTTCTTAAAAGCTCAGGCATACCCTAAGACATCTATCAGGACATCCCTGCCACACTCTCACCCCAAAGTACCAGCTAAGTGGTCTGGTTACATCTTCCCGTGGCTGCACCACAGGAGCTGAAGGAAGCGCCAGTACTCAGTTCTTGTCTTGCTCGTGTATTCATCCAGTACATGTTGAGTCTGTTCTTCCTGTGTCTCAAGCACTGTTATGGGTGCTGGCGATACAGCCGTGAAGTGGTAAATTCCTGCTCTTGGTCAGCAGAGGAAATCAGAGGACAGGCAGATGATTCATAGAGAAAAGATCAGATAGAGAGAGGGCCATGTAGTGTAGTTATTCTGATGGTGAATAACCGAGGGTTTGGGGAGCAGGGCTTTTAGACTGGGTGGCTATTCTAAGGCTCTGGAGACCCCATGGCCTGGCTGCTCTGGGGAGAATGGAGTGGAGAGGCATAAGGAAGGCCAATTAGGAGACCGCCATGAGAGTCCAGGTGAGCATGGTCACTGGGACCCAGGTGGTAGTGGGGATGAGAGAGAACAGCAAACTTGGGAAACATTTCTTTCAGAGATGCCAATAGCACTTACCCTCAGATGGGGAACTGGATGAATTAAGGGCGACTCCTAGGTTTTTCATGCCCTTTCCCTTCAATATGTTGTTGACCGTGGGCTTGAGAGCCTCGGAGGTATCCTGGCCAAGAGTAAACAGGCGTCCTGTGTGCCAGGAAATAGGCACAAGGAGTTTTTCAAAACAAAGGACCTAAACCAGGGTTTTGTGTTTCCCTTCAGACTGGGGAGGCTGCGATTCATTTTTGTTCACTGATGCTCACTGCAGGAAAGCGTTTCTGTTAAAATAGAAATTATGACAAGCAACAAATAAGAGCCTTACTTTGATTTTTTTTTTTTAATGGAAAGTTTTAGTATTTCATCTGAAAATGGTCTAAACTGACTCTGTGGCCTCAGCGTTTGATTAAGGAGGGAAGCGTGGTTCACATTTGTTTGGGGTTTTTCAGCTGCACTATGGTTACCAGGTGATGGCTGAAAATGTTCTATCCGGCACACTATTAGTTATTCCATGTCTTGATAAAACCGACATTTAAGAACAAGGCAGAATATGGGAGTGCAGTGGGGGTAGGGAAACCCAAGCTCTGTGAAACGCTTAACCTTTTAACATAGTTCAACAAAGTTTAGATTTCTGGCAAAATGCCTAGACTTTGCAGGGCTGTTCGTGGTTGCAAAACCAGACAAGACCCTAGTGCTTAAATTATTCTGGCTCAAAAGCCGAGGCAATGTGAAGAGAGAAAAGGGAAAAACACACACACACACACCCTGATAGCACAGGGTTCGTGGCACAGAGTAAGTGATTTGGAAAAAGGTAGTGGGGGGTGGTGATTACAACCTACGGTGCCTTGGCAGTACATCCGACGCTTCTGCTGAGAGAACAAACTAGCCCCAAAGGGACAGCAAGTTTGGCATTACGGCTAAAAGAGGATATTAAGAACATGTGACATACCAGATATATCATAGATTAGCAAGAATTGTTTGTTTCATAGAATCCCAGCAATTGTCCTTATAGTCTAAAGTTTTACACATGTCTTCTTTTTCCCCAATTGACTCCCCCCTACCCCCAGCCATTCCCACCCCGGGCAAGCCCCCACCGCCCCAGTGTCTGTGTCCACTGGTCATGCTGACATGCATGCATACAAGTCCTTTGGTTGCTCTCACCCCCCTCCCCTACCATTTGTCTCTAGATCAGTGATGGCAAACCTATGACACGTGTGTCAGAGGTGACACGTGAACTCATTTTTTTGGTTGATTTTTCTTTGTTAAATGGCATTTAAATATATAAAATAAATATCAGAAATATAAGTCTTTGTTTTACTATGGTTGCAAATATCAAAAAATTTCTATATGTGACACGGCACCAGAGTTAAGTTAGGGTTTTTCAAAATGCTGACACGCCGAGCTCAAAAGGTTCGCCATCACTGCTCTAGATGGATCTATTCTTGTTCATCAGATTATACCGATCATTACATCCCACATATGAGTGAGATCATGTGATATTTATCTTTCTCCGACTGGCTTATTTCACTTAGCATAATGCTCTCCAGTTCCATCCATGCTGTTACAAATGATAAAAGTGCCTTCTTTTTTATAGCGGTGTAATATTCCCAGCCACTGTCCTTATAGACAGTAGTAGCAAAGACAAATAAATCAAGGTATCATGTCCCAGGCATTTAGTCTGGAAGGAGATGTCTCCCTCCAGAAATGCACGTGCGGGTTACCCTTGCTGCCCAGATCAGGGGCTGCATCTTCCAACCATGGCGCATGGGGAAGTGGCCACTAGCCAGAAGTCATCATGGATTTCCTTACTACCTGCCTGTGGCATATGTCAAAATATCTGTTGATCTGAATTCCCTGGAGTTTCTCTAAATGTTTCCAGAACATATGGATAATTTGCAAATAGGAAAATATAAAACAATAATTATGAAAATAATTATGGACAATATAGTTTATTATTCCCCACATATGGCTCTCAGAACTCCAATTCTGAAAGGTGTATAGTAATTAAAGGGATTTCTTGAAATCAGTTCAGTGGTCAATAAGATTGGGAAGCATCTGCATGTTATTTCAATGTTTCTATTATATTTATTCTTTTGTATTGAAGTCTACAGTAGTTTGTTGTGTATTGTGACACCGCAGAGGGGAACAGGAGTATGCAGTGTTTTCCAAATATATTTGATCACAAAATCTTTCTATTCTTTATCTTTGCACTCTTTTTTTGGGGGGGGGGGGATGGAATATATCATCAAACACATCCTCTGAGGCACATATACTAGTAAGCACTGGTTTCATAGAATATACACTGTGTATATGTCTGCAAAATGAATGTATTTTCACCTATGGGTCTAAGAATAATGGAGGGAAAATCAAACGAAGGAAAAAAAAAAAGAAGTAATTAACCATGCTGAGGTTGGCTATAAACTGGTTATAAGAGATAAAAATGCTGTTATCTACAGAAAAATCCAACCACAGTGACTTAAATAAAGTCAATCTGAAGACAGGTGGTTTCTGGTTTTATTTCAGCACCTTAACAGTGTTAGTTCCAAGATGTCTGCATTTGCTTGGCTCTTCCCTCATACTTGCAAGATGGCTGCTATGATTCTGACTCTCACATCTGTACCTCAGGCAGGAAAAAGTAGGAGAAAGGGGAGGAAAAGGCTGTTCCTTTTGGAAAAGGCTGTTCTTTTAATCAAGAAGATAAAACTGTTTGCAGGAGCCCTGTTGTGAATATATCTCAGAGCTGTGGCAGACATCCAATTGTAATCTTATAATGGTCAACTGGAGTTTTTTTGGTGAGTTAGATTGTAAAGGAATTGAGGTAAGAAAAGGAGTTTGGAATGACTTGTGGGTATTTTGAGCTACAGAATAGGGTGAAATGTGTTATTTTAGACACATTCCTATAGGCAAGTCTTCTGAAGTATCCAGGTCCTTCTGTGGAAAAAAGAAAGATAAAATATCCTACCTTCTTTTGCTGTCTTGGGAATACCATACTCTGTTACACACACACACACACACACACACACACACACACACACACACACACACAGCTTTAAAGCTGGGTTGGGAGCAGGTATTCCCCTCAGCCCTGGAAACTCTATTTAGTGTCTTGTCATCCAACTCTAGGTCATCCACTTGCTAGAGAACAAACTATAACTGTTCTGGGATGTTCCTCAGGTCACAAGTAGACTTGGTTGCTTTTACTAGATTGGATCTTTCAGGAGCTAATGTGGCCCATGGCTTAAAACATGAAAATATTTAGAGGCCACTATGATAATTACCATGCCCCCCCCCCTTTTCTGTACTCTTAATATAAGTAAATATACACTAGGAAGCAAATTGCTTCAGTTTGCTTATAAAATTTTCTTTGGTAGCAAGACACAGGCATGTTGCTACAACACTGCTCTCTGTAGAAGGGGATTTACTAAAAGAAGGGCCTATGATGAAACCCACAGGAAGGGCGATCAACTTTTAGTCCCTACCAAAAAGGAACATTTGCTATAAAATTGTTTCTTCTAAAAAAATGGCAATTATGTGAACCTCAAATTCACATTATAACAAAATCCCACGGATATTCTTCATTCCGCTGAGTGCAGAAATTCAAAGCACATTTCTCATTATTTTTTTTTTATTATAAAAGTAATATAAGCCTCATTATCAACATTTTGAAAAGTAGAGAAAAATGCTATTCTGAATTCAATAAACCTAAACATTATTGCAAAATCTTTTCTTCTCTTCTTATATTTTGCTTTAAATATATCATTGAACTTGTCACAGTAGACAATATGTCCTTTACTTGCTCGTTGCTGTAATGTAGGTATTATTTTCTCGATACAACCTAGTCCCACACTATATAATCAATTAGGCTTTTGGGGTACAGATTGCACATCTTCCTTATGTAGAGCTAGATTTAGTGTACACGATTAAAAAAGTTTTTATTGATTCCAGAGAGGAAGGGAGAAGGAGAGCGAGATAGAAACAACAGTGATGAGAGAGAATCATCGATCGGCTGCCTCCTGCATGCCCAAACTGGGGATCCAGCCCGCAACCCAGGCATGTGCCCTGAACAGGAATCAAACTGTGACCTCCTGGTTCATAGATCAGTGCTCAACCACTGAGCCACGCCAACTGGGCTTATGTACATAATTTAATTGGCCCCATAGACATTTGAGTTTGCTCCTCCTAAACAGTTTGTGATCAGATAATATTGCATTCTGCCAATACTAAAGTGCCCATTTTTTCCATCATATTTTAGCCATAGATTGAGAGACGTTGTAGACATCCTGCCAGCCAGGCAGAGGGTGTGGTGAAGTGGACGTGCTTGCAGACTTAGTCAGAACTGTCCATGTTTTGGTGTACTGATGGGGTTTGTGGGCTGTGCGGGAAGGGTGAGTGTAATGGCCATTTCAGAAGTCTTTGGCAAGAAACCTATTTGCAGCTTTGACCTGAAGCATGACTGTAAATGCAGAAAGACAGCAGCTGGCCATGGTCTCCATACTAGTGAAGCCAATGTTCTCTCTTCAAGGGAAAAAATGTTCTTCCTAAGAAGTGAAAGTTCTGCAGGTCTGTGAGGCTTTGTTACATTTTGTTACTAAGATAAATGCAGAAGAATTCCTGTTGCAGGCCAAGCAGTGCAGCAGAAGGCAAGAGAAAATAACAAATAATTTGGGATTGATTAAAGAAGCTTTCAGGCAATGAAGGCTGTGTGGCCCACCCAGGCTTCCAGCAAGGACTGTCATTAAGATGTAGTGTCATAAGTTGATTGGAAATGTGTATTCTTTTTCCTATTGGTACATAAAATGGAGGCTCTCCCCATCTTTGGTGGTTTAAATGCAGTAGATTATGGTAAACAAAGTCAGCATAAAGGAAGGCCTTATGGGCAAGAACCTCTCAGCTACAAGCTCTCTTCAAAATTGCTTCTCTCTCTTTCTGACTATTGAGTGAAAAAGAAATAGAGGCAAAATACATAAATGGAATAACTATTAAGAAATAGTAAATGCTGCCAGAACAGAAAATAGCTGAAATTCATGCTTGCTCACCTTAAATGACACAACAACCTAAAACTTAAAGCCAGACTGACTGAGACCCAAACACCAGGGAGTTGTCTTCCCCAGCATTTCCTAATTTAAGAAGGGCATTTTCAACTCTATCGGTTTCATAGGAGGCCACGGCTGAAGGGCCAAGCGAAATTGGCCTCCTGCTTTTCAGGCACCAAAACCTGCCATTCAGGACAGTGACATCCACTCCCTGTCGTGTGTTATTCCTTATAGTTCATGTCATGGGACAAATGTTTGTTATTAGTAGAAGTTCCATGGACAAGTTTTATCATCGTTTTGTGGTCCACTCTGATTTAACAACAATTTTATATCTTGCCTGCAGGCTAGAAAGCTGAGTTTATGTCAAAGACATTTTTATTTTAGCTGTCATGGCCTCAAACGAACATTTTGTTTTTGAAAGGAACTGGGAAAATACATGCAGAAGGAAACTATATTTATTTTTTTGACGTTTTCTAAAATAATTTATAGTAATTCCAACCAATAAAAAGTTGCTTGGTTCAGTTGTCTTTCCAGAAAGTGCAAATCTGCCTTTGGTTTAATTAGAAATGACTCATCTTTACTCTGCAAAGGTCCCTCTTGCTCACGCATAATCGGGGAGAGAGGGTTGTTGAGCTTTCTCTCTGTTTTCAATGATACCATGAAATGGCCTTGGAAAATGTGCATTTACTTGAGAATTGTCTGCTTCTCACATTTTAAGCTTTGATATCAACCAAATAGATTTCTAATTGAGATTGGCCTCATCATATCCCTTTTGGTAAAATTCTTGACTTCCAGGCTTCATTAGTCCATCTTTTATTTGTAAACCAAATTAGAAATGGCCTTTCAGAAAAATTAACAATATGTACTTCTTGTTTCGGAAGGAAAACAGGAGCTTAAGGTAAAATATTACTTTCCCTAGCAAATTTCTTCTTTCACTTTTAAACTAATGAATAATTTTGCCTTTGGGCTGACATTTTTTCATATCATATGAGGTATAAAAAATGTCAACCCAAAGGCAAAATTATTCATTAATTATGATTTTCAAGGGCGAGATTTTGGTGATTGAGCTTTGAAAGTATCATTCACCATATTGAAAGCCAATTGAAAATAATCACTGTTGCCAGAAATTTTGCATTTGAAGTATAATTAGAGCTAGAAGGTGTCAGAAGGTTAGTTGGGGTAGAACACATAATTTTGACACATAATTTTAGAAGTTGGAGTGGAATCAACATACTTTTAACATTTTAAATTTGGGGAGTTTCTAGGGTTCCCAGGGCAATAAGACAAACTTTACAGATTAATGAGAGTTTATACAGAATAGGTACTTAATACATATTTGTTGAATTAACTATATCATAATGCAGAAATGCCTATAGATGAGCTATATGTGCTATCTTTCAAAAAAAATTCAAAATTAGGACATGTCCTGCAAGTGAAACATTTTTGGCACCTTCAGACCCATCCAGACTCACTGAGGTCCTGACCACAGAAGGAGCCCTAGAGAGACAAGTTATCAATCCTGTTGACTATAACCTTGTCATCAGAGATCGCATCTGTTTTGCTTGCATTCCTTCACTGAAAAATTCTTTATTGAGCACCCACCCTATGCCAGATGCTTGGGGCACATCAGGAAAGAGGCAAAACCAAACCAAAGCATTGTCATCAAGCAAAAAACACAGTAACAGGACATAATAAATAAGTCTGGTTAGATTGAAATACTAGTAAGTGCCATGGGGGAAAAATAGAACAGGTTAAGGGAGATTGGAAATGCCAGCAGGGAGTTTGTGTGTTTGCAGTGGGCTTTGCAGGTGAAATCTGAGACAAGATTTGGAAGAGGTATGAGACATAACCATGTGACTATAGAAAGGGGGAGTTTCCCAGGCATACGGAAGAACCAGCACCTAGAGCTTTAGTTGGTAGCATGCCCAGCTAACTAGAGGAAGTGGTACAGGCCAGTGTGGCTGGAGGAGAGGATGTGGGATGATGTCAGAGAAGTAACAGGGAGCAAGTGGCCATGGGAGCCTTAGAGGTCATAATAAGAACTTTGGTTTTTCCTGAGTGAAATGCAAAGTCCTGGAGGGTTTTGAGCAGAGCATAATTTGAACTTAAATTTTATCAGGACAATTTGGGTTGTTCTGAGAACAGATTATAGGGAAGCAAGATAGGATCTGAGGAACTAGTATGGAGGATGTTGCAACAGCGCAGTCGTGGATTCTACCAAGGTGATTAGCAGTGGAGACGGTGGCAAGGGGCCAGACTCTGGATATATTTTAAAGGTAGAACCCACAGGATTCCCTGATGGATTGAATTTGGAATGTGAGAAAAAGCGACGACTCAGGTCTTTTGCTTGGAGCAACTGGAAGTGTAGAGTTGCCATCAGTTGGTATGAGCAAGCAATGAGGGGAGATGTTAGGGCATCAGAAGGTAAGGCATTTAGTTATGGTCACACTGAATTGGAGATATCTGTTAGACATCCAAATGGAAACATTAAGGGGGTGCTTGGTATATGATCTTGAGGTAGTTCAGAACATGCCACTCCAAAATATGCAGCTCTGGCATATTGACTATTTTGAGTTAAAGACACTTGAAAAAAAGCAAATTCCCAGAAAACACCCTGACCTTCCTTCTTTTCTTAAAAGTATGACACAAAATTCCTATATGAAAGAGATCTTCCCTATACTAGAAGAAAAGTAACATTCTTAGCATCAAGGACAAGAAGTTGAGACTTGAGAGAATGCTATACAAACAAACCTTGTAAAAATAATTCTTATCTTCCTTTAGTCTCCCCACACAGTTTAGTCACTTTTTCACAATTGCCTCTTTTTGTTCAATGTAATACAAAAAAGAAAATAAGTTTTGCCATTTCTTTGGGTCTCCATTCCTTATGAAGGCCCCCGTGTCACATAAGAGTTGTATTAAATAATATTGTATACTTTTCTCCTGTTGATCTATCTTATGTCAATTTAGTTCTCAGGCCCAGCCAAAAGAATCCTACGAGGGTAAAGGGAAAAGTTTGCCTCTTCTACAGTCTCTTATTTGGGCAATGGTTCAGGCTAGAGAACATTGCCAGGTGTGTAATAAGCACTCAATAAATGTTCATTGAATAAAAGAATTAATTAATTTAAGGTTCCTTTTCCAAGGTCCAGTTTCCTGTCTGAAAACTTACCTCTTCCTCAGATAATTATTACAAAAATATGTATTTTATTTATTGGAAACATCAATCTGTATGACACCACAAGACAACACTGTCAAAATATAACAGTCTAACATGTTCCAAAGTACATTTATATATAAATTGGTTGGTTATGGGTGGATGTGTTGGTTGAATGAGTAGCTGTTACAATTTTTACTAGGTCATTGAATAAATGGAGATTAGGGTGGAGCCATAGAAAGTGACATGGTGGTCTTGAACACATACATGGGGCATACTTCTAAATTTTGCTTGGAATTACCTTGGAGAAGATTGGGAGACTAGAAGCCAGTATTATGAAATCAAAGACCTTGAAAATGTCCCCAGTAATTCAGAGAGGTGGAAATCTAGGTTTTAGATCCTATGATCTGAACCTCCTTCCCTCCCTATTTGCTCCATTTATTTATCTAAAAAAATTGTCCCTGTGAGGGGTAGCTTAGGTCTTAGAAGGATTGATCTCAATCTTTATTTTTTTAAAAATGAAAATTTCCTATGCAGTCAAAGATCATGTAGGTCTTTCACACACAAGACATTTCTACAAAGTAATTAAAACAACATGAAAGAACCGCCAATTTAGTGGAGAGCTTTTATAAATAGCCCAACCAGTTTGTTTATAAATGTGGTTTTCTAAAGACATGCTTAGAATTCTTTGCAAATAAATATTTGCATGATATTTTTATGCAAAGATTAATTTCTCCTGGGATAAAATGAGCTTTTAGAAATAGTCTTGTGCTTAGCTTCATACTTCAGTGATATTGTGAATTGATAGAGATATTTCTATTAAAAAGAAATTGGTACATTGAGCATGCTATTTTGGTAAACTTAATTTAAAATATGTGCCATATTCAAAATGGAGTATGCTGTTTTAAATAATTCACAATAGAGATAGAGGAAGACAAAAATACATCTGGGTAACAGTGGTTTAGCTAGCCATTTAAAGAAATCAGTTTCACTAGTGGCCATCACCCTCTTTATGAGATTGTAATTTCTAAAACACAGTCAAATACTGAGCTCTATTACATATATCTGGGAATGACTGTGTATGTGAGACATTTTTAAAAAGATAAAGCCAATCTCAAAATGTCATATGCTATGTGATTCCATTTATATAACATTCTAGAGATGACAAAATTATAGAGATGGGTTAACAGATTAGTGATTATCAGGGGTTAGGGATGGTGAAGGGAGGAGGAAGAATGTGAAACCAGGAAAATCTTTGTGTTAAGAGAACAGTTCTGTATCTCACTTACAATAGCATTTTCACAAATCTACACAGCTGGTAGGGATTAGAGTGATATACATTCCTGGTTCCCTTGTCAATTTCCTGGTTTTGATAGTGAACTATAGTTAACATGAAGATGTGCATGGGACCACGTTGTCTTATCTTTGCAATTTCCTGGGACTCTATAAATTTTCAAAATTAAAAAGCTTTTAAAAAGAAAAAAAAAAGATAATCCATCTTTTTCTAAAATGAAACACAATGCTATTTGTACACAAAAGATTATTTTTAACCTAATTAGAAAAAGATTTGAAAAATTTGCATCAGAACCTCATTATTTTCCTTCTGCTCTTACCTATTCATTTATTTCAATCATAATTATCAGCAATAAATGATTTTTACTTGGTCTGATGCTTTATATTATTTTAATTCCTAAACATTCTATTTATTTTTATATCAGTTTTCTTGTAAGAGGACTAGAATACCTTACTTGATATTGGCAACAAGAATTCTTAGAAGTTTACTTGAATCGAATGTTATTATCAGGGAAATAAACAGAGCTGGGACACTGAGTAGGTATCACCATATTGATCAAAGTAAAGCAATTGGAATAATGAATTCGGGTAGTAGGTGACTAGATTTGATATTTGACATCATTTTAAATGTTTATGATTATAGACTTAACATATACAAGTTTTAATTCCTAAAATGTATGAATTAGTAAATAAGATCTGGAATATAAAAAGGAAGATTGTATTGCCATTCACACACAGAGAGATCCTAAGTAAGGTCTGTACTTTGGGAGAGTTTGTTGATCCTGAATAATATTAAGGATAACATTAAGGATGAGCTCTAGAAAGTATGTTTAAAAAAACCCACAGGTCTAAAGAATGATTTCTCACCAGGAATTAAGCTTAATTAAATGTGGCTTTATTTCTAGAACTTGATAAGAGGGTTCCTTAAATACCTCCTGAATTTTGGGAGTGCCAGACCTCTCCAGGCCTCTCCTTTACCGCTTCAGGCAATCTCACCACCCATTTGTGCAGGCTCTTCCAGCTCTGGGCCACAGTAAAGAGAGTCTCTGTTGACTCGACTTGCTCAGTTAGCAGTTTCTCTATCATAATGCATTATTCCAGATTGTTCTTCTCCCAACTAGACTAAAGAAAAACTGCTACGAGGAAGAAAGTGGTACCTCTCTCCTTCTAATTCAGGTCAGGAACAGAAAGCGCCTACCCTAGGGTACTAGAGGAGGGGAGAGTCAGAGCCTAAAGCAAAATCTGGAGACACTTTCTGTCCCTGAACAACAGGCTGCCTGCCAGCTCCACTCCTTGAAGCGAGCTGCTCCAGAAGGCAGGTCTTCGTTCCTGCTCCCTGTCTCTGTCCTGTATCATGTTTTGACTCCTGTGTTTATACAGACAATCTAATGTGTGAAGACATTTGACAAAGGGGTTTTGCTTGCTTGTTTTAGGACAGGTTAAGTAAAATCATGTATTTTACACATTTCTTTGGTGTTCTGGGCCGAGTTACCCTAGTAGAGTTTAGTAGCCAATTGAACTGGCAGCATAACGTGAATCTTACCATTCACTGTGTTATGGCGAATGAGACTTACTAGTTGACAATACCTCTGTATTATTCTCCTAGTTAGCAAAGTTAGAATCCATTTCTTTAAGCCTCATACTGTACAGACAGGAAATGAACTTGTTTAATCAACAGGGCCAAGGCTTTTCTGGCAAGTTTGAGTCTGGAAGAATGGAGACGAGCAGGCTGTGGCTTTGGTCTTACGAGGTTATGGTATTTTAAGGACCTATAGCCCTCAGAAAGATGACAACCACTGCAATTTCTCTGCTCCCTGAGCAGAAGCGATGCTGGGAGGGGAGGCCGACAGGGGTGGGCAGAGATTAGCAGAACTGCTTCAGCTCTTGAGCAGGGGGAAGGATGCAAGGAGAGGGGACTGAGTGGCGGCACTCCCCCGGTGGCAGTCTTCGCCTGGTGGACTTGTCTGGCCGCATGCCCGGCACCTGGATCAGACAGTGAGGCATCTGAGCTGGGGAAGCTGAGCAGGGTTATGTTCGGATCCGACCGCCCATGCACTGAATGTCTTGATTTCATCACGTTTACAGTGTCAGGAGGACACAGGTTCCTCTCCAAGAGCAGAGTGTACTAGTTAGCAGGAAATATTTCCCTACAAATTATCAGAAAGCGAAATGATGGCAATAACATTTAAACAGGGACAGAGAATACTTTTCGCCTCTGCCAAGTTGTTCTAATCTGTTCTTAAAAGTACATATTCTGATGTTCACTAATTTTCTTCTTGTAGGTAGAGTTCAGAATTCTTCCTCTGCAGACAGTGTCTTACTGCGTCTGCAGCTTTGGGAAACTCTCACCTTTTAAGTCGTTAACGTGGACTTTAAAGCGAGAGAATTTTGATGGTAGCCCTTGCCAACATGAATGTTCAGTATTTCCCCCCTGTCCTAATCCTGACCTGATCCTGGGAGGCGAAGTGTCCTATTGCCTGCTTTCAGGAGGCGTATTCTCCAAATTAACACATTTTTCTAAAATCGGCTTTCTTGGGTAAGATAATTGCTCTGATCTTTGTAATAACCAATGGCTAAAATACATTAGCAAAGGAAGAAAAAAATGTAGATATAAATACAAAGATAACTAACTGCATGTCAGATTTTATGTAGTTAGGAACACAAAATAACCATTACATCTGCATGAATGACTGATCTTTTAGAATATCTACTAACTTACAATACTTCATTCTAGTTTATTTTCTATTTACTTGTCTTTCAGGAAACATATTAGATCAAGAAATGGAAGAATAGTAATGAGAGAGGAAAAATCTTCCTATCATAAACCTCAGTTTTGCTTTGAGGCCCTTCTCTGCCTGTTCTTGGTTATGTGACTTTGGATCAGTTCCTTCACTAGTTGTACTGTTAGAAGCAGTGACTGAGGAATTCCACAGAAGTGAAAATGTGAAATCAGTGCCTGCAGTAGTGGCTACTTAGTGGGTATATGTTGGATGGACAAAGTGACACATGGTATGGAGCACCTAAGCCTGGAGTCAGGACAGGGCTCCACAAAGTTAACTAAGCAAAAATGACGTGATGGTGGTGGTGGGGCTGGCCAGTGTTGAGGCAGAGCCAGGTTACTCGAAAGCAGAACAAGATGGGAAATGCTCCCATTAAAATTGTGGGGCTATAAAAGCTGAATGCTTCTCTGCATTTATACAGATGCTGAGGTGTACGATGTCACAAATAGGTAAAAATTCTTCCCCACACTTACTAATCATCCATACCCATACTCCAACCAACAGCAGGGTTTGTGTGGGCAGCAGAGAAGACCAGATTATTTGTGGGATTTTTATTATAAACTAGAGGCCTGTTGCACAAAAAGATTTGTGCAATAGGCCTTCCCTTCCCCTGGCTGCCTGCACCGGTTTTCCTCCGGCACCTGGGACCCAGGCATTTGCTCCGGCTGGAGCCACCTTCAGTCTTTGCTCCGCTGCTTCGCACCTATGTATGCAAATTAACCACCATCTTTGTTGGTGGTTAATTTGCATATCTTGCTGAGTAGCCAATGGGAGACATAGCAAAGGTACGGTCAATTACCATGTTTGTCTATTATTAGATAGGATAGATCTAGCTTTTAAATCAAATTTTGGAATATCATTTTTAATAATGAAAAGAGGATTGAGTTTCAACTAGATAGCATCTATTGTACGTTTATTTCATCTCTGTTTTGGAAATGGTCCTTGAGAGAGGAAACTTGGGTTTTCTGTGAGTTTTCTAAGTGTATTTTGATGTCATTATCCAGAAAATTATGTTGAAAGGAGCAAAGGAAGAAGCAATAACTAGGGCGAGAAGATAAGAAGAAGAGTTCCTTCCCTCTCCCAGATGGCTTAGATTTGCTGAGCATGACAAGCAATAGTCACATTTCCCTTAAGATGAAGAACGGAAAGGGAAACAAGAGTCTCACTTTAGAACCTAATTCTTTTTAAAAATATGAAACAATGACATTATTTGCTGGACTATACGGGCTCAGTAGAAAAATTGCCGCCATAACCAGGTCTGAAAAGAAACCTGAGAGTCTGGAGCGAGAACTTAGAGAGCAAAGAAGTCACAGTGGTCTGACTTTGGGTTAAAGGAGGAAAATCCACAATCCAGGTGTGATTCAGGGAGGAAAGGGGTCAGAAGCCACCATGAAAAAGCTGGCCGCTTTGGGAGCAGGAACTTGGCAGCAGCAATGTAGACACACTATCTTATCTTCTGAGAAAACCTCCAGCTCTGAGCTTTGTCCAGTTGGCAAGGAAGAACCAGGAAGCTTATATTTTGTAGCTTAGCTGAGTGGTTGCTGCACCTATGTGAAGAAAAACAAATAACCCCACAGCTCTCCACCACTCTTCAGCCTAAACAAGGATTTCATTTCTCCACATGGATCAGTGTTTAAAAGCCAAAAATGAGAGCAGGAATGCACCCACTGTGGAAAAAGATTAGAGTCAGCCTGCTTAGACAGCAGAGGACCTGGAGAAACTCAATCCCAGGCCAGAATGCTGCCCTAAGGAGTTTGGGGGGAATTTCCTTATCTTTGTGGGCTGAGAGACTGTATTTAGTTCCCTCAGCAAGGGAAATGATTCTCAAACACAAAAGACCAATTGTCTTGGATTCAATATTTTTGTCACCTACTACTTGGTTGACCAAAGGTTTCACCCATCATTAAGTGGTTTTGAAAGGGATGTATCCAAAATAAAGATAGCATTTCTTTAAAGATACAGCCTGGTATAACAGAATGGGCATAGCTTTAGGGGCCAAAAATGTGGGTTTAAATTTTCTTCTTAATCTTATTTCCTTTGTGATCTTACACAAATTACCCTCTCTGATCCTCAGTGTGTTTCATCTGGGTGTAATGAGAACCTATATACTCTTTTGTGATGAGAATGAAATGAGATTCTGCTACGAATGCCCTGGCCTCACAATAGACATCTGATAAGTGATGCCTTCTCACATCATGTTTTAGAAGCTTGGAACATAAGCTGAACCCTGAAATTCTCAAATGTTCTGAAATGACTCCCCTCCCCCCTCAACCCTTAGATATAGAATTAGAGATGAGGATAAGGAAAAGGCAATGGTATTATCCCTGACGTTAGAGAATTTATCTAAAATAAAACTAAGCCATTAAAGTCCTGATTTAAAGCATAAAGTTCAGCGGTGTGTTCTCTGCCGTCCTGATGTGAGCTTGCTCGGCCTCAGTGTCTCCATCTCTAAAGTGGGAGTGTGATTAGGGTTCTGAATAACTCATAACAGAGCGCAGAAGAATGACTATTATTGCACTTCTCGAGGTCCCAAGATTCACATTTTAAACTCTTCTACACTTATCATTAGCACTCAAGACCATCAGGGGTTTTGAAATTCTCCACTGGAAAGACCAGCTCTTCTTCTGCTGCAGCGATGTGGGAAGAGGTATATTCAAGTGGTAAATCAGTGACACCCAGTGGCTGCTGCTTTTATATTTGCGTTTGGATTTCCCATTGAATTGTGTCAAGTTCTAACCCAGAACGAATTAGGAAGATGGCGAGCATGTGGGAGTCAT
This sequence comes from Myotis nattereri, assembly GCF_964212035.1. Lineage (NCBI taxonomy): Eukaryota > Metazoa > Chordata > Mammalia > Chiroptera > Vespertilionidae > Myotis > Myotis nattereri. Next base: position 57,427,796 of record NC_138080.1, read on the forward strand.
GGATGCTTTTGAAGTTTTCTCCGCAGTGACACGATGTTCTGGGACATGGGAACAACCGAAGAGCAGAAATAGGCAGGGTGCTGGCAGGTGGGGAAACAGCTCTGGGAATTTCCCGCCAGGCTATTTGCATTTTCCTGAGGAGGGGACACAAGCTTTCCCGTTTGCTGGATTTCCCAAGAAACATTCCCAACTCCGTGGTGGCACGTCAGCTGCCTAAATTTCAGGGAAGTTCTAATCTCCCAGAGGCAGCTGGGAAAGCTCCCTAGAAATTAAACTTCCTGGATTCAGCCAAACTTAACCAGAGGTTTAACCCAAAGCCCTACCCTTCCCCCCACAGCCCCTTAATGACATGATAATAAGGGTGGGCTATGGATTCCTGCAAGGGCCTCAGACCCGCACGTGTGTGAGGGGTGTGTGAGGGTGAGGAGAAGCCAGTATGAGAAGACACGGCTGGGGTCAAAATTCACTCACACTCCAGTTTGTACACTCTGCTGCTGGATGTTCCCAGCCACTTGCAGCCCCTTGGAGCACTTCACGTTTTCATCTGTACAAGGAGGATAGTGATATGAACCCACAGGCTGTCGGGAGGTTTTAGTGAAACAACGTACTTGAGGTGATGGCGTGCAGCCCATCCTAGGCACTCTGTTTATGGCAGTCACTCTGGTCCTAATTTTTAGCAGTTGAGGGTCTCTGCTGAGCGAGGTGTAAGACGACTTCTGGGAACAGCCCTTCTCTGGCCCTGGATGACACTTTCTGGTGACAGCGTGGATGGAAATGTACTCATTGTGCTTTTGAATAATTGGGGGGTAGGACTGGTTTCCATATCAAGCTAGTGTTCCCCAAGTGTTGTGGGTTTCTTGGATGAAAGACTCGGGCGAAATACTGCGTGTCACATTGTTAGCTGGGAGCTTACCTTGTAAGGATTAGTGTTTTTTCCCCACATAAAACATTGAGGAAGTTACAACAGCAGACAGATATGCTAAGTAAGGCAATTAGGTAACGCTGTTCATAAACAAGTCCACAGTGGGTTTGTTAAAACAAGACTCTTGTTCTTAGTTGCTGCTCCTTTAAAAAAATAATTTTAGAGAGAAAGGAAGGGAGAGGGAGAAAGAAGCATCAGGGACCCAGGTATGTGCCCTGATGAGGAATCGAGCTCACGACACTTTGGTGCATGGGATGACACTCCAACCAACTGAGACACATAGGCCAGGCTGGTTGCTGCTGCTTTTAATTGCCTAGTAAATATTTTCAATAAATGGATTATATCTGTAAATAGAAATATGGTAGCAAGTAAAATTTATAAAAGAGGACCTTTTTTCATTATATTTTTACATCTGTTAAATATGAGGAATGATTAAGATACCAGGCCTTACAGCCGGTTGGACTTGAATTTCAATATGGGCTTTTTCACTTACTGGTTTGCTTAGATCTCTAAGCTTCAGTTCCATCACCCATAGAATAGGGATGCTAATGCCCACCTTGCAGGATGGCTGAGAAGAGTAAAGGAGAGAGAGGAAGGCTGGAAAAATTTCTAGCTCCCCGCACGTCATACGAGCTCAAGATGGAAAGGGAACAAACAGGGACTGCCCAGAGCCATGGCTCTTAAACTTATCTGATTCCAAACCTCTTTATACAACAGATATTTTTTTATTCCCCCTTTACTATCTTGAAGTGAAATCTTAGAGCTCATGTAAGCCACCTAGTACATTCTTCAAATAGCAATGTACAGTAGTGCTGTAATTGAAAGTAAAGGAGAAGTAGAGGAAGTTGACTTAGGATGAAATAATATGCATTGCACTATGAGGCTTGGGTGCAACTACGCCGAAGAGGCTCGTGCCTCCATTGCCCTGAGTGAGAGAGGTACCCGTGTGACCCACATGCAAAAAGCAGTCCTGCTCTTGGTGGCTTTTTGGAATGGTGAAGAGCTCTTAGTATTTCAAACAGGGCAAAGTGTGATCTTCCCTCCCGGAGGTGCTAGTTTTATCACTGAAAATTTTGTATTGGTTTATATAAACTAAATATATGGTTTATATTGAAACCACTCAGAAACACTTCGTTAGAGTTAGGTTTTTAAACTCAGAAAATTATAAACAAATTTCTCACCTATATTTGGGACTGCCTCCTTCATTACAAGATGTTGATCATCCTCGGCCCCATCTACTAAATGCCAATAACCTCCAGCTCCCCAACTTTTATGACAGCCAAAAATAACCCCACAACTTCCCCAAATGTCCCCTAAGGGATGGTACCACCTTCATTAAGAACCATTTGCCTGGAGAGGCCTGAATCTTAAAGCTGATTTGCTTAGCTGGTTTGGCAAGCCAAAGGTTTTGAAAGCCAGGCCATGGGGAGCAAGACTGAACAATTTCAAATAACCAAGCTTCTTGAAAATTTCAAGAAGCAGGGTTGGCTGGTCCATTTTTCAAAAGGAAATCCTGGCCCAAGCCTCCCCCCAATCAGGAGATTGAAAGAAGGAGGGGGAATGGGAGAGGCTGGGTGAGACCCCTCAGTCCCCACCTTTCCTCTTTGAGATGAGGTGCTGAGGGGGAGAGGCCTTCAGCTTTAGGGACAAGAATCTTTTGCCCACTTTGGACTCTGCAGTGAGTGTCCAAATGGACAGAGTGGATTCAGTGGCACAGCAGGCTGAGCAGGAGGGCCAGCTTATCTTTCCCAGGTCCCTGTCTTAGTCTGCCAGGCTGCTGTAACAAAAATACCAGGAACTGGGTGGCTGGCAAAAAACACATATTTGTTTCTCCCAGTTCTGAGGCTGGGAAGTCAAAGATCATGGCACTGACAGATTCGGTGTTTGGTGAGAACCGCTTCCTCACTGGTGGCCAAGCTGGGCCGGCTTCAATGTACAAGGGCACTAACCCATTCATGAGGGCCCCACCTCCTAATACCATCACCATGGGAGCTAGAATTTCAACACACAGAGGTTGGGGGAGTAGACATTCAACCCAGCAGTCCCCTTAGCTCTACTTTGGTATGAATGGAACTCAGAAAGCCCCATAGGCATCCAAGGGAAGCCAGTGGATGGGCCAGGATGCTGCAGTGGGACCAGGAGGAGGAGGTGACTCGAAGCTGATTCTGTGGACCACCTGTTCCCTCCACCATCATGTGACTATACAAACCACACTCCTTGCTAATAAAAACCAGAGCTGATCAAAGGTGACATACAAGAGACCAAACTTGACCTAAAAAGATGGGGCATTTACTTAAGGAGTGTTTTGTGCCAGACTCAGGTGATGAAGGTATTCTCTTTCATTATCCAGCAGGTGGGGGTGTGTGAGAAAGATAGATGCAATTACCTGGGAAGTGGAAATCTATATTTTTTTCACATATGATGGCAGTGTGAATAAACTTGTGATCCTTCTGTGCTATTAGTAACCAGGAGTTTACACCCAGGATCTACACATTATACATTTATAGCTTTGACTCAGATAGTTGCTGGGTTTACAATATCAAGTCCAATTCATGTTTGGGCCCAGAATTTACCTTAACAAACAAAAGTAGCTCCATAATTTCCTTTAGAAAATTAAAGAGACCATGGAATTTTTGTAGGAAAACATAATGTTCAATTCTTAAATATAACTTTCAGGCAACTTGAGCTTGAATATTGTGAAAAACTTTCCCCCACTTTTGTATGATCAAATTATATCTGGTATTATTTATAAGAGTCCATTTTTAAAAAAAGTCACTCCTAGGCCAATTTCATCTCATTAAGCTTTTCAAGAAAACATCCTGTGATTTATCAACTTCTAATGCCAATGGGACAGGGGTCAGGCAACAGTAAAGATTCAGGGAGGTAAAAAATTAGAGAAAAAATATTTCCATTATTATTATTTCACTAGAGTAAAAAAAGAGTCAACTGCCTGTGTGCTGTGCAGTTTTCACACGCGTCCTGTAGTTTTCAAGCATGTTCTCCGTTCTGAAGGAGTCGCAGCCCTGAGCAGGGAGCTGAGAGGAGAGGTGGTGCTGCTCCTAACATGGTCGCAGCTCCAAGCTCCCTCCCCAGTGCCCCCTCAGGAGACACCTTGAGAGTCTGCACATCACAGTGGCCCCAGCTGCGTTCCCACAGTTATAAATAGGTACTTAGTGGGTCTTGGAAGGCTACAGAGATACCAGAAAATGTAGCAGTTCTCAGGTACGGGGGGTGGGGGAGACTGAGGCCAGAGCTGGGGGTGGACGGGATACAAGTTAAATGATGCCAGAATTTAGTGTTCTATTAATAATGTTGTCTTTCTCAGAACTAGCCCGGCAGTTCTCTGACTCCAGGGGATGATTCCGATTCTTGCTAAACCATCTGATTTCTGCAGACTCAAGCCCTCTTCACCTCTGCCTACTGAGCTCCAGGCCTGACTTCCAATCCCTTCCCCTCCTGGACACCCTCTTCCGGGGTTACCTGAGGTCATGGACTTAATTTTTCTCTTCATAGTTTTTTAGCTATTTAACAGTTACTCTACATGGTTCTTCAAAAGCCATTAAAAACACACATTTCTTTTAAAAATATACCTATCTATATGGGGAAAAACTTGTAAATTTGAATAAAATGTAATGCTAGGAAATGTTTATTATGAAACAAATATTTTTAAAGGCAAAAATACCCCCAGACACTAAATAGACTACATAGTCCAAATTATGTACTAATATAAGTATATGTTAATGTTTATATTTATATACAGGTGCACAGACAAAAATATAGTAACAACTGAAAACCTGGAAGTAACTATAACAAAATGTTTTAGGAATCTAACTCTATGAGGGGAGATTACAAGGGATTTTAATAGTTTGTTTGTTTTTATCCTCATCCAAGGAAATTGTTTCCATTGATTTTTAGAAAGAGTGGGAGGGAGGAAGGGAGGGAGAAAAAGGGAAGAGAGTGTGAGAGAGAGAGAGAGAAACATTGATTGGTTGTCTCGCGCATATGCCCTGATGGGGAGCCGATAGAACCAGCAACCCAGATATGTGCCCTTGACTGGGAATCAAACCTGAGATCCTTGAGTATGCGCTCTAACCACTGAATAACATTGGTCAGGGCAGATTTTAATAATTTTCTTCAAAAATTTCTATAATGGGCATGTATGTAAGTTTTATAATAAGAAAAAAAACGACTTAATTTTTATTTATTTTTAATCATTTTTTTCAGTTACTGTTGACATACATCATTATGCTAGTTTTAGGTATACACTGCAGTGACCAGACATTACATAACTTAATAAGGGGATTAAATTCCCCTTGGCTTAAGTTCATCAGTTAATTTAATAAATCCTGTGCCTGTCCAACATCATGCCTCCTTATTACAACAGTATTGACTATATTCCCATCACATCCCCATGACTAGTCTGTAACAACCAATTTGTACTTCTTAATCCCTTCTCCTCAAGAGCAAACTAGTTTAAAACCACGAGCTCTTTTTATTTCCTTTTTCATACCAGCTAGCAGATCACACTTTCTAAATGGCAATAGCGGTGTGCTGCTGCCGGCTGATGGAGGTCATCTAGGAAGAGGGACGTCAGAGAGAAAATATCTTCATAAGGAGCAAATTTGTGCAATTGTCTGAGACATAAAGTACTTTTCTTGAATCGCCTTAAACTTCTCATTGACAAAGATGGGTCATAAGCTGTAATGAACAGCAGCATGCATTTTGCCGATCTAATAAGTCGGTTTTCTTTTCAGAAATTACCTTAGTCTAGTTCAGCTGTTGTCAGGGTCCCACACTTTCCTAGACAAGGCGGGGCGCGGTTTGGGAAGAAGTACAGGACTCAAGTTTAGCCACTTCCTCTTACATCTGAATTTCAAACAGAGCAGTGGTCGGCAAACTCTCGAGCCACATGCGGCTCTTTGGCCCCTTGAGTGTGGCTCTTCCTAAGCCTAATTAAGTTAATAACAATGTACCTACCTATATAGTTTAAGTTTAAAAAATTTGACTCTCAAAAGAAATTTCAATCATTGTACTGTTGATATTTGGCTCTGTTGACTAATGAGTTTGCCGACCACTGGAATAGAGGAACACAGGGACTGGAAACTGGGTTGGAACTCCATTACCTCCTTGTCCAGTCCGGCCTTGTTAAATGCCTGTTCTGCAGGGCAATTCTCTGACCTTCCTTGAGAGACCCCTCCAGCAAACCCCGCCTTGGCTGAAGTTAATCAGAACCCGTTTCTTTTGTTCGCAGGCAGAGCCTGTGTTGTGGCGTTGTTCACAGCCCAAGCACAGCAGCTCTGTGCTCATTTCCACAGACCGATGGATCTCAGGCTTTGGGTCTTGGCCAGTTCAGGTCACTGGGCTAACTAACCAACTAATTAATGATTTATGATGTACGTTTATAGTCTGAGACTCCCCTGGTGAAACTTAGGGCCGGATTCTTTGTTGATAGCTTTTACCAGATGTAACCAGTTAGCCTGGCTTGGCTAACATGCCGGAGGCATTAAAGACTGCTGGGAACTTCTGCTTGGAGGTCATGGGAAATCAAGATTCATAGCACAAATTGTAAAGGTTTAATCTGAAGGCCAAACAACTCCTTAAGCGAATAAGAAGGATCCTGCGGCCTTTTGCCTGGGAGTCCCTCAGGCTCCCAGTGCTTGCGTGTACTCTTTCTTGGGGCACCATTCCTTTGCCTTTATTTTCAGCCTTAGGAGAATATGCTCTGCAAACTCTCCTGCGTCCTTTAACCTAACCCAACCTGGGACTCTAACTGGCATAGAAGCAAATAATAGTTAAAAAGTGACAGAAGACCCTCAATGGTGGGAAGGGCTTGGGACAGGGACGAGAGGGAGGCACCGCTAAGACGGAGAGAGGGGCTGGGTAACTAGCAGTATTCCTAACAATCCAGAGAGGAGACGTGTGCACTGTTTCCATGGGTGGGTGAGAAACTAAGGGACACTAGACAATTTTCATAAGATACTGTAGGTCAGAATGAAGTTAGGAGAAATGTTGACTATCTCCTGAATGTGATATGAGCCCCTCCTGTTTCTGGCATGTTGTCAGAGCCCTGGCCTAATGGTAGAGCTAACAAGCACGTTTTTGTTTGTTTGTTTGTTTGTTTTTAGTTGCTCTTCTTGGGCACTTCATCTTGGTCTTGCCTTCTTCATACAGTTCCTTCTCTGGTTGCATCCTTTCTGCCTCTCTACCATTCTGTGGTTGCCTAGTGACTTTTAAACTAAGATCTAGTGTGCTTTGAGAGTCTGAATTACGTGTTCTAAAAATGTTACTCATCTGTTGTGGTCAAGCTGTAGACTCGTTTTGGTCTACAGAGAAAGACAGGTTTCACCAATCTCATGGCTCTGTGCCTCTCATTTAGAAAGAATCACTTATGTCATGGTACGATCACAGTTATTTTACATATTTTTTAAAAATCTCCCCTACTGGGCATCTTGATTGCAGTGACTTATTTATCTTTCCATCTACAACAGCATCAAGCAAATGCCTTGCATAGAGTAGGTGCTCAATAAACATTTTATAGAATAGACATGTATGTGTATGTATCTTCTTTTTTATTTTGGTTAGTCCTCACCCGAGGATTTTTTTCCCCATTGATTTTTAGAAAGGGAGGGAGAGGGAGAGAGATAGAGAATCATCAATGAGAGAGAAACATCAACGGGTTGCCTCCTGGGCCAGGATCCGGCTTGCAACCTAGGTACATACACTTGACCAGAAATCAAACCCAGACCCCTTCCGTCTGCGGACAGATGCTCTAACAACTGAGCAAAACCAGACAGGGCTATGTGTCTGTATCTTTATATTTGATGCCCAAACTACCAAAAGCACAAAGACACCTGTTTTTTCCTTCTGTTTCAATGTCATAGTTTTGAGAGTGACAAAAAGGAAGTATAATAAATTGATACAAGAAAGGAATTTTAAAATGAAGCTTCTAATATTTGGAATAGAATGATTTTTTATCATCTACATTATTTTCTGGCTATGAGTCCTGGTGTAGACACACTAATTTCTTATCTGATCTACCCTTATTGTACTGTGTCATGAGGGACTCTATTAATGCAGGAAAACTTACTGTGTTTCACAGAATTTTACTTGTGTTTTATTGAACTCTAATTCCATGGAAGGGGCTGAAGTTCCATAGCAAGGCCGTTTTGAACAGCAGTTAGAAGCATGGATTCTGGAGGTAGACTGCCTGAAATCAAATGACATTCCTAAGACTCTTAGCCCTGTAGCCTTGGGTAAGTCACTTAACCCTGCTGTGCCTTAATTTCCTCGTCTGGAAAATGGGGATAATAAAGTATTTACCTCCTAGGTTGTTTTGAGATTTAAAAGAGTTAATTTATCTAAAGAGCAAAGGCTAATATCTGACAGATGGTAAATCTCTTTTATTCATGTAGTTAATAAACTCCATATGTCAGGCCTCATCAGCCGAGAGTTTGCAGTATAATCCCGAAGGTTGCTACTAACCTGGTGTCCTCTACCCCTTTTCTGGAGCTATCCTTACATGTCCTCGCTGGGCAGGTCCCCTGTGTGTGCACTTATTGGAACAGGGCAGCACTGCCCCACCCCTACTGACCAGGCATCTTTTCATTTTCATGGGACTGGGTAACAAATAGAGATGCCTACACCAATCACAAAGAAGAAAATCTTGAGTAAGAATGAATTTTATTCAGGTAAAGACGGAAACATGTCTCATTAAATGAGAAGAACAGGTGGCTCAGTTTGACCCAGATCTCCCTCTAACTCTCAGAGTCTAAGGAGCTCATTATGAGCTCTACGCCACCAGTTTCATCTACTTCCCCAGGGACTGGGGACACGACTGCTCTCTCACAGCTCTTTGAAAGACAGCATTACACCCTTCACCTTTTAAACACATATATTTGGCTGCCCCCAAGGCTAATCTTGTAACTCTCAGAAATGCAATGGTTACAGTAACTATAAACTTAAGAAATACCATCACCTGATTGAGATCACTTAGGCCAAATCAAATATTTAAGATTAAAATAAATAAAATGGTCTAACACGATGCCTTTTCTCTGATTGATGCCTTTCCCTTCCTTCCTGATGATATGTGAGCTAACTTCTATGGACAAGTGTACACACTTGTTTGGACATGAAAGTCTCCCTTATCCAAATGGCCTGGCAGGCCAGCTCCTTCACACAACTGAATTCTTTGAACATGGAAGTGCTCTGTCTGGGGTGGCTTCTAGAGGAAATACCTCCAGAAATATACCCCTTCTCCCCCAAAATGTCAGAGGTGCAGAAGAGCTATTGAATCTTCCCTGTAAGGGGCTTTTGGGTTCAGGAAGCCTGAGCAATTAATTGGAGGAAAGCAGTGGGCCTGCCATGGCTGTGAAGGATGGTGTCATTGATGACTAAAGAGACTCTGGTAGTCAAATTCACCTTCGAGCCTGCACAAATACAAAGCATGAGTGAATTTACGATGTTATTTTTTAAAAGCCAGGTGAAACACATCTCTGTTGTCAGCTGATCGTGGTTGGAGTAGAACAGTGGTTCTCAACCTTGGCTGCACATTAGAATCACCTGGGAATCTTTTTAAAATCCTGATTTCTGGGCCTCATCCTCCGGAAGTTCTGTTTCTTTGTTATGGCTGGGGCCACAACATTAGTAACAAACAGAATTTCTGGAGGATGAGGCCCAGAAATCAGGATTTTAAAAAGCACAAACAGAACTTCCGGAGGATGAGGCCCAGAAATCAGGATTTTAAAAAGATTCCCAGGTGATTCTAATGTGCAGTCAAGGTTGAGAACCACTGGAGTAGAAGCTGGCAGGAGGGTGCAGAGGGCCTGGTTGTAATAACCTGTAGTTTAGAGAAATTCTCTCAATAACATGTCTTCTCTATTGAAATTGGTTTCCCCTCTTTCTTTAAGGTTCATTTCCTTCAACTTGGCATCTCACTGACATTCTGATTCTTTCATAGCTTCAACTGACCACTAGATGGCAACATTGTCCTTTTATGCGACAGCTTTGACTACAATCAACACCATGAATTTCTTCTGCCAACAACCAAATAAAAAACAAAAAAGCAAAGACTAGTAATTTATGGTCACTCTATAACAGGAATAAGGTAGACGCACACTGAATCTCGGGTTTGCAGTTTACATATGTGGACAGTGTGCTAAACAATGTCCGGCTTCTCCACCCCCTGAGAGGCAGGCATCAGTGCTGATGCTCACCGACCATCGCGTGGCCTCGGGCCCTCTGGTCTCTGTGCTGCAGGCAACCGATGATATTTTATTCAAATCACTTACCATCTTTTTGATTTTACTGCGTGCCGGAGCTGTGCTTCCCTAACATGCCGGCATAAGAGTAAACAAATAAATGAAAGATTCCTGGGGCCTTTCCTCAGGAATTCCTCAGGACTCCCGCTTCGGTAGATCTGAACTGCAGTGCGGGGTGTCTGGAGTTTCAAAAGCACCTCCCCGTGCTTCCGATGACCAGTAAGTTAGGAAGCAGATCTCGTGGATTTCATTTTAACTCCAACAACAGAATCCTCAAAGTAAAAGGAACCTTAACTCAATTTAATATAAAATTGCCACATACATTTTTTAGAGAAAAAGTCTTAACTAAAAATGCTTAGACATCTCAATTGCAATGAAGTCGGAATCACTGTAAAAATAATAAAGCTTTAATAATTGAAATATTTATTCACCCGATGTGTCTAACAAAGGTTATCAGATCTGTCCGTGGGGTTAAACTGACTGATGAGAAAGCTTGTGAGTAGTGTCCCCTCCTGTGTGCTTCTCACAATGGAAGATTCTCTAACTGGGGATTTCTACAGAAATTATTTCAGATATTCCAGAATGATGTTCCTCTATTGTTATTCTGCTATATATTGAATGTGTGTCTTTAAAAGTCATTATCACTTTTGAAAAATTTGCGGGTCCTATCAGCCATGTGAAAGGCTAGTTGTCAGTGTCATTTCTCCTCGTCTCTTCCTTTCTCTCTTTTTCTTTGTGTGTCTCTGTCTCTATTTCTGTCATTATTTTCTCTGAATCCGTATTTTCTTTTTGGTTTAATGTGGTAGCTTCATACCAGCTAATCACTGTCCAAATATAATTTGCCTGGACACATTTGAATCAGCTGACCTTATGAGGTTTTTCTTTATCTAATATTATCTCTCTTCTTGTAGTTAAAAATGTCATGGCAATTGGCATTAGAAAGTAACACCACGCTTTTCTGGTGTTAGTTTGTAGTATATAAAGGCTCTCAGAAGACAATGTAAAAAGAATGGTGCTTGCTTGTGTTTAAAATTAAGCTACAGATTCTTTTTAAACATGATAATACAATTGGGTTTTCATAGAAAAAAAGACTAGAATGCCATAGCACAATCCTCCAGTTTAAAAGTATCAAATCAACTGTTCATAAAACTACACTTATATGATGTTTTTGTTGCTCGAAGGCAAGGTTCTGGGAAGCTTACTGTTTTGTTAAATTCCTGTGTCTTCATGTGTTGCTCAGGTTCTTTAAGAAATCCTTGAATTTAAACCCAAGAAGACTCCTATATGTTTTCTAGTTCCTAGAAGCCACTTGTAGATTTCTAAAGATGATCACAGAAAATGGAACATGAATTAAAATGTGCATTTGCTGCAAAGTCAGATACACAACTTAGAGGAATCCTCATTTGGGGCAGCTGCTGTTTTTCTTGTCACAATTGGTGTCCATACATAACACTCGCTGCATTCCAGTGATTATCCTTGGCAGTAGGAATGGAACAAACAGAACGTTCTATTTTGGAAGTTTTCATTTCCAGGCGGAAGTTTCTGAAGCTGCAGTTGTGGGAGAAGGAGCATGGAGCTGGGCCAGCAGAGGGACCTGGAGCACCGCTCATCTGTCTAGGCCCAGGCATCGGAATGTGTGTCCGATAAATAAACATTTATTTTCCTGAGAATTTTATTCCCTGCTTCTCTCCTTTAAAAATGCACAAGAATTATCTGCAGGAAAACATTCAGATTTAGATCAAAACAGAAAAATGAAGCAGTGCTCTCTAGCGAGAGAGCTAAACCGTTACCTCTTCCCTCCCGAAAACTTGTCAGTGATTTTGATTAGCAGGAATCACTGACACTACAAATCAACCCTGTTTTAATTTTTAAAAGACACATGAGGTGTGTTTCACAGCAGCTTGTGCCTGTGCAAACTAAAAAATTAAAATAAAAACTTAAAGATATTTTAAACCAAAAAATAGAGGTGGAGGGGAGGGGGAATCTAAATTTGGAAGATGTCAGATCTTAAAGACCAGAAAACCTGTCCTGGTCTCCAAATGTTTACCTTTCTGCAAAGCTGGCCCACAGACTACCTTCCACCTTCAAAAGGAAATCCTGGCACCTGGAAGACTGGGCTGACAGTGAGTATTAAAATGACTTGTTTAATGAGCAGCGTGATTGAACCACGCAGGGAACGCTGAGGCTGAGTTTTCTGGGAAGGTCTATGTTTGGTGTTTGCATTTAGTTATGTTGTGTTGCTTCCACTGTCCCTTATTTTGACAAGCTATCGAGAAAAGTTTGGGGTGAGCACGGGCAATGTTTTTTTATTTTGTAACCAGGTTGGTTGCTGAAAAAGAAACTGTGCTTCTCCATACCTGCCTCTAATGGAGCCCGGCTGTGCCACTTAAGTGAGAGCAATTGGCATTAACACTGCACCGGAGATGCCTGCAGCCTGCGTACCCTGATGGGCGGGAATCACGAGAGATATTCTTCTCCCTTTCAGCGCCAGGCCACCCTCCACTAAGTAAAGGCTGTTGGGTAAATGGTAGGCAAACTGTCGGTCCTTGGGGTTGGGCGGAGCTGATCCCCAGGAATCATTAACAGCATCCTGTGCTTCTTGTTTGAGGTGCACCTTCATTTCAGATGTGCGCCTCCTTCCCCTCTCCGGTGATTATCGACCCTCGGCTGTCATTCCTCCATAGACTAGACACATTCTGCCTCTCACAAAACGTACAATCATTTTTCTTTAGACGTCTAACCTCAATTTCCCTTCACACATGTAAAGTGATTACTTTTTTCTTACTAGAAAAATATGCCAAGACAAATAGACCAAATTCCTTTAGTTTTATGTTTGTCCTCCTGCTTCTGAAATTTGAACTTATTTCTCAACTAGTTCAGTTTTCTCTTTTGAATCATTTTGAACTTTTCACCATTCCCTATATTTATGGAGCAATTAGCTGAAAGTAAGATGGTATTAAATGACTAGTAAATATTGAATTAAATGAAACTCAGGACCAGGAGAAAATACTGAAAACCATAGGAAGTAGCATAAACCAACTACTGTCAAATTCTAAATTTCAGAGCTTACTAGTAGAAAGAATACAATTGCATATTCTATAAGTAAGCAGCTTTATTCTCTCCCAATTGGTAGAACCAGACTCATTTACTTACCAAGTCCCGTAAAGCACACAGCAGTTTGTAAAGAGTCTAAAGATTCTAGCCTCTCTTCTTTATCCCATAATTTTCCGATTTTTGCATGTAGCACTTTTGTTCATGTCTTCGAGGGAAAAGGAGTCTATTTTGTTCAAAGACTTTTTACGTTGTTTGCCTACCTCGGAATCATTTTGTGCGGGGAATTTTTAGGTGGGGCAACAACTGCAAGTGTCTGCAAGCCAAGAAGTGTATGTTTTCAAACACAGATGCATAGGCACGTCTTTAAACGAAAAAGACTAGCGAGATTGTTGAGAGGTCATAACATCAAAGGGAAAAGACTTGCTCTCCTTTAGACAACGTTCTACGTTCACAAGGGCTACGATCCCCATCACAGTGCTACACATGAGGGGGAGTAACTTTACCGCAGTCGGGTTGTAAGGGGAAATGTTTGCAAGACGGGAAAGCACAGGCTGAGACCAGCAGCAACTGGTTGAAGGCATAGCGGTTGCAGAGAACACTCCCCAGGCAGGCTCAGAGAGCAAACCTGCAAGAGCGCTGGGTCCCAAAGTGAACAGTCACCCAACACAAAAGAAGACCTGTGCGTGCGTGTGTGTGTGTGTGTGTGCGTGTGTGTGTGTGTGTGATTTTCTGTGGCCAAGGGCTTCTCGTCTCTGTGGCAGAAGACAGTAAGGAGGGGGTAGCTAGATTTGCTTGGCGAATTCTTTCTCAGTTTTGATGATCAAGACCCAACAAATCCAAACTTTTAGATGGGAGCAGGGGTTTAACTTCTGAACAAAAGCACAGAAAAGGGCATTGATAGCCTAGGGGACATTAGAGCGGATAGGATCTGGAGACAACCCTCTCCAGGTTACAGCGGAGGAAGTTGGGCCAGATCACGGTGCCCTGTTAGAGACCCCTCAGCGAGACCCTGCCGGCAAAGGCAGGTCCCTGCACACCTGCCACTGCCTAGGTCAGGTGGGTGGGTCGCTACTACTCCTTGCCTTGTTTTTCCACCAACTTTCCTCTTCTTCACGCTTCCAAAGAGGAAAATGACCCTAAAGTGACAACATGAATATTTGTTGCGTTTGAATTTGGCAAATTAAGTAACCTTTTGGTTTCAGATCGGTCACAGAGAGCTGTGTTTTCCCTGGTGCAGAACGGACTTTGGTGAATTGTGTTTCTATTGTACTAGGAACATTCTAGGAATAGGTTTTATAGCATCTGCTGTTCTGCTCAATGCAGGGATTCCCAGGCTGTCACCGTCCCCCACCCAACCAGACTTTGATATCACAAAGAGGAATGCTTTGATATCACAGAGAGGAAGAAAATTTTAGTTTCAGAATCCAGGAAAAGTCATGCTTCTCCCCAATTGTTGATGCATGTGTTTTTTTTTTTTCAGATATTATGAATCTAATAACTGAACATTATTATTTTTTAGTTCAGTTAGAAAGCATTATTTGTCACTAGAAACGTATAGAATAGTGGTTAGAGCTCAAACTCGAGACTCAGAAAGGCCTGGGTTGGTAGCTTAGCACCCACACTTCGTCACTGAAAGCCTCCGTTTCCTCCTGTGTAAAATGAAGATGACATTAACTTACTTCATGGCTTTAGTATGAAAAATAGATTTCCCCCCACAAAGATAATGAAGGTAAAATATTGGGCATCTTTTGTGGTTGAGGATAACTGTTTGATAAATGTCAGCTGTTTTTATTATTTATTCATGCAACAAACAATAACATATGGTTAAGCAATAATGTCAGAATACCGCTAGATGCTGGGAATAAAATAAAAAGAGCACCCCAGGCCCAGTTCCTTTTCTCAAAGAGAATGTTTTCAGACAGCACCAGCAAGCAAGCTACGAAGTAAATAGAAGGGTGTGACAGATGCCATGGTGAGGGAGGACTCGGGGGGAGCAAGGCTCAGGAGCTTCTGAATCAGAGATGAACCCAGGACTGCAGGAAGTTTAAGTTAATCCATGGAGAAGCGGAAACACTCTCTGGCAGAGCCAGGCGTGCAGGAAAGGGCGTATCTGAATTGTTGACTGATGCTTGGCGTGGCCGGGGGCAGAGTGGCGGAGTGGTGGGGGTGGGGGTGGGGGTGGGGGGTAGAGGGTGGGGGCAGAGAGCAGTGGGAGGCCAGGTCTTGAAGGCCTTCCATGCTCTGGGGAGGAACTCAGACTTTGTCCCAAATGTAGCAGGGAGCCATCAACGTGCTGTGAGCAGGAAAGAGACCTGACCTGATGTGCTTTCTAGAGGCGTCACCCAGGCCTAGAGGATGCGATTAGGGGAGGCGAGGCCAGAGGCTGGGATGAATGGGGAGCGGTGATGGACACTGGCCTGGGCCACAGCATGCATAGAGCCAGGTTTTTCACCTTCCACCTTCCAGCAGCCACATGGGGCAGTGGTTGGCACTTATAAATTTTGGAGTATTTTCATTGGCATTTATTATTTCACCTATTTTCCCCTTTCTCCAAATGTCAACTATGAATTGTATCCTTTTGTGTTGTGTGTCTGTTAGTAAGTCTCCTCAAATACATTTGGTGGAATGAAGTAGAAAAGGAATAGAGGAAAGAAGATTCTCCCAAACTAATCTTCCTTTCTCTAAATACATTTATTTCAGAACACAGAGCTGGGAGGTTTCTGTCCTGGGTTTGCTCGGATCTGGGAGAAAGGCTGTGTAGCGGACTCCGTGCATGGTTTCACCACTAATGCATTGTATTCTCATCGAGGATGTGGGGCAGATGGTCTTCCCATTTTAGGACAAACGCAGCCTTTCTTCTCTTTTAAACATCCGACCATAATGAAGACACCTGCGTATTTAAGCTGCTGCAGTCAGAACAGGTTACCCGGCTCATCACTTCTTCACCCAGCAAGGTGTGTGAAAGAGGAAGACTTACGTAGCCAGTAAATTTCATAGCAGGTTAACCCGAGCCTTTTGAATTCAAATAAAAGAAGTCCTCAACCTGATTGGAATTAACCTCCCCTGACTTCGGCTTCCCTCCAGCGAAGGTGATGGAAGGTGATGCAGAGCTGCAGGCAGGAAAGCTGATAGGTGTTAATGGGGGGGTTTTCAAGTTTGCCTTGCTTTTCTTAAACTATTAAGAAAGAACAAAAACATTACTTAAGATGGAATCAGTTTCCAGGAAGGGGAAAAAAGAGAACTGAGAATTTATTATTAAAGAAAGAAATGGAGCCAAGGTGAAAAAAAGGCCTCCTCACATCTCCTGGCCAGGTGCTATGTGCATATAAATGTTTCAAGTTCAGCTTTAAGATCAAGGGAAAGTCTGTAGGGAGTCTTGTTTCCTGGAGACTGCTTGCTGGAACTGCTCGGGAATACAGGCTGCCCATTTTTATTTGGTGATTAAGGATTGACGGGGGGAGGGGGATGATTCTGGAATGGTAGGTCCTTGGTTTTCATTAACTTGGTACAAGATAGTGAAAAGCAGACTTCCAAGGGAGGCTGTGCATATGGGTTTCGGGCCACCAGCTCGCCTCCTTCCCTGTCATCCTGTGGTTCTGCTTAACGTGAAATTGCCCTTCCCCTCATGAGCTCCAACTACAAGAAAGCTGCCTCGCTGCAACGATTGAGAATCTCTGTGCCTCTCAGAAATCCTCCCGGGTTTCTCAGGAGTGCGGAGGGAAGATGAAAAGAATTTCACATGAGATTGCTGGGTGCTGCAGCCACAGCACATGGCTTAGCAATTGCCTTGGAGAGCTGCTCACTGTGGCCCAATTCTCTGACCTTTCAGCCTCTGAATACACAAGCAGGAGGCAACCCATTCCTCTGTGTCAACATTTTAAAAGTTTGCTTTCTTATCGCTAGTGTCACAGCCTGTCATCAAAACTAAAACACACCTGAAGTTACTTTAGTAAAGTGCCTAAGAAAGTTTAGTGATAAAATAACATACCTGATAAAAATGCCTTATTGTTGTGGTGGGGAATTTCATTACAAAGATCTCGTGGTTTGGGGTCATAAATTCCTGTTCCAATGATAGACATCAAGATAAATGTATTAAGAGCTTGGCCTTCAAAAAGAATAAAATAATCAAAATAACAAAAACTAATTTCCTGATTTAATTCATTCCCAGCAAGCAATGTTTTAAAAACAGAATGGGAACTCAGAATTAAAAAAAAAAAAAAAAATTGACACCCACTGTCAATCAACATTTTTCAACCCCATGACAATTCAGGAGGTTCCACATTCAGGCCGAAAGGCTGGAATTAAAAGAGCGATGCGACTTGTCCCATGTGAAAATCAGAATGGAGCTTTGATGCTTATAATTTCAATACTACACATTTTTAAAAAGTTGTTCCTAGGTTTTGTAGCACAAAAAATAGGCTGCATAATATGAGTGGCGAATGAGCAACTAAAGAAGTACTGTTTGGAATAGTATCCCTTACTGTATATTTTTAACTGAAATTCTTATATGCCCAGAGCCTAATTTCCTTTACATTACAACCTCACTGTTTCATGTTGATGGCTACTCAATATCATGGTTATTTTAAAAGTTGAAATCAATATTTATATATCCATAGTCTTTATTACTTAATAATGAACATAGTTAAAGATTATAGATTTGTAGTTTCACTTAACAGTCTTCTGTGAAACTGTGAACTTCTTCTGTTTGGGATGGGACAATAGCCTAGAAATCAAGGTTTAAAAATGTTTTTGTGCCATGGATATTGATCCTTAGGTCTCTGCAAGGTCTTGCTCCCTCTCTGCTTTTAAAAATGTTTCTGAACGCTGCCGTTCCATAGTCTGTGATGTAGAGGCTGTTAGGGAAACCTCACCTTGAGAACAGCATCGTTCAGGGAAGACTACATTTCATTTCCTCATTGATTATGTCTTAGGAAAAAGTCATACACAAGAATTTTGAGGATGCTGAGCTTAGTCATGATCAGATGTGGGATTGAACTCCCTCTGTTGCCTCCAACAGTTGTGCCATTGTGGGGGGTGGGGGCCTTTAAGGAGAAGGGGCATGCAGCTTCACTCATTCGAACAGCAAGCTCCCACCCCTCCTACTTGGGAAACTGAGCTGGGGACTAGCACAGAGTCAGCTAGAGAGAAGGCTGCACTGGCCTCAAAGAGCTTAGAGTCAGCAGGTCCAGCAGTAAGTAGGAGGCTGGTGGAATGGTGACACACTCATTAGGAAGGTGCAGGATCACTAGACCCTCTTGGGAACAATGAGTGGAAATGGAAAGCAAAGAGTGGGTATTGTCTCAGCATAGCCATCACTGTTACTCAAACTACGGGGATGGTGATAGCTAATGCTTTTCTATTGAAATTATTGTTGTCAGTGTGTATGGTGAAAAGTTGTAATAGTTACTGTTGTTTTGCACCCAATTTTTTTTTCCTGACCATTATTATGTGTTATTGCAAGATGACTCTGCTTAGGGTTGAGTTGCTTGGGGATAAAAATGAGAAAGCATAAGGAGAATTAAGCTAATAAACAAACCAACAAAATAATCGTTTCAACTTGGATCATCTAAGAAGCCAGCCTGCAAATTTCACTAGGGCCATTAATAGGGTCCCTCTAAGATGTTATTTTTTAAAATTCTTTATTGTTTAAAGTATTACATATGCCTCCTTTTCCCCCATTGACCTCTCCCTGGCTACTCCCACCTCCCCACACATGCCCTCACTTCCCTAGTGTCTGTGTCCATTGGTTATGTTACATGCATGTATACAAGTCCATTGGTTGATCTCTTACCACCCCCGCCCCCGCCTTCCCTCTGAAGTTTGATGGTCTGTTCGATGCTTCTCTGTCTCTGGATCTATTTATGTTCATTAGTTTATGTTGTTTATTATATTCCACAAATGAGTGGGATCATGTGATATTTATCTTTCTCTGACTGGCTTACTTCACTTAGCATAATGCTCTCCATGTCCATCCATGCTGTTGCGAATGGTAAGAGTTCTTTCTTTTTTACAGCAGCGTAGTATGCCATTGTGTAGATGTACCACAGTTTTCTAATCCACTCATCTGTAATGGGCACTTTAGGCTGTTTCCAAATCTTCCTTATTGTAAATTGTGCTGCTATGAACTCAGGGGTGCATATGTCCTTTCTGATTGGTGTTTCTGATTTCTTGGGATATGTTCCCAGAAGTGGAATCACTGGGTCAAATGGCAGTTCCATTTTTAATTTTTTGAGGAAACTCCATACTTTTTTCACAGTGGCTGCACCAGTCTGCATTCCCACCAGCAGTGCAGGAGGGTTCCTTTTTCTCCACATCCCCGCCAGCACTTGTCGTTTGTTGATTTGTTGATGATAACCATTCTGACAGGTATGAGATGGTACCTCATTATCGTTTTGATTTGTATCTCTCAGGTGATTAGTGACTTTGAGTATGTTTTCATATGACTCTTGGCCTTCTGTAGATCCACTTTGGAAAAGTGTCTATTTAAGTCCTTTGCCCATTTTTTGATTGGATTGTTTATCTTCCTTTTGTTAAGATGTATGAGTTCCCTATAAATTTTGGAGATTAGGCCGTTATCAGATATAACATTGGCAAATATGTTCTCCCATGCAGTGGGCTTTTTTGTTGTTTTGTTGATGGTTTCTTTTGCTATGCAGAAACTTTTTATTTTGATGTAGTTCCATTTGTTTATTTTCTCCTTAGTTTCCATTGCCCTAGGAGCTGTATTGGTAAAGATATTGCTATGACATATGTCTGATTTTTTGCTGCCTGTGGATTCTTCTAAGATAAGTTATTTTTCCAGGAACTTCTGTTTCAGTATTTTACTGACCACTTAAAGTCTAAAGCACTGTATGGTTTATAGAGTTCATCCCCAAGCATTTTTATCTCTAGATCATTAAACAACCCTATGTCTACAATCTAGTCTGAGCAGATTTTATTATCTCCAGTATACAGAGGAGTAAAAGTGAGGCTTAGGGATGCTTTAAAAATAAGAAGTTCCTAGTACAGACGGGCACTTAAACTCCAAATCCCATAATCTTTCTACTACGTTCTACCTTCCTACTATGAATTCTCAATCATATCTTCAGAAAATTTAAATGAGATCAGCAGTTGTAGCCAGCATTTAAAAAACACCCAATGTGTCTAAGTAAGTAGCTATTTTGGGAGATAAGTGATCTTTCAATCACCCACTCTTCCAAGCAACTCTATCTCAGAACTGAGGGTGAATGCAGGAGTTTTTCCCAGCTTCAGAATAGAGGATCCTTTGGGAAAATAATGTTAAAGGTTGTGGATCACCAGTCAATTTTGACTGGTATTATTATTTTTTTAAACCAAACCATCTGGCAGTTGTGTCTCATCTCTTCCTGCTGCCAGTGGCTGGACCCACACACATTCAGACCTCACACCACAATGCCTATGTCGGCACATTTTCACTGCGAACAGGCATTTTCAGTCAAAGCGGAAAGAAATGAGGCTCTGCCTGTCTGTTGCAATAACATTAGTATTATCTCTGTACGGATGCTTTTAGAAGTGCGAAGTTAAATGCAGAGCCCTGGAGATGCCTAGGAGCGCACATGAGATAAGCACAGCCACTCATGGAAGACCTAAGAAACTGAAAATTTGCAGGATAAACTTTTCACCATGACAAAGTAGAGCCATGTTGCCTGTTCCAATGAGATTGACAGCAGGGAATAATGACAATAAGGTTAGTGTAGGATGCATTGATGATGCAGAGAGGTGGAAGAGAGATATGGGTGTGCTTGGTCAGAATGAGCCACGATATTAACTACCAATGTAATCAGGGCTGGGAATAAAAGGGCTGGAATCTTAGCATGGCAAAGTCAGTCTGGCTACATATAAGCGAAGGAAGGGTAAAGGTTAAATAAATGTTTATCGTAGGCCCTTTGACAAGAAAGACCGGCCTATCAGTGGCCAGCATTTCAGAATTCAGAGAAGCAGAGAGTCAACTATACAATCAAAGCTGCAACTGCCAGTGGAATGTGCTGGGTGAAGCTGGCCTGGGACTGCCCCTGCAAAGGCGGGGTAGACCTGTGCCAGCCCTCAGGACACTGAAGAAATGCTGGCATCCACTGGTCTGTTGACCCATTTCACTCTCACTCTTTCAACTGCTGTTCCCCCCCACCACACACACACACACACACACACACTACATACACATAGGCATGAACACCACATGTATCTATAAACATGTTTATTTATGACTTTAATTTTTAGAGCACTTTTAAATTCACAGTGAAATTGAAGAGAAAGTTCAGAGTTTTCCCTTTTATCACCTGCCCCCCCCCTCATTCAGAGCCTCCCCATTATCAACACCCCCCACCAGAGTGTTATGTCTGTTATAATTGGTGAACCTACATAACACATCATAAGCACCCAAAGTCCAGAGTTTATATTATAGTCCCTCTCGGTGTTATACATTGTACAGGCTTGGACAAACATAGAATGACATGTATGCATCATTATAGTATCCTACAGGATAGTTGCACTGCCCTAAAAATCCCCTGTGCTCTGCCTACTCATCCCTCCCCACTCCCCACCCCTAATGCCTGATCCTTTTACTCTCTCCAATAGTTTTGCCTGTTCCAGAATGTTGGAATCCTACAGCATACAGCCTTTTCAGATCGGCTTCTTTCACTTAGAAATGTGCATTTAAGGCTCCTCCATGTTTTTTTCACAGCTTGATAGTTCATTTCTTTTCAGCACTAAACTGTCTGGATGCACCGCGGTTTACTCACTCATTCCCTTACTGAAGGACATCGTGGGTGGTTGCATTCAAGTTTGGGCGCGTACGGATAGACCTGCTATAAACATCTGAGTGTAGGTTTAAGTGTGGGCATGTTTTCAACTCCTTTGGGTAGCTGCCAAGGAATGTGATTCCTGGAAGGTATGGGAAGAGTATGCTTCGTTTTATAAGAAACAGCCAAACTATCTTCAATATCTTCAAACACATTTGTACCACCAGCAATGAGTGAGAGTTCCTGTTGCTCCACATCCTCACCAGCATAGGTGTTGTCAGCATTTGGGGTTTTGGCCATTCTCACAGGTGTGCAGTGGTGCCTTGTTGCTTTAATTTGCATTTCCCCGATGACATACGATGTGGGACATCCTTTCATATGCTTATTTTTCATCAAAGAAGATTTCCCATGTCTTCTTTGGTGAGGTGACTGTTAAAATCTTTAACAGTCCATTTTTAAATCAGATTGTTGTCTTATTGTTTTTAAGACTTCTTTGTATATTTAGAATAGTCCTTTATCAGATGTATCTTTTGCAACCATTTTCTCCACGTCTGTGGTTTAGCTTCTCATTGCCTTGACATTTTCTTTCACAAAGTAGTTTTTAATTTTAATGAAGTCTAGCTTTTCAATTATTTTTTCAGGAGTTGTACCTTTGGTGTTATATCTAAGAAGTAATTGCCATATTCAAGGTTATCTAGGTTTTCTCCTGTGTTATCCTCTGGAGTTTTATAGTTTTTCATTTTACATTGAGTCTATTATCCATTTTGAGTTAATATTTATGAAGTGTGTAAGATCTGTGTCTATATTCATCTTTTGGCATATGGATGTTCAGTTGTAGCAGCATAGTTGGTTAACAAGATTATCCATTGTTTTATCTTTGCTCCTTTGTCAAAGACCAGTTTACTATATATGTGGGGGTCTATTTCTGTTCCATTGATCTGTCTATTATTTAGCCAATACCATGTTGTCTTGACTTTAATAGCTTTATAGTAAGTCTTGAAGTTGGGTGGTATCAGTCCTCTATCTTTGTTATTCTTCAATACTGTGTTGGCAATCCTGGGTCCTTTACCTCTATGTATAAACTTTAGAATCAGTTTGCTGATTATATATATATATATATATATATATATATATATATATATATTAACTTGCTGGGATTTTTATTGTGATTGCATTGAATCCCTAGATTAAATTGGGAGGAACTGACATCTTGACAATATTGAGTCTTCCTACCAATAAATATAAAATATCTCCCACTTACATAGTTCTTTGATTTCAGTCATCAGAGTTTTGTAGTTTTCCTCATATAGTTCTTTTTCATATTTTGTTAGCATTATACCTAAGCATCTCATTTTTTGAGTTCTATTATAAATGGTATTTTGTTTTTAATTTCAAATTCCACTTATTTATTGCTTGTATACAGGAAAGGGATTAACTTCATATATTAAACTAGTAGCCTATAACCTTGCTATAATCACTTACTAGTTACAAAATTTTGTTGTTGATTCTTTCTGATTTTCTACACAGATGATCATATCATCTGTGAACAAAGACAGTTTTATTTCTTTCTTAACAACATGTCTACCTTTTTTCTTTGTCTTATAGTATTAGCTGGGACTTCTAGTACAATGTTGAAAAGGAATTGTAAGAGAGGACATCTTTGCCTCATTCCTGATCTTAGTAAGAAAGCTTCTAATTTCTCAGTATTAAGTATAATGTTAGCTGTAGGTATAGCGTAGATATTCTTTATGAAGTTGAGGAAGTTCCCTCTATTCCCAGTTTACTGAGAATTTTTATCATGAATGAATATTGGGATTTTACCAAATGCTTTTTCTGCACTTATTGATATGAATATGCTAGCATTTTCTTTAGCCTGCTGATGTGATGTATTACATTGAATTTTGAATGCTGGCCCAGCCTCGCATACCTGGGGTAAATCCCACTTGGTCGTAGTTTGTAATTCTTTTTATATATTGTTGGCATGTATACTTACTTAATTTCCTGTTTACCCTTCTAATGTTGTGAGAGGAGAAATTTTCTAGACATTTAAAAGATTTAAATATCTAGGACTGTGGATTTATGTCATGGACTCAACATGAGGCATGCATTTTCACATTCATCTTGATCCCTTTATTGACTTCTGCAGATAACAAGGCTGGGGGTTCTCTTTGGAGAAGATGATGGTGGCGATCAGTCTCTGCCATCTTGCACTTACCTCACATTTGATGGCACAGCCAAACATTGTTTTATATTCATCTTACTTTATAGACACAATTTTAGGAATGTGATCTTAGGATTTCGAATCTATGCACTTAGTAAAGAGTTCACTACACTATAAACCATGTCTTTGCATTTCTCATACAAAGAGAAGCAAGATGCTGTTATTTTCAAGTTAAAGGGGTTAGAGACTGGAGTGTAGAAATTAGGGGAGTTAAGGATCTGTTTTGATAACCACTATCAGTTTATTGCATTTTATAGTTGGATCATTTCTTGTTCCCACTGTTGTAAAATGGAGACCCAGAATCAGTTGCACATTAATTTATTCAACATCTATTAATTTCCAGCTATATACCAGGAACTGTGATAAATATGCAGAGATAAATAAGGCCACTGCCTTAGAGGAGCTCACAGTTAAATGGAGGCAGGAGTAAGCAGAGTAATAATAATATCAATGCTCTAACTGAGACATAGCTAGAGTTTTCTGGAAAATTAGAGGAAAAATAAACTCTGCTTCAGGGAATTGCCATTTGACTTGGGTCTTGAGTACTTTCTGAATGTTCTTAGCAATTTTCTCCAGAGAAATAAAGCAAGGATTAGTCTGTCTTCATGTACCTCACAAACCCTCTCTCCAAATACCTGAGATTTTCTTCTAACTGGCGCTTGCTTCAAATATATATATATATATATATATATATATATATATATATATATATATATATATATATTTGTTTTGTTTTTCAGTGTACAAAGTGTTTTCTGAAGGAAGTCTCAGGAAAATGCCTTTAGCACAAGTATGATTCTCCCCATTCCACATGTGGCAGAGCCAAGGACAGAAAGGTAGGTAACGTGCACCTTGGCCTGATCAGAGATGTGGCCTGGATTTGAGCCTTGGCTTCCTTCTGAGTCCCCAAACTGAAATATTTCCTCTTGTTTAACTCTGATTACATAAATAATAAAGTCCAACAGCAGCATTTCATTAAGCTTCCTGTGTAAAATGAAACATTTTTTCATTTATACTTCTATTGAAGAGATGTATGCTCATCGTACCCAGATACCCATTAGTTAAAGGGAATGTAGGAACTGCACCGTCCAGCAAGCCTGATGTTCCATCCAACCCAATATTGTGTTGACAACAGAGGCCTCGAGGGATTTATCAGGAAAGGACGCCGTTTTCCTCTCTGACATTAACCTTAAAGGTTAGGTGTACTCTCAGAAGCCATTTATGGCTCTGACATTCATAAATTTGGTCAAAACCTTTATGAATCCATTTATATTCCTTGCCTGTACCTCTTTTGTGGTAATGAGCTCCATGAGTTTGTTATTTTCTGAGGGAAG
Organism: Myotis nattereri; assembly: GCF_964212035.1. NCBI lineage: Eukaryota > Metazoa > Chordata > Mammalia > Chiroptera > Vespertilionidae > Myotis > Myotis nattereri. The sequence goes on from NC_138080.1 coordinate 57,453,340, forward strand.
TACTTGCTCCCTTTTATTTGTCCTTAACGAGTCCTCCTCTTCTAGTGAGGAATTGAGAATTATGAGAATAACTGTGCTTGTGTTTACTTTACACATGACCTGCAAAATTCTCTAGGTTCATTTTATATTTCTTAAGCAAGAGTAAATAAAACTGCACACTACATTTTTATTGCAGAGGGATCAATATTTTATTTAACATTAGGATTCTGTCTTCTGGCATATTTTCTGTACCCTTGGTGATGCTAAAACTTGTTCTAGAGTTGTGTTAGAATAAGCTCATTTTGGTATTTATAATACATATTTGCATGTTGAAGGCAGCTCTGAACTGGCTTGAGGAAGCTTGAGGTAATTTATTCTAATTTGAACCCACTTTTGGAGAGTAGGTATACAGTATATTATGTTAATTATCTTTTTATAACTTATTATCACTAATGTATTATAGAGCATCATAAAAAAGTTGAAGAACACTGGTTTGGTGTCAAGTATCTGGAGTTCTAAAGTCATCTCTGAACTGTTGTTTCTAAGTTTATAAGGTTAGCGGTTGAATTAGGTAACTTTCAAGATCTCTTCATACTTTAAAATTCTGAATCCCTGATTTCCTCATCCATTGATTTGGGAATTTAAACACACCCAACCCTATCTTCTCTAAGCCCCAACAGTCCTCCCTCAATTCCATTGTGATTCATTTGCTCAATATTGCTGCACTGTTTACTTTTATTCATATTTCCTATTTCCCACCTCAAAGGTCTCAAGTAAATGAAAAAATTATAATTTCCCTTCCCTAGCCCCTTAGGTTATTCTTAAGTGATGGGTCTATTCTAGGCTCCCCATGCTTGTTCAGTTTGGAGGCAGATCTTGAATGCCTCCTCTGAATCCCTTCTGTCCTAGGTGGTCACTCATGTAATTCATCAACGTCATCCTTTATGCGTCATTATTGACAAAGGTAAATATTGCTCAACGTCTCTCCATTTGCATCTTTGAGTGTGCTAAAACTCCTAAGGCCAATGGTATCCATCCCAACCATATTTGTTTGTTGACTTGGGTTAAAATGTCCTTTAGCATTGGCCACTTACTGATTTCGCCATAAGGAGTACACATTTGGTAAGAATTACGTTCTTTGCCCCCCTTTCAGATAACAAATACAAGGCTGTAAAGTTCTCAGTCATTTGAATACAGCATCACTCTGCTCAGCAAACCCTCATCATACATCCATTTGTGACCACGTATCTGCCAAGAAGCCCACGAACTCACAGGTCCAAGGATCTCCTCCCTAAAATGGAGCTTATGACACTCACGCCATGGGATGTGCTGGGACTACATGAGGAATACATAGCAACCTCTGACACACAGAGCATGTTTAAAGAATGTTGGTTTGCTCCCAATTTCTTTCTAGTTCTCTAATTGAGCCATCCAACAATGCCAATCGGAGCAGACCACAGTAATAGAGGAATTCAAGAGCGTCAGGACACTGACCCCAGGAGAAATGTTAATCACAAATAGAGAAATGCTGTGGTCTGTGAAAACATAAGCGGATCGAATGTCTTATAAAATGACCAGTTGAATGCTTATTGTGTTTAGAAGAGTGGCTTCTAGTCGTCGCCAGTTGCTATGCGCTTTTTACTTCGCCATGTGGCTTGTAGTAACTGTAGTGATCCGGGTCTTCCTCTGAGGGAGCCCCCTTTACTCGGCTGTAAAGCTTCATCTGTCCAGGTTCGAACTCAGGGCCGGCCTCTGAGATGATTTTCCTTGACAGTTGAGGCCTTCTCTCAACCTGCCTGTGCTGGCAGGGAGTTACTGCCTGGGGAGAGTTGATTTCTGCCGCCTGCCTGAGTACAGCCCTTTTTTCCTATTCACCAGTTAGTACCTGTATCTCTTCTCCATAACAGAGTGGAGGAACAAGGGGGCAGGAAAGGGGGAAAGGGAAGTGTAAATCCTGGGAAAATCTTTTGAAGACCCTAATTTTACATTGGGTAATATTTTATCAAAGTATCTCTTTTTGACATCTCTAAAACAAAAAAAGTCAGCATTTAAAACTATTAATTAGGAAAGGATGAATGGCTTCTTTGAGAAGGAATCAGCTGCATATTTATTCATAAAGATACTCTGTTAATGCTATAAGATTCACAAGTTGAGTTTTTAAAAGCTCAAATCCTCTTCCAGTACCTAATAGAAGACCATTGGTAGACACCAGAGATTATAATGATGAATAAGACACAAATTTTGTCTTCATTCCACTGAGCAAGGAAAGCAGGCATATACTTATATATACAAATAAAAATAATATCAAGCTGGGTAACAAGGGAGAAGTAAGGTGTACACTGGCAAGCTGTGGGGAGAGCCTGGTACCAGAAGAAATAATTGAGCAAGGGACTGAGATGGTTCATCTGGGGCAATGCGAGGAGCTTTGCTTAGAAGGATCTGAGGAGCATGAGAGAAGAATGTGGTGGAAGATGGGCATGGAAAAGCTGCCTAATTCTCCTTTACACCTTTATTCACTTCTTGTGAATGCCATTTTCTTACCTAAGAAGTTTGGCAGCAGTATTTTAGGTCTCATTCTGATTTGGAGAAACAAAGTTTCTTCTGAAGCCATTTTGTCATCTGAATATAATTTGGTAGATAACAAGATGATTGCTCAAAAATTCACTTCTGAGCCTTCCTTACTGGGGTATTAAAAAAAAGGTGGGCTTTGTGGCTGGCTCACAAGAGGAAGCTGGGAGGTTTGAGAGGTGCTGCTGGTAATGATGTTTGGTTTTTTAAAGCAAATACCTTATGCTTTGCAAACAGTCTACCTAGGTTTGAATCCTGGTTCCCACACCAGGATTCAGACTGGGTGTGCCTCAGTTTGCTCAGCTCTAAAATGGGAATAATCATAGAACCTATTTAGCACACTTAACAAAGCAATGATATGTTATTTCATAGAATAAGAAATCCCGAGGGAAGGCAGCTTTAGGGTTAACTCAGCGGTTGCTTTCTTTTTCCTCTGCCATGCTCAGCAGATTGGCTTGGTGTTTGGACTTCTTGACTAATGGTCCCAAGATGACCGCTGCAGTTACAGGCATGACCTGGCCATTGCCTCCTGGTGCTCATTTTGAGTAGAGAGGGAAATCTTTCCCAGAAGTCCCCAGATTACCTCTCATTTCTCCTGGCTTACAGCTTCTCAAGGCAGAATATGCCTACCTTGAATCAACAGCTGGCAAAGGGGATTATTGACAGAGACCAGTCATGATTGCTTCCCTGGGGCTGGGGAGGGATCAGCTTCTCTGAGCTCTTGGCAAGGGAGTGGTAAACACAGGCTAAATATTAGGGCTGAGACCGCCAGGAGGAAGGGGAAGCCGGGGCTTTGGGCTGCCAACAGAGTATCTACTCCCACCCCCACCCCTTTTTCTGTATTATTCTGAGGATTAAGTAAAAAGATTTGTAAACATACTTAGCAAAGTGCCCTGGCTGGCGTGGCTTAGTTGGTTGGAGCATTGTCCAGCACACCTGAAGGTCACAGGTTCAATCCCCAGTGAGGGGTGTATAAGCAACTGATTGATACTTCTCTCTCACATCTAAGTTTCTCTCTCTTTCTCCCTTCCTCTCTCTCTAAAATCAATGAGCATATCCTAGGGTGAGGATTAAAAAAATACTTAGCAAAATTTCTGACACATGATAAGCCAATAATAAAATTTAGTGATTATTATAATTTTTACTTATATTAGTATTTAATGTTATTTTATTTAAATTGTTTTTTTGTTTCTCTGAAAGATGTGGGCAGAATCACCTTTACCCGCATAGCCTGTTTTATCTCGCAGGGTTGCAGTAACTGAAGAACTCTATTCTCTCAATGATGCAGTAGGAATTCACCTGTGTAGCTAGAATGACGATGCTTTTTTTCCTTCAAGGCGCATACTCTTCAGGGTATGTGCTCTATAGGTCCAGAAAGTCAGAGTCATATAGATAATAGTCACCTGCTACTTCTTAGCTGGGTAACCTTGGGCAAGGTATCCCGATGGATTTCTGATGAGAGCACAGAAGAGGAAACGTTCATAACAAACACATTCATTTTCATAGCGACTTGATTGTGAGCCACTGGAGCCACTCACCTTTGACAGGAGCATAGACACAGCTGTTTTCACTGTGAATACTTTTGGCAGCAAACTACAAAACAGTTGTCTGCTAGATTTAGAGAAGCAGGTTTGCTTTTCTCACGTGGCCGAATGTAGAGCCTCCGTGGATGAAAGAGATGCTTCTGGGATGGTGACTGCAGCTCCGGGGAACATGGCATGTTCAGGACAGGAAGAAGGTGGAGGGAGCAGCACAGGGAGCAGCCGTCTTTTATGTCAGGAGAGCAAAAATTTCCCAGAATTCCCCACCAAAAGTCCTCAGCTGTCCTGCTGGGCGAGAACCTGTGGCATGCCTGTGCAGGCCTCCAGGGGAGCTGGGTTTTAGTTTTTTGGCGGCTCCTAAGTTAGAGGCAGAACAAGGGAGACGGGAGTTGGGAATGGAAATGGGGATATCCAGCCTACAGTGTCTGTCATGATAGTTTTAAACCTAAAGAGCCCCACATAAATGGCTGCACATCTTCACAAAGCCCACAGCAGACAAAGCAAAAGGCACTGCTCTGCCACAGCGGTGATCCATCAGCTGCCAGCAAGTCATTTCTCTTCTCTTCTCTTCTCTTCTCTTCTCTTCTCTTCTCTTCTCTTCTCTTCTCTTCTCTTCTCTTCTCTTCTCTTCTCTTCTCTTCTCTTCTCTTCTCTTCTCCTCTCCTCTCCTCTCCTCTCCTCTCTCCTCTCCTCTCCTCTCCTCTCCTCTCCTCTCCTCTCCTCTCCTCTCCTCTCCTCTCCTCTCCTCTCCTCTCCTCTCCTCTCCTCTCCTCTCCTCTCCTCTTCTCTTCTCTTCTCTTCTCTTCTCTTCTCATTCGTACAGTTGTTTTAAGGGAGGAAAATCTCCATTTGGTTTTACCATGCGGGGCCCTGCAGTGCCTCTTTGCTTTTACATAATTTGCTATGCAAACAGAAGAATGCAAGGCCTGCCATTTGACAGGTGTGAGAGAAGCCATCCGATTCTTTGTAAGTATGAAGTAACCTCTTCGCGTTGTACCCTGTGGTGCTGGGAAGTTGGGACCCTTCCCACATGCAGCAGGCTGGGCTCGCTTGGCTTTCCTAGAAGCGGTCCATTTCCCATGCCCAATATTTATAGCCTCCTCTTAAGGAAGAAAATGGGCTGTACTAGGAAGTCATATTAAGATAGAAAGGGGATGTAAGCCGCCTTGGTAGTAAAAGGCAAAGACACAATTTAAATTCATTTGGTTGGAAAGATAAATGCAGCTAAAAGCCCAGTGTACAGGAGCCAAATGCTCTGGCCCAGGAAACAGACAATGGACTTGGCTGTGAGCCACCGGAGCCACTCACCTTTGCTTAGGGCAGTGGTTATCAACCTTCCTAATGCCGCGACCCTTTAATACAGTTCCTCATGTTGTGGTGACCCCCAATTTCATTGTTACAAATTGAACATAATTAAAGCATAGTGATTAATCACAAAAACAATATGTAATTATATATGTGTTTTTCGATGGTCTTAGGCAACCCTGTGAAAGGGTCGTTCCACCCCCAAAGGGGTCGCGACCCACAGGTTGAGAACCGCTGGCTTAGGGCGTGGTTCTGAGCAGCTGCAAGCCTTACTCAGGGGGCCTATCCTAGCACTGGGTGTGGAAGCGGACTGCTGAGTGAAACGCTGGGCAGTGGGGCAGGCAGAAAGGGCTTGACCAGGGCAGGATGCAGACGGTGGAGAGGGAGCCCGAGAGGCTACCCGGGGCCCTGTGAGATTGCCGATGCAGCCTGTTAGCAAAGAGGTGCTGTGGGTGACGACAGACGTTTTTGTCTCACATAAATTATTTTCTGAGAATAACTTATTGAATCTTAGAGGCAATATCAAGGTTTCCAGGTCATTGAGTTCTTGGTTAATGTCCTACTAGCTAGAAGGAGAAGTTAATGCCTACTTAACTCATAGGAAGTAATTTATTAAATTTTTTATTTTCCTTTCCAGGTTGCATTGAGTTAATTTTTAATCTGGTAAATAGTTAACTCATCTTCTACACCATTTCCTGACTTAATTCTGACCTCTTTAGCTCCTGGCCACTCGATTATTTGGGGTCTTGCTTCTCTCCTTAGACCTAATATTGCTGTACTTTCTCTTTCCCTCCTCCTCTGGGATTTTTAGTCCATTTGACTGTGTTTTTTCAGGTGTTTCAGGATATTTACCTCTAAGGATATACCTGCCCCTGACATTGTGACCAGTGTTCCTTCAGGGTGTGCCTTACAGCACACACATCCCCTTCTCCATCAATTTTGGTTTGGGTTTTTCTTGGTCACCCCATTAGTAAGATCCCATTGAAGTACACACTACCTGCCTTCTCAGAGGAATTCTTTTTTTAAAAATATATTTTATTGATTTTTTTACAGAGAGGAAGGGAGAGGGATAGAGAGTTAGAAACATTGATGAGAGAGAGAGAAACAGCCCTAACTGGTTTGGCTCAGTGGATAGAGCATCGGCCTGCAGTCTCAAGAGATAAGCATCGACCAGCTGCCTCCTGCACACACACCCCCCCCCACCCCCCGCTGGGGATGTGCCCGCAACCAAGGTACATGCCCTTGACCAGAATCGAACCTGGGACCTTTCAGTCCCCAGGCCAACGCTCTATCCACTGAGCCAAACTAGCTACGGCCTCAGAGGAATTCTTGATAGTTGTCACTGATTGTATTACTTGCCAAGATACCTTCACAGCTTCCCCTGGTTTTAAATATATTGCCATTGCTTGTAGGATGTCACCATCAACGAGGACAAGGAGAGGAGGTGAACACAATCCACAAGAGTCAATATCATTACTTTAGAATGAGCAGTTGTATTTTGGGGGAAAGAAATGTATAACTATCGGCCAATATGAGGAAAAAAAGAAAATGTACTTTAAGTAGGCAAAATTGGGGGAATTGGAGAGAGTCTCTTGACTTTTAGGGCATGATGTTTTTGTATCTTCAGGCAAGAACAATGAACTGTCCTAATGACTTAGGTACTCGTCAGTCAAAATGATTTGAATGTCACTCTCTGAAATTAATGGTCTTCAGTTTTTCTCCTGCCTTGGCTTGGAGTTACAAGTGAAGGCAGTCGGTTCCCAGGATGTTTTGTGCTTCTTGTTTTTTGTTTGTTTATGTTTTACAATGAGCATAAGTTCAGCAGCTGCCGAGTCAGGGAAACGGAATTCCACGATGCTTATGATTGCTAGTGGAATTCATTGCTCTATGTGATAATTCTTGTTCATAATGATGAATTAAAAATTGTCTAAGTATGTTAAACGGTATTTGACAAGTTATTTTCTTCTAGAGAATTACCATTATTGGTTAATCATACAAAATATTTATAACTGCTGACATTTTATTATTTTAAAATTTTTTATGAAGATAATGTTTTCTCATAAAACACATATGCCTATCCCACCACTTTTGCTTGGGTAAGTTCTTTCCTTGGTGCTGAGTGTAACCCTCCAATCCAAACTGTCACTTATGACAGATCAGGACTTCCAGGACCACAAACAGATCCTGTAGATCACATGTTCCAGAGATGGTGAATGGGATTTCTCCCAAGGGCTGGATGTGCAGACCATTATATCGTCTCACACTTTGAGAGTCTCCCCTCTCCAGACTTACTGAGCATCCTTTGATGGTGCTGCCTCTTTATCTCTGACCTCTAAGTAGGGTCACTGCTGTAACAGCCGGGAGAAAGCTTTCAGGGATGAATGAGTGCTCAGAGAAATCAGGTGGCACGCTCTGTCCAGCACAGCGATCATTTCTGACAATGCTGATGGACAGACTGCCCCTACAGCCCATTGATTTCACTGTCAAGCAGATAAAATGTAGCATATTGATGAGTCTTTGTCATTACTTTGCCAAGGTGTCTTGTCAGATAAAAGACCAATAGAGGAAACCAACTTAAGACAGGCCATCACATCAATTTTCTTGGTGCTGAAGGGAAGAGAATGAACTGTGATATTTAAACTAATCAATGCCTATAAAGATACTTTTAAACTCTTACAATAAATTGTTTTGATTTGCACAAAAAAAGAAGAGTGGTTTATAAAAAAGATAAAGGAAAATGGGCCACAAACGTTGAAGTAAAAGATTTCCATTCACAGTAAAGTTACAACTGAGACTCCTTTTTAATGTTTACCTATATTAAAGGCTTGTCTCTGTAGCATGAGAGTGTAAAAGCCCTGTGCAATCTATTTTAACTGCCCAGTATTGGTTCCTGGAACTCACATCTGAGAGCATAGGTCACTGTATATTCTTTATTTTAAATTCAGAGGGAACTTCAGGCTGGGGTGCCAGGAACCTAACCAAAGGGATTACTTAAAGATGCCATTTGAGCAACATAAGAGAGAAGCACCTTTTTCTAACCTCTCATCCCACAGTCCACTCATTTGCTTTTTGTATAAAATAGACTGGAAAGGGGGCAGGAGATAACTTTTAGAGGCTCTAACCCAGTGGTCCTGGCTTCCTCTTATTTCCCTAAAGCAGCGGTTCTCAACCTGTGGGTCGTGACCCCTTTGGCATTTGAACGACCCTTTCACAGGGGTCGCCTAAGACCATCCTGCATATCAGATATTTACATTACGATACATAACAGTGGCAACATTACAGCTATGAAGTAGCAACGAACGTAATTTTATGGTTGGGTCACAACATGAGGAACTGTATTTAAAGGGCCAGAAGGTTGAGAACCACTGCTAAAGGAAAGAGTAGCAGTTTTTATTGGCTTCTTCCCTGAAGCCAAAGGGAGTGGGAGATAAAAGCCCTCCTCATAAAGGTTGTGGGTGTCAGCAAGAAACAGACACTCCTCCACACTTGACGTCTCCTGCGTACCAGGGCTTGCACACTGCTCTGTGTTCCAGGGACAGGAGCACTGGGGGGAGATGGTGGAATTACAGGGTCAGAGGGAGGAGGCATGAATCAGCCCTCTTGAGAATTTCATAGTTCCCAGGAATGGGCTAGGGAAGGATGCTGAAGATAAATAGGTTGGGTAGGGGTGGCTGTAGGCTTGCTGGGGACCAGTGCAGGCTGGAATGAGACATGGGGGCCAGTTGAAGCTCAGCTTTTGAAGATGCATTCGATTTCAAAAAGAAATTCCTTCAAGTTGAGTCCAATGCAAGCCGGGCCAGTGGGCCCTCCTACTACCCACTTCCCCTCCACAGATCACAGCTCGATGAGTGGAGCTGACTGCAGAAGAGCGGCAGCAAGTTTTGCACGACTGCAGTGTGATCGCTCATATAAAGAAAAGTAGCTGGGCCAGCAAAGAAGAGGACTGTTTGCCATGCATGGGCATGTCAGAACATGGATCTCCTCCCTCCCTCTCCCCACGCTTGCACTAGAGAAAAAGTGCAAGGAGGAAGGAGCAAGGCAAGGCTGTGGAACCGAAATCTAACCGTCATAGGAGCCCCACTTCCAGGTCAGCCTGCTGCTGCTGATCTGACCTCTGACTGCAGACATGAGAGGGAGCCCAGGTCAAACTGATCCAAGTGGCCCACACTGCCATTTGCAGAACCATGAATTAAGCAGTTATTTTTGTAGGCACCACTAAGTTTTAGGGGAGTTTGTTGTGCTGCACAAGCTATCTGCTACAACATTATATGATGTTTAAAAATCATAAAGAACCTTTAAAATAAAATCATCCCACAGTCCCATAACCCTAAGACAGCTCAGCATTTTATTAGTTTATTACTTAGCCTTACCCTAAAATTCCATTTGGATATGTTAGTCTAACAATTTCTGATCACACTACTTTCTCTTTCTGGTATGTATGTGCAGGCTTACAGAATTCCCTTTTAAGACACCGGAAAATGTTGAGCAATTTGCTTGTGTTGGGTCACCTTCCACACCAGTGCTTCAGCTTCCTGAGCATTCAGTTGAATTTTCACAGCTCCACCATGTCCTTGGTCAGATCAGAGGCCAGTCAAGGGAAGCAGTGCTGGAGGCAGCAGCTGTGCTGGCTGAAGCAGAAAAGATCACTTCAGCCAACCTTGGTGGCCACTGACAGCATGCACCTTGGAAAATATCTTCTACTGGAGTTCTTCAGGTCCACTTTCATTTTATTGGGGGAAAATACACATTTTATTTTCCTTTTATTAGTTTTTGACATTAAATTCTTAGGGGAAAAAACATGTTAAAGGATAGGCCATGCTCATTGCCTTCATCCCCCCAATGATATCCTTTTACTTTAAAAAAATTCTTTTCACCAAATGGTCAGTAGCTTAATGACCTTTAATCAAATCAGACCGAGGTGAGATCTGCTTGGCATGGTTTAGAAAATAGCTATAGACTCAGGACTGGAGATGTAAATTTTGTTCTTGGCACCAGAATAGAACTGTATTTGAACATCAACAATACAAAAACTATGACCACAGAAGAAATACATATCAAAATTGTTAAAGATTTCGCTTGGTTCAGTCATCAGTTCAAATGGAGACTGCAGTTAATTAATCAAGAGAAAGCTGAGACTTAGTCAGGCAGCAGTGGAAGAATTAGGAAAGATCATTGAGAGCAAAAATGTGTCATTAGAGACCAAGGCTGAGACCATTCACACCCTCATATTCACTATTACTGTGTATGGATGTGGAAGTTGAACAATAAAGAAGGCTGATAGGGAAACCATTTATTTGTTTGAAACATGGTGTTGGAGGAGAGCTCTACAGATAGCCTGAACCATCAGAAAGACAAGTGGGTCCTACAGCAAATTAAGCCTGAAACATCGCTAGAGGAAAAAATGACAACACTGAAGCTGTCCTACTTGGGGCACATCATGAAATGGCAGGGTTCTTTGGAAAAGACAATAATGCTGGGAAAAATAGAAGACAACATGGAAAGAGGAGGACCAAATATAAGATGGATTGACTCCATAAAAGAAGCCATAGGCATGGGTCTGCAGGAGCTGAGCAGGGCTGCTGAGGACACGGCATTGTGGACATTATGCATTCATAGGGCCATGGGAGTCAGAGCTGATGCAAGAGCGTGCGTGCGCGCACGCACACACACACACACACACACACACACACACACACACACTTCGGACTCCATTCAAAGCATTTTATGCATTCTCACAGCAACTCTTGAGCTGGGTATTATTGTAAATCTTGTTTTATAGATAACTAGGGACCCAGTGCATGAATTCGTGCACCTTGAAAGGAACTGTGGGCCGTGAGGCTCTGGTGGGCACAGGGGCAGGTCTTAGCCCATCCTCCATACCCCCATCCGGCCCCTCCCACTGCGGCCCCCGGTTCCCTCTCTGCCAGCAGCCCCGCTTCTGTTGCTGCTGCTCCCATGTGTTGATGGCACCACCCTGCTTGCACCCACTGATGGTGTGGAGCGATTGGGGGCAATGCCAGCAGCGGTTGTGAGTGAGGCCGGCGCTGTCAGTGGATGTGAGTGGCGGCTGCTGCCCTGATTGCCCCTCAGGAACAGGAGGAGTTGGAGAAGCCCTGAGGGGCCAGCAGCCAGTGCGAGTGCCAGGTGGGACCATGGCACACAGGAGCAAAGAATTTTCAGTAATCACCAGAGGCTAGACTCGATGACAGTGACTGGTACCCAGCCTTGGTCTGGAACGCCCGCTCATCTGCTCCACCATCCCGCCACAGCCAATGCCCGCCATGTTCCACACTCTGCCGCCTACTGCCAATGCCCATCATGTTCCATGCGCACCCCCAGATGGTCAGTGCATGTCATAGCGACCGGGTGTTCAGTTGTTCTGCTGTTTGGTCTATTTGCATAATAGGGTTTTATATATATAGATGATACTGAGGGTCAGAGTGATAAACTAACTTTCCCAGAGTTATGTAGCTATTGATGGTGGGACAGGAACTGAATCCCAGTTCTGTCTGGGTCTATAGCTCACAATCTTAATGCAGAGCTATATGTAAATCAGATATTAGTATGTCAAAGTTATGACAAGTGAAAAATGGTTTTAATCAATCAGCAAAAGGTTTGATTCAGACTAACCTCTTACTGATAAGTTGAATTTACCAGATATAGTACGATTGATCATTCCTTATTGGAACAACATGCTCCCATCTTGTCTCTTCCAAGATCTGGCTTGACATGAGATAATTTGTGGAGGATTTGATGTCCAGTGTTATCTAAGTTCATCAGCAACCCTAACTTGTAGCAATGTACCATCTGTATAATCCTCTAAAGCAAATACAAGTATTTTACCTGCCTAGTGTTGCTTCATCTTCACATTACAAGAAGATTCATTCAAAGATCACTAAAGGATTTAGCTTGATGTAGCTTTTGTCTTTTCTTTTAGTTTAATAGTTCAATGGGCATTTTCTATATATAGGGGTACTGCCTTAGGAAAAGTGACCTCAGTGATTGTGCATGAAAAAAACCCCTAAATAAATAATAAATGGGTGAATGAATGATTGAGACACCAAAAATTTGACATAGGAATATGATTAACACTGCAGGCTAGTAGCAAAATCCTGTTTAATTTATTTTGGTCCACAGCACAATTCCCAACTTTAAGGAATGATTTCTGACTTAATTTCAGAGGGAAAATATTTTTAAGGGTAAAAATAAAAATAAAAAGCGGTAAATTAACATGGGTTAGCAACCAGTTCCCACTTTATCGCCTTTGTTTTTGCTTCCCTCCCCCAAAGCTTATTTATCTTTACATGAAAAATCTCTGATACTTATCATCTCTTTAGAAAATCCTTTTTCCAGGTGTGTAGCTCAGCTACCCACTCTCCCCTCCATCTTCTCCAGGCCCTGCTGTGTCCTTGGCCCTGCCAGGCTCCTTACGGTCTTGGATGGCCTCAGAGAGTCAGTGTTTCCTGACTTCCCCACTTATTTGGCTGACTGTGGGGAAAACTGAACATAGTCACTGTGAAATGCCTCAAATGAAAGTTTTTACCACTTTAGAAGATATTTTAAATAAGAGATTAAAATAATAGTTTCTTAGTGGTCACTTAAATTAATTTTTCATTGAAAACCTATTTTATGTTACATCAGAAGACACAGATAACCATTCCAATGTGTTCAGTTTCACCTGTCTACTGACCAAATTTCAGCTGCCTAATAAACATCCCCCCTCATTTGTCTTGCAGACATTTCAGATTTGACACTTCCAGAATTCAAGTGGTCATTATTCCTCATTGCACGAGGCTAGCTCTTTTTAAAAGAAAAATCCAAATGCTATATCATTATCACATAGTTTGAGCACTTAGTACACAATTTTGCCCTTAGTAGGTGCACATATTTGTTGAATTAAAGAAAATGCTAAAGTAAAAGGTTTTCTAGCTAAAACTCATAAATAATGGCATTGCCCATAGCTACATGGGGGTGGGGAGGAAGTGAGAGAATTGGTAGAGATGTAAATAACATACTTTCTCTAGCTAAGGGACATGAAAGCTATGTATTTTCATTTTTTTCCTTCAATTTGTTCAAATGTATTTTTTTGGTCACCCATAATTCAAAAACAGTTTAATGGAAAAACTTCAAGTGATATATATATATATATATATATATATATATATATATATATATATCTATATATCTATCTTGGATGAGAACTGCAATGTAAGAATAATTTTACCAACATGGAATTTAAAGTTTTTTATTTATTGAAGGTTAATTTTTCTTTTCATGAGAGAGCACCATGAAGTCCCTATAGATAAAATCATTTCCACCAGGCATTTGGCAACAGTTGCACTAATCTAAGGCTTCATTTTGAAAAATAAAATGCCTAGTCCTTTCTTTGAAAGGACAAAATCTTTGCCATAAAATGGTTTCCTGTGGGTCTAAGTTTGTCATATTTACTTCTATAAAGTGGCAGCTTCTCCCATGGCTTCTATTTTCATTTGCGCCGTATAGTTCTGCTTCACCTTTGCTTGTAGATCTTTCCGGTGGAAGTCAGCAGAATGTTTCTGTCTTACAAATAAGCGTTTACAAAGGGAAAGACTGGACCTAGTGAAAATGAGGTGGGTAATCAGCATCAGCTCCCCTCCTCAAAGGAAGGTCAGCCCCCATTCAGGGAGCGGGAAGTATTTTCCGAAACACTTCCATTCAGGTTCGATCTCTCCACCTCATTGATACACGAACAAGAAGGTCCAGGCTTTCTCCCAAAATGCCTGAGGGGCCTGTTCAATGAATGAGTGTGGCCTAGAGATCACTTTTAAAAATGCTTTTTCCAAAAAGCGTTGGGTCTAATGGAGACTGCTAAGTTCTGGACAGCAAGTACGGAGGAAAATTGAAATCTTAGCTGTTGGGACAAGTGCTTTCTCTTCCCACACATGTCCCAGATTGCTTAATGCTTACACAAAGCCTATGGCCATAAAATTCCTTCTAGAAAGTCGTCCCTTGGAGGAAATAGAATCAACCACAGCCTGCCCATTACAGAAGGCCAGCAGGCTGCATTATCCTGCAGGGATGAAGGATCTTTGGCTCCAAAAAGTCTCCAGTTGTTTTTTTCAGGTGATTTGTAGAACTGCTGAACCATCATCCTCTCTAGGAAGCAGGAGATAATAACAAGCAGGTTAAGGAATCATTAAGGCAAGCCTTGCTCATTGATGACGTTTCCTCCACATTCCTCATATTACATGCTTTTAAAGCTTGCCCCACGCCGGTTCACAATGCATTAGAACTGCTGGAAGGAGCAGCCTCATATAATATGGAAGAAGACGAAGAAGCCATGAACGACTGCATTGAGCTTGTCGGCTCAGACATGGAATAAACATCATCGTTGTGGTTCAAGCTGCCATTATAAACTCTTCTTGTGGTATGTCGTTCTTACCACAGTCAATACAGCTGGCAGATAAGATGTGCGCCATTAAGCTGCATTACAAAGGAAAGGGAGTTTCCTGTCCAGGGAGCTACACCTCTCACAGTGTAAGGCTATGCAGACCTTCATCAGCCGGATGCACTGTTTTGTCTGGACCTTCACTGTGGACATTTCTATTAGCACCAGCTAATCCTTGGCCCTCCTCTTGTGCTGCTATTTGGGTTTCTTCCGGAGGGTGAATTGATGCTACCGAGTTTAGCCACATTAGCTAGTACATCATGGAATAGGATTCCAAATAGGTTTTGGCATGTATGCTGCTGGTGGGGGTTGAGAATTGGATGACTGTTCACTCCTGACATTTTTGCACCCGACTGTGATCAGGGAGCAGCAAAAAGTTGGTGAAAGAAAAAAAAGTTGTTGACAGCACAGAAGTAATAGAGTCTTGAAGCCCCGGCTGGGGAATTAGGCTGGTCTACAGAACAGCAAGGCCATATGGGTCAAGAAGCAATGAACCTTAAAATAGCTTTAAAAGGAAACAGATGAAAAGAATGAAGAATTCACTGGGACACACACAGGCCTAAGAGCAGTCAGAGAGGAATCCTAGCAATACTAACAGAAAGTATGAACTACTGGCAGCAGAGGAAACGACTGGAGGCAGCCATTTGGGAAGGAACACGTTTTTGCAGGCAGTCAGAAGAGACAACCTTCTACCATACATAGAGGTGTTGCTCAACTTGCGATGGATGATGCCTTGACAAACCCAGTGTAAGTTGAAAATGCATTTAATAGCCTAACTTACTGAACATCATAGCTTAGTCTAACCTTCCTTAATGTGCTCAGAACATTTACATTAACCTATAGCAGGGCAGTTATATAAGTTTCAACTCAAGAGTAATTACCTTCTTCTAATCAGAAGCAGGGATACAGGTGGGCATTTCGTAGACATGATGTGATATCAAAACACAATGTTCAAAGACACTGGCAACACAGAACATAGAGTATGAGATGTCCACCTTCATGGTCAAGTGGCTGACCAGGAGTTGTGTTCACTGTCGCTGCCCAGTATCACGAGAGGGAATCAGACTGCATATTACTAGCCCAGGAAAAGATCAAAATTCAGATTTTGAAGTATGGTTTGTACTGAGGCGTCTCATTTTCACACCATGGTAAAACTGAAAAATGGTGTCAAACCATCCTATTGGAGACCATCTGCATTTCAGCCGATGAGGCATGCACTCTAAGGGAGTTTGGAGTTTAGTCTATTGACCATGAAGAAAGTAGAGCCAGAGAGTACACTGTATCAATTTTCCTGCTAAAAAAACAAAAACAAGTTCTGGCCACAGCATGGAGGAACTGAAAGAAGGCAGAACTATGCAAAAAATAACTCCACAGGGATTTCTGACAGAAACTAGGCAAAAAAGTGATGGAGGCACCAGGGCATTTGCTGTGGGCAGTTTAGTTCCTGGGCTGGTTTGGAAACAATCTTGTCATCTGTGCTCTCAGGTTGTTTCCTGCCTGACTGTCCTTATTCTCTGTTCTCATCTTTGAGAATTACATTTGTCAGATTGCCTTCGTTCTGGCATCCAGGTTGCTGTGGATGATGAGAGACATGGTTGAGGGTGAGAAAAGGGGAACTCCCAGAGTACTTCTCCTTTCTTAACATGCAGAGTCTCCAGAGAGAGCTGCATCTCCTTCCTGGCTTCAGCAGGATAGCCTCTTCCTCCTCCCTCCGTTAAGCCAGCTCCTGCTGGGCGCCCCACTGTGTCCTAGTTCTGCTTAGTGGCCCCAGTGTCTGGGCCCTTATATTATCTACTCCCTTTGTCCCTTAATCCTAGGGTGCTTGTGAATCTCTGAGTCATGTCACCACCACCCCTGTTTGGCTTCTTGCCATCACTTGTAATATCTTGTATTAAATTCTCCACTGGAAATGCCTAGAGTGATTCCTGTTTTCCTGGCTGGTCCCCGATGGATGCATGCCAACCATATAACATTGAGGCCTCTCTAGGTTTTATATATAAATGAAGCAAAAGAAAGAATCTGCTTGAAAGATAAAGGATGACAAGACGATGTCCTAAGGAGACCAGCACTGCTTGAACAGCTCAGAAGTTGAGGATCATATTTATAATAGAATTATTATTTTTTCCAGTTTTAATGAGATAAAATTGACATACAACATTGTACTAGTTTTAGGTTCACAACATAATGATCTATAGATAGTATGAAAGGATTATCACAGTAAGTTTAGTAACCATCCATCCTCCATA
Organism: Myotis nattereri; assembly: GCF_964212035.1. NCBI lineage: Eukaryota > Metazoa > Chordata > Mammalia > Chiroptera > Vespertilionidae > Myotis > Myotis nattereri. Next base: position 57,470,406 of record NC_138080.1, read on the forward strand.
GCTACAATTTTTCTTTCTTGCTATAAGGATTGTTTTTTGTTTTTTACAAAATCTTCCTAAGATAAGTTTTGACCTTTATTTGGGCAAGTTAGATAATCAGAAATCAGACCTTATATGTCTTTGAAATAAGTATAAAAATGTTGAAATGACCTATAGAACTGAAATACAAGTTGCAGCCAAGACAATAGACTGAACTCTTGTCATTTTCTTAGCTCTTTTATAGATGTCTGAAGTTTTAATTAGATATTCATCTGTCATTTGTACTTTAGTCTGGTTATCCCCAGAGATGATGCTTATGTGTATTTCAAGAGAACTGTGAAAAGGCCCATATCAATATTACTGTATTTGACAATTACTGTAGAGATGTCAGGAATGTACTATTTGATATTGTACAGTTGGTAATCCTCAGTATATGAACTCTTCAAAAGGCTTGTATATTTTTCAAAACTTATTATCATAGCACCTAATGTAATATAACATATCATTATTATATTATTATAATGCTTACTATAGTATAATGCAGTAATTATTAAATATAGCAGATAAAATAATTATAGAGACAGACTTTTGTTAGAGTTTGGCACCATCTTCTCTCAACGCTGCTGTATAGTTTTCATTTTTTTTTATTATTAGTTAAGGTATTACAAATGTGTCCTCATCCCCCCCATTAACCCCCAACCTCCCCCCCCCCCCCCCGCGCCGCACACTCATGCTCCCATCCCCCTGTTGTCCATGTCCATTGGTTTGGCTTACATACATGTATACAAGTCCTTCGGTTGATCTCTTCCCCTTACCCCCGCCCTCCCCTACTTTCATTTTTAATAACATTTGTGATTATTCAACAAATGAATCAACTTATATAACATGTTATTTTTGTTAATAAGAAGGAAACCCAAGGGCAATGTTCTTCTAATTTCAAGTTGTACATTTCTTATAAACAGCACCGTACTATCATACAGGAGCCTGGAAATTAATTTTTTTCAACTAAAATTTAACTTAGATGTGCACCCAAATAATATGGCTTAGCACCAGAATCTTGGAGAGTCATCCCTTTCTTATGTGACTAGAAACATGGTAGTAAAACAGCTAATTGAAATTCTAGCTGTAGTGAAAGACATTAAGGTTAACACACGTCTTGAGGGGGATAATGTTCTGGAGGCAAAGGAATGTTTCCTTGAAAATCTCACATGGTATTTTTAAAAGAATCCAGGCGTGAGTACATTTTACCTGGTGTCTATAGAATATAAGCCCATTGTCGTTAATATTTCTCTCCTGATTTTTGTTTTTGAATGTGATTTCCTTTTATATCTCTTGTTCTGGTTTCTTTAGAAATGTTGCACCAATAAGTTCATTTAGATCAGACAGGTCTGTCCCGCTTAAGGAAGCCAATGCACAAAACAAGGTGTTCACAGGCAAGAACTTCTGTAGTTTTACTTCTCTTGTTTAATGAGACTTTATAAAAGTTACTTTTGTATTTTTTTACATATTTTCTTTTTTTAATATATTTTATTGATTTTTTTACAGTGAGGAAGGGAGAGGGATAGAGAGTTAGAAACATCGATGAGAGAGGAACATCGATCAGCTGCCTCCTGCACACCCCCACTGGGGATATGCCCGCAACCAAGGTACATGCCCTTGACCGGAATCGAACCTGGGACCCTTCAGTCCGCAGGCCAACACTCTATCCACTGAGCCAAACCAGTCAGGGCAAATATTTTCTATGTGTGAACTTTTCCACCTCTTATGAATTTTATGTTTTATAAATGTCTTCACAATTTTACTGCTATTTTAAATTTTAACTTTCAAAATACTATAATTTACTGTAGTCAACAGATCCCAAATGACCAAGCTTCTGAATCTCAAAGTCCTAAACATGTTAGTGGCCATATTCAGCTACAGAATTAGGGTCCTGATGCATTTTTGGTTAATCTCACTAATTCAGACCATCAGATTTTCTCTATCACCCTATATTTCAAGTAAAACCCACAATTTTTTTTTAATTTTAAAATTAAGAAACTATAAAATTAAGAATTAATTAACTATAAGGATAACCAAAGTCACAGCAAAATTGTGTGTGCTCTTCCATCAGTATGACACATAGGGTTTCCCATGTCTCATGTTGTGTTTTAGACTGCATATACTGAAGTTGTAGCAAGTTCTTCCTTTGAACATGCTCATTGCACTCCCTCTAGTGATACACCCATGTATAAACATTGTTTCTGTGTGTGAGAGATGGAATTTCCCCAGAGGCCCACAAAACATTTAATGAAGTGTGAAGCACAAACATTTCATTACAACATATTGTGTACTTTTGCCTTTAATAACTACATTCCTCATCCAGGAAGTCTCGATAGCTTTCAGAAATGAATTACTGTAGCATTATTTCCCCCAGAATATAGTTTTTTCATGACAGAAACAGCACTTTCCTAAACTATTGTATTTATTAGCAACCTGTTGCCCTTCGACACTAGTGCTATTTTCATCGACCCTGGTCGAGTGTGTATCATTTAAACTTCCTTTAAAAAATATTAAAATAGTTTTATGTTATTGGATTCTTTTTTCTTCACCATACAAAACCACCACTGAAAACGATGCAAAGAAAGGGAAAGTGTGCAGTCGTTGAACATTACACTTAGTGGAGAATTACATTCTGAACTGCAAAAGTACAAGCATTTAATGGTGAAGTTTAGAGGGAGTAGGGAGATCTTTCCCTCGACTGAGCACAAAGGAGGCAGATTAGCTCTGAGCTCCTGCATTTTATTACTTCCCACTTCGGTTCACTCCAGAAAAACTCTCCATCTTTGCCTTCCTTCCCTTCCTCCATAAGGCAGCCCCCTATTGGCTCTTCTATACACATCAGAAAGTTGAGAAGCAACTTGTCCTACTGACTCTGAGCTTGTGCCAGTTAACAGAAGTCAATAGTTGTCCAATATCATAGCTCCAAATGGACACTTAAAAATAAGCTTAAATGTTTACAGCATGTGTGTACCTCTGTACAGTATCCCAGACACCAGCTTTTTCACAAAAGTAAAACAACAAAAACAGACCATACAAACACCTGTGGCAGGTGGTCCTTTATAATTGGTGTGTTCTTTTTTAAACTGATTTTAGAGTGAGGAAAGGAGAGAGAGAAAGAGGAAAGACAGAGAGGAGAGAGAGAGAGAGAGAGAGAGAGAGAGAGAGAGAGAGAGAGAGAGAGAGAGAAACATTGATCAGTTGTCTCAGGTATGTGCCCTAACTGCGATCAAACCCTCCAACCTGCCACCTTTTGGTGTACAGAGCAACGCTCCAACCAACTGAGCCACACTAGCCAGGGCATAATGGGTAATTTCTCAATTTGAAATTACATACAGCTCCTGAGATGAAGTGGGTCACATAATGTTATTTTATTGCTCTATTTTCCCTAGAATCATAGCTGCATCTCATGGCTTCATGATTATTGGTTTCTATTGGTAGTCTGTTCAGTCAGAGTTATGGGAAAATTAACAAGAAAACTATGGAGATGCTGTAGAATAGAGTTTTAACTGGTTTGTTTGGGTAAGGGGGTGATTGTGCAAGCAGATTTGAAGCTAGCTTCCTTTTTCCCAGAATCTTCAGAGCTTGGAGAAATAGCTACCCTTTCTATTCCTTCCTAACAAAGAAATATTTCATTGAACAAACATATATTTTTATGTGTTTTTTAAAAATATCTGTTTTCATTAAATTGGGACTTCTTTATCCGCCATTATTTCCATTAGACATGATGCCAGAAGCTGCTTTAGAATCCCTTAATAATCCTGGCGTTTGAGTGATGGTCTGTCACTAACTCATTAGGGAAGGCAGAAGGAACTAAAGCTTATTGTTAGCAATGGAGTTGGGGATGACAATAGCCAACAGCCAATATTATAAATACATGAAATACTTTGCCTTGGTCAATGATGGCCTTCATGGTTTTATCAGTGAAATAAATTATCTAAATATTTAATATTGCTGATTTTAATTCACTTCTTTTTTTTATTTTTTTTAATTTATTGCTTAATTCACTTCTTAATTATCAATATTGTATGTCTAAATGATCATTAATACAAAACACCCTTTATTTTACTTTCTTGGATTTTTTTCTGTTAACATTCCGTTAAGAATGTTATCAAAATCTGTGTTCCTAACCTGTGGATGAAGTTAAATTGGCACTTGGTAAGGTACTCTTAGATAAATTTTGATTAAGAGAAATAAAAGTTATTTCAGTAATTTATGAAATCTATGAGGTATACATACCAAGGTTTAATTCTTGGTCTATAAAGTTCCTGAAAAAAAAAACACACACAATATTTTTGGAAGGAAAATGAACAAATGGCTACTTTCCATGCAGTATAATTTTTCTTCCGTGGTGAGAGAAAGAGGAGACAGTTTGTGGCGAGGACCCTGTTTCTCTGCCACTTGCTTTTTCTTCATAGTTTTTGGTAAACTAAGTAACTTATTTGAAAGGGTGGTAGTTGGTGATTTAAATGAAAGAATTCTGAAAAAGAAACATCAAGGTTTTTACTGACTCCAGTTCTCCTTTCTTAACTCCCTGTTGCCCTTATTTTGCATACTGTACATGTAATCTACATTTACTCATTCATTCATTCATTTGACACATGGCCATTGAGCACTGCCTATGGGCATGTGGGAAATACAAAGATGAACAGACAGGAGTTATGCTTGTCAGTATGCCTACTAAATATGGCAACTGCTTCACATTGGGTCAGTCCTCTCGGACCTACTTTTATCACTCCTTTCTGTATGATAGAGGCTGGATACCTAAGAAATAAAAGTTCTCAGATTCCCTTATAGCTAGTATTCCACATGGGCACTTGGTCTCACCAAACAAATGCACCCGTATAAGACTTTGAAAATGGCCCTAATAGGTTTGGCTCAGTGGCTAGCAGGGGTGGGCAAACTTTTTGACTCGAGGGCCACAATGGGTTCTTAAACTGGACCGGAGGGCCGGAACAAAAGCATGGATGGAGTGTTTGTGTGAACTAATATAAATTCAAAGTAAGCATCGTTACATAAAAGGGTACGGTCTTTTTTTTTTTAGTTTTATTCATTTCAAATGGGCCGGATCCGGCCCGCGGGCTGTAGTTTGCCCACGGCTGGGCTAGAGCGTCAGCCTGCAGACCAAAGGGTCCCAGGTTCGATTCAGGTCAAGGGCATGTACCTTCGTTGTGGGTACATCCCCAGTAGGGGGTGTGCAGGAGGCAGCTGATCGATGTTTCTCTCTCATTGATGTTTCTAACCCTATATCCCTCTCCTTTCCTCTCTGTAAAAAATCAATAAAATATATATTTTTTAAGAAGACTTTGAAAATGGAAGTGAGCAACTTGAGCTTGGGGTCATCTGTGGGACGATTGACTGTTTTGGTGGAAGCATTTGGTTTCCCCAAGGCAACTGAGATTGTACACTCTCTCTTGTATCCCTGGTGTTGTAGGTACCATGAACTGAGAGGGGGCAGTAGAAACGGAATTTCTATGTACACAAGGGAATTGTTTGCATACAGTTACTTTGACTGCATTGTTTCTGGATGTGAAACAGCCTCCCAGTAATTCTAGAAGCTATGTAATAACCTGTAATAAATCCCATCCTGTGTAAGCTAGACGGGGTGGATTGTATTGTCTGTGTCAAAGTACCCCGGCCTTTATGCTACACAGTTGGCGGATATCGTGGGCATAAATTACTTTAGTACCAAGTAAACAGTAATTACTGCTGTAGAAAGGTAAAGATAAACTTGTTCAGAAAGAGCTGTTGATACTTGAGAAAGGCTTTGGAAGGTGGACAAAGCAAACTTCTGGAATGGGAAAAAGGGCACACCAAGTTCAGGAAGAAGAGTAAGAGGTAGGAATGGGAGCAGGGCTGGAACATAGAAGCATAATAAGCAATAATGAGATATAATCAGATGTAGTGTTAGAAAGATAAATAGGAAATAATGAGACACTGAAATTTTTTGTGTAGGATGGAAAAGATTTACTGATTGACTTGTTCATTTAACAAGTGTTTCTTGAGACTCTATGCTGTGCCAGGCATTGTGCCAGACAGGACTCTACCTCATTATGATTAATTTAGTAGCAAAGTAAAGAATAACTTTCAGTGATGAGAACACTGACGACAGGGAGCCAAGAGGCTTTTACCTTAGTCTAATGAGAGATAATGAGCAGTGGCAATAGGAATAGAGCTACTTTCTACTGTCGGCTTCTTTACTTGCCCATTTTAATTGCATGGCACAACTTTTTATTTTGCTGTATTAGTTTAAAATTCTGATGTATATATTTACACATACATAATGAGTTATGGTTTACTTATTATTTTATATATGTATGGTATGTCACCTCCCATGAGATTGCAATTGCCCAATGAGTAAATGACTGATATTTTAGGCACGTAACAGGCACCTAATAGAAATCCCCAAACCTACATAAGATTTGCAAAAATTATCAGAGAACTCCATGAGCCTACAAAACCATATCCAAGCCAGGTATTAGCAAAGGTCATCCAGGCTTTTGTGGTTCAAGAAAAATTGATTTAAACCCCCATTTCACCTATAGAGGAAACTTAACATCCAGGAGAACTTTCGAGTGTCCTCATGGGACAGGTTTGGGGTGGGTGAGGAAGGTTAGGATTATGCAGGTCTCCTCTGCTCCCAGGTTCCTGGTTCATCTATTTATTCCAGTTGTGCCCTTTTGTTCCATGACGAGCAATACCGTGACTCACTGATCAGAATACCAATACCAGCCTTGGTATAGAACAGACTTTTACTGATGAGTTAGAGTCACACAGAGAGTGTATATTAAGGCAAGCAAGTTTCTTGCAATTGGTTATCAGGAAGTCCTGCTCCTAATAGTCTTTTTGAGCACCCAACCCGTCATTTCTCTGTCAGGCCAATCTTTCCAACATACTGGTTTTTCTTTTATTTTGTTTTGCTCTTCTTTCTCTCCATTTTATTCCCATCCCCAGTTCTCATTAATTTTATAAATGGAACAATCCAGTCATTCATAGTTTCCTACTGTCTTCTCCAGGCCAACCTCCTGGTTCAAGTTTGGATCCCACTTCCTCACCCAAAGCCATCATCTATTATGGAATTTTCCTAAACAAAAGGGGCACTCCTGTGTTATCAAATAATACGTATTTATTCTGCTATACACATAGTAGCAAAAATATGTTTCTGGGGAGATTCCTCTGTGAGAGGGGGACTTATATTCTCATCAGGAAACAGGAAGTAAAACTGGCAAAATAAATTGATGCCAATTTATGAAAAATTGTACATATGGAATTAAAATTTCAATTTTTAAACTGTGTTAAATTCTTAATTCAGTTCCCCATTGAATAAAGGAGTGATATTTAAACAACTTTTTAAAAGCATATTTAAAACTGTAAGGAGCAAACTTAATTTACTAGTCAATTCTACCAGGGCAACATTGGAATACCACTTTTTAAAGAGTTGTTGTGCTCCATAAAATGTAAATTTATTTCAACGCCTTTGGAAGTTTAAGTTCCATATATTTTTCTATGGCTCAATCAAAACTTTTGAAAAACTACATATATAGTTTTTATATATAGTAATTAAAATAAATTACTTTATTTGCAGCCAATAAAAATAATACTGTAGAAGAATATACAATGACATAGATAGATTTCAAGATTTATTATGTAAAGAAAGGTTTACAAAATATTATGAATCCACTTATATAGAATATACACATTTATACATATATGTATATATGTATATATGTGCATATATATTAGGGTATGTATATTTATACTTATAGTGTATAGATGGAATATATATAAGATGGTTACAAAAGCCTTATTCTCTTGCCCGTTTGTGAGCCAGAGATAGATTGGCTGCTGTGAAGTCACAATTCAGTGAACAGAGGCGTCAGAAGCTTCCAAACCCCAGGGAAGCGTTCAGTTACGCCAGAGAAGCTCTTTGCTCTGCCTGATGAGTCTCGTGTGGCGGGTTCACACTGATACCCCACAAAGCCTGGAAGGAGAACATCATTCTGTGCAGAAAGAGCAAGCCTTCTCCCACCTACTCCTTGGCTTCCAAATATCCTGCTCTGCCTTGGGAACAAACAGCCCTCAGGCATGTTTCCTATTTGGGGTTAAATTCAGTCTGCCAGTTGTTGATGGCATGTGACCCATCTCAGTTCACTTCTCTTCACATATAAAATACTTTCAGCTCAGAGTTCTCACTACTTTCGATAATTTAATAGTCATTTATTTTCGGGCAGAGGATATGAATGCCAAGGAAGGGAAATAGTCTCAACCTCCCCTGTTTTGAACTGTTTTAGGGAAAGGCATACCTTCCAGGTAATTTTTAAAATAGAGTTTGTTGTAGGCATGTTCTGACTATAAAAATAATGCATTTTCATTTTGGTAAATTTTGAAAAAGAAAACAGTAACTATCATTCCCAGAAATAATCATTGTTAATATTTTCTGATCATTTACTGGAGTCTTGTACATTCCAGTGTGTATAAATGTGTATAGTCTATATAAATGGTATCATAGTATTTAGTAAACCTTTCTTCACATAATAAATCTTGAGATCTACCTATGTCATTGTATATTCTCCTACAGTATTATTTTTATTGGCTGCAAGTATAGTCATTTATTTTAATTAATCCCATACTGTTCACATATTTTGGTTGTTTTTAATTGTTTAGTATTTTAAATCATGCTTCAAAAAGGCATGTGCTTGTATTTGCATATGAAATTGCACTTTATAACAAAAATAAAATTTCAAGAAGCACAATTTCATCATCAGGAAATATGGAAACATAGTTATTGTTTTTGATAAATAGTGCTAATTTGTCTTCAAGAAATGCCATGCTGCCTGTGGTGTAGGGGGATGGCCATTTCTTAGGTGGTCATTTTGATTGTCATTATTTACCTTGAACTTTTTTATTTCAGTATTTGTAATTTTCAAGCTTTCTCTACAAACTGCTTTATTTTAGTTCTCTGTTACTGCTGTAACAAATTACCACAAACTTAGTGGCTTCAAAACCCCCCACAAATTTATCATCTTATAGTTCTCGAGGCCAGAAGGCTGACATAGGTCTCACAGGGCTATAATCAAGGTCTCAGCAAAGGTTCTAAGGGATAATCAGTTTTCTTCCTTTTCCAACTCCTAGAGTATACCTGCTGCCTCGGCTAGTGGCCCATTGCATCCTCAAAGCCCTCAGTGGTGGCTAAGTCCTTCTTGTAACACCATCTCTCTGGTTCTGATTCTCCTGCCTCCTTGTGCTTCATTTATAGGCCCGTGGGATTCCACTGGCTCACCTGGATAGACCAACATAACTTCTCCATTTCAGGGTCAGCTTATTAACAACCTCAGCTCCATCTGCAGCCTTCATTTCCTTTTGCCATGTAATAGAATATGTTCGTGGGTTCTGGGATAGGACATGGACATATTTGGTGGATGTTATTCTGCTTCCCACCTTTTTCATTTCCTACAAGGAAAAATACAACATAGGAATTTCAGGGCATTTACTACATACAATTTGAATTTTGTAACCACATTACCTATGTGCAGAGTTATGTGTATTGTATTTCTATATCTATGGCTCTAGAAAAATTTCTTAAGCTTCCTTCTGTGTAATTTCTTGGACAGTTTGTCTTGGATAGCTATGTCTTTTGATAAGCACCCATGATACATGAGCTTTAGAAAGGAAATCTAGAGAAATCATCATTGTGAAGGAAATTGCTACATTGATATATTCCACACTCCAGCATTTAAAAATTCATGTTTTGGTTGTACTTCCATGGCTTTTCTTTCTGTTGCTGATGCCCTACAGCAGCGGTTCTCAACCTGTGGGTCGCGACCCCTTTGGGGGTCGAATGACCCTTTCACAGGGATCACCTAATACATCCTGCATATCAGATATTTACATTATGATTCATAACAGTAGCAAAATTACAGTTATGAAGTAGCAACAAAAATAATTTTATGGTTGGGGGTCACCACAACATGAGGAACTGTATTAAAGGGTCGCAGCATTAGGAAGGTTGAGAACCCCTCCACAGGATTTCAAAGTACCCTCATTGCTTCTGGCATTGCTTTTTGGCAAGGTACAAACAGGTTGCAGACAGACCAGCAGATTGGATTTCACAGTAGCCCTTCTAACGGATATTTATTCAAACCCAAAAATCTAGAAGGTACATGGCTTTTGTTACTGTGAGTGATCTAAAAATAGCGTGTGACTTGCCATGCACAGGATGCCTGTCACAGAGGTCAGTCCTACTGTGATCGACTGAAACAGACCGAGCGCCAAGCAGGTGCCAGCAAGCACCGGCTCACATTGATGGAGTGTGAGGGGCCATCCTGTAAAAAAGGTTTCCAGTGAAGTGGTTGGAAATACTTTTTCCTTAGAGTACACTTGAAAGGAAAGGCGGGGGCGGGGAGGCCGACCACCATGACCGAGCTCCATCAGGAAGCGCCCCAAAGCGAGAGGGAACAGCTCAGACACAGTTTTAGCACCTCTGGTTTTCAGAACACAGTTGGATGTAATGTCAACATCAAGGAACTGACAGAGAAAAGCTAACTGGTGTGAAAAAAGACCCACCCCACTCCTTCTGCCGAAGCTTCTAAATGCCAGTTGTCTAAACCTATTGGTAAGCATGGATGCATTATTAATGAAGCCAGCAGCCTGCCTGGTGCTGCTCAGAGGGTTCAAGCATTTAGTAGGAAATATTTCTGTGAAGTTGTGCACAAAATAATGACAGTGTCTGTCTTAAATCTAAACAAATGGCTGTTGCAGGCTCTGGGGAGGCTGCGAGAAAGCAGCTGCTTTCCAGAGAAAGGCAGAGGGGCACCACCTGCTGCAGACAGACGGGCAGGCAGTGGCCCGCTGAATACCGACTCCTTAATAATTTAGGGCAACAGGAACCCCTGGCTCTTCCAACATGGCGCTGCCCCTTCATCACAGGCTTTGCTTTACCCTAATGAGCTACTTGAAGAATTTGACGCTAACGCGTCTTCCAGTAATTCTCCAAAGACTAGCACTCAAACTGCCACAATGAAGAGTACTCTCTGCTACTGAAGGGTCCATTTTCTGATTTTTTCCACTTTTTCCCTTGCTCTTTTATCTCCTCTTATCCCCCCCGCCCCCCCCCCCTCATCCCCTTGGCCATTTTTTTCTGTCTTTCTTCCATCGTTTTCAGTTTTTCAATCCTTCCATTTATATCATAAGAATGACAGGTAAAATGCTAAGTTAGGAAAAAGGTTTAGAATCACCTTTCTCCATAAACTTTCGATATATTAAAGGAGCAAAACACGATACATGCGTGATCTGATTAGGTTCCTAGGAGGAATATTTGAGCAAGACCGTATGCTCAATGGGGATTTTCCCTTGGACACTTCCACAACCAAGCTTGCAGATGAGTCCAGCAGTCCCATCATGTTCTGCAGAAGGAGATATGTTCTAAGGTTCAGTAGAATAATCCCAGCCAACTGGACTGCCCTTCAGTGGTCACATATGAAGCCCAATTCTCATGACGCATACAGATCATAACTGCAAGAGGCAATCTGAGGCTTAATTGGTCTCACAAAATAAAAATGTTGGAAAAGTGGTGTTTTTATTTACTAGTGGAATAACACTTCTCTTGGCATTTTTTTTCCTATTTGTTTAACAAGGATTTATTGAACCCCACAATGTGTCAGGCATGAGGCTTGCTGATACAGCAGTGATCAAGGCTGACCACTACTCTCATGAGATTTTCACTCTCTTTGGGGATTTATGAATCATAAACTAGTAAATAAATACATCAAGGCATCAATTACTGGTTGTGTCGAGTGCTTCAGAAGCTCTATGTAACAGTTTCATGGAGAGAAAATGGGCAGGGTTAGAAGGAGGCTCCTACAGACTTGAGTTGTGAGGATGGTTTTGCTGAGGAGGTAGCATCTTAGCTGAGACCTAAAAAGTGAGAAGAAGTCAACCATAAGGTCGGAAATGTTTATCTGCAGGTACATAAGTCATTTCAGCATTATAGTATGTAGCTTCCTCCATATCTATTCTTCCCTATTCCTTACTAACAAAGTCATAATTTTATTCCAAACAGTAAGCTGCCTCGATAAAAGGTAATTATTTTATGGCTTCTTTTACAGATAAGGGTGGTTAATGAGATAGAAGTAGCAGGTATTAAGACACCGGTAAGATTTCTGGGAAATCTCGTAGGGGAATTGTCTCAACTAGGAAACATGACCTTGTGCCTTTCCCCGCCTGCCTCCTCTTTGTTGCCTGGAGTGTGGTTGTTAGGCTGGAGCTGTAGCAGCCATGTTGAGCCATGTGTCGATCTTGAAAATAAACCTGTGGCTAAGAATGTAGAACACAAAGCTAGAAGAAGCAGAGTTGGCTTGCCTCCATATTACTAGTAGCCTATGAGTGCCTAGCCCCCAACATTTTACATGTGGAAGAAAAATAAACTTCTATCTTAGTCTAGAGTTCAGTTTGGGAATTCTGTTGTATACATCGGAACATAATTCTTTCAGAGACACCGCACTGTGTTATTTTACATTCAGCCTTTGGATTCAAATATTAGTTATTGAAAGAGAATAAATATGATCTAATTTACTAGGAAAGGAGACATTGCTAAGAATTTTAAAAATAGAGGTATCTTTGAGGAGGATTTTCCCAAGACTAAAAATGTTCTTTAAAAAATAATTTCAGAGATGATTCATATATACACTTTTTCATGCTTTTTAATATTTAAAAATGAGACAACTTTAAAGATCTTATAAACAGAGAAATGAAAACCTCAGAATGTCCAAGAAGCCAAAAGGGACTTTTTCAATTCAAATTTTCCATTCTTTTGAAATTTTTTGTATCATTTCTTGTTATACTTATCCCTTTGAGCAGAAATTAAAGTAGGTCATCTAATCATATTTTTCTTTTACCAAGATAATTCTAAAATTAGTTGTACACATTTTTTTTTTGAAAATTGATGTGTTTTCTTGGCTATGTCTTCCTTCTGTTAATATCAAGCACAATATCCCTTGTGGGACTCATGAATCCGTGTTGTCGTACCTGAGACATCTTCATGTTTACATTCATATGATATCATTTACATGAGCAGTGGCTGTTGGTAAATGTTGACTCTACATTTTTACTTGTTTAAAAGTAAAAATGTAAAGGAGGAAATATAATTGTTTTTCTTAAGTTGACATTATTTTCCAAGTAGGCATTTGAATTATTTTAATATTAATTCACTTATTTTTTTTGAATTGAGATATAGCTGACATATAACATTACATTAGTTTCGGGCATATAACATAATGATTCAATATATATATATATATATATATATATATATATATATATATACACTAGAGGGCTGGTGCACAAAAATTTGTGCACTGGCCGGGGGGGGGTGGGGTGTCCCTCAGCCCGGCCTGTGTCCTCTCTCAGTCTGGGACCCCTCAGGGGATGACCACTTGCTGGCTTAGGCCCGCTCCCTGGGGGATTGGGCCTAAGATGGCAATCAGACATCCCTCTGGCAGCCCGGCAGCCCTGAGGGGATGTCCACTTGCCAGCGGGGAGCAGGCCAAAACTGCAGTTGGACATCCTTAGCACTGCTGAGGAGGCAGGAGAAGCTCCCACCACCACCGCTGTACTGGCAGCCATCAGCCTGGCTTGTGGCTGAGCAGAGCTCCTCCCATATGAGAGCGCCCTGACCACCAGAGGGCAGCTTCTGCATTGAGCATCTGCCCCCTGGTAGTCAATGTGTGTCATAGTGATCAGTCATCCCCAGTCCTGCTGTTAGGGTCAGTTTGCATATTACCCATTTACTATATAGGATAGAGGCCTGGTGCACGGGTGCGGGCAGGATGGTTTGCCCTGAAGGGTCTCCTGGATCAGGGTGGGGGTCCCGCTTGGGTGCATGGCCAGCCTGGAAGAGGGGATGATGGCTGTTTGCAGCTGGTCACACCCCCTTCAGGGTGAAGGTCCCCACTGGGGTGCCTGGCCAGCGCGGATGACGGGATGATGGCTGTTTGCAGCTGGTCACACACCCTTCAGGGTGGGGGTCCCCACTGGGGTGCCTGGCCAGTCTGGGTGAGGGGCTGAGGGCTGTTTTCAGGCTGGCGGGCGACTGAAGCTCCCAGCCTCTCCTTTTTTCTTTTTTTTTAATTCTGGGATTTATTACCTTCTATAGCTGTCACTGGAGCTGAGAGCCAGCTCTAGCTCTGAGGCCGTTGCCGGCTGAAAGCGGGTATCTGGGTTTGTTTAGATTCTATAATTGAAACTCTGTTGCCATCACTGGAGCTCTAAGCTCTGAGCCTGCTGATGGCTGAAAGCAGGTACCTGAGGTTTGTTTAGGTTCTATAATTGCAACATTGTTGCATCAAGAGCTCAGAGCTGGGCTGCGGCAGGCAGGGAACCTTGGCTTCCTCCGTCACTGGAGCAAGCAAGCCTCATGTTCACTTCAGCTGCCTGGCTGCTGGCCGCCATCTTGGCTGGCAGTTAATTTGCATATCTTGCTGATTAGCCAATGGGAAGGGTAGTGAAGTTATGGTTAATTACCATGTTTCTCTATTATTAGATAGGATTGTGAAATGATCACCAAAATAAGTCTAGTTCACATCCATCACCTTACATAGTTATAATTTTTAGTGTGTAATGAAAAATAACATTTACTCTCAGTAACTTTCAAATACATAAAAACCTTGCTTATTGTTAAAGTCTAATAGCAATGAATTTAGAGATTTTTATGAGAATTCTGTTACATTAACTTATTTACCCATTTTGTTTAATAAGTGGGAATTTTCTTTTGTCACTTAAGTTATACAATTTATTTGCTGAAAGGAGATGAAAGGAGGGCACCAACTAAATGTTTAAAATTTTAAAAAAAAATCATACTAAGAAAAATACCCCAAACAACCAGAAGTATGGTTGTGAATGTGACAGACCTGTGTACAACTAACCTTGGTGCCAAACAAGATGGGATTAATACCGTAAATAAAGTGAACTGAAACTAGAGGATAATTAATCCTGAATATGGGAATCAAAGAAGGCTTCTGAGATGCAGGGCATCTGAGGGGGTCTTGAAAGATAGAAAAGGTTTTGAAAGTCTGCAAATTGTGAGGAAGTCATGACAGGCAGAGGGGAGAGTGTGGGCAGAAGTCTGATGGGGTAAAAACGCCAGTAAATATGGAAGGTTATATTCTTGGAGGCAGGAGATGAGGGAGTGGATATTGTATGGGACTTACAGTTACTTTTGTTCTTCAAAGCCACATCTTAGGAAGGAAACAGGAAGGAAACAACAAATGCCCGCGTGACATTTAGGGAGAGTGGAATGAAAAGGGAAATCAGGGGCAATGAGAGAAAACAACTAACGTTGGGCCCTGTCCCTGCAGGCCGCCCAGTATTTCAGGTAACATTGACACTGAGATGTGAAGGTCCCCAGCTATGTAACTTTTGGGAAAGAGCATTTCAAGAGAGGGAGCTGAGCTGGTATATTTAAGGGACTGGAAGTGTGTCTGAGAGGAGTTGGGAATATGGAGGAGGAGTGGCAGGAGGTAGAAGTTATTCTGATGGTCAAAAGTCAGACTTATTTAAATCATAGTCTCACTTCTAAGGACCTAACCCTCTAAAAATAAATTTCTTTTTGTTACCTTACTTGAAATCTAAAGTAAATGCCCTAAAGTAATATAATACTCTGTGGTAGTTGTAGATTAATTTTTGGATTTTTCTTGAAACATTTAAAAATGTCTTCTTTGTTTAAAATACAAAATTTTTGTTGATTCTGACCATTGATAGCTAATCTTTTTTTCAGTGTTAAAGATGAATAATCATTCCCGATGATGGTGGTGGACAGATTCAGCTGAATAACTGAATATCTCAAAATTAATGTTAACCACCTAATTATTTTCCCTACCAAGACTTTGACTAGATTTGTTAAAACGAGCAAAGAAGATGGATTTTTTGAATTTCTCAGTTTTGCATTTGAGTTGGTGAAATGATGATCTGAGAAATCCCAAAAGGAGTAGAAAAGAAGCCATAGCACTTGGATGCCATAACGTAACTTATATAATTGATTATTAACTAAAGTCTATTTTTAAATAGTCTACAAACATAGTACCCCCTTATGCACTGACAGCTTTTTAGATATCTGAGAAGCCATATATATTTTCTTATTTTCAAATTTCAAAACAAAAGTTTTTAGAGATCAAGTAAATGAGGTCTGAAATATTTTTTTTGACTACTACTGTTCCACCACATAGAAAAAAGAATTCCTTTGAAAGATATATTTCTACGTGTGTTTCAGAGAAGTTTGAATTTGGGCTCCTAGTGGTACCCAGGAAATGAAATGAACCATAAATGAGACACATCAAAAGTAACTGACAAAGAACTTTTTCAATATTAAAGTGATGAATCAGAGCTCAAATTAACAAGTAAAGGAGTTCGCCTATAATGAAAATCTTTTTCCAACATAACACTTCATTATAAAGGGAGTTTTTCTATAATAGAAGCAAGTGTAATTACATTTTTATATATAATTAGGACATTATTATCATTTCACCATATCAAAGTTCATTATAAGACATCTCCAATACATTTTTTATAGAGTAAAAATAAGAAGAGAACAGGAGTCCTTCAATTAGATTCATATAAGGACATCCACAGAGACTGAGAGAAGCTGATCAAACAGCTTATTTAGCCCAAAAGGGACCAGGTAGAACCCACGTTGCTTTTATGACACAGAAGTTGCATTTTTTTTGTATCCCGTATAAGTTATAATTATAGTTTCCACCCCATTCGTATTCAACCATGAGACATTAAAGGTGCAACGTTCTCAGCTGGAACCCAACTTTCCCCCAACATTTCAAGCTGCTGTACCACAGTTCCTCGGTGCTCACTCTGCTTGGCATAATTCTTATTGGGCCTGACACGAACACCTGTCAAACGGGAAGGAATCTACAAACCGCGCTATTTCACCAGTTTCATAAAAACAATTAAGGCCCCTTCTTCCCCTGCCCCCAATCACCTCATAACATCTTTGGAAGATAAAGTAGTTTCTAATAAATAAAAAATTACATTTTAAAACAAATTACATAACAGATATGTCTAGTCAAATGTGAAAAATGTATCACGTGGCAGAATTTGTAAGTGGGTGTGTACAAATAAATCTTGACTTGCAGAAATTAGCACATTAATATGTTCAAAGTTAATTAAAACAAAATGCATTTTTGTGCATTATTAACCAGTGAATGTTGTTTTTGTGCAGATGAAATGATGACGGTAACATGATTTGGGGAATTGACTCTTAATACTCCAACCTCAGAATGTCTTCATTTTGGTATACTTAAGACCCCTCACTGAACAGAGCCCCGTGAATTTATCATGCATGTTCCTCTTGGTTTTATGATTTTCAGCCTTTGCTCTATAAGCAGGATGTGAGGGATGTGCCAGAGAAAGATTTATTTCTGCCACGTGTAGTTAGAGTCCCAGAAGGTCAGTGCCTGGAGCTGGAGAGAGCTTCGCCTTGTACAGACAGGGAAACTGAGACACAAAAACCGCCCTTCTGAGCCTGGACCTGGAGCCAGGGCTGGGACCTCTAGGCTCCACCCCAGTCTGCTGGCTTTTTTCTAGTTTCTCTATGATGATCTCAGTTCCAAAACATAATTTTTAAAATCAAATTATTATCTCTACTGCACTAAGTAATTTATCTTTAGTTTGAAGATTTTTTTATGTGTATGTGTTTGCTTTAAGATATACCATCTCAAATTCCCCACCTTTTTTTTAGGTAGCAGTTTGGTGTGAATTAATATACGAAAACAAATAAAATACATGTAAGTTATCTCCAAAAAAAATGATTCAGGAGGTATTTCAGGAGCTTATGATTTATAATTTTAAATACCTATTATTATTATTATTATTAAGTTACTATAAAACTATCAAAATTTATTGGATTTTCTGTCGAATACAGTTTAATAAGTGGATAATTTATATATGACCATTTCACCGGGCTCTACAGATCTTTTTATTCTTTGTGATTTTTACTCTGATGGGTGCATATTATTTTTTATAATATGCCCATACTTTGCATATAAAGTGTTAAAGAAGACTCTGAAGAACCAGGTCATTTATGACAGAGGTGGATTTGAAATAATCCTTTTCTCACTTAAACCACCCTGCTTCTCAATATAAGTGGTAAGTCATAGATATCAGAATTGTGATTTACTGGCTTGACCATTCACTTATGTAGCTAGAAATATAGTTGTTTAGACAAAGTGAATCCTCTTAAAAATTAACTTGTCCTCCTAATTTCTTAAACCCAATTTAGTAATCAGGAACTTCTCACGGTACTCATGCTCCTGCCTGTAATCCTGTTTGTGGTCACATCATCACTGGCTTGTGGGTGAAATCTTTATCCAAAATAGCAGCCAGTATTTCTGTGCCCAGGCAGGCTGTCTGCTTGTTCCTTTGGAATGTTCATAAGATTTTCTTGTAAATATTAGAATTTTCTATGGAAATTATTTCTTACAACCAGACAGTTTCTCCTTTATCATGTTAAAATGCTAAATATTAAGATGATAGTCTCTGTTAGTGATTCCTGAGGGAAGGGGGAGAAATCTGTTAACTACCTTCTTGCTCCTTGCCTTTTACATTTAAAACCCCTAAGTGAGCATGTGTCACACTCCCCTCCAAATTAACCTAAAAAGTATTGTGCGGGAACATTATTTGAATATTGCAAGTTAAAAGTCTGAAACTATCTCCATCTTTTTTTTTTTTTTAGCCAAAATGAAATTTATAGTCTGTTGAAAACAATTAACAGAAGGGAGACAAAATCAATTATTGGATTAAATTTATTAAACCTTTATCATATGATCAAACTATGTACCTGCTGTCCTGTCCCACAATAAATGAATGCTTGGACTGAAAATGAGCAAGTTGGTTTGGACCGCGCTGTCAGCTGCGTTTGGCGCCTGGCAGCCACGTTTCCAGGCCATCTCAGTGACATTAGCCTGTCCGTGAGGCACTTCTCTCTGCACTAGCTCACGTGTTCGGTTGTCACTGCGTTGCATGCTCAGATTTCTTTAAGGTGCACATGCTGTTTATACATTTACATGCATTTGTTTAGATCTGTTTCTTCCATCTGACTGTTGGCCCATTGAAGGAAGGAAATCTATTTGCCATTTTATTTCCTCCTTTCCAAAGTGCCAGGTAAAGAGCTCTGCCCACCACGGGTGTTCAGAAAATATCAGTGGTTTGTTTTCTAACAGCCGATCACTATGACATTATGGTTTTGTGCATGTTTGTTTTGTTTTAGTTCTGTGGTACTGCTATCCCTCAAATAAGCTGAAAACATCTTTCTTTTAAAAAAACATATGAATGCTGGTGGGTGAAACTGGGACCGGGGGACTCTAATGCATTATCATGTCCCCACCACCTTTGTAGATAAATACACCCTAAGGTTTCAGATGTCTTCCCAAGGAAACATCAAGCACAGACGTGCTTCTTCTTTACAGCAGAGGTGTCTTTTCACAAATCAAAGGTCTAGGTTTTTCCAAGTTGCTTTCAGAACGCTGGGCTGGGTGTAGCACCCCTTTTAGCCTATAAAAGGACCGATATCACATTCCGAGTCTGAAGTTATGTGGATTCATATTTAATTATGTTGGCCAATTATTTTGCTACCCTCACAGAAGGGGGAGGATGGTGACATAGAAGAGAATTCCCAGGCCACATGAACTATTGCTATCCCTCCTAGCCATCACTTCCATACTATCTACATATCCTGCTTCCTTTAAAAAAAAAAAGAAACTTTCGTCTGTGAAAAGAATAGCATTAAAAGAAAGTGCCACAGAAGGCAGCTGCGTTTGGCATCGAGCAACATGCTGCAAGTGCTTGCAGTTCAGAAATGCATGTTCGCTTCTCCAGAAGGAAAAATTCTTGCTCTCGTTGTGTTTACAGTAAAAAGCTCCAGACATGTTTTTACAACGTTGACTCCAGCTTGGACAGATTTATTATACTTGGAAATGGGGCTCCGCTCTTTTCAACCTTTAGCTCCTTGAGGTTAATATGAATGATTATTTTCACAAAGAATGTGCGCAGTATAATTGTGTATTTTCCTAAGTGGTGGCTACAATTGGGACATCATTTAAGGTGAAATTAAAAGGGAGCTTTGTAACACTTAATGAAGTGGCCAATTCTCAATTCAATATGCTATTCCTGTGCAAGAAAATGGAAATTTTATGAATGATAAATTTAGGTATCTGAATCTATTCCTTTTATGAATACGTCTGGCCCCAGGTAAGGGAAAATTCACAAAAGACTGAAATGATTTTGTTTTAAGGTTCTATATTTGGTCAGATAGAGCAAATCCTGTTATAATTTTCCACATGAACCTCTAGCTTCATATTTTCACATCAGAAAATCAGGCAGACAATGGTGAGCTATCACTCTCAGGAGTAGACCTTTGTATTTGTACAACCACGGAAATATACTTAACATGCTTTTTCTTCCATAAGACCTGCTCTGAAAAAGCTCTCTCCCCAACTCCCTACGCCAGGCTGTGTGTATTTTGCGGTCATCCAGCCGTCCATTCGCTCACATCTGCACACACGCTTGCGTTCAGAGAGATGCCTAAGGACCGACCACAATGCTGATAGCTGCTCTCGGGGAGCTCCCAGCCTGGCAGCAAAGCTCACACGAGCATAAACATGGGGTTAATGCTTTCATTGTTTCAAAAGCAGTGTTTGCTTGCTTTCCCTGCCTCCTCCTCCACAAGGGTTGCTTCGCCTGGGAGATTCGCCTCAGGGTTGAAACGCTGCAGCAGCAGGGACTCTGGTGGGCAGCATCCCTTCTTCAAGAGAGGATGCAGCCCTGCTCCTGTGCTGCGAGGCTGCGTCTCAGGGGCAGCTGGGACAGCTGTCATGGCCAGCTCATCTCCTGTCTTATCTGACCTCTTCTGGGCTCATTTCATCCATAAGTAATGTCTGAAGTTTCATCCAGTGGACGGTGCTCCCGCTCTGATAATGCAATTATTAGGGTCCCTCAGTCAACCAGTTGGCCAGATGAACATAGAGAGCAATCTCTCCCAGATGCCCTTGGCACCTGACAGATGGCTGTGTCAGTCATGTTTAAAGGCACTGTGTGTGCCTGAGCCCTTTTAGGCCCCTTTAAAGCTGTCCAGCCAAGTTGAGTGTTAGAGAGAAGAGTGTCATCCAAACAGCATGACTGATATGAGGCTCAAAAATTACCAAGAGGAAATAAGGGGAAGATAGTTTGAAAGGGCATGATGCAGCCAGGCTGCTGTTGCTCAGTGGTTGAGCGTTGACCATGTGCCAAGAGGTCATGGGTTCGATTCCCTGTCAGGGTACATGTCTGGGTTGCGGGCTCGATCCCTAGTCGAGAGCATACAGGAGACAGCTGATCGAGGCTGTCTCTCATCTATGTTTCTATCTCTCTATCCCTCTCCCTTCCCAGTGGATAGGCACGGGTACTGTCTGCATTCACAGAGCTCACTGTGTAAGAGGGAAGCATGATCTTCTTTGTGGATCTTATTGCAATCTAAGAACGGAGTTCCTTTTAGCCGGAAAGAAGCCTGGGATTCCCAGCAAGTAACCTCGAAACTTCCCACATCAGTGAAGACAGTGGAGCAGTAGGTAATGAGGTGGCCACTGGATGCAACTTTTAGATGAAGCTCAATCCTGCTCAGTCTGAGTCCCCGGAGTGTCTCTTGACTCAGCCTCTTTTCTTCATCTGACTGTGTCATCTCAGTCTGGAGAACTGCACGTGTCCGGTGGTCTCCCTGCACCACTGTCTCCCAGCGGGGCTGGGGCCCTTCCTTACCGCCGTCAGAGCCTCTTCCCTTCGCTGGAGGCTTTGTG
Organism: Myotis nattereri; assembly: GCF_964212035.1. NCBI lineage: Eukaryota > Metazoa > Chordata > Mammalia > Chiroptera > Vespertilionidae > Myotis > Myotis nattereri. The sequence continues at coordinate 57,492,248 of NC_138080.1, forward strand.
TTGGCTTCCTGTCTGTAGGTTGAATTCCACATGCCTTATCTTAGCATATGAGGCCTTGTAGAGTCTGCTTAAACTTACTTCCCTCGTCTCATTGCCTGTCATTCTGTCTCCCACCTCGCCTTCCTCCCACCCCGCCACACACACACACACACACACACACACACGCACACGCACACAGATACAGACTAAGCTCTGGCCGCACGGACGTTCTCACAGTTCCCCAAAGCTGCTGCTCACTCATGACTGCGTCCCTCAGCACATGCCCTTCGCCCAGCGGGAAGCGTCTCTTCACACGTTAAAGTTGCAGACTCTGCATGTGGTCTTGCCGCCCTTGGCCTGGCAGACAGTTTAGGCAGGACTGTTCCCTCCCAGGAGATCCCACAGCACGTTTTCATTCCTTTAAAGGATGATATTATAGGTTGTCTGTGTGCACATGTCCTCTCCCTATGAGTTCCTGGGGGGAAGGGGTTGTGCCTCACCCATCCTCATATCCTAGGGGCCCAGCAACATCTCTGGCACTGAGCGACAGGCTAATAAATGCTGCCTGAATGACTGGATACGTGAAGGAAATCAACTGTGCCTGCTCCAAGGCCTAGCGCATCAGTACCTCTTGTTACTCACTGTTTAAAAGAGCTCAGTGGCAGTCATTTTGTGGCAGTCTCCGGGGTGAGTCTGTGACCACCTGGGGCACACACCGCATTCCATATCAGGAAGAAGCAGCTGCTGATGGTTTGAATGTAGCTACAGAAAGCGAAGTTCTGTATCGGAGCAGAATAGCCCCTAAGCACAGAACCTTTGTCCCTGATTGCTCACAGCTCCCCCGTTACTAGCAGTGGGGTCAGGCCTCTCTGTACGGAGCCACTGCCGGCTTTGTTTTTCCCAAAAGTATTTTCCTCTGGCTTCAAAGAAGTACAGCAATGCTGTTTGGGCGATTGTCCCTCTGTGATGCCAAGATGTTTCAGAACAATGTTACGATGCCATGTCGCACCTACTATCACTGAGACAAGCCCAGAAGTTAAATTATGAAGCAAACGTAAGCTTTGAAGAAATTTTTATTTAATCTGTATTCCCCTGTTTCATCTGCACAACCATCCAGCACAATCTGCATCATTATTAGCCACATCAACTTACTAAAAAAAAAAAAAAAAGAAAAGAAAAGAGAGAGAGTAAAAAGTAAGACATCTGTGTTACAGCATTAATATATTCAAAGGTTTTTACTTTCATCTTGCAGGCATTAACAGTGTGTAAATGCAATGTAAGCGCGACGTACAACAGCACTAAGTTAGCAGAAGAAAAGCCTTAGGAAAAGAAGGGGGGGCTGGCAGAAAAAGAAAGAAAGGTGTGTGTGTGTGGAGGGGACCACGGGGTTGGGAATAATGTGAAAATCAGAGTTTTTCCGGTACGTAGAGTATTTTGCCTATTGCTCTTCCATGGCTTTGCTTCTAATTGCCGGCGCAGTTTCTAAGGCACTGAGGCAACCCTCAAGCAGTGCGCCCAAGGTGTGTTTGTGCTGCTATGCCCTCTGGCTTGGCTGCCAGCCTATTCCCTTAGATCAGAGCCAGAAGGCAGACTGTTTTCGAATACCGATCACCTCACCCGGACCTAATCCTTTGAGTTCTCTTTGGCATCTATTCCTTCTGCCAGTTTCCTCCTCTGTTCCTCTCTTTCCTTCTGAAGTTGACAACAAAGACATCCTCAGGGCCCTCCTTGATGTGAGACCACTCTTGATGTTATTACAGTGTGTGTTTTTTTGTACCCTAAAGTTGTGCTACTTTTATATTCAGCTAGCACAATATTTGCACACCAGAAGATAAAGAACGTGTGAATACGTTATACACAGTGATAGTTTCTTTCGCATTCGTACCCCTCTGTGTTTTTTGATGTAAACCCTCCTCTTTCCCTGTCACTCATCTACATACCTGATCAAGAACCCGAAGGCCTCCCTTTATAGATGATGTTACTTCTCTACCTCAAATTGGCCTGACCTGCCACTTTTAATTTTAAAAAGATGGCTGTACGAGATATGGATGAATATGGAATTTCTATGAGGCACAAAACTTTTGAACGGTTCCTGTCCTCTGTGATAGTGAGTTTTAAAAGGGAAATCTCCAAAGAGCTAATTAGTAGACAAGTAGAGCTCAGCCTGAACAAAGCTGAAGAGATGGCGGATAACTAAAAGGACCTGGCCAGAGCTGACAAAAATCAAAGCCCTGACAGGGAGCTGGCAGTAACCTTGGGCTGCGAACTGACAGGGACAATAAAACAAATGCTCCAAACCCGGCAGAGAGTGACAGCCTCGGTATGGGCTCTCAAAGAGCACAATATCACCACAACAGGAAGCGG